>NC_067250.2:129157072-130406576 GCF_019359855.2 Lolium perenne
TACTCTCTCCTATAAGCCATTTCCATCTTGCTCATTTGTCATGTTTGGTAAAAACTTGGAGTTTGAGGTGTTTCGGTCGGATGATCTAGGTTGCTCCATCTTATTGGTAAATTTGCACCTTATATGTGACGTGATACATTATTGTATCACATATGGGTCATGCAAATAACCAACGAAAGATGGGCCGGATTCCCGGTGATTCTGGAATTTTCCAGAACCCCGGATAATCCGGCCCCAGGAGACACCGGAAAATCCGGCCCGGCCGGATTATCCGCCCTAAGCTAGGGCCGGATTATCCGGCCTGGGCAGATCTTGAAAGGGTTGAGGTCGAGGGCAGCGGGGGCAAACGGTTCACACCACCCCCACGCGCCTCTCTCCTCTTTCTCCTCTCAAGATCGCCGGACCTCCTCCTCCTCGCCGGAGACGCTCTGTCCGCCCCCTCTCGGAGTTCTTGGGTGGATCGGGTGCATCTCCTCCCTAGCTACCTTCTCCTCCAAGCGGTTTCCACAATGGATGTGGGTATGATTCACAATCTCTAACCCTAGATGTTGTGTTTTATATGTGCTATTTTCTTGGTGGAATTGGTGTCTAGTTGTTCCAAATCACGTGTAGTGTACTCCTCTTGCATGCTATGAGGCCGATCTAGTCTTAGACAAGCTTTTGATTGGAAAACTGCAACTTTCGCAGGGCCGGATTATCCGGCCCCCGCGCTGGCCGGATTATCCGGCCCGGCCGGATTATCCGCCCCCTGGGGACCCCGGATTATCCGGCTCGGAGCTTCATCGCCGCCGCAGCTTTTGCTTCAATCTATCATGTCTAGATTTGTACCGACTTAAAGCATGTTTCTAGTATATTATCGTATCTTACATGACTTATGAGCATTACCTTCTCTTTGCTACCCGCCTTTGCTTCTCACAAGTGGTGCTTCTCGGGGTGGTCGGAGACGCTCAAGGCATGATCGATCTAGTGACGAGTTTACACCCAATGCTCCTCGCAAGTCCGTCACTTCAAGGCGGAAGAACAAGGAAGTGAGGGAGAACTACAAGGCCATGGACCCAGTCTCTTATTCCGCTATCCGCATGAAGAACTGGTATGAAGATGTTCCAAGGGATGAAGAGATAGAGGGCAGGAGATACTGGTGCATGGAGCAGGAGTTCATCTACAAGGATGTCTATGAGCCCATGAAGAATCTCGAGACCCATGCAAGCTATCGATGTGGACATTGGCGGTCAACAATCACTTTGAAGATGCAATCTGGGTAGCTGGAAGGCTGGGCTTGCATGATATCATGAAGATTCAATGTGACTATAGCCCAGATTTGGTGAAGCAATTCTTTGCCACTTTGGCAATCAAGAAAGATGAGGAACGCACTATGGAATGGATGACTGGCTCCACTCACTGCAGTGCCACTCTGCGCCGATTTGCTGGTATTCTTGGAGTTCCTGTTGATGAGGGTCGTCGCCTTCATGGACCACAATGCATGATAAGAATGCTCTTGTGCATCTCTATACCTCAGCGGGAAAAGTTGGTTTTACTAAGGGGCTGCTTCCCATATACAGTCAGTTGCTCCGGTTCTTTCGGGCAACCATTTGCCCAAGTGGTGGTAACAATGATGCTCTCCGGGGAGCCCTTGTGGACCTTATGCACCTCAGCTATAAGTGTGCTCGTGAGCCTAATGAGGAACGGGACTACTCTCTTGATATCATGGACTTTATCTTCCATGAGATCCATGATGCCATGGTCTCCCGGACCACCATACCCTATGCACCCTACATTCAGCTTCTCATCAACAACTCGTGGGTGAGTGGTGAAGACTTGAGTGGGTATCCTTATGTGAAGCACCATGTCAAGAAGGCCTACAAGCTTAAGACAGCCTCTTCAAATTGCACTCGCACCCGACACTTTCATGGGAGATGATCGTTCTAGTGGTTTTGCTCCTGCTCGTCATCCTGATGTCCCGGCTATGAGGAAGCAAGTGACCCGGCTTAGTTGGTTTCAGCGTCACATCCTTTGCATGAACATTGAGATCCATAAGGAGAACTATGCAGCTAGCCGAGAGCGTTCTGAGATTAAGCATACTCAGGCGGTTATTCTACACAAGCTCAGTGGTGATCAAGGTCCCCCGCCTCAGCCTCCAGCTCACTAGGGTTACAGTGGATGGCACTCTGCACAGGTTCCATGGAGTGATCTTGATGATTGCCTTCAAAGGTCCAACATCTCTCGCCGCTCTCCGGATGCATCTGACACTGATGAGGAAGAAGAGGAAGCGGCATACCAGTCCGATGATGAAGAAGCCTCCGAGTGATTCCCATGGGACGTGTAGCATCGCGCTTGTCCCCTTTTTGGCGTCTCGATGCCAAAGGGGGAGAAGTGTTCTATTAGGATTCTCGGGGATTTGCATGGTTTGGGCACAAGCATATGCGTTTATCATTCTTATATTGCTTGTGTTCCCTCTTATTTGAACTATTTGGTTTGTTTGTGTGCCGTTCAAAACTATGTGCTATGTGGTGTGAGACATTGTTATGGTTTTCGGATTTCTATTTGTTGAGATCAAGGATATTACATTATGTGTGATGCTATATCTCCGCATTATATATCTACACATGGGTATGATTTCTTGCATCCTATCTCAACTTCATATGTGTCAATGTCTATTGTTAGAGCTCATGTTGGATATCTCTTGTGTTGAGGCACCATACTCCTATGTGTTGTGTATTTGTATTCAAATGCAAATTACTTATATGCACACATGTAGGGGGAGTGCCTCTATGTTTTGCCGTCATGCTTGTCTCTATAGTGATTCCCTTGCAAATCCGTATATTGTCATCAAACACCAAAAAGGGGGCGATTGAAAGAACATCTCTCACATTATGTTTTGTGTGTTTGATGTCAATATATGTGATACACTAATGTTTGTTTAAGTGGTACAGGGTTTACATAGATTCATATTTATGTGTGTTGGATTTGGTCGGTCTGTCAAAAGTTAACAGCAAAAGATGGCCAGGCCGGATAATCCGGGCCGGATATTGTTGAAATATCCGGCCCCCTGATTTTGGCTAAGTCTTCGAGGGAAAAGCTGCGCAGTATGGGGGCCGGACATTTGCCCGGATATTGTCCCGGTATTGTACCAGGGCCGGAATATCCGGGCCGGATATTTTGGAAATATCCGGGCCCCCCGATTTTGGCTAAGGACTGGAAGAAAAGCTTCTCTGGCATAGGGCCGGACATTTGGCCGGATAAAGTCACTGTTTTGTCCCGTAGGCCGGATTATCCGGGGGGGCCGGATTATCCGGCCCTTACTTAGGCCGGAATATCCGGCCCCCCGGAAGCTGCAACGGCTCATTTTTGAGAGGGGGTATAAATACCCCCTTCTTCTACCTTGGTTGCTTGCTCAATCATTACACAAGAAATCTGCCAAGCCACCTCCATTAGAGCCACCTCAAGAAACTCAAGATTTGCAAGATCTCCTTCCTCCCCCAACCAAAGCTCTTGATCTTTGGAGATTCGAAGGAGAAGACACCGATCTACATCCTCACCGAAGTGTTCTTCATTTCCCCCTCTCTTGTTTGAGGGATCTCATGCTAGTGTTCCTATTTGGTTCCCTAGTTGATTTGTGTTGATGTATTGTTGTTGATTGTTGTGTTGTAACAGATTTGGGAGCCTCCAATTTGGTTGTGGATGTGTGCCCCAAGAACCTTGTAAAGGCCCGGTTTCCGCCTCGAGGAAATCCCTTAGTGGAAGTGGGCTAGGCCTTCATGGCGTTGCTCACCGGAGATCTGAGTGAAGCCTTCGTGGCTGTTGGTTTGGCTTTCGTAGCAACCGCACTCCTCCAAACGTAGACGTACCTTCTTGCAAAGGAAGGGAACTACGGGAATCATCTCCGTGTCATCGCGTGCTCCACTCTCGGTTACCTCTATCCTATTCTATCTCTATATTGCTTAGATATATCTTGCTTAGTTGTTAGCCTTGTCATATAGGTAAATTCACTTAGTTGCATATCTAGAGAATTTATCTTTTGTGTCAAGCCTAAATTGAAAAAGAACTAAAAATTGGTTAGCACCTATTCACCCCCCCCTCTAGGTGCGGCATACGATCCTTTCACAGGTCTATCTCAGCCCCGGCGTGTTCCTCCACACCACGCCAAGTGTTGCTTCATTTTCATGAGAGATTTGCACAAGTAGTAGTTTTATTCGGATTTTATCTCTTTTTCTTTTCTTTGGTGTGTACGTGTTGTGAATCTTTATGACCAAAACACGAAGAAAGGAGCCATACAATAGCTATTTCAAGGGTGGAAAAGAACTCGTTTTTTACATCACAAGATAATAAAGATCAAAGATCATGGTGTTGTAGCCCTCATCCATATGGATACAACAAGTTGAAGAACACATAAATCGACATTCGTATGAAAAAATGGTGCCCAATTTACTGCAGAATACCAAGAGCACTTAACGACCAGTGGTACAATCATCCATGACCATACCAGGATGATCGTACCACGTACCACCCTCTATCGGGACCGTTTTGTCAAACAGAACATCACTTATGAAGGCATGAATGCCATAACTGGTGTGGGCGTACCGTTAATGCGAAACCAACCTCTGTGAGGCTATAAAAGGAGAGGGGAACCCTAGCCGCCATCAACCATCTCATTGACATCTCCACATGGTGTAGCCCTTCCATCGTGCCACCTCCATAGACCTTCATCATCACTACCACACCATTGAAGTCACAAGAGAAGGAGGCGGAGGAGAAGGGGCACATAGGCCATGCGCACCACCGTGATCACCATCTGCATCAATGCTCCATCTCTCCCTCCATAGTTTGCGTAACTGTAAGATTGAGCATGGTTGTGATCTCAATAATATATTTTGGCTATTCATTCATGTGTGAGTGATTGATTCGATTCTAGGTTGAGGTATAATCTAGTGTACTAAGTTAGAATGGGTTGTGATCTAATATTCATGTACATGAGTTACGAAGATGAGTTCATGAGATCATTTAGTTTGTAAGTGTACTTTTGCCCTGCGAGTGACCCGTGAGAATTATGCATAGTAGTGTGACAACCCGATAGCACTGGAGATAGGCCCTTCTGTCCCGACCTGTAAGGGGCTTTAGTCCCGGTTGGCCAACCGGGACTAGCCAGGCGGGACTAAAGGCGAACATTTTAGTCCTGGCCCGGTTACTAGCCGGGACAAACGGTCCTCCACGTGGCTGTGATACAGCGTTTAGGCTGGAGGACCTTTAGTCCGGCTCGTAAGCCCAACCGGGACTAACGATTATTTTTCAAAATTATTTTTCTTTTTTATAATTGTTTGACTCGTTACTCTCTTACTTGGACCATTTTTTACACTAATTGCACTTAATCGCTAGTCAAATTCTAGACTTGGTCACATCCGGGGCGGTCACCCATCATCATACTACTCCACCCTCAGCACACTTAACTTCTCGGTTCTTTCCTGTTGTGCTCCCGCGAATGTGATTGTACCTTGTTGTAAATACTACCATATCATTCCTATTAACTCTTACTAGTTGAATGTCCGTGCGTTGCTACGGCCTCTATTTTATCTCGCAATATGTCCATACACTACATGAAAAATTACGTGTATGAAAATACAGCCACAATATATTATTAAAACCCATAAAGATTTTACCATGTTTCAAGTATATGTCGACACCCAATACAATTGACATCATTTGAATATGAAATAAGCACTCGACTAATTATTATTTTATTAAATAATATATAATATATACTCTTCGATGCTTATTAGATATTGTCATATAATGTTAGATATTCTTCCTTCTGCTTCATTTTTATGATACTTGGGAAAAGTGTACCAGATAATTTTTCAGCAGCTCATAACCATCTCGCACAACAATACTTGTCATTCTCTTGTATATTTAATATGGAAAAATTAAAAAAAAAAGCATTTTGGAATACCTATGGAATACAACTACACTTATCCATAATAGCATTTGAAAAAAAATGTGTTAGCTTCTGGGACTGGACTTCTAACTGAACATTCCAGCATGTGAAACACACATTCGAACCTTCTTAATTCTCATGTCGATGAAAGATAAATGTGAAATTCAGGGCGCAAGGCAAACATATGATCTTGAAACTTCAACAGAACGGATAAATATTAATAGGCACAAGCTTCGTGACATGATCAACCGCCAGCTGTGGTCACCAAGGTTCAAACATCTCAGCTTGTCAGATTCATCTCTATAATATACTGTAGAAATATAAGCATTTAGGCAGTGGGAAAAACTGATTAGCAGTTCCTCAATCTCTCTTGGCATCGGCCCGACGAGGCTTTCCATTCTTAGGTGCGACAACAATTTATATCAAATGTATGACAAATTATTTGTCTTGTGTTTCAGAATTGTATAAAGTGGAAAAATGTAAAAAAAAAAATCTTTTAAGCTTATGTTTTCTAATAACTAATATCCGGCCATGTTTGCTAACAACTAATGCCCATGCAATAAAAAAAGAGACAATTATGAATGGTGGGAACAAGAAGTACCTGCAGGTAACCAGAAACTAAAATCTATACACCTTTGCCGAATGGAATTGGAAAGACAATCATGTTTAGTGTTTAGATAGTCTGTTTTATTCCATGTCCCAAATTCCTACATGCAAAGAAGAAAAAATGAACGGGATTAAATACAATATATTGCGACAGCATGCTGAATTTCAGTTATGTCAACAATGCATGTAGCTCTTCATGTAAATCTGAAATTCCTAAATGTTCGGTGATGGCTGAACCTGATACATGGCTGGTGCAGTAAAGGACATCGGTGGCGGCTTGAGCATGCGTCTCTCCTCATCGATGCCATCGCCCTCCTATTGGTGCACCGCCGCGCCGTGGACGAGAATTTAGAGGAGATCCCCGAAACAGCGGCCAGAGCGCCAATGACAAGAGCAGAGGCGGTGAAAGACGGAGAGGTGTTCGGAGAGGAAAAGGCGAGCAGAGCGAGAGGACGAGCTTAGGAGGACCAGAAGCCGCATGATGCGACGAGACTCTACTGTCCAGGGTGTCGAGGGCGGATATGATTTCGTTTCTTCTGTGATGATTTGATTTGGCAGCACGATTAGCGCTAGAAAACAATGATTTGGTAGCCAGATTTTATTTCTTGATTGATGTTGAATGGGTTTATTTCCTTATGAAGGTGATTTGTAAATATCCTTGATTGATGCTGAATGGGTTTGTTTCCTTATGAAGGTGATTTGTAAATATCCTTGATTAATGTTGAATGGGTTTGTTTCCTTCCGTGTGTGTGAATAACGCAGGATGTGATTTGACGCTGGATATGATAATGAACTGTTGGGATCTTTGGAATGTTTGATGTCAAAGTGGACACCATCCCCAACTCCAATATAATAGTAAAGATACCATTGTGTCACATCTTTGTATTTTTTGAATCTAGAAAAAATATTTACGTAAACAATAATGAATAAGATGATAATATTGAATTCCAATGAAAATAAAATAAGTAATAAAAATATTATTATTATTATCAAATAATATATGAATTATTCATATAATATGGCATAATTAATATCTTTAAATTTGTGAATCGCAATTGGACAAATAATATATCTATTATTATTAGAAAATGTGAGGAATTTGAATAACAATAGAAAGATTCGATATATTGAGACGATTCATAGGTTCATATAAATATAGAAGGCACACATACCACACCACCATCTACTCATTATCAATAATACTGAGACGATCAACCTGGATATTGTAGCCAAGTAGCCTCCAATACCTCCTAGCCATCTCCAAGTCTAGACGCGTGTCTAGAGCGTCATAGTGCACTTGCTCATAGCTCAATGGAACATTGCCCCATCCAAAAATCAGTTCATCTTATTCTTCTTCCTCGTCGTTCTTCTTCTTGTCCCTCTTCATCTTCTTCTTCTCAAGTTTTGTCCCAATAGTAGAAGTTGCCAGATCATCCAGACTCGAAATGAGATTTTTGGTGGGGTTCGGGATTATCTTTTGGAGGTCGAACGCAGACGGAATATCAATTTCGTAGGAACACAACATTTCCACATCTTTGTGGATAGTTGCATGATAACCCACAAGTATAGGGGATCGCAACAGTCTTCGAGGGAAGTAAAACCCAAATTTATTGATTTGACACAAGGGGAGGTAAAGAATACTTATAAGCCTCAACAACTGAGTTGTCAATTCAGCTGCACCTGGAAAAACAATAGTAACAGGGGTGATGTGAAAGCAGCAGTAATATGAGAGCAATAGTAACAAGAATACAAAGCCAGAATAACACATAGGCAACCGCCTCCGGGTCGCACGCGCGGCGGCTCCGGGCGATCGCATCTCCAGCCAAAGAAGACTCCAGATCGGGCCTTCCCGGCCGTCGCGGCCGCCGGCGCCGGCGACCGTGGCGGCGCCCTGGCCGGCGAAGACGGCGAGGGGTGGGCGGCGCTCTCCTGGCTTCTTATCTTCGCGCGGGGAGGCGGAGCAAGGGAGAGCGCAGGGGTTGGTGCTCGGGCCGGTGTGGGGGCAGTTTGCAGCGATGGAGGGGCGATCTTAGGCGGCGGTGCGCGGCGGCGCGAGCGGCGGATGGAGGAGGTCTAGGCCCTTGGGCCGATGGACTCCGGCTGATGCCCTCTGGCCAAGGCCGACTCTGCCTGCTCTGGTCGTCTTCTCCGCCGCAGCACCACTCGTCCTCGTGCGGGCTTGGCGGCCGTGGTCGCCTTCGCTACCGTTTCGGTGTGAAGGGCGGCCGGGATGGCCGTTGCGTGGGGGCTCGGCCTGAATAAAGGCGGCGGTCCTAGGGCCTCTCTTGCGTGAAGAGGAGGACCTACCGGAGGCCTGGCCTCGTGATCTGGCCGGAGGGTTGAGTTCCGGAAGGCTCCACCGGCGAATGTAACAGTGATTTGCCTGGAGTTTGCTGGATCGAAGGTATTCGGTCGTGCGCACCCATGCGTTTATTCCGACCGTTTGGTTCTGGAGGGAGCGGCGCGAAGCTCTTTTTCTGTGTTGACATCAAGTGACTATGGATCCATGATGAAAGTCGGAAGAAGAGAATTTCATGAAGGCCGGAGGGGAGGACTAGCTAAGGGAGGTTCAAGTCTCCGCGTTGTTGAGGGGCTTGCTTGGTGTCCGGACTTCACATCAGCGGTATGAAAGTGGGGGCGACAACACATGTGAAGCGCAGAGTCCTACCTTTCAGGGTGAAAACCCAAGGTCTGGCCTTAACTGGTTGTGCCTGGCAGTGACCTTGGTGGAGGCATTGTTTTGAGAGTGGGAACTATCTTCAGGGTGAAAACCTAAGATCTTTGATCGGGCGACGACAGTGTTGGAGCACTGTTCCCTTCTTGGAGGCGTCGTTTTTTGGAGAGTCTGCAATTCAGGTGTTGTCATGGTGGTGGATGTATTGCTGTTGTTAGGTCCGTGATACTGTAGCGGGACTTTTGTTTCTTAGTTTTCTTTTTCTTTTTTTGGCTGTGTGCATCCGTAGTGCCATTAGGGTGGTGCGTTGTTGCAGAGGCTGGGTGTAATTGGTATCTCGCGATATTAATATATTCCCTTTATCGAAAAAAAGGCAATGGCACCAGAAAATAGTTGATACTACTTCCAATGACATGTAGAACGAGTATATGATGATGAAATATGGACCGGGGTTCCCAGCTATCTTCACTAGTGGTAACTCTCCAATAACAAGTGTTGGGTGAACAAATTACAGTTGGGCAATTGATAGGATTGAAAGCATTAAGACAGAACATCAAGATTATTAATCATGTAGGCATGTTTTCCATATATAGTCATACGTGCTCGCAATGAGAAACTTGCATAACATCTTTTGTCCTACCAGCCGGTGGCAGCCGGGCCTCAAGGGAATCTACTGGTAATTAAGGTACTCCTTTTAATAGAGCACCGGAGCAAAGCATTAACACTTGGTGAAAACATGTGATCCTCATATCTATGCCTTCCCCTCCAGTTGTCCCAATTTCTGTCACTTTGGGGCCTCGGGTTCCGGACAGCAATATGTGCAAACAACTTGTAGATACAATCTAAGCAATAAGTATAGAGCTTAAATCTAAGATCATGCCACTCGTGCACTAGTGACAAGCATTAAACACAACAAGATTACAGCAACAATAACTTCACAAACTTTATAGACAGACTGATCATAATGTAACAATTCATCGGATCCCAACAAACACAACACCGATTACATCAGATGAATCTCAATCATGTAAGGCAGCTCATGAGATCATTGTATTGAAGTACATGGGAGAGAGTACCAACTAGCTACTGCTAGAACCCGTAGTCCATGGGGGAACTACTCACGGAGCATGATGGAGGCGGCGGCGTTGATGTAGATGGCTTCCGGGGGCACTTCCACGTCCCGGCGGCGTGCCGGAACAGAGATTCTATCCCCCGAATTGGAGTTTCGCGATGGCGGCGGCGCCCCTGGAGTCTTTCTGTAGTTTCGTCAATTGGTATCGGGTTTTTAGGTCTCGAGGGATTTTATAGGCGAAGAGGCGGCGCAAGGGGGTGTCTGGGGGTCCCACCCCATAGGCTGGCGCGCCCCCCCTCTAGGCCGCGCCGCCCTGTGGTCTGGGGGCCCTGGGCCTCCTCTCCGGCTCCCCTTCGGTGTTCTGGTCGGTCTCGGTGAAATAAGATGTTTGGCTTTTGTTTCATCGAATTTCGAGAATATTGCCGGAACAGCTTTTCTGGAACCAAAAACAACAGAAAACAGGAACTGTCACTGTGGCATCTTGTTAATAGGTTAGTTCCGGAAAATGCATAAAATCATTATAAAGTGTGAGCAAAACATGTAGGTATTGTCATAAAACTAGCATGGAACATCAGAAATTATAGATACGTTGGAGACGTATCAAGCATCCCCAAGCTTAGTTCCTACTCGCCCTCGAGTAGGTAAACGATAAAAAGAATAATTTATGTAGTGACATGCTACTTACATAATCTTGATCATACTATTGTAAAGCATATGAGACGAATGAAGTGACTCAAGGCAACGATCTATAGTTTTCTAACAAATAGATAACATATAGCAAAACTTTTCATGGATAGTACTTTCAAGACAAGCATCAAAAAGTCTTGCATAAGAGTTAACTCATAAAGCAATAAATTCAAATTAAAGGCATTGAAGCAACACAAAGGAAGATTTAAGTTTCAGTAGTTGCTTTCAACTTTCAACATGCATATCTCATGGATAATTGTCAACACAAAGTAATATGATGAGTACAAATAAGCAAGTATGTAAGGATCAATGCACAGTTGACACAAGTGTTTGCTTCTAAGATGGAAGGAAGTAGGTAAACTAACTCAACATAAAGTAAAAGAAAGTCCCTTCGCAGAGGGAAGCAGGGATTAAATCATGTGCTAGAGCTTTTCAAGTTTTGAAATCATATAGAGAGCATAAAAGTAAAGTTTTGAGAGGTGTTTGTTGTTGTCAACGAATGGTAGTGGGCACTCTAACCCCCTCGCCAAAAAGACTTTCAAAGAGCGGCTCCCATGAAGGACGTTATCTCTACCAGCAAGGTAGATCATCCCTCTTCTCTTTTGTTTACACATGTACTTTAGTTTTATTTATGGTTGACACTCCTCCCAACCTTTTGCTTACACAAGCCATGGCTAACCGAATCCTCGGGTGCCTTCCAACATTCACATACCATGAAGAAGTGTCTATTTGCAAAATAAAGTTGCTTACTGATGAATCAGGGCAAAACATGTGAAGGGAATTATTAATGAAAGTTAATTAATTGGGGCTGGGAACCCCGCTGCCAGCTCTTTTTGCAAAATTATTGGATAAGCAGATGAAGCCATGATAACCCACAAGTATAGGGGATCGCAACAGTCTTCGAGGGAAGTAAAACCCAAATTTATTGATTCAACACAAGGGGAGGTAAAGAATACTTATAAGCCTTAACAACTGAGTTGTCAATTCAGCTGCACCTGGAAAAGCACTAGTAACAGGAGTGATGTGAAAGCAGCAGTAGTATGAGAGCAATAGTAACAGAATACAAAGAGCAAAGAGTAAGAATACGTAGGCAATGGCACCGGAAAATAGTTGATACTACTTCCAATGACATATAGAACGAGTATATGATGATGAAAGATGGACCGGGGTTCCCAGCTATCTTCACTAGTGGTAACTCTCCAATAACAAGTGACAAGTGTTGGGTGAACAAATTACAGTTGGGCAATTGATATGATTGAAATAGCATTAAGACAGAACATCAAGATTATTAATCATGTAGGCATGTTTTCCATATATAGTCATACGTGCTCGCAATGAGAAACTTGCATAACATCTTTTGTCCTACCAGCCGGTGGCAGCCGGGCCTCAAGGGAATCTACTGGCAATTAAGGTAATCCTTTTAATAGAACACCAGAGCAAAGCATTAACACTTGGTGAAAACATGTGATCCTCATACCTACGCCTTCCCCTCCAGTTATCCCAGTTGCTGTCACTCTGGGGCCTCGGGTTCCGGACATAGACATGTGCAAACAACTTGTAGATACAATCTGTTATCACCAGAATGTGACTGGATTAGAGGTGGGCCGCGTTCAAGATTGGGCTTGAAGAATATACATGGAAGATATACATGAAGCGGCCTTGTACACGAAGTTTGGGCGAGTTTGCCCTTGTATCTGTAAACATAGTAGGATACGTGTCGGTTAGTTAGAATTTGGCTCGTACACGGTTGGGATTATTCCCACGTTAGAAAGTCTACGGACTATAAATATGTATCTAGGGTTATTGAGAAAAGACAACAATCACGTTCATCACAAACCAATCTAGGCGCATCGCCAACCCCTTTGTTTCGAGGGTTTCTTCCGGGTAAGCATCATGCTGCCTAGATCGCATCTTGCGATCTAGGCAGTACACGTTTATTCGTCGTTCATGCGTTGCTCGTGCTGAAGCCTTGTTGATGGCGAGCAACGTAGTTATCATAGATGTGTTAGGGTTAGCATTGTTTTACCATGATACATGCTTTCGTCCATGCAACCCTTAGACGTCTAGCCGCCCTTGCACCTATCTTAGGTGTAAGGGCGGCACCTTGCTTGATCATTATCTAGTAGATCCGATCCGTTATGATTGCTCCTTGTTCTTCAAGGATTAGTTTAATATCTGCATAGTTAGGCCTTGCAAACGGGTTGAAGGATCCAGTGGCACGTAGGGTGTAGTTTGCTAGCCCTAGACAAGATGTTCCGGGGATCAACTTCATGTTGGTTTTTAGGCCTTGTCTAGGGTTGGTTTATTATCACCGTGCGTGGCTGCCAGGCTCAATCACGCGTAGGATGTTCCGATTATGCGGTGAAAACCCTAAATCGTTGTAGGTCGTTTTAGCTATATATCGATCAAGCAGGACCTCCATGTGATCGTAGACCTCATACGAACCATGGGTGGATCGGCTCCTTGAGCCGATTCACAGGACAACCTGAGAGCCGATCGAGGCTCGTATTTAATGTTTACGTGTATGCCATGCAGGAAACTAAGCGAAGCAAATCCATCACCTTCCTGATCAGGTATAGATCAGGTGGCACGCCCTTGCACCAGCATCGGGACGTGCGTACCAGGAGCTTTGCGGGCCGTCGCTCGGAGGGACCAGGGCCAGCCGCAGCTCTAGGTTGTTCCCGGCTCTTCGTGTTGCCAGCCGTTGCTCGCCTGTGGGTTTCGGACGCCAACACATTCTGGCACGCCCGGTGGGACAGTCTTCAACATCAACTGCATCGCCATCTACATCTGAGATGGCGGAAGGTACTCCAGTCACGTACGAGGATCTGACCGAGGAGCTCAATAAGAACTATGACGAGGTCAAAGCCATCCTCGAAGCCGATCTCATCGGCTCTTTCCAGAGGACCCGCTCACACGGTATCAGGTGGAAAGGGTTCTCGCCTGAAGGCGCGCTCGATGGAGTGGACCTGTCTACCCCTTCAGAAGAACGCACCAGGTCTCTGCATCAGGAGATTAATTTCATGGTAGCGCATTCGCTACACCGCCATTCTGAGAACCCGGTGAACACTTTGGAGCGTGTCGCCCTTCGGGTGATCCAGGAAATCATGAGGCATCAGTACTCTCCGCCAGGACCTGCTCTAGGGACTCACCAAGGAGAGATACCACTCCAGTCCCGACCACCGCTGCCGTTCACGTTGGCAGCACCAGAAGTGCCGAGCTCACCGGCGTTCGTCGTCCACAAGATCGGTGGTGACCCTAGTGATTACCAGTTCTTGTATGAGGCACCTAAGGAGATGCCTCACGGATACACGTGCACATACGTGCCAGATTGCAGTAGCTGGGCACTCACGAACCAGACTACAACAGCAGGGACTTCCGGAACAGCAGGAGGAGCTTCTGGATCAGAACTTGAGAAGCAGACGTGGCTAGCTAAGTACGCCACTCCAACAAACCTCCAGGGCTCAACTCCTGCAGCTAGCTCAGAGCTTGAGAAGCAAGCGTGGCTAGCTAAGTACGCCACTCCAGCGAATCTTCAGAGCTCGACTCCTGCAGCCAGGACCGCGGATCAGATCAGTACAATCTTGAGAGACCAGTTCGGCATGGTGCCGAAAAGGAGGGCAATCGGCTATTCCAAGCCGTACCCCAACGAGTACGATTTGATCCCACTACCACCCAAATATTGGCTCCCTGAGTTCTCCAAGTTTAGTGGGTCAGATGGCTCCAGTTCAATCGAGCATGTGAGCCGATATTTGGCGCAGCTGGGCACGATCTCAGCATCAGATGAACTACGTGTGAGGTTCTTTGCACAGTCCCTCACAGGATCGGCTTTCGGGTGGTACACCTCGCTGCCACCAGATTCAATCCGGACTTGGAAGCAGATGGAAGAGCAGTTCCACATGCAATATCATTCAGAGGCTTCCGAGGCTGGCATTGCCGATCTAGCACAAGTACGTCAGAAGCGTGGAGAAACAGTGTCAGAGTACATCCAACGCTTCAGGACCGTTAGGAACCGATGCTATTCGGCTCGTTTGACTGTAAAAGAAGCAGTCGAGTTGGCGGTAGTGGGTCTCGCATCGCCGATCAAGGATATGGCTTCCCAAGCAGACTACCCTTCGCTGGCGCATATGGTTCAGAAACTGTCATTATATGAACAGCGCCACCCAGACTTGTACCAGGAAAAATTCAAGCATGCGGTAGTCCTGGTTGAGGCAGATGAAGATGAAGGCTCTGTGGGAGATCAAGAGGTAGCAGTGGCTGAATGGACTCGGAGGGCAAGCCCCGTGTCCTGCAAGTGGGTTAAGCCACAAGGGCCTCCAAGAGAGTTTGACTTCGACGTGACCAAAGCTGAGCAAATTTTCGACCTCTTACTCAAGGAGAAGCAGCTAAAGTTACCCGAAGGCCTCAAAACCCCCATGGCACAGGAGTTGAACGGAAAGCCATACTGCAAATGGCATAACACGTTCACCCATACCACCAACGACTGCAGGGTGTGGCGTCAGCAGATCCAAATGGCGATAGAGCAAGGACGTCTAATCTTTAACCAGTACGCCATGAAAGTCGACACACACCCCTTCCCCGCCATTAACATGGTGGAATGCACTTACCCTGGGAGGTGCCAGCCAGGTTTCTCATTCAGCATTAACATGGTAGGGCCTGGGCACCACTCTGGTAAGGACAGAGGCGAGGGCAGCCGCTCTCGTAGCAAGGACAAGGAAGAAGCCGTTCCGCACGATCGGCTCCGACACGATGGCAAGCGCTACATCACAGAGGGAGAAGTGAAGAATGTGGGATATCAACGACCTCTCTCTGATCATCTCCTCAACAAATATGTGAGTCAGTACGACCAACACCGATGATACAGCGACGACGATGAAAGAGATCGTCTGGCTAACAGGGACGCCAGGAGACATCGTCGGCATGATCGAGACGAGGAGAGGTATGAGCGCCATGCCAAGAACAAGTCAAGAGAGCAAGATGACGTGGACAAGCACTGGGACTGTCCTTTCTTCAAACAATGCTGGGATTCAGGAATGAGCCGATTGCCTACAATCGGCAACTGCCCAGAATGTAGACAGAAGAAGAAGAGCACAGGGGTCGTGTCAGTGTTCAAGCGTCTGGGACCTCTCCCATCTCGGAACGAGCAAGCTGAGTCCTCTCGAGTGGAAGATCTCGAGGAGTTAGAGGATGACGATGAAGAAGAAGAAGATAAGTACCACCGGCCAAGGTGGTGCCCTGATGGACTCAGCCGTTCCCAAAAGCGTAGGGTTCAGCGACTACGTGGCTTGGAGGAAGCCGAAAGGTTATACCTGCACACGTTAAGGAAGGCGCGGCCCGATCTGGCCGCGAAAATTCAGCGAACTCTAGACGAAGAGGGTCGACCACAAAAGATGGAGTGGCGCCCCAAGCAAAGGAAAGCCGATGATGAGACATCGGCTGGTACAAACATGGTGTTCATCCTTCCAGCGGAGTTTTGTGCTCCTGGATTAGACGAAGCACCTGTGGCACAACTTGACTGTGGCCCACGGCCAGTTATCTTCGAGAAGCCACGAGAAAGAAGCTACAGACACCTGAAAGCCCTGTACTTACGAGGTTATATCAATGGGCAACCTGTCAACAAGATGCTGGTGGACACCGGAGCGGCAGTCAACATCATGCCATACTCCATGCTACACCGGTTGGGACGCTCTAGCTCGGATCTGATCAAGACCAACGTTACACTGAGCGATTTCAACGGCCAAGCATCTGAAGCACAAGGTGTTCTGAACGTGGATCTGACCGTAGGGAGGAAAACCATCCCTACGACATTCTTCATCGTCGACAGCAAGAGCACTTATGTTGTCCTGCTAGGCAGAGATTGGATCCACGGCAACTGTTGCATCCCATCTACAATGCACCAATGCTTGATACAGTGGGATGGAGATGAAGTCGAGGTCGTCCACGCAGATGACTCAGCCGAGATTTCAACGGCTGGCATGAACGTTTGGGAGACGGCAGGCCAAGAGCCACTCTCATGCATCACTTTGGACGACTGCGAGCGCATCGACGTGACAAAAAACGGGGTGAGGCTGGTCTTATCCACCGGCCTGACCGTGTAACAAGAGCAAAAGCTATGGACGTACGTGGCAAGGCCGATCCTTGTGATCGGCCCCAAAAAATAAAAAGTAATGATCTTGTCTCAAGCATGTCACGTAGTCATAGTAAGGCAAGACCACGATGTAAACCTTCATTGAGCAATGCAACCAAAATGGGGGCCGATTCCAGCAATCGGCCCATATTATCCTTACCACACGTTTTCCCTGTGTTCAGTGTCGATCTGACAGGTGACGGAAAGCTAGGGTATGGGTTTACATCGGCTGATGAGCTAGAAGAAGTCGACATTGGTCCTGGGGATAAGCCACGACCAACTTTCATCAGCAAAAAGTTAGATCCATATCTCAGGAGCCAGATGATAGCTCTGTTAAAAGAGTACCCGGATTGCTTTGCATGGGATTACACAGAGATGCCTGGGTTAGACAGGAGCATCATTGAGCATCGGCTCCCTCTAAAGAAAGGATTTCGGCCATTCCAACAACGAGCACGTCAGATGAAGGCCGAAATTCTCGAAGAAGTCAAGAAAGAGATCGAGAAAATGCTAGCCGCCGGGTTCATCAGGCCATGCAGGTACGCTGAATGGATCTCCAAAGATCGCACCAGAGAAAAAGGACGGCCGATGGCGAGTGGCCATAGATTTCCGAGATCTCAACAGAGCCACTCCTAAGGATGAATATCCAATGCCTGTGGCAGAAACATTGATCAATGCAGCTGCTGGCCACAAGGTATTAAGCTTCATGGATGGCAATGCCGGCTACAACCAAATCTTCATGGCTCCAGAAGATATACACAAGACCGCATTCAGAGTACCAGGATCAGTGGGCTTATTTGAATACGTGGTCATGACTTTTGGGCTGAAGAATGCCGGTGCAACGTACCAACGAGCCATGAATTATATTTTTCATGATCTGATCGGCAAGTTGGTGGAAATCTACATCGATGGCGTGGTGGTCAAGTCTGTCTCCATGGAGGGACACTTGGATGATTTACGACGCATCCTAGACCGAACTTGGAAGTTCGGACTGAGAATGAATCCAAAGAAGTGTGCCTTTGGTGTGACGGCCGGTCAGTTCCTAGGTTTTGTGGTTCATGAACGAGGAATTGAGATCGGCCTGAAAAGCCAAGAGGCAGTACGTACCATGCAGCCTCCTACCACGAAGAAGGAGCTCCAACGTCTTATCGGCAAGATCAACTTCGTCAGACGATTCATCTCTAACCTGTCAGGACGAATTGAGCCGTTCATGGCGTTGGTGAAGATTAAGTCTGATGACGAGTTTCACTGGGGGGCAGAATAGCAGCAGGCGTTTGACGAGATTAAGCAGTATCTAACAACGCCGCCTGTGCTAGTTCCACCCCAGCAAGATAGGCTGTTCTATATCTACTTGTCAGTAGCTGACACGTCCATCGCCTCGGTGGTGGTGCAACTCTACGAGGGTGTTGAAAAGGTCGTATTCTACCTCAGCATGAGGATGTTGGATGCAGAGACAAGGTATCCTGAGGTCGAGAAGTTATGCCTCTGCCTGTTCTTCACCTGCACCAAGCTTCATCACATCCTTTTGACGGCAAAATCATCGTCATATGCAAGTCAGACGTTGTCAAGCACATGCTGTCGGCTCCTGTTTTGAAAGGCCGACTTGGTAAGTGGATGTTTGCGTTATCGGAATTCGATCTCCGGTATCAGCCTGCGAAAGCAGTCAAGGGACAAGCGTTGGCCGATCTCATAGCTCAGCGGATTAATACTAATATAGCAGCACTATCTGTACGTGCATGGGCTATGTTCTTCGATGGATCGGCTTGTGACGACGGTTGTGGCATCGGCATTTTGCTCGTGTCGCCTCGGGGGGCAAATTATTCCTTCTCCATCAGGCTATCTACCCCTTGCACTAACAATGTCGCTGAGTATGAGGCAGTACGCAGGGGAATGGAGTTGCTTTTGGAAGCAGGGGCAGAAGCGGTGGAGCTTTTTGGAGACTCGAAGTTGGTGATCTCCCAGCTCACAGATGAGTACAAGTGCGAGAGTGAGTCACTCTTCCCATATTGGATGGAATGCCGCGAGCTGATGACAAAATTTCGGTACATCAACTTCAATTGGGTCCCAAGATCTCAAAATACCAAGGCCAACGATCTCGCACAGATGGCGTCAGGCTATAAGGACATACCAGACGGGTCAGAAGTTCAGGTGCAGTTCCTAGAACAGGATGACTGGAGAGCCGATATCTTCAATTACTTGAAGGATTCGGCTCGGGGGGCACCTAAACGGATAAGATACAAGGCCATGAAATATGTCCTTATAGGAGATGACATGTTCTACAGGATGTTGGAAGGGTTACTGCTCAAGTGCCTGGGACCAACTGAGTCTAATCGGCTCCTACATGAGGTGCATGAAGGCGCCTGTGGAACTCACCAATCGGTTCATAAGATGAAGTGGCTGATCAGGCGATCAGGGTTTTATTGGCCCACCATGCTTGAGGATTGCTTCAAGTACTACAAGGGATGCCAAGCGTGTCAGATGTTCGGGAAGATTCAGATGGTACCCGCATCAGCAATGAATCCCATCATCAAGCCTTGGCCATTCCGAGGTTGGGGCATGGATATGATCAGCAAAATCCATCCTGCGTCGAGCAAAGGCCACGAGTGGATCCTGGCCATTACAGATTACTTCACCAAATGGGTGGAGGTCGTCCCTATGAAGAAGGTAAAATCAGAAGATGTTATCAAATTTGTGAAAGAACACGTCATTCATAGGTTCGGGATTCCTCAAACCATCACGACCGATGGAGGTTCGGTCTTCATCTCTAAATAATTCAGAAAATTCTGTGATGAGATGGGAATTAAGCTGATCCGATCATCTCCATACTATGCCCAAGCCAACGGGCAGGCTGAAGCGTCCAATCAGAGCCTGATCAAGCTGATTAAGAGGAAAATTGACGAGAACCCTAGGGTTTGGCATGAGACATTGTCAGAAGCTTTGTGGGCCTATCGCATGTCATGCCATGGATCTATAAAAACTTCGCCATACCAGCTCGTCTATGGGCAGGAAGCCATATTGCCTTGGGAAGTTGCGGCTGGATCAAGACGTGTCACGTTTCAGAATGACTTGACAGCTTAAGAATATGCAGCTCTGATGAGTGATACTATTGAGGATGCAACGGAACTTAGACTTTGGTCGTTGGAGAAGATTAAAGAGAAAAAAGCCAGGGTAGCTCGTGCATACATGATGACCCACAAGTATAGGGGATCGCAACAGTCTTCGAGGGAAGTAAAACCCAATTTATTGATTCGACACAAGGGGAGACAAAGAACACTTGGAAGCCTTAACAGTGGAGTTGTCAATTCAGCTGCACCTGGAAACAGACTTGCTCGCAAGAGTTTATCAGTAGTAATGCTTTATAGCAAGAGTAGTGAAATAACAGCAGCAGAGTAACAAAGACAGCAGTAGTAATTATAGTAAATAGCAGGATTAAAATACTGTAGGCACGGGGACGGATGACGGGCGTTGCATGGATGAGAGAAACTCATGTAACAATCATAGCAGGGCATTTGCAGATAATAATAAAACGGTGTCCAAGTACAAAGCAATCAATAGGCATGTGTTCCATATATAGTCGTGCGTGCTCGCAATGAGAAACTTGCACAACATCTTTTGTCCTACCAGCCGGTGGCAGCCGGGCCTCAAGGGAAACTACTGGATATTAAGGTACTCCTTTTAATAGAGTACCGGAGCAAAGCATTAACACTCCGTGAACACATGTGATCCTCACATCGCTACCATTCCCTCCGGTTGTCCCGATTTCTGTCACTTCGGGGCCATCGGTTCCGGACAAATGACATGTGTATACAACTTATAGGTAAGACCATAAACAATGATTATCTTGATGAAACAATAACATGTTCAGATCTGAGATCATGGCACTCGGGCCCTAGTGACAAGCATTAAGCATAACAAGTTGCAACAATATCATCAAAGTACCAATTACGGACACTAGGCACTATGCCCTAACAATCTTATGCTATTACATGACCAATCTCATCCAATCCCTACCATCCCCTTCGGCCTACAGCGGGGGAATTACTCACACATGGATGGGAGAAACATGGCTGGTTGATGTAGAGGCATTGGCGGTGATGGCGGCGATGATCTCCTCCAATCCCCCGTCCCGGCGGGGTGCCAGAACGGAGACTTCTGGCTCCCGCGACGGAGTTTCGCGATGTGGCGGCGTTCTGGAGGGTTTCTGGCGACTTTGACTTCTCCCCCGTGCGTTTTTAGGTCGAGGCCGATAAATAGTCCGAAGGAGGGCGTCGGAGGCCGGCCGAGGGGGCCACACCACATGGCCGCGCGGGCCCCCCCTGGGCCGCGCCGCCCTATGGTGTGGGGCCCTCGGGCCTCCACCTGGTTTGTCCTTCTGGCTCCGTCAGTTCTCTGGGAAAATAGGGCCTTCGCATAAATTCCGAGGATTTTCCCGAAAGTTGGATTTACGCACAAAACGAGACACTAGAACAGTTCTGCTGAAAACAGCGTTAGTCCGTGTTAGTTGCATCCAAAATACACAAATTAGAGGCAAAACAATAGCAAAAGTGTTCGGGAAAGTAGATACGTTTTGGACGTATCAACTCCCCCCAAGCTTAGCTTATTGCTTGTCCTCAAGCAATTCAGTTAACAACTGAGCGATAAAAGAACTTTAACGAACGCATTTGCTCATATGATGTATATATTCTCATGCTATGGCTAATACTTAAGCAGTTCACAATGAGATACATGCAAATAAGATCATCTAACAGCTATGTCAATCATGGAGAGGTACCAACAATTAATAATAAGCATCATGAATCACGTATATAAGCAGGATTGCAATGTTCATAAGAGAGTATGATAAAGTGGTATCTCGCTTGCCTGTATTTGATTGGCAAAACATAAATGCCCGGGCACCTCTGGAGTTCATAGAAAGACTAGAAGTAGTGATTGTCAAAGATAAAAGCATCAAAGTTATACCACAATTAATCATATTTTGAGACAAGCATATTATACTAAGAATGATAGTTGTGCTCTCAAGATAGTGCTCAAAGAAATAATGGAGACACAACATAAAAGTAAAAGATTGACCCTTCGCAGAGGGAAGCAGGGATTAACATGCGCTAGAGCTTTTCATTTTTGAAATCAGGAGTAAAATTATTTTGAGAGGTGTTTGTTGTTGTCAACGAATGGTAATGGGTACACTAACTACCTCGCCAACCGGACTTTCAAGAGCAGCTCCCATGAATTATTTGCATATTTATTTGGCACTCCTTCCAACCTTTCTTACACAAACCATGGCTAACCGAATCCTCGGGTGCCTGCCAACAATCTCATACCATGAAGGAGTGCCTTTTTATTTTATTTTTATTATGATGATGACACTCCCCCCAACCTTTGCTTACACAAGCCATGGCTAACCGAATCCTTCGGGTGCCGTCCAACAATCACAAACCATGGAGGAGTGTCTATTTAAGTTAATTAATTCGGGACTGGGAATCCCATTGCCAGCTCTTTTTGCAAAATTATTGGATAAGCGGATGTGCCACTAGTCCATATGAGAGTCCGTCAGAAGTAAATGACAAGGTTGAAAGCTAAACACCACATACTTCCTCATGAGCTATGAAACATAAACACAAATTGAGAAGCATTTTGAAGGTTTTAAAGGTAGCGCATGAGAATTTACTTGGAATGGTTTGAAATGCCATGCATAGGTATTTATGGTGGACACTCTGGAATAACTTGGTTTTCATGTGTTTGGAAGCACGAGCAGCGTTCCCGCTCAGTACAAGTGAAGGCTAGCAATAGACTAGGGAGCGACAAATCAAGAGAGCAAAGAATCGTCATAATCATGCTTGCGGCAAAATAAATTAACGGAGGCATAAAAGTGATACAAGAACTCTGAAGCAATATAGATCATCGAGGCTTAATTGACTTTTTGTTCAGTCATATGCATGCGTGAGCATGTGCCAAGTCGATATAAATGAATTATTCAGAGGAGGATACCACAATGCCATACTTATGAATAAAACAATGCAAGCAAACATCCATGACATGCTACTCATATTAATAAATTGGAGCTAAACATGAGAGATCATAAACTACTAGACTTTCTCAAATAACATATACCTCACATGAACCAACTAAGCATGCTCACATGGATGAGTATATGTACAAAAATGAAAACAAATAGAGTTCATACCAGCCTCTCACCACAATCCAATTGTCGTAGATCGTCATTATTGCCTTTTCACTTGTGCAGCTTGGATAATATGAAATGAAAACCACGCTCCAGCCACCGAAGACCATTGAACTCATAAAGAACTTTACAAAACCAAAGAAGAACAGCAAATATTTTTGGTGTTTTCTAATTTGAGAACAAGAACAAGAGGAAACAAACAAACAAAGCAAAATCTTTTTGGGTTTTCTTGTAGCAAACTAGCAATAGCAAATAAAGCGAAACAAATGCAAGAAACCAAAGCAAACAAATGGTGAAGAGAAACAACAGAAATATTTTTGGTCTTTTTGTGTTTTGGGAAGGAAACAAAGCAAAAATAAGAAATAGCAAACTAAAAGAAACACATAACAGCAGGATGACAGAAATCTGCCAAAACCTGACAGCAGTACAGAAATCGATTTTTACAAAAATCTTACGTTGCTCAGCTCGAAAAGTGTTCAACTAATGAAAGTTAGATAACAACCTGGGGAACCTGCACAAAAATTGGTAGCTCAAAATAACGCTCTGGCTGTGCGCACGAATTTTTCTAGTAACAGTCCAGAATCTGTTTTCAGGCAGCACTTCCCCAAATATCATCTTCCTCTCATTAGAAAACCACTCAAACGAACAAAACAAATATGTACAAGTATCCAGCAACCATAATATGCAAAGAATGAGTGATGCCGGTATACCTCCCCCCAAGCTTAGGCTTTTGGCCTAAGTGGAGTTCAATCCCATCGATCCCATGAGGTAATATCTCCGTAGTATGACGAAGATGGATCGTATTCCGGGTATGTGCTAGAAGAAGCACCCGGATACATGACGGTGTAGTCGTGGGAGGCCTCGGCGTCCTCGGAGTCATGCTGCTGGTGGAAGTATTGTATCTTCATATGTTCATCCACCTCCTCCTTGGTGCACGACCATGATTGCCTGTCAATACTGAACAAACCTGGTTGGGGAAGAGGGATTTCCTTCTCATCCCCGTCAGAAAACAACATTCTATAGACCATATTATCTACAGTAGAATCAGCGGTAACAAAATGATGACTCCTCATAGCAGCAATATCAAGTTTCCTAGGGGCCAATGGCACATCATTAGGATCAAGAGGAAGCCTTAGATAAGTTAAAACACGCAGTGCAATAGTTCCTCCAAAAATAGGCCCTTTATTAGACAGGCGGCGAGCAATAAGAGAACCAAGGTGATAAGATGTCCGACCAGTAAGTGCAATATTCAAGAAAGCAAGATGATAACTAGAAATATTGCTAGTGTTCTCCCTACCAAGAATGCTAGTAGCAATGTAATATGCAAAATACTTAATGGCGGGGAGTTGAATGTTCCTTATCTTGCCACGCTGAATGGTGCGACAATCATCATCGGTAATCCCTCGATAGAGCTCCAACAAGTCCAGGGGGTTGTCATCAATCCTACTTGCTGTACCTACAGGGGCAATATCCAATGCACGACAAAAATCTTCCAATCCCATAGTAACAGGATTACCATAGATCTTGAATGCAACTGTCGGCTCATATTGCTTGTTGTGGAACTTGAAGCTCTCGACGAAGATTTTGGTGAGCATGTAGTATTGCTCCCTTTCATCTCCCACATAGGTGGTTAAGCTCGCCCTGTTGACAAGGTTGAAGAAATCCTCCAATATCCCTGCATTCCTTAGAAAATCATAGCATGGAAAAGACGAAGCATTAGGAGCCCCGTTGTCCTCTTCGGGCGCGAAGCTAGGCGCGATGATATCCTCGTTGTACGATCGCCTAAGCCGGGTGGCGGCCCTAGAAGGCCTCCCGGTGCTGGTTGTTCCTTTCTTGAACAACTCTCCAAAGTTGAACTTCTTCATCTCTTCTCTGAAATTTTCAACAAACAATATAAAAATTTGATTTGGTGACATATAATCAAGGGGAACTACCATAGGAGCTTGCTAGAGTACTAATCATGCATCAAAACTAGTTTCTACCACTTAGAACAAGCATGCAAGCTCACTAAACATGTTACCTACAGCAGCAAAATATTCAAGATATACTCAACCAAACAAAATTCTACTTGGATGGGTGGAGGAGTCACATACCAAGGAGCAAATGTGCCAAATTTCAGCAAGAAATCTGGGCTGAGCAAAGAGATCGAGAAATCTGGAGCTCTGGAGCAAAAACGCGAGTGAGAGGAACCTGGTACGAGTTTTTTTCGGGAGAGAGAAGGTGCTGGGAGAAAGAGATGGCAAAGTGGGGCAAGGAGGGGCCCACACCACAGGGTGGCGCGCCCCCCTCCTTGGCCGCGCCGGCCTGTGGTGTGGCACCCTCTGGTGCCCCACAGGTCATCCTCTGGTGCTCCCGGGTGCCTCGTCGAAAAATAGGACCAACGGTATAATTTTTGTGAATTTTTGAAAACTTTGAATAATGCACATTTCTGGGTATTTAATTTATTATTACTGGCCAGGAAATTTTTTGAAATCTCCAATTAACTAAGGAACTTTGCAAATTAAAAATGCTACAGCAACTAGAGCAAGTGGAGGAAGAAAGAGATGTTGTTTACCTTCTCTATGCATATAAAAAGTATTTGTTAACAAGGTTGATCAAGTCTTGCTACCAAATAAATTTTACATAGCATAAGAAGAAATAAACCTCAAATCAATCATGTTACCTTGAATTGTATTGATATGGATCCAATCACGAGAGTTTGATATTCTTCTTTAGGCTCATATATAGGACAATCAATAGTTCCCACTTTGATAGTTCTCACATTAGAAATAGTATTAACTCCGCACGCTTTCTCAATCCTCTTGGAAAAATAAATGGTATGCTCCCTATCATCAACATTGAAAGTAACATTTCCTTTATTGCAATCAATAACAGCCCCTGCGGTGTTAAGAAAAGGTCTCCCAAGAATAATAGACATATTATCATCTTCAGGCATTTCCAACACAACAAAATCAGTTAATATCAAGCAGTTAGTAGTAACTTGAACAGGAACATCCTCACATATACCAACAGGAATAGCAGTAGATTTATCAGCCATTTGCAAAGATATATCAGTAGGTATCAACTTATCTAAGTAAAGTCTCTTATAAAGAGAAAAAGGCATAACACTAACACCGGCTCCCAAGTCACATAGAGCAGTTTTAACATAATTATTCTTAATAGAACAAGGAATAGTAGGTATACCTGGGTCGCCCAACTTCTTTGGAACTTTGCCATTGAAAGAGTAATTAGCAAGCATAGTGGAAATTTCCTCATTGGGGATTTTCCTTTTGTTAGTAACAATATCTTTCATATACTTTGAATAAGGTGGCAATTTAATAGCATCAGTCAAAGGGATTTGCAAGAATAAAGGTTTCATCCAATCACAAAATTTATTATAGTGTTCTTCTTCCTTTGATTTTAGTTTCTTAGCAGGAAAAGGCATTTGCTTTTGCACCCAAGGTTCTCTTTCATTACCATGTTTCTCAGCAATAAAATCTTCTTTAGTGTACTTTTTATTTTTAGCATGCTTTTCAGGTTCTTCTTCAACCTCTTCTTTATCAGGAGTATCATTCTTATCATTATCTTTATCATGTTCATTACCACTTTCAGTTTCAGCATCAGAAATAGAAATACTATTAGGATCATTAACAGGTTCAGAGGATTCTACAACATTTTTATGCTTCTTCTTCTTTTTCTTCTTAGAATGAGCACTAGGTTCAATGCGTTGAGAATCTTGTTCAATTCTTTTGGGATGCCCTTCGGGATATAGAGGATCCTGGTAGAGACACCACCTCTAGTTGTTACTTCATAAGCATGTTTCTCTTTAGAATTATTCCCTAACAAGTCATTTTGCACTTTAGTGAGTTGATCAATTTGAGTTTGAATCATATGAAAATGTTTAACAAGCATCTTAACATCATTGGAGGTTCTCTCTACAATATCATGCAATTCACTAATAGCTCGAGAATTTTCCATTAAATGATTCTCTACTCTCATATTAAAATTTTCTTGCTTAACAATATAATTATCAAACTCATCTAAGCATTGTGCAGGAGGTTTCGAATACGGAATATCCTCCTAGTAAAGCGTTGAAGGGAGTTTACCTCAATCATGGATGAAGGGGAATTATCTCACATATATCTTCTATGGGAGGAAGATTCTTCACATCTTCGATTTAATACCTTTCTCCTTGAGAGACTTCTTGGCTTCCCTCATATCTTCATCATTCAATTTAATTAAACCCCTCTTCTTCAATATTGGCGTTGGAGTTGGTTGGTGTAGTCCAATCATCATGATTCCGGCCTATTTTAGCCAATAATTCTTCAGCGTCCTGAGTTCTTTTCTGAAAACACAACCAGCACAACTATCCAGGTATGCCCTAGACTCAATGGTTAGTCCACTATAAAATATATCAAGTAAATCATGCTTTTCCAAATCATGGTCAGGCCGAGCTCTAATAAGAGAGCAAAATCTCGCCCAAGCCTCAGGCAATTTCTCTCCATTTTCCTGGTCGAAATTATAAATTCTCTGCAAAGCTATATGTTGAGCACTAGAATGAAAGTATTTACGTAAGAAAACATCAAGCAATTATTTTTTAAATTTATTAGAATTAGGTGGCAACCGATTATACCCCGTGTTAGCGTCATCCTTTAATGAGAAGGGAAAGATTTTAGCAACAAAGTAAGTACGCATCTTGACATCATCGGAAAACAAGCTACTTAGAGTAGATAACTCAGTCATGTGTTCAACAAAGACTTTCTTTTTCAGTACCACAAAAGGGTGTTTTCTCAACAATAGCTATATGAGATAGATCAAGAGAAAAATCATAATCTTTATCCTTAATGTTTATAGGAGATGTGGCAAACTTAGGGTCGTGGAGACGGTTTATATCTAACGGCATGTTACGCAAGCAACTTTTTAATTTTTCTTGCATCAGTAGTAGCATTGCATTTTTCAATAAAATCATCATTAAGCTCCACATAATCTTCATCAGGATCATCACTAAAATAATCAAGTTCAGGTGAATTAACAGGTGTAGTAGCATTAGGAGTTTCAGTATTTTCAATTTGTCTAGACCTAGCAATTGTAGCATCTAGAAAAGATCCCAATGAACCACTATCATCAAGCACAGCAGAAATATTATCAATATTATGAGAGTTTTCAGATTCAGCAGAAGTACCCGCATGTGAAGCATGTGGCGGTGAAACAAGTTTATCAATCACAGATGGTGAATCAAGTGTAGCGGAGGTATTCAGAATTGTACCTTTTCTTGTAGTGGATGGTAATATGGCGACCTTAGTATCGCGAGGTTTACCCATGATGGAGAATTTGCAGCGAACAATATTAATCCAAGTGAACTTCCAAATAAAGCTATGTTCCCCGGCAACGGCGCCAGAAAATAGTCTTGATGACCCACAAGTATAGGGGATCGCAACAGTCTTCGAGGGAAGTAAAACCCAATTTATTGATTCGACACAAGGGGAGACAAAGAACACTTGGAAGCCTTAACAGCGGAGTTGTCAATTCAGCTGCACCTGGAAACAGACTTGCTCGCAAGAGTTTATCAGTAGTAATAGTTTTATAGCAGTAGCAGTAGTGAAATAACAGCAGCAGAGGAACAAAGACAACAGTAGTAATTATAGTAAACAGCAGGATTAAAATACTGTAGGCACGGGGACGGATGACGGGCGTTGCATGGATGAGAGAAACTCATGTAACAATCATAGCAGGGCATTTGCAGATAATAATAAAACGGTGTCCAAGTACAAAGCAATCAATAGGCATGTGTTCCATATATAGTCGTGCGTGCTCGCAATGAGAAACTTGCACAACATCTTTTGTCCTACCAGCCGGTGGCAGCCGGGCCTCAAGGGAAACTACTGGATATTAAGGTACTCCTTTTAATAGAGTACCGGAGCAAAGCATTAACACTCCGTGAACACATGTGATCCTCACATCGCTACCATTCCCTCCGGTTGTCCCGATTTCTGTCACTTTGGGGCCATCGGTTCCGGACAGCGACATGTGTATACAACTTATAGGTAAGACCATAAACAATGATTATCTTGATGAAACAATAACATGTTCAGATCTGAGATCATGGCACTCGGGCCCTAGTGACAAGCATTAAGCATAACAAGTTGCAACAATATCATCAAAGTACCAATTACGGACACTAGGCACTATGCCCTAACAATCTTATGCTATTACATGACCAATCTCATCCAATCCCTACCATCCCCTTCGGCCTACAGCGGGGGAATTACTCACACATGGATGGGGGAAACATGGCTGGTTGATGTAGAGGCGTTGGCGGTGATGGCGGCGATGATCTCCTCCAATCCCCCGTCCCGGCGGAGTGCCAGAACGGAGACTTCTGGCTCCCGCGACGGAGTTTCGCGATGTGGCGGCGTTCTGGAGGGTTTCTGGCGACTTCGACTTCTCCCCCGTGCGTTTTTAGGTCGAGGCCGATAAATAGTCCGAAGGAGGGCGTCGGAGGCCGGCCGAGGGGGCCACACCACATGGCCGCGCGGGCCCCCCTGGGCCGCGCCGCCCTATGGTGTGGGGCCCTCGGGCCTCCACCTGGTTTGTCCTTAAGCTCTGGCTCGGTTCTCTGCGGGAAAATAGG
Organism: Lolium perenne; assembly: GCF_019359855.2. Lineage (NCBI taxonomy): Eukaryota > Viridiplantae > Streptophyta > Magnoliopsida > Poales > Poaceae > Lolium > Lolium perenne. The sequence continues at coordinate 129,186,950 of NC_067250.2, forward strand.
GCCTTCTGCATAAATTCCGAGGATTTTCCCGAAAGTTGGATTTCTGCACAAAAACGAGACACCAGAACAGTTCTGCTGAAAACAGCGTTAGTCCGTGTTAGTTGCATCCAAAATACACAAATTAGAGGCAAAACAATAGCAAAAGTGTTCGGGAAAGTAGATACGTTTTGGACGTATCAATACAATAAGAAGGTGAGACCAAAGGAGTTCCAAGTTGGTGATCTAGTATGGGAAGCAGTATTGCCATTAGGAACCAAGGATAAAGCATATGGCAAATGGTCTCCTAATTGTCACGGTCCATACAAAGTCGTCCAGGTTTTGAAGGGTAATGCATACATGCTGTAGCAGTTGGACGGCGCTAAGTTCCCAGCAGCTGTCAATGGTCAGCACCTCAAGAAATATTTCCCAAGCATGTGGGACGATGGGCAGTGAAACATGGGGGCCGATTCATGAAATCGTCCAGTAAAAAAAAATTATATGCAAATCACAGCCGATGCACGGACATCGACTTCAGAATAATAAAAAAGCCGATGCATTACCATCGACTCTAGACAGAACAAGCTCAATTGAGCAGGTTAACAGATCAGTTTCAAGCCAGAGCCCATGGCGTTTGAGATGATTCTCTCGTTGGGTTTGCTGAATCTGTGCGTTTGAAATTGGAGGATGGTGTAGACACGGATAAGGTCTGTTTGACTGCATGAATAGGCAACCGATTTGGCCTTAAAATGCGTGTTATGGTAGGAGCCGATGCTCTGCCATCGGCTCTTTGAGCATTGACTTCGTTTGACAATCGGCAAAATTAACAAGAAAGCAAAGTTAATGGGGGAATATTTTCTTCATTAATAAGGGGATTTCTTACAAAGAAAGAGCCGATTGCTCAAGGGAGGAAGAACAAAAGAAAGGCCTATTGGCCAATCTGCTACTACTACTAGACCTATACTAGTAGACCCTACTCTACGGGCCGTCGCTGCCCTCGTCGTCAGAGCTCTCGTCGGCGCTGCTGCCGGCGAGCTCCTCGTCGCTGCTCACATAGCCCTCTATGGGAGCCTCCTCCTCCTCGTCGTCGTCGTCGTCGTCATCATCCGATCCGGCGCGGAAGCGTTTTGCCGGCGGATAGTCCTCGAGGGAGTCGTCGTCGTCTTCTTCTTCCTCCTCCTCGGAGGAAGTGTAGCCGTCCCAGGAGAACGAGTCGTCCTCGCTCGTCGCTTCCAGCTCCCCATCGGCGAGGAACTGAAGGTCGTCGTCGCCACTGGTCAAGGACTTGTCGTCCTCGGACCAGACGTAGGGCTCGTGGTCCTCCTTGTCCCACTCCGATGCGGCGAGGATGTCGTGCGCCGCCAGCGAGCCCCACTCCGGCGTCGGCTCACGAGATGAGGAAGAATCGGAGAAGAGATCTGACGAGGTGGAGGAGGACGAAGAGGAGAAGGACTGGGAAGAAAGATCCGACGAGGCGGAGGAGGAAGAAGAGGAAGACATGGCTACAGGAGATGGGGAATTTTTTGGGTGCCGATGGCCAGAACAGAGCAAGGGGATGAAGAGGCGAACTGTTCGGCGCGGTTAAATAAAAGGGAATATAGTGGAGATTCAATGCCACAGCAGTTTCCGAGGAAGTGGTGCCCAAAGAAAAGAAAAAAAAAGAACAACGGTCAAATCACGCGGAGAAGTTGAGAAGACGAGGCATCATGATGAAGGCTACTGCGACGGTTTTGCTCTGCCACGACATGACCCGACGAAGAAAAAGCAGAGTGATTTTGGAATTATCAATTCCAAAACCAGGGGGGCATGTGTTATCACCAGAATGTGACTGGATTAGAGGTGGGCCGCATTCAAGATTGGGCTTGAAGAATATACATGGAAGATATACATGAAGCGGCCTTGTACACGAAGTTTGGGCGAGTTTGCCCTTGTATCTGTAAACATAGTAGGATACGTGTCGGTTAGTTAGAATTTGGCTCGTACACGGTTGGGATTATTCCCACGTTAGAAAGTCTACGGACTATAAATATGTATCTAGGGTTATTGAGAAAAGACAACAATCACGTTCATCACAAACCAATCTAGGCGCATCGCCAACCCCTTTGTTTCGAGGGTTTCTTCCGGGTAAGCATCATGCTGCCTAGATCGCATCTTGCAATCTAGGCAGTACACGTTTATTCGTCGTTCATGCGTTGCTCGTGCTGAAGCCTTGTTGATGGCGAGCAACGTAGTTATCATAGATGTGTTAGGGTTAGCATTGTTTTACCATGATACATGCTTTCGTCCATGCAACCCTTAGACGTCTAGCCGCCCTTGCACCTATCTTAGGTGTAAGGGCGGCACCTTGCTTGATCATTATCTAGTAGATCTGATCCGTTATGATTGCTCCTTGTTCTTCAAGGATTAGTTTAATATCTGCATAGTTAGGCCTTGCAAACGGGTTGAAGGATCCAGTGGCACGTAGGGTGTAGTTTGCTAGCCCTAGACAAGATGTTCCGGGGATCAACTTCATGTTGGTTTTTAGGCCTTGTCTAGGGTTGGTTTATTATCACCGTGCGTGGCTGCCAGGCTCAATCACGCGTAGGATGTTCCGATTATGCGGTGAAAACCCTAAATTGTTGTAGGTCGTTTTAGCTATATATCGATCAAGCAGGACCTCCATGTGATCGTAGACCTCATACGAACCATGGGTGGATCGGCTCCTTGAGCCGATTCACAGGACAACCCGAGAGCCGATCGAGGCTCGTATTTAATGTTTACGTGTATGCCATGCAGGAAACTAAGCGAAGCAAATCCATCACCTTCCTGATCAGGTATAGATCGGGTGGCACGCCCTTGCACCAGCATCGGGACGTGCGTACCAGGAGCTTTGCGGGCCGTCGCTCGGAGGGACCAGGGCCAGCCGCAGCTCTAGGTTGTTCCCGGCTCTTCGTGTTGCCAGCCGTTGCTCGCCGGTGGGTTTCGGACGCCAACACAATCTAAGCAATAAGTATAGAGCTTAAATCTAAGATCATGCCACTCGTGCACTAGTGACAAGCATTAAACACAACAAGATTGCAGCAACAATAACTTCACAAACTTTATAGATAGACTAATCATAATGTAACAATCCATCGGATCCCAACAAACACAACACCGATTACATCAGATGGATCTCAATCATGTAAGGCAGCCCATGAGATCATTGTATTGAAGTACATGGGAGAGAGAGTACCAACTAGCTACAACTAGAACCCGTAGTCCATGGGGGAACTACTCACGGAGCATGATGGAGGCGGTGGCATCGATGGAGATGGCTTCCGGGGGCACTTCCCCGTCCCGGCGGCGTGCCGGAACAGAGATTCTGTCCCCCGAATTGGAGTTTCGCGATGGAGGCGGCGCCCCTGGAGTCTTTCTGGAGTTTCGTCAATTTGTATCGCGTTTTTAGGTCGAAAGGGCTTATATAGGCGAAGAGGCAGCGCAGGAGGGGCACCAGGGCGCCCTCCCCACCTAGCGGCGCGGCCAGGCCTGGGCCCGCGCCCAGGTGTGGTGTGGTGGCCCCCTGGCCCGCCTTCAACTCTCCTTCGGTGTTCTGGAGTCTTCCGGGAAAAATAAGATGTTGGGTCTTCGTTTCATCGAATTCCGAGAATATTGCCCGAACAGCCTTTCTGGAACCAAAAACAGCAGAAAACAGGAACTGGCACTTCGGCATCTTGTTAATAGGTTAGTTCCAAAAAATGCATGAAATCGTTATAAAGTGTGAGAAAAACATGTAGTTATTGTCATAAAACAAGCATGGAACATCAGAAATTATAGATACGTTGGAGACGTATCAGCATCCCCAAGTTTAGTTCCTACTCGCCCTCGAGTAGGTAAACGATAAAAAGAATAATTTCTGTAGTGACATGCTACTTACATAATCTTGATCATACTATTGTAAAGCATATGAGATGAATGAAGTGACTCAAGGCAACGATCTATATTTGCTAACAAATATATAACATATAGCAAAACTTTTCATGAATAGTACTTTCAAGACAAGCATCAAAAGTCTTGCATAAGAGTTAACTCATAAAGCAATAGATTCAAAGTAAAGGCATCAAAGCAACACAAAGGAAGATTTAAGTTTCAGCAATTGCCTTCAACTTTCATACATATCTTATGGATAATTGTCAGCTCAAAGTAATATGATGAATGCAAATAAGCAAGTATGTAAGAATCAATGCACAGTTGACACAAGTGTTTGCTTCTAAGATGGACGGAAGTAGGTAAACTGACTCAACATAAAGTAAAAGAAAGGCCTTTCGCAGAGGGAAGCAAGGATTAAATCATGTGCTAGAGCTTTTTAAGTTTTGAAATCATATAGAGAGCATAAAAGTAAAGTTTTGAGAGGTGTTTGTTGTTGTCAACAAATGGTAGTGGGCACTCTAACCCTCTTATCAAACAGACTTTCAAAGAGCGGCTCCCATGAAGGACGTTATCTCTACCAGCAAGGTAGATCATCCCTCTTCTCTTTTGTTTACACATGTACTTTAGTTTGTTTTATTTTTATTTTTGGATGACACTCCTTCCAACCTTTGCTTTCTCAAGCCATGGCTAACCGAATCTCGGGTGCCTTCCAACATTTCACATACCATGAAGGAGTGTCTATGTATTTTAGTTTTATTTAGAGACGACACTCCTCCCAACCTTTTACTTACACAAGCCATGGCTAACCGAATCCTCGGGTGCCTTCCAACATTCACATACCATGGAGGAGTGTCTATTTGCAAAATTAAGTTGCTTACTGATGAATCAGGGCAAAACATGTGAAGATAATTATTAATGAAAGTTAATTAATTGGGGCTGGGAACCCCGCTGCCAGCTCTTTTTGCAAAATTATTGGATAAGCGGATGAAGCCACTAGTCCATTGGTGAAAATCTGCCCAGCAAGATTGAAAGATAAAACACCACATACTTCCTCATGAGCTATAAAACATTGACACAAATAAGAGATAATAACTTTTGAATTGTTTAAAGGTAGCACATGAAGTATTTACTTGGAATGGCAGAAAATACTACATAGTAGGTAGGTATGGTGGACACACATGGCATAGGTTTTGGCTCAAGGTTTTGGATGCACGAGAAGCATTTCCTCTCAGTACAAGGCTTTGGCTAGCAAGGTTGTTTGAAGCAAACACAAGTATGAACCTAAGATCTGACAAAACTTACATAAGAACATATTGCAAGCATTATAAGACTCTACACTGTCTTCCTTGTTGCTCAAACACTTTTACCAGAAAATATCTAGACCTTTGAGAGACCAATCATGCAAACCAATTTCAACAAGCTCTACGGTAGTTCTCCACTAATAGGTTCAAATTACATGATGCATGAGCTTAATCATGATCTACTTGAGAGCTCAAAACAATTGCCAAGTATCAAATTATTCAAGACAATATGAAGCATTTTCTGTTTCCAACCAAATAGCAATAAATGCAATAGCTTCCAACTTTTGTCATGAACATTAAAAGTAAAACGAAGAACACCAGTGTTCATATGAAAAAGCGGAGCGTGTCTCTCTCCCAAACAAGGATTGCTAGGATACGATCTTATTCAAACATAAACGAAAATAAAAACACACAGACGCTCCAAGTAAACCACAAAAGATGTGACCGAATAAAAATATAGTTTCAACAGAAGTGACCTGATAAGTTGTTGATGAAGAATGGGATACCTTGGGCATCCCCAAGCTTAGACGCTTGAGTCTTCTTGAAATATGCAGGGATGAACCACGGGGGCATCCCCAAGCTTAGACTTTTCACTCTTCTTGATCATATATCATCCTCCTCTCTTGACCCTTGAAAACTTCCTTCACACCAAACTTCTCATAAACTTCATTAGAGGGGTTAGTACTCAAAAAAAACTTTAAATCCACTTTAGTCCTGTTGTGACACATTGCAAGAACTCAATAAAACATTAGCTACAGCTCTCCACGTCTAGAAAGCCTTGCTTAAAGTCCACAAGAGACAATGCAAAAAACACAGACAGAATCTGTCAAAACAGAACAGCCAGTAAAGACAAATTTTTAAGAGGTACTTCCGTTGCTCAAATCAGAAAACTCAAAACTAATAAAAGTTGCGTACATATCTGAGGAACACGCATGTAAATTGGCAGAATTTTCTGAGTTTCCTACACAGAGCCCTGCCCAAATTCGTGACAGATAGAAATCTGTTTCTGCGCAGAAATCCAAATCTAGTATCAACCTTCGATTAGAGACTTTATTTGGCAGAACATTGCAATAAAATAAAGATAAGGAGAGGTTGCTACAGTAGTAACAACTTCCAAGACACAACAAAACAGTAGCAAAATAAAAACATGGGTTATCTCCCAAGAAGTGCTTTCTTTATAGCCATTAAGATGGGCTCAGCAATTTTAATGATGCACTCGCAAGAAATAAGAAAATGAAGCAAAAGAGAGCATCAAAAGCAAATTCAAAACACATTTAAGTCTAACCCTCTTCCTATGCATAGGAATCTTGTACAAAAATAAATTCATGAAGAACAAAGTGACAAGCATAAGAAGATAAAACAAGAGTAACTTCAAAATTTTCAGCATATAGAGAGGTGTTTTAGTACCATGCAAAGTTCTACAACCATATTTTCCTCTCTCATAATAATTTTCAGTAGCTTCATGAATAAACTCAACAATATAACTATCACTTAAAGCATGTTTCTCATGATCCATAAACGCATAATTTTTATCAAGCTCAAAAATAATGGGATCAAAACTTTCAAACCCACTTTTATCAATAATATAACAAGGTGATTGATCAATCTCAAGAGATATGGGACTCCTAGATAAAGTCAAGACTTCTCCAATCCCATTTTTATTAGTAGTACAATTAATATTATCAAGTAACATAGGACCATCATCTAGAACTTTATCATAAACATTTGCTAGACAAAATTCTTTAGTACCATGCATTTCGATATCAGGTACAAACAAAGCATTATCATAAGATTTATCAAAGTAGCATGGATTATCATAGATAACAGTAGCATAATTATTCTCACAAGTTTTACTCATAGGAAATATTTCAAGAGAATCCACAGGAACATAACATTCAACCTCCTTTGGTAAGCATGGAGGACAATCAAATAGTGTAAGAGATAAAGAGTTACTCTCATTAGAAGGTTGGCATGGGTAGCTAATCCATTCTTCCTCCTTTTGTTCATCACTCTCCTCTTCTTTTTCATCCAATGAGCTTTCCGGTTCATCAATTTCTTCTTTCACAGGTTCCTACAAATTGTGAGTGCATTCTTGTGCATTTGAGTCTCTCTTTATAATCAATGATATAAGGATTATCACTGTAACTTTCTATGCAAAAATTAAGGATAGAAGAGACATAATCTTTAAGGTCCTTACAAACAACACAAGTTTCATAATTTTTAACCATGAAGGATTCGATCTCAGAGGCTCCCATAAATAAGACAAATTGTTCTACCTCTTCGAACCCAAAATGAATATAGTTATTCCAATTGTAGTTCATAATTAAAACTTCTTCACTAAAGCCACATTGGACTTTAAGATGTTTAGTATCCTGTTGAGAGCAACAGTTTATATCATGGCGTTTAAGCAAGATTTTAGCAATTGTATTCAATTTTCTATCACAACACTCATGACTTTACCCGTTCTTGATTCTCTATAATTATTATATATTTCAATAAGCTCCAAATAGGTTGTGGGTTCTCCCATAACAACATTTTTTAATTTTTTGGTTTTTCAAATTTTTATGGATTTTTGGGTATATAAGAAAAATAAAACAAGGCAAAAACAAACTAGACAAAAGCAAACTAAGCAAAATAATACTAGACAGAAATAAACTAAGCACAAATAAGCTAGACAAAAGTAAACTAAGCAAAACAAAATAAAAGAAAATAAAAACAGAGAGAGAGAGGTAGAGTGTACTCCCCAGGTGAACTTATGAGTAGAGCTATGCCTCCCCGGCAACGGCGCCAGAAAATAGTCTTGATAACCCACAAGTATAGGGTATCGCAACAGCCTTCGAGGGAAGTAAAACCCAAATTTATTGATTCGACACAAGGGGAGGTAAAGAATACTTATAAGCCTTAACAACTGAGTTGTCAATTCAGCTGCACCTGGAAAAACACTAGTAACAGGGGTGATGTGAAAGCAGCAGTAGTATGAGAGCAATAGTAACAGTAACACAGCAGCAGTAGCAGTAACACAGAGGCAATGGCACCGGAAAATAGTTGATACTACTTCCAATGACATATAGAACGAGTATATGATGATGCAAGATGGACCGGGGTTCCCAGCTATCTTCACTAGTGGTAACTCTCCAATAACAAGTGACAAGTGTTGGGTGAACAAATTACAGTTGGGCAATTGATATGATTGAAATAGCATTAAGACAGAACATCAAGATTATTAATCATGTAGGCATGTTTTCCATATATAGTCATACGTGCTCGCAATGAGAAACTTGCATAACATCTTTTGTCCTACCAGCCGGTGGGAGCCGGGCCTCAAGGGAATCTACTGGCAATTAAGGTACTCCTTTTAATAGAGCACCGGAGCAAAGCATTAACACTTGGTGAAAACATGTGATCCTCATACCTACGCCTTCCCCTCCAGTTATCCCAGTTGCTGTCACTCTGGGGCCTCGGGTTCCGGACATAGACATGTGCAAACAACATGTAGATACAATCTAAGCAATAAGTATAGAGCTTAAATCTAAGATCATGCCACTCGTGCACTAGTGACAAGTATTAACCACAACAAGATTGCAGCAACAATAACTTCACAAACTTTATAGATAGACTAATCATAATGTAACAATCCATCAGATCCCAACAAACACAATACCGATTACATCAGATGGATCTCAATCATGTAAGGCAGCTCATGAGATCATTGTATTGAAGTACATGGGAGAGAGAGTACCAACTAGCTACAACTAGAACCCGTAGTCCATGGGGGAACTACTCACGGAGCATGATGGAGGCGGTGGCGTCGATGGAGATGGCTTCCGGGGGCACTTCCCCGTCCCGGCGGCGTGCCAGAACAGAGATTCTGTCCCCCGAATTAGAGTTTCGCGATGGCGGCGGCGCCCCTGGAGTCTTTCTGGAGTTTCGTCAATTCGTATCACATTTTTAGGTCGAAAGAGCTTATATAGGCGAATAGGCGTGATACGTCTCCAACGTATCTATAATTTCTTATGTTCCATGCTTGTTTTATGACAATACCTACATGTTTTGTTCACACTTTATATCGTTTTTATGCATTTTCCGGAACTAACCTATTGACGAGATGCCGAAGTGTCAGTTCCTATTTTCTGCTGTTTTTGGTTTCAGAAATCCTAGTAAGGAAATATTCTCGGAATTGGACGAAATCAACGCCCAGTATCTTATATTTCAAAGAAGCTTCCAGAGCACCGAAGAGGGGCCAGAGAAGAGCCAGGTGGGCCCCACACAGGGTGGCGGCACGGCCAAGGGGGGGCGCCCCCCTGGTGTGTGGCTCCACCGTGGCCCTTACGACTCCGACTCTTCACCTATAAAAGCCTCCCTGACCTAAATCTTCGAGACGAATAAGCCACGGTACGAGAAACCTTCCAGAGCCGCCGCCATCGCGAAGCCAAGATCTGGGGGACAGGAGTCTCTGTTCTGGCACGCTGCCGGGATGGGGAAGTGCCCCCGGAAGGCATCTCCATCGACACCACCGCCATCTTCATCACCGCTGCTGTCTCCCATGAGGAGGGAGTAGTTCTCCATCGAGGCTAAGGGCTGTACCGGTAGCTATGTGGTTAATCTCTCTCTCCCATGTACTTCAATACAATGATCTCATGAGCTGCCTTACATGATTGAGATCCATATGATGAGCTTTGTAATCTAGATGTCGTTATGCTATTCAAGTGGATTTTACTTATGTGATCTCCGGAGACTCCTTGTCCCACGTGTGTAAAGGTGACAGTGTGTGCACCGTGTGGGTCTCTTAGGCTATATTTCACAGAATACTTATTCACTGAGTTATGATTTGAGTTGGATGTCTCTATGAAATTGTGGTGTGTTAGTACCTCCTATGAATGCTCACAGTGACAGCGTGGGGTGTTTATTAGTACTTGGGAATACATCTTTAAGGTTTGCCTACATGATGAATTAGAGTTCGTTATCTTGCCAGAGAGTAATTCGGAATAGCATAGTGAAGTGCTTATTTATATTCCTTTATGATTGCAATGTTGAGAGTGTCCACTAGTGAAAGTATGATCCCTAGGCCTACTTTCTAAGCATTGAAACACCGTTTCCAACAAGTTCTGCTGCATGTTTACTCGCTGCCATATTTTATTCAGATTGCTATTACCACTCATATACATTCATACCACTTGTATTTCACTATCTCTTCGCCGAACTAGTGCACCTATACATCTGACAAGTGTATTGGGTGTGTTGGGGACTGCTGGCGTGCAGTTGACGTGGGAGTTTAGAAATCTCTGGGGTGTAACTTTTCTTCAGATCCCCGGCAACGGCGCCAGAAAAAGAGCTTGATACGCGTACAGCACGCGTCCGTTGGGAACCCCAAGAGGAAGGTGTGATGCGTACAACGGCAAGTTTTCCCTCAGTAAGAAACCAAGGTTTATCGAACCAGTAGGAGCCAAGAAGCACGTTGAAGGTTGATGGCGGCGAGATGTAGTGCGGCGCAACACCAGGGATTCCGGCGCCAACGTGGAACCTGCACAACACAACCAAAGTACTTTGCCCCAACGAAACAGTGAGTTTGTCAATCTCACCGGCTTGCTGTAACAAAGGATTAGATGTATAGTGTGGATGATGATTGTTTGCAGAGAACAGTAGAACAAGTATTGCAGTAGATTGTATCGATGTAAAAGAATGGACCGGGGTCCACAGTTCACTAGTGGTGTCTCTCCCATAAGATAAATAGCATGTTGGGTGAACAAATTATAGTTGGGCAATTGACAAATAGAGAGGGCATGACAATGCACATACATGATATGATGAATATTGTGAGATTTAATTGGGCATTACGACAAAGTACATAGACCGCTATCCAGCATGCATCTATGCCTAAAAAGTCCACCTTCAGGTTATCATCCGAACCCCTTCCAGTATTAAGTTGCAAACAACAGACAATTGCATTAAGTATGGTGCGTAATGTAATCAATAACTACATCCTCGGACATAGCATCAATGTTTTATCCCTAGTGGCAACAACACATCCACAACCTTAGAACTTTCTCACATCGTCCTGCATTTAATGGAGGCATGAACCCACTATCGAGCATAAGTACTCCCTCTTGGAGTTAAGAGTAAAAAGTTGGCCAGAGCCTCTACTAATAACGGAGAGCATGCAAGATCATAAACAACACATAGATAATAGATTGATAATCAACATAACATAGTATTCTCTATCCATCGGATCCCAACAAACACAACATATAGCATTACAGATAGATGATCTTGATCATGTTAGGCAGCTCACAAGATCCGACAATGAAGCACATAAGGAGAAGACAACCATCTAGCTACTGCTATGGACCGATAGTCCAGGGGTGAACTACTCACTCATCACTCCGGAGGCGACCATGGCGGTGAAGAGTCCTCCGGGAGATGATTCCCCTCTCCGGCAGGGTGCCGGAGGCGATCTCCTGAGTCCCCCGAGATGGGAATTGGCGGTGGCGGCGTCTCTGGAAGGTTTTCCGTATCGTGGCTCTCGGTACTGGGGGTTTCGCAACGAAGGCTATATGTAGGCGGAAGGGCAGGTCAGGGGGCCACACGGGGGCCCCACACGCTAGGCCAGCGCGGGCCCCCCTTGGGCCGCGCCGCCCTAGTGTGGCGGCGCCCCGTGGCCCCACTTCGTCTTCCCTTCGGTCTTCTGGAAGCTTCGTGTGAAAATAGGCCCCTGGGCGTTGATTTCGTCCAATTCCGAGAATATTTCCTTACTAGAATTTCTGAAACCAAAAACAGCAGAAAACAGCAACTGGCTCTTCGGCATCTCGTTAATAGGTTAGTGCCGGAAAATGCATAAATATGACATAAAGTATGCATAAAACATGTAGATATCATCAATAATGTGGCATGGAACATAAGAAATTATCGATACGTCGGAGACGTATCAGCATCCCCAAGCTTAGTTTCTGCTCGTCCCGAGCAGGTAAACGATAAGAAAGATAATTTCTGGAGTGACATGCCATCATAACCTTGATCATACTATTGTAAGCATATGTAATGAATGCAGCGATCCAAACAATGTAAATGACATGAGTAAACAATTGAATCATAAAGCAAAGACTTTTCATGAATAGTACTTCAAGACAAGCATCAATAAGTCTTGCATAAGAGTTAACTCATAAAGCAATAATTCATAGTAGAGGCATTGAAGCAACACAAAGGAAGATTACGTTTCAGCGGTTGCTTTCAACTTGTAACATGTGTATCTCATGGATATTTTCAACATAGAGTAATATAACAAGTGCAATATGCAAGTATGTAGGAATCAATGCACAGTTCACACAAGTGTTTGCTTCTTGAGATGGAGAGAAATAGGTGAACTGACTCAACATAAAGATAAAAGAATGGCCCTTCGCAGAGGGAAGCATCGATTGCTATATTTGTGCTAGAGCTTTGATTTTGAAAACAAGAAACAATTTTGTCAACGGTAGTAATAAAGCATATGTGTTATGTAAATTATATCTTACAAGTTGCAAGCCTCATGCATAGTATACTAATAGTGCCCGCACCTTGTCCTAATTAGCTCGGATTACCTGGATTATCATTGCAATGCATATGTTTTAACCAAGTGTCACAAAGGGGTACCTCTATGCCGCCTGTACAAAGGTCTAAGGAGAAAGCTCGCATCGGATTTCTCGCTATTGATTATTCTCAACTTAGACATCCATACCGGGACAACATAGACAACAGATAATGGACTCCTATTTTATGCATAAGCATGTAGCAACAATTAATTTTCTCATATGAGATTGAGGATATTTGTCCAAAACTGAAACTTCCACCATGGATCATGGCTTTAGTTAGCGGCCCAATGTTCTTCTCTAACATTATGCATGCTCTAACCATTTTAGTGGTAAATCTCCCTTACTTCAGACAAGACGAACATGCATAGCAACTCACATGATATTCAACAAAGAGTAGTTGATGGCGTCCCCAGGAACATGGTTATCGCACAACAAGCAACTTAATAAGAGATAAAGTGCATAAGTACATATTCAATACCACAATAGTTTTTAGGCTATTTGTCCCATGAGCTATATATTGCAAAGGTAGAGGATAGAAATTTTAAAGGTAGCACTCAAGCAATTTACTTTGGAATGGCAGAGAAATACCATGTAGTAGGTAGGTATGGTGGACACAAATGGCATAGTGGTTGGCTCAAGGATTTGGATGCATGATAAGTATTCCCTCTCGATACAAGGTTTAGGCTAGCAAGGTTATTTGAAACAAACACAAGGATGAACCGGTGCAGCAAAACTCACATAAAAGACATATTGTAAACATTATAAGACTCTACACCATCTTCCTTGTTGTTCAAATTCAATACTAGAAATTAGCTAGACCTTAGAGAGACCAATTATGCAAACCAAATTTTAGCAAGCTCTATGTATTTCTTCATTAATAGGTGAAAAGTATATGATGCAAGAGCTTAAACATGAGCACAACAATTGCCAAGTATCACATTATCCAAGACATTTTAGCAATTACTACATGTAGCTTTTCCCGATTCCAACCATATAACAAATTAACGAAGAAGATTCAACCTTCGCCATGAATACTATGAGTAAAGCCTAAGGACATATTTGTCCATATGCAACAGCGGAGCGTGTCTCTCTCCCACACAATGAATGCTAGGATCCATTTTATTCAAACAAAAACAAAAACAAAAACAAACCGACGCTCCAAGCAAAGCACATAAGATGTGATGGAATAAAAATATAGTTTCACTAGAGGAACCTGATAATGTTGTCGATGAAGAAGGGGATGCCTTGGGCATCCCCAAGCTTAGACGCTTGAGTCTTCTTAATATATGCAGGGGTGAACCACCGGGGCATCCCCAAGCTTAGAGCTTTCACTCTCCTTGATCATGTTGTATCATCTCCCTCTCTTGTTCCTTGAAAACTTCCTCCACACCAAACTCAAAACAACTCATTAGAGAGTTAGTGCACAATCAAAATTTACATGTTCAGAGGTGACATAATCATTCTTAATACTTCTGGACATTGCAAAAAGCTACTGAAAGTCAATGGAATCGAAAAATCCATCAAGCATAGCAAAACAGGCAATGCGAAATAAAAGGCAGAATCTGTCAAAACAGAACAGTTCGTAAAGACGAATTTTATTGAGGCACCAGACTTGCTCAAATGAAAATGCACAAATTGAATGAAAGTTGCGTACAGATCTGACAATCACTCACGTAAATTGGCATAATTTTCTGAGTTACCTACAGAGAATTAGGCCCAGATTCGTGACAGCAAAGAAATCTGTTTCTGCGCAGTAATCCAAATCTAGTATGAACCTTACTATCAACGACTTTACTTGGCACAAAAATGCAATAAAACTAAGATAAGGAGAGGTTGCTACAGTAGTAACAACTTCCAAGACTCAAATATAAAATAAAGGTACTGTAGTAAAAACATGGGTTGTCTCCCATAAGCGCTTTTCTTTAACGCCTTTCAGCTAGGCGCAGAAAGTGTGTATCAAGTATTATCAAGAGACGAAGTGTCAACATCATAATTTGTTCTAATAATAGAATCAAAAGGTAACTTTATTCTCTTTCTAGGGAAGTGTTCCATACCTTTCTTGAGAGGAAATTGATATTTAATATTACCTTCCTTCATATCAATGATAGCACCAACAGTTCGAAGAAAAGGTCTTCCCAATATAATGGGACAAGATGCATTGCATTCAATATCCAAGACAACAAAATCAACGGGGACAAGGTTATTGTTAACGGTAATGCGAACATTATTAACTCTCCCCAAAGGTCTCTTTGTAGAATTATCAGCAAGATTAACATCCAAATAACAATTTTTCAATGGTGGCAAGTCAAGCATATTATAGATTTTCTTAGGCATAACGGAAATACTTGCACCAAGATCACATAAAGTATTACAATCAAAGTCATTGACCTTCATCTTAATGATGGGCTCCCAACCATCCTCTAGCTTCCTAGGAATAGAAGTTTCGCGTTCTAGTTTCTCTTCTCTAGCTTTTATGAGAGCATTTGTAATATGTTTCGTGAAAGCCAAATTTATAGCACTAGCATTAGGACTCTTAGCAAGTTTTTGTAAGAACTTTATAACTTCAGAGATGTGGCAATCATAAAAATCCAAACCATTATGATCTAAAGCAATGGGATCATTGTCCCCAATGTTGGAAAAAAATTCAGCAATTTTATCACAGGCAGTTTCAGCAGTTTTAGCAGTTTCAGGCAGTTTTTCGCGCTTTGCATTAGAAGTGGAAACATTGCCAACATCAATTCTTTTACCATTAATAGTAGGAGGTGCAGCAACATGTGAAGCATTAGCATTACTAGTGGTGATAATAGTCCAAACTTTAGCTATATTATCTTATTTTTCATTTTCTTCTTTTTCCCACCTAGCACGCAATTCGGCCATCAATCTTATATTCTCATTAATTCTAACTTGGATGGCATTTTCTGTCGTAACAATCTTATTATTATGATTCTCATTAGGCATAACTCTCGATTTCAAAAGATCAACATCGGCAGCAAGACTATCGACTTTAGAAGCAAGTATATCAATTTTCCCAAGCTTTTCTTCAACAGATTTGTTAAAAGCAGTTTGTGTATTAATAAATTCTTTAAGCATAGCTTCAAGTCCAGGGGGTGCGTTCCTATTATTGTTGTAAGAATTCCCATAAGAATTACCATAGCCGTTGCCATTATTATAAGGATATGGCCTATAGTTGTTACTAGAATTGTTCCGGTAAGCATTGTTGTTGAATTTATTATTTTTAATGAAGTTTACATCAACATGTTCTTCTTGAGCAACCAATGAAGCTAACGGAACATTATTAGGATCAATATTAGTCCTATCATTCACAAGCATAGACATAATAGCATCAATCTTTTCACTCAAGGAAGAGGTTTCTTCGACAGAATTTACCTTCTTACCTTGTGGAGCTCTTTCCGTGTGCCATTCAGAGTAATTAATCATCATATTATCAAGAAGCTTTGTTGCCTCACCAAGAGTAATGGACATAAAGGTACCTCCAGCAGCTGAATCCAATAGGTTCCGCGAAGAAAAATTCAGTCCTGCATAAAAGGTTTGGATGATCATCCAAGTAGTCAGTCCATGGGTTGGGCAATTTTTAACCAAAGATTTCATTCTTTCCCATGCTTGTGCAACATGCTCAGTATCCAATTGTTTAAAATTCATTATGCTACTCCTCAAAGATATAATTTTAGCAGGGGGATAATATCTACCAATAAAAGCATCCTTGCATTTAGTCCATGAATCAATACTATTCTTAGGCAGAGATAGCAACCAATCTTTAGCTCTTCCTCTTAATGAGAAAGGAAACAATTTTAATTTTATAATGTCACCATCTACATCCTTATACTTTTGCATTTCACATAATTCAACAAAATTATTAAGATGGGCAGCAACTTCATCAGAACTAACACCAGAAAATTGCTCTGTCATAACAAGATTCAGTAAAGCAGGTTTAATTTCAAAGAATTCTGCTGTAGTAGCAGGTGGAGCAATAGGTGTGCATAAGAAATCATTATTATTTGTGTTTGTGAAGTCACACAACTTAGTATTTTCAGGAGTACCCATTTTAGCAACAGTAAATAAAGCAAACAAGATAAAGTAAATGCAAGTAACAAATTTTTAGTGTTTTTAATATGGAGAACAAGATAGTAAATAAAGTAAAACTAGCAACTAATTTTTTTGTGTTTTGATTTAGTGCAGCAAACAAAGTACTAAATAAAATAAAGCAAGACAAAAACAAAGTAAAGAGATTGGGATGTGGAGACTCCCCTTGCAGCGTGTCTTGATCTCCCCGGCAACGGCGCTAGAAAAAGAGCTGCTGGCGTGCAGTTGACGTGGGAGTTTAGAAATCTCTGGGGTGTAACTTTTCTTCAGATCCCCGGCAACGGCGCCAGAAAAAGAGCTTGATACGCGTACATCACGCGTCCGTTGGGAACCCCAAGAGGAAGGTGTGATGCGTACAACGGCAAGTTTTCCCTCAGTAAGAAACCAAGGTTTATCGAACCAGTAGGAGCCAAGAAGCACGTTGAAGGTTGATGGCGGCGAGATGTAGTGCGGCGCAACACCAGGGATTCCGGCGCCAACGTGGAACCTGCACAACACAACCAAAGTACTTTGCCCCAACGAAACAGTGAGGTTGTCAATCTCACCGGCTTGCTGTAACAAAGGATTAGATGTATAGTGTGGATGATGATTGTTTGCAGAGAACAGCAGAACAAGTATTGCAGTAGATTGTATCGATGTAAAAGAATGGACCGGGGTCCACAGTTCACTAGTGGTGTCTCTCCCATAAGATAAATAGCATGTTGGGTGAACAAATTACAGTTGGGCAATTGACAAATAGAGAGGGCATGACAATGCACATACATGATATGATGAATATTGTGAGATTTAATTGGGCATTACGACAAAGTACATAGACCGCTATCCAGCATGCATCTATGCCTAAAAAGTCCACCTTCAGCTTATCATCCGAACCCCTTCCAGTATTAAGTTGCAAACAACAGACAATTGCATTAAGTATGGTGCGTAATGTAATCAATAACTACATCCTCGGACATAGCATCAATGTTTTATCCCTAGTGGCAACAACACATCCACAACCTTAGAACTTTCTTTCACTGTCCCAGATTTAATGGAGGCATGAACCCACTATCGAGCATAAGTACTCCCTCTTGGAGTTAAGAGTAAAAACTTGGCCAGAGCCTCTACTAATAACGGAGAGCATGCAAGATCATACACAACACATAGATAATAGATTGATAATCAACATAACATAGTATTCTCTATCCATCGGATCCCAACAAACACAACATATAGCATTACAGATAGATGATCTTGATCATGTTAGGCAGCTCACAAGATCCGACAATGAAGCACATAAGGAGAAGACAACCATCTAGCTACTGCTATGGACCCATAGTCCAGGGGTGAACTACTCACTCATCACTCCGGAGGCGACCATGGCGGTGAAGAGTCCTCCGGGAGATGATTCCCCTCTCCGGCAGGGTGCCGGAGGCGATCTCCTGAATCCCCCGAGATGGGATTGGCGGCGGCATCGTCTCTGGAAGGTTTTCCGTATCGTGGCTCTCGGTACTGGGGGTTTCGCGACGAAGGCTATATGTAGGCGGAAGGGTAGGTCAGGGGGCCACACGGGGGCCCCACACGCTAGGCCGGCGCGGGCCCCCTTGGGCCGCGCCGCCCTAGTGTGGCGGCGCCCCGTGGCCCCACTTCGTCTTCCCTTCGGTCTTCTGGAAGCTTCGTGTGAAAATAGGCCCCTGGGCGTTGATTTCGTCCAATTCCGAGAATATTTCCTTACTAGGATTTCTGAAACCAAAACAATGAAAACAAAGAATCGGCTCTTCGGCATCTCGTTAATAGGTTAGTGCCGGAAAATGCATAAATATGACATAAAGTATGCATAAAACATGTAGATATCATCAATAATGTGGCATGGAACATAAGAAATTATCGATACGTCGGAGACGTATCAGGGACACAAGAGACTTCTTGTATCGTGATTGCAGGGTTGCTTGAGAGGGATATCTTTGACCTCTTCCTCCCTGAGTTCGATAAACCTTGGGTGATTCACTTAAGGGAAACTTGCTGCTGTTCTACAAACCTCTGCTCTTGGAGGCCCAACACACTACAAGAAAAGTTGCCATGGCCGACGAAGTTGAAGTCGCGCCGTGGTTGCTGGTGTACCATGGCCGACGATTTTGGGTCTGTCCGTTGTGCATGTCAAAACGTTTTTTTCTCGTTTTTGAGGCCACCTAGCCCGACGAAAACGGCCAAAACGTTGCGTATGGTGGCCCGGGACGTGGTGCATCTCGAATTCTCAGGTTCGCCAGCCGAGTCAACGCAAATCCGCACCGCCGAGGGATGTACGGCCCAGATGGCAGCCTCTCTGGCATTGTTTTTTTCTCGATCGCGCCATCTCGTTCAACGCTCTCCGATCGAGCCGTTTACGATGCAGGATCATGGGTCCCGCATGTCATCCTCTATGAACCAAAATTCTTTCTATTCTTGGATTTTTTTTGACCCCCTGATTTCTGGCTACTTCCTTTTTCTTTTGATCCCTTGCCGCCTTGGAAACGTTGAGACCGCTGCTGCTAATTGGGACCCGCATGTCATCCTCTATGAGCAATCAACTTTCTTTTCTTGGAGTTTTTTTGGCACCTCAAATTTGGTCACTTGCCTTTTTCTTTCGATCCCCTGCCGCCTCTCAAACGGTGATACCGCTGCTGCTAAATGGGACCCGCATGTCATCCTCTATGTACTATAAAACTTTCTTTTCTTGGATTTTTTTTGGCACCTCATATTTGGTCACTTACCTTTTTCTTTGGATCCCCTACCGCCTCTCAAACGGTGATACCGCTGCTGCTAAATGGGACCCGCATGTCATCCTCTATGTACTATAAAACTTTCTTTTCTTGGATTTTTTGGCACCTCATATTTGGTCACTTACCTTTTTCTTTCGATCCCCTGCTGCCTCTCAAACGGTAATACCGCTGCTGCTAAATGGGACCCGCATGTCATCCTCTATGTACTGTAAAACTTTCTTTTCTTGGATTTTTTTGGCACCTCATATTTGGTCACTTACCTTTTTTCTTTCGATCCCCTGCCGCCTCTCAAACGGTGAGACCGCTGCTGCTAAATGGGACCCGCATGTCATCCTCTATGTACAATCAAGTTTCTTTTCTTGAATTATTTTTGGATCCTGATATTTGGTCACTTGCCTTTTCCTTCCGATCTCGTGCAGCCTCTCAAACGGTGATACCGCTGCTGCTAAATGGGACCCGCATGTCATCCTCTATGTACAATCAAGTTTCTTTTCTTGAAATATTTTTGGATCCTGATATTTGGTCACTTGCCTTTTTCTTTTGATCTCATGCCACGTTTGAAACGTTGAGGAACCTGCTGGCTCATGGGACCCGCATGTCATCCTCTATGTCCATCAACTTTCTTTTCTTGGATTTTTTTTACCCCCTAATTTCTAGCTACTTTCTTTTTCTTTTGATCTCAAGTCGCATTTGAAACGTTGGGACCGCTGCTGCAAAATGGGACCCGCATGTCATCCTGTATGTACAATAAAAGTTTCTTTTCTTGGATTATTTCCACCCTCTGATTTTTGGTCACTTGCCTTTTTCTTTCGATCTCATGCCGCCTTTGAAAACGTTGAGGAACCTGCTGGCTCATGGGACCCGCATGTCATCCTCTATGTACTATAAAAGTTTTTTTTTGGAGTTTTTTCTTTTGATCCCCTGCCGCTTTGGAAACGTTGAGTAAGCTGCTGACTCATGGGACCCGCATGTCATCCTCTATGTACAATCAACTTTCTTTTTCTTTTGATCTCAAGCTGCATTTGAAACGTTGAGACCGCTGCTGCTAATTGGGACCCGCATGTCATCCTCTATGTACAATAAAGTTTTTTCTTGGATTATCTTTGGCTCATGATATTTTGTCACTTGCCTTTTTCTTTCGATCTCATGCCGCCTTTGAAACGTTGACTAAGCTGCTGGCTCATGGGTCCCGCATTCATCCTCTACGAACAATAAAAGTTTCCTTTCTTGGAGTTATTTTGACCCCTAATTTCTGGCTATTTGCCTTTTCCTTTTGATCTCCTGCCCCCTTTGAAACGATGAGGACGCTGTTGGTAGGTCGGTCCCACATGTCATCCTCTGTGAACAATAAAAGTTTCCTTTGATGGATTTATTTTGAACCCCTAATTAATTTCTAGCTATTTCCTTTTTTTTCTTTGATCCCCTGCCGCCTTGGAATCGTTGAGGACGTTGCTGCATCATGGGTCCCGTATGTCATCCTCTCAGAACGGTAAATGTTTCTTTTCTTGGATTTTGTTTACCAAATGAGTTTTGGCTTATTTTTTCTTTCGATCTCCTACCGCCTTTAAAACGTTGAGGACGCTGCTGGCTCACGGGTCCCACATGTCAGCCTCTATGAACAATAAACGCTGAGGATGCTGCTGCCTCATGGGTCCCGCATGTCATCCTCTTAGAACGAAAATGTTTCTTTTCTTGGATTTTGTACCAACATATTTTTGGTTTATTTTTTCTTTCCATCCCCTGCCGCCTTTAAAACGTTGACGACGCTGCTGGCTCATGGGTCCACGATGTCGGCCTCCCGTACAAGAAACATGTGATATCTTGATTATTTTGGCAGCATAATAAACATTGTATTTCGCTCTGAGCTATTGCAAACGGATAAATTAAATATTTATTTTTACATAAACAAACTTATATGTTGAATCTCCTTGTTTTGTGTTTTTGCGAAGCATAGGACTTTCCTGTTTTTTTAGATAAATCCGAACTTTCCTGTTTTGGAGTGGGCTGAAATTGTACGAGTCAAAAGGCCCAGCAGGATAGTTCGAAGGCCCAGATGTCCAGATGCAGCCCAATTGAAATCTTTCTTTTCTTGGATTTTTTTCACCCCTGATTTCTGGCTACTTCATTTTTCTTTTGGTCTTGTGCCGCCTTGGAAACGTTGAGACCGCTGCTGCAAAATGGGACCCGCATGTCATCCTCTATGTACAATAAAATTTCTTTTCTTGGATTATTTTTGGCTCCTGATATTTGGTCACTTGCCTTTTTCTTTCAATCTCATGCCGAGTTTGAAACGTTGAGGAACCTGCTGGCTCATGGGTCCCGCATGTCATGCTCTATGAACAATAAAAGTTTCCTTTGTTGGATTTATTTTTTACCCCTAATTACTGGCTATTTGCCTTTTTCTTTTGATCCCCTGCCCCCTTTGAAACGATGATGACGCAGCTGGCAGGTCGGTCCCACATGTCATCCTCTATGAACAATAAAGGTTTCCTTTGATAGATTTATTTTTTACCCTAATTAATTTCTGGCTATTTCCTTTTTTTATTTTGATCCCCTGCCGCCTTGGAATAGTTGAGGATGCTGCTGCCTCATGGGTCCCGCATGTTATCCTCTCAGAAAGGTAATTGTTTCATTTCTTGGATTTTGTTTACCAACTGATTTTTGGCTTATTTTTTTTGTTTCGATCTCCTACCGCCTTTAAAACGTTGACGACACTGCTGGCTCATGGGTCCCCAATGTCAGCCTCCCCGTACTGCAAATCCTCTTTCTGCAGAGGTTGTATTTCTAGCTAGATAGCTAAGGTGGATTCGAATCTGCCGTGGTTCAGGCAGCTCAGGTAAGCCTTCTTGCACTGATTAATGGAACTAGTGTATAGCAAGGTCAAGACATGTGGCTCGGTGTAATGAATCTATTTGAATCATGTTGTGGATTCAATCTGATAGTTCTCTAACAGGTCAGCCAAAATAGAAATTAATTTTTTTTCTAAAACGGAAATGCAAATTAAGATGAACACAAACATTAGTTATCATAATAGCTGATCATACATACATACTTGCTAAGAGCAAAAGCTTGCCAGAGTTTTACCACCCATACAATTAATTAGCAGTTCAGATAAGATAACCTTATATAAGTATAACTACAAATGCATTTGCTAAGAGCTCATGGGACAACAGAACTAGACAACCGCAAACTTTATGACCAGCATGTCACAGTGGCATCGAAAGATCTTGACCTTCAACTTTGATCCAATGCGAAGTTTGGCACCGCCAATGAAATTTTTCCACCTGGAAGTAACAGCCAAGCGGCCATCTGTGGGACCGACGGAGTACCGTCCCTTCACGGTGAGACCTTCACTCTCCATGACGAGGGAAATCTTGCCCCTTCGGCCAGCATTGAGATCCTTGGAGATACTTTTAGGCAATTTCTGATTCAAAGCAAGAGATACCACCAAAAATTAGTCAATGGCACCAATGCACTAAAGACTGAACCATGTGAGACTTTGAGCAGAGAAGACATCAAGATAAGAGCAGTTATGCTGTCATATACTCACGAACATAGCCTTCAGATGCGTCCTGGTCACCACACGGCTGGCCACAGCAATGAGCTGAGACCTCGGTGATTTGGCTGGGGCAGGTGCAGGAGCAAGGGCTGGTACACGAGCTGGTGCTGATGCAGGAGACTGCTGGGCAGGTGCAATAAACGGTGCCTCTAGAGGAACCGGTGCTGATGCAGGAGACTGTTGGGCAGGTGCACTAAACGGTGCAGCTAGAGGAACCAGTGCTGATGCAGGAGCCTGCTGGGCAGGTGTAGTATATGGGGCCTCTACAGGAACCAATGCTGATGTAGGGGCCTGCTGGGTAGATGCAGTAAACGGAGCTGGTACAGGAACCTGTGCTGATGCTGGTGTGGGTGCCCTTTGTGACATCCGCTCATGTTCCATCAGGGGATCTGCAGCTTTGATCATGTTAAACCCAGCAAGCTAGAACAGAGGGAATGGTTTAGAACAACTGCTCAGAATGCAGTAATCAAAGGATATGAGTACAAAAAAGTTACATATTATATATTTGGAAGTGTCTCCAACTACGTAGCGATTACGTATATCTGCCCGTTTGAGTTTCTGATCCTCAGCTCGTCGCCCTTCTTCAGACCGTAGTCAAAAGAAAACTTTCTCCAATCATGTCCATACAAATATGTGATGGCCTGCGTTTTGTAGACATACACCTCATAGACCGTGTAGGTGTTCATCAATTTGCCATTGCCATGCATAGTGAAAGACCCTTCATGCGGACACATCTGGTTAATCATTGGACGAAGTTCACAAGGTACAGTCTGCAGGTGAAAATTGATACTAATGTAAGAAGCAGGAAGACTAAAAACAAGACTTTACTATATGCCAATTCATGCTAAACCACTGAGAATACATACCTGTAACTCTGTGAAGGAGTTATTAGAAAGGTAGATAGAGCCATAGGAGGTGTTATATGCGGGGTATGTACATGGGCCCACCATATTCCCGCAAGCTCGGCATCGGGATGGTGAAGGAAACATGGGAGGTACTACTGGTGCGTAGCGCTGAATGTAAGTGGAAGAATTAGGTTGTGTAAAGTGCATAGTTCAGAGCAATGCAAATGTTGACAAGCGAGTGCATAGCACTATGTTACAAACTGAACAGTCAAAATTTAGTGTATGATGAATATAAGCATGCTAATTTGGCGTTTCCGAATTCCAAAAAGCATTAGACAGAGCCGGTGATAATATCAGACATAAATCATGGCATGTATATGTGGCTTAAGAAAATATACCCGAACCCTTGGATGGTTACGGCCCGGCTGGTCCTTGGACTTGAGCTTATATAAGCATCCAGAAGGTGGGGCTGACAGTAACTTGGTGGCAGCCTCTGCAGATGCCTCATCAGCAGCAGTTGCAATCCTTTTGACCAATGAAGGCTTAGCAGTTTCAGTCTGCATATGAAAATTGAAGAGCAATAGACATCAGCAGTGATATATAAAATGAATCTATGATACACTGATGCATATAGTGTTGGATGTAAGTGGGAGAATAGGGTTGTGTGTGTTTCTGAACTATTGGTAAGTATTAGACAAAGCCGGCAATAAACAGACAAATCAAATCATGTATGAGGATTAAGAAAATATACCTGCTTACTGAAAAGGATACCACCCAGCTGGCCCGTGGCCTTGTGCTTGAGGAGGTTTTCAGAAGATGGTGGCGGCACCATCGTCTTCACAGCAGCCTCATCAGGATCATTTTTTTCCATTTGAGTAGAGGCACAGAAGCTTCATCCTGCATATGAATAGCAACAGAACTCATCATTGATATTTAATAAATCTATGAGATAGACTGATGCAAGTAGTGCGGGATGTAAGTGGAAGAATAGGGTTGTGCATAGACAACAGTTGACAACAATGCAAATAATTACAAAAGAAGCCAACGGAACTCAACAGTTTATATACTGGATGAGACAGACTGGAAAGTGAAAAATTAGTGTATGATGATTGTAAGCAAACGCAGTGTTTCTGAACCTTTGCTAAGCATTAGGCAAAGCCAACCGTAATTAAACAGATAATAATAAAATCATGTATGTGGATTAAGAAAATGTACCAGATTCATTAAAAGGTCACCACCCAGTTGGTCCATGGCCTCGTGCTTGTAGAGGTTTTCGGATGATGGTGCCGGCACCATCGTCCTCACAGCAGCCTCATCAGCCTCATTTTGCATCCACTTGAGTAAAGGCGCAGCAGTTTCAGCCTGCATAAGAATGGGAACAGATCTCAGCATTGATATTGAATGACTCTGAGACAGACTGATGCATATAGTACTGGATGTAAGTGGAAGGGTATGGCTGTGTATAGACAACAGTTCACAACAATGCAAGGGTGTGTTCGGTTCTGAAACAGCGTGGAATGGAATGGAATGGTTCCATTTCAGAGGAATGGAATGGTTGCATTTTTTTCGGTTGGGAAAAATGGAGAGCAGAACAGATCGAGGTTAAACTAATCATTTGTCTCAAAATTGTAATTAGCAATTGCAAATGACATTTTAATCTCAAAGTCGTAATTAACAGCGCCTAATGGTGCTCTTTTAATCTAAAAATCGTAATTAACATCATTTTTTGTTGGGTTAGGGGAACTGGAGAGTAGATGAACATTACTGTATGATGATTGTAGGCAAACGAATTTGGTGTTTCTAAACTTTTGGCTTCGAGATCTTATGGGCTTCAACTCTAGCCTACCCCAGCTTGTTTGGGACTGAAAGGCTTGGTTGTTGTTGTTGTAACTTTTGGCAAGCATTAGAAAAAACCGACAATAAACAGACAAAAATCAAGGCATGTTTTGTGGATTAAGAAAATATACCATATTCATTAAAAGATCACCACCCAGCGGACACGTGGCCTTGTGCTTGTAGAGGCATTTAGAAGATGGGGCGGCATCAACATACCGGCAGCTGATCACCAGGTTTTGATCTTCCTTTTGAGTAAAGGCCCTAAAGTTTGAGTCTGCATATGAATAGCAAAACAAAAGGCATACCTCAGCAGTGATATTGAATTACTGTATGAGATAGACTGTGCATATAGTGGATGCTAGCTTTTTGCACCATGAACACTAGCTATGGACAGACAAAAAAAAACTAGTTGACTCAGCTTTGTCTAGATACCTCCATCCCAAAGCTTAAGGCTTATTTATTTTTGAGAAATCAAAACAAGTAAAGTTTGACCAAAATTTTAGAACATTCTATCAACAAATATAATATTGTGTAGATACCGTAGGAAAATATATTTCACAACCTATTTAATGATATTAATTTTGTATTTTGCACGTTAATGATTTTTGGTAAAAGCTTAGTCAAATATGCTATAGTTTGACTTTCTAAAAATAATATAAGCCCTAAGCTTTGGGATGGAGGTAGTAGTATCTAGAGCTAAAACACGTCTAGATACATCCGTATCTACAGATAGTTGAGTCAATTAATTTGGATCTGAGGGAGTATCAGATTCAGACTACATCATGGTAAGTTGGTTAAAAAAAATTACCCCTGGGCGGTCCCTGCCCAGCTCGGCAGTGGCATTTCGCTTCTTGTGCTGCAGATCTGGCCATGCTCCTGCAGCAGGTGGGGTGCTATCGTTCCCCATAGTCTCAGCACGGAACTTGGAGGTACCATCCTGATACAGAGAATATAGAGCATGGTGTCACAGAGGCTTTACGCACAAACAGCTGAAGACATGTGCTACTTTAAGCATTTTCCAGAACAGGAACAGATTGAGGATGCAGACAGACAGAGTGGATAAGCAAACAGTACACCTTTGCGGGGCTGGGGACGCAGCTCAGGCTCAGCCAACTGCCCACATGCGTGGTGGCCTTACGCTCCATTGCCCCCCCACCACCACCACCGAGGTCTTCCCTTTCCTGTACAAGCTGACAAAAGATACAGTGAGGATCAGCAAAAACTACAAAGGTTGCAAATGTTGACAAATAAAGGAAGAACACCCCAATCCAAGCAAAGGTAGCCCCCGCCCCCATCCCCATCAATCACTCCCAGCGCGAGGGTGACCAGAAAGACACCCCTTCGCCCAGAATACGAAATAGATGCGCAAGATATCGAGGTGAGTAAAAAAGAACCGATCTCGAGAAAGGAAAGAACATTACTAGTACTACCTAATCCGCTTGGTCTAGATGCAGCTTGCCCCTCCAAGCTGGATGCCTGGACGGTGGAGGCGAAAGGAGGGGATCGAGCTAGCGGCTTGCATCTGTCGGCTGTCGGCACTCGATCGGGAGAGACAAGGGGGGCTACATAAAGGGGAGGGGTAACATATTTTATTACACAGTGAACTTACTGATGTGACTAGTCATTACATGTCTCACTGAAACTGGGGCCCATAGTGTGGCACTCCAAATTCACTTGAACCTGCCCGCGGGACGCATTGGCGCGTCAAGAAAACCCCAGAATTATAGCGGGGAAATGAAACATTTCACAAAAATTCGAAATTCAAGCACACTGCCACGCGCCAAGTACGCGGGTGATACGTCTCCGACGTATCGATAATTTCTTGTGTTCCATGCCACATTATTGATGTTATCTACATGTTTTATGCACACTTTATGTCATATTCGTGCATTTTCTGGAACTAACCTATTAACAAGATGCGGAAGTGCCGATTCTTGTTTTACGCTATTTTTGGTTTCAGAAATCCTAGTAACGAAATATTCTCGGAATTGGACGAAATCAACGCCCAGGGTCCTATTTTGCCACGAAGCTTCCAGAAGACCGAAGAGGAGACGAAGTGGGGCCACGAGGCGGCCAAACCCTAGGGCGGCGCGGCCCCTGCCCTGGCCGCGCGGCCCTATGGTATGGGCCCCTCGTGTGGCCCCCTGACCTGCCCTTCCGCCTACTTAAAGCCTCCGTCGCGAAACCCCCAGTACCGAGAGCCACGATACGGAAAACCTTACTGAGACGCCGCCGCCGCCAATCCCATCTCGGGGGATTCAGGAGATCGCCTCCGGCACCCTGCCGGAGAGGGGAATCATCTCCCGGAGGACTCTACGCCGCCATGGTCGCCTCCGGAGTGATGTGTGAGTAGTCTACCCCTGGACTATGGGTCCATAGCAGTAGCTAGATGGTTGTCTTCTCCCCATTGTGCTTAATTGTCGGATCTTGTGAGCTGCCTAACATGATCAAGATCATCTATCTGTAATTCTATATGTTGCGTTTGTTGGGATCCGATGAATAGAGAATACTTGTTATGTTGATTATCAAAGTTATGTCTATGTGTTGTTTATGATCTTGCATGCTCTCCGTTACTAGTAGATGCTCTGGCCAAGTAGATGCTTGTAACTCCAAGAGGGAGTATTTATGCTCGATAGTGGGTTCATGTCTCCGTGAATCTGGGGAAGTGATGACCCACAAGTATAGGGGGTGTATCGTAGTATTTTCGATAAGTAAGAATGTCGATCCCAACGAGGAGCAGAAGGTGTTGACAAGCAGTTTCGATGAAGGATTCACTGTAAATGCTCACAGACAAGTATTCAGGGGGTTTTGATGTAACAGTTGAATAAAGTACGAGTAAGTAAAGTGCGAGAGTAACAATTGCAGCGAGTGGCCCAATCCTTTTTAGCACAAAGGACAAGCCGGTTTGTTTACTTATAATGACCAAACGTTCTCGAGGACACACGGGATTTTAGTCTAGTGCTTTCGCTACATACGGCTAAATAATCTTCATTGTTATGATAAGTGTTGTGTGGGTGAACCTATGCTAATGTACCGCCCTTCCTAGGACTAATACATACTTGTGATTATACCCCTTGCAAGCATCCGCAACTACAAGAAAGTAATTAAGAATAAATCTAACCACAGCCTTAAACTTTGAGATCCTGCGATCCCTCCTGCATCGATATACCAACGGGGGTTTAGGTTTCTGTCACTCCGGCAACCCCGCAATTGGCAAACGAATACAAGATGCATTCCCCTAGGCCCATAAATGGTGAAGTGTCATGTAGTCGACGTTCACATGACACCACTAGAAGAATAACACCACAACTTAAATATCATACCATTGAATATTACTCAACCATAATTCACTACTAACATTTAGACTTCAACCATGTCCGCAAGAACTAAACGAACTACTCACGAGACATCATATGGAACATGATCAGAGGTGATATGATGATGAATAACAATCTAAACATAAACTTGGTTCAATGGTTTCACTCAATAGCATCAACAACAAGTAGAAATCGATACCGGGAGAGTTTCCCCTATCAAACAATCAAGATCAAACCCAAATTGCTACGACGGTGACGGTGTCCAGCGGTGGAGACGGCGGTGATGATGGTGGAGATGATGATGATGGTGATGGTGATGATGTCCAGCTCGATGACGGTGACGATGGCGTCGATTTCCCCCTCCGGGAGGGAATTTCCCCGGCGGATTCCTGCCCGCCGGAGAGCTCTTTTCTCTCTGGTGTTCTCCGCCCCGCAGAGGCGGCTGTAACTCTTCGCGAGGTACCCTCTGTGGCTTAGGTTTTCGGGACGAAGGGTTTCGCGAAGAAAAGGAGGCGAAAGGGGCTGTGGGGCCCCCACACCACATGGTGGCGCGGCCAGGCCATGGGCCGCGCCGCCCTATGGTGTGGGCCCACCCTGGGTCCACCTGGCTCCTCCTTCTGGCTTCCTTCGTCATCTTGAAAAATAGGATTTTTGGTATAATTTCCTTCGACAGTTGATCTTCCGAAATATTGCGTTCTGACGGTGCTTTTTCCAGCAGAATCCTGGCTCCGGTGCTTGATCCTCCAATAATGATGAAACATGCAAAATAGATGAAATAACATAAGTATTGTGTCCCAATATGAAATATATCAATGAATAACAGCAAATTATGATATAAAATAGTGATGCAAATTGGACGTATCAACTCCCCCCAAGCTTAGACTTCGCTTGTCCCCAAGCGAAACTGAGCTCGATAAACAGGACCACATGTTTATGGAGTGAAGAGTCGATAAATAAAATACGGACAAGAAGCATCATATTCATTCGCACAATACATTATAGTAGTCAACTTCCTCATATAACTCAGCTTGAAACAAGTATAAGGTAATCACAAATAACGGTGCATAAGAAATCATAATTGGTGATGGCAAACTTCGTTCTTGGTCAGAGAACAATTAACAGATTATACTTATCTCATTGAGCAGCGCTCTCATGTTAAAGTTTATAAGGCACAACTTGCATACTCAATCATAATGGTCTCTTCATGATCATTGATAACTTGCAAAGCTATATTCATTCAGATAAAACTTGTACTAAACAAGGAAGAATAAAAGACATGACGAAGCAAATCACAATATAATGGTTTGATCACAACTACTCAAATGCTTGCTTGAGATGGAGGGAAATAGGTTTACTGACTCAACATAAAGTAAAAGACAGGCCCTTCGCAGAGGGAAGCAGGGATTAAATCATGTGCTAGAGCTTTTTCAGTTTTGCAATCATATAAAGAGAATAAAAGTAACATTTTGAGGGGTGTTTGTTGTTGTCAACGACTGGTAGCGGGTATTCTAACCCCCTTGCCAGACAACCTTCAAAGAGCGGCTCCCATATTATTTTTATTTTGTGTGGCACTCCTTCCAACCTTTCTTTCACAAACCATGGCTAACCGAATCCTCGGGTGCCTGCCAACAATCTCATACCATGAAGGAGTGCCTTTTTATTTTAGTTTTATTATGATGATGACACTCCCCCCAACCTTTGCTTACACAAGCCATGGCTAACCGAATCCTTCGGGTGCCGTCCATCAATCACATACCATGGAGGAGTGTCTATTTAGTTTTAATTAATTTGGGACTGGGAATCCCATTGCCAGCTCTTTTTGCAAAATTATTGGATAAGCGGATGAAGCCACTAGTCCATTGGTGAAAGTTGCCCAACAAGATTGAAAGATAAACACCACATACTTCCTCATGAGCTATGAAACATTGACACAAATAAGAGATACTGAGTTTTGAATTGTTTAAAGGTAGCACATGAAGTATTTACTTGGAATGGCGGAAAATACCATGTAGTAGGTAGGTATGGTGGACATAAATGACATAGGTTTGGGTTAAGGTTTGGATGCACGAGAAGTATTCCCTCTCAGTACAGGTCTTTGGCTAGCAAGGTTAATTAGCAAGCATAAGAGTTGAGGGAAACAAACAAATATACATGTGATAGAAACAATCATGCATCTTCCTTGCAAGCACAAACAGTTTTAACTTCAGAATAATAAGCTATGAGCTAACAAGAAAGAAAGACAATGAAACATCTACATGTATTTCTCTTTTCTACTTAAACCTCAAAGTGTTGTTGCTATTGACCAATGCTAAGTTTGCCAAAACCAAATAGATTTATTCAATGCTCCCAAAGTGATACCAATACTAACAACAAGGTAAATCATATGATAGAGATTGCAAACTAGAATAAGATGTGCAATATGTAAATGATAAGACTTCTCATTAATATTCCATAACGATAACTCACACCAAGGGATACATAGACAACCAACTAAAGGAGAGATACTTCCAAACTGCAACCCATCTTATATGATAACTTCCCTACTCATGATATGACACTACTTGACAATAAAAGTAAAAGGTAGTGATGATGTGATACCGCGGCACTCCCCCAAGCTTGGAACAAACCAAGGGGATGCCAATACCGATGGTGAATTACTCCTACGGCGATGGTGGTGATGAACTCCCGTCATCAAACTTCCAAGGAAGAGGCTCTCCATCAAGAAACGACATCTTGGTCTCGGGAATCCTGAAACTAGCAGCACGGCTTATGTATTTAAACCTATTTTCATACTCACAGTTCTGATTCTGAACGTCATAGAGTTGTGCTTGGAGCTTGTTGGTGGTGTCGTGAAGTGAGAGGATGTCGCTCCAAAGCTTTGCAGTTTCCTTCTCATGTTCAGCAATGAGTTCAGACGCAATCCTGTGGAAGATATCCACCTCACGCTCAGCCATCTTCTTGTATTTGAAAACCTCTTGTTCCAGCTTCTCCATCCTATCTTCCAAGCTTCCTTCTCCTTTAGGACCCTGGACATCCTTGACCTGCAATTCTCCTTCAACAAGCAGCAACTCCTTGGGGTGCATCCTCAGCTCCTCCATGTACAAGTTGCCAACATCCTTGCAGGAGCTGTCCTTCGGAGTTTCCGAAGAAGACATGATGGCTCTAGATCCGAAACAAATCCTGGCAGAAACAGCTCGAAACAAAACACGTCGAGAAAACGATGTACGGACCTCCAGGGGTCCGGGAGATTATATAGCAAAAAATTTCACGACAAAAGGAAAGTACCAGATCGAACCAGAGTCGGAAAGGGGCGACGAGGCGGCCAAACCATAGGTCGGCGCGGGCCCAGGTCAGGCCGCGCCGCCCTATGGTGGCACCCCCTCGTGCGTCCTTTCCACTCTGTTTCGAACTCGTAATTTTTCATATTTTCCAAAAACAGCAAAAATATTGTTCGGAAAGTAAATTGCGTACTTTTCATTACCAGTACTGTTACCTATTCAAAGTCGAGTTACGGATGTCAATTTGCCCTTTGATGAAAGCCTCCGGTGTTTCCACTTGAATAATATCAACATCAACATTATAGGAATCACCTGAGATATAATGCTTGAGTCTTTGTCCATTCACCACTTGCGTAGCATTGCCTTGGAGAGAGCTAATTTTGATTGCTCCTGAACGATACACCTCCTCGACAACATATGGTCCTTCCCATTTCGAGAGTAATTTCCCTGCAAAGAATCTAAGACGAGACCGATACAATAGGACTTTATCCCCAATATTAAATTCTCTTTTGATAATCCTTCTATCATGCCATTTTTTAACTTTCTCTTTAAAGAGTTTAGCATTTTCATAAGCTTCACTTCTCCATTCATCTAGAGAACTTAATTGCAACAACCTCTTATCACCGGCAAGTTTAGGATCTTTATTTAATTCTCTAACAGCCCAATAAGCTTTGTGCTCTAGTTCTAAAGGTAAATGACAAGCTTTCCCATAAACCATTTTATAAGGTGACATTCCCATGGGATTTTTATAAGCAGTTCTATAAGCCCATAGTGCATCCTTCAATTTACTAGCCCAATTTTTTCTAGTTTTATTAACGGTCTTTCCCAAAATAGATTTAATCTCTCTATTTGATAATTCTACCTGTCCACTAGTTTGAGGATGATAAGCAGAAGCAATTCTATGATTAATACCATACTTAGCAAGAGTTTTTCTAAAACCTCCATGAATAAAATGAGAACCTCCATCAGTCATAATATATCTAGGCACTCCAAATCTAGGAAAAATTATGTCTAAAAGCATTCTTAAAGAGGTCTCACCATCAGCACTTTTTGTAGGTATTGCTTCCACCCATTTAGTAACATAATCAACAGCAACAAGTATGTGAGTGTTACCTTCTGAAGAGGGAAAAGGTCCCATGAAGTCAAATCCCCAACAATCAAACGGTTCAATAACAAGAGTATAATTCATAGGCATTTCATTACGTCTGGAGATATTACCAACCCTTTGGCATTCATCACAAGATAAAATAAACTTTCTCGCATCCTTGAAGAGAGTTGGCCAATAAAAACCTGATTGTAGAACCTTTTGCGCGGTTCTTTCTCCGGCGTGATGTCCTCCATAAGCACTACCATGACATTTACTCAATATCTCTTGTTGTTCATATTTGGGAACACATCTTCGCATAATACCATCCACTCCTTCTTTATATAAGTGTGGGTCATCCCAGAAATAATGCCTCAAGTCATAAAAGAATTTCCTCCTTTGCTGAGCTGAAAAGGTTGGAGGCAAGTACTTGGAAACAATAAAGTTAGCATAATCAGCATACCAAGGACTGTCTCGCGAGCTCACCTTTATTACAGCCAATTGTTCATTTGGAAAACTATCATTAACAGGAACAGGATCATAAGCAATATTTTCCAATCTAGACAAATTATCAGCAACAGGATTATCAGCACCTTTCCTATCTACAATATGTAAATCAAATTCTTGCAAAAGAAGTACCCATCTAATAAGCCTCGGCTTAGCATCTTTCTTTGTCATAAGGTATCTAATTGCAGCATGATCAGTATGAATAGTAACTTTTGAATCAACAATATAAGATCTAAATTTATCGCAAGCAAAGACTATAGCTAATAATTCCTTTTCAGTAGTAGCATAATTTCTTTGAGCAGCATCAAGAGTTTTACTAGCATAATGAATAACATTCAGTTTTTTGTTTACCCGCTGTCCAAGAACAGCGCCTACAGCAAAATCACTAGCATCACACATAATTTTAAATGGTAAGTTCCAATCAGGAGGTTCAACTATAGGAGCAGTTGTTAAGGCTTTCTTTAGAGTTTCAAAAGCTTCCTTACAATCATCATCAAAAACAAATGGTACATCTTTTTGAAGAAGATTAGTAAGAGGTTTTGAAATCTTGGAGAAATCTTTAATAAATCTCCTATAAAACCCAGCATGACCAAGAACACTACGAATACCTTTAACATCCCTAGGATAGGGCATCTTCTCAATTGCTTCAACTTTAGCTCTATCAACTTCAATACCTCTCTCAGAAATTTTATGTCCCAATACAATTCCTTCATTGACCATAAAGTGGCATTTCTCCCAATTAAGAACAAGGTTAGTTTCTTCACATCTCTGCAAAACTTTATCAAGGTTTCGCAAGCAACTATCAAAAGAATTCCCATAGACGGAAAAATCATCCATGAATACCTCTACAATACTCTCACAAAAACCATGAAAAATAGCAGACATGCATCTTTGAAAAGTAGCAGGAGCATTACATAAACCAAAAGGCATGCGTCTATAAGCATAAGTTCCATAGGGACAAGTAAAAGTGGTTTTCTCTTGATCTTTAGCTTTAACAGCAATTTGTGAAAATCCAGAATAACCATCAAGAAAGCAAAAATGAGTATTTTTAGACAATCTTTCTAGCATTTGATCAATAAATGGTAAAGGGTAATGATCTTTCTTAGTAACTTTATTAACTTTTCGAAAATCAATGCACATTCTATACCCTACAACTACTCTTTGAGGGATGAGCTCATCATTATCATTAGGCACAACTGTGATCATTCCTCCTTTCTTGGGAACGCAATGCACAGGACTAACCCATCTACTATCAGCAATAGGATATATAATACCAGCTTCAAGAAGTCTTAATACCTCATTCCTTACCACTTCCTTCATCTTCGAATTAGACGACGCTGATGTTCAACAACAGGCTTTGCATCATCTTCCATATTAATAGCATGTTGGCAAATAGAAGGAGAAATCCCTTTCAAATCATCAAGAGTGTAGCCAATAGCTCCTCGGTGCTTCTTCAATATTTCCAATAACCTTTCTTCTTCAAACTCTGAAAGCTTAGAACTAATAATAACAGGATATATTTTCTTATCATCAATATGAGCATATTTAAGATTATCAGGCAAAGGCTTTAAATCAAAAACAGGATCTTCCTTTGGTGGCGGTGTTGTACCCAAATCTTCCACCGGTAAATCATGCTTGAGAATAGGTTGGCGAAGAAAAATTTCCTCAAGCTCATCTCTTTCCTTCCTAAAAACTTCACTCTCGCTATCCTCCAAATGTTGCTGCAAAGGATTATTAGGAACAAGAACAATAGATGCACACTGTTCCATTTTAAAATCATCACTAGGCAAATCAGCTTTATAAGGAGTTTTGGTAAATTTAGAGAAGTTAAACTCATAAGATTCACCAGCAAATTTAGTCAAAATTTTCTCTTTCTTGCAATCTATAATAGCTCCACAAGTATTTAGAAAAGGTCTACCAAAAATAATAGGACAATAATCACTAGCAGCAGAACCAAGTACCAAAAAGTCAGCAGGATATTTAATCTTACCGCATAAAACTTCCACATCTCGAACAATACCCATTGGAGAAATAGTTTCTCTATTAGCCAGCTGAATAACCACATCAATATCTTCAAGTTCACAAGAATCAATTTCGTGCATAATCTCCGTGTAAAGCTCATAAGGAATAGCACTAACACTTGCACCAATATCACATAATCCATAATAGCAATGATCACCAATTCTAACAGATAGCATAGGAACACTAGCTTGTTTGGGTTTATTAGGATGTGAAACAATATTAGAAGCATCTTCACAGAAAATAATATGACCATCCTCCACATTTTCAGTCACAAGATCTTTAACTATTGCAACAGTAGGTTCAACTTTTATTTGTTCTTCAGGTTCTACAGGTTTCTTTTCACTTTTATGAACCGCACTATTTATAACAGAGTACTCCTTCATTTTAGCAGGGAAAGGAGTTTTTCAATATAAGCTTCAGGAATAGCATGATCAGCAGTTTCAACTACGACGCATTTATTAATAGATGAATCAATTTTATCTTTATACGG
The DNA here is from genome assembly GCF_019359855.2 of Lolium perenne. Taxonomy (NCBI): domain Eukaryota; kingdom Viridiplantae; phylum Streptophyta; class Magnoliopsida; order Poales; family Poaceae; genus Lolium; species Lolium perenne. The sequence goes on from NC_067250.2 coordinate 129,223,454, forward strand.
TTCATGATACTTATCAAAATTCTTCTTTGGCAATTCATAATGAGAGGCAAAAGCTTTATAAAGATTTACAGCAACTTGAGAATCAAGACCATATGTAGCACTCATATTACGAAATTTATCAGTATCCATAAAAGCTTCAATGCATTTATAATCATAAATTATACCTGATTCTCTGTCCTTGTCGTTCTCCCAACCTTCAGTATTTTCTTGGATCCGATCAAGAAGGTCCCTTTTAAACTCTTCTTTGTTGCATGTAAATGATCCAGAACAAGAAGTATCCAGCAAGGTCTTGTCTTGAAAAGAAAGTCTTGCATAGAAATTATCAATAATAACATTACCAGGAAGCTCATGAATGGGGCATTTGAGCATTAAAGACTTCAATCTCCCCCAAGCTTGGGCAATACTCTCTCCATCATGAGGCCAAAAATTATATATGCGATTCCGATCCTTGTGAATTTCACTTGGAGGATAGAACTTAGAATAAAACCGGGGCACAATATCATTCCATTCAAGAGAATCCCCATTATCCAGTAATTTATACCAATGCGCCGCTTTACCAGACAGCGATAAAGAGAATAGTTTCTTCCTCACTTCATCCATAGCAATACCTGCACACAATAGCGCTTCACTCCCCGGCAACGGCGCCAGAAAATAGTCTTGATGACCCACAAGTATAGGGGGTGTATCGTAGTATTTTCGATAAGTAAGAATGTCGATCCCAACGAGGAGCAGAAGGTGTTGACAAGCAGTTTCGATGAAGGATTCACTGTAAATGCTCACAGACAAGTATTCAGGGGGTTTTGATGTAACAGTTGAATAAAGTACGAGTAAGTAAAGTGCGAGAGTAACAATTGCAGCGAGTGGCCCAATCCTTTTTAGCACAAAGGACAAGCCGGTTTGTTTACTTATAATGACCAAACGTTCTCGAGGACACACGGGATTTTAGTCTAGTGCTTTCGCTACATACGGCTAAATAATCTTCATTGTTATGATAAGTGTTGTGTGGGTGAACCTATGCTAATGTACCGCCCTTCCTAGGACTAATACATACTTGTGATTATACCCCTTGCAAGCATCCGCAACTACAAGAAAGTAATTAAGAATAAATCTAACCACAACCTTAAACTCTGAGATCCTGCGATCCCTCCTGCATCGATATACCAATGGGGGTTTAGGTTTCTGTCACTCCGGCAACCCCGCAATTGGCAAACGAATACAAGATGCATTCCCCTAGGCCCATAAATGGTGAAGTGTCATGTAGTCGACGTTCACATGACACCACTAGAAGAATAACACAACTTAAATATCATACCATTGAATATTACTCAACCATAATTCACTACTAACATTTAGACTTCACCCATGTCCTCAAGAACTAAACGAACTACTCACGAGACATCATATGGAACATGATCAGAGGTGATATGATGATGAATAACAATCTGAACATAAACTTGGTTCAATGGTTTCACTCAATAGCATCAACAACAAGTAGAAATCGATACCGGGAGAGTTTCCCCTATCAAACAATCAAGATCAAACCCAAATTGCTACGACGGTGACGGTGTCCAGCGGTGGAGACGGCGGTGATGATGGTGGAGATGATGATGATGATGGTGATGGTGATGATGTCCAGCTCGATGACGGTGACGATGGCGTCGATTTCCCCCTCCGGGAGGGAATTTCCCCGGCGGATTCCTGCCCGCCGGAGAGCTCTTTTCTCTCTGGTGTTCTCCGCCCCGCAGAGGCGGCTGTAACTCTTCGCGAGGTACCCTCTGTGGCTTAGGTTTTCGGGACGAAGGGTTTCGCGAAGAAAAGGAGGCGAAAGGGGCTGTGGCCCCCCACACCACATGGTGGCGCGGCCAGGCCATGGGCCGCGCCGCCCTATGGTGTGGGCCCACCCTGGGTCCACCTGGCTCCTCCTTCTGGCTTCCTTCGTCATCTTGAAAAATAGGATTTTTGGTATAATTTCCTTCCACAGTTGATCTTCCAAAATATTGCGTTCTGACAGTGCTTTTTCCAGCAGAATCCTGGCTCCGGTGCTTGATCCTCCAATAATGATGAAACATGCAAAATAGATGAAATAACATAAGTATTGTGTCCCAATATGAAATATATCAATGAATAACAGCAAATTATGATATAAAATAGTGATGCAAATTGGACGTATCAGGAAGTGACAGAAATCTCTAAGATTATGGATGTGCTGTTGCCACTAGGGATAAAACATTGGTACTATGTTCAAGGATGTAGTTACTGATTACATTACGCGCAATACTTAATGCAATTGTCTGTTGTTAGCAACTTAATACTGGAGGGGGTTCGGATGATAACCTGGAGGTGGACTTTTTAGGCATAGATGCATGCTGGATAGCGTTCTATGTACTTTGTCGTAATGCCCAATTAAATCTCACAATACTCATCATAATATGTATGTGCATGGTCATGCCCTCTTTATTTGTCAATTGCCCAACTGTAATTTGTTCACCCAACATGCTGTTTATCTTATGGGAGAGACACCTCTAGTGAACTGTGGACCCCGGTCCAATTCTCTATACTGAAATACAATCTACTGCAATATTGTTCTACTGTTTTCTGCAAACAATCATCATCCACACTATACATCTAATCCTTTGTTACAGGAAGCCGGTGAGATTGACAACCTCGCTGTTTCGTTGGGGCAAGGTACTTTGGTTGTGTTGTGCAGGTTCCACGTTGGCGCCGGAATCTCTGGTGTTGCGCCGCACTACATCCCGCCGCCATCAACCTTCAACGTGCTTCTTGGCTCCTACTGGTTCGATAAACCTTGGTTTCATACTGAGGGAAAACTTGCCGCTGTACGCATCACACCTTCCTCTTGGGGTTCCCAACGGACGCGTGCTGTACGCGTATCAAGCTCTTTTTCTGGCGCCGTTGCCGGGGAGATCAAGACACGCTGCAAGGGGAGTCTCCACTTCCCAATCTCTTTACTTTGTTTTTGTCTTGCTTAGTTTTATTTACTACTTTGTTTGCTGCACTAAATCAAAATACAAAAAAATTAGTTGCTAGTTTTACTTTAATTGCTATCTTGTTTGCTATATCAAAAACACAAAAAAAATTAGTTACTTGCATTTACTTTACTTAGTTTGCTTTATTTACTACTGTTAAAATGGGTACTGTTGAGAATACTAAGTTGTGTGATTTCACTAGTTAGGCTTAATGGAAAACAACAAAAATATTAGAGATCTTTATAGTATTTATCTTGAGTTAGGACATGAGGTGTTTGAAGAGAAAATTAAAAAACCTATGGAACTTTATATGCATGATAATGCCAATGTTATTAGTATGAATGCTTTGAACACCATTGTTGCTAATGCTATGGAAGAATTTAAGCTTGGGGAAGCCGGCTTTGATGAGCATGATATTTTTAGTCCCCCAAGCACGGAGGAGAAAATTTTCTTTGATGATACTATGCCTCCTATATTTGATGATGAGAATAATAATGATAGCTACTTTGTTGAATTTGCTCCCACTACAATTAATAAGAATGACTATGCTTATGTGGAGAGTAATGATACTTTTATGCATGTGAATAAGAATGCTTTATGTGATAGTTATATTGTAGAGTTTGTTCATGATGCCACTGAAAGTTATTATGAGAGAGGGAAATATGGTTATATGCATCTTAATAATATTAAGTTTCCCCTCTTTATGTTGAGAATCTTGAAGTTACACTTGTTTTGTCTTCCTATGCTATTCACTTGGTTCTTCATTGACCTGTTTATTTGCAAGATTCCTTTTCATAGGAAGCATGTTAGGCTTAAATTTGTTTTGAATTTGCCTCTTGATGCTCTCTTTTGCTTCAAATACCATTTCTTGCGATTGCACCATTAAAACTGCTGAGCCCATCTTAATGGCTATAAAGAAAGAACTTCTTGGGAGATAACCCATGTGTTTATTTTGCTACAGCACTTTATTTTATATTTGAGTCTTGGAAGTTGTTTACTACTGTAGCAACCTCTCCTTATCTTAGTTTAGTGTTTTATTGTGCCAAGTAAAGTCGTTGATAGAAAAGTTCATACTAGATTTGGATTACTGCGCAGAAACAGATTTCTTTGCTGTCACGAATCTGGGCAAAATTCTCTGTAGGTAACTCAGAAAATTATGCCAATTTACGTGAGTGATCCTCAGATATGTACGCAACTTTCATTTGATTTGAACATTTTCATTTGAGCAAGTCTGGTGCCTCGATAAAATTCATCAATATGAACTGTTCTGTTTTGACAGATTCTGCCTTTTATTTCGTATTGCCTCTTTTGCTATGTTGGATGAATTTCTTTGATCCATTAATGTCCAGTAGCTTTATGCAATGTCCAGAAGTGTTAAGAATGATTGTGTCACCTCTGAACATGTTAATTTTTATTGTCCACTAATCCTCCAATGAGTTGTTCTAAGTTTGGTGTGGAGGAAGTTTTCAAGGATCAAGAGAGGAGTATGATGCAATATGATCAAGGAGAGTGAAAGCTCTAAGCTTGGGGATGCCCCGGTGGTTCACCCCTGCATATTCTAAGAAGACTCAAGCGTCTAAGCTTGGGGATGCCCAAGGCATCACCTTCTTCATCGACAACATTATCAGGTTCCTCCCCTGAAACTATATTTTTATTCCATCACATCTTATGTGCTTTGCTTGGAGCGTCGGTTTGTTTTTTTTTTGTTTTTTTTGAATAAAATGGATCCTAGCATTCACTTTGTGGGAGAGAGACACGCTCCGATGTAGCATATGGACAAGTATGTCCTTAGGCTCTACTCATAGTATTCATGGCGAAGTTTCTTCTTCGTTAAATTGTTATATGGTTGGAATTGGAAAATGATACATGTAGTAATTGCTAAAATGTCTTGGATAATGTGATACTTGGCAATTGTTGTGCTCATGTTTAAGCTCTTGCATCATATACTTTGCACCCATTAATGAAGAAATACATAGAGCATGCTTAAATTTGGTTTGCATATTTGGTCTCTCTAAGGTCTAGATAATTTCTAGTATTGAGTTTGAACAACAAGGAAGACGGTGTAGAGTCTTATAATGTTTACAATATGTCTTTTATGTGAGTTTTGCTGCACCGGTTCATCCTTGTGTTTGTTTCAAATAACCTTGCTAGCCTAAACCTTGTATCGAGAGGGATTACTTCTCATGCATCCAAAATCCTTGAGCCAACCACTGTGCCATTTGTGTCCACCATGCCTACCTACTACATGGAATTTCTCCGCCATTCCAAAGTAAATTGCTTGAGTGCTACCTTTAAAATTCCATCATTCACCTTTGCAATATATAGCTCATGGGACAAATAGCTTAAAAACTATTGTGGTATTGAATATGTACTTATGCACTTTATCTCTTATTAAGTTGCTTGTTGTGCGATAACCATGTTTCTGGGGACGCCATCAACTATTCTTTGTTGAATATCATGTGAGTTGCTATGCATGTTCGTCTTGTCTGAAGTAAGAGAGATCTACCACCTTATGGTTAAGCATGCATATTGTTAGAGAAGAACATTGGGCCGCTAACTAAAGCCATGATCCATGGTGGAAGTTTCAGTTTTGGACATATATCCTCAATCTCATATGAGAAAATTATTAATTGTTGTTACATGCTTATGCATAAAAGAGGAGTCCATTATCTGTTGTCTATGTTGTCCCGGTATGGATGTCTAAGTTGAGAATAATCAATAGCGAGAAATCTAATGCGAGCTTTCTCCTTAGACCTTTGTACAGGCGGCATAGAGGTACCCCTTTGTGACACTTGGTTAAAACATGTGCATTGCGATGATCCGGTAGTCCAAGCTAATTAGGACAAGGTGCGGGCACTATTAGTATACTATGCATGAGGCTTGCAACTTGTAGGATATAATTTACATGATACATATGCTTTATTACTACCGTTGACAAAATTGTTTCATGTTTTCAAAATCAAAGCTCTAGCACAAATATAGCAATCGATGCTTTTCCTCTATGGAGGACCATTCTTTTACCTTTTTGTTGAGTCAGTTCACCTATTTCTCTCCACCTCAAGAAGCAAACACTTGTGTGAACTGTGCATTGATTCCTACATACTTGCATATTGCACTTATTATATTACTCTATGTTGACAATATCCATGAGATATACATGTTACAAGTTGAAAGCAACCACTGAAACTTAATCTTCCTTTGTGTTGCTTCAATGCTTTTACTTTGAATTATTGCTTTATGAGTTAACTGTTATGCAAGACTTATTGATGCTTGTCTTGAAGTACTATTCATGAAAAGTCTTTGCTATATGATTCACTTGTTTACTCATGTCATATACATTGTTTTGATCGCTGCATTCACTACATATGCTTTACAAATAGTATGATCAAGGTTATGATGGCATGTCACTCCAGAAATTATCTTTGTTATCGTTTTACCTGCTAGGGACGAGCAGAACTAAGCTTGGGGATGCTGATACGTCTCTGACGTATCGATAATTTCTTGTGTTCCATGCCACATTATTGATGTTATCTACATGTTTTATGCACACTTTATGTCATATTCGTGTATTTTCTGGAACTAACCTATTAACAAGATGCGGAAGTGCCAGTTGCTGTTTTCTGCTGTTTTTGGTTTCAGAAATCCTAGTAACGAAATATTCTCGGAATTGGACGAAATCAACGCCCAGGGTCCTATTTTGCCACGAAGCTTCCAGAAGACCGAAGAGGAGACGAAGTGGGGCCACGAGGCGGCCAAACCCTAGGGCGGCGCGGCCCCTGCCCTGGCCGCGCGGCCCTATGGTGTGGGCCCCTCGTGTGGCCCCCTGACCTACCCTTCCGCCTACTTAAAGCCTCCGTCGCGAAACCCCCAGTACCGAGAGCCACGATACGGAAAACCTTACTGAGATGCCGCCGCCGCCAATCCCATCTCGGGGGATTCAGGAGATCGCCTCCGGCACCCTGCCGGAGAGGGGAATCATCTCCCGGAGGACTCTACGCCGCCATGGTCGCCTCCGGAGTGATGTGTGAGTAGTCTACCCCTGGACTATGGGTCCATAGCAGTAGCTAGATGGTTGTCTTCTCCCCATTGTGCTTAATTGTCGGATCTTGTGAGCTGCCTAACATGATCAAGATCATCTATCTGTAATTCTATATGTTGCATTTGTTGGGATCCGATGAATAGAGAATACTTGTTATGTTGATTATCAAAGTTATGTCTATGTGTTGTTTATGATCTTGCATGCTCTCCGTTACTAGTAGATGCTCTGGCCAAGTAGATGCTTGTAACTCCAAGAGGGAGTATTTATGCTCGATAGTGGGTTCATGTCTCCGTGAATCTGGGGAAGTGACAGAAATCTCTAAGATTATGGATGTGCTGTTGCCACTAGGGATAAAACATTGGTACTATGTTCAAGGATGTAGTTACTGATTACATTATGCGCAATACTTAATGCAATTGTCTGTTGTTAGCAACTTAATACTGGAGGGGGTTCGGATGATAACCTGAAGGTGGAATTTTTAGGCATAGATGCATGCTGGATAGCGGTCTATGTACTTTGTCGTAATGCCCAATTAAATCTCACAATACTCATCATAATATGTATGTGCATGGTCATGCCCTCTTTATTTGTCAATTGCCCAACTGTAATTTGTTCACCCAACATGCTGTTTATCTTATGGGAGAGACACCTCTAGTGAGCTTGTGGACCCGGTCCAATTCTCTATCTTGAAATACAATCATCGCAATCTTGTTCTACTGTTTTCTGCAAACAATCATCATCCACACTATACATCTAATCCTTTGTTACAGCAAGCCGGTGAGATTGACAACCTCGCTGTTTCGTTGGGGCAAGGTACTTTGGTTGTGTTGTGCAGGTTCCACGTTGGCGCCGGAATCTCTGGTGTTGCGCCGCACTACATCCCGCCGCCATCAACCTTCAACGTGCTTCTTGGCTCCTACTGGTTCGATAAACCTTGGTTTCATACTGAGGGAAAACTTGCCGCTGTACGCATCACACCTTCCTCTTGGGGTTCCCAACGGACGCGTGCTGTACGCGTATCAGCGGGCTGTTCCTTCCTCTTCCTCGGTTCCTCCTCCCCTATCCGGAAAAAACCCCAAATCCCAAGCTCAAACAACAAAAAAAACCAAATCCCCTGGCCGCCATGCATGTCCTCGTTAACCCGCTGGAGATCGTTCCCGGACGAGGTGGACCCCCCGCCCTGAGATCCCGAGTTCGTCCATTCCGTCCACCTCGAGGCACTGCGTGCTGTCTCGCAGCGGCGGCTTGAGGGCGTTGCAGAGGAAGTTCCGCCGGAAAGTGCTCATGGCAACCATGCAAGCTCACCGGCGTGCTGTATCCCGAGAGGAACTGGTCAAAGCTTTGCTATTCGCAAAAAAGCGGGCCAAGATCTAGTCAAAGCTTCGTCGATGGCTTGCCGCGAGAGGCTTGGAGTCCAGAGTCAATAAACTAGCTGCTCGAGGACTTGGGCGGTTTACACCAATTCATATTAACTGACTCAAGTTTGTTAGTCTAGTTAACAAATGCATCTAGATACATCCATATCTAGACAAAATTGAGTCAATTAATATGAATCAGAGGGGAGTGCCTGAAAGTGTTTCATGCTACCAATTAATGCGCTGGCAGGACTGGCTGTAGAAGTAATTGTGCTACTACTCATACGATGAACTGATTGTGTGGGTGTCAAATTTTTCAACGCGATCATCCACTGAATGCTTAATTATAGTTCTAGCGCCAAAGGGGTACAAATCATAACAAAGATAGTACATACTACAGCACCAGAACATAAGAGTACGAATCATAAAGTAGGTCAACATTTTGCATCAGGGCTGGGTGGTCCTGAGACTACCGGGACGCCCCTGATGATCTCCGGGCGTGCATCCACTTCAACGCAAAGCTGTGTACTCGGTCCACGGCCTCCTTCTGTAGGCTGGATAATCTCAGGTGCAGGACCTTCGTCTATGAAAGGCTCGTCATCAGTACCATCCACAGGTGCATCAGGGCTGGGTGGTCTTGAGTCTACCAGGACGCCCCTGATGATCTCTGGGCGTGCATCCACTTCAACACAAAGCTGTGTACTCGGTCCACGGCCTCCTTCTGTAGGCTGGATAATCTCAGGTGCAGGACCTTCGTCTATGAAAGGCTTGTCATCAGTACCATCCACAGGTGCATCAAACTGAGATTCATCTTCAAATCTCCCATCAAACTGAGAGACCTCTTCAACTCTATGCTTCTGCAATTGGTACATCAACAGATTAGACAAACATCTAAGGGATGCAACCTGAACAAATGCCGTTTTACATATTTACCTTCTCATCTAGCACAACACATGTCCCAGAGCTGAAACCCGTTTCCTGAAGCAAGCACTTTTTCTCTCCTTCCCGTCCATCCATCTGCAACAAGTTAAATTTGAGTACAGAACCTTGCACATCAATGCAAACTATTGATTGAAACAGCGGCAGCATCAATATAAATAATTAACTACATATGCCAGCACACATACAGTGTGAGCAAGATTTGCTTCTCCCGCTGAAGGATCATTATATGGTTCACCATGATAAACCCACCTAACATATGTGCGGTCCATCCCAAAAATGTGTAAATGATCTTCCACTACATGGTGAGGCCTCTTGTCACCATTCATACATGTGCAGCGCGGGCAATACACGTCCAGGTTGTGACCTTCATGAGCTCTAATAAACCCCATAAAGGGTTGAACACCATTTATATATGAAGGGGAACATAAGTGTCCATGCAGTATCCAAGTTCTGTCCATCTGTTTAATTATGAGATACAATGGTTGGTGATTAATTTAAGGCGAAGTAGGAAATGTATATACATCGAGTACAAAACTATACTAGTACATGATTATGCATTTCATCAATCATGTCGAGTACAAAACAAAAATTGCCCATCGACATTTTAACAAACAGATCGTGTACAAAACTCTGCCATGGCATTTCAGAAAATTAACGGATCGAGTGCAGAACTGACTCTATATGCCCACGCAAATGAACAAACTGATCGAGGACAAATCGAGCGGAAAACTATAAAGTGCTAATTAGTTCGAGCATACTGACGATTTTTTTAGCAGCATCAAGAAAATATAAATCGTTAGGCCGTCTTGTCCGATGCATGATTGAGCTAGAGATAGCAGCCCTACCGTGGATTAACTTGACCGCCGGTGCGTCTCGAGAAGAACGACGGGGAGGGGAAGCTTCTTCTTCGCACGGACGGGATGGGGAGGGGAAGCTCTTCGCACGGACGGGGATAAGTTGTGTAGCGGTGGGTGGGGGGTCATGCGGCCGGGCCGCCCGGTAGGTGGTGTTTAATGGAGTTGCGTGTGTAATTTGCCGTGCACAAGGTTGAGGAATAGGCGGTTCCCTTTGCCACGCGCACAATTCAAACTATCCCGCCCATGTAGTTTAAATTCGCCCTATTTTCGTTAAATCAACATAAAGTCATGTGAGTGGGTGGAAATTAGCAAAGTTGCTTGAAAAATAGTAAAACTCTGGAATTATCCTTTAAATATGCTCTACTTCGTGTGAAAATCGGGGTGTGGAGGCATGTTGAGCTGTTTTATTTGTACTTTCTTCATTAAAATTCCCATTTTATGCACTTTGGATGGAAAGAAATCATTTGCACATAAATTTTGACAACGCCATTTGCAAACATTAATTGTTTTACATGCCAAGATGCACCCATCCACCAAATATGGGTCAGAAGTTTATCACAATCTAGATATATATGTATAATTAGTGAGGGACCCCTTTTGATTTTGTGCAATTTCCACTAATTAGCTAGAGAGAAGGGGTCAATTAATTAGGCCATGTTAGGGGCTATGTGTTTTAGATTAGGGTTGTGTGGATTCAAATACAACTTCTTTATTTGTGTTATCAGTACTTATATATATAATTAATTGAATTATCAGTACTTATTATATAATTAATGAATCCCAATAATGTCTATATATATATGATCGATATAGGCCATATATATTAATTGGGGTTATATAATCTAGGGTTTACTAGCTATATATAGCAAGGTTTTATTAGATTGGGTTATTAATTAGCTTGGGGTTATGTGTTTTAACGAGGGTTTGATTTTCTAATTAAGGTTAGTTTTCTATACATATACGGTTTAGGGTTTAGGGTTAATGGCACATATATTTAATTAGAGGACCGCGAGGACCCCTGGCCTGCTTGATGCGCAATTAAGGGTCGTTGTTGGCCTATAGCTAGCTATATAGGGTTTTATGGTTTATTTAGAGGGTTTATGTGTTAGGGTTAATTATAACTTATTGTGAATTAAATTACAACTTTTTTATTAGTGTGCTACACAATTAATCAAAACTCTAGCTAGATCGATCGAGTGTGCACAGACATGCACTATTAGAGGCACCCGCCTTTGCGCGTAAAGTGCAAGCATAATGTGTGTCGTTGCGCTGGCCACACCAATCGATAAAGAGAGAGATAGAGATGAGAGATTATTGAAATCACCAAGAATGTTCAAATATATATATATATATATGCATGCATGGTAGGCCATGCATGCATGCACACTAATTATATATATATTGTGAGGCAACTTAATCAAATATACGTGTTTTTCATTCGAAAACTTGTCAAAATTCAAGTTAATTAATTTATCAGTGCTAATTAGTTGGCCGCCTGCTTGATGCACAATTAAGTGTCGTTGGCCTATATATATGTGTAGGGTTTAATTAGGGTTTAGTGTTTAGTGTTTAGGGTGTACGTTTTGGGTTTAGGGTTTAAGGTTTAGGGTTTAGGGTGTTTAGGGATAAGGGATTAGGCCAGGTTTTAGGGTTGTATGGTTTAAGTTTAGGGATCATCGATCGAGTGCACACACACATTATTATTAGAGGCACCAGCGCCTTTGCGCATAAAGTGCATGCGTATATAAGTGTGTTTTTTGTCCACCAACGATATATAGATCGAGAGAGAGATTGAACTATATATATATCCCCAAGAATATGTTCAAATATATATATTGAAATATATGCACGAATGATATGCAAGCTAGGTATGCCATGCGCGCATGCACACTAATTATATACACTAGTCATTAACCCGTGACCCTGCACGGGCTAGTAATTAATTACATCATCAATTAAGATTAAAATGCATTCTCGAGTATAGTAACAACGGAGTAGTATGCTTGTGGAAGATTGCAGGAAAGAAGTACTTTCACTCACAATATTTTGACAATGATTTCGTAACTTTTGTTCGGATGACTATTTAAGCAACTATTTTCTGATTTTTGCCACCCTTGTCAAACTTATGCTCAATATATGTTTGGAATCTGTTACTCCATTCGTTCCATTAGTTTTCGTTGATTTAGCAACACCTAATATAGAATAGAGGAAGTACTTCTCATATGTATGTCGTTTCTGGTCATGCGGTAATGAATAAGGTGTATAGGTTTAGAAAAAATAAAGTGTAAGTTTTATCAAATAAATAGAAGAAACTATCGACATCTATATATCATGAAAAATATTTTATGTTGAATTAATTGATATTTATTTGGTACCGTAAATATTCATGCTTCATTATCACGGAGAATACTGACTTTTCTTGTTCACTCGAACTAAGCGAGTACATTTAATGAATGTACTTACATCACAAAAAAGAAACGGGTAGGCTTAATTGGATATATTTTTCTTTTTATAATAGACCATTTTTATAAAACCGGGCCGATTGTCACATGTATTATTTTTAACGTCTACTCTAATTACTTAAAAGTTCAATAACTTGATAATTGTTGAATATTTTATTTTATTAATATCTAGATTGAATTATTTTCAGCCGAGGAATAATCAAATAATGCATTTACAAAAAAAATTCTCTATCGAATACGAAGTCGAAACATGGCGTTCAAAATATTAAATACAGATGTATCCATCTATACCATCGCGTCCGACAGTTTACATGAAAGAAGAAAGAAAGCGGCCAAACTTAGCAATTTTAATTCTACACACTTACCTGGTTACTGAGATCCCACACCAATTTCTATATGGATATACGATCAGGTTTAACGTGTTGGCAGACTTCTCTAAGGTGTTAGGAGAATAGGCGAGAGATACACCTAAAATACCTGGACAACATATTCAGAGAATCAGTTTGAAGATTAAAGCATTGGACTATGTGCATGTGCTTAGGCCAAGAGAAATTATATTAGTTAGAAAACAGCTATTAGCAATAGAGGGCGTTGAGTCTCATTGCTATTGTGTCGGCCAAAATTGACATCATCTGCGCCAAAAATCGACACGAACCTGCAGATTGTCCTGTACAGCGGCGGTAGATCTTGCTCCTCTCCAACTCTGACCAGCCTACAAATGAGAAAACAATAATATCAAGCTGTAAAATACTCGTAGGAGTTAGACATCTTTTAGTGGACTCACTTTTACCGTGTTGTTTCCTTGAGATGCCTGCTTAACCTGTAACAGATTGGCCGAGGCAGACGAAAAGATCAACAATTTTTCCGGCGGCTGCGCATGTCGCGTCGTTCTTCATGCATTTGTTGCCTGGCTATTGCATACTGGTTATGTATGTACACCGATAGCCAACAACGCCATGCGTGATGCGAGTTGTAACTCCAGTGATTGCATTGCTAAAATACTCATCCTTGCCTGTCTATTGCCTCAAGAAGAAATAGCAGCTTGCAACCATTGTTTATGTACACTGCGGATGTGTATGTATGGCGTACACCGCCGTCTACTCGCAAATTGCGATACCGGCCACCATGTATGTTCATCACCTCGTGGCGAGATTCGGCATGTACATGCAAAAGGAGAGCTAAATTGGCCCGATTTTTTTTTGCGTGAAATAATTAGAACTAATTTTTATGCCCAGCTAAGAGAATAAATAGGAGGACCTTTTTTCCCCAGCTAGAGAACAAATAGCGTTTAAACTAAGGACTGTTAAATAGGTGGGGTTCTTTTGGTAGTCACGTCACCTTTTTTTCGCACATCTAACAACTAACAACCTAACTTCTGCATTCAAAAGAAAAAGTCCAGATTCTAACCGTTTGGTTCCTCCTTTTTTTTCTATCCTGTATGATTTGATGAGAGACTATCGTGACAGTTTGTCACGCCTGGCATAACTCTGTTTGGTACATACGTACGGTTTATCCTAAACGCAGAATTAAGATCTAACGGATTAATTAATTCTAATGATGTGGGTTAATGTGGAGGCTTTAATGGTGCCTCCAATTATTAAATATAAGATATTATGAGGCAACTTAATCAAATGTGTTTTCATTCGAGAGAACTTGTCAAAAATCAAGTTAATTAATTTATTAGCGCTAATTAGTTAGTCGCCTGCTTGATGCGCAATTAAGTGTCGTTGGCCTATATATGTAGGGTTTAATTATAGGGTTTAGGGTTTAGTGTTTAGGGTTTAGGGTGTAGTGTTTAGGGTTTAGGGTCTAGGGTTTAGGCTTTAGTGTTTACATTGTTTAGGTTGTACGTTTAGGGTATAATAAGGGATTAGGGTTTTAGGGTTTAAGGTTTAGGGATCATCGATCGAGTGCACACACACATTATTAGAGGCACCCGCGCCTTTGCGCATAAAGTGCATGCGCGTATATATATAAGTGTGTTTCTTGGCCACCGACGATATATAGATCGAGAGAGAGAGAGATTGAAATATATATATATATATATATATCCCCAAGAAAATGTTCAGATATATATTGAAATATATGCACGAATGATATGCGCAAGGTATGCCATGCGCGCATGCACACTAATTTTATATATATATTATGAGGCAACTTAATCAAATGTGTTTTATTCGAGAGAACTTGTCAAAATTCAAGTTAATTAATTTATCAGCGCTAATTAGTTGGTCGCTTGCTTGATGCGCAATTAAGTGACGTTGGCCTATATATATATATATGTAGGGTTTAATTAGGGCTTAGGGTTTAGGGTTAGCTAGCTAGGGTTTTAGGGTTAGGGTTAGGGTTAATTAGGGTTTAGGGTTTAGGGTTTGGGGTTTAGTGTTTGGGGTTTAGGGTCTAGCTAGGGTTAGGGTTTAGGGTTTAGTGTTTAGGGTTTAGGGTCGTTTATGGTGTAGTGTTTAGGGTTTAGGGTCTAGGGTTTAGGGTTTAGTGTTTAGGGTGTTTAGGGTGTACGTTTAGGGTATAATTAGGGATTAGGGTTTTAGGGTTTAAGGTTTAGGGATCATTGATCGAGTGCACACACACATTATTAGAGGCACCCGCGCCTTTGCGCATAAAGTGCATGCGTATATATATAAGTGTGTTTCTTGGCCACCAACGATATATAGATCTAGAGAGAGATTGAAATATATTTAGGGTTTATGGTTTAGTGTTTAGGGTGTTTAGGATGTATGTTTAGGGTATAATTAGGGATTAGGGATTAGGGTTAATTTAGGGTTTAAGGTTTAGGGATCATCGATCGAGTGCACACACACATTATTAGTGGCCCCCGCGCCTTTGCGCATAAAGTGCATGCGTATATATAAGTGTATTTCTTGGCCACCAACGATATATAGATCGAGAGAGAGAGATTGAAATATATATATCCCCAAGAATATGTTCAAATATATATTGAAATATATGCACGAATGATATGCAACGTATGCCATGCACGCATGCACACTAATTATATATGTATATATTATGAGACTACTTAATCAAATGTGTTTTCATTCGAGATCGAGAACTTGTCAAAATTAAAGTTAATTAATTTATCAGCGCTAATTAGTTGGTCGCCTGCTTGATACGCAATTAAGTGTCGTTGGCCTATATATGTAGGGTTTAATTAGGGCTAGGGTTAGGGTTAGTGTTAATTAGGGTATAGGGTCTAGGGTCTAGGGTTTAGGGTTTAGTGTTTAGGGTTTAGGGTTTAGGGTTTAGGGTTTAGTGTTTAGGGTTTTGGGGTTTAGGGTTTAGTGTTTAGGGTTTAGTGTTTAGGGTGTTTAGGGATTAGGGATTAGGGTTTTAGGTTTTATGGTTTAAGGTTTAGCGATCACCGATCGAGTGCGCACACACGTTATTAGAGGCACCCGCCTTAATTTGCGCATAAAGTGCATGCGTATATATATAAGTGTGTTTCTTGGCCACCAACGATATATATATAGATCGAGAGATAGAGATTGAAATCCCCAAGAATATGTTCAAATATACGCACACACATGAATTATTAGACGCACCCGCGCCTTTGCGCATAAAGTGCATGCGTATATATATAATTGTGCTTCTTGGCCACCAACGATATATAGATCGAGAGAGAGAGATTGATATATATATATATATCCCCAAGAATATGTTCAAATATATATTGAAATATATGCACGAATGATATGCAAGGTATGCCATGCGCGCATGCACACTAATTATATATATATTATGAGACTACTTAATCAAATGTGTTTTCATTCGAGATAGAGAACTTGTCGAAATTCAAGTTAATTAATTAATCAGCGCTAATTAGTTGGTCGCCTGGTTGATGCACAATTAAGTGTCGTTGGCCTATATATTTAGGGTTTAATTAGGGCTAGGGTTATGTGGTGACCCAGCATACCACTGCATGGTGTAGTATGCAAGTCTGATATAACACCAATGAAACACCGTTCCACTAGTATTATATCGCTCAGAGTGGTACAACAGAAACATATGCGGGTCCAAGGCATGTCTATAGAATTACATACAGACTCTGTTACATAAGATCAGCGCAGCCTCCTACTATACAATGAGGTAAATCTGCAAATAAACTCCAGAAGAATGACTCGTAGACTAGTCTTATCACGAACTCTACTTGTAGAGTATTTAACTAGCTAAAGAGGCTAAGAATAGATTCTAGCTAAGTAGGAGCTAGGTTTAGGAAACTAGTTCCCTTCTATGGCTAAACTAGGTTTTCTCCTTGATGTATGTGGTATCTGACTCCTCTGACAGGGTCTTGTCTCTTGAAGTAGTTGTTGACTCCTCGGCCTTCGAGTTGCACTGTAGATACTCCTTCGATGCCTCCATATCTAAGCAGGGGATTTAAGAGTGGGATGAGTACGAGCGTACTCAACAAGTTCATTATAGGAAAGAGGTGTTTAATGCACTAGCTACAACATTAGACCAGGAAGTCTAATACCAATGCAAGTTTTCATAACCATTTCTTCAAAAGGTTGCTTTTATTCAGAAGAACTATGTCCGTCAGCCTTCACCGGTTTACTAGAACTTCATGGAGCTCCTTTCCGGCCGCGTTCGCAGTTCCATATCCCGGAACAGGGAGTGACAGGTCACGGTTCTTTACACTCTGCAGAGGTGTGTTGCTTTACCCATAAGAGATCTTAACCTTGGTGCCAACCGGGTGATCTTCCCGTCCACACTTCCTATGGTGTGAGGCCCGGTATAAGGTCTAGCCAATCATGTTCCTCCGCTACCTCGAACACCCACCCTTTGCTGCAAACTCCGACCCTGGGTCCACGCCGGTCCCATTATTCCCATAGATTTCAGGGTGGACCCCGACCACGACGTCAATGCAGGGCTCTACCATACATTCCTACACCGGCAGTTGCAACCCATCATAGACCTCATTACCGTTGGGACTTCTACGGGTTCCCACCCCTGCATCATGTCTCGCAAGATCATGTGCACCCAGTAATGAGCATCCGTTGATGAACGAGAGGTGGAAACACTTTTGACTACTCCATCCCACTCCGGATCTTATGGTTAACACGGGTATTGCGGCACAAGAATCACTGGACGACATTTGTTGTTTAATCCTAGATGGATATAAACCCTTGCAATGGAACCTCCACCATATCAACACAATCCATGGTTCCATTGCCCACCACATAGTCATATTCATAGTTATGAAAATAGTGGTTTTGGTTTTTATGCAATAGTGATAAACATAGTACTTTGCAAGTAATTTGATAAAAATACTCAAATGGTATGAGCAAGTGATGAACTTGCCTTTCTTGACTGCAAGATTATGCAGACAAGGTCTTCGATATGCAATAACTCCAAATTCTAAAATATCATCATCGTCCGGTAAGGACGATGTTTAAAAGATTGGCAAGGATGCAATAATGCATAAGTATGAGATGCAATCGCTCTAAGCGTGATCTAACCCCGATGATTTAGGATTAGTGAGTTGTAATGATTGGTTTAGGGTGTGTTGTACTTTTAGAGTGATTCACATACAAGGTTCTTATTCAGGTGTGATTACTTGGTATCATGAACAGGTAGATAACAAAGCACAGTAATCAATTGAGCACACGAAGAATGATAATTGGCATAATGTTAACATGTAAAGAACAGTTGTCAGTTTTAGTACTATATGGCATGGTTAATGATTGATTATCATATACTTTAAAAGAATAACTTTTGAAGATCATGTTCTTTGATAAAGAACAAGTATGATATTTAGGTTGGTTTCTATGGTTGACTATGGTTTCATGTAGTTGCTGGAGTAAGTATTAGATGGATCCCAACAAAGTTTGATTCATCAACACCTAGGGCTTGTAAGGTTAAGATAAGCCTAGGCATCCTAAGCAATTCATTATACATGGTTGTTGTCAAGGTTGGTTTATCTTGCTAGTGATAGCTGGCTAGGGTTTATAGGTCCTTATAAGCAGGGTTGATGATGATTCCTTATTTTCTTCAAAAGAATAACTTTCGAAGAACATACTTCTTAAGTAATAAGAAGTATATCAATTAGAGTTGGGGTTGACTAGGGTTTGTTATTGGATCCACTAAGTAAAGAATCATTGGCTCCTGAATAGGATGGTTCATAATTATGAAGTACTTGTAGGGTTTAGTGGACTATGATCATGTATTGATAAATATTGGGCATGGATGCTATTGGAGTTCATCACAGTGGTGTGATGCTAATTAAAGATGGGTAACTAAGTTTGGTGTCTCCGAAGATAGGAACTAGGGGTGGTCCTATTTAATCCTCTAGGCATGAACACATGTAATATTAATGTATTAGAGATGGGTTTCTATTATCTTATGAAGACATGGCAATTGTTTAGTTGCTACTATGGAGTTATGAATGAAATTAAAGTATCATGATCACATACTCTAACCTAGGGTTGAGGTTTAGAAGTAAGTTATGGTTCATATGAACTATTGGGCTAGGGTTTCTAATGGAATTAGAGTTCTAGGTTTCTCATGAAATGATGGAACTACTACTTTATGTATAAAGGAACTAGGGTTTCCTAATTATTATATAGTATTTAGGTTAATAACTTCAATATAAGATTGAAGTTTATTGATAGTTTTGAAATACAAATAATATTGAATTTTGTCATATTATTATTTTTATTGAATTAATACTTAAGGTAATTATTAATAAAGTTTTAAATTCCAATATTAAGGATTAAATAAGTTACAACTAAAGAATATTAGTTTCAATGTTTTCTTTATTTACTTTACTGGTTTTTATTTATTTATAATCTTTTCCTAATTATTGAATTTTAATTGAATTTAGAATTAATAAATAAGGCTTAAATCACAAGTATTAAATAATTAATTTTTTATTAAAAATAAAAATTCCATATTATATTTTTATTGGATCGAGTTTACTTTTCTAAGAATTTTGATGTCTTATTTATATTTTTCTGAGTTACAATGATTTTTCTATATGTTTGCAAAGTTTCAGACAATTTCAGGAATTTTGAATTTAAACTAAATAGCTAAAGTTACCCGGTTAGTTCTACCCGTATAGTCACTGACCCGTGGGCCTTAGGCCATGTCAGCTGCCACGGTGGCATTGACGGTGGTCAAAATTGATTACGAGGCCAGGGGAGCTTCTGGCCGACGGCCAACTGCTACCGTCGACGGCGATTCGGGCTCCCACGCCAGAGCTGAGGTGCGGGTTGGATTCGCCACGCTATGCTGAACCTACGGGTGGTGGCGCCTCCCCGAAAAGGTCGCCGGAGCGAGCTCGCCGGCGAGGTACCGTGGCGGCGGATTTCAGCATACGATGCCAGGAGGCTACGGTCGTCGATTGGATGTAATAAGAAGCTCAGGAGGATCCCCAGCTTACCAGGAGCGCGTTTGTGTGCTCCGTTGGTGCAGAGGTGGCCGGACGGAGAGGCGACGGTCACGGCGGTGCTCGACCGTCTACGGGGAAGACGAGCTCGTATCGTTGATTTTGACCGCCTCGGCTCGATTCCTTGCGCCAGATGACGGAGTAGAGGATGGCGGTGAGGATGGTAGCCACGGCGGGGCTTGGGAAGGTTCCTACCGGCAGCGAGGAAGATGGCCGGGCGAGCTAGGGTTTGCTAAATTGGGGCAAAATGACGAACACGAACAGAGGGAAATGCGGCGGGGTATTTATAGATTCTTCGGCGGTCGTTGATGGTCGTCTGGTCCATATTGGCGGCCAGGACGTGGCTCGCCGGCGTCGTGGCGCTCTCCAGTGAGTCAACGGTGGCGAAGACGAAGACGTCGACGCCTCCTCGCTCTTATCCGCCCGAATCGGTACATGGGCTGGGCTGGGCCGTGGTGCTGGGTTGCCTCGTGGGCCACTGATGGGCTGTGCTGGCCGAGTGAGGTCCAGGTAAATTTTTCTTCACTCTTTTCTGTTTCTGTTTTTATTTTCTATTTTTCATTTCTGTTTTAAATTCAGATTTGAATTATTTATTTTTATTTATTTTGCAGGTCTTTCTCCTTTTAATTCATACAAATATCATTCCAGGGTACTACAAAGTATTTAGTGATGTATTAGCAACTTTAATATAATACTATAACATTGGTTTATTAATTAGTATTGAGATTTGGATTAAATTTCCATATGGACATGAATCTGAATATTATCATTGGAAACATTCAATTTGTTTTCTAAAATGATAGTTTTGTTACTTAGTGATAGGTAGAGTTTTATTTAGTATTTCTTTGTAAGAAATAATTTGAAAGTAATATTTGCTTATGGATTCCTAATAAGAAGTGATTTAATGTCATGATTTCATCTGCTAAATATTTCTAAGGACTTGACTTCATATTTGATAACTTGGTTACTTGCATATGATTCTATGTGAATTCTTATTTGTTAAGGTCTTCTAGGTTGGATTATAACCATATTTCAAAGGTAGCACTAGGATTATATTTAATAACACCTAGAATTACTTGGAGTAGATATTACTCTCATTATGGTTTGGTCTTGGGTATAATGATAAGTGGTTGATCAACACCTATGGGTCTTAATAATAGAATTTAGCACTAGGTTAATCTTAGGTTCATAATTGAAACATAAGATGTAGTTTGTGAGCAATTTCAAGGGTTCTAATGAGGTTCACCTAATAGCATGTGGTTTGGAACTCAAATGTGCACTAGGTTTATATTTGTGATCACTCCAATGATTCACCAACTAGGTTTTATTCTCCCTGTCCATTATAAGGTGGTTACTTGCTTAATAATTCATGTGCTTCTCTAATTACTAAGGATTTGAGAATTGGTTTTATCTTCTACTCATTAACTTCTTTTAATATCCTCAATTAATCATTGAAATAACTACATTGGTTATAGTTCTTTTTATAGTTAACTTTGGTCATATGGATGGATGGTTTCTCACCCTATAAAGTATAGAGTTTGACTCTAAAGGTTTTCTTGTGGTTCTTAAGTGAAGAATAGGTGAAATGTAAATGTGGTAGGATTCTACTTATGATCACCAAGTGGTTCACAAGTTAAGGTTGGGATATAAGCTTAGGGTTTCTTACTAGTTATCTCCCTATGATTTCATGTGGTGAATGATATCTAATTATCTTATTAAGATTTATCTTATCTCACATATCTCAAGGGCATGATCATGGATTAGGCATGATCAACTTGTTCTTGATATCTCTACCTCAAGTTCTTAGGGTTTATGATCATCACTCAATTTATAATGATCCAGGTTTGGCTTCCTAAGGTATCTCTCATTAAATAGGTTTCTCACATCTACTATCAAGCATTGTCTTGATCAACTAGGGTATAATACCCCTATCTTACTTTCTAGGATGAACATGGCCATGGTTGTCTCAATATTTTTATATCCCAGGAGAATGCCTGAGATATCCACCTAAAGTTCTCTCAAGAAATGATGGTTGAACCATTTGGATATTTGAATAAATCTCTCCCTTAAATCCAAGTGTTTCCTCAACTATCTTGAGTGTAACACCAGATCTTGAGCCCTCTTATATAGGAATGGATTATTCTAGGTTCTATGGTATGTTCACAAGATCTCATTAGATAGTAAAGGGTTAAGTCTCCACCTAGATACTTAGTTGAATTAGTTGCTACTTTACTTCACCTATTAGTGGATATAGTCTTGTTCCATTTGATATTAGGTTATCTCACCCCTCCAAGGTGGAATGGTTTACAACCTAATACTTTAGTTCAAGATTTGTTATTGGTTCTTAATTAGGTAAATCTAGAATTGGTAAGAATGGTCTCTCTCATTTGGGAAGGTCTTTAATACTAACCTGAGGTTAGGCTCCATAGAGATTGATGTGATCATAAATATCTATGCTTAACATAAATGGTTTCTATCTCTAGGGATTGTCTTGAATAACATCCTAGGGTTTCTCTGAAAGATGATGATTTGATTACAGGAATGTATATCCAAGGTTTTAGCTTAAGGTTTTCCATTGCTTCTCTCATAAATACTATAGAACTCTCACCTCTCTGGGTTTGATGTATATTAATATGTAGTAGAGAGGAATATATATTTCTAGAGTTTATTTCCTTGTCTGGTTTCCAAGAATGAAGTGAAATGGATACCATGGGGTTCATGGTAAGATCAAGGATTAGTTTAAGACATGGAAAAGATAAGTCAAGAATGGTTTCTCCATCTTACTGTTACTTGATTTGCAATTGAAGTGATGTTCATATGCTATGACAAGGATTACCATATTATAATCTTTTATAAGATCAAGCAATTGATCATTGAGTAAAGTGTTGTTGTGTTGATTATTAGTTCCATTTGATCTAACCCCTTAGATCAAATCATCTCTACCCAAAACAAGGTTTTAACAAAGTCACATTGAGGTTTATAGCGCTTGACTTGATGAGCTACTTCAATTCCACCAAGGTCAAGTGAAACTTCAGTTACTGTGACTGTTTTACTTTAAAGTACGAAAATTCCCCAGATTTTCTATGCATGAATGCAATGCACACTTCTATTTCCTCAATTTTTGTAACCCCATTACCTGGGATATTACAGGTTAGGGTTAGTGTTAATTAGGGTATATGGTCTAGGGTTTAGGGTTTAGTGTTTAGGGTTTAGGGTTTAGGGTTTAGTGTTTAGGGTTTTTGGGTTTAGGGTTTAGTGTTTTGGGTTTAGCGTTTAGGGTGTTTAGGGATTAGGGATTAGGGTTTTAGGGTTTTATGGTTTAAGGTTTAGGGATCATCGATCGAGTGCGCACACACATTATTAGAGGCACCCGCCTTAATTTGCGCATAAAGTGCATGCGTATATATAAAAGTGTGTTTCTTGGCCACCAACGATATATAGATCGAGAGATAGAGATTGAAATCCCCAAGAATATGTTCAAATATACGCACACACAAGAATTATTAGACGCACCCACGCCTTTGCGCATAAAGTGCATGCGTATATATATAAGTGTGCTTCTTGGCCACCAACGATATATAGATCGAGAGAGAGATTGATATATATATATATCCCCAAGAATATGTTCAAATATATATTGAAATATATGCACGAATGATATGCAGGGTATGCCATGCGCGCATGCACACTAATTATATATATATTATGATACTACCTAATCAAATGTGTTTTCATTCGAGATCAAGAACTTGTCAAAATTCAAGTTAATTAATTTATCAGCGCTAATTAGTTGGTCACCTGCTTGATGCGCAATTAAGTGTCGTTGGCCTATATATGTAGGGTTTAATTAGGGCTAGGGTTAGGGTTAGTGTTAATTAGGGTATAGGGTCTAGGGTTTAGGGTTTAGTGTTTAGGGTTTAGGGTTTAGGGTTTAGGGTTTAGGGTTTTTGGGTTTAGGGTTTAGTGTTTAGGGTTTAGGGTTTAGTGTTTAGGGTGTTTAGGGATTAGGGATTAGGGTTTTATGGTTTAAGGTTTAGGGATCATCGATCGAGTGCGCACACACATTATTAGAGGCACCCGCCTTAATTTGCGCATAAAATTCATGCGTATATATATAAGTGTGTTTCTTGGCCACCAACGATATATAGATCGAGAGACAGAGATTGAAATCCCCAAGAATATGTTCAAATATACGCACACACATGAATTATTAGACGCACCCGCGCCTTTGCGCATAAAGTGCATGCGTATATATATAAGTGTGCTTCTTGGCCACCAACGATATATAGATCGAGAGAGAGAGAGATTGATATATATATATATATCCAAGAATATGTTCAAATATATATTGAAATATATGCACGAATGATATGCAAGGTATGCCATGCGCGCATGTACACTAATTATATATATATATATTATGAGAATACTTATAAATCAAATGTGTTTTCATTCGAGATCGAGAACTTTTGTCAAAATTCAAGTTAATTAATTTATCAGCGCCAATTAGTTGGTCGCCTGCTTGATGCGCAATTAAGTGTCGTTGGCCTATATATGTAGGGTTTAATTAGGGCTAGGGTTAGGGTTAGTGTTAATTAGGGTATAGGGTCTAGGGTTTAGGGTTTAGTGTTTAGTGTTTAGGGTTTAGGGTTTAGGGTTTAGGGTTTAGGGTTTAGGCTTTTTGGGTTTAGGGTTTAGTGTTTAGGGTTTAGGGTGTTTAGGGATTAGGGATTAGGGTTTTAGGGTTTTATGGTTTAAGGTTTAGGGATCATCGATCGAGTGCGCACACACATTATTAGAGGCACCCGCCTTAATTTGCGCATGAAGTGCATGCTTATATATATAAGTGTGTTTCTTGGCCACCAACGATATATAGATCGAGAGATAGAGATTGAAATCCCCAAGAATATGTTCAAATATACGCACACACACATGAATTATTAGACGCACCCGCGCCTTTGCGCATAAAGTGCATGCGTATATATATATAATTGTGCTTCTTGGCCACCAACGATATATAGATCGAGAGAGAGAGATTGATATATATATATATCCCCAAGAATATGTTCAAATATATATTGAAATATATGCACAAATGATATGCAAGGTATGCCATGCGTGCATGCACACTAATTATATATATATATATTATGAGACTACTTAATCAAATGTGTTTTCATTCGAGATCGAGAACTTGTCAAAATTCAAGTTAATTAATTTATCAGCGCTAATTAGTTGGTCGCCTGCTTGATGCGCAATTAAGTGTCGTTGGCCTATATATGTAGGGTTTAATTAGGGTTTAGGGTGTTAGGGTTAGTGTTAATTAGGGTATAGGGTCTAGGGTTTAGTGTTTAGGGTTTAGGGTTTAGGGTTAAGGGTTTAGGGTTTAGGGTTTAGTGTTTAGGGTTTTTGGGTTTAGGGTTTAGTGTTTAGGGTTTAGGGTTTAGTGTTTAGGGTGTTTAGGGATTAGGGATTAGGGTTTTAGGGTTTTATGGTTTAAGGTTTAGGGATCATCGATGGAGTGCGCACACAAATTATTAGAGGCACCCACCTTAATTTGCGCATAAAGTGCATGCGTATATATATATATATATAAGTGTGTTTCTTGGCCACCAACGATATATAGATCGAGAGATATAGATTGAAATCCCCAAGAATATTATCAAGGGATTTCTATTTTCGTGCCCTCGGTTCCTTAGTTGTGCTCAGTTTTCCCCAGCTCCTTAGTTTTTCCTCAGTTTTCCTCAAGTCCTTGTTTGAAACCCGAAGAAGCAGCTCCGACGGCAGGAATCCATTAAGTTGACCGTTCCGTGCTGACGAGTGGGGTCGTGTTGTTTGTGGGGTCGCGTCGTGTGGGGCTGGTAGGAAGGAACCGCGTGGGACAGGACGAGACCATGTTTGTGTTGCCGTAGCGTGTGGGGCCGTAGCGTGTGGAGCCGTGTGGGTTCGGGACGTGGGCACGAGTGGTTTCTGTCTCTTTCGCCCAGATTAGCAGTTTTCAATGTACCTTTTTCCTCTCTCTCGCTCGATCTCATTCCTATTTGATAACCCAAATTGGTAGCAAATCTAGAGCAGCTTCTCCTTCTGTTTTTTTAACGCCATTCATTTCTTTATGCCTTCGTTTTTACCCAATCAGGTAGGAAATCTAGGGCACAAATCCAGAGAAAATATAGGATAAGCTTGCATAGAGCAGCCAACATAGCATAGATATATTCACGACAGATCCAACAGTAGTACCGATAGAACCCTACAACATAAGCTACATTTTACATGAATTTAAGCTGCTCTACAGATAGAGCAGTCACATACAGAGAGTGCAGTAGGCATGTTCAACGCCTCCAGGTTGCGCCTGTGACTCGCCTGGAGGTTGCGCAGGTGAATCCCAAGTGCTTTGTGTTTGGCCATGAACGCATGCATGTTCACCGTCGTTCCAACTCTAGCGCCGCATCTGCCAATGGATTCAGCATGGTTCACCAGGCAGTTGAAGTCGGTGGCGCGGAGCTTCCTGTTGCAGAAGGGGCACTTGTAAATGCCTCGAGCAAAGGGGCCATCGTAATGGCCGGACTACAGCCTCCTGAGGACGTGACGAGTCTTGGTGTGGAAGGACTCGTCGTCGCTATCGACGTCGCTGCTCTGCACCTGTCACGTAGCAGCAAAGATCGTGCAAAAAACACGGAGTCAATTGCAACGATGATGGAACAGAGACTGAACAAAGATCATGCATGATAACATGGGCTCAAAAAAAATAGGTAGCCTCAGTTACATTGGACACACTTATATCCAGGATTTGAGTCAGCAAACCAAAGATCATGCACAACAAATTTGAACACACCAATTGTTTACTGACCAAACCCTGAATCAATTTGTGCCCAAATATTCATCATCATCGGCACAAATCTTAAACAAAAGCAAATCACAAGCACTAATAACGCAAGATCTAACACAAAAGGATTGGACTAGGAACAGACGCACCCTAATAACGCTAGATCTAACACAAATGGATTGAACTAGGAACAGAGAAACCCTAATAACGCTAGATCTAACACAAAAGGACTGAAATGGGATAAGAACAAGGGAGCAAAGGGTTACCTCCGGCTCGTCGTCGACGATGCTGGTGTCGTAGGGGTTCTCCGGCGCGACGTACGACACTGGTTCGTACGGGTCCCAAGCGACAGGGGCCTGGACGGTGGCGGCGGCCGATGCGCCGGCTACTACGTTGGAAGCAGCGACAGGGGCCTGGACGGGGGCAGCGGCCGATGCGCCGGCGGCTGATGCGCCGACAATGGGCATCTCATTCTTCTCCATCGCCGGCGGTTTTCGTCGGGGTTTTTTCTTCGGTTGTGGAGAAGATGATGGGACAGGAGAGGCGGTTGCAGTGAGAACGTGCGTCGAGAGAGAGGAAAAGGGCTCTATAAAGACGAAGGTGGCGTGTACCGCAACACGCGTCCGCTATGCACGGCTGCAGCGTGCACCGCGCAACGAGTCTAACCCTGGGACGTTTGGTGTACTCAGTTATAACCTCGGGCCTTATACATAAATTTTATCTGTACTCAGTTTTCCCCTCGAGTACTTAGACTGGCAAGTGCAATGTACTCAGTTTTACCCTCAAGTAGCTAGTCAACAGAGAGTCAACAAATGAGATTAACATATCTAATTGAGGCATTTCATGCGCAAAAAAATTCAAAAAAATAAAAACATAGTGGCACCTACTCATGGAGTCTTCCTACGCAACCTGCCACCAAGAAAACCTTAACAAACATATATAAATCAAGTTTTACCACAAATTGCCACTTCTTAGAATCACTGGTGTAGCTATGAAGATGCATGGTTTTCCACTCAAACCCCTTTGCAAAACATCTTCCCCAAAAACATAGTTTGTCTAAATGATGCCATAATTGTCACACTCATGTATATTTGAATTGCAAATAATGTGATGTAGCCCAATATGAATTATATTGTACAAAACACACATTTTTCATTTTGTAATTCTTTTTGTTTGAATCCCTTAGTCTATTTACTATTTATGTGCCCTTGGATTGTTAGTACTACTCAGTTTTGCCCTCAAGTTCTGTCACAAATGCTCTCAGAAGCCCAAACTTATCCTGATTGGTTGAGCCGTTGTCACACGGATCGACTCCACGAACCGTTGATCAACTGATCTAACGGGCAGTATACTCCTCCCCGTCTCTTCGTGGCCACCCCTCTCTCTCTCTGTCGGTGGATGCATTATTGTCACCCCTCTAACAATTATCAACTATCTTCCGCTTTCCTTTTTCTTTTAGGGGATATAGTTTTGGCATATAGTTTTAGTAATTTGAAATGGCCCAAAAGTGGTATAATTTTGGTATAGACATGAGGCATACATATTTGCGGATTTCGGTGAATGCATTATTGTCACCCCCCTAACAATTATCAACTATCTTTCGCTTTCCTTTTTTCGTTTAGGGGATATAGTTTTGGCATATAGTTTCGGTAATTTGAAACGGCCCAAAAGTGGTATAATTTCGGTATAAACATGAGGCATACATATTTGCGGATTTCGGTGAATGCATTATTTTCACCCCTCTAACAATTATCAACTATCTTTCGCTTTCCTTTTTCTTTTAGGGATATAGTTTTGGCATATAGTTTCGGTAATTTGAAATGGCCCAAAAGTGGTATAATTTCGGTATAAACATGAGTCATACATATTTGCGTATTTCGGTGAATGCATTATTGTCACCCCTCTAACAATTATCAACTATCTTTCGCTTTCCTTTTTCTTTTAGGGGATATAGTTTTGGCATATAGTTTCGGTAATTTGAAACGGCACACACTAATATATTTCGGTGAGCAATGATAAGTATCCCTTGTATAAACATGAGGCATACATAAAGCATTCCAATATAGTTGGTAATTTCGGTGAATGCACACGCTAACCATGAAAACAACTACAAGTACATGTAACTAAATAATGAATTTGTAACAAGGTATCCCTTGTAACAACTTCTAGCGCCTGGTGAGCAATGATAAGAATCCGATCGCAATTATACAACAGAAAAAACAACCAGCCATCAGATTAGCTTGCTTCTTCAACTCGATCAGCTGCCTTAACTGCTTGTTCATTTTCTTCAGTTCTCCCTTCACTTCCACCAGTCCTACATTGGGAGCATTAGGCATAATCGGAACGGCTCCTCTCTCCGCCGCATTCTCTACAACAAGTCCCCCCCTCCCAAATTGCGCTCCCCAATAGCGCCAATTGATTCCTGCAATTGAAGCCTCTGAACGTACACATCGATCCACTCGAAATGCCTGCATTTCTTCAGGATCTGAAAACAACAACAGGAACCCTAAATCCCAAATTCGAGGGAATAGCAAGAAAATCGAGAGAAAACAGAGAAATTGGAGCGAGATCTAACCTTATCCCCCTCTCTATATGGAAAGCTCTCGCATGCAAGGAACTCACGTCCACGGTTGCCGTTCTCGTCCGTCTTACAGATCGACCGCTTCAGAGGCTCCTGGCGTGGGCAGTCAGGGCATCTTGTCAAAGGCACGGGTCCATACTGCGGCCATGAAGAACGGGAGGTCGAAGAGAAACTAGACATCACCCGCCTGCCGGAGAAGGGCTGCCGCTGGCGGAGAAGAAGAACAATGGGGCGCGGGGAAAGAAAGGGGAAGCAATGGCACGGGCACGGGCGCGGGGCTGGCTCGGGCTCCCATTTTGCAACGGTCACCTGGGTAAGCTGTGGGTCCGGCGCACTTAACGTGGACAAGTTGTGGGTCCCACGATGATCTGGATAAGTGAAGACGTGTCCACTGCGGGGCACCAACAGCGGCCCCACTTGCCAGCACCAACCAACGTCAACTAACGGGATTCCTTCCGTCCAAGCTCCTTCTGCGGGTTTCAGACAAGGTTTTGGGGAAAACTGAGGAAAAACTAAGGGGCTGCGGAAAACTGAGCACAACTAAGGAGCCAGGGGCACGAAAATAGAAATCCCTATGTTCAAATATATGCACACACATGAATTATTAGACGCACCCGCGCCTTTGCGCATAAAGTGCATGCGTATATATATTAGTGTGCTTCTTGGCCACCAACGATATATAGATCGAGAGAGAGAGATTGATATATATATATATATATATATATATATATATATATATATATCCCCAAGAATATGTTCAAATATATATTGAAATATATGCACGAATGATATACAAGGTATGCCATGCGCACATGCACACTAATTATATATATATATTATGAGACTACTTAATCAAATGTGTTTTCATTCGAGATCGAGAACTTGTCAAAATTCAAGTTAATTAATTTATAAGCGCTAATTTGTTGGTCGCCTGCTTGATGCGCAATTAAGTGTCGTTGGCCTATATATGTAAGGTTTAATTAGGGCTAGGGTTAGGGTTAGTGTTAATTAGGGTATAGGGTCTAGGGTTTAGGGTTTAGTGTTTAGGGTTTAATTAGGGTTTAGGGTTTAGGGTATAGGGTTTAGTGTTTAGGGTTTTTGGGTTTAGGGTTTAGTGTTCAGGGTTTAGGGTGTTTAGGGATTAGGGATTAGGGTTTTCGGGTTTTATGGTTTAAGGTTTAGGGATCATCGATCGAGTGCGCACACACATTATTAGAGGCACCCGCCTTAATTTGCGCATAAAGTGCATGCGTATATATATAAGTGCGTTTCTTGGCCACCAACGTTATATAGATCGAGAGACAGAGATTGAAATCCCCAAGAATATGTTCAAATATACGCACACACATGAATTATTAGACGCACCCGCGCCTTTGCGCATAAAGTGCATGCGTATATATATATAAGTGTGCTTCTTGGCCACCAACGATATATAGACCGAGAGAGAGAGAGATTGATATATATATATATCCCCAAGAATATGTTCAAATATATATTGAAATATATGCACGAATGATATGCAAGGTACGCCATGCGCGCATGCACACTAATTATATATATATTATGAGACTACTTAATCAAATGTGTTTTCATTCGAGATCGAGAACTTGTCAAAATTCAAGTTAATTAATTTATCAGCGCTAATTAGTTGGTCGCCTGCTTGATGCGCAATTAAGTGTCATTGGCCTATATATATATGTAGGGTTTAATTAGGGTTTAGGGTTTAGGGTTAGCTAGCTAGGGTTTTAGGGTTAGGGCTAGGGTTAATTAGGGTTTAGGGTCTATATAGGGTTTAGGGTTTAGGGTTTAGGGTTTGGGTTTAGTGTTTAGGGTTTAGGGTCTAGCTAGGGTTAGGGATTAGGGTTTAGTGTTTAGGGTTTAGGGTGTAGTGTTTAGGGTTTAGGGTCTAGGGTTTAGGGTTTAGTGTTTAGGGTGTTTAGGGTGTACGTTTAGGGTATAATTAGGGATTAGGGATTAGGGTTTTAGGGTTTAAGGTTTAGGGATCATCGATCGAGTGCACACACACATTATTAGAGGCACCCGCGCCTTTGCGCATAAAGTGCATGCGTATATATAAGTGTGTTTCTTGGCCACCAACGATATATAGATCTAGAGAGAGATTGAAATATATTTAGGGTTTATGGTTTAGGGTTTAGGGTTTATGGTGTAGGGTTAGGGTTTAGGGTTTAGGGTTTAGGGTTTAGGGTGTAGTGTTTAGGGTTTAGGGTCTAGGGTTTAGGGTTTAGTGTTTAGGGTGTTTAGGGTGTACGTTTAGTTTATAATTAGGGATTAGGGATTAGAGTTTTAGGGTTTAAGGTTTAGGGATCATCGATCGAGTGCACACACACATTATTAGAGGCACCCGCGCCTTTGCGCATAAAGTGCATGCGTATATATATATAAGTGTGTTTCTTGGCCACCAACGATATATAGATCGAGAGAGAGAGATTGATATATATACATATCCCCAAGAATATGTTAAAATATGTATTGAAATATATGCACGAATGATATGCAAGGTATGCCATGCGCGCATGCACACTAATTATATATATATATATATTATGAGACTACTTAATCAAATGTGTTTTCATTCGAGATCGAGAACTTGTCAAAATTCAAGTTAATTAATTTATCAGCGCTAATTAGTTGGTCGCCTGCTTGATGCGCAATTAAATGTCGTTGGCCTATATATGTAGGGTTTAATTAGGGCTAGGGTTTGGGTTAGTGTTAATTAGGGTATAGGGTTTAGGGTTTAGGGTTTAGTGTTAGGGTTTAGGGTTTAGTGTTTAGCTTTTAGGGTTTAGGGTTTAGTGTTTAGGGTTTTTGGGTTTAGGGTTTAGTGTTTAGGGTGATTAGGGATTAGGGTTTTAGGGTTTTATGGTTTAAGGTTTAGGGATCATCGATCGAGTGCGCACACACATTATTAGAGGCACCCGCCTTAATTTGCGCATAAAGTGCATGTGTATATATATAAGTGTGTTTCTTGGCCACCAACGATATATAGATCGAGAGATAGAGATTGAAATCCCCAAGAATATGTTCAAATATACGCACACACATGAATTATTAGAGGCACCAGCGCCTTTGCGCATAAAGTGCATGCATATGTGTGTTGTTCTGGCCACCAACGATAGGACCCCCTTGCACAAGTGTTGGCCATCTATATATAATATGAATCCCAATAATGTTCATACATGATAGGGCATATGTGTGAAGCAAATTTTTTCCGAGAACTTGTAAAGATTCAAATTTATCAGTGCTAATGGAAACTAGTGCACATTAGAGGGACCCCCTTGCACACGTGTTGGCCATCTATGTATAGTTTGAATCCCAATAATGTTCATACATGATAGGCTATATGTGAATCAATTTTTTATTCCAAGAACTTGTCAAGATTCAAATTTATCGGTGCTAATGGAAACTAGTGCGCACTAGACGAGCCCCTTGCACAAGTGCTGGCCATTACATATAGTTTAAATCTCAAGAATGTTCATACATGATAGTCCATATGTGCAAAGGAATTTTTTCCCCGTGAACTTGTCAAAATTCAAGTTTATCGGTGCAAATGGAAACTAGTCCAAAAAATTACATAGAGGTCCAAAAGAACTAGACAACAACTAATAGGACCTGCAACTTTACAAAAAGGACCCCAAAATATATAGAAGAAAATCAATCGAGTCCTTCTGGACCGCACATCAGATCTCTGCTCCGTATCCTTTCCAGCAACTCCGTCACCGGGGACGCACCACTTGGGACGGTGTCGCTGATGACCCACAAGTATAGGGGGTGTATCGTAGTATCTTCGATAAGTAAGAATTTCGATCCCAACGAGGAGCAGAAGGTGTTTACAAGCAGTTTCAATGAAGGATTCACTGTAAATGCTCACAGACAAGTATTCAGGGGGTTTTGATGTAACAGATGAATAAAGTACGAGTAAGTAAAGTGCGAGAGTAACAATTGCAGCGAGTGGCCCAATCCTTTTTAGCACAAAGGACAAGCCGGTTTGTTTACTTATAATGACCAAACGTTCCTGAGGACACACGGGATTTTAGTCTAGTGCTTTCGCTACATACAGCTAATTAATCTTCATTGTTTTGATAAGTGTTGTGTGGGTGAACCTGTGCTAATGTACCGCCCTTCCTAGGACTAATACATACTTGTGATTATACCCCTTGCAAGCATCCGCAACTACAAGAAAGTAATTAAGATAAATCTAACCACAGCCTTAAACTCTGAGATCCTGCTATCCCTCCTGCATCGATATACCAACGGGGGCTTAGGTTTCTGTCACTCCGGCAACCCCGCAATTGGCAAACGAGTACAAGATGCATTCCCCTAGGCCCATAAAGGTGAAGTGTCGTGTAGTCGACGTTCACACGACACCACTAGAAGAATAACACCACAACTTAAATATCATAACATTGAATATTACTCAACCATACTTCACTACTAACATTTAGACTTCACCCATGTCCTCAAGAACTAAACGAACTACTCACGAGACATCATATGGAACATGATCAGAGGTGATATGATAATGAATAACAATCTGAACATAAACCTTGGTTCAACGGTTTCACTCAATAGCATCAATAACAAGTAGAAATCAATACCGGGAGAGTTTCCCCTATCAAACAATCAAGATCAAACCCAAATTGCTACAGCGGTGACGATGTGCAGCGGTGGAGACGGTGGTGATGATGATGAAGATGATGATGATGGTGATGGAGATGATGTCCAACTTGATGGCGGTGACGATGGCGTCGATTTCCCCCTCCGGGAGGGAATTTCCCCGGCGGATCTCAGCCCGCCGGAGAGCTCTTTTCTCTCTGGTGTTCTCCGCCTCGCAGAGGCGGCTGTAACTCTTCGCGAGGTACCCTCTGGAGCTTAGGTTTTCGGGACGAAGGCATACGCGAAGAAAAGGAGGCGAGAGGGGGCTGTGGGCCCCCTCCTCACAGGGCTGCGCGGCCAGGCCTTGGGCCGCGCCGGCCTATGGGGTGGGCCCACCTCGGGTCCCCTCGGCTCCCCCTTCTGGCTCCCTTCGTCATCTGGAAAAATAGGATTTTTGGTATAATTTCCGTCAACTGTTGATCTTCCGAAATATTGCATTCTGACGGCGCTCTTTCCAGCAGAATCCTGGCTCCGGTGCTCGATCCTCCAATAATCATGAAACATGCAAAATAGATGAAATAACATAAGTATTATGTCCAAATATGAAATATATCAATGAATAACTGCAAATTATGATATAAAATAGTGATGCAAATTGGACGTATCAACTCCCCCCAAGCTTAGACTTCGCTTGTCCCCAAGCGAAACTGAACTCGGTAAACAGGACCACATGTTTATGGAGTGAAGAGTCGATAAATAAAATACGGACAAGAAGCATCATATTCATTCACACAAGACATTCTAGTAAACAACTTCCTCATATAATTCAACTTGAAACAAGTATAAGGTAATCACAAATAAAGGTGCATAAGAAATCATAGTTGATGATGGCAAACTTCGTTCTTGGTCAGAGAACAATTAACAGGTTATACTTATCTTATTGAGCAGCGCTCTCATGTTAAAGTTTATATGGCACAACCTGCATACTCAATCATAATAATCTCTTCATGATCATTGATAACTTGCAAAGCTATATTCATTTAGATAAAACTTGTACTAAACAAGGAAGAGTAAAAGACATGATGAAGCAAATCACAATGTAATGGTTTGATCACAACAACTCAAATGCTTGCTTAAGATGGAGGGAAATAGGTTTACTGACTCAACATAAAGTAAAAGATAGGCCCTTCGCAGAGGGAAGCAGGGATTAAATCATGTGCTAGAGCTTTTTCAGTTTTGAAATCATATAAAGAGAATAAAAGTAACATTTTGAGAGGTGTTTGTTGTTGTCAACGACTGGTAGCGGGTACTCTAACCCCCTTGCCAGACAAACCTTCAAAGAGCGGCTCCCATTTTATTTTTGTGTGGCACTCCTTCCAACCTTTCTTTCACAAACCATGGCTAACCGAATCCTCGGGTGCCTGCCAACAATCTCATACCATGAAGGAGTGCCTTTTTATTTTAGTTTTATTATGATGACACTCCCCCAACCTTTGCTTACACAAGCCATGGCTAACCGAATCCTTCGGGTGCCGTCCATCAATCACATACCATGGAGAAGTGTCTATTTAGATTAATTAATTTGGGACTGGGAATCCCATTGCCAGCTCTTTTTGCAAAATTATTGGATAAGCGGATGAAGCCACTAGTCCATTGGTGAAAGTTCCCCAACAAGATTGAAAGATAAAACACCACATACTTCCTCATGAGCTATAAAACATTGACACAAATAAGAGATAGTAAATTTTGAATTGTTTAAAGGTAGCACACGAAGTATTTACTTGGAATGGCAGGAAATACCATGTAGTAGGTAGATATGGTGGACACAAATGACATAGGTTTGGGTTTAGGTTTGGATGCACGAGAAGTATTCCCTCTCAGTACAGGTCTTTGGCTAGCAAGGTTAATTAGCAAGCATAAGAGTCGAGGGAAACAAACAAATATACATGTGATAGAAACAATCATGCATCTTTCTTGTAAGCACAAACAGTTTTGACTTCAGAATAATAAGCTATGAGCTAACAAGAAAGAAAGATAATGAAACAACTACATGTATTTCTCTTTTCTAATTAAACCTCAAAGTGTTGTTGCTATTGACCAATGCTAAGTTTGCCAAAACCAAATAGATTTATTCAGTGCTCCCAAAGTGATACCAATACTAAAAACAAGATCAATCATATAGTAGAGATTGCAAACTAGAATAAGATGTGCAATATGTAAATGATAAGACTTGTCATTAATATTCCATTACGATAACTCACACCAAGGGATACATAGACAACTAACTAAAGGAGAGATACTTCCAAACTGCAACCCATCTTATATGATAACTTCCCTACTCATGATATGACACTACTTGACAGTAAAAAGTAAAAGGTAGTGATGATGTGATACCGCGGCACTCCCCCAAGCTTGGAACAAACCAAGGGGATGCCAATACCGATGATGAATTACTCCTTCGGCGATGGTGGTGATGAATTCCTGACAAGCTTCTCAACAAGCTCCTGAAGCTCATCAATCTTGTACGTGAGGTTGCGAATCATCTCCGAATTGTGCTCGACGCGGTTAAGAAGTATAACCGACGGCGAGTCCCAACTCTTGGAGTTATTTCCCCACTCTTCACCCTCAGGCTTCATCCTTCCTGCAGTGTTAGAATGATCTATATCCCAATTGCTAGGCAATGCTGCCCTGGGAGTCCTTTCAATTTGACTATTGAAAATTAGATTGCGGAAGGGATGGTGAGTGCCTGAGAAGGATGTCTTCGGAGCTAGGTAATGACGTGGAACCCTTCCTCCGGTGCGAATTCTTGCGCTCTTGTTTGCACTAAAAGGGTTGTCCACCACCTTGACGCTTGCAATGGTAGCACGCAGGTGTGCGCGCGAGTCTTCCTCCACCTCTTCTTCATCCTCTTCCTTGATGCTCTTGTCCACCTCTTTCCACTCGGGATCTTGAATATCTTCATCCGAAAGCTCCTTGCCCTTGTTCTTGGAGACCATGGTGCTTCTAGACTGAAAACAGATCCTGGCAGAAACAGCTCGAAACAAAACACGTCGAGAAAACGATATACAGACCTCCAGGGGTCCGGGGGATTATATAGCAAAAAAATTTCACGACAAAAGGAAAGTACCAGGTCGAACCAGAGTCGGAAAGGGGCGACGAGGCGGCCAGCTCCTAGGGCGGCGCGGCCTGGTTGGGGCCCGCGCCGACCTATGGGGGCACGCCCTCGTGCGTCTCCTCCACTCCGTTTTGATCTCGTAATTTTTCATATTTTCCAAAAACAGCAAAAATATTGTTCGGAAAGTAAATTGCGAACATTTTATTACCAGTACTGTTACCTATTCAAAGTCGAGTTCTGGCGGACTGTCAATTTGTCCTTTGATGAAGGCCTCCGGTGTTTCCACTCGAATAATATCAACATCTACATTGTAAGAATCACCTGAGATATAATGCTTGAGTCTTTGTCCATTCACCACTTGTGTAGCATTGCCTTGGGGAGAGCTAATTTTAATTGCTCCTGAACGATACACCTCCTCAACAACATATGGTCCTTCCCATTTCGAGAGTAATTTCCCTGCAAAGAATAGGACGACGAGACCGATACAATAGGACTTTATCCCCAATATTAAATTCTCTTTTGATAATCCTTCTATCATGCCATTTTTTAACTTTCTCTTTAAAGAGTTTAGCATTTTCATAAGCTTCACTTCTCCATTCATCTAGAGAACTCAATTGAAGCAACCTCTTATTACCGGCAAGTTTAGGATCTTTATTTAATTCTCTAACAACCCAATAAGCTTTGTGCTCTAGTTCTAAAGGTAAATGACAAGCTTTCCCATAAACCATTTTATAAGGTGACATTCCCATGGGATTTTTATAAGCAGTTCTATAAGCCCATAGTGCATCCTTCAATTTACTAGCCCAATTCTTTCTAGTTTTATTAACAGTTTTTTCCAAGATAGATTTAATTTCTCTATTTGATAATTCTACTTGCCCGCTAGTTTGAGGATGATAAGCGGAAGCAATTCTATGATTAATACCATATTTAGCAAGAGTTTTTCTAAAACCACCATGAATAAAATGAGAACCTCCATCAGTCATAATAAATCTAGGAACTCCAAATCTAGGAAAAATAATATCTAAAAGCATTCTTAAAGAGGTCTCACCATCAGCACTTTTTGTAGGTATGGCTTCCACCCATTTAGTAACATAATCAATAGCAACAAGTAGATGAGTGTTACCTTCTGAAGAGGGAAAAGGTCCCATGAAGTCAAATCCCCAACAATCGAACGGTTCAATAACAAGAGTATAATTCATAGGCATTTCATTGCGTCTAGAGATATTACCAACCCTTTGATATTCATCACAAGATAAGATAAACTTCCTTGCATCTTTGAAGAGAGTCGGCCAATAAAAACCTGATTGTAGAACCTTTTGCGCGGTTCTATCTCCGGCGTGATGTCCTCCATCAGCACTACCATGACATTTACTCAATATCTCTTGTTGTTCATATTCGGGAACACATCTTCGCAGAATACCATCCACTCCTTCTTTATATAAGTGTGGGTCATCCCAGAAATAATGCCTCAAGTCATAAAAGAATTTCCTCCTTTCTTTGAGAATTTGAAAAGGTTGAAGGCAAATACTTGGAAACAATAAAGTTAGCATAATCAGCATACCAAGGACTGTCTCGCGAGCTCACCTTTATTACAGCCAATTGTTCATTTGGAAAACTATCATTAACAGGAACAGGATCATAAGCAATATTTTCCAATCTAGACAAATTATCAGCAACAGGATTATCAGCACCTTTCCTATCTACAATATGTAAATCAAATTCTTGCAACAGAAGTACCCATCAAATAAGCCTTGGCGTAGCATCTTTCTTTTGCATAAGGTATCTGATTGCAGCATGATCAGTATGTATAGTAACTTTTGAATCAACAATATAAGATCTAAACTTATCACAAGCAAAAACTACAGCTAACAATTCCTTTTCAGTAGTAGCATAATTTCTTTGAGCAGCATCAAGAGTTTTACTAGCATAATGAATAACATTCAATTTTTTATTTACTCGCTGTCCAAGAACAGCGCCTACAGCAAAATCACTAGCATCACACATAATTTCAAATGGTAAGTTCCAATCAGGAGGTTCAACTATAGGAGCAGTTGTTAAGGCTTTCTTAAGTGTTTCAAAAGCTTCCTTACAATCATCATCAAAAACAAAAGGTACATCTTTTTGAAGAAGATTAGTAAGAGGCTTTGAAATCTAGGAGAAATCTTTAATAAACCTCCTATAAAACCCAGCATGACCAAGAACACTACGAATACCTTTAACATCCCTAGGATAGGGCATCTTCTCAATTGCTTCAACTTTAGCTCTATCAACTTCAATACCTCTCTCGGAAATTTTATGTCCCAATACAATTCCTTCATTAACCATAAAGTGGCATTTCTCCCAATTAAGAACAAGGTTAGTTTCTTCACATCTCTGCAAAACTTTATCGAGGTTCCGCAAGCAATTATCAAAAGAGTTCCCATAGACAGAAAAATCATCCATGAATACCTCTACA
Organism: Lolium perenne; assembly: GCF_019359855.2. Lineage (NCBI taxonomy): Eukaryota > Viridiplantae > Streptophyta > Magnoliopsida > Poales > Poaceae > Lolium > Lolium perenne. Next base: position 129,263,086 of record NC_067250.2, read on the forward strand.
ATACTCTCGCAAAAGCCATGAAAAATAGCAGACATGCATCTTTGAAAAGTAGCAGGAGCATTACATAAACCAAAAGGCATACGTCTATAAGCATAAGTTCCATAGGGACAAGTGAAAGTGGTTTTCTCTTGATCCTTAGTTTTAACAGCAATTTGTGAAAACCTAGAATAACCATCAAGAAAACAAAAATGAGTATTTTTAGATAACCTTTCTAACATTTGATCAATAAAAGGCAAAGGGTAATGATCTTTCTTAGTAACCTTATTAACTTTTTGATAATCAATGCACATTCTATACCCTACAACTACTCTTTGAGGTATGAGCTCATCATTATCATTAGGCACAACAGTCATCCCTCCTTTCTTAGGAACACAATGCACAGGACTAACCTATCTACTATCAGCAATAGGATATATAATACCAGCTTCAAGAAGTCTTAATACCTCATTTCTTACCACATCCTTCATCTTAGGAATTAGACGACGCTGAGGTTCAACAACAGGCTTCGCATCATCTTCCATATTAATGGCGTGTTGGCAAATAGAGGGAGAAATCCCCTTCAAGTCATCAAGAGTGTAGCCAATAGCACCTCGGTGTTTCTTCAATATTTCCAATAGCCTTTCTTCTTACCACATCCTTCATCTTAGGAATTAGACGACGCTGAGGTTCAACAACAGGCTTCGCATCATCTTCCATATTAATGGCGTGTTGGCAAATGGAGGGAGAAATCCCCTTCAAGTCATCAAGAGTGTAGCCAATAGCACCTCGGTGTTTCTTCAATATTTCCAATAGCCTTTCTTCTTCAAACTCTGAAAGCTTAGAACTAATAATAACAGGATATATTTTCTTATCATCAATATGAGCATATTTAAGATTATCAGGCAATGGTTTTAAATCAAAGACAGGATCTTCCTTTGGTGGCGGTGTTGTACCCAGATCTTCCACCGGTAAATCATGCTTAAGAATAGGTTGACGAAGAAAAATTTCATCAAGCTCATCTCTTTCTTCCCTAAAAACTCCACTCTCACTATTCTCCAAATGTTGCTGCAAGGGATTATTAGGAGCAAGAACAATAGATGCACACTGTTCAATTTTAAAATCATTATTAGGCAAATCAGCTTTATAAGGAGTTTTGGTAAATTTAGAGAAGTTAAACTCATAAGATTCACCAGCAAATTTAGTCAAAATTTTCTCTTTCTTGCAATCAATAATAGCTCCACATGTATTTAGAAAAGGTCTACCAAAAATGATAGGACAATATTTACTAGCAGCAGAACCAAGTACCAAAAAGTCAGCAGGATATTTAATCTTACTGCATAGAACTTCCACATCTCGAACAATACCAATTGGAGAAATAGTTTCTCTATTAGCTTGACCGAATAACCACATCAATATCTTCAAGTTCACAAGAACCAATTTCGTGCATAATCTCCGTGTAAAGCTCATAAGGAATAGCACTAATACTTGCACCAATATCACATAAACCATAATAACAATGATCTCCAATTCTAACAGATAGCATAGGAACACTAGCTTGCTTGGACTTATTAGGATGTGAAACAATATTAGAAGCATCTTCACAGAAAATAATATGACCATCCTCCACATTTTCAGTCACAAGATCTTTAACTATTGCAACAACAGGTTCAACTTTTATTTGTTCTTCAGGTTCTATAGGTTTCTTTTCACTTTTATGAACCGCACTATTTATAACAGAGTACTCCTTCATTTTAGCAGGGAAAGGAGTTTTTTCAATATAAGCTTCAGGAATAACATGATCAACAGTTTCAACTACAACACATTTATTAATAGATGAATCAATTTTATCTTTATACGGTTCATGATACTTATCAAAATTCTTCTTAGGCAATTCATAATGAGAGGCAAAAGCTTTATAAAGATTTGCAGCAACTTGAGAATCAAGACCATAAGTAGCACTCATATTACGAAATTTATCAGTATCCATAAAAGCTTCAATGCATTTATAATCATAATTTATACGATTCTCTATCTTTGTCGTTCTCCCATCCTTGATGTATTTTCTGGATCCGATTAAGAAGGTCCCTTTTAAACTCTTCTTTGTTGCGCGTGAATGATCCAGAACAAGAAGTATCCAGCAAGGTCTTGTCTTCAAAAGAAAGTCTTGCATAGAAATTATCAATAATAACATTACCAGGAAGCTCATGAATGGGGCATTTGAGCATTAAAGACTTCAATCTCCCCCAAGCTTGGGCAATACTCTCTCCATCATGAGGCCAAAAATTTATATATGCGGTTCCGATCCTTGTGAATTTCACTTGGAGGATAGAACTTAGAATAAAACAGGGGCACAATATCATTCCATTCAAGAGAATCCCCATTATCCGATAATTTATACCAATGCGCCGCTTTACCAGACAACGATATAGAGAATAGTTTCTTCCTCACTTCATCCATAGCAATACCTGCACACTTGAATAAACCGCATAATTCATGTAAGAACAGTAAATGATCTCCAGGGTGGACAGTTCCATCACCTGTATAACGGTTATCCACTACACGTTCAATAATTTTCATAGGTATTTTGTATGGTATCTCTTCCTCACAGCGCCTCATCCACTACCTTTGCAGTAGTAGTAGATTTTCCAAATAAAAACTCAAGAGAAGATCTCTCCATAATGAATTATGGCGTGAGCAGAAATAAAATCAGCACAAACAGTAGAAGTTTCCCTTACCAATTCCACTTACCAATAGCGCTTCACTCCCGACAACGGCGCCGGAAAATAGTCTTGATGACCCACAAGTATAGGGGGTGTATCGTAGTATCTTCGATAAGTAAGAATGTCGATCCCAACGAGGAGCAGAAGGTGTTGACAAGCAGTTTCGATGAAGGATTCACTGTAAATGCTCACAGACAAGTATTCAGGGGGTTTTGATGTAACAGATGAATAAAGTACGAGTAAGTAAAGTGTGAGAGTAACAATTGCAGCGAGTGGCCCAATCCTTTTTAGCACAAAGGACAAGCCGGTTTGTTTACTTATAATGACCAAACGTTCTTGAGGACACACGGGATTTTAGTCTAGTGCTTTCGCTACATACGGCTAATTAATCTTCATTGTTTTGATAAGTGTTGTGTGGGTGAACCTGTGCTAATGTACCGCCCTTCCTAGGACTAATACATACTTGTGATTATACCCCTTGCAAGCATCCGCAACTACAAGAAAGTAATTAAGATAAATCTAACCACAGCCTTAAACTCTGAGATCCTGCTATCCCTCCTGCATCGATATACCAACGGGGGCTTAGGTTTCTGTCACTCCGGCAACCCCGCAATTGGCAAATGAGTACAAGATGCATTACCCTAGGCCCATAAAGGTGAAGTGTCGTGTAGTCGACGTTCACACGACACCACTAGAAGAATAACACCACAACTTAAATATCATAACATTGAATATTACTCAACCATACTTCACTACTAACATTTAGACTTCACCCATGTCCTCAAGAACTAAACGAACTACTCACGAGACATCATATGGAACATGATCAGAGGTGATATGATAATGAATAACAATCTGAACATAAACCTTGGTTCAACGGTTTCACTCAATAGCATCAATAACAAGTAGAAATCAATACCGGGAGAGTTTCCCCTATCAAACAATCAAGATCAAACCCAAATTGCTACAGCGGTGACGATGTGCAGCGGTGGAGACGGCGGTGATGATGATGAAGATGATGATGATGGTGATGGAGATGATGTCCAACTTGATGGAGGTGACGATGGCGTCGATTTCCCCCTCCGGGAGGGAATATCCTCGGCGGATCTCAGCCCGCCGGAGAGCTCTTTTCTCTCTGGTGTTCTCCGCCTCGCAGAGGCGGCTGTAACTCTTCGCGAGGTACCCTCTAGAGCTTAGGTTTTCGGGACGAAGGCATACGCGAAGAAAAGGAGGTGAGAGGGGGTTGTGGGCCCCCTCCTCACAGGGCGGCGTGGCCAGGCCTTGGGCCGCGCCGGCCTATGGGGTGAGCCCACCTCGGGTCCCCTCGGCTCCCCCTTCTGGCTCCCTTCGTCATCTGGAAAAATAGGATTTTTGGTATAATTTCCGTCAACTGTTGATCTTCCGAAATATTGCATTCTGACGGTGCTCTTTCCAGCAGAATCCTGGCTCCGGTGCTCGATCCTCCAATAATCATGAAACATGCAAAATAGATGAAATAACATAAGTATTATATCCAAATATGAAATATATCAATGAATAACAGCAAATTATGATATAAAATAGTGATGCAAATTGGACGTATCAGTCGCCGGTAGTCGCCAGGACGAAGGAGAAGAAGGGCCTCAACAACGGCATATTGGCTCTGAGAAGGGCCGCTGAAAGGCCAAGATGTTCTCGGGCAAGACGGATGACGCCGTCGTATGCCCCGAGCTTGTGAACGTTAGCAGCTTGACTTCCCCATTGGCCAGATCTGAAGCACTGACCAAAGCAAGCCTCACCGTTAGTGCCATCACCTTGATGGCACCAGATCGGGGTTTGGCCGGCAAGATCCGCCAGATCTGATCCGCCAGATTCACCATAGTCCAGATCTGAAGCCGATGACGAGATCCCCGACTCCATTGCGCCATTCTGCTCATGGGAAACACTGGATCTAAGCTTACAACAACACTAACTCCCTCGGATCCAAATTAGCTGACTCAACTTTGCTTATCTAAATATGGGTGTATCCACACATGTTTTTACTCTAGATACATAAACGTCTAAGGATAGTTGAATCAATTAATTTAGTTCGGAGGGTGTACGATATACAGAGAGAAGTCGGCCTCGTCTCCGGCCGGCGAGGCCGCCGGAGAGAAGGGGGAGAGGAGCCGGGGGAGTGGGAGAGACTTGTAACATCCCAAATTTCAATAAAAATAAAGTTAGAAGAATTCCAAAGAGCAAAATTTCAAACCAACAAAAACTTTTTAAATTGCATATAGTGCCATGCATAGGACTTGTGCATTTGAGTGATATGCCATGATGATTGTTATTATGTGTATGTGCTATACTCTAAAACCCTAATGTTATCATGTGAAGATCACCAACCAAATAAATCAAAAAGAGAAAGAAATCAAATAAAAGAAAAACCCTAAAACCCTCACATATGGCTTATGCCATTTTTATAAATTTTGACCCTAGACCAATTTGGTCTTCACCACTAGTTGAACAATGTTACTAAACACTTATTACAACTTTTGGAATCAAAGAAACACAAATCAAATGAATTTCAAACTCAAATTTGGATCACATATGATAATGGTCAAATCTGCCATTTTTAGTCTGATCACTACTTTGAGCCCTTGCAATTCAAAATTTTCAATCTAAACTTTTCCAACTCTTTGCACCTCATCCAAGAGCACACCAAGGTGAACACTTTTTGTAAAGACCACCATGCCAAATTCTTTTTAGATCAAATGCTATGCTCATCCAAAGTTGGAACTTTTTATTAAGTGGAACATTCTCCCACTTAGCAATTTTTTGCAAATCTTTGAATTGGAAAATTCCACCACCACCTCTCATCTTCTCTGGTCATTTACAACTCAACTAAACACACACATTTCAAATTGGGCAACCATTTGAACTCACTCAAATATTGGACAAATTTGCAAATTGCAAATATGGAACTATTTGACACTATTTCAAATAGTGATCTACCCAACTCTAATCTACCCTAAACTACCCTATCTGGTCCCCTGGTTCCCTCTCACCCTAAATGCCCCATAGTAACCCTAAGGAGAGAGGATGGCAAGCTAGGGCATGGCCATGCCGGCCACGTCGCCACCCCGACAAGCCTCCCCTCTCCTCCTTCATCGCCACCCCTGGCCCTGGTGCCACACCTCGCCACCGCACCCTCCTACACCTCCCTAGCCAAGCCACGGTCCAACTCGACGATGACCATCGCCGGAGATCGCGCGCCAGGATCGGCCAGCATGCCGCTCGCGTCGCGCGTGGACGCTCCGCAGACCACCATGGCCACGCGCCACCCCATCACCTCGCACTCGCTCTGGCCCCGCTAGCAACTCGTCGAGCATCGCAGCGCCACCTCAGACCCGCCAGACACGCTCGGAACCCGACCCTGGACCGCCGCCGCCGGAGACGACGAAGGAAATCCCGTAGACGTCGCCGCCAGACATGGAAGCAATGCGTGCGCCACAGACGCCGCCCGACCGTGCCGTCACCGCCATTAGCTTCGCCTGGACTCGTAGACCACTGCTGCACCGTTGCCTAGCCCAACAGCTCGCCGGAATCGCCGCGCCATGGTCGACCTCAACCCTGCCCCGCAGCACCCTCGCCCATCTATAAATACCGCGTTCCCTGGACGAAGCTGAGCACACCAATCCATTCTCCTCCCATCCCTGCTTCTCCTCGCACCGTTAGCTACCCCAATCATCGCCGGAGCAAGGCCAATCGATCAATCGGAGCTGCGGAAGCCCTGGAGCAATCATCGTCGACTGGAGCCTCCTCGAGCGACGCCAAGGCTACAGGCTGCTTCCTCTTCATCGACAACCTCGCCTCGACCACCGCCGCCGCTCGCCGGACCTCTGGTTAGCGCTCCGACCCCCTAGGCTCGCCGGAGAAGCCACGGCATCTCGTCGGAGACGACGATGCACGTGAGCCGTCCGATGCTCATCTAATCCTACGCCCCACGTTAAATCATACCGTTTCGGGTTTTATGACTCGCTGACGAGTGGCCCCCATGCTGTCAGCAAGCCCACGCGTCTATGGACCGTGGTGGGCTGGGCAGGCCGTTCGTTTGAATCTGGCCCGTTAGAAATTTTCCTGCCGGCCCGATTAATTCAAAATCCGTTTAATTAATTCAAATCAAATTCAATACTGAACCCTACTTTGAAAATCCATAGAATCTGTTTGGCTTGGCCAAATTTAACAAATTTTATATTGTTGGAAAGCTATGAAAAAGCTCTACAATATGCCACTGGTCCCATATCAAGATTAGTTGTAGAATTAATCTGATAAAAAGATGAAGGCATGGACTTTTTCATATTCAAATAATTATTAAAAATCAACCAAAATAGATATTAAGTTAATTCCAACTCCAATAGCTCACATTTGACTTACACTAATTGTTTCTGCAAGAAAATGGTGTGGTCACTTTGCATGATCATGCCCTAGTTTAATTAATGGACAATAGGGCTAGTTTAATCAAGTGATATTGTCCAAAACTATTATGTAAATTATATGAAGTATTCTACTTCATTTAAATCTTGTCCCAAATGAATTCATGTGATGTTTGAACCCCTGGTCAAACACTCTTATATGAAATACTTGGAGATTTAAATCATTTGTAGAGTTATTAAATAGTATGAGGTGGTCTACCTCATTTAAATCATTTTCTCAAATGATGATAATGAATGGTTGACTTAGGTCAACATAAATTCATGCATGATTGTTTGAGAAATTAAATCTTAAGAAGATTTGAATGAGAGGAAATTATTTCTCAAGAACCCTATGGAAACTATCATTTACATATGAAATAAGAAGAAATTATTTCTTCTCAAGCCCCACCACCAATGCACCCTAATTAGATTAATTGTGTGCTTAGAATAGTTTGTGTGAATATATGTGATGTATGGAATAGCCATTGAATTAGTTGACTAATTATACTCGTATTTAAATTTAGACGCTAGCACCGGAGAATACCCGGAGGAAGAAGGTTGCTACCAAGAAGAAGAGGAGGAGAACTTTGAGAACTACCAAGGCAAGCTAATATTCTTGCAAAGTGCAAAGCCCTTTGGGGCAGGGCACCATAGTCTTACCTTTCTTACCATAAGCCTATCCCAAGTTTCTACCTTACAAGTTTTTACTTGTTTTCTCAAGAAGTTACTTTTATAGTTAACTTTGGTCTAAGTTAAAGGTGGTTACTAGAGTAGTAAAATGAGTATCCAACTAGCCAAGCAAGATAGCACCCCTCATGATTAGAGCTAGTGCTAATGAATTTAAAACTTGACTACTCTAGATGGGAACAATGTGACTTGAACTGAATTTTGAAACCTTGGAATGAGAAAGCATTCCATTGAATGATTTTTGAAGGTGAATATGACCAAGAGAAGATGGTGATTTTTGATAAAATGATATTGGTTTGAATGCGATACCTTTCCAATATTGAGTACCCCCACAATACCTAATTATGGGTAGGGCTTAACTAGAAGTTTATGCATCTTAGTATGGGTTCCCTCTGAACACACATCATAGGGGTTATGCTTGAGGCTGCCTCCGTTGTTGAGAAATGATGTGAATTGAGGTGAATTGTACGGTCAAGCCCTGTGCAGTTCCCAGGTTGACAGTTGGTCTTCACTGGGAGGCCAAGCTCATGGGGAGAGGTGCTCATACTAGGATTTGTAAGTGAAAGGTTATGGTTGATGATCCGCGTACTGTGTTACGATGATTCGGGGTAATCCCGACGGATGAAATCAAATGTTGTGGCACAAGTGTGCAACCTCTGCAGAGTGTTAATCTATTCGAATAGCCGCGTCCACGGTTACGGACGGTTGGAAAGGCCATACAGTTTCCGATGTCAAATTCTTGAAAATGTTGGTGAAATGAATTGTGAAGTGGTGAATTGAATTGAAATCACCACTTGAATGGTGGGAATGACACTAATGTTCCCACTTGAGTTAGTTAGCACATGAATAAGCTTTTCTCAAATACTCGTGAACTAAAATTGGCTTTATGCAAATAAACTAGATCTTAGAAAACCCTACTAGAATTGTCTAGCACTTACACTAGTATTAGTTTGCGAGTACTTGAAGTACTCACGGCTTTGTCCCTGGCTATTCAAATGGCCAGAGTATGAATATGAACAAGGAGATGACCAGCAGGACGCCTACGACAACTAGGAGTCTTCCGACGTCAAGCGTTGGCCTGTGGACTAGAGAGTCCTTGTATCTTACGCTTCCGCTATGAACTTGTGTTTGTTTGTTGATCAATAGATCAACTATTCATGTAATATGGATGATGTGATTCCAATTGTAAGACAAAATGGTTTGTAATGAATGATGACTGTGATACTTAACTATTATGCCTCGCAACAACAATATTCCTGGGATTGCGATGTATTACATAATAGGCATACGGGCTTAAAAATCCGGGTGTTGACAAGTTGGTATCAGAGCTATTGTTTGACCTTAGAAGACCTTAGTTAGAATGGCCGTTCTGAAAAAAAAACTTAACTTTGAAATCAAATGAAGAAAATGTAAGAGCAAGATCCATATCCCGTGTTTTGTGTGTTTGATAACAACACTCGAACAATTCTAACCGTGCACGAAGTTTGTCATTGATAGGTTTGCAAGATGCACGGTACCCTCGCTGAGCACATTATGATCAGAAGACCGAAGCGTAGCTCTTAAGGTTTCTGGTTTTGCGTGTGTGTCGTGAGGTGACATGGTAGGAGAGGAAGAGAGGAAAGTTGTTTTAGCCATAGCGGTACTACCGTTACCAGGAGCGGTAGTACCGCTACCTCTACTGGTACCGCCCGTGATACCGCTCTGAGCATTGCACAAGGTTTTGCCCCACAGAACACGTTGCGGTACCTTCACGGTACCTGGAGCGGTAGTACCGCTTGAAGGCGGTAGTACCGCCCACGTTACCGCGCTAAGTACCGTAACGCGTTACGGTAGTACCGCTCTGGTACCGCTCGGGTACCGCTTGGGATCCAGTAAGGTCTGGACCCTATTGCGGTACCGCAAGCGGTACCGTGAGCGGTAGTACCGCAATGTGTCCACGTGGACAAGTTCAGTGGTGAATTCGAACTCAGAGCGGTAGTACCGCTTTTAGGAGCGGTAGTACCGCTTAGGCAAAAACAGTGGGCAACGGTTGGATTTGGAGGGACCTATATAAAGGCCCCTTCTTCTCCACCCAGCCTCAGCTCTTCTCTCTCTCTCTCTCTCCTCCATTGTTGCTGAGCTCAAAATTGAAGGGATCTCCTCACCCACCCAACCAATCTTGCTCATACTTTGTGAGGTGGTGGAGGAGACCCCGATCTATCATTCCACCGAGAGAAAGTTCACCAATTCGTGGTAGTCCTTAGTGGATCTTGTTGTTAGGGTTCCTTGGTGGAAGAGCTTCTTGGTGGAGCACTGGAAGAGCTTCTTGGTGGAGCACTGGAAGAGCTTCTTGGTGGAGTATTGGAGGGGTTCCTTTGGTGGAGCATTGGAGATGGGTTCCTATGGTTGAGCATTGGAGATGTGCAGCTATGGAGTCTAGCTTGGTGATGTACTAGCTCCATAGGGTGTTGGGAGCATCCTTGTGTGTGTGGAGCTCGCCCCAACCTTGTGAAGGAATCACCGCCTCGACCGGTGCCTTAGTGGAAGAGGGAGAGCACCTCCGTGGAGCTCTCTCGAGGAAGAGGGTGAGGCCTTCCTTCGTGGTGTGGCCGCCTAGTCTCTTGTGTGAGACTAGCACCTCCTCAACGCAGACGTACCTCCTTTAGTGGAGGGAACTGCGGGAAACAAACCTCGACTCGCCTCGCGCCCCCCCGGTTGTCTCGCTCCTCTCTCTTACTATCTTGTTGATTCCTTTACTTGTTGCACATGCTCTAGCTTCATTGTAGGAACACCGCTATAGCAAAAGTTATCACCTTTGCCTTCCGTTGCGCTAAAACTTGAAAAAGGTTAAAACTTGCCGTAGCGCCATTCACCCCCCTCTTGTTCGCTACGATCCGTTCAAGTGGTATCAGAGCAAGGTTTTCTTGCTCGGGCTTTACCGCCTAAGAAATGGCCGAACAAGAGGTGGTTGTGAATGGAGCCCTTTCCCGTGAGCAATCATCTCCATCATCAATTGCCGATAACACTCCAGCTACTTTGTATGCCCTCAAGAAATTGGAGTCATCCATTGTATCTCAATTGAAGGCCATGATGATGGAGTTGATTACTCCAAAGCCTAACCCCATCATAGATACTAATAGAGGTGTCAATGTTTTCCCATCACAAGTCGACTCTTTTCCTTGTGTTGAGATTGTTGAGCAATCAACAAATTCACATCGGGAAAAGGATCTTGAGGATGTTGACACCTCATCAAAGGGGAAGGATGCATCTCCATCAAGTGATTATGACTCAAATGCTCAAATACCCATGCCATGCATTTTACCTCATGGTCCTCCACCTCTACTACTTGATTATAATCGATTTGGTGATTGGAAATTCTTAATGCGTTCCCATATGCACAGTGCTTCCATCGAGTTGTGGCGTATCATTGAGGAAGGCTATTCACCAAGAGACCGTATGAACTTGACAAGAAGAGAAGTGGTGGACAACCAACTCAACGCCATCGCCATCAACATGATCCACTTGGCCATTACTCCCAAGGATCGCGCTCTTATCCGCTCGCTCAAGACCGCCAAGGAAGCTTGGGACAAACTTGACATGCTCTTCCTCGAACATGTGAACAACCAACGCTCTTGCTCAAATGAAGTGAACAACATGGCCATGACGAAGCAAATGGCCATATCTAAGAAGAATGCGGAAGACCATTGATGACCCACAAGTATAGGGGGTGTATCGTAGTATCTTCGATAAGTAAGAATGTCGATCCCAACGAGGAGCAGAAGGTGTTGACAAGCAGTTTCGATGAAGGATTCACTGTAAATGCTCACAGACAAGTATTCAGGGGGTTTTGATATAACAGATGAATAAAGTACGAGTAAGTAAAGTGCGAGAGTAACAATTGCAGCGAGTGGCCCAATCCTTTTTAGCACAAAGGACAAGCCGGTTTGATTACTTATAATGACCAAGCGTTCTCGAGGACACACGGGATTTTAGTCTAGTGCTTTCGCTACATATGGCTAATTAATCTTCATTGTTTTGATAAGTGTTGTGTGGGTGAACCTATGCTAATGTACCGCCCTTCCTAGGACTAATACATACTTGTGATTATACCCCTTGCAAGCATCCGCAACTACAAGAAAGTAATTAAGAATAAATCTAACCACAGCCTTAAACTCTGAGATCCTGCTATCCCTCCTGCATCGATATACCAACGGGGGTTTAGGTTTCTGTCACTCCGGCAACCCCGCAATTGGCAAACGAGTACAAGATGCATTCCCCTAGGCCCATAAAGGTGAAGTGTCATGTAGTCGACATTCACATGACACCACTAGAAGAATAACACCACAACTTAAATATCATAACATTGAATATTACTCAACCATAGTTCACTACTAACATTTAGACTTCACCCATGTCCTCAAGAACTAAACGAACTACTCACGAGACATCATATGGAACATGATCAGAGGTGATATGATAATGAATAACAATCTGAACATAAACCTTGGTTCAATGGTTTCACTCAATAGCATCAACAACAAGTAGAAATCGATACCGGGAGAGTTTCCCCTATCAAACAATCAAGATCAAACCCAAATTGCTACGGCGGTGACGATGTCCAGCGGTGGAGACGGCGGTGATGATGGTGGAGATGATGATGCTGGTGATGGAGATGATGTCCAGCTCGATGACGGTGACGATGGCGTCGATTTCCCCCTCCCGGAAGGAATTTCCCCGGCGGATCTCAGCCCGCCGGAGAGCTCTTTTCTCTCTGGTGTTCTCCGCCCCGCAGAGGCGGTTGTAACTCTTCGCGAAATACCCTATGTGGCTTAGGTCTTCGGGACGAAGGATTTCGCGAAGAAAAGGAGGCGAAAGGGGCTGTGGGGCCCCCTCACCACCAGGTGGCGCGGCCAGGCCATGGACCGCGCCGCCCTATGGTCTGGGCCCACCTTGGGTCCAGCTGGGTCCCCCTTCTGGCTTCCTTCGTCATCTGGGAAAATAGGATTTTTGGTATAATTTCCTTCCACAGTTGATCTTCCGAAATATTGCGTTCTGACGGTGCTTTTTCCAGCAGAATCCTGGCTCCGGTGCTTGATCCTCCAATAATGATGAAACATGCAAAATAGATGAAATAACATAAGTATTGTGTCCAAACATGAAATATATCAATGAATAACAACAAATTATGATACAAAATAGTGATGCAAATTGGACGTATCAACCATCTTGCTCACCCACACTCTAACCGCAAGCTTGAGTTTGAGTTTGCGTTGTTTCGTGAACACATGAAGGGAATCAAGAAACGAAGCTCAAGATTATCGTGCTCCAATTGTGGTGACAAAAGGCATCTTGTTGCGGAATGTATCTTTGAGAGAAGAGATGAACATGATGGAAAGCTTGTTGGCAAGAGCGAGTGTATACCTCTTCTCAAAGGGCTCCCCAAGTTATTCCCCAACATTGAGGTCTCCAAGATTTCCTCCACCGAGAAGCCTAGAACTAATATGCTTGAAGATGAAGATCACATGGTAGAAAATGAAGGGCTCGAAAAGAAGAAGGAATTGGAGCTTATCTCTCTCACCCAAGCTTATGAGAAAGAAGTGTGCATGCGCATGACTCTTGAAACTAGTGCTCTTATTCTTGAAGACTACAACAACTCTCTCATCTCCCAACTCAAGGATCGAGATTATGCTCTTGGTTGGTTGGACAAGCTCAAGACAAAGAAGAATTATCTTGAAGATCATGAATGGTCAATTGAGGATGTTGCAACCTTTGCCAAGAAGAATGAAGATGAAGGTCCTAACTCATGTTGTGACAAGCTCCTTGACAAAGTATGCTTCTTGAGAAAACACAATGCAAAGTTCTTGGATGTCATCTCAACTCAAGAAGAGGCCTTAGATGAATACTATCGCTTGAGTAAAGAGAAGGTGCAATGTTGTGATCATGAAGAAGAGATTGCCACTCTAAAGAAACACAAGGCCAAGCTAGTTGAAGTCAATGAGAGGCAAAATGAGTCCTTGTTGGAGTGGATCCGTTCGAGCAAAGAAAAGGTCACTTGTTGTAACCATGAGGATGAAATTGCTTATCTTAAGAGGAGCAAGGACAAACTTATGGTGATCAAGCTTATGCAAGATGAAGCCATAGAAGAATACAAACGCTCAAGCAAGGACTACATTTGTCGCAATCATGAGGACGACATTGCCACCTTGGAGAGACACAAGCATTCACTCGAGAGAAGGAATTCTCTTCTTGAGGAAGCTCTAGTGGACCGAGAAGATGAAGCTAATGACTTGAGGTCCGAGATTGAGAGTCTCCAAATTCAAGTCCAATTCTTGGAAGGAGTTATTGAAGCCCACGAGGACTTATGCCATGAAGGAGAAGTAGCAATTATGCCAAAGAAGATTGAGAGAGAAGGAAGGATCAATGAAGCAAAGGATATGGAGGTAGAGCCCATTGAAAAGTGGGCTCCTATTTCCAACTCTTGATCCATGAAGGGCCTTGCTTTCGGAGGTGCTTATTGGGTGGTTATCTTGAAGCCACAAGTCTTATGTCCGGAAGCAAGGAATTTGGTGTCGTCATCAAGTCCTTATATCCATCTTTCTCATGACGATGACACAATCAATCTTAAAGGTATTGGAGCCTTGACAAAGTGGTGATCAAAGTCCTATCTTGTCAAGACTCCTACATATGTACTCTTTGTTCATTGCTCTACACTCTTGGGTCTTTGTACCTACTATTATGAACATGTTGTGGTTCTCTTGTGGAGCTAGTCTCCTCAAGGGGCCACGGTCTAGGACTAATGGAATTTGCTTCTTTGTGTAGAGATTGTGTCTTGTAGGAATTGTGTTGAAAGGAAATGCATCGTGATGAAGCTTCCCAAACAATTTCGATACAAGTTCTATGACATAATCCTTGCAAGAAGAGGCAACAATGGAATGGAGTTTGTTCTCAAGATCTTGGATTTCTTCATTGGCAAAGAAGGAATCCACCTTTTGCTCCTAGCCATACTCTTACCCTAACCTCATAGGGTTGCTGGAAGTGAGAGTCAAATCTAAGACACTCAAGCATAATGATGGAGTATGAGTCTATTGAGAGGCTTGTGGTATAGTGTGATGAGACTTCTCGATAGATATGATAGTTCTTTGGAGAAGGCGAAGTGCTTCTTGTGAGAAAGGAGATGTAATTCCCCCGATTACCATAGGAAGGATGAGTGTTGGCTCTCACAAATCTCAAACCTACCTTCTATGTGTACCGGGGAAGGACGAAGTTCCATCTATATGGAGCCATCTACACCACAAGGCCAAGTCACCTCCTTTGGACAACCAAGTGACAAGTCACCTCTTCCACAACCTCAAGTTCGGCATCAACATCAATGACGTCAAGGCGAGGACCCAAATCTCGATGATGATCAAGGAGCCTCACACGAACCTATTCTTTTGATCTTCTCTCGCCGGGATGCTAATGCATCAAGACTCCCTCATAATCCAAGCAAAGCACAAGATATTCTCAAGAGCAAGATGTGATGGGATTCAACGGTATAGCAATCCCAAGGATATTTTCTTCCCAAATGTGCCCAACAAGACAATGGACTCACTCTCTATCGTTTATCGTCAAGGTTTGCCTCTCTACCCTTGTGCTTCTCATTTGGACATTGTGTCATAAGTGGATACCTATACCACTCTTGTGCCATATGTCTAGATGTAAAGCACGCATGGACATAGGGGGAGTGCGGTTTAAATTATTGAGCTATCCCTCCCCCCATGATGCACAAAGAAACCCAAAGCATGTGCTATTCGTCAATCAAGTGACTATGAGCTTCATGTTGAGTAGTAGTCGTGAGTCCTAGGTCTCTACGCGACCTCACACTACCAAACTCTTACACGGTGGTCTCGACCACCAAACCTTCTCTTCGAGGAGGCGTTGTTCTTTGTGATTTCTTTTTCTTTTCTCTTCGTGTTTTTGTTTGTCGTTTCTTCTTTCCTCTTTGTTTCTTCTCGGGAGATTCACCCAAGCTTGGATTTTCTAGCTTTGATTCTTGCAAGCTTGGTTGGGTAGTACCTTAACAGTTCTGTAATCTAATCCCAAGCCATCATCTACCTCTTGAGCCAATTCCGTCTAAAAGCACAAGTCTACACCAAAATCTGAGCTCTTTTTGAATTTGCGGACGGTACTACTGCTTCTTGGGGCGGTACTACCGCTCTGGGGCAGTTCTCTGACGAAACTGACAGTTATCCCCAGAACGGTACTACCGCTCTAAGTACCAGGCTAGTACCGGTAAGCGGTACTACCGCTTCTAGAAGCGGTACTACCGCTTGCCCCTTTTGACAAGAGGTACCGGTTGGGGTCGGGTCATCCCAACCCACCACTTCTTCCTCTTCCACCTCGAGTCAAAGGGCGTCCCCAAGTTCAAGAGCTCGAGGAGATCGGCCCCGATCTCCTTTTCCAGCCGCCATCGGCCCAATCTCCTCCGTGGAGAAGCTTCCCCAACCCCTTCTCCGCCATGTCCTCCGGTATGAACCCTAACTTCTCTCTCTAGGGTGAGTTGATCTCCCTAGATGCATATGCTAGGGTTTGTTGGAGATTTGTGGTGGAGAAGCACTCTTGGAAGCTATTCATGTGTAAGGATACTAGCTAGCAACAATGTGTGGCTCTAGAGTTGATTTTGGCCATGAACCAATCTCGATTTGGATGTGCAAGCTTAAGCGGTAGTACCGCTCATTCTTGGGCGGCACTACCGGTCGAAGCGGCACTACCGGTTGGGATTGCGGTACTACCGCCCTGTATAGAGTCGCCAATGTTGCTTGTTAGTGTCCATTTTGATCTCTAATTTCCCGGCTTGTGCACTTATCCCCTATTCCCTCCCAAACCTCTGTTGTTCACAGGTGCACCAAAGACCCGTGGTGGCAAGGTCAAGCCATCCTCTCGTCGTCATCGCGAGGATGAACAAGAGGAAATCATGCCAGCAAGGACCACCAAGAGACAGAGAGACGCAGCAGCAGGGGCAAGGGGACCTCAGAAGTCAATGCTTGATGTGAAGAAACGCCAATTCTTGGAGGTGCGGGGAGCCAACCCTTATTTGCTCCCAAGAAATGCTCGCCAATGCCCCAATGCCTACTTTCATCATATCAATCAAGAGAAGATCTACTACGAGGTCTATGGGGCCAAAGAGTTCAAGTGTTGCCCCCAATACTCCATAAGCATGGACAAGTTCCGCTCCGACCTCGACTACTTTGGAGAAGCTCTGGAGATATGTGAAGAACAAGGTCTCATTCCTATCATGACCTTCTCTCAGGATTTCTCCCGGGAGGTGATTTGCCAATTCTATGCCACCGTGGTTTTTCTTGAGGATGAAGGAGGCTTTCGCTCCTTGAAGTGGATGACCAAGGAGCATGTGATGGAGGCCACATGGCAAGACTTTGCTCATTGCCTTGGCTATGAGCTCCCCGAAGACAACTCCAGCCACTTCCGCATTCATCTCCAAGCCAAGCCTATGGCCAAAGAGAAGATGGCTGACCTCTACATTCATGGGAGGATGTTGTGTGGCAGCACCAAGGGACTCCTGCCGGTCTATGACATCATGAACCGCATCTACCGCAGCACCATCAACCCCAAGCATACCAACCACGACGAGGTGCACGGATTCCTTGTGAATCTCCTTGTGCGCACACATCAGTTGAGGGGCCGCGGCAAGCAACTGGACATCATGGACTACATTTGGCATGAGATGCGTGATTGTGCCTTCCTCCGCAAGCTTCCTCAGTACGCTCCCTATCTCATGAGGCTCATTTGTCACAAGTGGGATCAAGAAGGCCGAGGAGATATTCTAGCGCAATGCCGCCCCAACGTCACCATTCACAAGGAGAAGAGTCCTCTTGTCAAGGACCATGACCTTCCAAGGTTTGGCAAAGGAGCTCCCAAGGACAAGGACGAAGACGAAGCCGACAGCGACGACTCCGACTATGTGCCCAACTCCATCAAGCAAAAGGGCCTCTTCGCCAAGCTCACCGCTCGCCTCAAGAAGTCCTTTTGCTTCAAGAGGGACCTCGAGGATAGGATGTACCAAGCCCATCATGACAACAAGAAGATCCGCCAACGCCAAAAGGCGATGATGAGGCACATGCAACTCCAGGTCTCCGAAGGCTCCGAGGACAACATCACTCCTCCAGGTGAGTGGAAATCCAAGCTCGTTTGGTCTAGCTCTGAGGAGTCCATCCCCGAGCCACCTCATGGCAAAGAACTTGCCCAAGATGAAGAGTATGAGGATGAAGAGGAGGAGGACGTCGAGGATGAAGGTGATGACAATGAGGGTGATGATGACGAGGAGGATGATGAGGAGGAGGATGACGATGACGAGTGATTCCCTTGGGACGCTAGTATGCTCCTTCTCCCTTTTTGGTGTCTCGATGCCAAAGGGGGAGAAGTTGATCTATTAGGACGGGAATTTGCATGGGGATGCCAAGGGCTTGGTGACTTTGTTTTGGTTCTTTCGGCCTTGGCATCAAAACTTTCCACTAGTTATTCGGAACTTATTCGTATGTGTTTGCAAATCTATTCGTGGGTCTCCCGACCACCCCCCCCCCCCCCCGTTTGTATTAAGACTTAATCGTGCGTAGCTTTATGGTCAATTGTCTCCATTATTTATTCTTTGTTTGGCCATATCATTCCTATGGAGGCACTTATTCTTATGGTGAGTTTGGGTTTTCTCAAGGCAAAGGTATGAAAAGGTTCACCCAAACTCCCCTATATACATATATTCTTGCCTCTATAGTGTAATTGTGCTACATTATCTTGTCATATGATCATCTTAGCACTTGTGCTTGGTTTGTGAAATTTAGGGGGAGTTCTCTCTAGGATGTGTGCATTTGTATACAAATGCATATTCTAAATATGCACACATCTAGGGGGAGCTTCGCCTATACTTGCAAACCAAAATTCCTTATCATAATATCCTATGATTTATTGCAAATTCGTGTGTTGTCATCAAACACCAAAAAGGGGGAGATTGTAAGAGCAAGATCCATATCCCGTGTTTTGTGTGTTTGATAACAACACTCGAACAATTCTAACCGTGCACGAAGTTTGTCATTGATAGGTTTGCAAGATGCACGGTACCCTCGCTGAGCACATTATGATCAGAAGACCGAAGCGTAGCACTTAAGGTTTCTGGTTTTGCGTGTGTGTCGTGAGGTGACATGGTAGGAGAGTAAGAGAGGAAAGCTGTTTTAGCCATAGCGGTACTACCGGTACCAGGAGCGGTAGTACCGCTACCTCTACTGGTACCGCCCGTGATACCGCTCTGAGCATTGCACAAGGTTTTGCCCCACAGAACACGTTGCGGTACCTTCACGGTACCTGGAGCGGTAGTACCGCTTGAAGGCGGTAGTACCGCCCACGGTACCGCGCTAAGTACCGTAACGCATTACAGTAGTACCGCTCTGGTACCGCTCGGGTACCGCTTGGGATCCAGTAAGTTCTGGACCCTATTATGGTACCGCAAGCGGTACCGCGAGCGGTAGTACCGCAATGTGTCCACGTGGACAAGTTCAGTGGGGAATTCGAACTCAGAGCGGTATTACCACTTTTAGGAGCGGTAGTACCGCTTAGGCAAAAACAGTGGACAACGGTTGGATTTGGAGGGACCTATATAAAGGCCCCTTCTTCTCCACCCAGCCTCAGCTCTTCTCTCTCTCTCCTCCATTGTTGCTGAGCTCAAAATTGAAGGGATCTCCTCACCCACCCAACCAATCTTGCTCATACTTTGTGAGGTGGTGGAGGAGACCCCGATCTATCATTCCACCGAGAGAAAGTTCACCAATTCGTGGTAGTCCTTAGTGGATCTTGTTGTTAGGGTTCCTTGGTGGAAGAGCTTCTTGGTGGAGCACTGGAAGAGCTTCTTGGTGGAGCACTGGAAGAGCCTCTTGGTGGAGCACTGGAAGAGCTTCTTGGTGGAGTATTGGAGGGGTTCCTTTGGTGGAGCATTGGAGATGGGTTCCTATGGTGGAGCATTGGAGATGTGCAGCTATGGAGTCTAGCTTGGTGATGTACTAGCTCCATAGGGTGTTGGGAGCATCCTTGTGTGTGTGGAGCTCGCCCCAACCTTGTGAAGGAATCACTGCCTGGACCGGTGCCTTAGTGGAAGAGGGAGAGCACCTCCGTGGAGCTCTCTCGAGGAAGAGGGTGAGGCCTTCCTTCGTGGTGTGGCCGCCTAGTCTCTTGTGTGAGACTAAAACTTGAAAAAGGTTAAAACTTGCCGTAGCGCCATTCACCCCGCCCTCTTGTTCGCTACGATCCGTTCAGAAAATATTTGTGAAAATTTACTTACACTCTTATCTTTGAGACTTTTTTAAAATTTGATGAATCATGTTCTATCTTATTTGAATCTACCTAAAATTTTGCCACACTTGTTCACTCTCTAACTTACTCATCCTTTTCGCTTTCAGATGGAGCCGAATGAACCCATCAACACCAAGTTTTACCAACTTGGGAATGGGGGGAGTCTGATCTTCGAGCACGACCTCAACGCCCTTTCGGACTTCCTCGAGCGCCTGCACCCTGAGTTCCACGGAATTCAGGTGGACGACACTCCTGGAGGAGAGTTGCAGTGGATCATCACTTCCGACTTGAGGGGCAAGATGGAGCCTCCCACCTCGGAGAGGATCCTCTTCTCCTTCCGCGAGAGCAACTGGCTCGATGGACTCGCACGTGGCCTTCAGGAGGCACTTGCGCGTCTCTGTGGACAGAACGTGGTGCACATCTTCGCCTCTCGCTTCGTGCATCTCGTGAGGCGTGATGCCATGGGAGTGCCTATGGAGCTGCAGCCGCACCCGCAGTTGAGGCACCATGCTGAGCACCTGGACTTCATGCTCTACCGGACTCAGAAGGACCTCGACGCCACTCGCGCTTACGCGAACCAGGCCCATGCTCACATCATCGAGCAGGGTGAGGCGATCAAGCTCCTCAACAACGACCGCAAGGCCCTTCGCCAGCAGCGTGCCAAGAAGGACGCTACGATTGTGCGCCTTCGCGCCAAGGTCGCAGCACTTGAGGCCACTGTCAAGGCCCAGGAGGATCAACTTAGAGAGATGGAGGACGACGACGGAGGTATCGACCTTCAGGGAGGAGGAGCCTTCCTGAGCGACGACGACGACTTTGAGGAGGACGAGTTCACCGAGGAGGAGGACTACGAGTTCCTGGAGGCAGGACCTGACGACTACGTCCCGATCGACGTCGAGGATGAGGAGTAGTGCACTAGTTTCACTTATGTAGGTGTGAGTTGTATCCCGTCCTTTGTATCGTAGCATGAGAATGGTTCTTAAAACCATTGGAGTATGAGTGTGTTAGTTTGTAATGTGTGTTGAATGAATGAATGAATGTTATGTTTGTCATGAAAAGACTACAAGTTTAAAATGTTTTCAAACTTACTCAAAATAAACCATAGAAATTTCCCTCTTATCTCATGATCTTCTCTGTATTCAGATGTCCCCTCCCAATCGCACCAACAACGATGCGATGATGCAACTGCTGCAAACCCTGCTTGCCGATAGGGAGACAGAAAGAGCTGAACGCCAAGCCAACATCGCAGCCTTGCAGAACCTTGCCAACCAAGGCCATGGAAATCATGACCACCCAGGGTCCAAGCTCAAGAACTTTCAGAACACCAACCCTCCGGTGTTTAGCAAGACAGAAGAACCACTCGACGCAGACGACTGGCTCCAGACTATAGAGAACAACTTGGAAGTAGCCGGAGTGGAAGCCAATGAGAAGGTTTTGTTTGCAACCCACTATCTCGCGACCAGCCCGCGCTTGGTGGACAAGCACCCGTGCCATGAACGGAGGTCAGTTCATGACTTGGGAGGAGTTCAAGCTCAAGTTCAGCAAGTTCAGCAAGTACCATGTACCCCCGGGTCTTATCAAGAAGATGAGGGATGAGTTCCGTGAACTGAAGCAGGGTCGCTTGACGGTGGCAGAATACCGCGACAGGTTCCTTACACTGTGAAGGTACGCCCCCGACGAGACCAACACCACTGAGAAGAGGCAGGAGAGATTCCTGAACGGACTGCATGATGGGATGCAGACTGTCCTCATCAACATCCTCTTCGCCGACCTTGAAGCCCTTGTTGACTCCGCCATCCAGATGGAGGGCAAGCTGAACCAAGCCAATGAGAACCGCAAGCGTCGTATCATGCATCAAAGTGGGTCTAGCAATGCCCAGAAGTATCGCCCCAGCCCAAGCGGAGGTTTCACTCCGAGAAACACCAACAACAAGCCCCCGATGCAGAACTCGCGCCCCGGTTATCAGAACCGGAGTGGAGGAAACTCCAAGCCAGGAGGCTACAACAACAACAACTACAACAACTACTACTACAACCGCGCTCCGCCCAGAGCCCCCAACAACAACAACAACACCAACACCGCCCCCAGAACCGGAAGCAACGCTATCCCCGTTGCGACCAAGGACAAGGCCACCATCACTTGTTGTGAGTGTGGTGTAGTGGGGCACTACTCCAACGAGTGTCCCAAGAGGCTCGCCAAGCTCGCAGGCAACACCGCTGCACCTGCTCAGCAGCAACGCCGTGTCTCCACCGGTAAGAAGTTCACCCCCAACAACCCCATTAACCGCAACGGCCGTCTCTACCACATGAACGCCGAAGAAGCCCAGGAAGCACCAGATGTTGTACTAGGTATGTTTTCTGTCAACCACATCCCTGCCAGAGTGTTGTTTGATTCCGGAGCATCTCATTCTTTTGTCACTGAAGACTTTGCATCAACAAGTAAAATTCAACCTATCAGTTTGAAGCATGTTATGATAGTTCAAATCCCCGGATCAACCACCAAAGCCAGAAAATTTTGCAAAAATGTACCCATCAAAATCCATGATGTAGATTTCTATGCCAATCTAATCATTCTGGGAACCAAAGGTTTGGAAGTCGTACTAGGAATGGACTGGATGTCAAAACACCATGGTTTGATTGACTGTGCCAAGAAAGCCATAACCATGACTAGCAGCACCGGTATCCTAGTAGAACATGTCTCTGAAAGACTACCCAGAAAATTCACCTGCAACCAAAGTGTATCCAAGCCAACTCTGGATCAAATCAGGGTCGTTTGTCGCTACCCTAATGTGTTTCCGGATGATCTACCCGGTATGCCCCCGGATCGGGATATCGAGTTCATCATCGAGTTAATCCCCGGAACTGGACCTATAGCCCAGAGAGCCTACAGCATGAATGCAACAGAGCTTGTGGAGCTGAAGAAACAGATAGATGATATGTTGGCCAAAGGTCTGATTAGACCTAGTGCATCTCCCTGGAGATCCCCAGTTTTGTTTGTGGACAAGAAAGATGGTGCAAATCATTTATGTACGGACTATCGTAAGCTTAACGATGTCACCATCAAAAACAAATACCCCCTACCCAAGATAGAAGACTTGTTTGATCAACTAACTAGAGCCAAAGTTTTCTCCAAGATAGACCTTAGAACTGGTTATCATCAGTTGAAGATTCGAGCCACCGACATTCCAAAGACTGCCTTCACCACTAGATATGGGTTGTATGAGTACAACGTCATGTTGTTTGGATTAACCAATGCCCCCGCTTATTTCATGAATCTCATGAATAAGATCTTCATGAACTTTTTGGACAAGTTTGTCATTGTCTTCATTGATGACATCCTGGTGTACTCCAAGTCCGAAGAGGAACATGAACAACATTTGGAGACTGTCCTAGAAACCCTTAGGCACCACCAGTTGTATGCCAAGTTCAGCAAGTGTGAGTTTTGGTTGGAGGAAGTAGGATTCCTGGGACACATCTTGTCTGCAGGAGGAATTGCCGTAGATCCCGCCAAGATCAAAACCGTTATGGAATGGCAAGCCCCAACCACCCAAACCGAGGTCCGCGCTTTTCTTGGATTAGCCGGATATTACCACAGATTCGTAGAAGACTTTTCGAGCATCGCTCGATGATACGCCTCCGGCGTATCGATAATTTCTTGTGTTCCATGCCACATTATTGATGATATCTACATGTTTTATGCACACTTTATGTCATATTCGTGCATTTTCTGGAACTAACCTATTAACAAGATGCCGAAGTGCCGATTCTTTGTTTCTGCTGTTTTTGGTTTCAGAAATCCTAGTAACGAAATATTCTCGGAATTGGACGAAATCAACGCCGAGGGTCCTATTTTGCCACGAAGCTTCCAGAAGACCGAAGAGGAGACGAAGTGGGGCCACGAGGCGGCCAGACTACAGGGCGGCGCGGCCTAGGTCTTGGCCGCGCGGCCCTGTCATCTGGGCCCCTCGTGTGGCCCCCTGACCTGCCCTTCCGCCTACTTAAAGCCTCCGTCGTGAAACCCCCAGTACCGAGAGCCACGATACGGAAAACCTTACTGAGACACCGCCGCCGCCAATCCCATCTCGGGGGATCCAGGAGATCGCCTCCGGCACCCTGCCGGAGAGGGGAATCGTCTCCCGGAGGACTCTACGCCGCCATGGTCGCCTCCGGAGTGATGTGTGAGTAGTCTACCCCTGGACTATGGGTCCATAGCAGTAGCTAGATGGTTGTCTTCTCCCCATTGTGCTTAATTGTCGGATCTTGTGAGCTGCCTAACATGATCAAGATCATCTATCTGTAATTCTATATGTTGCGTTTGTTGGGATCCGATGAATAGAGAATACTTGTTATGTTGATTATCAAAGTTATGTCTATGTGTTGTTTATGATCTTGCATGCTCTCCATTACTAGTAGATGCTCTGGCCAAGTAGATGCTTGTAACTCCAAGAGGGAGTATTTATGCTCGATAGTGGGTTCATGTCTCCGTGAACTGGGAAGTGAGAAATCTCTAAGATTATGGATGTCTGTTGCCACTAGGGATAAAACATTGGTGCTATGTTCAAGGATGTAGTTACTGATTACATTACGCGCAATACTTAATGCAATTGTCTGTTGTTAGCAACTTAATACCGGAGGGTTCGGATGATAACCTGAAAGTGGACTTTTAGGCATAGATGCATGCTGGATAGCGGTCTATGTACTTTGTCGTAATGCCCAATTAAATCTCACTATACTCATCATGATATGTATGTGCATGGTCATGCCCTCTTTATTTGTCAATTGCCCAACTGTAATTTGTTCACCCAACATGTTGTTTATCTTATGGGAGAGACACCTCTAGTGAACTGTGGACCCCGGTCCAATTCTTTATACTGAAATACAATCTCCTGCATTCCTGTTCTACTCTTTGCTGCAAACAATCCTCATCCACACTATACATCTAATCCTTTGTTACAGCAAGCCGGTGAGATTGACAACCTCACTGTTTCGTTGGGGCAAAGTACTTTGGTTGTCTTTGTGCAGGATCCACGTTGGCGTCGGAATCTCTGGTGTTGCGCCGCACTACATCCCGCCGCCATCAACCTTCAACGTGCTTCTTGGCTCCTACTGGTTCGATAAACCTTGGTTTCATACTGAGGGAAAACTTGCCACTGTACGCATCACACCTTCCTCTTGGGGTTCCCAACGGACGCGTGTTGTACGCGTATCAAGCTCTTTTTCCGCGCCGTTGCGGGGAGATCAAGACACGCTGCAAGGGGAGTCTCCACTTCCCAATCTCTTTACTTTGTTTTTGTCTTGCTTAGTTTTATTTACTACTTTGTTTGCTGCACTAAATCAAAATACAAAAAAATTAGTTGCTAGTTTTACTTTATTTGCTATCTTGTTTGCTATATCAAAAACACAAAAAAATTAGTTACTTGCATTTACTTTATCTAGTTTGCTTTATTTACTACTGCTAAAATGGCCACCCCTGAAAATACTAAGTTGTGTGACTTCACAACCACAAATAATAATGATTTCTTATGCACACCTATTGCTCCACCTGCTACTACAGCAGAATTCTTTGAAATTAAACCTGCTTTACTAAATCTTGTTATGCGAGAGCAATTTTCTACAGTGTTAGTTCTGATGATGCTGCTGCCCATCTTAATAATTTTGTTGAACTATGTGAAATGCAAAAATATAAAGATGTAGATGGTGACATTATAAAATTAAAATTGTTCCCTTTCTCATTAAGAGGAAGAGCTAAAGATTGGTTGCTATCTCTGCCTAAGAATAGTATTGATTCATGGACTAAATGCAAGGATGCTTTTATTGGTAGATATTATCCCCCTGCTAAAATTATATCTTTGAGGAGTAGCATAATGAATTTTAAACAATTAGATACTGAGCATGTTGCACAAGCATGGGAAAGAATGAAATCTCTGGTTAAAAATTGCCCAACCCATGGACTGACTACTTGGATGATCATCCAAACCTTCTATGCAGGACTAAATTTTTCTTCGCGGAACCTATTGGATTCAGCTGCTGGAGGTACCTTTATGTCCATCACTCTTGGTGAAGCAACAAAGCTTCTTGATAATATGATGATCAATTACTCTGAATGGCACACGGAAAGAGCTCCACAAGGTAAGAAGGTAAATTCTGTCGAAGAAACCTCTTCCTTGAGTGATAAGATTGATGCTATTATGTCTATGCTTGTGAATGATAGGACTAATGTTGATCCTAATAATGTTCCGTTAGATTCATTGGTTGCCCAAGAAGAACATGTTGATGTAAACTTCATTAAAAATAATAATTTCAACAACAATGCTTACCGGAACAATTCTAGTAACAACTATAGGCCATATCCTTATAATAATGGCAACGGCTATGGTAATTCTTATGGGAATTCTTACAACAATAATAGGAACACACCCCCTGGACTTGAAGCCATGCTTAAAGAATTTATTAGTACACAAACTGCTTTTAACAAATCTGTTGAAGAAAAGCTTGGGAAAATTGATATACTTGCTTCTAAAGTTGATAGTCTTGCCTCTGATGTTGATCTTTTGAAATCGAAAGTTATGCCTAATAGGGATATTGAAAATAAAATTGTTACTACAGCAAATGCCATCCAAGTTAGAATTAATGAGAATATAAGACTAATGGTTGAACTGCGTGCTAGGTGGGATAGAGAAGAAAATGAAAAACTAGCTAAAGAGAAGAATGTAGCTAAAGTTTGGACTATTACCACGACTAGTAATGCTAATGCTACACATGTTGCTGCACCTCCTACTATTAATAATAAAAGAATTGGTGTTAGCAATGTTTCCACTTCTAATGCAAAGCGCGAGAAACTGCCCGAAATTGCTAAAACTGCTGAAACTGCCTGTGATAAAACTGCTGAAATTTTTTCCAACATTGGGGATGATGATCCCATTTCTTTAGATTATAATGGTTTGAATTTTGATGATTGCCACATCTCTGAAGTTATAAAGTTCTTACAAAAACTTGCTAAAAGTCCTAATGCTAGTGCTATAAATTTGGCTTTCACGCAACATATTACAAATGCTCTCATAAAAGCTAGAGAAGAGAAACTAGAGCGCGAAGCCTCTATTCCTAGAAAGCTAGAGGATGGTTGGGAGCCCATCATTAAGATGAAGGTTAAAGATTTTGATTGTAATGCTTTATGTGATCTTGGTGCAAGTATTTCCGTTATGCCTAAGAAAATTTATAATATGCTTGACTTGCCACCGCTGAAAAATTGTTATTTGGATGTTAATCTTGCTGATCATTCTACAAAGAAACCTTTGGGGAAAGTTGATAATGTTCGCATTACCGTTAACAATAACCTTGTCCCCGTTGATTTTGTTGTCTTGGATATTGAATGCAATGCATCTTGTCCCATTATATTGGGAAGACCTTTTCTTCGAACCGTTGGTGCTATCATTGATATGAAGGAAGGTAATATAAAATATCAATTTCCTCTCAAGAAAGGTATGGAACACTTCCCTAGAAAGAGAATGAAGTTACCTTTTGATTCTATTATTAGAACAAATTATGATGTTGACACTTCGTCTCTTGATAATACTTGATACACACTTTCTGCGCCTAGCTGAAAGGCCTTAAAGAAAAGCGCTTATGGGAGACAACCCATGGTTTTTACTACAGTACTTTGTTTTTATTTTGTGTCTTGGAAGTTGTTTACTACTGTAGCAACCTCTCCTTATCTTAGTTTAGTGTTTTGTTGTGCCAAGTAAAGTCGTTGATAGAAAAGTTCATACTAGATTTGGATTACTGCACAGAAACAGATTTCTTTGCTGTCACGAATCTGGGCTGTTTTCTCTGTAGGTAACTCAGAAAATTATGCCAATTTACGTGAGTGATCCTCAGATATGTACGCAACTTTCATTCAATTTGAGCATTTTCATTTGAGCAAGTCTGGTGCCTCGATAAAATTCGTCAATAAGAACTGTTCTGTTTTGACAGATTCTGCCTTTTATTTCGCATTGCCTCTTTTGCTATGTTGGATGAATTTCTTTGATCCATGAATGTCCAGTAGCTTTATGCAATGTCCAGAAGTGTTAAGAATGATTATGTCACCTCTGAAAATGTTAATTTTTATTGTCCACTAATCCTCTAATGAGTTGTTCTAAGTTTGGTGTGGAGGAAGTTTTCAAGGATCAAGAGAGGAGTATGATGCAACATGATCAAGGAGAGTGAAAGCTCTAAGCTTGGGGATGCCCCGGTGGTTCACCCCTGCATATTCTAAGAAGACTCAAGCGTCTAAGCTTGGGGATGCCCAAGGCATCCCCTTCTTCATCGACAACATTATCAGGTTCCTCCCCTGAAACTATATTTTTATTCCATCACATCTTATGTGCTTTTCTTGGAGCGTCGGTTTGTTTTTGTTTTTTGTTTTGTTTGAATAAAATGGATCCTAGCATTCACTTTGTGGGAGAGAGACACGCTCCGCTGTAGCATATGGACAAGTATGTCCTTAGGCTCTACTCATAATATTCATGGAGAAGTTTCTTCTTCGTTAAATTGTTATATGGTTGGAATTGGAAAATGATACATGTAGTAATTTGCTAAAAATGTCTTGGGTAATGTGATACTTGGCAATTGTTGTGCTCATGTTTAAGCTCTTGCATCATATGCTTTGCACCCATTAATGAAGAAATACATAGAGCATGCTAAAATTTGGTTTGCATATTTGGTCTCTCTAAGGTCTAGATAATTTCTAGTATTGAGTTTGAACAACAAGGAAGACGGTGTAGAGTCTTATAATGTTTACAATATGTCTTTTATATTTTTGCTGCACCGGTTCATCCTTGTGTTTGTTTCAAATAGCCTTGCTAGCCTAAACCTTGTATTGAGAGGGAATACCTCTCATGCATCCAAAATACTTGAGCCAACCACTATGCCATTTGTGTCCACCATACCTACCTACTACATGGTATTTCTCCGCCATTCCAAAGTAAATTGCTTGAGTGCTACCTTTAAAAATTTCCATTCTTCACCTTTACAATATATAGCTCATGGGACAAATAGCTTAAAAACTATTGTGGTATTGAATATGTACTTATGCACTTTATCTCTTATTAAGTTGCTTGTTGTGCGATAACCATGTTCACTGGGGACGCCATCAACTACTCTTTGTTGAATTTCATGTGAGTTGCTATGCATGTTCGTCTTGTCTGAAGTAAGAGAGATCTACCACCTTATGGTTAAGCATGCATATTGTTAGAGAAGAACATTGGGCCGCTAACTGAAGCCATGATCCATGGTGGAAGTTTCAGTTTTGGACATATATCCTCAATCTCATATGAGAAAATTATTAATTGTTGCCACATGCTTATGCATAAAAGAGGAGTCCATTATCTGTTGTCTATGTTGTCCCGGTATGGATGTCTAAGTTGAGAATAATCAATAGCGAGAAATCCAGTGCGAGCTTTCTCCTTAGACCTTTGTACAGGCGGCATAGAGGTACCCCTTTGTGACACTTGGTTAAAACATGTGCATTGCGATGATCCGGTAGTCCAAGCTAATTAGGACAAGGTGCGGGCACTATTAGTATACTATGCATGAGGCTTGCAACTTGTAAGATATAATTTACATGATACATATGCTTTATTACTACCGTTGACAAAATTGTTTCATGTTTTCAAAATCAAAGCTTTAGCACAAATATAGCAATCGATGCTTTTCCTCTATGGAGGACCATTCTTTTACTTTCATTGTTGAGTCAGTTCACCTATTTCTCTCCACCTCAAGAAGCAAACACTTGTGTGAACTGTGCATTGATTCCTACATACTTGCATATTGCACTTATTATATTACTCTATGTTGACAATATCCATGAGATATACATGTTACAAGTTGAAAGCAACCGCTGAAACTTAATCTTCCTTTGTGTTGCTTCAATGCTTTTACTATGAATTATTGCTTTATGAGTTAACTCTTATGCAAGACTTATTGATGCTTGTCTTGAAGTACTATTCATGAAAAGTCTTTGCTTTATGATTCACTTGTTTACTCATGTCATATACATTGTTTTGATCGCTGCATTCACTACATATGCTTTACAAATAGTATGATCAAGGTTATGATGGCATGTCACTCCAGAAATTATCTTTGTTATCGTTTTACCTGCTCGGGACGAGCAGAACTAAGATTGGGGATGCTGATACGCCTCCGACGTATCGATAATTTCTTGTGTTCCATGCCACATTATTGATGATATCTACATGTTTTATGCACACTTTATGTCATATTCGTGCATTTTCTGGAACTAACCTATTAACAAGATGCCGAAGTGCCGATTCTTTGTTTTCTGCTGTTTTTGGTTTCAGAAATCCTAGTAACGAAATATTCTCGGAATTGGACGAAATCAACGCCGAGGGTCCTATTTTGCCACGAAGCTTCCAGAAGACCGAAGAGGAGACGAAGTGGGGCCACGAGGCGGCCAGACTACAGGGCGGCGCGGCCTAGGTCTTGGCCGCGCGGCCCTGTCATCTGGGCCCCTCGTGTGGCCCCTGACCTGCCCTTCCGCCTACTTAAAGCCTCCGTCGCGAAACCCCCAGTACCGAGAGCCACGATACGAAAAACCTTACTGAGACGCCGCCGCCGCCAATCCCATCTCGGGGGATTCAGGAGATCGCCTTCGGCACCCTGCCGGAGAGGGGAATCATCTCCCGGAGGACTCTACGCCGCCATGGTCGCCTCCAGAGTGATGTGTGAGTAGTCTACCCCTGGACTATGGGTCCATAGCAGTAGCTAGATGGTTGTCTTCTCCCCATTGTGCTTAATTGTCGGATCTTGTGAGCTGCCTAACATGATCAAGATCATCTATCTGTAATTCTATATGTTGCGTTTGTTGGGATCCGATGAATAGAGAATACTTGTTATGTTGATTATCAAAGTTATGTCTATGTGTTGTTTATGATCTTGCATGCTCTCCGTTACTAGTAGATGCTCTGGCCAAGTAGATGCTTGTAACTCCAAGACGGAGTATTTATGCTCGATAGTGGGTTCATGTCTCCGTGAATCTGGGGAAGTGACAGAAATCTCTAAGATTATGGATGTGCTGTTGCCACTAGGGATAAAACATTGGTGCTATGTTCAAGGATGTAGTTACTAATTACATTACGCGCAATACTTAATGCAATTGTCTGTTGTTAGCAACTTAATACTGGAGGGGGTTCGGATGATAACCTGAAGGTGGACTTTTTAGGCATAGATGCATGCTGGATAGCGGTCTATGTACTTTGTCGTAATGCCCAATTAAATCTCACTATACTCATCATGATATGTATGTGCATGGTCATGCCCTCTTTATTTGTCAATTGCCCAACTGTAATTTGTTCACCCAACATGATGTTTATCTTATGGGAGAGACACCTCTAGTGAACTGTGGACCCCGGTCCAATTCTCTATACTGAAATACAATCTACTGCAATATTGTTCTACTGTTTTCTGCAAACAATCATCATCCACACTATACATCTAATCCTTTGTTACAGCAAGCCGGTGAGATTGACAACCTCACTGTTTCGTTGGGGCAAAGTACTTTGGTTGTGCTGTGCAGGTTCCACGTTGGCGTCGGAATCTCTGGTGTTGCGCCGCACTACATCCCGCCGCCATCAACCTTCAACGTGCTTCTTGGCTCCTACTGGTTCGATAAACCTTGGTTTCATACTGAGGGAAAACTTGCCGCTGTACGCATCACACCTTCCTCTTGGGGTTCCCAACGGACGCGTGTTGTACGCGTATCACTCGACCAATGACCCAACTGTTGAAAAAGGACAAGAAGTTTGAGTGGACTGACAAATGTGAAGAGAGCTTTCAACAGCTCAAGAGTAGACTGACCTCAGCCCCAATCCTGATCATGCCAGACATCACCAAGCGCTTTGACGTATATTGTGACGCCTCCAAGGTTGGTCTTGGATGTGTACTTATGCAAGAAGGCAAAGTTGTATCCTACCTTTCAAGACAGTTGAAGCAACATGAGCAGAACTACCCAACCCATGACCTCGAGCTCGCAGCCGTGGTCCTAGCCTTGAAAGTTTGGCGTCATTACCTCATGGGTAATCGATGCGAGATCTACTCCGACCACAAGAGCCTGAAATATATCTTCACCCAGAAGGAGCTGAACATGAGGCAACGCCGATGGATCGAATTGATCAAGGATTACAACATGGAGATTCACTACCACCCCGACAAGGCCAATGTGGTAGCGGATGCTTTGAGTCGACTGTCGTGCCAGTTGAAGTCCATGATCGAAATCGAACAGCCCAGCTTGTACCAAGAGTTTGAACAGTTCAGACTTGAACTTGTTAGTGAAGGATTCCTAGCCAGCATAGAACTGCAACCCGCCTTGGTTAGCCAGATCAAGGAAGCCCAGAAGGACAACGCTAGCATCGACGGAATCAAGAAACAGACAGCCGCAAGAAAAGCCCCCGGATTCACCGTAGATGAAGTCGGAGTTCTTTGATACAAAGAACGTCTCTTCGTACCATCAGACTCAGACTTCAAGCAAGTAATCCTGCAAGAAGCCCATGACACCCTTTACTCAATCCACCCCGGAGGTACCAAGATGTATCAAGACCTGAAGGAGCAATTCTGGTGGCATGGAATGAAGAGAGAAATCGGCAGTTACATCGCTAAGTGTGACATCTGTCAGAGAGTCAAAGCGGAACATCAACGACCCGCAGGACTGTTGCAACCCCTACAGATTCCAGAATGGAAGTGGGACTCTGTAGGAATGGACTTTATCATAGGTCTGCCCAAATCCAGCAAAGGCAATGATTCAATATGGGTAGTTGTCGATAGACTGACCAAAGTAGCCCATTTCATCGCCGTCAAGACCACGTACCAAGGCCCAAAGTTAGCTGAACTGTACATCTCCAGAATAGTCGCCCTGCACGGAACCCCGAAGTCGATAGTGTCAGATAGAGGATCGCAGTTCACCTCAAGATTCTGGCAGAAGGTGCACGAAGGATTAGGAACTCGTCTGAATTTCAGCACTGCCTATCACCCTCAGACCGACGGACAGACTGAGAGAGTCAACCAGATACTGGAGGACATGCTGAGAGCATGTGTACTGGAATATGGATCCAAGTGGGAAGACTGCTTACCTTACGGAGAATTCTCTTACAACAACAGCTACCAAGCTAGCCTGCAGATGGCCCCCTTCGAAGCCTTGTACGGAAGGAAATGCCGTACCCCCCTGAACTGGTCGGAAGTTGGGGAAAGCCAAGTCTTTTGGACTGGATGTTCTTCGTGAAGCCGAAGAGAAAGTGCACAAGATTCGCGAGTACCTCAAGACGGCGCAATCAAGACAGAAGAGCTACGCCGACAAGAGACGTCGGGAGATGACCTTCGAGATTGGAGACTTCGTCTATATCAAGGTATCCCCCTTGAAAGGAATGCAGAGATTTCAGCTGAAAGGAAAGCTCACACCCCGATATGTCGGACCCTTCAAAGTTCTGAGTCGCCGAGGCGAAGTATCTTACCAACTGGAGCTACCAGAAGAGATGTCGGCTGTACACGACGTGTTTCACATCTCACTCCTCCGGAAGTGCCTTGAAGTCCCTGAGAAGACCGAAGTGTTCAAGAACATCGATCACCGATCGGTGGATATCAACAAGGACCTGACATACCGTGAAGTGCCGATTCGCATCCTGGAGGAAGCTTACCGAACCACCCACACCCGAAGCATCAAGTTCCTGAAGATACAGTGGAGCAACCATACTGAAGATGAAGCCACCTGGGAACGCGAAGACTTCATGAAGAAGGAGTACCCAGATCTCTTTAGTACCTAACTTTCTTTTAGATCTCGGGATGAGATCTTTTGTAAGGGGGAAGGGTTTGTAACATCCCAAATTTCAATAAAAAGAAAGTTAGAAGAATTCCAGAGAGCAAAATTTCAAACCAACAAAAACTTTTTAAATTGCATATAGTTCCATGCATAGGACTTGTGCATTTGAGTGATATGCCATGATGATTGTTATTATGTGTATGTGCTATATTCTAAAACCCTAATGTGATCATGTGAAGATCACCAACCAAATAAATCAAAAAGAGAAAGAAATCAAATAAAAGAAAAACCCTAAAACCCTCACATATGGCTTATGCCATTTTTATAAATTTTGACCCTAGAACAATTTGGTCTTCACCACTAGTTGAACAATGTTACTAAACACTTATTACAACTTTTGGAATCAAAGAAACACAAATCAAATGAATTTCAAACTCAAATTTGGATCACATATGATAATGGTCAAATCTGCCATTTTTAGTCTGATCACTACTTTGAGCCCTTGCAATTCAAAATTTTCAAACTAAACTTTGCCAACTCTTTGCACCTCATCCAAGAGCACATCAAGGTGAACACTTTTTGTAAAGACCACCATGCCAAATTCTTTTTAGATCAAATGCTATGCTCATCCAAAGTTGGAACTTTTTATTAAGTGGAACATTCTCCCACTTAGCAATTTTTTTGCAAATCTTTGAATTGGACAATTCCACCACCACCTCTCATCTTCTCTGGTCATTTACAACTCAACTAAACACACACATTTCAAATTGGGCAACCATTTGAACTCACTCAAATATTGGACAAATTTGCAAATTGCAAATTTGGAACTATTTGACACTATTTCAAATAGTGATCTACCCAACTCTAATCTACCCTAAACTACCCTATCTGGTCCCCTGGTTCCCTCTCACCCTAAATGCCCCATAGTAACCCTAAGGAGAGAGGATGGCAAGCTAGGGCATGGCCATGCCGGCCATGTCGCCACCCCGACAAGCCTCCCCTCTCCCCCTTCATCGCCACCCTTGGCCCTGGTGCCACACCTCGCCACCGCACCCTCCTACACCTCCCTAGCCAAGCCACGGTCCAGCTCGACGACGACCATCGCCAGAGATCGCGCGCCAGGATCGGCCAGCATGCCGCTCGCGTCGCGCGTGGACGCTCCGCAGACCACCCTAGCCACACGCCACCCCATCACCTCGCACTCACTCTGGCCCCGCTAGCAACTCGTCGAGCATCGCAGCGCCACCTCAGACCCGCCAGACACGCTCGGAACGCGACCCTGGACCGCCGCCGCCGGAGACGACGAAGGAAATCCCGTAGACGTCGCCGCCAGACATGGAAGCAATGCGTGCGCCACAGACGCCGCCCGACCGTGCCGTCACCGCCATTAGCTTCGTCTGGACTCGTAGACGACTGCTGCACCGTTGCCTAGCCCAACAGCTCGCCGGAATCGCCGCGCCATGGTCGACCTCAACCCTGCCCCGCAGCACCCTCGCCCATATATAAATACCGCATTCCCTGGACGAAGCTGAGCACACCAATCCATTCTCCTCCCATCCCTGCTTCTCCTCGCACCGTTAGCTACCCCAATCGTCGCCGGAGCAAGGCCAATCGATCGATCGGAGCCGCGGAAGCCCTGGAGCAATCGCCGTCGACTGGAGCCTCCTCGAGCGACGCCACTGCTACAGGCTGCTTCCTCTTCATTGACAACCTCGCCTCGACCACCGCCGCCGCTCGCCGGACCTCTGGTTAGCGCTCCGACCCCCTAGGCTCACCGGAGAAGCCACGGCATCTCGTTGGAGACGACGATGCACGTGAGCCGTCCGATGCTCATCTAATCCTACGCCCCACGTTAAATCATACCGTTTCGGGTTTTATGACTCGCTGACGAGTGGCCCCCATGCTGTCAGCAAGCCCAAGCGTCTGTGGACCGTGGTGGTCTGGGCAGGCCGTTCGTTTGAATCTGGCCCGTTAGAAATTTTCCCGCCGGCCCGATTAATTCAAAATCCGTTTAATTAATTCAAATCAAATTCAATACTGAACCCCACTTTGAAAATCCATAGAATCTGTTTGGCTTGGCCAAATTTAACAAATTTGATATTGTTGGAAAGCTATAAAAAAGCTCTACAATATGTCACTGGTCCCATCTCAAGATTAGTTGTAGAATTAATCTGATAAAAAGATGAAGGCATGGACTTTTTCATATTCAAATAATTATTAAAAATCAACCAAAATAGATATTAAGTTAATTTCAACTCCAATAGCTCACATTTGACTTACACTAATTGTTTCTGCAAGAAAATGGTGTGGTCACTTTGCATGATCATGCCCTAGTTTAATTAATGGACAATAGGGCTAGTTTAATCAAGTGATATTGTCCAAAACTATTATGTAAATTATATGAAGTATTCTACTTCATTTAAATCTTGTCCCAAATGAATTAATGTGATGTTTGAACCCCTGGTCAAACACTCTTATATGAAATACCTTGAGATTTAAATCATTTGTAGAGTTATTAAATAGTATGAGGTGGTCTACCTCATTTAAATTATTTTCTCAAATCTTATATTTAATAATTGGAGGCACCATTAAAGCCTCCACATTAACCCACATCATTAGAATTAATTAATCCGTTAGATCTTAATTCTGCGTCTAGGATAAACCGTACGTATGTACCAAACAGAGTTATGCCGGGCGTGACAAACTGTCACGATAGTCTCTCATCAAATCATACAGGATAGAAAAAAAAGGAGGAACCAAACGGTTAGAATCTGGACTCTTTCTTTTGAATGCAGAAGTTAGGTTGTTAGTTGTTAGATGTGCGAAAAAAAGGTGACGTGACTACCAAAAGAACCCCACCTATTTAACAGTCCTTAGTTTAAACGCTATTTGTTCTCTAGCTGGGAAAAAAAGGTCCTCCTATTTATTCTCTTAGCTGGGCATAAAAATTAGTTCTAATTATTTCACGCAAAAAAAAATCGGGCCAATTTAGCTCTCCTTTTGCATGTACATGCCGAATCTCGCTACGAGGTGATGAACATACATGGTGGCCGGTATCGCAATTTGCGAGTAGACGGCGGTGTACGCCATACATACACATCCGCAGTGTACATAAACAATGGTTGCAAGCTGCTATTTCTTCTTGAGGCAATAGACAGGCAAGGATGAGTATTTTAGCAATGCAATCACTGGAGTTACAACTCGCATCACGCATGGCGTTGTTGGCTATCGGTGTACATACATAACCAGTATGCAATAGCCAGGCAACAAATGCATGAAGAACGACGCGACATGCGCAGCCGCCGGAAAAATTGTTGATCTTTTCGTCTGCCTCGGCCAATCTGTTACAGGTTAAGCAGGCATCTCAAGGAAACAACACGGTAAAAGTGAGTCCACTAAAAGATGTCTAACTCCTACGAGTATTTTACAGCTTGATATTATTGTTTTCTCATTTGTAGGCTGGTCAGAGTTGGAGAGGAGCAAGATCTACCGCCGCTGTACAGGACAATCTGCAGGTTCGTGTCGATTTTTGGCGCAGATGATGTCAATTTTGGCCGACACAATAGCAATGAGACTCAACGCCCTCTATTGCTAATAGCTGTTTTCTAACTAATATAATTTCTCTTGGCCTAAGCACATGCACATAGTCCAATGCTTTAATCTTCAAACTGATTCTCTGAATATGTTGTCCAGGTATTTTAGGTGTATCTCTCGCCTATTCTCCTAACACCTTAGAGAAGTCTGCCAACACGTTAAACCTGATCGTATATCCATATAGAAATTGGTGTGGGATCTCAGTAACCAGGTAAGTGTGTAGAATTAAAATTGCTAAGTTTGGCCGCTTTCTTTCTTCTTTCATGTAAACTGTCGGACGCGATGGTATAGATGGATACATCTGTATTTAATATTTTGAACGCCATGTTTCGACTTCGTATTCGATAGAGAATTTTTTTTGTAAATGCATTATTTGATTATTCCTCGGCTGAAAATAATTCAATCTAGATATTAATAAAATAAAATATTCAACAATTATCAAGTTATTGAACTTTTAAGTAATTAGAGTAGACGTTAAAAATAATACATGTGACAATCGGCCCGGTTTTATAAAAATGGTCTATTATAAAAAGAAAAATATATCCAATTAAGCCTACCCGTTTCTTTTTTGTGATGTAAGTACATTCATTAAATGTACTCGCTTAGTTCGAGTGAACAAGAAAAGTCAGTATTCTCCGTGATAATGAAGCATGAATATTTACGGTACCAAATAAATATCAATTAATTCAACATAAAATATTTTTCATGATATATAGATGTCGATAGTTTCTTCTATTTATTTGATAAAACTTACACTTTATTTTTTCTAAACCTATACACCTTATTCATTACCGCATGACCAGAAACGACATACATATGAGAAGTACTTCCTCTATTCTATATTAGGTGTTGCTAAATCAACGAAAACTAATGGAACGAATGGAGTAACAGATTCCAAACATATATTGAGCATAAGTTTGACAAGGGTGGCAAAAATCAGAAAATAGTTGCTTAAATAGTCATCCGAACAAAAGTTACGAAATCATTGTCAAAATATTGTGAGTGAAAGTACTTCTTTCCTGCAATCTTCCACAAGCATACTACTCCGTTGTTACTATACTCGAGAATGCATTTTAATCTTAATTGATGACGTAATTAATTACTAGCCCGTGCAGGGTCACGGGTTAATGACTAGTGATGATAATGAATGGTTGACTTAGGTCAACATAAATTCATGCATGATTGTTTGAGAAATTAAATCTTAAGAAGATTTTAATGAGAGGAAATTATTTCTCAAGAACCTTATGAAAACTATCATTTACATATGAAATAAGAAGAAATTATTTCTTCTCAAGCCCCACCACCAATGCACCCTAATTAGATTAATTGTGTGCTTAGAATAGTTTGTGTGAATATATGTGATGTATGGAATAGCCATTGAA
The DNA here is from genome assembly GCF_019359855.2 of Lolium perenne. Taxonomy (NCBI): domain Eukaryota; kingdom Viridiplantae; phylum Streptophyta; class Magnoliopsida; order Poales; family Poaceae; genus Lolium; species Lolium perenne. The sequence goes on from NC_067250.2 coordinate 129,301,993, forward strand.
TTAGTTGAGTAATTATACTCGTATTTAAATTTAGACGCTAGCACCGGAGAATACCTGGAGGAAGAAGGTTGCTACCAAGAAGAAGAGGAGGAGAACTTTGAGAACTACCAAGGCAAGCTAATATTCTTGCAAAGTGCAAAGCCCTTTGGGGCAAGGCACCATAGTCTTACCTTTCTTACCATAAGCCTATCCCAAGTTTCTACCTTACAAGTTTTTACTTGTTTTCTCAAGAAGTTACTTTTATAGTTAACTTTGGTCTAAGTTAAAGGTGGTTACTAGAGTAGTAAAATGAGTATCCAACTAGCCAAGCAAGATAGCACCCCTCATGATTAGAGCTAGTGCTAATGAATTTAAAACTTGACTACTCTAGATGGGAACAATGTGACTTGAACTGAATTTTGAAACCTTGGAATGAGAAAGCATTCCATTGAATGATTTTTGAAGGTGAATATGACCAAGAGAAGATGGTGATTTTTTATAAAATGATATTGGTTTGAATGCGATACCTTTCCAATATTGAGTACCCCCACAATACCTGATTATGGGTAGGGCTTAACTGGAAGTTTATGCATCTTAGTATGGGTTCCCTCTGAACACACATCATAGGGGTTATGCTTGAGGCTGCCTCCGTTGTTGAGAAATGATGTGAATTGAGGTGAATTGTACGGCCAAGCCCTGTGCAGTTCCCAGGTTGACAGTTGGTCTTCACTGGGAGGCCAAGCTCATGGGGAGAGGTGCTCATACTAGGATTTGTAAGTGAAAGGTTATGGTTGATGATCCGCGTACTGTGTTACGATGATTCGGGGTAATCCCGACGGATGAAATCAAATGTTGTGGCACAAGTGTGCAACCTCTGCAAAGTGTTAATCTATTCGAATAGCCGCGTCCACGGTTACGGACGGTTGGAAAGGCCATACAGTTTCCGATGTCAAATTCTTGAAAATGTTGGTGAAATGAATTGTGAAGTGGTGAATTGAATTGAAATCACCACTTGAATGGTGGGAATGACAATAATGTTCCCACTTGAGTTAGTTAGCACATGAATAAGCTTTTCTCAAATACTTGTGAACTAAAATTGGATTTATGCAAATAAACTATAGCTTAGCAAACCTTACTAGAATTGTCTAGCACTTACACTAGTATTAGTTTGCGATACTTGAAGTACTCACGGTTTTGTCCCTGGCTATTCAAATGGCCAGAGTATGAAGATGAACAAGGAGATGACCAGCAGGACGCCTACGACAACTAGGAGTCTTCCGACGTCAAGCGTTGGCCTGTGGACTAGAGAGTCCTTGTATCTTACGCTTCCGCTATGAACTTGTGTTTGTTCGTTGATCAATAGATCAACTATTCGTGTAATATGGATGATGTGATTCCAATTGTAAGACAATATGGTTTGTAATGAATGATGACTGTGATACTTAACTATTATGCCTCGCAACAACAATATTCCTGGGATTGCGATGTATGACATAATAGGCATCCGGGCTTAAAACTCCGGGTGTTGACAAGACTCGAGAGAGAAAGAGAAGAGGAAGAAATGAGAGCTCCCTGGGGAAGAACATTATTTTTGTCGTTCTGCTCGTAGCTTGAAACTAAAAATTTCGGCCGTGCGCCAAATCATCCCGCCGCATCCATTCGAAAATCTTGTGACCAGTTTTACCCTTTTAACCCTGGTCCGGAAGCTACAACCCACCAACCATGGAGGGCTCTTTCGGTAACAATGAAATATCTTGCCTAGATCCCGAACCCTCCCCACAGGCCCACACCCACCCACCAACCATTCGCCCCATTAGCTCAAAAATACTCTCACACGCCAAAGCTCTGACTCTCTACAGTACTAGATCTGCTTCGTCGCCGCATACTCCTCCACAGCGTAGCCTTGATCGTGTTGGCTGTCCACCCACCTGATCCGCTCCCCCGCCGCCCTCGCCACCGAAGGATCTGCTTCACCGCCGACCTCGCCACCGACGGATCTGCTTCACCGCCGACCTCGCCACCGACGGATCTGCTTCACCGACGGATCTGCTTCACCGCCGACCTCATCCACAACGTAGCAATCAACGCCTTTCCTGTCGACGCACCGGATCCTCTCCAATGGAACCGGGTCTACTTCACCGCGGCCCCCCCTCCACAGAAGCCGATCTATTCCACCGACTACCTCGGCGCAGCGGCTGTATCAACTTCACCGAATCCCTTGCCAGCCAACCAGATCTGCTTCACTAACGCGTACTTCTACTGAAACAGGGTCGACTCATCGTCTCCCGCGTTCGCCGCCGCTGGAATGCAAGTTGCCGCCCCGTCCACCCCGCCGCAGCTTGGTTAGTACGCTGGCCCGTTAGATCGCGGTGTTTCTTTAACCATGTTTTGTGTAGTTATTTGCAGATCTCATATGCCATTAACTTTCTTGATGTGTTACTTCGCATGAAGTTCGTTTAAATATTGTACAGTACAAAAGCATTATCCGGTCGCTACCATCCTGTTCATTCTACTGACACATGTGTGCATCCACATATTTATAGCCTTATACCCATTCATTTGCTGCCAATTATTTTTGTACTGCATGCTATTCCTTTTATAGTCATGCAATGGGCATTTCCAATCTGGTTGTTCTTATACCATGTCATTAGCTCACCGCTAGCCGCTAGCTGTTTTCCCGTGCCTGCTATTCTCACACTGCTTTTATAATCATGCTATGTGCATTTCCAATCTGCTTGCTCTTATACCTCGTCTTTAGCTTATAGCTATTTTTTTCCATGAATGCTCCCTTACGCAGCTTGTATAGTTATTGATGCGTGCATGTCTTGTCTTTGTATTATCGTAGACTAACTTGTCAATGTTATTTTTCCTAGGGATTGATCATGCGAACCACTTATTAGAATATCCAACATTAGCAATGGGACGCTAGGGAAGGTTGGAATCTGAGTTCTTGGTTGGTAACTCTGGCAGTTTACTTCCGTTATTATCTATAACCTATATGCATTGTTCCTTATGCAAGAGATTAACACTTGGAACCCTGCCATAGCAATGCCATCCACTGGCTATGTGGTGGATCCCACATACTAAATGGGCCGGCCCTTTAACAGGAAAGTGGGACCCACCCGTGTTTTTGGCCCGGCCCACTATCTTGCTGGGCCGGCCCATTTGCTATATGGTGGACCCCACATACTAAATGAGTCGGCCCTTTAACAGGAAAGTGGGACCCACCCGTGTTTTTGGCCCGGCCCACTTTTTTGTTGGGCCAGCCCATTTGATCTATTGTGGACCCCACGTACTAAATGGGCCGGCCCGATAGCAGGAAAGTGGGACCCACAGGCTAATTGGGCCGGCCCAATAACTTCTTGGGCCGGCCCACTTGCTTTAAGGTGGACCCCACTTGTAAAATGGGCCGGCCCGATAACAGGAAAGTGGGTCCCACATGTCTTGTGGGCCGGCCTTTTTGCCTGTTGACCGGTCAAACGAGTGCATTCGGCCCGGCCCACATGCTTAGTGGGCCGGCCCATTAATGTTTTGACCAGTCAACCTTAGAGGTTAGGCCCGGCCCACGTAACTAATGGTCCAGCCCAGCTATATAGTTGACCGGTCAAACTAAGTCAGTTGGCCCGGCCGCAAACTTAATGGGCCGGCCCGCTTAAGATGTGGCAGGCCTCGTGTGGGCCTACCATCTACCACGGGGTTTCAGCCGGTTAACGCCGTTAACTGACAGTTAACGGTGTTTTCCATGTGGCAGTTTGCATGACGTCAGCAGTCAACGGGCTCCCGGAAACACTTCTGCAACCGTCCGATTTTCCGTGGCGGAAGGGCGCCCAAGCGCGACGGACCGAAAAAAACGTGGTAGGACTTTGCCTGACGCAGTTTCGACAACAGAACCCATATCGTCGGGTTAGGCCCATAGGCGACGAAAAATACCCCATAGCGGACGATTTTGGGACGTTGTCTATCAGAACTTTTCTTGTAGTGACACTGTCTACAGGAATAGAAGCGTGCGTAGACATTAAGCTATTTTCTGGCGCCGTTGCCGGGGACGTGAAGAAAAATTACACCACAGAGATTTCTAACTCCCACATCAAGTGCACGCCAGCAAAGCTATTTTCTGGCACCGTTGCCGGGGAGGAAAGGTAAAAGGCACTCACACTCCGGTCCCAGGTAACTAAGTTAGTTTCTGGCGCCGTTGTGAGTGCTCGAAGGTATTTCCTTTAGATCCTGCAATTGCATCTTTTTGTTTCTTGTTTTTATTTTTCACTAGTTAGGCATAATGGAAAGCAACTATGAGCTTTTTAATCATATTTATTTCCTGAGTTAAGACATGGATTGTTTGCTGCGAAAATTAAAAAACCTATGGAACCTTATTTGCATGCTAGTAGCAATAATATTAGTATGAACGCTTTGAACACCATTGTTGCTAATGATATGGAAAATTCTAAGCTTGGGGAAGCTGGTTTTGATGAGCATGATATTTTTAGTCCCCCAAGCATGGAGGAGAAAATTTTCTTTGATGATACTTTGCCTCCCATTTATGATGATTATAATGATAGTGGTCTTTTGGTGCCGCCTACTATGGAGGATAAATTTTATTATGATTATACTATGCCTCCTACACTTGATGAGAATAATAATGATAGCTACTTTGTTGAATTTGCTCCTACTACAATTAATAAGAATGACTATGCTTATGTTGGGAGTAGTAATTATTCTATGCATGAGACTCGTGATAAGAATGTTTCATTTGATAGTTATATTGTTGAGTTTGTTCATGATGCTACTGAAAATCTTTATGAGAGAGGAAAATATGGTTGTAGAAGTTTTCATGTTACTAAAACACCTCTCTTTTTGCTGAAAATCTTGAAGTTGCGCTTGTCTAGTCTTTCTATGCTTGTTGCATTATGCTTCGTGAATTTGTTTATTTACAAGATTCCTTTTCATAAGAAGTGGGTTAGACTTAAAAGTGTTTCATATTTGCTTTTTGATGCTCTCTTTTGCTTCAACTCTTATTTCTTGCGAGTGCATCATTAAATTTACTGAGCCCATCTTAATGGCTATAAAGAAAGCACTTCTTGGGAGATAACCCATGTGTTTATTTTGCTACTGTTTTATTGTGTCTTGGAAGTTGTTACTACTGTAGCAACCTCTCCTTATCTTTATTTTATTGCATTGCTGTGCCAAGTGAAGTTTCTAATAGAAGGTTGATACTAGATTTGGATTACTGCGCAGAAACAGATTTCTTGCTGTCACGAATTTGGGCAGGGTTCTCTGTAGGTAACTCAGAAAAATCTACCAATTTACGTGCGTGATCCTCAGATATGTACGCAACTTTCATTAGTTTGGAGTTTCTCATCTGAGCAAGTTTAGTGCCCCAGAAAAATTCGTCTTTATGGACTGTTCTGTTTTGACAGATTCTGTCTTTTATTTCGCATTGCCTCTTTTGCTGTGTTGGATGGATTTCTTTGTTCCATTAACTTTCAGAAGCCTTGGGCAATTTCCAGAAGTGTTAAGAATGATTGTGTCACCTCTGAACATGTGAATATTTGATTATGCACTACCCTCTAATGAGTTTGTTTTGAGTTTGGTGTGGAGGAAGTTTTCAAGGGTCAAGAGAGGAGGATGCTATATGATCAAGAAGAGTGAAAAGTCTAAGCTTGGGGATGCCCCCGTGGTTCATCCCTGCATATTTCAAGAAGACTCAAGCATCTAAGCTTGGGGACGCCCAAGGCATCCCCTTCTTCATCGACAAATTATCAGGTCACCTCTAGTGAAACTATATTTTTATTCCGTCACATCTTATGTACTTTACTTGGAGCGTCTGTGTGCTTTTATTTTAGTTTTGTTATTTTCATTCCCTGAATAAATGCTTGTGTGGGAGAGAGACACGCTCCGCTGGTTCATATGAACACATGTGTTCTTAGCTTTTAATGTTCATGGCGAAGGTTGAAACTGCTTCGTTCATTGTTATTTGGCCGGTTCAGGAAATGTTGCATGTGGTAGTGGTATAATGAAACACTTGCATTATCTTGTAGATCATTGAGCTTTGATAACTTGATTCTTTGCAAACGTTTTGAGGTATTTAGATGATAAGGCTTGTTGTTTAAATAAGTTAAAATTAGTAGTGGATTGTTGTCTCTAAGCTTGTGCCGTACTATAAACTCTATTTAAATAGTTGAAGGTGTAGTTGGACTTGATAGCTTTCCATGTCTGAGAGTTCATCGTAATAACTAAGTTGTGCTGAAGGTCGAGGGAGCTAGCGGGGTACTTGTGCCACCGTGAATGGCCCTCCTTGGAGTAAATTTTAATCATGCTCTTAATGTTGAACCTGCTAGATGTTTGCAATAAGCTTGTGAGTTCTTTTTGACTAATGTTAAGCTACGGTTTTTGGCACCTCCACCATCCAAATTTGCTAGCCTCTTTGGTACTGTGCATTGCCTTTTGCTCACATTGAGAATTATGCATACTTCGCCAGTACATCCAAACCCGTGGGAGGACTTTCTCTTGTTCTCCTACACATAAGCCCATACATCTCCTCAAAACAGCCACCATACCTACCTACCACAGCATTTCCATAGCTGTTCCGAGATATATTGCCATGCAACTTCCATTTTACATTACATGCCATGTTGTCATTCATTATTTATATATTGCTTTGCATGATTCTATACAGCTGATGTGAGGTTTACCCATGTTACGCTAGATCATTGCACATCCTGCTACACTGGCAGAGGCATACAGTTTTATACATCATGTTTTATTCATTATGAGTTATTTGTACCAAAAAGTGTGTTGTCGTATTAGGATGTTGCCCCTAAAAGTGAAAAGAGCCATGGAGGCCATCAAAAAGAGAAAAAGAAAAGAAAGAAAAAAATAGAAAAGAAAAAGAAAAAAAGAGAATAAAGAAAAAGGGGCAGCATTACTATCTTTTATCCACACTTGTGCTCATGTTTTAGCACCTGCAGTATTCATAGTCATCATTTGTGCTCATGTTTAGCACCTATATTCCATATGAGAGAGTTTTCATGTTTTACTAGTATAACTATGTGGGGAATTTACACTATAGAACTTGGGTTGTATATTCCAATGATGAGCTTCCTCAAAAAAGCTCTAGGTCTTCGTGAGCAACCAAGTTGGATGCACCCCCACTAGTTCAATTGGAGAGCTTTCATACACATATAGCTCTATGTGCATCCATTGCATGGAAATCACTACTCCTTGCATAGCTTCGATCATAAGACTTCCTCTTGTCTAATGATCACTTATAGCTTTGTAAGACTTTCTTCCATTTGGCCTTCCAAACCCCCATTAACGTTCTTTATGCCATAACATCCTGGTGCCAATGCCAAATGCTTGCGCTCACCGGTTGAGTAGACTTCGAAACAGTTGATTCATGACGTTCATGTTTATGTTTACTTGACTGAATCCTTCTTATGTTGTGAAAATTTACTTGATGCTTGGAATGAAGGATATAACTTCTATGCTGGATACTTAACACATCTTTAATGAACTTTGTACGGTTTCATGTCTTTGAAGCAATAGTTCATGAAAACTTCTAGCTTGTTTAACTCTTACATTATCATCTCTTATATCAATATAGACATTTGCTTTGAGTGATTTGATCTCAGTTCATATGATTTACATCATTATTGGATCAAGATTATGTTGGTACATTTCACTTCCGAAATTATCTTTGTTATCGTTTACCTACTCGAGGACGAGTAGGAACTAAGCTTGGGGATGCTGATACGTCTCCAACGTATCTATAATTTCTTATGTTCCATGCTTGTTTTATGACAATACCTACATGTTTTGTTCACACTTTATATCGTTTTTATGCATTTTCCGGAACTAACCTATTGACGAGATGCCGAAGTGCCTGTTCCTGTTTTCTGCTGTTTTTGGTTTCAGAAATCCTAGTAAGGAAATATTCTCGGAATTGGACGAAATCAACGCCTAGTATCTTATATTTCAAGGAAGCTTCCAGAGCACCGAAGATGGGCCAGAGGAGAGCCAGGTGGGCCCCACACAGGGTGGCGGCGCGGCCAAGGGGGGGCGCCCCCTGGTGTGTGGCTCCACCGTGGCCCTTCTAACTCCGACTCTTCGCCTATAAAAGCCTCCCTGACCTAAATCTTCGAGACGAATAAGCCACGGTACGAGAAACCTTCCAGAGCCGCCGCCATCGCGAAGCCAAGATTCGGGGGACAGAAGTCTCTGTTCCGGCACGCCGCCGGGACGGGGAAGTGCCCCCGGAAGGCATCTCCATCGATATCACCGCTATCTTCATCACCGCTACTGTCTCCCATGATGAGGAGGGAGTAGTTCTCCATCGAGGCTAAGGGCTGTACCGGTAGCTATGTGATTAATCTCTCTCTCCCATGTACTTCAATACAATGATCTCATGAGCTGCCTTACATGATTGAGATCCATATGATGAGCTTTGTAATCTAGATGTCGTTATGCTATTCAAGTGGATTTTACTTATGTGATCTCCGGAGACTCCTTGTCCCACGTGTGTAAAGGTGACAGTGTGTGCACCGTGTGGGTCTCTTAGGCTATATTTCACAGAATACTTATTCACTGAGTTATGATTTGAGTTGGATGTCTCTATGAAATTGTGGTGTGTTAGTACCTCATATGAATGCTCACAGTGAAAGCGTGGGGTGTTTATTAGTACTTGGGAATACATCTTTAAGGTTTGCCTACATGATGAATTAGAGTTCGTTATCTTGCCAGAGAGTAATTCGGAATAGCATAGTGAAGTGCTTATTTATATTCCTTTATGATTGCAATGTTGAGAGTGTCCACTAGTGAAAATATGATCCCTAGGCCTTGTTTCTAAGCATTGAAACACCGTTTCCAACAAGTTCTGCTGCATGTTTACTCGCTGCCATATTTTATTCAGTTTGCTATTACCACTCATATACATTCATACCACTTGTATTTCACCATCTCTTCGCTGAACTAGTGCACCTATACATCTGACAAGTGTATTGGGTGTGTTGGGGACACAAGAGACTTCTTGTATCGTGATTGCAGGGTTGCTTGAGAGGGATATCTTTGACCTCTTCCTCCCTGAGTTCGATAAACCATGGGTGATTCACTTAAGGGAAACTTGCTGCTGTTCTACAAACCTCTGCTCTTGGCACTACAAGAAAAGTTGCCATGGCCGACGAAGTTGAAGTCGCGCCGTGGTTGCTGGTGTACCATGGCCGACGATTTTGGGTCTGTCCGTTGTGCATGTCAAAACGTTTTTTTTCTCGTTTTTGAGGCCACCTAGCCCGACGAAACCGGCCAAAACGTTGCGTATGGTGGCCCGGGACGTGGTGCATCTCGAATTCTCAGGTTCGCCGGCCGAGTCAACGCAAATCCGCACCGCCGAGGGATGTAGGGCCCAGATGGCAGCCTCTCTGGCATTGTTTTTTTTCTCGATCGCGCCATCTCGTTCAACGCTCTCCGATCGAGCCGTTTACGATGCAGGATCATGGGTCCCGCATGTCATCCTCTATGAACCAAAATTCTTTCTATTCTTGGATTTTTTTGACCCCCTCATGGCTCGGGACTGCCTTTTTCTTTTGATCCCTTGCCGCCTTGGAAACGTTGAGACCGCTGCTGCTAAATGGGACCCGCATGTCATCCTCTATGAGCAATCAACTTTCTTTTCTTGGAGTTTTTTTTGGCACCTCAAATTTGGTCACTTGCCTTTTTCTTTCGATCCCCTGCCGCCTCTCAAACGGTGATACCGCTGCTGCTAAATGGGACCCGCATGTCATCCTCTATGTACTATAAAACTTTCTTTTCTTGGATTTTTTTGGCACCTCATATTTGGTTACTTACCTTTTTCTTTCGATCCTCGCCGCCTCTCAAACGGTGAGACCGCTCTTGCTAAATGGGACCCGCATGTCATCCTCTATGTACTATAAAACTTTCTTTTCTTGGATTTTTTTTGGAACCTCATATTTGGTCACTTGCCTTTTTCTTTCGATCTCATGCCGCCTTTGAAACATTGACTAAGCTGCTGGCTCATGGGCCCCGCATGTCATCCTCTACGACAATAAAAGTTTTCTTTCTTGAATTATTTTTGGCTCCTGATATTTGGTCACTTGCATTTTTCTTTCGATCTCATGCCACGTTGAGGACCCTGCAGGCTCATGGGACCCGCATGTCATCCTCTATGTACAATAAAATTTCTTTTCTTGGATTATTTTTGGCTCCTGATATTTGGTCACTTGCCTTTTTCTTTCGATCCCGTGCAGCCTCTCAAACGGTGATACCGCCGCTAAATGGGACCCGCATGTCATCCTCTATGTACACTCAAGTTTCTTTTCTTGAATTATTTTTGGCTCCTGATATTTGGTCACTTGCCTTTTTCTTTCGATCTCATGCCACGTTTGAAACGTTGAGGAACCCGCCGGGCTCATGGGACCCGCATGTCATCCTCTATGTGCTATAAAAGTTTATTTTCTTGGGTTTTTTTCACCCTCTGATTTTTGGCTATTTCCTTTTTCTTTTGATCCCCTGCCGCCTTGGAAATGTTGAGTAAGCTGCTGACTCATGGGACCCGCATGTCATCCTCTATGTACAATCAACTTTCTTTTTCTTTTGATCTCAAGCCGCATTTGAAACGTTGAGACCGCTGCTGCTAATTGGGACCCGCATGTCATCCTCTATGTACAATAAAGTTTTTTTCTTGGATTATCTTTGGCTCCTGATATTTTGTCACTTGCCTTTTTCTTTCGATCTCATGCCGCCTTTGAAACGTTGAGTAAGCTGCTGGCTCATGGGTCCCGCATGTCATCCTCTACGAACAATAAAAGTTTCCTTTCTTGGAGTTATTTTTGACCCCTAATTTCTGGATATTTGCCTATTTCTTTTGATCTCCTGCCCCCTTTGAAACGATGATGACGCAGCTGGCAGGTCGGTCCCACATGTCATCCTCTGTGAACAATAAGAGTTAACTTTGATTGATTTTTTTTGAACCCCTAATTAATTTCGGGATATTTCCTTTTTTCCTTTGATCCCCTGCCGCCTTGGAATCATTGAGGATGCTGCTGCCTCATGGGTCCCGCATGTCATCCTCTCAGAACGGTAAATGTTTCTTTTCTTGGATTTTGTGGACCAAACAATTTTTGGCTTATTTTTTCTTTCGATCTCCTGCAGCCTTTAAAACGTTCAGGGCGCTGCTGCCTCACGGGTCCCACATGTCAACCTCTATGAACAATAAACGCTGAGGATGCTGCTACCTCATGGGTCCCGCATGTCATCCTCTCAGAACGAAAATGTTTCTTTTCTTGTATTTTTTACCAACAGATTTTTGGTTTATTTTTTCTTTCCATCCCCTGCCGCCTTTAAAACATTGACGACGCTGCTGGCTCATGGGTCCCCGATGTCAGCCTCCCCGTACAAGAAATATGTGATATCTTGATTATTTTGCAGACAATAAACATTGTATTTTGCTCTGAGCTATTGCAAACGGATAAATTAAATCTTTATTTTTACATAAACAAACTTATATGTTGAATCTCCTTGTTTTGTGTTTTTGCGAAGCATAGGACTTTCCTGTTTTTTTAGAAAAATCCAAACTTTCCTGTTTTGGAGTGGGCTGAAATTGTACGAGTCAAAAGGCCCAGCAGGATAGTTCGAAGGCCCAGATGTCCAGATGCAGCCCAATTGAAATCTTTCTTTTCTTGGATTTTTTTCACCCCCGATTTACGGCTACTTCATTTTTCTTTTGGTCTGTGCCGCCTTGGAAATGTTGAGACCGCTGCTGCAAAATGGGACCCGCATGTCATCCTCTATGTACAATAAAATTTCTTTTCTTGGATTATTTTTGGCTCCTGATATTTGGTCACTTGCCTTTTTCTTTCAATCTCATGCCGACTTTGAAACGTTGAGGAAGCTGCTGGCTCATGGGTCCCGCATGTCATCCTCTATGAACAATAAAAGTTTCCTTTGTTGGATTTATTTTTTACCCCTAATTTCTGGTTATTTGCCTTTTTCTTTTGATCCCCTGCCCCCTTTGAAACCATGACGACGCAGCTGGCAGGTCGGTCCCACATGTCATCCTCTATGAACAATAAAGGTTTCCTTTGATAGATTTATTTTTTACCCTAATTAATTTTTGGCTATTTCCTATTTTTATTTTGATCCCCTGCCGCCTTGGAATAGTTGAGGATGTTGCTGCCTCATGGGTCCCGCATGTCATCCTCTCAGAAAGGTAAAAGTTTCATTTCTTGGATTTTGTTTACCAACTGATTTTTGGCTTTTTTTTGTTTCGATCTCCTGCCGCCTTTAAAACGTTGACGACGCTGCTGGCTCATGGGTCCCCAATGTCAGCCTCCCGCATCGCAAATCCTCTTTCGCAAAGGTTGTATTTCTAGCTAGATAGCTAAGGTGGATTCGACCGCCGTGGTTCAGGCAGCTGAGGTAAGCCTTCTTGCACTGATTAATGGAACTAGTGTATAGCAAGGTCAAGACATGTGGCTTGGTGTAATGAATCTATTTGAATCATGTTGTGGATTCAATCTGATAGTTCTCTAACAGGTCAGCCAAAATAGAAATTAAGTTTTTTTCTAAAACGGAAATGCAAATTAAGATGAACACAAACATTAGTTATCATAATAGCTGATCATACATACATACTTGCTAAGAGCAAAATCTTGCCAGAGTTTTACCACCCATACAATTAATTAGCAGTTCAGATAAGATAACCTTATATAAGTATAACTACAAATGCATTTGCTAAGGGCTCATGGGACAATAGAACTAGACAACCGCAAACTTGATGACCAGCATGTCACAGTGGCATCGAAAGATCTTGACCTTCAACTTTGATCCAATGCGAAGTTTGGCACCGTCAATGAACTTTTTCCACCTGGAAGTAACATCCAAGCGGCCATCTGTGGGACTGACGGAGTACCGTCCCTCCACGGTGAGACCTTCACTCTCCATGACGAGGGAAATCTTGCCCCTTCGGCCAGCATTGAGATCCTTGGCGATACTTTTAGGCAATTTCTGATTCAAAGCAAGAGATACCAACAAAAATTAGTCAATGGCACCAATGCATCAAGACCGAACCATGTGAGACTTTGAGCAGAGAAGACATCAAGATAAGAGCGATTATGCCGTCATATACTCACGAACATAGCCTTCAGATGCGTCCTGGTCACCACACGGGTGGCCACGGCAATGAGCTGAGACCTCGGTGATCCGGTGGGCAGGTGCAGGAGCCTGGGCTGGTACACGAGCTGGTGCCGATGCAGGAGACTGCGGGCAGTGCAATAAACGGCGCCTCTAGAGGAACCGGTGGCCGATGCAGGAGACTGTTGGGCAGGTGCAGAAACGGTGCGACTAGAGGAACCAGGTGCGATGCGGTGAGCTCACTTGGGCAGGTGTAGTATATGGGGCCTCTACAGGAACCAATGCTGATGTAGGGGCTGATACGTCTCCGACGTATCGATAATTTCTTATGTTCCATGCCACATTATTGATGATATCTACATGTTTTATGCACACTTTATGTCATATTTATGCATTTTCTGGAACTAACCTATTAACAAGATGCCGAAGAGCCAGTTGCTGTTTTCTGCTGTTTTTGGTTTCAGAAATCCTAGTAAGAAAATATTCTCGGAATTGGACGAAATCAACGCCCAGGGGCCTATTTTACCACAAAGCTTCCAGAAGACCGAAGAGTCAACGAAGTGGGGCCACGAGGTGGCCAGGGGGTAGGGCGGCGCGGCCCCACCCTTGGCCGCGCTGACCTGTCTCCTGGGCCCCTCGCGACGCCCCCTGACCTACCCTTCCGCCTACAAATAGCCTTCGTCGCGAAACCCCCAGTACCGAGAGCCACGATACGGAAAACCTTCCAGAGATGCCGCCGCCGCCAATCCCATCTCGGGGGATTCAGGAGATCGCCTCCGGCACCCTGCCGGAGAGGGGAATCATCTCCCGGAGGACTCTACGCCGCCATGGTCGCCTCCGGAGTGATGTGTGAGTAGTCTACCCCTGGACTATGGGTCCATAGCAGTAGCTAGATGGTTGTCTTCTCCTCATTGTGCTTAATTGTCGGGTCTTGTGAGCTGCCGAACATGATCAAGATCATCTATCTGTAATTCTATATGTTGTGTTTGTTGGGATCCGATGAATAGAGAATACCATGTTATGTTGATTATCAATTTATATCTATGTGTTGTTTATGATCTTGCATGCTCTCCGTTATTAGTAGATGCTCTGGCCAAGTTGATGCTAGTAACTCCAAGAGGGAGTATTTATGCTCGATAGTGGGTTCATGTCTCCGTGAATCTGGGGGAGTGAGAGAAACCTCTAAGATTATGGATGTGCTGTTGCCACTAGGGATAAAACATTGATGCTATGTCCGAGGATGTAGTTATTGATTACATTACGCGCAATACTTAATGAAATTGTCTGTTGTTAGCAACTTAATACTGGAGGGGGTTCGGATGATAACCTGAAGGTGGACTTTTTAGGCATAGATGCATGCTGGATAGCGGTCTATGTACTTTGTCGTAATGCCCAATTAAATCTCAGTATACTCATCATAATATGTATGTGCATGGTCATGCCCTCTTTATTTGTCAATTGCCCAACTGTAATTTGTTCACCCAACATGCTGTTTATCTTATGGGAGAGACACCTCTAGTGAACTGTGGACCCCGGTCCAATTCTCTTTACTGAAATACAATCTACTGCAATCCTTGTTCTACTGTTTTCTGCAAACAATCATCATCCACACTATACATCTAATCCTTTGTTACAGCAAGCCGGTGAGATTGACAACCTCGCTGTTTCGTTGGGGCAAAGTACTTGGTTTGTGTTGTGCAGGTTCCACGTTGGCGCCGGAATCCCTGGTGTTGTGCCGCACTACATCTCGCCGCCATCAACCTTCAACGTGCTTCTTGACTCCTACTGGTTCGATAAACCTTGGTTTCTAACTGAGGGAAACTTACTGCTGTACGCATCACACCTTCCACTTGGGGTTCCCAACGGTCGTGTGCTGTACGCGTGTCAAGCTAAATTTCTGGCGCCGTTGCCGGGGAGATCAAGACACGCTGCAAGGGGAGTCTCCACATCGCAATCTCTTTACTTTGTTTTTGTCTTGCTTAGTTTTATCTACTACTTTGTTTGCTACACTAAATCAAAATACAAAAAAATTAGTTGCTAGTTTTACTTTACTTGCTATCTTGTTTGCTATATCAAAAACACAAAAAAATTAGTTACTTGCATTTACTTTATCTAGTTTGCTTTATTTACTATTGCTAAAATGGGTACTCCTGAAAATACTAAGTTGTGTGACTTCACAACCGCAAATAATAATGATTTCTTATGCACACCTATTGCTCCACCTGCTACTACAGCAGAATTCTTTGAAATTAAACCTGCTTTACTAAATCTTGTTATGCGAGAGCAATTTTCTGGTGTTAGTTCTGATGATGCTGCTGCCCATCTCAATAATTTTGTTGAACTATGTGAAATCCAAAAGTATAAAGATGTAGATGGTGACCTTATAAAATTAAAATTGTTCCCTTTCTCATTAAGAGGAAGAGCTAAAGATTGGTTGCTATCTCTGCCTAAGAATAGTATTGATTCATGGACTAAATGCAAGGATGCTTTTATTGGTAGATATTATCCCCCTGCTAAAATTATATCTTTGAGGAGTAGCATAATGAATTTTAAACAATTGGATACTGAGCATGTTGCACAAGCATGGGAAAGAATGAAATCTTTGGTTAAAAACTTCCCAACCCATGGACTGACTACTTGGATGATCATCCAAACCTTTTATGCAGGACTGAATTTTTCTTCGCGGAACCTATTGGATTCAGCTGCTGGAGGTACCTTTATGTCCATCACTCTTGGTGAAGCAACAAAGCTTCTTGATAATATGATGATCAATTACTCTGAATGGCACACGGAAAGAGCTCCACAAGGTAAGAAGGTAAATTCTGTCGAAGAAACCTCTTCCTTGAGTGATAAGATTGATGCTATTATGTCTATGCTTGTGAATGATAGGACTAATATTGATCCTAATAATGTTCCGTTAGCTTCATTGGTTGCTCAAGAAGAACATGTTGATGTAAACTTCATTAAAAATAATAATTTCAACAACAATGCTTACCAGAACAATTCTAGTAACAACTATAGGCCATATCCTTATAATAATGGCAACGGCTATGGTAATTCTTATGGGAATTCTTACAACAATAATAAGAACACACCCCCTGGACCTGAAGCCATGCTTAAAGAATTTATTAGTACACAAACTGCTTTTAACAAATCTGCTGAAGAAAAGCTTGGGAAAATTGATATACTTGCTTCTAAAGTCGATAGTCTTGCTGCTGATGTTGATCTTTTGAAATCGAAAGTTATGCCTAATGAAAATCTTAATAATAAAATTGTTACTACAGCAAATGCCATCCAAGTTAGAATTAATGAGAATATAAGATTGATGGCCGAATTGCGTGCTAGGTGGGAAAGAGAAGAAAATGAAAAAGAAGATAAGATAGCTAAAGTTTGGACTATTACCACCACTAGTAATGCTAATGCTACACAAGTTTCTGCACCTCCTACTAATAATGGTAAAAGAATTGGTGTTAGCAATGTTTCCACTTCTAATGCAAAGCGCGAAAAACTGCCTGAAACAGCTAAAACCGCTGAAACTGCCTGTGATAAAACTGCTGAAATTTTTTCCAACATTGGGGATGATGATCCCATTGCTTTAGATTATAATGGTTTGAATTTTGATGATTGCCACATCTCTGAAGTTATAAAGTTCTTACAAAAACTTGCTAAAAGTCCTAATGCTAGTGCTATAAATTTGGCTTTCACGAAACATATTACAAATGCTCTCATAAAAGCTAGAGAAGAGAAACTAGAACGCGAAGCTTCTATTCCTAGGAAGCTCGAGGATGGTTGGGAGCCCATCATTAAGATGAAGGTCAATGACTTTGATTTTAATGCTTTATGTGATCTTGGTGCAAGTATTTCTGTTATGCCTAAGAAAATTTATAATATGCTTGACTTGCCACCACTGAAAAATTGTTATTTGGATGTTAATCTTGCTGATCATTCTACAAAGAAACCTTTGGGAAAAGTTGATAATGTTCGCACATCGTTAACAATAACCTTGTCCCCGTTGATTTTGTTGTCTTGGATATTGAATGCAATGCATCTTGTCCCATCATATTGGGAAGACCTTTTCTTCGAACTGTTGGTGCTATCATTGATATGAAGGAAGGTAATATTAAATATCAATTTCCTCTAAAGAAAGGTATGGAACACTTCCCTAGAAAGAGAATGAAGTTACCTTTTGATTCTATTATTAGAACAAATTATGATGTTGACACTTCGTCTCTTGATAATACTTGATACACACTTTCTGCGCCTAGCTGAAAGGCGTTAAAGAAAAGCGCTTATGGGAGACAACCCATGTTTTTACTACAGTACTTTGTTTTTATTTTGAGTCTTGGAAGTTGTTTACTACTGTAGCAACCTCTCCTTATCTTAGTTTAGTGTTTTGTTGTGCCAAGTAAAGTCGTTGATAGTAAGGTTCATACTAGATTTGGATTACTGCGCAGAAACAGATTTCTTTGCTGTCACGAATCTGGGCAAAATTCTCTGTAGGTAACTCAAAAAATTATTCCAATTTACGTGAGTGATCCTCAGATATGTACGCAACTTTCATTCAATTTGAGCATTTTCATTTGAGCAAGTCTGGTGCCTCAATAAAATTTGTCATTACGAACTGTTCTGTTTTGACAGATTCTGCCTTTTATTTCGCATTGTCTGTTCTGTTATGTTCGATGGATATTTCGATTCCATTGACTTTCAGTAGCTTTGAGCAATGTCCAGAAGTGTTAAGAATGATTATGTCACCTCTGAACATGTATATTTTGATTGTGCACTAACTCTCTAATGAGTTGTTTTGAGTTTGGTGTGGAGGAAGTTTTCAAGGATCAAGAGAGGGAGATGATACAACATGATCAAGGAGAGTGAAAGCTCTAAGCTTGGGGATGCCCCGGTGGTTCACCCCTGCATATATCAAGAAGACTCAAGCGTCTAAGCTTGGGGATGCCCAAGGCATCCCCTTCTTCATCGACAACATTATCAGGTTCCTCCCCTGAAACTATATTTTTATTCCATCACATCTTATGTGCTTTGCTTGGAGCGTCGGTTTGTTTTTGTTTTTGTTTTGTTTGAATAAAATGGATCCTAGCATTCTTTGTGTGGGAGAGAGACACGCTCCGCTGTTGCATATGGACAAATATGTCCTTAGGCTTTACTCATAATATTCATGGCGAAGTTTCTTCTTCGTTAAATTGTTATATGGCTGGAATTGGAAAATGATACATGTAGTAATTTGCTATAATGTCTTGGATAATGTGATACTTGGCAATTGTTGTGCTCATGTTTAAGCTCTTGCATCATATGCTTTGCACCCATTAATGAAGAAATACATAGAGCATGCTAAAATTTGGTTTGCATATTTGGTCTCTCTAAAGTCTAGATAATTTCTAGTATTGAGTTTGAACAACAAGGAAGACGGTGTAGAGTCTTATAATGTTTACAATATGTCTTTTATGTGAGTTTTGCTGCACCGGTTCATCCTTGTGTTTGTTTCAAATAGCCTTGCTAGCCTAAACCTTGTATTGAGAGGGAATACTTCTCATGCATCCAAAATCCTTGAGCCAACCACTATGCCATTTGTGTCCACCATACCTACCTACTACATGGTATTTCTCCGCCATTCCAAAGTAAATTGCTTGAGTGCTACCTTTAAATTTCTATCCTCTACCTTTACAATATATAGCTCATGGGATAAATAGCTTAAAAACTATTGTGGTATTGAATATGTACTTATGCACTTTATCTCTTATTAAGTTGCTTGTTGTGCGATAACCATGTTCCTGGGGACACCATCAACTACTCTTTGTTGAATATCATGTGAGTTGCTATGCATGTCCGTCTTGTCTGAAGTAAGGGAGATTTACCACCTAATGGTTAGAGCATGCATATTGTTAGAGAAGAACATTGGGCGGCAAATGAAAGCCATGATCCATGGTGGAAGTTTCTGTTTTGGACAAATATCCTCAATCTCATATGAGAAAATTAATTGTTGCTACATGCTTATGCATATAAGAGGAGTCCATTATCTGTTGTCTATGTTGTCCCGGTATGGATGTCTAAGTTGAGAATAATCAATAGCGAGAAATCCGATGCGAGCTTTCTCCTTAGACCTTTGTACAGGCGGCATAGAGGTACCCCTTTGTGACACTTGGTTAAAACATGTGCATTGCGATAATCCCGGTAATCCAAGCTAATTAGGACAAGGTGCGGGCACTATTAGTATACTATGCATGAGGCTTGCAACTTGTAAGATATAATTTACATAACACATATGCTTTATTACTACCGTTGACAAAATTGTTTCTTGTTTTCAAAATCAAAGCTCTAGCACAAATATAGCAATCGATGCTTTCCTCTTTGAAGGACCATTCTTTTACTTTTATTGTTGAGTCAGTTCACCTATCTCTCTCCACCTCAAGAAGCAAACACTTGTGTGAACTATGCATTGATTCCTACATACTTGCATATTGCACTTGTTATATTACTTTACATTGACAATATCCATGAGATATACATGTTATAAGTTGAAAGCAACCGCTGAAACTTCATCTTCCTTTGTGTTGCTTCAATACCTCTACTATGAATTATTGCTTTATGAGTTAACTCTTATGCAAGACTTATTGATGCTTGTCTTGAAGTACTATTCATGAAAAGTCTTTGCTATATGATTCATTTGTTATTCATGTCATATACATTGTTTTGATCGCTGCATTCATTACATATGCTTACAATAGTATGATCAAGGTTATGATGACATGTCACTCCAGAAATTATCTTTGTTTATCGTTTACCTGCTCGGACGAGCAGGAACTAAGCTTGGGGATGCTGATACGTCTCCGACGTATCGATAATTTCTTATGTTCCATGCCACATTATTGATGATATCTACATGTTTTATGCACACTTTATGTCATATTTATGCATTTTCTGGAACTAACCTGTTAACAAGATGCTGAAGAGCCAGTTGCTGTTTTCTGCTGTTTTTGGTTTCAGAAATCCTAGTAAGGAAATATTCTCGGAATTGGACGAAATCAACGCCCAGGGGCCTATTTTGCCACGAAGCTTCCAGAAGACCGAAGAGTCAACGAAGTGGGGCCACGAGGTGGCCAGGGGGTAGGGCGGCGCGGCCCCACCCTTGGCCGCGCCGACCTGCCTCCTGGGCCCCTCGCGACGCCCCCTGACCTACCCTTCCGCCTACAAATAGCCTTCGTCGCGAAACCCCCAGTACCGAGAGCCACGATACGGAAAACCTTCCAGAGACGCCGCCGCCAATCCCATCTCGGGGGATTCAGGAGATCGCCTCCGGCACCCTGCCGGAGAGGGGAATCATCTCCCGGAGGACTCTACGCCGCCATGGTCGCCTTCGGAGTGATGTGTGAGTAGTCTACCCCTGGACTATGGGTCCATAGCAGCAGCTAGATGGTTGTCTTCTCCTCATTGTGCTTAATTGTCGGGTCTTGTGAGCTGCCGAACATGATCAAGATCATCTATCTATAATTCTATATGTTGTGTTTGTTGGGATCCGATGAATAGAGAATACCATGTTATGTTGATTATCAATTTATATCTATGTGTTGTTTATGATCTTGCATGCTCTCCGTTATTAGTAGATGCTCTGGCCAAGTTGATGCTAGTAACTCCAAGAGGGAGTATTTATGCTCGATAGTGGGTTCATGTCTCCGTGAATCTGGGGGAGTGAGAGAAACCTCTAAGATTATGGATGTGCTGTTGCCACTAGGGATAAAACATTGATGCTATGTCCGAGGATGTAGTTATTGATTACATTACGCGCAATACTTAATGCAATTGTCTGTTGTTAGCAACTTAATACTGGAGGGGGTTCGGATGATAACCTGAAGGTGGACTTTTTAGGCATAGATGCATGCTGGATAGCGGTCTATGTACTTTGCCGTAATGCCCAATTAAATCTCACTATACTCATCATAATATGTATGTGCATGGTCATGCCCTCTTTATTTGTCAATTGCCCAACTGTCATTTGTTCACCCAACATGCTGTTTATCTTATGGGAGAGACACCTCTAGTGAACTGTGGACCCCAGTCCAATTCTCTTTACTGAAATACAATCTACTGCAATACTTGTTCTACTGTTTTCTGCAAACAATCATCATCCACACTATACATCTAATCCTTTGTTACAGCAAGCCGGTGAGATTGACAACCTCGCTGTTTCGTTGGGGCAAAGTACTTGGTTTGTGTTGTGCAGGTTCCACGTTGGCGCCGGAATCCCTGGTGTTGCGCCGCACTACATCTCGCCGCCATCAACCTTCAACGTGCTTCTTGACTCCTACTGGTTCGATAAACCTTGGTTTCTAACTGAGGGAAACTTACTACTGTACGCATCACACCTTCCACTTGGGGTTCCCAACGGTCGCGTGCTGTACGCGTGTCAGGGGCCTGCTGGGTAGATGCAATAAACGGTGCTGGTACAGGAACCGGTGCTGATGCAGGAGAGTGGGAAGCCGGTGCCGGTGCTGGTGTGGGTGCCCTTTGTGACATCCGCTCCTGTTCCATCAGGGGATCTGCAGCTTTGATCATGTTAACCCAGCAAGCTAGAACAGAGGGAATGGTTTAGAACAACTGCTCAGAATGCAGGGTTTCAAAAAAAACTGCTCAGAATGCAGTAATCAAAGGATATGAGTACAAAAAAGTTACATATTATATATTTGGAAGTGTCTCCAACTCTGTAAGCAGTTACGTATATCTGCCCGTTTGAGTTTCTGATGCTCAGCTCGTCGCCCTTCTTCAGACCGTAGTCAAAAGCAAACTTTCTCCAATCATGTCCATACAAATATGTGATGGCCTGCGTCTTGTAGACATACACCTCATAGACCGTGTAGGTGTTCATCAATTTGCCATTGCCATGCATAGTGAAAGACCCTTCATGCGGACACATCTGGTTAATCATTGGACGAAGTTCACAAGGTACAGTATGCAGGTGAAAATTGATACTAATGTAAGAAGCAGGAAGACTAAAAACAAGACTTTACTATATGCCAATTCATGCTAAACCACTGAGAATACATACCTGTAACTCTGTGAAGGAGTTATTAGAAAGGTAGATAGAGCCATAGGAGGTGTTATATGCGGGGTATGTACATGGGCCCGCCATATTCCCGCAAGCTCGGCATCGGGATGGTGAAGAAAACATGGGAGGTACTACTGGTGCGTAGCGCTGAATGTAAGTGGAAGAATTAGGTTGTGTAAAGTGCATAGTTCAGAGCAATGCAAATGTTGACAAGCGAGTGCATAACACTATGTTACAAACTGAACAGTCAAAATTTAGTGTATGATGAATATAAGCATGCTAATTTGGCGTTTCCGAATTCCAAGAAGCGATGAGATGAGCCGGTGATAATATCAGAAATAAATCATGGCATGTATATGTGGCTTAAGAAAATATACCCGAACCCTTGGATGGTTACGGCCCGGCTGGTCCTTGGACTTGAGCTTATATAAGCATCCAGAAGGTGGGGCTGATAGTAACTTGGTGGCAGCCTCTGCAGATGCCTCATCAGCAGCAGTTGCAATCCTTTTGACCAATGAAGGCTTAGCAGTTTCGATGCATATGAAAATTGATGAGCAATGACATCAGCATGATATATAAAATGAATCTATGAGACACTGATGCATATAGTGCTGGATGTAAGTGGAAGAATAGGGTTGTGTGTGTTTCTGAACTATTGGTAAGCATAATTAGACAAAGCCGGCAATAAACAGACAAATCAAATCATGTATGAGGATTAAGAAAATATACCTGCTTAAAAAGGATACCACCCAGCTAGCCCGTGGCCTTGTGCTTGAGGAGGTTTTCATAAAATGGTGGCGGCACCATCATCTTCACAGCAGCCTCATCAGGATCATTTTTTATCCATTTGAGTAGAGGCACAGAAGCTTCATCCTGCATATGAATAGCAACAGAACTCATCATTGATATTTAATAAATCTATGAGATGGACTGATGCAAAAAGTGCGGGATGTAAGTGGAAGAATAGGGTTGTGCATAGACAACAGTTGACAACAATGCAAATGATTACAAAAGAAGCCAACGGAACTCAACAGTTTATATACCGGATGAGACAGTGAAAAGTGAAAAATTAGTGTATGATGATTGTAAGCAAACGCAGTTGTTTCGAACTTTTGGTAAGCATTAGGCAAAGCCAACAGTAATTAAACAGATAATAATAAAATCATGTATGTGGATTAAGAAAATATACCAGATTCATTAAAAGGTCACCACCCAGCTGGCCCATGGCCTCGTGCTTGTAGAGGTTTTCGGATGATGGTGCCGGCACCATCGTCCTCACAGCAGCCTCATCAGCCTCATTTTGCATCCACTTGAGTAAAGGCGCAGCAGTTTCAGCCTGCATAAGAATGGGAACAGATCTCAGTGATATTGAATGACTCGAGACAGATCGATGCATATAGTCTTGGATGTAAGTGGAAGGGTATGGCTGTGTATGGACAACAGTTCACAACAATGCAAGGGTGTGTTCGGTTCTGAAACAGCGTGGAATGGAATGGAATGGTTCCATTTCAGAGGAATGGAATGGTTACATTTTTTCGGTTGGAAAAAATGGAGAGCGGAACAGATCAAGGTTAAACTAATCATTTACCTCAAAATTGTAATTAGCAATTGCAAGTGACATTTAATCTCAAAATCGTAATTAACAGCGCCTAATGGTGCTCTTTTAATCTAAAAATCGTAATTAACATCATTTTTTGTTGGGTTAGGGGAACTGGAGAGTAGATGAACATTACTGTATGATGATTGTAAGCAAACGAATTTGGTGTTTCTAAACTTTTGGCTTCGAGATCTTCTGGGCTTCAACTATAGCCTACCCCAACTTGTTTGGGACTGAAAGGCTTGGTTGTTGTTGTTGTTGTTGTAAACTTTTGGCAAGCATTAGAAAAAACCGACAATAAACAGACAAATATCAAGGCATGTTTTGTGGATTAAGAAAATATACCATATTCATTAAAAGATCACCACCAGTGGGCGCGTGGCCTTGTGCTTGTAGAGGCATTTAGAAGATGGGGCGGCATCAACATACCGGCAGCCCGATCAGCCGATTTTGATCTTCCTTTTGAGTAAAGGCCCTAAAGTTTCAATCTGCATATGAATAGCAAAACAAAAGGCAGACCTCAGCAGTGATATTGAATTACTGTATGAGATAGACTGATGCATATAGTGGATGCTCTTAGCCTTTTGCACCATGAACACTAGCTATGGACAGACAAAAAAAACTACTCCTGTTGACTCAGCTTTGTCTAGATACCTCCATCCCAAAGCTTAAGGCTTATTTATTTTTGAGAAATCAAAACAAGTAAAGTTTGACCAAAATTTTAGAACATTCTATCAACAAATATAATATTGTGTAGATACCGTATGAAAATATATTTCACAACCTATTTAATGATATTAATTTTGTATTTTGCATGTTAATGATTTTTGGTAAAAGCTTAGTCAAACATGGTATAGTTTGACTTTCTAAAAATAATATAATCCCTAAGCTTTGGGATGGAGGTAGTAGTATCTAGAGCTAAAAACACATCTAGATACATCCGTATCTACAGATAGTTGAGTCAATTAATTTGGATCCGAGGGAGTATCGATTCGACTACATCATGGTAAGTTGGTTAAAAAAATTACCCCTCGGCGGTCCCCGCCCACTCTCGGCGGTGGCATTTCGCTTCTTGTGTCGCAGATCGGGCCATGCTCTGCAGCGGGTGGGCGCTATTCTCGTTCCCCATAGCCTCGGCACGGAACCCGGAGGTACCAACCTGATACAGAGAATATAGAGCATGGTGTCACAGAGGCTTTACGCACAAACAGTGAAGACATGTGCAACTTTAAGCATCTTCCATCAGGAACAGATTGAGGATGCAGACAGATAGAGTGGATAAGCAAACGGAGTACCTGCTTTGCGGGGGACGCAGCTCGGGCTCAGCCAACCGCCCACATGCGTGGTGGCCTTATGCTCCATTGCCCCCACCACCACCACCGAGTTATTTCATTTACTGTCCAAGCTGACAAAATATACATTGAGGATCTGCAGAAACTACAAAGGTTGCAAATGTCGACAAATAAAGGAAGAACACCCCAATCCAAGCAAAGGTAGCCCCCGCCCCACCCCCATCAATCACTCCCGCCGCGAGGGTGACCGTAAAGACACCCCTTCGCCCGTAATAGGAAATAGTAGATGCGTAAGATATCGAGGTGAGGAAAAAAGAACCGATCTCGAGAAAGGAAAGAGCATTACTAGTACTACCTAATCCGCTTGGTCTAGATGCAGCTTGCCCCTCCAAGCTGGATGCCTGGACGGTGGAGGCGAAAGGAGGGGATCGAGCTAGCGGCTTGCATCCGTCGGCTGTCGGTACTCGATCGGGAGAGACAAAGGGGGCTACATAAAGGGGAGGGGTAACATATTTTATTACACAGTGAACTTACTGATGTGACTAGTCATTACATGTCTCACTGAAACTGGGGCCCATAGTGTGGCACCCCAAATTCACTTGAACCTCGGCAGGACACATTGGCGCGTCAAGAAAACCCCCGAATTGTAGCGGGGAAATGAAACATTTCACAAAAAATCGAAATTCAAGCACACTGCCACGCGCCAAGCACGCGGGTTGTTCCTTCCTCTTCCTCGGTTCCTCCTCCCCTATCCGAAAAAACCCCAAATCCCAAGCTCAAACAACAACAAAAAAAAAAACCAAATCCCCTGGCCGCCATGCATGTCCTCGTTAACCCGCTGGAGATCGTTCCCGGACGAGGCGGACCCCCCGCCCTGAGATCCCGAGTTCGTCCGTTCCGTCCACCTCGAGGCACTGCGTGCTGTCTCGCAGCGACGGCTTGAGGGCGCTGCAGAGGAAGTTCCGCCGGAAAGTGCTCATGGCAACCGTGCAAGCTCACCGGCGTGCTGTATCCCGAGAGGAACTGGTCAAAGCTTTGCTATTCGCAAAAAAAAAGCGGGCCAAGATCTGGTCAAAGCTTCGTCGATGGCTTGCCGCGAGAGGCTTGGAGTCAGAGTCAATAAACTAGGCTTTGGAGGACTTGGGCGGTTTACACCGATTCATATTAACTGACTCAAGTTTGTTAGTCTAGTTAACAAATGCATCTAGATACATCCATATCTAGACAAAATTGAGTCAATTAATATGAATCAGAGGGGAGTGCCTGAAAGTGTTTCATGCTACCAATTAATGCGCCGGCAGGACTGGTTGTAGAAGTAATTGTGCTACTAGTCATACGATGAACTGATTGTGTGGGTGTCAAATTTTGCAACGCGATCATCCACTGAATGCTTAATTATAGTTCTAGCGCCAAAGGCGTACAAATCATAACAAAGATAGTACATACTACAGCACCAGAACATAAGAGTACGAATCATAAAGTAGCTCAACATTTTGCATCGTGGCTAGGTGGTCCCGAGACTACCGGGACGCCCCGAGGATCTCCGGGCGTGCATCCGCTTCAACGCAAAGCTGTGTACTTGGTCCACGGCCTCCTTCTGTAGGCTGGATAATCTCAGGTGCAGGACCTTCGTCTATGAAAGGCTCGTCATCAGTACCATCCACAGGTGCATCAGGGCTGGGTGGTCTTGAGACTACCCGGACGCCACTGATGATCTCTGGGCGTGCATCCACTTCAACGCAAAGCTGTGTACTCGGTCCACGGCCTCCTTCTGTAGGCTGGATAATCTCAGGTGCAGGACCTTCGTCTATGAAAGGCCCGTCATCAGTACCATCCACAGGTGCATCAAACTGAGATTCATCTTCAAATCTCCCATCAAACTGAGAGACCTCTTCAACTCTATGCTTCGCAATTAGTACATCAACAGATTAGACAAACATCTAAGGGATGCAACCCGAACAAATGCCGTTTTACATATTTACCTTCTCATCCGGCACAGCACATGTCCCAGAGCTGAAACCCGGTTCTGAAGCAAGCGCTTTTTCTCTCCTTCCCGTCCATCCATCTCGCAACAAGTTAAATTTGAGTACGTAACTTGCACAGCAATGCAAACTATTGATCGAAACAGCGGCAGCATCAATATAAATAATTAACTACATATGCCAACACACATACAGTGTGAGCAAGATCTGCTTCTCCCGCTGAAGGATCATTATGTGGTTCACCATGATAAACCCACCTAACATATGTGCGGTCCATCCCAAAAATGTGTAAATGATCTTCCACTACATGGTGAGGCCTCTTCTCACCATTCATACATGTGCAGCGCGGGCAATACACGTCCAGGTCGTGACCTTCATGAGCTCTAATAAACCCCATAAAGGGTTGAACACCATTTATATATGAAGGGGAACATAAGTGTCCATGCAGTATCCAAGTTCTGTCCATCTGTTTAATTATGAGATACAATGGTTGGTGATTAATTTAAGGCGAAGTAGGAAATGTATATCCATCGAGTACAAAACTATACTAGTACATGATTATGCATTTCAGCAATCATGTCGAGTACAAAACAAAAAATGCCCATCGACATTTTAGCAAACAGATCGTGTACAAATCTCTGCCATGGCATTTCAGCAAATTAACGGATCGAGTGCGTAACGACTCTATATGCCCACGCAAATGAACAAATTGATCGAGGACAAATCGAGCGGAAAACTATAAAGTGCCAATTAGTTCGAGCATACTGACGATTTTTTTAGCAGCATCAAGAAAATATAAATCGTTAGGCCGTCTTGCCCGATGCATGATTGAGCTAGAGATAGCAACCCTACCGTGGATCAACTTGACCGCCGGTGCGTCTCGAGAAGAACGACGGGGAGGGGAAGCTTCTTCTTCGCACGGACGGGACGGGGAGGGGAAGTTCTTCGCACGGACGGGGATAAGTTGTGTAGCGGTGGGTGGGGGGTCATGCGGCCGGGCCGCCCGGTAGGTGGTGTTTAATGGAGTTGCGTGTATAATTTGCCGTGCACAAGGTTGAGGAATAGGCGGTTCCCTTTGCCGCGCGCACAATTCAAACTATCCCGCCCATGTAGTTTAAATTCGCCCTATTTTCGTTAAATCGACATAAATTCATGTGAGTGGGTGGAAATTAGCAAAGTTGCTTGAAAAATAGTAAAACTCTGGAATTATCCTTTAAATATGCTCTACTTCCTGTG
This sequence comes from Lolium perenne, assembly GCF_019359855.2. Lineage (NCBI taxonomy): Eukaryota > Viridiplantae > Streptophyta > Magnoliopsida > Poales > Poaceae > Lolium > Lolium perenne. The sequence continues at coordinate 129,330,271 of NC_067250.2, forward strand.
AAAATCGGGGTGTGGAGGCATGTTGAGCTGTTTTATTTGTACCTTCTTCATTAAAACTCCCATTTTATGCACTTTGGATGGAAAGAAATCATTTGTACATAAATTTTGACAACACCATTGCAAACATTAATTGTTTTACATGCCAAGATGCACCCATCCACCAAATATGGGGCAAAAGTTTATCACAATATAGATATATATGTATAATTAGTGAGGGACCCCTTTTGATTTTGTGCAATTTCCAATAATTAGCTAGAGAGAAGGGGTCAGTTAATTAGGCCATGTTAGGGGCTATGTGTTTTAGATTAGGGTTGTGTGGATTCAAATACAACTTCTATATTTGTGTGCTATGATTAATCAAAACTAGACCGATCGACTGCGCACACATTATTAGAGGCACATGCCTTTGCGCACAAAGTGCATGTGTGTGTTGTTGGCCACCAACGAGAGAGCGGCGAGAGAGCGATTGAAATCTCCAAATTAAAAACATATATAAGCATACATGGTTAGGCCATGCATGCATATTTATTATATATATTGTCAGGCAAATAAATTAAAGTACATGTGTATATATATAAGTGTGTTTCTTGGCCACCAACGATATATAGATCGAGAGAGAGAGATTGAAATATATATATCCCCAAGAATATCTTCAAACATGTATTGAAATATATGCACGAATGATATGCAAGGTATGCCATGCGCACATGCACACTAATTATATATATTATGAGACAACTTAATCAAATGTGTTTTCATTGGAGATCGAGAACTTGTCAAAAACCAAGTTAATTAATTTATCAGCGCTAATTAGTTAATTGGTCGCCTACTTGATGAGCAATTAAGTGTCGTTGGCCTATATATATATATGTAGGGTTTAATTAGGGTTTAGGGTTAGCTAGCTAGGGTTTTAGGGTTAGGGTTTACGGTCTAGGGTTTAGGGTCTAGGGTTTAGGGTTTAGTGTTTAGGGTGTTTAGGGTGTACATTTAGGGTTTATGGTCTAGGGTTTAGGGTCTAGTGTTTAGGGTGTTTAGGGTGTACGTTTAGGGTATAATTAGGGATTAGGGATTAGGGTTTTAGGGTTTAAGGTTTAGGGATCAACGATCGAGTGCACACACACATTATTAGAGGCACCCGCGCCTTTGCGCATAAAGTGCATGCGTATATATATAAGTGTGTTTCTTGGCCACCAACGATATATAGATCGAGATAACAGAGAGATTTAAATAAATATATATATATCCCCAAGAATATGTTCAAAAATATATTGAAATATATGCACGAATCAAGTTAATTAATTTATCAGCGCTAATTAGTTGGTCGCCTGCTTGATGCGCAATTAAGTGTCGTTGGCCTATATATGTAGGGTTTAGGGTTAGCTAGGGGTTAGGGTTAGGGTTAGGGTTTAGGGTTTAGGGTTTAGTGTTTAGGGTTTAGGGTTTAGGGCTTTAGGGTTTAGGGTTTAGTGTTTAGGGTGTTTAGGGGTGTATGTTTAGGGTATAATTAGGGATTAGGGATTAGGGTTTTAGGGTTTAAGATTTAGGGATCATCGATCGAGTGCACACACACATTATTAGAGAGGCACCCGCGCCTTTGCGCATAAAGTGCATGCGTATATATAAGTGTGTTTTTTTGGCCACCAACGATATAGATCGAGAGAGAAAGAGATTGAACTATATATATTTATCCCCAAGAATATGTTCAGATATATATTGAAATATATGCACAAATGATATGTGCAAGGTATGCCATGCGCTCATGCACACTAATTATATATATATATATTATGAGGCAACTTAATCAAATATGTTTTCATTCGAGAGAACTTATCAAGATTCAAGTTAATTAATTTATCAGCGCTAATTAGTTGGTCACTTGCTTGATGCGCAATTAAGTGTCGTTGGCCTATATATATATGTAGGGTTTAATTAGGGTTTAGGGTTTAGGATTAGCTAGCTAGGGTTTTAGGGTTAGGGTTAGGGTTAAGGTTAATTAATTAGGGTTTAGGGTCTAGGGTTTAGGGTTTAGGGTTTAGGGTTTGGGGTTTGGGGTTTAGTGTTTAGAGTTTAGGGTCTAGGGTCTAGGGTTAGGGTTTAGGGTTTAGGGTTTAGGGTGTAGGGTTTAGGGTATAGGGTTTAGGGTTTAGGGTTTAGTGTTCAGGGTGTTAATTTAGGGTGTACGTTTAGGGTATAATTAGGGATTATGGATTAGGGTTTTAGGGTTTAAGGTTTAGGGATCATCGATCGAGTGCACACACACATTATTAGAGGCACCCGCGCCTTTGCGCATAAAGTGCATGCGTATATATAAGTGGGTTTTTTGGCCACCAACGATATATATATAGATCGAGAGAGAAAGATTGAAATATATATATTTATCCCAAAGAAAAATGTTCAGATATATATTGAAATATATGCACAAATGATATGTGCAAGGTACGTATGCCATGCGCGCATGCACACTAATTGTATATATATTATGAGGCAACTTAATCAAATGTGTTTTCATTCGAGAGAACTTGTCAAGATTCAAGTTAATTAATTTATCAGCACGCTAGCTAATTAGTTGGTCGTCTGCTTGAGGCGCAATTAATTAAGTGTCGCTGGCCTATATATATATATGTAGGGTTTAATTAGGGTTTAGGGTTAGCTAGCTAGGGTTTTAGGGTTAGGGTTAAGGTTAATTAATTAGGGTTTAGGGCCTAGGGTTTAGGGTTTAGCAGGGTTTGGGGTTGGGGTTTAGGGTTAGGGTTTAGGGTTTAGGGTGTAGTGTTTAGGGTTTAGGGTCTAGGGGTTTAGGGTTTAGTGTTTAGGGTGTTAATTTAGGGTGTATATTTAGGGTATAATTAGGGATTAGGGATTAGGGTTTTAGGGTTTAAGGTTTAGGGATCATCGATCAAGTGCACACACACATTATTAGAGGCACCCGCGCCTTTGAGCATAAAGTGCATGCGTATATATAAGTGTGTTTTTTGGCCACCTACGATATATATATAGATCGAGAGAGAAAGATTGAAATATATATATTTATCCCCAAGAATATGTTCAGATATATATTGAAATATATGCACGAATGATCATATGTGCAAGGTATGCCATGCGCGCATGCACACTAATTGTATATATATTATGAGGCAACTTAATCAAATGTGTTTTCATTCGAGAGAACTTGTCACGATTCAACAAATTAATTAATTTATTAGCGCTAATTAGTTGGTCGCCTGGTTGATGCTCAATTTAGTGTCGTTGGCATATATATATGTAGGGTTTAATTAGGGTTTAGGGTTTAGGATTAGCTAGCTAGGGTTTTAGGGTTAGGGTTAGGGTTAAGGTTAATTAATTAGGGTTTAGGGTCTAGGGTTTAGGGTTTAGGGTTGTTTGGGGTTTGGGGTTTAGTGTTTAATTAGGGTTTAGGGTCTAGGGTTAGGGTTTAGGGTTTAGGGTTTAGGGTGTAGTGTTTAGGGTTTAGGGTCTAGTGTTTAGGGTGTTTAGGGTGTACGTTTAGGGTATAATTCGGGATTAGGGTTTTAGGGTTTAAGGTTTAGGGATCATCGATCGAGTGCACACACACATTATTAGAGGCACCCGCGCCTTTGCGCATAAAGTGCATGCGTATATATAAGTGTGTTTTTTGGCCACCAACGATATATATATAGATCGAGAGAGAAAGATTGAAATATATATATTTATCCCCAAGAATATGTTCAGATATACATTGAAATATATGCACGAATGATATGTGCAAGGTATGCCATGCGGGCATGCACACTAATTGTATATATATTATGAGGCAACTTAATCAAATGTGTTTTCATTCGAGAGAACTTGTCAAGATTCAACAAAGTTAATTAATTTATTGGCGCTAATTAGTTGGTCGCCTGCTTGATGCGCAATTTAGTGTCGTTGGCCTATATATATATGTAGGGTTTAATTAGGGTTTAGGATTAGCTAGCTAGGGTTTTAGGGTTAGGGTTAGGGTTAAGGTTAATTAATTAGGGTTTAGGGTCTAGGGTTTAGGGTTTAGGGTTTGGGGTTTGGGATTTAGTGTTTAATTAGGGTTTAGGGTCTAGGGTTAGGGTTTAGGGTTTAGGGTGTAGTGTTTAGGGTCTAGGGTTTAGGATTTAGTGTTTAGGGTGTTTAGGGTGTACGTTTAGGGTATAATTAGGGATTAGGGTTTTAGGGTTTAAGGTTTAGGGATCATCGATCGAGTGCACACACACATTATTAGAGGCACCCGCGCCTTTGCGCATAAAGTGCATGCGTATATATAAGTGTGTTTTTTGGCCACCAACGATATATATATAGATCGAGAGAGAAAGATTGAAATATATATATTTATCCCCAAGAATATGTTCAGATATATATTGAAATATATGCACAAATGATATGTGCAAGGTATGCCATGCGCGCATGCACACTAATTGTATATATATTATGAGGCAACTTAATCAAATGTGTTTTCATTCGAGAGAACTTGTCAAGATTCAAGTTAATTAATTTAGCAGCGCTAATTAGTTGGTCGCCTGCTTGATGCGCAATTTAGTGTCGTTGGCCTATATATATGTAGGGTTTAATTAGGGTTTAGGATTTAGGATTAGCTAGCTAGGGTTTTAGGGGTAGGGTTAGGGTTAAGGTTAATTAATTAGGGTTTAGGGTTTGGGGTTTGGGGTTTGGGGTTTAGGGTTTAGGGTCTAGGGTTTAGGGTTTATTTGTGTTTAGGGTGTACGTTTAAGGCATAATTAGGGATCATGGATTAGGGTTTTAGGGTTTAAGGTTTAGGGATCATCGATCGAGCTAGTGCATAGACACATTATTAGAGGCACCCGCGCCTTTGCGCATAAAGTGCATGTGTATATATATAATAAGTGTGTTTCTTGGCCACCAACGATATATATAGATCGAGAGAGAGATTGAAATATATATATATATATACATCCCCAAGAATATGTTCAGATATATATTGAGATATATATATGCACGAATGATATGTCCATGGTATGCCATGCGCGCATGCACACTAATTGTATATATATTATGAGGCAACTTAATCAAATGTGTTTTCATTCGAGAGAACTTGTCAAGATTCAAGTTAATTAATTTATCAGCGCTAATTATTTGGTCGCCTGCTTGATGCGCAATTAAGTGTCGTTGGCCTATATATATATATATATGTAGTGTTTAATTAGGGTTTAGGTTTTAGGGTTAGCTAGCTAGGGTTTTAGGGTTAGGGTTGGGGTTAATTAGGGTTTAGGGTCTAGGGTTTAGGGTTTAGGGTTTAGTACGTGTTTAGGGTTTAGGGTCTAGGGTTAGGGTTTAGGGTTTATTGTTTAGGGTTTAGGGTTTAAGGTCTAGGGTTTAGGGTTTAGTGTTTAGGGTGTTTAGGGTGTACGGTTAGGGTATAATTAGGGATTAGGGTTTTAGGGTTTAAGGTTTAGGGATCATCGATCGAGTGCACACACACATTAATTATTAGAGGCACCCACGCCTTTGCGCATAAAGTGCATGCGTATATATATATATATATATATATATATATATATATATATATATATATATAAGTAAGTTTCTTGGCCACCAAAGATATATAGATCTAGAGAGAGATTGAAATATATTTAGGGTTTATGGTTTAGGGTTTAGGGTTCAGTGTCAAGGGTTGGGGTTTAGGGTTTAGGGTCTAGTGTTTAGGGTTTAGGGTATATGGAGTAGTGTTTAGGGTTTAGGGTCTAGGGTTTAGTGTTTAGGGTGTTTAGGGTGTATGTTTAGGGTATAATTAGGGATTAGGGTTTTAGGGTTTAAGGTTTAGGGATCATCGATCGAGTGCACACACACATTATTAGAGAGGCATCCGCGCCTTTGCGCATAAAGTGCATGCGTATATATAAGTGTGTTTTTTGGCCACCAACGATATATATATAGATCGAGAGAGAAAGAGATTGAACTATATATATTTATCCCCAAGAATATGTTCAGATATATATTGAAATATATGCACGAATGATATGTGCAAGGTATGCCATGCGCTCATGCACACTAATTATATATATATATATATATATATTATGAGGCAACTTAATCAAATATGTTTTCATTCGAGAGAACTTATCAAGATTCAAGTTAATTAATTTATCAACGCTAATTAGTTGGTCGCTTGCTTGATGCGCAATTAAGTGTCGTTGGCCTATATATATGTAGGGTTTAATTAGGGTTTAGGATTAGCTAGCTAGGGTTTTAGGGTTAGGGTTAGGGTTAAGGTTAATTAATTTGGGTTTAGGGTCTAGGGTTTAGGGTTTGGGGTTTGGGGTTTGGGGTTTGGGGTTTAGTGTTTAGGGTTTAGGGTCTAGGGTTAGGGTTTAGGGTTTAGGGTTTAGGGTTTAGGGTGTAGGGTTTAGGGTTTAGGGTTTAGGGTTTAGTGTTTAGGGTGTTAATTTAGGGTGTACGTTTAGGGTATAATTAGGGATTAGGGATTAGGGTTTAGTGTTTAGGGTATAATTAGGGATTAGGGTTTTAGGGTTTAAGGTTTAGGGATCATCGATCGAGTGCACACACACATTATTAGAGGCACCCGCGCCTTTGCGCATAAAGTGCATGTGTATATATATAAGTGTGTTTCTTGTCCACCAACGATATATAGATCGAGAGATAGAGATTGAAATCCCCAAGAATATGTTCAAATATACGCACACACATGAATTATTAGAGGCACCCGCGCCTTTGCGCATAAAGTGCATGCATATGTGTGTTGTTCTGGCCACCAACGATAGACCGAGAGAGATAGATAGATTGAAATCCCCAAGAATTAGAGGACCCCTTGCACAAGTGTTGGCCATCTATATATAATATGAATCCCAATAATGTTCATACATGATAGGGCATATGTGTGAAGCAATTTTTTTTTGAGAACTTGTAAAGATTCAAATTTATCTGTGCTAATGGAAACTAGTGCACATTAGAGGACCCCCTCTTACACGTGTTGGCCATCTATGTATAGTTTGAATCCAAATAATGTTCATACATGATAGGCTATATGTGAATCAATTTTTTCTTCCAAGAACTTGTCAAGATTCAAATTTATCGGTGCTAATGGAAACTAGTGCGCACTAGACGAGCCCCTTGCGCAAGTGCTGGCCATTACATATAGTTTAAAACTCAAGAATGTTCATACATGATAGGCCATATGTGCAAAGGAATTTTTTTCCCGTGAACTTGTCAAAATTCAAGTTTATCGGTGCAGATGGAAACTAGTCCAAAAAATTACATAGAGGTCCAAGAGAACTAGACAATAACTAATAGGACCTGCAACTTTACAAAAAGGACCCCAAAACATATAGAAGAAAATCAATCGAATCCTTCTGGACCGCACATCAGATCTCTGCTCCGCATCCTTTCCAGCAACTCCGTCGCCGGGGACGCACCACTTGGGACGGTGTCGCCGGTAGTCGCCAGGATGAAGGAGAAGAAGGGCCTCAGCAACGGCACATTGGCTCTGAGAAGGGCCGCTGAAAGGCCAAGATGTTCACGGGCAAGATGGATGACGCCGTCGTATGCCCCGAGCTTGTGAACGTTAGCAGCTTGACTTCCCCATTGACCAGATCTGAAGCACTGACCAAAGCAAGCCTCACCGTTAGCGCCATCACCTTGATGGCACCAGATCGGGGTTTGGCCGGCAAGATCCGCCAGATTCACCGTAGGCCAGATCTGAAGCCGATGACGAGATCCCCGACTCCATTGCGCCATTACGCTCATGGGAAACACTGGATCTAAGCTTACAACAACATGAACTCCCTCGGATCCAAATTAACTGACTCAACTTTGCTTATCTAAATATGGATGTATCCACACATGTTTTTACTCGAGATACATACACGTCTAAGGAAAGTTGAATCAATTAATTTAGTTCGGAGGGTGTACGATATACAGAGAGAAGTCGGCCTCGTCTCCGGCCGGCGAGGCTGCCGGAGAGAAGGGGGAGAGGAGCCAGGGGAGTGGGAGAGACTCGAGAGAGAAAGAGAAGAGGAAGAAATGAGAGCTCCCTGGGGAAGAACATTATTTTTGTCGTTCTGCTCGTAGCTTGAAACTGAAAATTTCGGCCGCGCGCCAAATCATCCCGCCGCATCCATTCGAAGATCCCGTGACCAGTTTTACCCTTTTAACCCTGGTCCGGAAGCTACAACCCACCGACCATGGAGGGCTCATTCGGTAACAATGAAATATCTTGCCTAGATCCCGAACCCTCCCCACAGGCCCACACCCACCCACCAACCATTCGCCCCATTAGCTCAAAAATACTCTCACACGCCAAAGCTCTGACTCTCTACAGTACTACTAGATCTACTTCGCCGCCGGCATACTCCTCCACAGCGTAGCCTTGATCGTGTTGGCTGTCCACCCACCTGATCCGCTCCCCCGCCGCCCTCGCCACCGACGGATCTGCTTCACCGCCGCCCTCACCACCGACGGATCTGCTTCACCGCCGACCTCGCCACCGATGGATCTGCTTCACCGCCGACCTCATCCACAGTGTAGCAATCAACGCCTTTCCTGTCGACGCACCGGATCCTCTCCAACGGAACCGTGTCTACTTCACCGCGCCCCCCCCCTCCACAGAAGCCGATCTATTCCACCGACTACCTCGGTGCAGCGGTTGTATCAACTTCACCGAATCCCTTGCCAGCCAACCAGATCTGCTTCACTAATGCCCGCTTCTACTGAAACAGGGTCGACTCATCGTCTCCCGCGTTCGCCGCCGCTGGAATGCAAGTTGCCGCCCCCGTCCACCCCGCCGCAGCTTGGTTAGTACGCTGGCCCGTTAGATCGCGGTGTTTCTTTAGCCATGTTTTGTGTAGTTATTTGCAGATCTCATATGCCATTAAATTTCTTGATGTGTTACTTCGCATGAAGTTCGTTTAAATATTGTACAGTACCAAAGCATTATCCGGTCGCTACCATCATGTTCATTCTACTGATACCTGTGTGCATCCACATATTTATAGGGGACCCATTCATTTGCTGCCAACTGTTTTTGTACTGCATGCTATTCCTTTTATAGTCATGCTATGGGCATTTCCAATCTGGTTGTTCTTATACCACGTCATTAGCTCACCGCTAGCCGCTAGCTGTTTTCTCGTGTCTGCTATTCTTTTACTGCTTTTATAATCATGCTTTGTGCATTTCCAATCTGCTTGCTCTTATACCTCGTCTTTAGCTTATAGCTATTTTTTTCCATGAATGCTCCTGTCGCACAGCTTGTATAGTTATTGCTGCGTGCATGTCTGGTCTTTGTATTATCGTAGACTAACTTGTCAATGTTATTTTTCCTAGGGATTGATCATGCGAACCACTTATTAGAATATCCAACATTAACAGCGGGGACGCTAGGGAAGGTTGGAATCTGAGTTCTTGGTTGGTAACTTTGGCAGTTTACTTCCATTATTATCTATAACCTATATGCATTGTTCCTTATGCAAGAAATAAACACTTGGAACCCTGCCATAGCAATGCCATCCATGCTTTACTATGTTTCTGCCTATTTGATATGCTTGTCTTGGAGCAACTGCGAAGGTGATTTGAACCTGACATTTGGTCATTCTTAATGCCAGTTTACTTTATGTGGAAAACCTTGGCATTACCCTACTCTAAATCTGAATGTCTGAAATTCGTATCTCATGCAAAGCAACATCTAGTAGGTTTTAATCTGATATCTGGTAAATATTGGCTTATTCATTTGGCAGCTCAAGTTTTTTGTTATTTGAAACCAGCTGACTTGGTCTTAAATGTGATATCTAAACACAGATTAAGGACAATGGAGCAGGAGGATTAGCATTTCACTTGATGGCTGAACCTAAAATGACAAGCATGTCGACCACGACTAGTGCACGCAAGAGAAGGACCTGCAGCGAGCCAGTATGTTCTGCTACATGCTGTTATCTGATCTCTACATTGCGTAATACATGTTTGAATAGTTAATTGTTGTAACTATTTTTGCAATATTACCAGAATGCAGTTTTAGTGAAGCAGTCATCATTAGAAGATAGTCGCCAAAGCGACCCTGTGCAACATTATGATGTAAGTCTGCTTAGTACAAGTTCCATACATTGTCTTATTTATGCAACTTATTATTATCTTATATCTACATTGCATAATAAATGTTTGAATAGTTCACTGTTGTAACTATGTTTGCAATATTACTAGAATGCAGTTGTAATGAAGAAGTCCTTAGTAGAAGATAGAGCGCAAAAAAGGTTCGGCGTGAGCCTATGCAACGATATAATGTAAGTCTGCGCTTAGTACTTGTGACTATCTCATATCGACAATGCTTAATACATGTTTGCATAGTTCATCGTTTAACTCTTTTTGCATTATTATCGAATGCGGTTACGATGAAGCAATCTTCATTAGAAGAGAGGCCCACAAAAAGTTACGATCTTTGTTCGATGCATCCTCTCATAGCCGTCAACCTAGACCATTCTTTTCATCAAACATTGAACATCTCAAGGCTGTACTTTATAAAAGACATGGTATTGTCGCTTTAAGGTCTCAGTTGATATGTTGACCAAGAGTACACAAGATTCAATCAAGGCTATTGCCAAATGTCAACATGTTATTGATGCTGCTAATAAAAGTCCTCAATGATTCTATGTAATTTTTTTTATTTGGGCACATTAATTGCCTTGTAATTTTCCTAGTTATTTTATTTGTGTATGTAATTGTGTGTATCATTGATATCAGATTTTAGGCTCATGTAATTTAATGCAAGTTGACTAGTCAAACAACCAGGGCCCTATAACAGATTGGGCCGGCCCATTAATAGTAGTGTGGGACCCACTTTCATTTTGGGCCGGCTCACGTACTTACTGGGCCGGCCCGTTAACAGGAAAGTGGGACCCACCTGTGCTTTTGGCCCGGCCCACTGTCTTGTTGGGCCGGCCCACTTGCTACATGACGGACCCTACATACTAAATGGGCCGGCCCTTTAACAGGAAAGTGGGACCCACCTGCGTTTTTGGCCCGGCCCACTGTCTTGTTGGGCTGGCCCACTTGCTACATGGTGGACCCCACATACTAAATGGGCCGGCCCTTTAAGAGGAAAGAGGGACCCACCTGTGCTTTTGGCCCGGCCCACTAGCGTGTTGGGCCGGCCCACTTGCTATATGGTGGGCCCCACATACTAAATGGGTCGGCCCTTTAACTGGAAAGTGGGACCCACCTGTGTTTTTGGCCCGGCCCACTATCTTGTTGGGCCGCCCCACTTGCTATATGGTGGACCCCACGTACTAAATGGGCTGGCCCATTAACAGGAAAGTGGGACCCACCTGTGCTTTTGGCCCGGCCCACTGGCTTGGTGGGCCGGCCCATTTGATCTAATGTGGACCCCACGTACTAAATGGGCCAGCCCAATAGCAGGAAAGTGGGACCCACATGCTAATTGGGCCGGCCCAATAACATCGTGGGCCGGCCCACTTGCTTTAAGGTGGACCCCACATGGTAAATGGGCCGGCCCGATAACATGAAAGTGGGTCCCACATGTTTTGTGGGCCGGCCCTTTTGCCTGTTGACCGGTCAAACGAGTGCATTCGGCCCGGCCCACATGCTTAGTGGGCCGGCCCATTAATCTTTTGACCAGTCAACCTTAGAGGTTAGGCCCGGCCCACGTAACTAATGGACCAGCCCAGCTATATAGTTGACCTGTCAAACTAAGTCAGCTGGCCCGGCCCGCAAACTTAATGGGCCGGCCCGCTTAAGACGTGGGAGGCCTCGTGTGGGCCTACCATCCACCACGGGGTTTCAGCGGTTATCGCCGTTAACCGCCATTTAACGGCGTCTGCCACGTGGCAGTTTGCATGACGTCAGCAGTCAACGGGCTCCCGGAAACACTTCTGCAACGATCCGATTTTCCGTGGCGGAAGGGCACCCAAGCGCGATGGACCGAAAAATATGTGGTAGGACTTTGCGTGACGCAGTTTCGACAACAGAACCCATATCGTCGGGTTAGGCCCATAGGCGACGAAAAATACCCCTTAGCGGACGATTTTGAGACGTTGTCTATCAGAACTTTTCTTGTAGTGTGGAGGCCCAACAGTGTCTACATGAATAGAAGCGTGCGTAGAGATTAAGGCGGCGCAGGAGGGGCACCAGGGCGCCCTCCCCACCTGGCGGCGCGGCCAGGCCTGGGCCCGCGCCCAGGTGTGGTGTGGTGACCCCCTGGCCCGCCTCCGACTCTCCTTCGGTGTTCTTGAGTCTTCCGGGAAAAATAAGATGTTGGGTCTTCGTTTCGTCAAATTTCGAGAATATTGCCCGAACAACCTTTCTGGAACCAAAAACAGCAGAAAAAAGGAACTGGCACTTCGGCATCTTGTTAATAGGTTAGTTCCGGAAAATGCATGAAATCATTATAAAGTGTGAGCAAAACATGTAGGTATTGTCATAAAACAAGCATGGAGCATCAGAAATTATAGGTACGTTGGAGACGTATCAAGCCACTAGTCCATTGGTGAGAGTCTGCCCAACAAGATTGAAAGATAAAACACCACATACTTCCTCATGAGCTATAAAACATTGACACAAATAAGAGATAATAACTTTTGAATTTTTTAAAGGTAGCACATGAAGTATTTATTTGGAATGGCAGAGAAATACCACATAGTAGGTAGGTATGGTGGACACACATGACATAGGTTTTGGCTCAAGGTTTTGGATGCACGAGAAGCATTCCCTCTCAGTACGAGGCTTTGGCTAGCAAGGTTGTTTGAAGCAAACACAAGTATGAACCGGTATAGAAAAACTTACATAAGAACATATTGCAAGCATTATAAGACTCTAGACTGTCTTCCTTGTTGCTCAAACACTTTTACCATAAAATATCTAGACCTTAGAGAGACCAATCATGCAAACCAATTTCAACAAGCTCTACGGTAGTTCTCCACTAATAGGTTTAAACTACATGATGCATGAGCTTAGACATGATCTACTTGAGAGCTCAAAACAATTGCCAAGTATCAAATTATTCAAGACAATATGAAGCATTTTCTGTTTCCAACCAAATAGCAATAAATGCAATAGCTTCCAACTTTTGTCATGAACATTAAAAGTAAAACTAAGAACACCAGTGTTCATATGAAAAAGCAGAGCGTGTCTCTCTCCCAGACAAAGATTGCTAGGATCCGAATTTATTCAAACACAAACAAAAATAAAAGCACACAGACGCTCCAAGTAAAGCACATAAGATGTGACCGAATAAAAATATAGTTTCACTAGAGGTGACCTGATAAGTTGTTGATGAAGAAGGGGATGCCTTGGGCATCCCCAAGCTTAGACGCTTGAGTCTTCTTGAAATATGCAGGGATGAACCACGGGGGCATCCCCAAGCTTATACTTTTCACTCTTCTTGATCATATATCATCCTCCTCCCTTGACCCTTGAAAACTTCTGCCACACCAAACTTCTCATAAACTTCATTAGAGGGGTTAGTACTCAAAAAAACTTTAATCCACTTTAGTCCTGTAGTGACACATTGCAAGAACTCAATAAAACATTAGCTATAGCTCTCCACATCTAGAAAGCCTTGCTTAAAGTCCACAAGAGACAATGCAAAAAACAGAGACAAAATCTGTCAAAACAGAACAGCCAGTAAAGACGATTTTTTTAGAGGTACTTCCGTTGCTCAAATCAGAAAACTCAAAACTAATGAAAGTTGCGTACATATCTGAGGAACACGCATGAAAATTGGCAGATTTTTCTGACTTTCCTACATAGAGACCTACTCAAATTCGTGACAGATAGAAATCTGTTTCTGCGCAGAAATCCAAATCTAGTATCAACCTTCTATTAGAGACTTTACTTGGCACAAAATTGCAATAAAATAAAGATAAGGAGTGGTTGCTACAGTAGTAACAACTTCCAAGACACAACAAAACAGTAGAAAAATAAAAACATGGGTTATCACCCAAGAAGTGCTTTCTTTATAGCCATTAAGATGGGCTCAGTAATTTTAATGATGCTCACATAAGGATGAGAGTTGAAGCAAAGCGAGCATCAAAAAGCAAGTACAAAACACATTTAAGTCTAACCCACTTCCTATGCATAGGAATCTTGTACACAAATAAATTCATGAAGAACAAAGTGACAAGCATTGGAAGATAAAACAAGAGTAACTTCAAAATTTTCAGCATGTAGAGAGGTGTTTTAGTACCATGCAAATTTCTACAACAATATTTTCCTCTCTCATAATAATTTTCAGTAGTTTCATGAACAAACTCAACAATATAACTATCACATAAAGCATGTTTCTCATGATCCATAAACACATATTTTTTATCAAACTCAAAAATAATGGGATTAAAACTTTCAAACCCACTTTTATCAATAATATAACAAGATGATTGATCAATCTCAAAAGATATGGGACTCCTAGAATAAGTCAAGATCTCTCCAATCCCATTTTCATTAGTAGTACAATTAATATTATCAAGTAACATAGGACCATCATCTAGAGCTTTATCATAAACATTTGCCAAGCAACACTCTTTAGTACCATGCATTTCGACATCAGGCACAAACAAAGCATTATCATAAGATTTATCAAAATAGCATGTATTATCATAGATAACAGTAGCATAATTATTCTCACAAGTTTTACTAATAGGTAATATTTCAAGAGAATCCACATGAACATAACATTCATCCCCCTTTGGTAAGCATGGAGGACAATCAAATAGTGTAAGAGATAAAGAGTTACTCTCATTAGAAGGTTGGCATGGGTAGCTAATCCATTCTTCCTCCTTTTGTTCATCACTCTCCTCCTCTTTTTCATCCAATGAGCTTTCAGGTTCATCAATCTCCTCCTCTTTTTCATCCAATGAGCTTTCAGGTTCATCAATTTCTTCTTTCACAAGTTTCTGCAAATTGTGAGTGCATTCTTGTGCATTAATGAGTCTCTCTTTATAATCAATGATATAAGGATTATCGCTATAACTTTCTATGCAAAAATTAAGGATAGAAGAGACATAATCTTTAAGGTCCTTACAAGCAACACAAGTTTCATAATTTTTAACCATGAAGGATTCTATCTCAGAGGCTCCCATAAATAAGACAAATTGTTCTACCTCTTCGAACCCAAGATGAATATAGTTATTCCAATTGTAGTTCATAATTAAAACTTCTTTACTAAAGCCACATTGGAATTTAAGATGTTTAGTATCCCGTTGAGAGCAACAGTTTATATCATGGCGTTTAACCAAGATTTTAGCAATTATATTCAATTTTTTTAACAGAGCACTCATCACTTCTCCCTTTCTTGATTCTCTATAATTATTATATAATTCTATAAGCTCCAACATGGTTATGCGTTCTTCCATAACAACAATTTTTAATTTTTCATTTTTTCAAATATTTATGGATTTTTGGGTATATAAGAAAAATAAAACAAGACAAAAACAAACTGGACAAAAGTAAACTAAGCAAAATAATACTAGACAGAAATAAACTAAGAACAAATAAACTAGACAAAAGTAAACAAAGCAAAACAAAATAAAATAGAATAAAAACAGAGAGAGAGGTAGAGTGTACTCCCCAGGTGAACTTATGAGTAGAGCTATGCCTCCTCGGCAACGGCGCCAGAAAATAGTCTTGATAACCCACAAATATAGGGGATCGCAACAGTCTTCGAGGGAAGTAAAACCCAAATTTATTGATTCGACACAAGGGAAGGTAAAGAATACTTATAAGCCTTAACAACTGAGTTGTCAATTCAGCTGCACCTGGAAAAGCACTAGTAACAGGGGTGATGTGAAAGCAGCAGTAATATGAGAGCAATAGTAACAAGAATACAAAAAGAATAAAGAATACGTAGGCAATGGCACCAGAAAATAGTTGATACTACTTCCAATGACATGTAGAACAAGTATATGATGATGAAATATGGACCGGGGTTCCCAGCTATCTTCACTAGTGGTAACTCTCCAATAACAAGTGTTGGGTGAACAAATTACAGTTGGGCAATTGATAGGATTGAAAGCATTAAGACAGAAGATCAAGATTATTAATCATGTAGGCATGTTTTCCATATATAGTCATACGTGCTCGCAATGAGAAACTTGCATAACATCTTTTGTCCTACCAGCCGGTGGCAGCCGGGCCTCAAGGGAATCTACTGGTAATTAAGGTACTCCTTTTAATAGAGCACCGGAGCAAAGCATTAACACTTGGTGAAAACATGTGATCCTCATACCTAAGCCTTCCTCCAGCTTATCCCAGTTCTTTGTCACTCTGGGGCCTCGGGTTCCGGACATAGACATGTGCAAACAACTTGTAGATACAATCTAAGCAATACATATAGAACTTAAATCTAAGATCATGCCACTCGTGCACTAGTGACAAGCATTAAACACAACGAGATTGCAGCAACAATAACTTCACAAACTTATATAGATAGACCGATCATAATGTAACAATTCATCGGATCCCAACAAACACAGCACCGATTACATCAGATGAATCTCAATCATGTAAGGCAGCTCATGAGATCATTGTATAGAGAGTACCAACTAGCTACTGCTAGAACCCGTACTCCTTGGGGGAACTACTCACGGAGCATGATGGAGGCGGTGGAGTTGATGGAGATGGCTTCCGGGGGCACTTCCCCGTCCCGGCGGCGTGCCGGAACAGAGATTCTGTCCCCCGAATTGGAGTTTCGCGATGGCGGCGGCGCCCCTGGAGTCTTTCTGGAGTTTCGTCAATTGGTATCGGGTTTTTAGGTCTCGAGGGATTTTATAGGCGAAGAGGCGGCGCAAGGGGGTGCCTGGGGGTCCCACCCCATAGGCTGGCGCCCCCCCCCTCTAGGCCGCGCCGCCCTGTGGTCTGGGGGCCCTGGGCCTCCTCTCCGGCTCCCCTTCGGTGTTCTGGTCCGTCTCGGTGAAATAAGATGTTTGGCTTTTGTTTCGTCGAATTCCGAGAATATTGCCCGAACAACTTTTCTGGAACCAAAAACAACAGAAAACAGGAACTGGCACTGTGGCATCTTGTTAATAGGTTAGTTCCGGAAAATGCATAAAATCATTATAAAGTGTGAGCAAAACATGTAGGTATTGTCATAAAACTAGCATGGAACATCAGAAATTATTGATACGTTGGAGACGTATCATTGCGCCGCAGAATCTAATGGTCTTGTTCTGCAAGAAATCCTTGAGAAGTTGTGGCACTTCATCAGCCCAACAAATTAGGAAGAACAAATTCTTGGTCACCACCGAGTGTTGAAGAACGGCGGCACGCTGATTATCTCTACCCTCGCGATGGTTGGTGAACTCGCAGTCCAGTCCCACGCACTTGATTGGTGCGGTGTGATACGTCTCCGACGTATCGATAATTTCTTATGTTCCATGCTTGTTTTATGACAATACCTACATGTTTTGTTCACACTTTGTATCATTTTTATGTGTTTTCCGGAACTAACCTATTGACGAGATGCCGAAGTGTCAGTTCCTGTTTTCTGCTGTTTTTGGTTTCAGAAATCCTAGTAAGGAAATATTCTCGGAATTGGACGAAATCAACGCCCAGAGTCTTAGAATTGGACGAAGCTTCCAGAACACCCGAGAGGAACCAGAGGAGGTCCACAGGGGGCCCACACATGTGGCTGTTGCGGCCCAGGCCTTGGCCGCGCCGCCCTATTGTGTGGCGGCTCCGTACCCCCTCCGACTCCGCCTCTTCGCCTATATAAAGGTCCCTGACCTAAATCTTCGATACGGAAAAGCGACGATACGAGAAACCATCCAGAGCCATCGCCATCGCGAAGCCAAGATCTGGGGGACAGGAGTCTCTGTTCCGGCACGCCGCCGGGACGGGGAAGTGCCCCCGGAAGGCTTCTCCATCGACACCACCGCCATCTTCATCAACGCTGCTGTCTCCCATGAGGAGGGAGTAGTTCTCCATCGAGGCTAAGGGCTGTATCGGTAGCTATGTGGTTAATCTCTCTCCTATGTACTTCAATACAATAATCTCATGAGCTGCCTTACATGATTGAGATTCATATGATGATGCTTGTAATCTAGATGTCATTATGCTAGTTAAGTGGATTTTACTTATGTGATCTCCGGAGACTCCTTGTCCCACGTGTGTAAAGGTGACAGTGTGTGCACCGTGTGGGTCTCTTAGGCTATATTTCACAGAATACTTATTCACTGTTATGAATAGCATAGTGAAGTGCTTATTTATATCCCTTTATGATTACAATGTGTTTTGTATCACTATTAATCTATGTGTTACTCTAGTGATGTTATTAAAGTACTCTATTCCTCCTGCACGGTGTAAAGGTGACAGTGTGTGCATCGTGTAGTACTTGGCGTAGGTTATGATTGTAATCTCTTGTAGATTATGAAGTTAATTATTGCTATGATAGTAAATATGTGATTTATGCCTCCTTCATAGTGTGATGGTGACAGTGTGCATGCTATGTTAGTACTTGGTGTAATTGCAATGATCTATCATGCACTCTAAGGTTATTTAAATATGAATATCGAATATTGTGGAGCTTGTTAACTCCGGCATTGAGGGTTCGTGTAATCCTACGCAATTAGTGGTGTTCATCATCCAACAAGAGAGTGTAGAGTATAGCATTTATTTATTCTGTTATGTGATCAATGTTGAGAGTGTCCACTAGTGAAAGTATGATCCCTAGGCCTTGTTCCCAAATACTGCAATCATCGCTTGTTCTTGTTTTACCGCATGTATCGCCTGCAATATTACCACCATCAACCACACGCCAGTTGTAGCATCAAGCTATTTTCTGGTGCCGTTACTACTGCTCATATACATTCATACCACCTGTATTTCACTATCTCTTCGCCGAACTAGTGCACCTATACATCTGACAAGTGTATTAGGTGTGTTGGGGACACAAGAGACTTCTTGCTTTGTGGTTGCAGGGTTGCATGAGAGGGATATCTTTGACCTCTTCCTCCCTGAGTTCGATAAACCTTGGGTGATCCACTTAAGGGAAACTTGCTGCTGTTCTACAAACCTCTGCTCTTGGAGGCCCAACACTGTCTACAAGAATAGAAGCACCCGTAGACATCACGGTGATACGTCTCCAACGTATCGATAATTTCTTATGTTCCATGCTACTTTATTGATGATATCTACATGTTTTATGCACACTTTATGTCATATTTATGCATTTTTCAGCACTAACCTATTAACGAGATGCCGAAGAGCCAGTTGCTGTTTTCTGCTGTTTTTGGTTTTAGAAATCCTAGTAAGGAAATATTCTCGAAATTGGACGAAATCAACGCCCAGGATCTTATTTTTCCACGAAGCTTCCAGAAGTCCGGAGAGGAAACGAAGTGGGGCGACGAGGCAACCACACACCAGGGCGGCGCGGCCCAGGCCCTGGCCGCGCCGGCCTGTGGTGTGGGCCCCTTGTGGCGCCCCCTGAACTACCCTTCCGCCTACTTAAGCCTTCGTCGAGAATAACTCCAGTACCGAGAGCCACGATACGGAAAACCTTCCAGAGACGCCGCCGCCGCCAATCCCATCTCGGGGGATTCAGGAGATCGCTTCCGGCACCCTGCCGGAGAGGGGAATCATCTCCCGGAGGACTCTTCACCGCCATGGTCGCCTCCGGAGTGATGAGTGAGTTGTTCACCCCTGGACTATGGGTCCATAGCAGTAGCTAGATGGTCGCCTTCTCCTAATTGTGCTATCATTGTTGGATCTTGTGAGCTGCCTAACATGATCAAGATCATCTATCTGTAATGCTACATGTTGCGTTTGTTGGGATCCGATGAATAAGTGAATGCTATGTTATGTTGATTATCAATATCATCTATGTGTTGTTTATGATCTTGCATGCTCTCCGTTGCTAGTAGAGGCTCTGGCCAAGTTGATACTTGTAACTCCAAGAGGGAGTATTTATGCTCGATAGTGGGTTCATGTCTCCATTAAATCTGGGGGAGTGATAGCAACCCCTAAGGTTGTGGATGTGCTGTTGCCACTAGGGATAAAACATCAATGCTATGTCCAAGGATATATTTGTTGATTACATTACGCACCATACTTAATGCAATTGTCTGTTGTTTGCAACTTAATACTGGAGGGGGGTTCGGATGATAACCTGAAGGTGGACTTTTTAGGCATAGATGCATGCTGGATAGCGGTCTATGTACTTTGTCGTAAATCTCACAATACTCATCATAACATGTATGTGCATGGTCATGCCCTCTTTATTTGTCAATTGGCCAACTGTAATTTGTTCACCCAACATGCTTATTCTTATCGGAGAGACACCTCTAGTGAACTGTGGACCCCGGTCCATTCTTTTACATCGAATACAATCTACTGCAATACTCGTTCTACTGTTCTCTGCAAACATCATCATCCACACTATACATCTAATCCTTTGTTACAGCAAGCCGGTGAGATTGACAACCTCACTGTTACGTTGGGACAAAGTATCTTGGTTGTGTTGTGCAGGTTCCACGTTGGCGCCGGAATCCCTGGTGTTGCGCCGCACTACACTCCGCCGCCATCAACCTTCAACGTGCTTCTTGGCTCCTACTGGTTCGATAAACCTTGGTTTCTTACTGAGGGAAAACTTACCGCTGTACGCATCACACCTTCCTCTTGGGGTTCCCAACGAACGCGTGCTGTACGCGTATCATGCGACGTCGAGGAAATTTCTTTTGATGGCGCGGATCCACCTCTCCACCCTTGAACCTTGATGCACGGAGAGTGACCGTGATCTTGAAGTGCATCTCTTCGGCGGTGAGGTAGTACACCCAAGATCGAGATAGAGAGAGGGTACGCGCGAGCTGCTCCATTGGGGTCGGGGCTAGAGAGAGCTCTTTGGGAGAGCTGGCTAATGGAGGATGTGAAGATGTGGCTAATTGAGCAGATGTGAATATGCATATATATGCGAGGGAGGTGAACAGGCTAGACACCAGGTGATCAATTCCCGTGGCCGGCCGATGGCGGCGATGCAACTTCCGATCGGATCGATTTTCGTGTGCCGATGCAACTTTCGACGACGATCAGTAATGGCGACGACGGTCCAGTTCCGCGCGGGAATCGAATGGTTTGACTTTAGTCTCAGCTCGTGTCACCAACCGGAACTAAAGGGGGTGCGAGCAGGCGCAGGGGCATTAGTCCCGGCTTGCATCCCAACCCGGGACTAGATGCCCATAAAAACCAAGACTGATGGTTACCGCACCATGGGGCGGTTTCGGGGTGACGTGTCTGGGCCATTAGTCCCGGCCCAGGGCATGCCCGGGACTAAAGGCCTGGACGAAAGACATGTTTTCTACTAACCAAATGGGGAACACTTATTTATCTAAGTATTCTCTTGTAAATAATGGATAACATATATTCACTCATTAGTACTAGTGAGACTGAAGCCTAGAAACCATCCCTCATTCCATTCAACCCTACATCTACACCCATTTTATTTTACTTTAAGTTTTATTTTACTTTGCCTTGTTTTATTATTGTTATTATTCGAAGAAACTTCATTTTTTTTGGTTGATTACAATAGTTCCGTAGAAACATATAGAATATGCTATTTTCAAACCACGTTTTTGGGTGTGAACGTGGCTATAGTGACAATGCAGCTGCAAGGTTGTGTGGTGTCCATTATGCAAAACTCCCGTGAGATTAATCTTTTAATAAATGCTTGTTGTTGTTAAGCACTGCAATTACCCTATGTTTGTTGGTGCAGAAAACCCATACATCACTGCACACATTCCTCTTATCTATTGGAAATGCCGATTATGGTATTTCTACTCATTTCTTGGTGTAAATTGATTTGGTAGATTGTTGGTGCAGGAACAATCTTCAACTTTTTCTCTTGCAGGCATGCAAATCTTCTCTATCTACTGAATTGATAAATGGTTCACCTTTATACAAAATTATTTGCTAACTAGAATGATCCATCAATTGCATGCATGCCATTAATCAGCGTATGTTGTGAAACTGAAGCAGACTAGAGCTTTGTGTTTTGTGCATTTTACTGATTGTGTTAGGCTGGTTCAGATTGAAATTTGTTTGTGCTTTATCATTTGGCCTAATTTTTGCTTGAGAGGTTAGCTCTTTAGGGCGTTCATGATTATAGTAGAAAAATATTGGCTGGAAAATTCGTCTGCTCTATCTTATGTGGCACTTTCTGTGGGTTTTTTGGTCCTGTCAAGTAAAATCGCACGCAATGTATTAGCTTGGTCTATATCCACCTCTTGCATGTTCTAATATTAGATGCTGGATGTACACAAAGTTGTACTAACCCCTTTTTCTTTTCTTAAGCAGTGATGGTTTACTTAGTACTTACCATTTCTTTCTCTTTGCAGGGCTGGTGAAAAAACTCCTGCAACACAAATCTGTTGCGGTCAGAAACCCACCGGCAAGCAGCGACGGGCAACACAGTAGAGCCGGGAGGCTCCCAGGACTGCGGCTGGCCCTGGTCCCTCCGAGCGACGGCCCGCAAAGACTCGGCACGCACGTCCGATGCTGGTGCAAGGGCGTGCCACCTGACCTATACCTGGTCAGGAAGGTGATGGAGATGCCTCGCTTAGTTTCCTGCATGGCATACACGTAAACATTAAATACGAGCCTCGATCGGCTCTCAGGTTGTCCTGTGAATCGGCTCAAAGAGCCGATCCACCCATGATTCGCACGAGGTGTACGAATATATGGTGGTCCTGCTTGATCAATATAAAGCTAAAGCGATCTACTACGATTTAGGGTTTTCACCACATAATCGGAACATCCTACTCGTGATTGAGCCTCGCGGCCACGCACGGTGTTCGTAAACCGACCCTAGGCAAGACCTAAAAACCAACACGAGGTTGATCCCCGGAACATCCTGTCTAGGGCTAGCAAACTACACCCTACGCGCCACTGGATCCTTCAATCCGTTTGTAAGGCCTAACTATGCAGATATTAAACTAATCCTTGAAGAACAAGGAGCAACCATAACGGATCGGATCTACTAAATAATGATCAAGCGGGGTGCCGCCCCTACACCTAAGATAGGCGTAAGGGCGGCTAGACGTCTCAGGGTTGCACGACGATAGCATATGATACGATGAACAATGCTAACCCTAACACGTCTAAGATAACTACGTTGCTCGCCATCAAAAAGGCTTCAGTACGAGCAACGCATGAACAGCGAATAAACGTGTACTGCCTAGATCGCAAGATGCGATCTAGGCAGCATGATGCTTACCCGGAAGAAACCCTCGAGACAAGGGAGTTGGCGATGCGCCTAGATTGGTTTGTGGTGAACGTGATTGTTGTTTATTTCATAAACCCTAGATACATATTTATAGTCCGTAGACTTTCTAACGTGGGAATAATCCCAACCGTGCACGAGCCAAACTCTAACTAACCGACACGTATCCTACTATATTACAGATACACGGGCAAACTAGCCCAAACTTTGCATATAAGGCCGATTCACGTATATTCTTCCATGTATATTCTTCAAGCCCATCTTGATCGCGGCCCACCCCTGATTCGGTCAAATTCTGGTGATAACACATGCCCCCCTGGTTTTGGAATTCATAATTCCAAAATCACTCTGCTTTTTCTTCGTCGGGTCATGTCGTGGCAGAGCAGAACCGTCGCAGCATCCTTCATCATGATGCCTTGCCTTCTCAACTTCTCTGCAAGATCTGATAGCTTTAGCATCACTTCCTCGGAAACTGTAATGGCATTAAATCTCCACTAGGCTCCCCCTTATTTAACTGTGCCGAACGGTTCGCCACTTCACCCCCTTGCTCTGTTCCGGCTATCGGCACCTAAAAAACCCTCTTCCCCTGCAGCAATGTCATCCTCTTCCTCCATCTCCTCAGGCCTCTCTCTCCAGTCTTCCTCCTCAAGCGAGCAGGAGTGGAACTTTGATCATGTGCCAGACGGCCCACCTGAAGCACTCGTCGGGTCAGATGGTGACTTACCTCTGACCGATGGGGAAGACGACCTCAAGTTCCTCATCGAAGGGGAGCTGAAGAGCGAAAGCGAAGACGACCTCCACCCCTGGGCGAAACCCACCTCCTCCGACGGGGAGGAGGAAGAAGAAGAAGTAGAGGAAGAAGAGGAAAAGGAGGAGGATGATTCCTCCTCCTCCGCTGGGTATCCGCCGGCAAAGCGCTTCCGCGCTTGGGCGGACAGCGAGGATGATGATGATGACGAGGAAGAAGAAGCTACGGCCGAGGGCTGGGGTAGCAGCGACGAGGAACTCTCCGGAAGCAGCGCCGACGGCAGCGATGCCGACGACGAGGCCAGCGAGGACTAGTAAAGTAGGACTAGTAGCCCCTGAGCAATCGGCTCTTCTTTTGTTTTCCCTTTCTCGAGCAATCGGCTCTTCTTTTGTAAAAAACCCCTTTTATTATGAAGAAGAACTTCTCAGCTGATTCTATCCTCTCACCAAATTTACCGATTGCTAAAATAAGTCAACAAATTACGAGCCGATGGCAGCGCACCGGTCCTTGCCATGAAAACGCGAGCAGAGCCAACTCTATTGTTTACCCAAATGGTAATCTGTGGCCTGTCCGCAAGGGCAAAACCCAATTCCCCAAAGCGCCACTTGAACAGATCCAACCCACGGCCATACGAACCCCAGATGTCAATCGCACAGGTTCGCAACTGCAATGAATCCATGGGCAGCACCATCCAATGCCCACGCTATGGTTTCTAGCCTGAAGGTGATCCTTAACTGCCCCTTACTGTCCGAACATAGCGCCTTGTTCTACCTTTTCGCAGCAACAGAAACGGTTCTGACCCTGTAGATGATGACGGCTTCCCTTTCAGCAGCTCTAGTAGTCTTCTACTGCAACAACTCACCGCTTTCGAAGAAGGTTATGATGCAGGGTCAGCCGACGACACTCCAATCGGCTTCTAAAAACAGAGCATCTACCAGGCCAGCTGCCCCCCCGAGCCTCAGTCAAGGCGAGAATAGCGGTGAGGATGCACAGGTCAAACAAAGGGCTTTGAACTCAGGTAATCTGAGACAGCCACCAATGCAGAGTCAGCCAAACTTGCCCCCATTGATCACCTTTCCTCCGTTGAAAGCCGATATTGTAGACGAAACACCAACGGCTTAATGAGCAAAAGGCTGCCTCGCATGCCAAAACTGATGCTTCTGACAGTACTGCTGAACTGGCGCAAAGGGTTGGAAGTACTCGAAGAGAAAGTTCGGGCACCAAAAATCGGCTCATTGCGGCTGAGGAAGCTCTCATTGTTCACTCCTTCGAGGAAGCAGAAGGCCTCACAGCTGAACTGAAGACCGACTTGGTGGAAATCCGCGTCTTGAACATGCAACGGGTAGATCCTGTGTAATTATACTAGAGTCGATGGCTGTGCATCGGCTTTGTTTCTTAGCTCTAAAGTCGATGTCCGTGCATCGGCTGTATACCATGAAAAATTTTTACTGGCCGATTTTTTATCGGCCCCCCCAATATTTTACTGCACACATGTTCATCTACACATGTTCATCTGATTAGGTGCCCCCCGAGCCGAATCTGTCAGGTAACTGCAGATATTGGCTCTATAGTTAGCCAAGGCACTGTATTTGAGAGTCGGCTCCAGTAGGACCAATGCTGATTTTTTAGCTCATCAGCCGACGTAAAACCGCTGCCCATTAGATCGACGTTGAACACAGACAGAATGTGTGGTGAGGATAAATTTGGCCGATTGCTGGGATCGGCCTCCACGTTAATTGAATCGCTCATGAAGGTTTTTTGCAATGTTCCTCCATAAATCTTTGGGGCCGATCCCAAGGATCGGCCTTGCCACGTTTGTCCATAGGCTTGTTCTTGCTATATGGTCAGGCCGGTGGATAAGACCAGCCTAACCCCATCCTTTGTCACATCGATGCGCTCGCAGTCGTCCAAATTGATGCCTGAGAGTGGCTCTTGGCATGCTGTCTCCCAAGCGTTCATGCCAGCCGTTGAAATCTCGGCTGAGTCATCTGCATGGACGACCTCTACCTCATCTCCATCCCACTGTATTACGCATTGGTGCATCGTGGATGGAATGCAACAGTTGGCGTGGATCCAATCTCTTCCTAGCAGGACAGCATAGGTGCTCTTGCTATCGACAATAAAGAACGTCGTAGGGATGGTTTTCCTTCCTACGGTCAGATCCACGTTCAGAACACCTTGCGCATCAGATGCTTGGCCGTTGAAATCGCTCAGTGTCACGTTGGTCTTGATCAGATCCGAGCTAGAGCGTCCCAACCGACGTAGCATGGAGTATGGCATAATGTTGACTGCCGCTCCGGTGTCCACCAGCATCTTGTTGACAGGCTGCCCATTGATATAACCTCGCAAGTACAGGGCCTTCGGATATGCGTAGCTTCTTTCTCGTGGCTTCTCAAAGATAACCGGCCGTGGGCACGATCAAGTTGTGCCACGGGTGCCTCGTCTAATCCTGGAGCACTAAACTCCGTCGGAAGGATGAACACCATGTTTGTGCCAGCCGATGTTTCATCATCGGCTTTCCTTTGCTTGGGGCGCCACTCCATTTTTTGTGGTCGACCCTCTTCATCCAGGGTTCGCTGAATTTTCGCGGCCAGATCAGGCCGCGCCTTCCTTAGCGTGTGCAGGTATAACCTTTCGGCTTCCTCCAAGCCACGCGATCGGCTGAACCCTGGGCTTTTGTGACCGGCTGAGTCCTTCGGGGCACCTCCTTGGTCGGTGGTACCTGTCTTCTTCTTCTTCATCGTCGTCGTCCAAATCCACGAGAGCTTCCACCCGAGGGGCCTCCGCGTGCTTGTTCCGAGGTGGGAGAGGCCCTAGACGTTTGATCACGGACACGTTAGCTGCATCCTTCCTCTTGTCTACATTACGGCGGTTGCCGATTGTAGGCAATCGGCTCATTCTGAATCCCGGCGATGTACGAAGAAGGGGCAGTCCCAGTGCCTATCCTCGTCGTCTTGCTCTCTTAACCTTTCCTTGGCGTGGCGCTCATATCTCTCCTCGTCGCGATCATGCCGACGACGTCTCCTGGCGTCCCTAGCCAGACGATCTCTTTCATCATCGTCGTTGGGTCGTCGGCGTTGGTCATATTGACTCACATACTTGTTGAGGAGGTGATCAGAGAGAGGTCGCTGATATCTCACGTTCCTCACTTCTCCCTCTGTGATGTAGCGCTTGCCATCGTGATGGAGCCGATCGCGTGGAACGACTTCCTCTGTGTCCTTGCTACGAGAGCAGCTGCCCTCGTCTCCGTCCTTACCAGAGTGGTGTCCAGGTCCTACCGTGTTGATGTTGAACGAGAATCTTGGTGGCACCCTCCGGGGTAAGTGTACTCCACCATGTTAACGGCGGGGAAGGGGTGAGTGTCGACTTTCATGGCGTCTTGGTTGAAAATTAGACGTCCTTGTTCTATCGCCATTTGGATCTGCTGACGCCACACCCTGCAGTCGTTGGTGGTATGGGAGAACGAGTTATGCCATTTGCAGTATGGCTTTCCGTTCAGCTCCTGTACCGTGGGGATTTTGAGGCCTTCGGGTATCTTCACTGCTTCTCCTTGAGTAAGAGGTCGAAGATTTGCTCGATTTTAGTTACGTCAAAATCGAACCCTACGGGCGGACCTGGTGGCTTAACCCATTTGCGGGACACGGGGTTGCCCCCGAGTCCATTCAGCCTTGCTACCTCTTGATCTCCCGCAGCCTTCGTCTTCATCCGCCTCAACCAGGACTACCGCACGCTTGAATTTGTCCCTGGTACAAGTCTCGTGGCGCTGTTCATATAACGACAGTTTACGAACCATGTGCGCCGATGAAGGGTAGTCCGCTTGGGAGGCCATATCCTTGATTGGTGATGCAAGGCCCACCACCGCCAACTCGGCTGCTTCGTGGTCGGTCACACGAGCCGAAGACCATCGGTTCCTAACAAGTCTGCAGCGCCGGACGTATTCTGCCACGGTTTCTCCACGCTTCGACGTACTTGTGCTAGATCGGCAATGCCGGCCTCGGAAGCCTCGAGTGATACCGCATGTGGAACTGCTCTTCCAATCGCTTCCACGTCCGGATTGAGTCCGGTGGCAGCGATGTGTACCACCCGAAAGCCGATCTGTGAGGGTGAGCGAAGAACCTCACACGCAGCTCATCTCGCTGAGATCGTGCCCAGCTGTGCCAAATATCGGCTCACATGCTCGATGGAGCTGGAACCATCTGATCCATTAAACTTGGAGAAATCAGGGAGCCGATATTTGGGTGGTAGCGGGATCAACTCGTACTCGTTGGGGTACGGCTTGGAATAGCCGATTGTCCTCCTTTTCGGCACCATGCCGAATCTGGTCTCTCGAGGATGGTATCGATCTGATCCGCGGTCTTGGCTGCAGGAGTCGAACTACGAAGATTCGCGGAGTGGCATACTTAGCCAGCCATGCTTGCTTTTCCAGCTCCGAGCCAAGCTGCAGGAGCTGAGCTGCGGAGATTTGTCGGAGTGGCATACTTGGCTAGCCACGTCTCGCTTCTCAAGATCTGTTCTTGAAGTTCCTCCTGTTTTTCCAAGTCCCTGCTTTGTTGCGATCTGGTTTGTGAGTGCCCGATTCTGCGATGCGGCACGTCTGTGCACGTGTATCCGTGAGGGATCTCCTTAGGCGCCTCATGCAAGAACTGGTAGTCGCTAGGGTCACCACCGATCTTGTAGACGACGTATGCCGGTGAATTCGGCACTTCTGGTGCTGCCAACGCGAATGGCAGCGGTGGACGGGACTGGAATGGCATCTCTCCTTGGTAAGTCCCGAGAGCTGGTCCTGACGGAGAGTACTGATGCCTCATGATTTCCTGGATCACCCGAAGAGCGACACGCTCCAAAGTGTTCACCAGGCTCTCAGAATGGCGGTGCAGCGAGTGAGCTACCATGTAGTTAATCTCCTGACGCAGGGACCTGGTGCGTTCTTCTGACGGGGCGGAGAGGTCCACTCCATCGAGCGCGCCTTCAGGTGAGAACCCCTTCCACCTGACGCCATGTGAGCGGGTTCTGTGAAAAAAAAAAGCCGATGAGGTCGGCTTCGAGGATCGCTTTGACCTCGTCATACTTCTTCTTGAGCTCCTCGGTCAGATCCTCGTACGTGACTGGGGTGCCGTCCGCCATCTCAGATGTAGATGGCGATGCGGTTGATGTCGAAGACGGTCCCACCGGGCATGCCAGAATGTGTTGCGGTCAGAAACCCACCGGCGAGCAGCGACGGGCAACACAGTAGAGCCGGGAGGCTCCCAGGACTGCGGCTGGCCCTGGTCCCTCCGAGCGACGGCCCGCAAAGACTCGGCACGCACGTCTGATGCTGGTGCAAGGGCGTGCCACCTGACCTATACCTGGTCAGGAAGGTGATGGAGATGCCTCGCTTAGTTTCCTACATGGCATACACGTAAACATTAAATACGAGCCTCGATCGGCTCTCAGGTTGTCCTGTGAATCGGCTCAAAGAGCCGATCCACCCATGATTCGCACGAGGTGTACGAATATATGGTGGTCCTGCTTGATCAATATAAAGCTAAAGCGATCTACTACGATTTAGGGTTTTCACCACATAATCGGAACATCCTACTCGTGATTGAGCCTCGCGGCCACGCACGGTGTTCGTAAACCGACCCTAGGCAAGGCCTAAAAACCAACACGAGGTTGATCCCCGGAACATCCTGTCTAGGGCTAGCAAACTACACCCTACGCGCCACTGGATCCTTCAATCCGTTTGTAAGGCCTAACTATGCAGATATTAAACTAATCCTTGAAGAACAAGGAGCAACCATAACGGATCGGATCTACTAAATAATGATCAAGCGGGGTGCCGCCCCTACACCTAAGATAGGCGTAAGGGCGGCTAGACGTCTCAGGGTTGCACGACGATAGCATATGATACGATGAACAATGCTAACCCTAACACGTCTAAGATAACTACGTTGCTCGCCATCAAAAAGGCTTCAGTACGAGCAACGCATGAACAGCGAATAAACGTGTACTGCCTAGATCGCAAGATGTGATCTAGGCAGCATGATGCTTACCCGGAAGAAACCCTCGAGACAAGGGAGTTGGCGATGCGCCTAGATTGGTTTGTGGTGAACGTGATTGTTGTTTATTTCATAAACCCTAGATACATATTTATAGTCCGTAGACTTTCTAACGTGGGAATAATCCCAACCGTGCACGAGCCAAACTCTAACTAACCGACACGTATCCTACTATATTACAGATACACGGGCAAACTAGCCCAAACTTTGCATATAAGGCCGATTCACGTATATTCTTCCATGTATATTCTTCAAGCCCATCTTGATCGCGGCCCACCCCTGATTCGGTCAAATTCTGGTGATAACAAAATCTCCGTTGAGTGCACGCAAATTATGTATTTTGTGGAATAAATTTCGCCCCAAGGTTAGGTTGGTTGGTTTCTAATTATTTATATGATTATTAGTCATTCCTTTGAGTAGCAATACTTTTTTTTTCTCTTATGTTTGCCCTATGTTGTAAAGTTGTACAACCAGCTTCAAGAGTTCTGAAACATCAACTTATATATTTGTCAACGAAGAATTTAGGTAATGACCAATCAAAAAAAATATTTCTTAGAGTAGGAGGCAATGATGCTTCTCTTGTCATAATGGGAGAAAAGTTCATGTAATGACCATTAAGCCAACTCCATAGCTGCAAGAATATCTCGGTGCCAAACTGAATTGCCAAGTTATGTAGTATGTGCCTTTTCTTGCCTAACTTTTAATGTCAAGATACAAACCATGCATGATACATTCACTTAAATTGCTATGTTTCCAGTATGATTATACTTATGATAGCTGGAGCTTGTGGTTGCAACCTTCCTGCTACTTTTCTTTGTTAGGAACTATGTGTCATATTCTATTTTCATATTTGAATCATGAACTTGGGTTATCATATACAAATTACTATTGCAATTAATCTAAAGCTCTAGGGATATTGGTATTGCTCCTCATTGTAATTTGATTATGAGATAAAGTTCAAGTATTGTGCAAATTAAACATATAACAATTAAGATAAATCATTCTTATCTTTCCCTTTCTTGATTGAATTTCAACTAATTTTCTGATGTGATATACAAATGTCATATAACTGGCACCAACATGCAGAAATAGAGAATTTCATATTGATGAATGGAAAAAGGAGCTTTCCTTGTAGAACCTAATAGATGTCTCGAATTGGAGTTGTTATCCAACAACTTATATTATGCAATATTGAGCCTCATATTTTGTGACTTCTTCGTCAAATTATAATGTTGGGTCTATCAGCTCTACTATCGACTAGAGATGCCGCATGTGCTGTTGTCGAGGCCCTAGGATGAGAAGCACGCGAACTCAACTACCCACATGTCAAGGGCTTCGGTTATGTTCCTCTAGCCACGCGGTGTGTTGAACTCCATCCATATGACAATCATTTTTCATATCTTAAATCTACTTTAAATTCTTGCAAGTGTACCGACTGTGAGCCTATGTATGTAATGAAGTTTATGTTCATATGTCGAAATCACATTTCAATTGATTTGATAGCACATATAGATTATGCATATCCGTTTAGGATAAAATTAATATGTCCATTGTAGTGCAGAGTCCTAATTTCTTACAAATGTGCCCTAATTTCACACAAATGGAGGGCAGATAGGGATCGGTAGTTCAATGCTTTTAATTTTTTCAATCAAGGATACATGCTTTGAAAATAACGGTTGCTGTGTTTAATGTCCTCTTTTTAAAAGTATGATAATATCATTGTTATGTTTGCAGTTTAGTCTTTCTTTATGTTTGGGGATATAAAATGTTAGTCAAAACACGAGGTGCATTGCAAATGTACAATTACTAGTACAACACTAAATTAAAACTTAACATCACTAGATGGATGATAAAATTTAGTTTCGTAGTATACTACCTTTATGTTAAGGAGTATAACTATTACTACTTCCTCCATCCATAGAAAGGTGTCTTAGATTTCTCTAAACTTTGATGTATCTATACACTAACGGTTTTTTCCTAAGCAAGGACGGAGCTGTCAAGTAGTATTCACATGCATCCAAGTTTTAATAAATTTAAGACAAATTTTTTTATAGACAGAGGTAGTAAAATTTTCTATACATTGATCAAACTTAATAAAAAATTGAACTAAACCTAAAATTACACTGAAGTACTCTACAAATTTACCGGGGCTGAAATGCTGAAATCAATCGGCAAATTTCGAAAGAAACGTGCGACTTGGCACTTGGCAGCCGTGAGCACCAACAAACCCAAGTGCTCAGGAGCAGAACCGTCGAGCGGTCCGGTCGAGAGATCTGAGAATTCTGAACGCACTCCCCTACTCACCGGAGATGGAGATCCCCGCCGCTGCCATCCACCGCCTCCAGTCCTCCATTCGCGAGGCCGCCTCCGCGCCTCCCCCCTCCCCCTCCCGCGCCCCCTTCCCCTCCTTCGCCGACGCCGTCGCCGCCTTCGACCCCGATGCGTCGCCGGAGCTCTTGTGCGGCCGCTGCGGCGCCGCGGGCGGCCTCCTCCGTGGCGCGCAGTCCGCCGTCTGCGCCTACTGTGGGTCTCCTAGGCGAGAGGAGGACGATGGTATCGCGTTCCGAGGCAGTGCGGCCTACCGGTGGCTGCTCGGCTCTCTCCGGCTGGATGGATCCGTGAGCTCCTTTTCTCACCTCGTCGATTTGTTATGCTGCACTGTTTGGCGATCTAGTCGACTGCCGTTCGTTTCCAGTATCCAGGGAGACGTAAAGCCGTAGATTTGGCGTCTTAGTCTCTGCGCTTAGGATTTCTAGTGGCATGGCTTGAATGTGTTATGTTGAAGTAGGGAAGTAATAATAACTGGAAAAGATCGGGATGCTTGTTTATAAATCTGAGCCATGGAAATTAGTTTTACTTGCTATGTGCAAAATTTGTCATTTTTTTTAGTGCTATTGCAGTTTAGTGATGATTGCTGTTTCCTTTTCTTCCAAAGACCAAAATAGACCTTTAAAAGAGAAATTGCAGAACCATAAACAGGTCTTTGGCGAAAATGTGGCGTACATTTGTGGAAATTGGACTTACCAATTGATAAGAAGTCAGGAGAGAAATACTCTGCTAGGTCGCTAAGAGATTATGCTGTGAGGCAAATAAGGCACATGTCATATTATTAAGCGCAGGACATGTTTTCTGACATGTGTTTTGTGTTAAATTTGGACTTCGAATTTTTTATTGGCAGTACAATTCGCCCTTTTTCTACAGTTATCATCTTATTGAAGGCAATTTGAACATTAGGATCATTTTGTTGTTCAGTTGTTGTGAGAAAGTGCAATGTAAAGAATGCACTTGAATAATTAATACTCCCTCTGTACTGAGTTACTTGTCGTATATTTGTCTAGACAAGCATGTATGTCGACACGTTTTAGTGTATAGATACATGTGAATCTAGACAAATCTGTAACATCTATTTCGGTTCAGAGGGAGTACATGTAATAATATAACAGGAAATCTGTTGCTATATCACCACTTTCCAGTTCTTCAACACAACCATTTCGTATGTTAATAATTTTTTGTGCATGGTTCTTTGACGAAATAATTCAGACCATGGAATAATAATTGGCTGCTCACAAGGCTGTCACAATGCTATTAGTTTATGTTAGCAATCCTTCCCAGTTTGCTAATTCATGATGCTACTGGTGAGCCTACCAAGATCAAATACACTGGATTTTGATACCTGTTTTGTGTAACCTATATTTGTGAGATGTGAGTAGCCTAAGCAAAAATTTCTTGCTTGTGGGCTTCTCTCCTAGAATGACTAATGCACTTCCTTAGGTGAACTATCGAGCTAGAAGTTCCATACTTCAGTTATGATATATAAACCTTGTCTGTTTGCCAATGATGACCTTATAACAGCATATTCTAGAGAATGTGAGAAACCTTGAGTGCATAATTTTGTTTTGATGGAAAGACTTTAAGGGAATCCCCTATACAGTATAAATGTGAGAAACCTTGATTGCATCAAGTTGCAAGCTAGAAGCTTTTCTTAGTAAGCTGCATCTCAATTTACAGTGTTCTTGGGAACTGTTTGGCTCTTCATAGTTATCTAAAGTAGAGAAGAAACATGCCTACTATCTAACAAGTCTAGGTCCTGCCATCCTTACTAACCTAGGGCTTGTTTGATTTAAAGGATTTGCATAAGAAATTTGTAGGATTAAATCCTATAGGAATATTTCCTATGATGGTTGTTTGATTTGTAGGATTGACTCCCATAGGAATTTTTTCCTAAGGAGTTCTTTGCACTAGATTTCATAGGAAATCAGACATCCGTTCACACCTCTTTTTCAGAATCCATTGCTTTTCCTGTGGTGGAATCAAACAAACTTTTCTTCCTATGAATTCATGTAAGGATTGGGTTGGGCATGACATTGCAATCCTACATTTTTCCTGTTCCTATGGTTTTCCTATCCTAAGAATCAAACATTCCCTAGGATTGTAATCTGTTAGCACTTGGTGGTCTGTAAACCCAAAGTTCGTCCAACGGAACTTATGCCTCTTAGATACAATTGCTTTGACCATACAACAAATTCTGCCTTATACAAGATCAACGGGGAAGCGTTTTCTCTTCTTCCCTTTGTAAAAGTAACGGAGAAGCTGCCCTACAGGCTTTGGTCAAATAGTCCTTGGGGTACATATTTTCTGACTGGGAAGCTGAAACTCTCTAAACATATCATCATTGTGGCCTAAGCGCATGTATTTGTTACGACTCAAACTTATCTTTTTCACTACAAATGCTAAAGATTTTTTACATAGTAGAAGAAAAGAAAAGCTTTGTAGATATAATATTCAATCTGAAGCAGTGTTTGATGTCATGTCCATTGTTGGATGGCACCGAAATATCTAGAGAACACACACAGGTTGTCTAAAATGTTGTTTGAAAAATGATTCATATTATTATATTACTTAGTATAAATTTGGCAATATGCTTATCTAGATGTGTTGTAATTTGACTAATACAGTAATATAGGAGTACTGTTTAGTTGTCTGGGTGCTTACTTGCTCGCTCACTGCACGGACAATGTAAAGCCATTTCTAGAGCATGAGCTTCATGTGCTGTTGAGAACATGGATGTTCCTTACCATTGTAGTTTTGGAATCTGGATTATTTCAGTAAGCTTGAGCTTCCCAATAAAGAATAAACTCGATTGTGGATAATGCAAAGGCATCACTGTTGTTGGTAGTTACCTTCTTAAGATTTGCACTAGAGTTCCATTTTGTCTTTGAACTGGATACAGTCTGATATCTGAATGTTTTCATTCAGGAACCTGTAGAATTTGATGGTGACTCTACGGATTCAAATAAAAGCAATGAGGTGCTAAAGAGCGGGGTGGTCTTATCTGATCTTCTGGACTTAAGACTTACTTTCCCCCCTGAGAATAGGGAAATATCCGGAAGTTCCATGAGCAACAAACAACCATCGGTTGCATCCACACTAAATTTGCCTGGTGTTAACCTGGACTCATTTTTCATTGAAAGAAAAGAGGAGACAGCTGCTGCAGCTCTTCCTGGAACCCATAACGTAGTGCAGGAAAAGCATAACACACATCAAATGGAAACTACTACAGCCTTTGCAAATTGGGATGCTGACTTTCAGTCTACTGACTCAGAAAGTGTTGTTGGAGACTCCAAGCAACTGGACCTATTTAAGGGAGCGCCAGTTGCCGAGTCTTCTATTTTTCCAGCTTCTGGGGCTGCCATCTCCCCGGTATTAGCTGCTGGAAATGAAATGGATTTGAGAAGTACTGGCCTAGAACGTTCAGAAGATTTGGCTTCAGCAAGTGGCACAATTAATAAAGATAACCTTTTCATTCAAAAGTCTGTCCTGGCTATTGTCGAGAGTAACAGCGGGCTGGTTGCTGAAAACAGTGGTACTGAGTTCACTGGGTCCTCCCTTAACGAGAATTCAGTTCAGAGCAATCAATTGCATGGAAGGGGTGACAGCGGAGTCAGCATTGAGGAAGCTTTTGACGAGTGGCAAGAATTTACAGAAGGTGGAAATCAGGGCACACTATCAAATACCGGAGAACATACAGAGGGCGACTCTTCACAAATAAAAAGAACGGATTCCTTGGCAGTAAGAAGCATGGAGTCATCTAATGATGTTGCAGGCGATTCTGATGATTGGCAAGCTTTTGCATCTACTTCTGCTCAAGGAGGAGATGTGATGAAACTGGTGGAAGGATCATCAAGTGGTGAAGGAGGCTGTGATTTAGGGAACCCTGTTGCAGAAACATCAATCTCACCAGAACATTCATTAGAAACTATTTCTGTTGATTTGTGGCCTGTCGGTAATGTCAAAGAACATACCACTACTGAAATTATTAAGCAAACTGATGATGCAAGTGATGACTGGCAAGATTTTACCACATCTGGCCAAGCAGAGGTTGCTTCATTCAATCAAGCTGGACAGCTGACGGAAGTTTCCCATTTCAGTCACAGAGAAATGGATGTGGGCTCATGGTTCACAGACAATAATACTAGGGAATCAACAAACATTGACTTAGTAAATGGGAATAAGACAACACTGGATGATTGGCAAGGATTTGCTGGTTCAGATCAAACACAGCAAAGTTTATATAATGTAGGTGGAGAACTGACAGATATTTCATTTGAGCAGCATGAAGGAACTGGTCCTGTGCAGCTATGGGCAAATGCCAGCAGTAATGAAGCCACAAATACTGTTTCAACAAATATAGAAGATGATACATTTGATATCTGGCAAGATGTCACCACATCACGTCACCAACAAGAAAACATACCTAATGTTGGGAGAGGAGTGTCTGGTGTATCATCTAAGCCTGCTCAAGAAATTGACTCCATGGATTTGTGGCTAACCAGCAATGTCAAGGAATCTAATAGTAGCAGCAAAGGTGCAAGTAGAATTAATGACTTATCTGATGGATGGCAAGATTTTGCTAGTTTTGGTCAAGCACAAGGAAATATAACGATTCCTGTGGAAGGACAGTTCCAAAAAGATTTTTCAGGAATTGAACCTGTGGACTTGTGGTCTTCGAGCCATACGGAGCAATTTAAGAACCTTGAACAGATAAATCAAAATAATGATCCATTTGATAGCTGGCAAGATTTAAAAAATTCCACTCAATTGGAAACAAACTCACAAGAACTGCCACATGATCCATTGTCTGACAAGCCCTCAGTATCTGCGATTGATATACTAGGGCTGGAATCTGGGAACTATGCACAGTATGCTCCATCCCAAAGCCAAATAGATAAAAAGGATAATTCTATGGAAGCAAATGCAGTTCCATCTGGTGAACACTTGGAAAGGTTTGTGATGGTGCACACTTTTTAAGCTGAATGCGTATTCTTTTGTTCATGGTTTGTGGATGAGTCGTAAGTCGTAACTGTATACTTGATTAATTATGTTTTCTAAAGCAATAGCCAAATGTGTAGATTAACTTGTGGGCCAAGCTAGACAATATAGGTCGTTCATAAATTACGGTTGACAAATGTATCATACAAATAGACGCTTCATGCAAAGGATAGACACATGGCACCATAAGTTGATTGCTGGTTTCTATATTTTATTTTCTTTGATATTTTTATGCCATGGCCCAAGGTTTGTAGTCAACAACTAGTTATTCGCTTTGTACAGATAAATCAAAATATTGACCCATTCGGATCCTTTTGTTTGATTCCAAATTTCTGGCCAGTAAGCACCACTCTGTAACATGCCTATTATTTACTGCACTTTGCTCTCTTTTAGGTCAATTTATGCTTACAGCTGCCAGAGTAAAGTAGGTGACGATCGGTTGTGAGATATATTGCGGTTCATGTTGTATAATGTTTAGTATCTCACTCAATCCCATTGGTGATAAATAATTCATCATATGTTGCATGTTTTCATTGTGTGCAGGAGGAACATAACTCCACACATGGGTGATGATGATGCACTGTCTGCAGTATGGGCAACAACGAGTCATGGCAATAACTCCAGACCAAAATCAGAAGCTGGTAATTCAAATGTAGAGAAGTTGCTGTCTCAGATGCATGATCTATCTTTTATGTTGAAAGACGAACTTTCAGTCCCTGATAAACCAGTGGATTCCTGAAGTTCATAGCAGTAATTTGTTATCTGCTACCTATCTGCCAAGACAGACTTGATCGGGGAGCTGTAGCGTTTCCCTTGAGGAACCAGCCACGTGGTCAATTTATGTGGCGAACAATCCTGTTTTCCATTGGAATGTGTGCCCTTTATACCAGTACATTGATCGGTGGAAGATTAGAGTAATTCTCTGTTCATTTCTCCAATCAGTTAGAAGAGAAGTGCAGACCCTGAGCCCCACTTCTTTTATTTTCTTTCTTTCTGTTACTGCTGAGTTGAGATTCGAGCGATGTTTTTTGTTCTGTACCTGCATGTATATGTAACATTTTCGGGCCTGTATATGTTGTATTGGAAGATTGAGACGATATGGCCTGCCTGTTCTGCTTTTATTTTTATTGAAAACATCGTGCTCTTTTTTGGAGGTTACAAGAACAAATCTTACTCGTGCTGATGGTAACTTGAAACGGGAAATCGAACTTGGCTCATGGGTGCATATAAACTTGTGTGAAAATACATTTTAAGGTGTCAAAAAATTCTAAAATAAAATTTTGCACGTATATCTAGACATTGTACGATCGCATAGAAGTTTTCGGGAAAAAAAATAATATTTTTT
The DNA here is from genome assembly GCF_019359855.2 of Lolium perenne. Lineage (NCBI taxonomy): Eukaryota > Viridiplantae > Streptophyta > Magnoliopsida > Poales > Poaceae > Lolium > Lolium perenne. Next base: position 129,368,934 of record NC_067250.2, read on the forward strand.
GTATCTCGTGTAAAAAAGATAAATTTTGATGCTCCAACACGATTACATGATATTTTTTTTGTCTTCTTTATATATGTCACATAAAATGTTGTTTTCCCACGAAAATTTATGTACGAACGTAGAATGTCGGGATCTACGCCTGAAATTTTTTCATTCAATTTTTTTATTTTTTTTTTAAATATGTTTTATTTTTTGTAATAATAAATGCATATGTACCTATGAGCCAAAACGCCACTTCCCTTGAAACATCATACCTTACAACATCATATTGCACCTTCCATGAATTGCATTACCATGGACCATGTTTTGGGACTAAAAGAAGAAGGCGCATGCATACACAAAGGGATTAAGGGAAGCAGACAATAGAGTCGCTGACTTGTGCCAGCTGAAAGTACTATGTAATGCCATCTTTAAGTTGTTGGCTACTACATACATTTCACAAACATGAAATCTAATGTTAGGGCATCTCCAGCGGGCCGACGCATTTCGGACGTCCGAAATGTCCATTTGCGTCGGCCCGCGGACGCGTTGTGGCCCAGGGCGACCGTTTGCGTCTGGAGTACCTCCAGCGGTGCGGACGCATTTTTTATCCGGGGACAGCGTCAAGCTCGCTAATGGCGTTTTACGTCCCGTCGAGGACTGCCGCCGGCGATTAACTGTTCCTGCGCGATGACGATCGTTCCCGCGCGTGCCCAATACATTGGCAAGTTTCGTCGGCGTTTCGCGCGCGCGGGAAACGCCCTGCGTGCGAACGCCGTTTCCTGCCCCGCCGTGGCTATATATGGTGGACACTGGTGGGGGCGACGGGCACACCTCAAGCTAACCTTACCATCCATCCATGGCCGACCACATGAGTTGGGAGCACGTTGTTCACATGTGCCGCCAGCTCCACCCGGAGGGGGAGGAGGAGGAGGTAGCCGCCGCCGGTGTTGAGGCCCAGCAGCTGGACCTGGAGGCGGCGGAGGCGGAGGCGGCAGAGCGCGCGGAAGGGCGCCTCGCGGCGACCAGGGCGGAGATCGCCAACGCCATGGCCGAGCTCGCCGACGCCAGGGCCGAGCTCGCGGAGGCGCGGGCGGCCATCGCGGCCCCTCCGGCCGACGCCGTGGATCCACGACATCGCGGACGACGAGCCCCCCCGTGCCCAGGCGCTTCGAATGCGCCGGCGACCAGCGGGTTCTGCTCGCGTCCTTCGAGTCCCTGGCTGGGGACGCCCAGCGCCGCCAGGCTTGGGTGGCGGAGGAGGAAGCCCATGTTGGAGATATGCCCAAGAGGCAATAATAAAGTGGTTATTAGATATCTTTGTATTTATGATAAATGTTTATATACCATGCTATAATTGTATTAACCGAAAGCCCATGTTGGAGATATGCCCAAGAGGCAATAATAAAGTGGTTATTAGATATCTTTGTATTTATGATAAATGTTTATATACCATGCTATAATTGTATTAACCGAAACATTGATACATGTGTGTTATGTAAACAACAAGGAGTCCCTAGTAAGCCTCTTGTATAACTAGCTTGTTGATTAATAGATGATCATAGTTTCATGATCATGAACATTGGATGTTATTAATAACAAGGTTATGTCATTATGTGAATGATGTAATGGACACACCCAATTAAGCGTAGCATAAGATCACGTCCTTAAGTTCATTTGCTATAAGCTTTCGATACATAGTTACCTAGTCCTTTCGACCATGAGATCATGTAAATCACTTATGCCGGAAGGGTACTTTGATTACATCAAACGCCACTGCGTAAATGGGTGGTTATAAAGGTGGGATTAGGTATTCGGAAAGTATGAGTTGAGACATATGGATCAACAGTGGGATTTGTCCATCCCGATGACGGATAGATATACTCTGGGCCCTCTCGATGGAATGTCGTCTAATTAGCTTGCAAGCATATGAATGGTTCATAAGAGACCACATACCACGGTACGAGTAAAGAGTACTTGTCAGGAGACGAGGTTGAACGAGGTATAGAGATACCGATGATCAAACCTCGGACAAGTAAAATATCGTGTGACAAAGGGAATCGGTATCGTATGTAAATGGTTCATTCGATCGCTAAGTCATCGTTGAATATGTGGGAGCCATTATGGATCTCCAGATCCCGCTATTGGTTATTGGTCGGAGAGAAGTCTCAACCATGTCTGCATAGTTCGCGAACCGTAGGGTGACACACTTAAGGTTTGATGTCGTTTAAGTAGATATGGAATATGGAATGGAGTTCGAAGTTTTGTTCGGAGTCTCGGATGGGATCCAGGACATCACGAGGAGTTCCAGAATGGTCCGGAGAATAAGATTCATATATAGGAAGTCATTTTATAAGTTTGAAAATGATCCGGTGCATTTATGGAAGGTTCTAGAAAAGTCCGGAAGAAATCACTATGGAAGGTGGAGTCCCGGAGGGACTCCACTAGCATGGCCGGCCAACCCTAAGGGGGAGGAGTCCCAGGTGGACTCAACCTAAGGTGGCCGGCCACCCCCCTCCAAGGAAAGGTGGGAGTCCCACCTTGAGTAGGACTCCCATCTTGAGTAAGATTTGTCCTTATGGCAAGTTTTGGTGTTGGGGTCTTATTCGAAGACTTGAACTACAACTCTTGGGGGTTCCACCTATATAATAAGGAGCAAGGGGAGGGGGCCGGCCACACCAAAGCCCTCTTGGCCGCAGCCCCCAAGTGGCCGGCGCCCCAAGACCCCCCTCTCCCCAAACCCTAGCGCCCGTCCTCCACATTTCTCTCCCGCAGCGCATAGGCGAAGCCCTACCGGAGATCTCCACCACCACCGCCACCACGCCGTCGTGCTGTCAGGATTCCGAGTAGGATCTACTACTTCCGCTGCCCGCTGGAACGGGGAGGAGGACGTCGTCTTCATCAACACCGTACGTGTGACTGAGTACGGAGGTGCTGCCCGATTGTGACACCGTCAAGATCTTCTACGCGCTTTTAAAAGCGACAAGTGATCATCTTCTGCAACAACGAGATCTAATCTCGTAGGCTTTGGAAATATTCAAGGGTTAGTCTCGTGATCCCCTCGTTGCTACCGTCTTCTAGATTAGATCTTGGCTTGTGCTTTCGTTCTTGCGGTAGAATTTTTTTTGTTTTCTATGCTACGAATCCCATCAGTGGTATCAGAGCCGTGTCTATGCATAGATTGGTTACACGAGTAGAACATAATTGTTTTGTGGGCGTTGATGCTTTGTTGTCTTTAGTTCGTGTACTTTGCATCTTTGTGGCATAGTGGGATGAAGCGGCTCGGGCTAACTTTACATGACCGCGTTCGTGAGATTTGCTCCACGCTTAACATGCAACTTGTATTGCATAAGTGGCTTTGCGGGTGTCTGTCTCTCCCACTATAGTGAAGATCCAATTTACTCTTTCTATTGACAACACTAGTATCACCGTTGTGGTTCATGTTCGTAGGTAGATTGGATCTTACTCAAAAACCCTAAACCACGTAAAATATGCAAACCAAATTAGAACTGTCTAACTTGTTTTTGCAGGGTTTGGTGATGTGATATGGCCATGATGTGATGATGAATATGTATGAGATGATCATTATTGTATTGTGGCAACTGGCAGGAGCCTTATGGTTCTCTTTAAATTTCATGTTGAGTAGTATTTCAAAGAAGTTGTAATAGTTGCTACATGGGAGAACAATCATGAAGACGGCGCCATTGACCTTGACGCTACGCCAACGATGATGGAGATCATGCCCGTTGATGATGGAGATCATGTCCGTGCTTTGGAGATGAAGATCAAAGGCGCAAAGACAAAGGGGCCATATCATATCACATATGAACTGCATGTGATGTTAATCCTTTTATGCATCTTATATTGCTTAGATCGCGACGGTAGCATTATAAGATGATCCCTCTCACTAAATATCAAGATAATAAAGTGTTCATCCTTAGTAGCACCGTTGCTAAGACTTGTCATTTCGAAGCATCACGTGATGATCGGGTGTGATAGATTCTACATGTGCATACAACGGGTGCAAGCCAGATTTGCACACGCGGATACTAAGGTTGCCTTGACGAGCCTAGCATGTATAGACATGGTCTCGGAACACGGGATACCGAAAGGTAGAGCATGAGTCATATGATTGATATGATGAACACTTTAAGTGTTCGCCATTGAAGTTACATCTTGTCTCATGATGATCGGACTTGGTGTGGTGGATTTGGTTCGTGTGATCACTAAAACAATGCGAGGGATATTGTTTTGAGTGGGAGTTCACCTAGTTTTTAATTTTGTTGAATTAAAATTTGAACTCAATTTGTCATAAACTTAGTCTAAACTATTGCAAATATATGTTGTAGATCATGGCGTCCCCATCAATAAATTTTAACTAGTTCCTAGAGAAAGAAAAGCTTAAAAGCAATGGTAGCAACTTCACCGACTGGTTCCGTCATGTGAGGATCTTCCTCAATGGCGGAAATCTGCAATATGTGCTTGATGCACCGCTAGGTCCCCCACCACCCCTGCAGTATCCGAGGAAGAAAAGAATGTTTACGATACTCGGGTGACTCGCTACTCTCAAGTTCAGTGTGCCATTCTGTGCAGCCTAGAGGCAGAGCTGCAAAAGCGTTTTGAGCACCATGACCCTTGTGATATGATCAATGAGCTCAAGGTTATCTTTGAAACTCATGCGGCTGTGGAGAGCTATGAGGCCTCAAAACAGTTCTTTGGCTGTATGATGGAAGAGAGCAGCTCCGTTAGTGAGCACGTGTTCGCTATGTCCGGACACGCGAAGAAGCTCAGTGACTTGGGGATAATCATCCCTAACCAGCTGGGTATTCATCGTGTTCTCCAATCACTGCCACCAAGTTACAAGAACTTCGTGATGAACTACAATATGCAGAACATGAACAAGGAGTTACCTGAACTCTTCTCCATGCTAAAATCTGCTGAGATTGAGATACAGAAAGAGCACCAAGTGTTGATGGTCAACAAGACCACCAGTTTCAAGAAACAAGGCAAACCTAAGAAAGGCAACGTCAAGAAGGGCGGCAAGAAAGCTACCGCGCCTCCTGAGAAGCCTAAGGGGGGCCCTAAACCTGATACTGAGTGCTATTACTGCAATGGGAAGGGGCACTGGAAGCGTAATTGCCCCAAGTACTTGGCTGATCTGAAGAGCGGCCTTGTCAAGAAGAAGAAAGGTATATTTGATATACATGTTATAGATGTCTATCTTACTGGTTCTCGTACTAGTGCCTGGGTATTTGATACTGGTTCGGTTGCTCATATTTGTAACTCGAAACAGGGACTACGGAATAAACGAAGCCTAGCGAGGGCTGAAGTGACGATGCGCGTTGGAAATGGATCCAAGGTCGATGTGATCGCTGTCGGCACGCTCCCTCTACATCTACCTTCGGGATTAGTTTTAAACCTCAATAATTGTTATTTAGTGTCTGCGTTGAGCATGAACATTATATCCGGATCTTGTTTAATGCAAGACGGTTATTCATTCAAGTCTGAGAATAATGGTTGTTCTATTTTTATGAATAATATCTTTTATGGTCATGCGCCTGAGAAGAATGGTTTATTTCTATTAAGTCTCGATAGTAGTGATACACATGTTCATAACATTGACGCTAAGCGAATTAAATTGAATGATAATTCTACTTATATGTGGCACTGTCGTCTTGGTCATATTGGAGTGAAACGCATGAAGAAACTCCATTCCGATGGACTACTTGAGTCACTTGACTTTGAGTCACTTGATAGATGCGAAGCATGTCTAATGGGAAAAATGACTAAGACTCCATTCTCTGGTATTATGGAGCGAGCTACAGACTTATTGGAAATCATACATACTGATGTGTGCGGACCAATGAGTGTAGCTTCGCGCGGTGGTTATCGTTATGTTCTAACCTTCACAGATGATCTGAGTAGATATGGGTATATCTATTTCATGAAACATAAATCCGAAACTTTCTAGAAGTTTAAGGAATTCCAAAGTGAAGTAGAAAATCAACGTAACAAGAAGATCAAGTTTCTGCGTTCTGATCGCGGAGGCGAATATCTGAGTTATGAGTTTGGCATGCATTTAAAAAAATGCGAAATACTTTCACAGTTGACACCGCCGGGAACGCCACAGCGCAATGGTGTGTCCGAACGTCGTAATCGAACTCTCTTAGATATGGTTCGTTCTATGATGTCTCTTACTGATTTGCCGTTATCGTTTTGGGGTTATGCATTAGAGACAGCTGCATTCACTTTAAATAGGGCACCATTTAAATCTGTTGCAACGACACCGTATGAATTATGGTTTAATAAGAAACCTAAGCTGTCGTTCCTTAAAGTTTGGGGTTGCGAAGCCTATGTAAAAAAGTTACAACCGGACAAGCTAGAACCCAAAGCGGAGAAATGCGTCTTCATAGGATACCCTAAGGAAACTATTGGGTATACTTTCTATCACAGATCCGAAGGCAAAATCTTTGTTGCTAAGAACAGAACCTTTCTTGAGAAAGAGTTTCTCACTAAAGAAGTGACTGGAAGAAAAGTAGAACTCGACGAGGTTACTGAACCTTCTCTCGTTGATCAGAGTAGCGCAGTACCGGAAGATGATCCTGTGCCGCTTGCGCCGTTAACAGAGGAAGCTAATGATAATAATCATGAAACTTCAAGCGAGGTAGCTACTGAACCTCGCAGATCGACAAGGGAACGTACCACTCCTGATTGGTATGATCCTTGTCTAAATGTCATGATTGTGGACAACAATGATGAGGACCCTGCGACGTATGAAGAAGCGATGATGAGCCCAGATTCCAACAAATGGCAAGAAGCCATGAAATCCGAAATGAGATCCATGTATGATACTCCCTCCGTTCCTTTCTATAGTGCCTATAGATTTTTGGCATTTGTTTCAGAATATAAGGTTGTAGCTTAGCTTTTTTTCAATTACCCCATCCCCGTTCAGCTCCCAAATCGTTCAGCTCCCAAATTTGTTATGGTAAGTTAGGAAGATATGAAATTCCCAAATTTTACGTTGATCTTAAATCGTTCAGCTAGGGGTCTTGTGTAAAAAATACTCTTGCGCTAATTTCCGTGCCAAAAAACTATAGACACTATAGAATGGAACAGAGGGAGTAACAAAGTATGGACTTTGGTAGACTTGCCTGATAGCCGTAAGGCTATCGAGAATAAATGGATCTTCAAGAGAAAAACAGATGCTGATGGTAATATTACTGTCTATAAAGCTCGACTTGTCGCAAAGGGTTTCCGACAAATTCATGGTGTTGACTACGATGATACTTTCTCACCTGTAGCGAAGCTAAAGTCTGTGAGGATTTTGTTAGCAATAGCTGCATTTTTCGATTATGAGATTTGGCAGATGGATGTCAAAACGGCGTTCCTTAATGGTGACATTGAGGAAGAGTTGTATATGGTACAACCCAAAGGTTTTGTCGATCCTAAAAATGCTGACAAGGTATGCAAACTTCAGCGTTCCATTTATGGACTGAAGCAAGCATCCAGGAGTTGGAACCAACGTTTTGATAAGGTGATCAAAGACTTCGGGTTTATACAGTGTCATGGAGAGACCTATATTTACAAGAAAGTGAGTGGGAGCTCTGTAGCATGATACGTCTCAAACGTATCTATAATTTCTTATGTTCCATGCTAGTTATATGACAATACTCACATGTTTTATATACACTTTACATCATTTTGATGCATTTTTCGGCACTAACCTATTAACAAGATGCCGAAGCGCCAGTTCCTGTTTTCTGCTGTTTTTGGTTTCAGAAATCCTACACAGGAAATATTCTCGGAATTGGATGAAACAAAAGCCCACGGTCTTATTTTGCACGGAGCCTTCCAGAAGTCCGAAGAGGAGACGAAGAGGGGCGACGAGGCGGCCACACCCTAGGGGGGCGCGGCCCCACCTCTAGGCGCGCCGCCCTATGGGGTGGGCCCCTCGAGCGTACCCCGACTCTGCCCCTTCGCCTATATATTCTCTCCGTCGCGAAAACCCTAGTACCGAGAGCCACGATACAAGAAAAGTTACTGTGACGCCGCCGCCGCCAATACCATCTCGGGGGATTCAGGAGATCGCCTCCGGCACCCTGCCGGAGAGGGGAATCATCACCGGAGGACTCTACATCATCATGCCCGCCTCCGGATTGATGCGTGAGTCGTTCATCCTTGGACTATGGGTCCATAGCAGTAGCTAGATGGTTGTCTTCTCCTCTTGTGCTATCACGTTTAGATCTTGTGAGCTGCCTATCATGATCAAGATCGTCTATTTGTAATGCTACATGTTGTGTTTGTTGGGATCCGATGAATATTGAATACTATGTCAAGTTGATTATTGATCTATCATATATGTGTTGTTTATGATCTTGCATGCTCTCTGTCGCTAGTAGAGGCTCTGGCCAAGTTGATACTTGTAACTCCAAGAGGGAGTATTTATGCTCGATAGTGGGTTCATGCCTCCATTGAATCTGGGACAGTGACAGAAAGTTCTAAGGTTATGGATGTGCTGTTGCCACTAGGGATAAAATATTGATGCTTTGTCTAAGGATATTTGTGTTGATTACATTACGCACAGTACTTAATGCAATTGTCTATTGTTTGCAACTTAATACTGGAAGGGGTGCAGATGCTAACCCGAAGGTGGACTTTTTAGGCATAGATGCATGCTGGATAGCGGTCTATGTTCTTTGTCGTAATGCCCTAAGTAAATCTCATAGTAGTCATCATGATATGTATATGCATCTTTATTTGTCAATTGCCCAACTGTAATTTGTTCACCCAACATGCTATTTATCTTATTGGAGAGACACCACTAGTGAACTGTGGACCCCGGTCCATTCTTTTACATCTGAAATACAATCTACTGCAATCTCTGTTCTCTGTTGTTCTTCGCAAACAAACATAATTCTCCACACCATACGTTTAATCCTTTGTTTACAGCAAGCCGGTGAGATTGACAACCTCAATGTTAAGTTGGGGCAAAGTATTGTGATTGTGTTGTGTAGGTTCCACATTGGCGCCGGAATCCCTGGTGTTGCGCCGCACTACACTCCTCCACCAACAACCTTCACGTGGCCTTCATCTCCTACTGGTTCGATAACCTTGGTTTCTTTCTGAGGGAAAACTTACTGCTATGCGCATCACACCTTCCTCTTGGGGTTCCCAACGGACGTGTGCATCACGCGCCATCATAGCATTCCTGATATTATATGTAGATGACATATTATTGATTGAGAATGATATAGAACTATTAAGCAGTGTAAAAGGTTATTTGAATAAGTGTTTTTCAATGAAAGACCTTGGTGAAGCAGCGTACATTTTAGGCATCAAGATTTATAGAGATAGATCAAGACGCCTAATAGGGCTTTCACAGAGTACATACCTGGACAAGATTCTAAAGAAGTTTAGAATGGATGAAAGTAAGAAAGGATTCTTACCGATGTTGCCAGGTAAGGTCTTGAGTAAGACTCAAGGTCCGGCTACGGCAGAAGAAAGAGAGAGGATGAATCAGATCCCCTATTCCTCGGCAGTAGGCTCTATCATGTATGCCATGCTGTGTACTAGACCGGATATAGCACATGCTGTTAGTTTGACTAGCATATATCAAAGTGATCCAGGAATGGAACACTGGACAGCGGTTGATGTCTACGCACGCTTCTATTCCTGTAGACAGTGTTGGGCCTCCAAGAGCAGAGGTTTGTAGAACAGCAGCATGTTTTCCGTAAGTGAATCACCCAAGGTTTATCGAACTCAGGGAGGTAGAGGTCAGAGATATCCCTCTCAAGCAACCCTGCAATTAAGATACAAGAAGTCTCTTGTGTCCCCAACACACCTAATACACTTGTCAGATGTATAGGTGCACTAGTTCGGCGAAGAGATAGTGAAATACAAGTAATATGGATGATTATAAGTAGTAATTGCAATCTGAAATAAAAACATCTGAAATAAAAATGGCAGCAAGCAAACATGTAGTAGAACTTGTTGAAAACGGTGTTTCAATGCTTAGAAACAAGGCCTAGGGATCATACTTTCACTAGTGGACACTCTCAACAATGATCACATAAATAAATAACTTCTCTTCACTTGTGATACTTTCAAACACTCTCTTGTTGGATAACAAACACCATTCATTGCGTAGGGCTACAAGAGCACACCTCAAGCCGGAGTAAACAAGCTCCACAATGTCCGGAGTTCATATTAAAGTAACCTCTAGAGTGCATAATAGACCGTTGCAATTTAGACCGAGTACTAACATAGCATACACACTGTCACCAATAGCTATGAAAGGGGGAATAGATCGCATCAATACTATCATAGTAATAGTTAACTTCATAATCTACAAGAGATTACAATCATAACCTATGCCAAGTACTACATGATGCACACACTGTCACCTTTACATCATGGAGGAGGAATAGACTACTTTAATAACATCACTAGAGTAGCACATAGATTAATAGTGATATAAAGCTCATGATCACATAAAGATCACACCATGGGAGAGAGAGATGAACCACATAGCTACCGGTAGAGCCCTTAGCCTCGGGGGAGAACTACTCCCTCCTCATCATGGGAGACAGCAACGGCGATGAAGATGGCGGTGGTGTCGATGGAGATGACTCCGGGGGCAATTCCCCGTCCCGGCGGCGTGCCGGAACAGAGACTTCTGTCCCCCAAAACGGAATTTCACGATGGTGGCGGCGCCCCTGGAGTCTTTCTGGAGTATGATGGATTGATGTAGGGTTTTTCGTCGCGAGGGAATTTATAGGCGAAAGGGCGATGTCGGTGGAGTCCCGAGGGGCCCACACCGTAGGGGGGCGCTCCCCCCCTCTTGGCCGCGCCGCCAGGTGGTGTGGGCCCCCCTGGCCGTTCTCCGTCTCTCCTTCGGTATTCTGGGCCCGTCTCGGTAAAATAGGAGGTTCGGTTTTTGTTTCGTCCAATTCCGAGAATATTGCCCGAACAGCTTTTCTGGAACCAAAAACAGGAGAAAATAGGAACTGGCACTTCGGCATCTTGTTAATAGGTTAGTCCCGGAAAATGCATAAAAACATTATAAAGTATGAATAAATCATGTAGGTATTGTCATAAAACTAGCATGGAACATAAGAAATTATAGATACGTTGGAGACGTATCAAGCATCCCCAAGCTTAGTTCCTACTCGCCCTCGAGTAGGTAAACGATAACAAGGATAATTTCTTAAGTGACATGCTACCAACATGATCTTGATCAATACTATTGTAAAGCATATGAGATGAATGAAGTGATTCAAAGCAATGGTAAAGATAATGATTAAACAACTGAATCATATAGCAAAGACTTTTCATGAATAGTACTTTCAAGACAAGCATCAATAAGTCTTGCATAAGAGTTAACTCATAAAGCAATAGATTCTTAATAGAAGGTTTTGAAGCAACACAAAGGATGATTAAGTTTCAGCAATTGCTTTCAACTTTTAACATGTATATCTCATGGATAGTTGTCAACATAAAGCAATATAACAAGTGCAATAGGTAAACATGTAAGAATCAATGCACACAGTTGACACAAGTGTTTGCTTCTAAGATAGAAAGAAGTAGGTAAACTGACTCAACATAAAGTAAAAGAAAGGCCCTTCGCAGAGGGAAGCAGGGATTACTCATGTGCTAGAGCTTTTTATTTTGAAAACATGGAAACAATTGTGTCAACGGTAGTAATAATTCATATGTGTTATGCATAAAACCTCCTATAAGTTGCAAGCCTCATGCATCGAATACCAATAGTGCCCGCACCTTGTCCTAATTAGCTCGGATTTCCATGGATTATAATTGCATTACATATGTTTCAACCAAGTGTCACAAAGGGGTACCTCTATGCCACCTGTACAAAGGTCCAATGAGATAGATCGCATTTGATTTCTCAGTTTTGATAGATCTCAACTTAAGGACATCCATACCGGGACAACATAGAAAACAGATAATGGACTCTTCTTTAATGCTTAAGAATTCAACAACAGATAATATTCTCATAAGAGATTTGAGGATTAATGTCCAAGCCGAAACTTCCACCATGATACATGGCTTTGGTTGGAGGCACAATGTTCTTCTCTAACAATATGCATACTCAAACCATTTAATCATGAGAAATCTCGCTTACTTCAGACAAGACGAACATGCATAGCAAGTCACATGATATTCAACAAAGGTGTAAAAAGTTGATGGCGTCCCCAGAAATATGGTTACCGCTCAACAAGCAACTTATAAGAAATAAGATACAAAATCCACACTCCAATTCAATACCACAATAGTGTTTAAGCTATTTTCCCATGAGTTATGCATTGCAAAGACAAGGAATGAAATTTTAAAGGTAGCACACTGATGGCGTGTAACTCACACGTTCGTTGGGAACCCCAAGAGGAAGGTATGATGCGCATGATACGCGTTCAACACGCGTCCGTTGGGAACCCCAAGAGGAAGGTGTGATGCGTACAGCGGCAAGTTTCCCTCAGTATGAAACCAAGGTTATCGAACCAGTAGGAGCCAAGAAGCACGTTGAAGGTTGATGGCAGCGGGATGTAGTGCGGCGCAACACCAGGGATTCCGGCGCCAACGTGGAACCTGCACAACACAACCAAAGTACTTTGCCCCAACGAAACAGTGAGGTTGTCAATCTCACCGGCTTGCTGTAACAAAGGATTAACCGTATTGTGTGGAAGATGATTGTTTGCAGAAAACAGTAGAACAATATTGCAGTAGATTGTATTTCAGTAAAGAGAATTGGACCGGGGTCCACAGTTCACTAGAGGTGTCTCTCCCATAAGATAAACAACATGTTGGGTGAACAAATTATAGTTGGGCAATTGACAAATAAAGAGGGCATGACCATGCACATACATATCATGATGAGTATAGTGAGATTTAATTGGGCATTACGACAAAGTACATAGACCGCCATCCAACTGCATCTATGCCTAAAAGTCCACCTTCAGGTTATCATCCGAACCCCCTCCAGTATTAAGTTGCAAAGCAACAGACAATTGCATTAAGTATGGTGCGTAATGTAATCAACAACTACATCCTTAGACATAGCATCAATGTTTTATCCCTAGTGGCAACAGCACAACACAACCTTAGAACTTTCTCATCCTTGTCCCGGTGTCAATGCAGGCATGAACCCACTATCGAGCATAAATACTCCCTCTTGGAGTTACAAGCATCTACTTGGCCAGAGCATCTACTAGTAACGGAGAGCATGCAAGATCATAAACAACACATAGATATAACTTTGATAATCAACATAACAAGTATTCTCTATTCATCGGATCCCAACAAACGCAACATATAGAATTACAGATAGATGATCTTGATCATGTTAGGCAGCTCACAAGATCCGACAATGATAGCACAATGGGGAGAAGACAACCATCTAGCTACTGCTATGGACCCATAGTCCAGGGGTAGACTACTCACACATCACTCCGGAGGCGACCATGGCGGCGTAGAGTCCTCCGGGAGATGATTCCCCTCTCCGGCAGGGTGCCGGAGGCGATCTCCTGGATCCCCCGAGATGGGATCGGCGGCGGCGGCGTCTCTGGAAGGTTTTCCGTATCGTGGCTCTCGGTACTGGGGGTTTCGTCACGGAGGCTATTTGTAGGCGGAAGGGCAGGTCAGGGGGCCACACGAGGGCCCCAGATGATAGGGCCGCGCGGCCAAGACCTAGGCCGCGCCGCCCTGTAGTCTGGGCTCCTCGTGGCCCCACTTCGTCTCCTCTTCGGACTTCTGGAAGCTTCGTGGCAAAATAGGCCCCTGGGCGTTGATTTCGTCCAATTCCGAGAATATTTCGTTACTAGGATTTCTGAAACCAAAAACAGCAGAAACAAAGAATCGGCACTTCGGCATCTTGTTAATAGGTTAGTTCCAGAAAATGCACGAATATGACATAAAGTGTGCATAAAACATGTAGATAACATCAATAATGTGGCATGGAACATAAGAAATTATCGATACGTCGGAGACGTATCAGCATCCCCAAGCTTAGTTCTGCTCGTCCCGAGCAGGTAAAACGATAACACAGATAATTTCTGGAGTGACATGCCATCATAATCTTGATCATACTATTTGTAAAGCATATGTAGTGAATGCAGCGATCAAAACAATGTATATGACATGAGTAAACAAGTGAATCATAAAGCAAAGACTTTTCATGAATAGCACTTCAAGACAAGCATCAATAAGTCTTGCATAAGAGTTAACTCATAAAGCAATAATTCAAAGTAAAGGCATTGAAGCAACACAAAGGAAGATTAAGTTTCAGCGGTTGCTTTCAACTCATAACATGTATATCTCATGGATATTGTCAACATAGAGTAATATAATAAGTGCAATAAGCAAGTATGTAGGAATCAATGCACAGTTCACACAAGTGTTTGCTTCTTGAGGTGGAGAGAAATAGGTGAACTGACTCAACATTAAAAGTAAAAGAATGTTCCTCCATAGAGGAAAAGCATCGATTGCTATATTTGTGCTAGAGCTTTGATTTTGAAAACATGAAACAATTTTGTCAACGGTAGTAATAAAGCATATGTATCATGTAAATTATATCTTATAAGTTGCAAGCCTCATGCATAGTATACTAATAGTGCCCGCACCTTGTCCTAATTAGCTTGGACTACCGGATCATCACAATGCACATGTTTTAACCAAGTGTCACAAAGGGGTACCTCTATGCCGCCTGTACAAAGGTCTAAGGAGAAAGCTCGCATTGGATTTCTCGCTATTGATTATTCTCAACTTAGACATCCATACCGGGACAACATAGACAACAGATAATGGACTCCTCTTTTATGCATAAGCATGTAACAACAATTAATAATTTTCTCATTTGAGATTGAGGATATTTGTCCAAAACTGAAACTTCCACCATGGATCATGGCTTTAGTTAGCGGCCCAATGTTCTTCTCTAACAATATGCATGCTTAACCATAAGGTGGTAGATCTCTCTTACTTCAGACAAGACGGACATGCATAGCAACTCACATGAAATTCAACAAAGAGTAGTTGATGGCGTCCCCAGTGAACATGGTTATCGCACAACAAGCAACTTAATAAGAGATAAAGTGCATAATTACATATTCAATACCACAATAGTTTTTAAGCTATTTGTCCCATGAGATATATATTGCAAAGGTGAATGATGGAATTTTAAAGGTAGCACTCAAGCAATTTACTTTGGAATGGCGGAAAATACCATGTAGTAGGTAGGTATGGTGGACACAAATGGCATAGTGGTTGGCTCAAGTATTTTGGATGCATGAGAAGTATTCCCTCTCGATACAAGGTTTAGGCTAGCAAGGCTTATTTGAAACAAACACAAGGATGAACCGGTGCAGCAAAACTCGCATAAAAGACATATTGTAAACATTATAAGACTCTACACCGTCTTCCTTGTTGTTCAAACTCAATACTAGAAATTATCTAGACCTTAGAGAAACCAAATATGCAAACCAAATTATAGCATGCTCTATGTATTTCTTCATTAATGGGTGCAAAGCATATGATGCAAGAGCTTAATCATGAGCACAACAATTGCCAAGTATCACATTACCCAAGACATTTATAGCAATTACTACATGTATCATTTTCCAATTCCAACCATATAACAATTTAACGAAGGAGAAACTTCGCCATGAATACTATGAGTAGAAACCAAGGACATACTTGTCCATATGCTACAGCGGAGCGTGTCTCTCTCCCATAAAGTGAATGCTAGGATCCATTTTATTCAAACAAAACAAAAACAAAAACAAACCGACGCTCCAAGCAAAGCACATAAGATGTGATGGAATAAAAATATAGTTTCAGGGGAGGAACCTGATAATGTTGTCGATGAAGAAGGGGATGCCTTGGGCATCCCCAAGCTTAGACGCTTGAGTCTTCTTGATATATGCAGGGGTGAACCACCGGGGCATCCCCAAGCTTAGAGCTTTCACTCTCCTTGATCATGTTGCATCATACTCCTCTCTTGATCCTTGAAAACTTCCTCCACACCAAACTTAGAACAACTCATTAGAGGGTTAGTACACAATAAAAATTAACATATTCAGAGGTGACACAATCATTCTTAACACTTCTGGACATTGCATAATGCTACTGGACATTAATGGATCAAAGAAATTCATCCAACATAGCAAAAGAGGCAATGCGAAATAAAAGGCAGAATCTGTCAAAACAGAACAGTTCGTATTGACGAATTTTAAAATGGCACCAGACTTGCTCAAATGAAAATGCTCAAATTGAATGAAAGTTGCGTACATATCTGTGGATCATGCACGTAAATTGGCTTAATTTTCTGAGCTACCTACAGGGAGGTAGACCCAGATTCGTGACAGCAAAGAAATCTGGAACTGCGCAGTAATCCAAATCTAGTATGAACTTTTCTATCAACGGCTTTACTTGGCACAACAAAACACAAAACTAAGATAAGGAGAGGTTGCTACAGTAGTAAACAACTTCCAAGACACAAAATAAAAACAAAGTACTGTAGGTAAAAACATGGGTTGTCTCCCATAAGCGCTTTTCTTTAACGCCTTTCAGCTAGGCGCAGAAAGTGTGTATCAAGTATTATCAAGAGACGAAGTGTCAACATCATAATTTGTTCTCATAATAGAATCAAAAGGTAACTTCATTCTCTTTCTAGGGAAGTGTTCCATACCTTTCTTGAGAGGAAATTGATATTTTATATTACCTTCCTTCATATCAATGATAGCACCAACAGTTCGAAGAAAAGGTCTTCCCAATATAATGGGACAAGATGCATTGCATTCAATATCCAAGACAACAAAATCAACGGGGACAAGGTTATTGTTAACGGTAATGCGAACATTATCAACTTTACCCAAAGGTTTCTTTGTAGAATGATCAGCAAGATTAACATCCAAATAACAATTTTTCAGCGGTGGCAAGTCAAGCATATCATAAATTTTCTTAGGCATAACAGAAATACTTGCACCAAGATCACATAAAGCATTACAATCAAAATCTTTAACCTTCATCTTAATGATGGGCTCCCAACCATCCTCTAGCTTTCTAGGAATAGAGGCTCCGCGCTCTAGTTTCTCTTCTCTAGCTTTTATGAGAGCATTTGTAATATGATGTGTGAAAGCCAAATTTATAGCACTAGCATTAGGACTTTTAGCAAGTTTTTGTAAGAACTTTATAACTTCAGAGATGTGGCAATCATCAAAATTCAAACCATTATAATCTAAAGCAATGGGATCATCATCCCCAATGTTGGAAAAAATTTCAGCAGCTTTATCATGAGCAGTTTAATGAGTTTTAGCAGTTTCAGGCAGTTTCTCGCGCTTTGCATTAGAAGTGGAAACATTGCTAACACCAATTCTTTTATTATTAATAGTAGGAGGTGCAGCAACATGTGTAGCATTAGCATTATTAGTGGTGGTAATGGTCCAAACTTTAGCTACATTCTTCTCTTTAGCTAGTTTTTCATTTTCTTCTCTATCCCACCTAGCACGCAGTTCAGCCATTAATCTTATATTCTCATTAATTCTAACTTGAATGGCATTTGCTGTAGTAACAATTTTATTATGATGATTTTCATTAGGCAAAACTTTCGATTTCAAAAGATCAACATCAGCAGCAAGACTATCGACTTTAGAAGCAAGTATATCAATTTTCCCAAGCTTTTCTTCAACAGATTTGTTAAAAGCAGTTTGCGTACTAATAAATTCTTTAAGCATGGCTTCAAGTCCAGGGGGTGAACTCCTATTATTGTTGTAAGAATTCCCATAAGAATTACCATAGCCGTTGCCATTATTATAAGGATATGGCCTATAGTTGTTACTAGAATTGTTCCGGTAAGCATTGTTGTTGAAATTATTATTTTTAATGAAGTTTACATCAACATGTTCTTCTTGTGCAACCAATGAAGCTAACGGAACATTATTAGGATCAATATTAGTCCTATCATTCACAAGCATAGACATAATAGCATCAATCTTATCACTCAAGGAAGAGGTTTTTTCGACAGAATTTACCTTCTTACCTTGTGGAGCTCTTTCCGTGTGCCATTCAGAGTAATTGATCATCATATTATTGAGAAGCTTTGTTGCTTCACCAAGAGTGATGGACATAAAGGTACCTCCAGCAGCTGAATCCAATAAATTCCGTGAAGAAAAATTTAGTCCTGCATAGAAGGTTTGGATGATCATCCAAGTAGTCAATCCATGGGTTGGGCAATTTTTAACCAGAGATTTCATTCTTTCCCAAGCTTGAGCAACATGTTCAGTATCTAATTGTTTAAAATTCATTATGCTACTCCTCAAAGATATAATTTTAGCAGGGGGATAATATCTACCAATAAAAGCATCCTTGCATTTAGTCCATGAATCAATACTATTCTTAGGCAGAGATAGCAACCAATCTTTAGCTCTTCCTCTTAATGAGAAAGGGAACAATTTTAATTTTATAATATCACCATCTACATATTTATATTTTTGCATTTCACATAATTCAACAAAATTATTGAGATGGGCAGCAGCATCATCAGAACTAACACCAGAAAATTGCTCTCGCATAACAAGATTCAGTAAAGCAGGTTTAATTTCAAAGAATTCTGCTGTAGTAGCAGGTGGAGCAATAGGTGTGCATAAGAAATCATTATTATTTGCGGTTGTGAAGTCACACAACTTAGTATTTTCAGGGTTGGCCATTTTAGCAACAGTAAATAAACCAAACTAGATAAAGTAAATGCAAGTAAACTAATTTTTTTGTGTTTTTGATATAGCAAACAAGATAGTAAATAAAGTAAAACTAGCAACTAATTTTTTTGTATTTTGATTTAGTGCAGCAAACAAAGTAGTAAATAAAACTAAGCAAGACAAAAACAAAGTAAAGAGATTGAGAAGTGGAGACTCCCCTTGCAGCGTGTCTTGATCTCCCCGGCAACGGCGCCAGAAAAAGCTGCTTGATACGCGTTCAACACGCGTCCGTTGGGAACCCCAAGAGGAAGGTGTGATGTGTACAGCGGCAAGTTTCCCTCAGTATGAAACCAAGGTTATCGAACCAGTAGGAGCCAAGAAGCACGTTGAAGGTTGATGGCGGCGGGATGTAGTGCAGCACAACACCAGGGATTCCGGCGCCAACGTGGAACCTGCACAACACAACCAAAGTACTTTGCCCCAACGAAACAGTGAGTTTGTCAATCTCACCGGCTTGCTGTAACAAAGGATTAACCGTATTGTGTGGAAGATGATTGTTTGCAGAAAACAGTAGAACAATATTGCAGTAGATTGTATTTCAGTAAAGAGAATTGGACCGGGGTCCACAGTTCACTAGAGGTATCTCTCCCATAAGATAAACAGCATGTTGGGTGAACAAATTACAGTTGGGCAATTGACAAATAAAGAGGGCATGACCATGCACATACATATCATGATGAGTATAGTGAGATTTAATTGGGCATTACGACAAAGTACATAGACCGCCATCCAACTGCATCTATGCCTAAAAGTCCACCTTCAGGTTATCATCCGAACCCCCTCCAGTATTAAGTTGCAAAGCAACAGACAATTGCATTAAGTATGGTGCGTAATGTAATCAACAACTGCATCCTTAGACATAGCATCAATGTTTTATCCCTAGTGGCAACAGCACAACACAACCTTAGAACTTTCTGTCACTGTCCCAGGTGTCAATGCAGGCATGAACCCACTATCGAGCATAAATACTCCCTCTTGGAGTTACAAGCATCTACTTGGCCAGAGCATCTACTAGTAACGGAGAGCATGCAAGATCATAAACAACACATAGATATAACTTTGATAATCAACATAACAAGTATTCTCTATTCATCGGATCCCAACAAACGCAACATATAGAATTACAGATAGATGATCTTGATCATGTTAGGCAGCTCACAAGATCCGACAATGATAGCACAATGGGGAGAAGACAACCATCTAGCTACTGCTATGGACCCATAGTCCAGGGGTAGACTACTCACACATCACTCCGGAGGCGACCATGGCGGCGTAGAGTCCTCCGGGAGATGATTCCCCTCTTCGGCAGGGTGCCGGAGGTGATCTCCTAGATCCCCCGAGATGGGATCGGCGGCGGCGGCGTCTCTGGAAGGTTTTCCGTATCGTGGCTCTCGGTACTGGGGGTTTCGTCACGGAGGCTATTTGTAGGCGGAAGGGCAGGTCAGGGGGCCACACGAGGGCCCCAGATGACAGGGCCACGCGGCCAAGACCTAGGCCGCGCCGCCCTGTAGTCTGGGCTCCTCGTGGCCCCACTTCGTCTCCTCTTCGGACTTCTGGAAGCTTCGTGGCAAAATAGGCCCCTGGGCGTTGATTTCGTCCAATTCCGAGAATATTTCGTTACTAGGATTTCTGAAACCAAAAACAGCAGAACGACAAGCGGCACTTCGGCATCTTGTTAATAGGTTAGTTCCAGAAAATGCACGAATATGACATAAAGTGTGCATAAAACATGTAGATAACATCAATAATGTGGCATGGAACATAAGAAATTATCGATACGTCGGAGACGTATCAGCGCACAGCAGCAAGTTTTCCCTCAGAAAGAAACCAAGGTTTATCAAACCAGGAGGAGCCAAGAAGCACGTTGAAGGTTGATGGCGGCGGGATGTAGTGCGGCGCAACACCAGGGATTCCGGCGCCAACGTGGAACCTGCACAACACAACCAAAGTACTTTGCCCCAACGAAACAGTGAGGTTGTCAATCTCACTGGCTTGCTGTAACAAAGGATTAACCGTACTGTGTGGAAGATGATTGTTTGCAGAAAACAGTAGAACAAGTATTGCAGTAGATTGTATGCGATGTAAAGAATAGGACCGGGGTACACAGTTCACTAGAGGTGTCTCTCCCATAAGATAAATAGCATGTTGGGTGAACAAATTACAGTCAGGCAATTGACAAATAGAGAGGGCATAACAATTCACATACATGATATGATAAGTATTGTGAGATTTAATTGGGCATTACGACAAAGTACATAGACCGCTATCCAGCATGCATCTATGCCTAAAAAGTCCACCTTCAGGTTATCATCCGAACCCCTTCCAGTATTAAGTTGCAAAACAACAGACAATTGCATTAAGTATGGTGCGTAATGTAATCAATAACTACATCCTCGGACATAGCATCAATGTTTTATCCCTAGTGGCAACAGCACATCCACAACCTTAGAACTTTCTGTCACTGTCCCAGATTTAATGGAGGCATGAACCCACTATCGAGCATAAATACTCCCTCTTGGAGTTAAGAGTAAAAACTTGGCCAGAGCCTCTACTAATAACGGAGAGCATGCAAGATCATAAACAACACATAGGTAATAGATTGATAATTAACATAACATAGTATTCTCTATCCATCGGATCCCGACAAACACAACATATAGCATTACAGATAGATGATCTTGATCATGTTAGGCAGCTCACAAGATCCAATAATGAAGCACATAAGGAGAAGACGACCATCTAGCTACTGCTATGGACCCATAGTCCAGGGGTGAACTACTCACTCATCACTCCGGAGGCGACCATGGCGGTGAAGAGTCCTCCGGGAGATGATTCCCCTCTCCGGCAGGGTGCCGGAGGTGATCTCCAGAATCCCCCGAGATGGGATTGGCGGCGGCGGCGTCTCAGTAAGGTTTTCCGTATCGTGGCTCTCGGTACTGGGGGTTTCGCGACGGAGGCTTTAAGTAGGCGAAAGGGTAGGTCAGGAGGCGACGCGAGGGGCCCACACCACAGGCCGGCGCGGCCAGGGCCTGGGCCGCGCCGCCCTGGTGTGTCGCCACCTCGTGGCCCCACTTCGACTCTCCCTCGGACTTCTGGAAGCTTCGTGGCAAAATAGGACCCTGGGCGTTGATTTCGTCCAATTCCGAGAATATTTCCTTTGTAGGATTTCTGAAACCAAAAACAGCAGAAAACAGCAACTGGCTCTTCGACATCTCGTTAATAGGTTAGTGCCGGAAAATGCATAAATACGACATATAATGTGTATAAAACATGTAGATATCATCAATAATGTGGCATGGAACATAAGAAATTATCGATACGTCAGAGACGTATCAGCATCCCCAAGCTTAGTTCCTGCTCGTCCCGAGCAGGTAAACGATAACAAAGATAATTTCTGGAGTGACATGCCATCATAAACTTGATCATACTATTGTAAGCATATGTAATGAATGCAGCGATCAAAACAATGGTAATGACATGAGTAAACAAATGAATCATAAAGCAAAGACTTTTCATGAATAGTACTTCAAGACAAGCATCAATAAGTCTTGCATAAGAGTTAACTCATAAAGTGTCGTCGTGGTGAACAGACAGATGCCATAGGATGGCTTATGTTGGGGCCGAATGGACGCTAGAGGATTCGGGGGAGGGTTTGTGATCAGATGGGATGAACTTCCGGATGGTTTCCTCAAGAACTTAGCCGAGGCTAGAGGTTGAAGAAGAAAGGCACAAGGAAGAACTCGCTCTAGATCACTTTCTTCATTGATTTCCACAGGTTACAGGTTTGTGTTTACAGAATCTCTTCCTCTGTGTTCCGTGCGTCGCCCGTGAGGAGGGCTGCCCCCTCTCCTTATATAGGGGAGAGGGTGGCTTACAGGGCAAGAAACCCTAATGGCATCTTTGACTAGACAAACTACTTTACAAAGCTACTTTAATCATAGATGACACCGGGGTCTCCTTTAATCAGGGATGCTGACGTCCTCCGGCTTCTTTCATCGTCATCCTCCTCTTTATCGTCAGCCCTTCGTTTAAAGCTACTTTGCTTAGCTCATCTTTGTCTTCTAGCTTTGGAGAGGATCTTTGACCAGTCCTGCCGACTTGCTCTGCTTTCCGGTAACCCGGTGTATTTCCTATCCGGTTCCGGTATACCTCTCCTGAGGATACCGGCTTAGCCCCGCTTAGCCAAACGCTTATCTTGTGCTCCGGTATAAACATTAAACCGGTATCTCGATGGCTCAAACCATCCGGTTTGGCATGCCTTTGGCATACCGGGGGTCATCCCCCCAACATTAGTCCCCGAAGCTGGTATAGTCTGGCGGATTCTATCCAACAGACCATGCCAGGTTCTCACATCTTTGGATACCGGTTTAATCTATCCGTGCTGGGCTTGGATCCGGCATCTTTGCCCGTATTTTCGTTATCTCTCTATGCAAGACATTTTCCGGTATCTTATCCTCCGGCATCTTAGTCATTAAACACCTCCTCGGCGAAGCCGAGAATATCTCGGGCCCCGTGCCTGTCAGAGACATGCGCACTGTGACTGACGCGCCAGTGTCAGGGGTCACTTCCCTTCGGCTTCTGCGCCATCATTTATGGCGCCACACCGGATCCTCGCGGCCGTTCCGGATCCGTGTGGCCTTCCTGTGACATGTTGTTTTCTGCACGTGTATTTGCGCGCCACATGGCGGCCCCCAAGGTGAACCGCCGTGGCCCGACGGTTTTCGGCCCACTCTCCCCTCTCTCTATATAAAGAAGGGGCAGTTCCTCTTCGTCTTCTTCTTCGCACTTGCCCCCGTTTCCAGAGCAGTTCGAGCCCTTCGCCCCTTGCTTCCTCTTCGCCGCCGGTCGCCGCCAGAGTGCTGCTTCTGTCGGTGCTAGGACGTCGCTCTCACCGCGCCGAAGCTCTTCACCGCACGGAGTTCTTGCTGCGTTCCTTCCTCGCCGCAAATTCAAGCTTCCTCCGACGGACCTCACCCCTCTCCATCGCCGGCCTTTGTCGACGGCCAAGGGCTCGCCGTTCCTCCGGCGGACTTCTCCCTGAACGCCTCCGCCGCTTCAGGTTAGGCCCGATACGCCTCTACCTCTTTTCTTCTTGCTTTCCAGATCTTGGGGCGGTAGAGTATTTATCCCCTCTTTATTTTGCTTTTTCTCTTACTCGTAGATCTTCGCGCGAGGGTCTTTTTGGGGGAAACTGTTTTACGGTAGATTTCGGCGTCTTCCAGATCTACATGTCTGGCGAAGAATCTCTTCTCGCTTCCTCTTCCAATAGTCAAGGAAGTAGGACCTCCGACGGGCTAACCGAAGATCTCGCCCGGATGGAAGCTGAATCCAGCAAAGACCAAGAGGTCGGTACGTCTAGCCGGGCCCCCGGAAAGGATCTTTCCGGTATCACACGCGGAGCCTGGAGAGGTTCCGACATGACTCAACATGAGATTGACTGGCTTTACCGGTCCAGGAGAATACCGGATGGAGTCTCCTGCCGGCTTCCAGGTGATGAGACCGAACCGGTGCTTGAACCCGGTGAAGTCGTTGTTTTCCTTGCTCACTTTGAGCGTGGCTTTGGCCTTCCTGCCTCCGACTTCTTCCGCCAATTCCTCGACTTTTATCGACTCCAACCTCACCACCTTCCCGGCAATGCCGTTTTTTACCTTTCTTGCTTTGTGGCCTTCATGGAAGGCTACATCGGCATCCGTCCCGCTCGCGAGACGTTTGCACGCTTCTTTTCTCTTCGGATCAACTCGGTCCAGGGCAAGGACATTCCCAAGCCCAAACCCCCCGTACAATGCGGGTCTTGTATCATCGGCTCCCGCCAAGGGAGCCCCCTTTTTAAGTTTAACGGCTTCGAGTCTTGCTGGTTGTGGCAGACAACGTTCTTCTACGTGAAGAACAAGAGCGCCACTGACCTCATCAACTTGTCGGCGTTCAACCCGGCACCGCCCACCAAGATTAACTGGAACTACAACCCTGGTACGGATCACACAGAGACGAACCGGGTGGTACGCTTCATGTTGAAGCTGATGAACAAAACCAACATTTGCTCCGACGATATCATCCGCACCTTCATCAGCCGCCGGGTGCTTCCCCTCAAGCGTCGCGTTCACAAGATGAGCGAGATGTACGGCCCCGGCGATCCCACCAAGATCACCGGCTTGCCCTTGAGCACGGCAGATGTGGTCCTGAAGGCTAGCCAAATATGCCAGACGGACATGCCGGTTGATTGGGAATGGGGCCTCTGTCCTCTCAGCTCCACGAATCCTCCGTCCCAAGAAGTAAGAAATTATGCGACTCGGGTCGTTTTATCGGTAACTTTTATACTGTGACTAACCCCTTTTTTCTTTTGTTTTCAGGCCAGGGACCACTTCCCCCGTATTGACTCAGATCAGCGAGGCCCTTGCCGGAAGCGGCCTTTGGATAAGTTCGACCCGGACCCTTTCATTCACTGGCAGGATCTGAAGATGGGCCGGACTCCAGCCTCGCGCCTCGGCAAGTCTCCGCCGGAACCAGCCGGTTCGTCTGATGACCTGACCTTGCTTGAGGTAGCCCTTCTGTTTGATCTCTCATACTCTTTTGTTATTGTTCTTCTGTAGACATTCCCTCAGCCAACATCAACCCACAGGTCCATGAGCACGTCACCCCGCTGCAGGCCGAGGTTGGCCAGGAGTTCCTGGACAAACTTATGGCCCAAGGCCAGAAGAACAACGCTCCGGCTGCTGACGCCGGCCCTAGCCAAGCTCCTCCTGCCAAACGCCCTCGGACTGAAGTCCTTGGGGGAAAGCAGGTAGGCACGAAGTGCTACAAGCACAAGAAGATGCCGGTTTCTTCCGGGTAAATTTTTTACTTCTCTTTTGTATGTTTTGTTCTTACCAAGTTCCTTTCCGGTTGCTTTTTTCCAATTCGTCCTTTTTCTCTCTTTCAGCCCTGCGCTTGAGCTTGGCTCCAAGCCGGAGGGCTCTGCCGGCTCCGCAAGGACCTCAACTCCTCCTCCTCACTCAAGTCCGACACCATCTGGTGCCGGCAACACCTCTGCCTCCCCTCCGGGAGGCACTACAAGTTCGGGGCGCGCGGCCCCTACACCTCCTGATCACCGCGCGGAGGAGGATCTCACCTCCCCTCCTGAAACCCAGGACACCGGCACCAGCAACACCGGCGCCGACGACACAGTTGCCGGGCAGGCGGAACCTCTGGTTCCTCCTGGCCCGAAGAAGAAGAAGAAGCAGCCAAGCTCTTCCCCCACCGAAACTGCGCCGGATACTTCCGCGCCGGCCTCCTCTGCACCGCACCCGGAAGCTCTTACTCTTGAGCCTAGCGGAGCTGCTCCAACACCGCCACCAAACCAAGGACCTTCCACGGCCAAGCCAATGCCGCCGCCAGAAACCCCCAAGATCACCAAGTTCCTCAAGGCCGGGGCTTCTCGGGGCAAGGCCGTGGAGGGCGGCGCCTCAGCCGGCTCGCAGCCTCTAGTGCTGCATGTCGGGCCTGCCGCCGCTGCGGCCCCGGAAAAACCTTCCGGCCTCCTGGGCCGAATCGTTGAGCTGAAACGTGAGGGAAAGGACCTGGGGCACCTTCTCCCCTATGCCCAAAAATGGAACGATGCGGACATCTCTGCATCCACCCGTGGCTTGGGGAAGGACCGCCTTCCAGTGCCAGATCCCGCTGGGCCTCGGTCCACTGAAGAACACTTTATGCGGCTCAAGCGTGCCGTGAAGGAGTTCGACAGTGCGTGGTACGATGCCACCAGCAACGTGGTGGTAAGTTTCGCCAACCTTCTTGTAATTTTTGTTGATGCCGGTTTCTTTCTTTCCGGATCTTGTCTATCCTCCCAGTCCCCGAGTTTCGTGTTGAGAGCGTAGCTCTTAGCGCGAAACTTAACTAGAAACGCACGAAACTGGCATAGCCAGTCCCCGAGTTTCGGGTTAAGATCTTTGTTTCTTTCTTTCTCACAATTATCTTCCTTTGAACAGAGCACCGCGGATGCCCGGAAGCAGCTCTTCGAGGAGCTTCTGTGGGAGCATCGGGACCTTGCTGAGGCCCACAGCCACTGCCAAGGTTTGTTTCCTTTCTTTTCCTCCGGCATCTTTTCACCGGAATGTTTTCTTCTTTGATACTTATGCATCTTTTGTTCAACAGCTGTTCCGGAAGCTACCATCGAGGCCCTCAAGGCCCAGATTGCCACGCTTCAAGGTATCACTCTTTCTTTTCTGGTTAACCCGTTCTTTTTTCATTTTATCAGTTGCCACTTGCTAACACCCTTCTTTCTGGTATCTAGGCGAGAAAGAGCGGCTCATCAAGGAGCACCACGAGGCACTGGACGTCCAGAAGACCGCCTCGAGGGAGCTGAAGGAACAAGCTATGCAAGCCGCGCTCCAGCATGAGCAAGCTCTGAAGGATGCCCGGGCTGCAGCCGAGGCCAGGCTGGCGGAGGTCGTGGAGGACTCCACGAAATCCAACACGGTGCTGACGATGGAGCTGGAGGAGGAAAGGAAGGCGCGGAAGGCAGCGGAGCGCCTTATTGAGGTCATGACCACTGATCATAAAGAATATGATCGGCTGGTTACGCAGATTGATGCGCTGGCTTTCCGTAAGTCCTTGCCTTGTCCCTTCTTTCGCTTATAAGCTTTCTCCTTTTGAAAATGTATCCGTGTTCCTTTTCCTTCCGGCATACTGCTTTCCGGTATCTTGTGCTTATGCTTTTCCCTTCTTCCTGTAGAACACTTCCCGGACTCCCAGGCACACGCCGTGAAAAAGGTGATGGAGGATCGGGTGGCGCGGAAATTTCCCAATATGGACGCGCACTGGGACGGGTACGACTATCTGGTCGCCCTCTCCGCTCGAGTCCAACACATGCGCTCAGTGGACCGGCTCCTTGGCGATCTACCGGATGCCGCCATCCAACTTTTCAAGGTGTTGTGGCCTGAAGAAGAGATGCCGGCAAACATCACCCTTACCGCCCACCGGCTCAAGGAGGCAGGGCGCCGGATTCGTGAGTGGCAGTGCTCCGCGGCTCGTGCCGGAGCTGACACGGTGCTGCGCTCCGCATGCTCCTGGTATTCGGACTTGGATCTGGATGCGCTTCAAGGTGTGCGCCAAGATGCTCCAACCGACGTGGACCCGGTTCTTACCGCGAAGCGGCAGGATCGGGCGTACCGACTCGCGGAGTTCGCCGAGGTCCGCACCTTCATCCCTCCCCCCCCTGATGTCAAGGACTACCTCAGTGATGAGGAAGAAGAAGAGGGAGATGAAGATGAGGATGCCGAGGATGTGCTGCCGGAAGCTCCCGAGGCCAGCGCTACTCCCCCTGAAGCCCCCGAGACCGGTGCTGCTCCACCAGACGCCTCCGTTGCCTGAACAAACTTATCTGCTCCTGCTTGCTTGATAATAGAACTTGTTAAATTCGACCCCGGTATGCCGGGGTGTATGATGTAAGATAAAACTTGTCCTTGTGGTTTGTGGTGCAACATTTTATGCCGGTGTCTTGCACATCGGTAACTTATTAAGTTATGCTGGTTTGCTACTTAGCACTTTGCTTATCGTTTCGATTTTTGTCTTGCACTGCAATTATTCCGAAACTGTTTCCGCATCCAATTCGATGCACACTTGGCTCTTTTGCTTTGGCTCTGCCTACCTTCTCTGGGCGTTTTTGGCGTATGAGCACAAAGTTCTTTCACCAAGCAAGCATTTTCTTGAACTTAGAAATAACTCGAAATTTTTGCAAAGAACTGGTATAACCGGGGTTAGTTAAATTTTTCCGGATTGTTCTTTCCCGCTCTCGCTCTTCGTAGTTCATGTGCTTATCCCCTACCGGTTTATCTTGCTTGCCATGAAGCCGGGTTGCGGACAGCAGCAGAGTCGAAGACTCCGGTAGGGTTTAGCACACTACTAAACCGGAAAGAAAAAACGTTCAATAAGCTACCGGTAAACTGAAAAAAATAAACAAGTTACATGCAACCTTAGTGGGGTAGTCCCCGAGATTCATTCAAGGTTCCGACATCTTTTATTCATGGCAATTAAGGTATAAAAAGGAACTTCTTACACCACAACTTCAAGAGTAGAAAGGACGCAACAGAGCTACATTCCACGGTCGTTTGGTCTCCTCTCCGGATTTGTCCGCCTTTCCTTTCTTCCATTCCTGCGCATCAATTAAGTAATAGGCATCATTGTGGAGAGCCTTGCTCACAATGAAGGGTCCTTCCCATGGGGGGACAGCTTGTGCCGGCCTTCAGTGCGCTGCACTAGGCGTAGCACTAGGTCCCCTTCCCGGAATACTCTCGGGTTAACCTTCCGGCTGTGATAGCGTCTGAGGTTTTGCTGGTAAATGGCTGTTCTTGCCAATGCTAATTCTCTTGCTTCTTCTAGCAAGTCCACATCATCTTCTCGGGACTCCTTTACCTCTTCTTCGGTATAGAGTTGCACCCTTGGCGAATCATGGAGAATGTCGGTTGGTATGACCGCTTCTGCTCCATAAACCATGAAGAATGGAGTGTATCCGGTAGACCGGTTTGGAGTTGTTCTTATACTCCACAGTACTGATGGTAGCTCATCGAGCCAACACCCCGGTGATTTTTCCACCGCATCAATGAGTCTTGGTTTGATACTGGAAAGTACCAAAGCGTTTGTTCTTTCAACTTGGCCATTGCCTTGTGGATGCGCTACTGAGCACAAATCCAACCGGATGTTGTTGTCTTCACAAAATCTTTTGAACTCACCTTGAGCAAAATTTGTGCCATTGTCAGTGATAATGCTATGCGGGTAGCCATACCGCAAGATAACATCTTTTAAGAACTTGACCGCTGTGTGCCCATCACACTTTGCAATGGGTTTCACCTCTAGCCACTTGGTGAATTTGTCCACCATAACCAAGATGTGGGTCATGTTTCCCCTTGCGGTTTTGAACGGGCCAACCATGTCTAGGCACCAAACGGCAAACGGCCAAGTTAGCGGTATTCTCTTTAAACCGGATGCTGGGGTATGGTTTTGCTTGGCGTACCTCTGGCACCCGTTGCATTTTCTTACCATATCTTCCGCGTTTTGCAAAGCCATTGGCCAATAGAACCCATGCTGGAATACCTTTGCCACCAGCGCCCTTGATGACGCGTGATGCCCACATTCTCCTCGGTGAATTTCCTCAAGCATTTCTTTTCCCTCTTCCGGTTCCACACACCTTTGGAGGACACCGGTAACACTTCTCTTGTATACCTCGCCATTGATGATGGTGTAAGCTTTGGACCTCCTCTGGATCCTTCTAGACTCATTTTCGTCAACCGGCAAGGTGCCGTTGATCAGGAATTCCTTAATAGGTTTAACCCATGATGGTGCCTCCCGGACTAGGAACACCGGTACGTCTACGTCCATGCTATCCACCGGCATTGCTTCTTCCGGTATGGGCACAACAGTCCCCGAGCTTGCCGGAGCAGTCCCCGGGTTCCCTTCGTCGATATCCATTGGTGCAACATGTGACTCCGGTACAAAAATTGATTCCGATTCCGGACTCGGTTTGATCGATGGCACTCTTAAGTGAGCTAAAGCTATTCCGGGAGGAATTTCCTGCCTAGATGAGCCCAGCTTGGACAAAGCATCCGCGGCTTCATTTTCTGCGCGCAGCACATGGTGAAACTCACACCCTTCGAAGAATCCGGCAATATTTTGCACGTGAAACCGGTACGAGGCCATGTTGGCATCTTTTGCATCCCAATCCCCGGAACACTGCTGTACCACAAGATCTGAATCTCCGTAGCAAATGATCCGGTGTGCACCAATTTCTTTTGCGACCTTAAGCCCATGGATCAAAGCTTCGTATTCAGCGACATTGTTTGATGCCCTGAAATGTACTTGTAAAACATACCGAAGATGATCTCCCTTTGGTGAGGTGAGCACCACACCGGCACCTAGACCCTCTTTGAGTTTGGATCCGTCAAAGTGCATCTTCCAGTATTCTACCCTCTGGTCTGAGGGCTTGTATTGCATTTCCGCCCAATCAACCAAGAAATCAGCTAAAGCTTGTGATTTTACGGCATCCCTTCTTTCATATACCGGCACATACGGTGATAACTGAATTGCCCATTTTGCAATCCGGCCGCTGGCGTCTTTATTGCACATGATATCGGAGATGGGTGCCTCACTCACCACCTTCATGGGGTGCTCCTCAAAGTAGTGCTTGAGCTTCGTGGCGGCCATGAACACGCCATAAGTCATCTTCTGGAAGTGCGGGTAGTTTTGCTTCGAGGAGGAGAGCACTTCGCTCAGGTAGTATACCGGCCTCTGCACGGTTTTTCCTTCCTCTTCTCGTTCTACTACAACTACAACACTAACCACCCGGTTCGTTGCTGCTATGTAAAGCAACATGGGTTCCCTTTCTAAAGGTGAGGCCAAGATTGGGGCCGTTGCAAGCATGGTTTTTAGCTCTTTAAACGCCGCGTCTGCCTGAGGGGTCCAGACGAACGTATCGGATTTTTTCATTAGAGCGTATAATGGCAAAGCTTTCTCTCCTAGCCTGCTTATGAACCGGCTTAGCGATGCCAAGCTTCCGGTAAATTTTTGCACATCTTTTAGTTCTCGTGGGATAGTCATTCTTTCTATTGCTCGGATTTTTACCGGATTGACTTCAATGCCCCGGCTTGACACAAGGAAACCGAGCAGCTTGCCGGCAGGGACACCGAAAGTGCATTTTGCCGGATTAAGTTTCATCCGGAACCGTCTTAGGTTATCGAATGTTTGCTGGATGTCACTGACTAAGGTATTCTTTACCTTAGTTTTTATCACAATGTCGTCTACATAGACTTGCACATTCTTTCCGATTTGATTAAACAAGCATTTTTTGCATACAGCGCTGGTACGTTGCACCAGCGTTGCGTAAACCAAAGGGCATAGTGACATAGCAATAAGCCCCATGCGGGGTAATAAACGTAGTTTTTATTTGATCTTCCTTTTTCAAGGGAATTTGGTGGAAACCGGAATATGCATCCAGAAAGGACAACAACTCACACCCAGCAGTTGAATCAATCACTTGATCGATCCGCGGCAAAGGGAAAGGATCTCTTGGGCAGGCCTTGTTTAGGTTGGTGTAGTCGATGCACATGCGCCATACCTTTGGAGCTTTTGCCTCCAGGTTCTCATCTTTTTTCTTTTCGACCATTACCGGATTGGCCAGCCACTCTGTGTGCGTGACCTCCACAATGAATCCGGCAACGAGCAGTTTGGTCACTTCTTCTCCAATAATCTTTCTCCTATCTTCAGCGAACCGGCGCAAGGGTTGCCGCACCGGCTTGGCGTCTTTCCGGACATTTAAAGAGTGCTCAGCCAGCTCCCTCGGAACACCTACCAAGTCATCAGTTGACCAGGCAAAGATATTCTGATTCTCACGGAGGAAGCTGACGAGCGCGTTTTCCTATGCTTGATCGAGTCCGGCACCGATGCGAACGGTGCGCTCTGGGTAAGCCGGATCCAGCACAATGTCCTTTGTTTCATTTGTCGGCTTGAATGCCGGTGAGCCCAAGCTTCCACTCATTGCCGCTAAGCTCAACTGTGAGGACTGAGCCAGCGCAACCGCGGTTTGCATTCTTCTTTTTTCCTCCGCGATCACCAGCGATTCCGCTAGGTTTGATCTGGCAGATGTTGTTTCCAGTGAGACCTTATAGTTCCCCACCACATTTAAGGGTCCACGAGGTGCCGGCATCTTCATCTTGAGGTAAGCTGTATGAGTCGTAGCCATGAAAGCTGCCAATGCTGGTCTTCCCAGCAACGCATGGTAAGGACTGTCTAGGTCCACCACCTCAAACTCAACATTTTCAACCCGGCAATTGTCACGTCCTCCAAACGATACGTCCACCCGAACTTTTCCTACCGGGGCGCAGGACAAGCCCGGAACGATTCCGTGGAATATGCTGCTGCCGTTGTCTACCAGCACCTTGCTGAATCTTACTCGAGTTTGTGGCCCTTTCATGATTGGGTCCACAACAAGAGCGTATCCACCCGGATTCGGCATGATTTTGGGGTGATCCTTGAATGACCAGGTAATTTCCTGATCTGACCACAGCATGTATCTGGGAACTGCCGGCATCACGGCGTTTACCTCCATGGAGCGGCGATGCATACTTTCCTGTCTGTCGGCTCAGTGACAAAGACAACACAGCAGAGATGCGGGTCCTCGTAAACATTTCGGCCTAAAGGTGCCGGTGGAGGTGGTTGATCATTGTTTTGCTCCACCCGGTTAACTTGCTGGTATTGTTGCCTGTTTGGCTGATGCTGTACCGGTAAAGCATTTGCTCCGGTGAGTGGTGGCGGTGGTGGTAGTTGTTGCTGATGCAGCATATCTTGCGATGGCGGCAACACTGTTGAGCACCCCTGTGCTTGCGCGTCCTTTACTGCTCCCCTTTGCATCAAGTACTTGGTCCAAGAACAATCCTTCGTCAGGTGGTTTGACGGGTGATCCGGGTTCGGCGTGTGCCGCCGGCAAGGTTGATCCATGGCGGCTTCCATGGTGTATTTTACGGGTTCCTGCCAATTCTTTTTCTGGCCCCAGGGCTTCTTTTCGACCCACTGCTTTTTAGGACCCGCCCATGGCTGCGATCCGGTTTTTTGCCTTTGGCTACCGCCGGCATCATAATTTTCTTGCACGGCAGCAACGTGCTGCGGAGCGTACCTTCGATCCGAGAAATCTTCCCTTCTCTTGTTGTTCCGGTTGTCCCGGTATTGTTCCTGTCGCTGCTGAGGCGGGTTTGACTGCTCCGGCTCAGCTTGTACTGCTGGTTGCAATGGGTCTCCCAATGCATAGCTATACGCCACACGTATCATCTCTGCCAAGGTTGCTGGCATGCTTCTCTGCAGCTTTTGCCACAGCGGTGATCCTCTCCGGCATCCTTGACTGAACCAAGCAATTGCTTGTGCTTCAATCACTCCTTCACACGTGTTTCTTGTTGAGTTCCATCGGGTAAGATAATCCCTGTCTGTTTCACCGGCACGTTGCTGGCATAAAGCGAGCTGTTGGGGCCGGTTTGGCCTCTTGTAAGTGCTACTGAAGTTGTTCACGAAGGCTTCCTCAAAGTCCAGCCATCCGTTAATGCTTCCTGCCGGCAAGTTGTTAAGCCAAATCCGTGCAGGGCCTACCAGGTAGGAAGGTATGATTCTCACCGCCCAACGCTGGTTTACTCCACCACCAGCTACATAAACAGCTGTGACATAGTCCGCCAGCCAATCTTCCGGCTTGGTCGTGCCATCATACGTTTTTGTGTCCCGGGGCAGCTGGAAATTGCGTACCGGTGGCTCTTCTCCCATGATCCGTGGGCCAAAACATTTCGGGCCAGGAGGACCCTCAGATTCGATCATCTCGGAAAGATGTACCCTGTCCAGCCTATGCCTCGCATCGTGGTCTGGCAAACATCTTCCCCCAGGCGTTCCCCCAAAGGGTTCCGGTAGACTCTGGTTCGTTCTACTTCGGAATCTCCCTCACCGTATCTTTCCGGTTCCGCGGCTCTTGCCTGCCGGTACCTTGGTGGTGGCATTTCCTCATACGCTGCCCTTGCAGCTCGATAATTTTGCCCGGTTTCATATCTACCGGCATGATTGTTTCTGGCATAGCCTCCTCTGGCGTAGCCTCGACCTGCCCCTTGGCTTTTTCTTCCGGCATCGTGTTGCCCGGCTTGTTGTTTTCCGGCAAGAACCGGATCGTACACAGTCATCTGCTGTGCGTTCATCTCTTTTTCTCTTCTTCTGTCCGGGTGGGGGGACGATGCCTGCCCATGGGACTTGCTTCCGGCATTCTTTGTTGAACGCGCGGATTTTGAGGCCGCGGCCTTGTTCAGCTTAGCCAGCTGCTCAGCATTCTGCTGCTCAATAGTTTCCAGCAGCTCTCTAACACGCTCTTGCTGTTTTGCCAAAGCATCTCCGGAAAGCGATTCACATAGCTCTACTGCAGCTTTAGCAGCTTTTATAGTTTTATCCGGGCTACTGTACTTAGGTTTTTCCATGATGCTAACAGATGCAGAGGTACTTTTGCCGACAAGAACTTCTTTGCGCAAATCCTGATCTAGATTGCGAGCTTTAAGCCGGTTTTCCGGTATCCTAGCAGCATGAGCGCTAACAGAAGCAAAGCCATGGGCAGCGTTGTACTCACGTAGGGTTAGGTTCAGCTCGCGCTGCGCCCGGACGATGTCGGCGCCGTTCGCGAGCAGCTTCTGGCGTTGTGCCTCCAGCTCCGCCTGAGCCGCTGCCGGGTCGATGTTCTGCGCGATGGGGGTTGCCAGCACGTTCATCGCCGCTTGGAGTGGCGTTGCCGGTGGTGCGGATGATGCTCCCGCAGCGCCAGCGTCTCGTTCCAGCGGTGGCTTGGCCGCACGGGTCGAAGCCGCACGACTAGCACCTTCATCCACAGTTTCCTTGCCTGCACCAACCGCACCGGTCATCATTACCTCGACGCTGCCGGCGGCGCGGCCAGCACAGAGCCATCTTGGCGGGTCCGGTGCCACCAGCACCGGCGAGAGGCGCTGGTGCACGGGGACGGTGCCGAAGTAGACGTGGTGGCTGCCGAACTCGATGATGCGGCCGTTCTGCGGGAACTTGCCGCCGTTGGCGAAGCAGCCCGCGTTGTCGTTGATGAAGTCCATGTCGTAGATGCGTTGCACGAGCGCGAACACCGTACGCTCGCCGGCGACCTCGAGGATGCCCGCTCGAATATGAACTCCTGCAAGCGCCACTTCAGGCCCCACGGTGGGCGCCAACTGTCGTCGTGGTGAACAGACAGATGCCATAGGATGGCTTATGTTGGGGCCGAATGGACGCTAGAGGATTCGGGGGAGGGTTTGCGATCAGATGGGATGAACTTCCGGATGGTTTCCTATAGAACTTAGCCGAGGCTAGAGGTTGAAGAAGAAAGGCACAAGGAAGAACTCGCTCTAGATCACTTTCTTCATTGATTTCCACAGGTTACAGGTTTGTGTTTACAGAATCTCTTCCTCTGTGTTCCGTGCGTCGCCCGTGAGGAGGGCTGCCCCCTCTCCTTATATAGGGGAGAGGGTGGCTTACAGGGCAAGAAACCCTAATGGCATCTTTGACTAGACAAACTACTTTACAAAGCTACTTTACAAAGCTACTTTAATCATAGATGACACCGGGGTCTCCTTTAATCAGGGATGCTGACGTCCTCCGGCTTCTTTCATCGTCATCCTCCTCTTTATCGTCAGCCCTTCGTTTAAAGCTACTTTGCTTAGCTCATCTTTGTCTTCTAGC
Source organism: Lolium perenne (assembly GCF_019359855.2). Classification (NCBI taxonomy): domain Eukaryota; kingdom Viridiplantae; phylum Streptophyta; class Magnoliopsida; order Poales; family Poaceae; genus Lolium; species Lolium perenne. The sequence goes on from NC_067250.2 coordinate 129,404,891, forward strand.
TTTGGAGAGGATCTTTGACCAGTCCTGCCGACTTGCTCTGCTTTCCGGTAACCCGGTGTATTTCCTATCCGGTTCCGGTATACCTCTCCTGAGGATACCGGCTTAGCCCCGCTTAGCCAAACGCTTATCTTGTGCTCCGGTATAAACATTAAACCGGTATCTCGATGGCTCAAACCATCCGGTTTGGCATGCCTTTGGCATACCGGGGGTCATCCCCCCAACATAAAGCAATAAATCAAAGTAAAGGTATTGAAGCAACACAAAGGAAGATTAAGTTTCAGCGGTTGCTTTCAACTTATAACATGTATATCTCATGGATAATTGTCAACATAGAGTAATATAACAAGTGCAATATGCAAGTATGTAGGAATCAATGCACAGTTCACACAAGTGTTTGCTTCTTGAGGTGGAGAGAGATAGGTGAACTGACTCAACATAAAAGTAAAAGAAAGGTCCTTCAAAGAGGAAAGCATCGATTGCTATATTTGTGCTAGAGCTTTTATTTTGAAAACATGAAACAATTTTGTCAACGGTAGTAATAAAGCATATGTATTATGTAAATTATATCTTACAAGTTGCAAGCCTCATGCATAGTGTACTAATAGTGCCCGCACCTTGTCCTAATTAGCTTGGACTACCGGGATCATCGCAATACACATGTTTTAACCAAGTGTCACAAAGGGGTACCTCCATGCCGCCTGTACAAAGGTCTAAGGAGAAAGCTCGCATTTTGGATTTCTCGCTTTTGATTATTCTCAACTTAGACATCCATACCGGGACAACATGGACAACAGATAATGGACTCCTCTTTAATGCATAAGCATGTAGCAACAATTAGTGTTCTCATATGAGATTGAGGATATATGTCCAAAACTGAAACTTCCACCATGATTCATGGCTTTAGTTAGCGGCCCAATGTTCTTCTCTAACAATATGCATGCTCTAACCATTAAAGTGGTAGATCTCTCTTACTTCAGACAAGACGGACATGCATAGCAACTCACATGATATTCAACAAAGAGTTGATGGCGTCCCCAGGAACATGGTTATCGCACAACAAGCAACTTAATAAGAGATAAAGTGCATAAGTACATATTCAATACCACAATAGTTTTTAAGGCTATTTTGTCCCATGAGCTATATATTGCAAAGGCGAATGATGGAAATTTAAAGGTAGCACTCAAGTAATTTACTTTGGAATGGCGGAGAAATACCATGTAGTAGGTAGGTATGGTGGACACAAATGGCTTAGTGGTTGGCTCAAGGATTTTGGATGCATGAGAAGTATTCCCTCTCGATACAAGGTTTAGGCTAGCAAAGTTATTTGAAACAAACACAAGGATGAACCGGTGCAGCAAAACTTACATAAAAGACATATTGTAAACATTATAAGACTCTACACCGCCTTCCTTGTTGTTCAAAACTCAATACTAGAAATTATCTAGACTTTAGAGAGACCAAATATGCAAACCAAATTTTAGCAAGCTCTTTTGTATTTCTTCATTAATGGGTGCAAAGTATATGATGCAAGAGCTTAAACATGAGCACAACAATTGCCAAGTATCAAATTATTCAAGACATTTTAGAATTACTACATGTAGCATTTCCCGATTCCAACCATATAACAATTTAACGAAGAAGATTCAACCTTCGCCATGAATACTATGAGTAAAGCCTAAGGACATATTTGTCCATATGCAACAGCGGAGCGTGTCTGTCTCCCACACAATGTATGCTAGGATCCATTTTATTCAAACAAAAACAAAAACAAAAACAAACAGACGCTCCAAGGAAAGTACATAAGATGTGACTGAATAAAAATATAGTTTCAGGGGAGGAACCAGATGATGTTGTCGATGAAGAAGGGGATGCCTTGGGCATCCCCAAGCTTAGACGCTTGAGTCTTCTTAAAATATGCAGGGGTGAACCACCGGGGCATCCTCAAGCTTAGAGCTTTCACTCCTCTTGATCTTAGTATATCATACTCCTCTCTTGATCCTTGAAAACTTCCTCCACACCAAACTCAAAACAACTCATTAGAGGGTTAGTGCACAATAAAAATTAACATGTTCAGAGGTGACATAATCATTCTTAACACTTCTGGACATTGCATAAAGCTACTGGACATTAATGGATCAAAGAAATTCATCCAACATAGCAAAAGAGGCAATGCGAAATAAAAGGCAGAATCTGTCAAAACAGAACAGTTCGTAAAGATGAATTTTAAAGTGGCACCAGACTTGCTCAGATGAAAATGCCCAAATTGAATGAAAGTTGCGTACATATCTGAGGATCACGCACGTAAATTGGCATAGTTTTCTGAGCTACCTACAGAGAGGCAGGTCGAAATTCGTGATAGCAAAGAAATCTGTAACTGCACAGTAATCCAAATCTAGTATGAACCCTACTATCAAAGACTTTACTTGGCACAACAAAACACAAAACTAAGATAAGGAGAGGTTGCTACAGTAGTAAACAACTTCCAAGACTCAAATATAAAAAAAAAATACTGTAGTAAAAACATGGGTTGTCTCCCATAAGCGCTTTTCTTTAACGCCTTTCAGCTAGGCGCAGAAAGTGTATATCAAGTGTTACCAAGGGATGAAGCATCGACATTACCTTGGGCTTTACCCTTAACTTTCTTGTTCTTTTTCTTACTCTTTGATTTGGGTAATATATGTCTACCCCCAGGTGTAGAGGTGAATTTTAGGGTGCCTTCTCCCATATCTATGACTGCTCCCAATAGTTTCAGCAGGGATCTTCCGAGTGTGATTTGTCCTGTTCCTGCACATTCAATAACAAGATAATCAATGGATATTGTTCTCCCAAGAATGGTTGTATGCACACCCGCAGCTATTCCTTTAGGAATTATAACAGAGTTATCAATAAGAGTTATTCCTTCTCCCCCTTCAACGAATCCCCAAAGTTGCAAAGATTCATGAATACTCCTAGGCATTAAGCAAAATTCAGACATAATATCACAATTGGCATGAAGAGTTTGGTCACCGATAACAATTTTAATAGTAGGATCCCATAATGAAGGTTCAGAATTCACTAAAACTTGATCAAGACGGTTACGAACATATCTATAATTTTCATTCAAGCGAGATGCTCTTGTCTCAAGAGTGTTTAATCTATTATAAATGCTAATAAGGGCTGAATCAAAGTTATTAGCTGAATCATGTGATGCAACCAACTTTTTTATGGCATTAAAAGCTTGATCCCCATTGCAATGAAGGAAATCTCCTCCCACTACAGCAACCAAGGCATATCTATAGCGAATCATAAGACCAAAATAAAAATTACTAAGGAGCAAACTTAGCGTCATTTGAGGTTCAGCTTTACGATAAGAAGTAAAAATTCTCGACCAAGCATCTTTAAAACTCTCCTCATCCCCTTGTTTAAAAGTAAAAACTAATTCCTCAGGTGAAGAAGTAACAGGTGCAGAGCTAGACATGATAACAAAAAGTAGACTAAATGCAAGTAACTAATTTTTTTGTGTTTTTGATATAGAGAGCAAGACAGTAAATAAAGTAAAGCTAGCAACTAATTTTTTTGTGTTTTGATATAATGCAGCAAACAAGAAAGTAAATAAAATAAAGCAAGACAAAAACAAAGTAAAGAGATTGGATTGTGGAGACTCCCCTTGCAGCGTGTCTTGATCTCCCCGGCAATGGCGCCAGAAAATATGCTTGGCGCGTAGTTGACGTGGGAGTTAAAAATCTTTGTGGTGTAGCTTTTCTTCAGATCCCCGGCAACGGCGCCAGAAAATATGCTTGATGGTGTGTAACTCACATGTTCGTTGGGAACCCCAAGAGGAAGGTATGATGCGCACAGCAGCAAGTTTTCCCTCAGAAAGAAACCAAGGTTTATCGAACCAGGAGGAGCCAAGAAGCACGTTGAAGGTTGATGGCGGCGGGATGTAGTGCGGCGCAACACCAGGGATTCCGGCGCCAACGTGGAACCTGCACAACACAACCAAAGTACTTTGCCCCAACGAAACAGTGAGGTTGTCAATCTCACCGGCTTGCTGTAACAAAGGATTAACCGTATTGTGTGGAAGATGATTGTTTGCAGAAAACAGTAGAACAAGTATTGCAGTAGATTGTATGCGATGTAAAGAATAGGACCGGGGTCCACAGTTCACTAGAGGTGTCTCTCCCATAAGATAAATAGCATGTTGGGTGAACAAATTACAGTCAGGCAATTGACAAATAGAGAGGGCATAACAATGCACATACATGATATGATAAGTATTGTGAGATTTAATTGGGCATTATGACAAAGTACATAGACCGCTATCCAGCATGCATCTATGCCTAAAAAGTCCACCTTCAGGTTATCATCCGAACCCCTTCCAGTATTAAGTTGCAAAACAACAGACAATTGCATTAAGTATGGTGCGTAATGTAATCAATAACTACATCCTCGGACATAGCATCAATGTTTTATCCCTAGTGGTAACAGCACATCCACAACCTTAGAACTTTCTGTCACTGTCCCAGATTTAATGGAGGCATGAACCCACTATCGAGCATAAATACTCCCTCTTGGAGTTAAGAGTAAAAACTTGGCCAGAGCCTCTACTAATAACGGAGAGCATGCAAGATCATAAACAACACATAGGTAATAGATTGATAATTAACATAACATAGTATTCTCTATCCATCGGATCCCGACAAACACAACATATAGCATTACAGATAGATGATCTTGATCATGTTAGGCAGCTCACAAGATCCAACAATGAAGCACATAAGGAGAAGACGACCATCTAGCTACTGCTATGGACCCATAGTCCAGGGGTGAACTACTCACTCATCACTCCGGAGGCGACCATGGCGGTGAAGAGTCCTCCGGGAGATGATTCCCCTCTCCGGCAGGGTGCCGGAGGTGATCTCCAGAATCCCCCGAGATGGGATTGGCGGCGGCGGCGTCTCAGTAAGGTTTTCCGTATCGTGGCTCTCGGTACTGGGGGTTTCGCGACGGAGGCTTTAAGTAGGCGAAAGGGTAGGTCAGGAGGCGACGCGAGGGGCCCACACCACAGGCCGGCGCGGCCAGGGCCTGGGCCGCGCCGCCCTGGTGTGTCGCCACCTCGTGGCCCCACTTCGACTCTCCCTCGGACTTCTGGAAGCTTCGTGGCAAAATAGGACCCTGGGCGTTGATTTCGTCCAATTCCGAGAATATTTCCTTTGTAGGATTTCTGAAACCAAAAACAGCGTAAAAACAAAGAATCGGCTCTTCGGCATCTCGTTAATAGGTTAGTGCCGGAAAATGCATAAATACGACATATAATGTGTATAAAACATGTAGATATCATCAATAATGTGGCATGGAACATAAGAAATTATCGATACGTCGGAGACGTATCACACACAAGCAATTTACTATGGAATGGCAGAAAAATACCACTTAGTAGGTAGTTATGGTGGACACAAATGGCATGAATTTTGGCTCAAGGTTTTGGATGCACGAGAAGCATTTCCTCTCAGTACAAGGCCTAGGCTAGCAAGGTTGTTTGAAGCAAACACAAGTATGAACCGGTACAGCAAAAATTATATAAGAATATATTGCAAACATTATAAGACTCTACACTGTGTCCTAGTTGCTCAAACACTTTTACCAGAAAATATCTAGACTGTAGAGAGATCAATCATGCAATCCAAATTTCCACAAGCTCTACGGTAGTTCTCCACTAATAGGTTTAAACTACATGATGCAAAAGCTTAAACATGGTCTACTTGAGAGCTCAAAACAATTGCCAAGTATCAAATTATTCAAGACAATATGCCAACTACCACATGAAGCATTTTCTGTTTCCAACAAAATAACAATAAGTGAAGCGGCTTTCAACTCCGCCATGAACATTAAAGTAAAGCTAAGAACACCAGTGTTCATATGAAACAGCAGAGCGTGTCTTTCTCCCACACAAACATGGTATGATGGTGCCCACTTTATTGAAAATAAAATACACAACAGAAAATAAAGACGCTCCAAGAATAACACATAGTATATGAAGCAATAAAAATATAGTGAACAGAAACAGGACCTGATATTTTTATTGATGAAGAAGGGGATGCCTTGGGCATCCCCAAGCTTTGACGCTTGTACTTCTTGAATATATCTTGGGGTGACATGGGCATCCCCAAGCTTGAGCTTTTGTCCATTCTTCATCTCATCTCATCTCATCATTCTTCTTTCCTACACTTCAAAACTGCCTTCATACAAAACTCATCACAAATCTCATTAGCAGCGTTAGTGCAATGATAATATTAATCAAGTCTACAAAGTTCGGTATGACATATGAAAAGCATTTCAATAAGAATTAGCTACTGTAGCACAACTTCAATAAGGTTCTTTGATCAAGAGAACTCAAAAAGGTGGGCAAAAAGATGCAAATGCAAAACGGTGCAAGAATCTGTCAAAACAGAATAGTTCGTAAAAATTGATTTTTGAAAAATAGTTATGCTGCGTAACTCGAAAACTCTGAACTAATGGAAGTTAGATAAATACCTGGGGAAGATGCTCGTAAATTGGCGGCTCAAACTTACGTTCTGGTTATTTTTGGCGATTGTTCTCGTGACGAACCAGAAACAGTAAACAAGATTGCAAATCTCCCAAATACCACTTTCTTACCATTAGAGGCAATTCTTGGCACAAAAACAAAATAAACATGATAAGGAGAGGTTGCTACAGTAGTAACAACTTCCAAGACACAACAAAACAGTAGCAAAAATAAAAACATGGGTTATCTCCCAAGAAGTGCTTTCTTTATAGCCATTAAGATGGGCTCAGTAATTTTAATGATGCTCGCGCAAGAAATAAGAGTTGAAGCAAAAGAGAGAATCAAAAGCAAATAAGAAACACTTTTAAGTCTAACCCACTTCCTATGAAAAGGAATCTTGTAAATAAACAAGTCATGTAAGCATAATGCAACAAGCATAGAAAGGCAACACAAGCGAAAATTCAAGATTCTCAACATAAAGAGGGGAAACTTAATATTATTAAGATGCATATAACCATGTTTCCCTCTCTCATAATAACTTTCAGTAGCATCATGAACAAACTCAACAATATAACTATCACATAAAGCATTCTTATTCACATGCATAAAAGTATCATTACTCTCCACATAAGCATAATCAATTTTATTAGTAATAGTGGGAGTAAAACTATCACAACCATCATTGTAATTATCATAAATTGCAGGCATGGTATAATCATAATAAACTTTATCCTCCATAGTAGGTGGCACCAAAATACCACTATCATTATAATCATCATAAATGGGAGGCAAAGTATCATCAAAGAAAATTTTCTCCTCAAAACTTGGGGAACTAAAAATATCACAACCAGCTTCCCCAAGCTTAAATTCTTCCATAGCATTAGCAATAATAGTATTCAAAGAGTTCATGCTAATAACATTGCTACAACTATTTTGCGAACAAAGTTCCATGGGTTTTTTAATTCTCTCTTCAAACACATCATGTCCTAATTCAATATAAAGTTCATAAAGATCTCTAATTTTTTTGTTGTTTTCCATTAAGCCTAACTAGTGAAATAAAAACAAGAGACAAAAAGATAAAATTGCAGAATCTAAAGGAGATACCTTCGAGCACTCACACACCGGCAACAGTGCTAGGAAATAGCTTAGTAGTCGGAGGATGTGAATACATTTTACCTTACCTTCCCAGCAACGGCACCAGAAAATAGCTTGATGTCTACGCACGCTTCTATTCCTGTAGACAGTGTTGGGCCTCCAAGAGCAGAGGTTTGTAGAACAGCAGCAAGTTTCCCTTAAGTGAATCACCCAATGTTTATCGAACTCAGGGAGGTAGAGGTCAGAGATATCCCTCTCAAGCAACCCTGCAATTAAGATACAAGAAGTCTCTTGTGTCCCCAACACACCTAATACAATTGTCAGATGTATAAGTGCACTAGTTCGGCGAAGAGATAGTGAAATACAAGTAATATGGATGATTATAAGTAGTAATTGCAATCTGAAATAAAAATGGCAGCAAGCAAACATGTAGCAGAACTTGTTGAAAACGGTGTTTCAATGCTTAGAAACAAGGCCTAGGGATCATACTTTCACTAGTGGACACTCTCAACAATGATCACATAAATAAATAACTTCTCTTCACTTGTGCTACTTTCAAACACTCTCTTGTTGGATAACAAACACCATTCATTGTGTAGGGCTACAAGAGCACACCTCAAGACGGAGTAAACAAGCTCCACAATGTCCGGAGTTCATATTAAAGTAACCTCTAGAGTGCATAATAGACTGTTGCAATTTAGACCGAGTACTAACATAGCATACACACTGTCACCAATAGCAATGAAAGGGGGAATAGATCGCATCAATACTATCATAGTAATAGTTAACTTCATAATCTACAAGAGATTACAATCATAACCTATGTCAAGTACTACATGATGCACACACTGTCACCTTTACATCATGGAGGAGGAATAGACTACTTTAATAACATCACTAGAGTAGCACATAGATTAATAGTGATACAAAGCTCATGATCACATAAAGATCACACCATGGGAGAGAGAGATGAACCACATAGCTACCGGTAGAGCCCTTAGCCTCGGGGGAGAACTACTCCCTCCTCATCATGGGAGACAGCAACGGCGATGAAGATGGCGGTGGTGTCGATGGAGATGACTCCGGGGGCAATTCCCCGTCCCGGCGGCGTGCCGGAATAGAGACTTCTGTCCCCCGAAACGGAGTTTCGCGATGGCGGCGGCGCCCCTGGAGTCTTTCTAGAGTATGATGGATTGATGTAGGGTTTTCCGTCGCGAGGGAATTTATAGGCGAAAGGGCGATGTCGGTGGAGTCCCGAGGGGCCCACACCGTAGGGGGCGCGCCCCCCCTCTTGGCCGCGCCGCCAGGTGGTGTGGGCCCCCCCTGGCCCTTCTCCGTCTCTCCTTTGGTGTTCTGGGTCCGTCTCGGTAAAATAGGAGGTTCGGTTTATGTTTCGTCCAATTCTGAGAATATTGCCCGAACAGCTTTTCTGGAACCAAAAACAGGAGAAAACAGGAACTGACACTTTAGCATCTTGTTAATAGGTTAGTCCCAGAAAATGCATAAAAACATTATAAAGTATGAATAAATCATGTAGGTATTGTCATAAAACTAGCATGGAACATAAGAAATTATAGATACGTTGGAGACGTATCAGCGGTCAAGAATATCCTGAAGTACTTGAAAAGAACTAAGGATATGTTTCTTTGTTATGGCGGTGACCAAGAGCTCGTTGTAACCAGTTACACCGATGCAAGTTTGAACACTAATCCTGATGACTCTAAGTCTCAGTCTGAGTATGTGTTTATATTGAATGGTGCTGCAGTAAGCTGGTGCAGCTCCAAGCAGTGCACGGTGGCGAAGTCTTCAACAGAATCGGAATACATAGCGGCTTCGGAGGCTTCATCGGAAGCGGTATGGATGAAGAGGTTCATTGTTGAGCTTGGTGTGGTTCCTAGTGCATTGGACCCACTAGTCATCTATTGTGACAACATGGGTGCCATCGCCAATGCACAAGAACCAAGGTCACACAAGAAGCTGAAGCATATCAAGCTGCTTTTTCATTCGATTCGCGAGTACATCGAAGATGGAGAAGTAAATATTTGCAAAGTACACACCGATCTGAATGTGGCAGATCCGTTGACTAAAGCTCTCCCTAGGGCAAAGCATGACCAACACGAGAATGCCATGGGTGTTAGGTACTGATACGTCTCAAACGTATCTATAATTTCTTATGATCCATGCTACTTTTATGATGATACTCACATGTTTTATACACACTTTATGTCATTATTTTGCATTTTCCGGCACCAACCTATTGACGAGATGCCGAAGAGCCAGTTGCTGTTTTCTGCTGTTTTTGGTTTCAGAAATCCTACAAAGGAAATATTCTCGGAATTGGACGAAATCAACGCCCATGGTCTTATTTTTCCACGAAGCTTCCAGAAGACCGAAAGGGAAACGAAGTGGGGCGACGAGGCGCCGCCACACCAGGGCCGCGCGGCCAAGGGTGGGGCCGCGCCACCCTGGCGTGTGGGGCCCTCGCGTCGCCCCTAAACCTACCCTTCCGCCTACTTAAAGCCTTCGTCGCGAAACCCCCAGTACCGAGAGCCACGATACGGAAAACCTTCCAGAGACGCTGCCGCCGCCAATCCCATCTCGGGGGATTCAGGAGATCGCCTCCGGCATCCTGCCGGAGAGGGGAATCATCTCCCGGAGGTCTCTTCATTGCCATGATCGCCTCCGGATCGATGTGTGAGTAGTTCACCCCTGGACTATGGGTCCATAGCAGTAGCTAGATGGTTGTCTTCTCCTCATTGTGCTATCATGTTAGATCTTGTGAGCTGCCTATCATGATCAAGATCATCTATTTGTAATGCTACATGTTGTGTTTGTTGGGATCCGATGAATGTTGAATACTATGTCAAGTTGATTATCAATCTATCATATATGTTGTTTATGATCTTACATGCTCTCCGTTGCTAGTAGAGGCTCTGGCCAAGTTGATACTTGTAACTCCAAGAGGGAGTATTTATGCTCGATAGTGGGTTCATGCCTCCATTGAATCTGGGACAGTGACAGAAAGTTCTAAGGTTGTGGATGTGATGTTGCCACTAGGGATACAACATCAATGCTTTGTCTAAGGATATTTGTGTTGATTACATTACGCACCATACTTAATGCAATTGTCTGTTGTTTGCAACTTAATACCGGAAGGGGTTCGGATGATAACCTGAAAGTGGACTTTTTAGGCATAGATGCATGCTGGATAGCGGTCTATGTACTTTGTCGTAATGCCCTGATTAAATCTCATAGTACTCATCATGATATATGTATGTGCATTGTTATGCCTTCTTTATTTGTCAATTGCCCAACTGTAATTTGTTCACCCAACATGCTATTTATCTTATGGGAGAGACACCACTAGTGAACTGTGGACCCCGGTCCATTCTTTACATCTGAAATACAATCTACTGCAATACTTGTTCTTTAGTGTTCTTCGCAAACAAACATCATCATCCACACTATACATCTAATCCTTTGTTTACAGCAAACCGGTGAGATTGACAACCTCACTGTTACGTTGGGGCAAAGTACTTTGATTGTGTTGTGTAGGTTTCACGTTGGCGCCGGAATCCCTGGTGTTGCGCCGCACTACACTCCGTCACCAACGACATTCACGTGATCCTTGACTCCTACTGGTTCGATAACCTTGGTTTCATACTGAGGGAAAACTTGCTACTGTACGCATCACACCTTCCTCTTGGGGTTCCCAACGGTCGTGTGTTAACTGCACGCATCAAGAACTTTTTCTGGCGCCGTTGCCGGGGAGATCAAGACACGCTGCAAGGGGAGTCTCCCACGTCCAATCTCTTTACTTTGTTTTTGTCTTACTTTACTTTACTTTATTTACTGCTTTGTTTGCTCTTATATCAAAAACACAAAAAAAATTAGTTGCTAGCTTTACTTTTTTTACTGTCTTGTTGCGTTCTCTATATTAAAAACACAAAAAAAATTAGTTACTTGCATTTACTTTATTTACCTTTTGTTTATTTCATCATGTTTCCTCCTAAGTTCACTTTGAAAGACATACCGGTAGGACAAGGGTCTATCATTGGAAGAGATAATATAGAAGATTTTTTCACTCATGTTAGTATAGCTGAAGATTTTGAAGATAGACACTTGGTAGAACTTGCTCCTACTTATGAAATTGCTGCCGCTTCTTTAGTACACATGTTGGAAGCCAGATTTGTCAATCTCAACCCCATAATACAACATATGTTTCTTACACTCTCTGATATGGAGGAAGGAGAAAAGAAAGATTTTGTCTTAGAAACCCTTCTCGAAGAATTTGGTGATGTAGCAAGAGAAGCTAGAAAAGTCTTTATTAAATATAAGATGCTTGGTCTTTATACCAATTTTGCTAATACTCTTAAAAAAATGGAAAAGGATAGATTAAAGTACACTAATGAAGTTAATTGTGAAGGGGATATTAAGACATCAATACCTTGCAAGCTCTTAGGAATGTTTGAGGCACTAGAAAAGAATTATGGTTGGATTGTTCCTGAAAATTTGTTTGATGAGAATAGCAAGCCTAAGAGTAATGAAAAGGGGGCCTCTGAAACTTATATAGACAAGATACAATGCATAGTTGAGAAAACTCCCAACACCCCTGGTAATAATGTTGATGCTTCATCTCTTGATATTACTTGATTCACACTTTCTGCGCCTAGCTGAAAGGCGTTAAAGAAAAGCGCTTATGGGAGACAACCCATTATTTTACTTCTGCACTTTGTTTTATATTTGAGTCTTGGAAGTTTTTACTACTGTAGCAACCTCTCCTTATCTTTATTTTATTGCATTGTTGTGCCAAGTAAAGTCTTTGATAGTAAAGTCAATACTAGATTTGGATTACTGCGCAGAAACAGATTTCTTGCTGTTACGAATTTGAGTAGAATTCTCTGTAAGTAACTCAGAAAAATCTGCCAATTTACGTGCGTGATCCTCAGATATGTACGCAACTTTCATTCAATTTGAGCATTTTCATCTGAGCAAGTTAAGTGCCCCAGAAAAAATCGTCTTTACGGACTGTTCTGTTTTGACAGATTCTGCCTTTTATTTCGCATTGCCTGTTTTGCTACGTTTGATGGATTTCTTTGTTCCATTAACTTTCAGTAGCTTTGTGCAATGTACAGAATTGTTAAGAATGATTATGTTACCTCTGAATATATGAATTTTCAATTATGCACTAACCCTCTAATGAGTTTGTCTCGAGTTTGGTGTGGAGGAAGTTTTCAAGGGTCAAGAGAGGAGGATGATACAATATGATCAAGAAGAGTGAAAAGTTTAAGCTTGGGGATGCCCCCGTGGTTCATCCCTGCATATTTTAAGAAGACTCAAGCATCTAAGCTTGGGGATGCCCAAGGCATCCCCTTCTTCATCGACAACTTATCAGGTCACCTCTAGTGAAACTATATTTTTATTCAGTCACATCTTATGTGCTTTACTTGGAGCGTCTGTTTATTTTTATTTTTGTTTTGTTTGAATAAAATCGGATCCTAGCATTCCTTGTTTGGGAGAGAGACACGCTCCGCTGTTTTATATGAACACATGTGTTCTTAGCTTTATTCTTAATGTTCATTGCGAAGGTTGAACTACTTCGTTCATTGATATATGGTTGGAAACGGAAAATGCTGCATGTGGTAATTGGTATAATGTCTTGAATAATTTGATACTTGGCAATTGTTGTGCTCATATAGATCATGTTTAAGCTCTTGCATCATGTACTTTGCACCTATTAATGAAGAACTCCATAGAGCTTGTTAAAATTTGGTTTGCATGATTGGTCTCTAGAGTCTATATATTTTCTGGTTAAGGTGTTTGAACAACAAGGAGACGATGTAAAGTCTTATAATGCTTACAATATGTTCATATGTGAGTCTTGCTGCACCATTTTATACTTGAGTTTGCTTCAAACAACCTTGCTAGCCTAGCCTTGTATTGAGAGGAATTCTTCTCGTGCATCCAAATCCTTGAGCCAAAAACTATGCCATTTGTCTCCACCATACCTACCTACCACATGGTATTTCTCTGCCATTCCATAGTAAATTACTTGAGTGCTACCTTTAAAATTCTATTCTTTGCCTTACAATACATAGCTCATGGGAAAATAGCCTTAAAAACTATTGTGGTGAAGAATATGTACTTATGTATCTTATTTCTTAATAAGTTGCCTGTTGAGCGGTAACCATGTTTCTGGAGACGCCATCAACTTTTACCTTTGTTGAATATCATGTGAGTTGCTATGCATGTTCGTCTTGTCTGAAGTAAGGGCGATTTTCATGATCAAATGGTTTGAGTATGCATATTGTTAGAGAAGAACATTGGGCCGCTAACTAAAGACATGAATCATGGTGGAAGTTTCAGTTTGGACACAAATCCTCAATCTCTTATGAGAATTTTTATCTGTTGTTAAATGCTTATGCATTAAAAGAGGAGTCCATTATCTGTTGTCTATGTTGTCCCGGTATGGATGTCTAAGTTGAGAATAATCAAAAGCGAGAAATCCAATGCGAACTTTCTCCTTAGACCTCTGTACAGGCGGCATAGAGGTACCCCTTTGTGACACTTGGTTGAAACATATGCTATGCAATGATAATCCATGTTAATGCAAGCTAATTAGGACAAGGTGCGAGCACTATTGGTATACTATGCATGAGGCTTGCAACTTATAGGATGTCTTATCCATAACACATATGATTTGTTACTACCGTTGACAAAATTGCTTCTATGTTTTCAAAATGAAAAGCTCTAGCACAAAAATAGTAATCCATGCTTCCCTCTGCGAAGGTCCATTCTTCTACTTTATTGTTGAGTCAGTTTACCTATTCTTTCTATCTTAGAAGCAAACACTTGTGTAAACGGTGTGCATTGATTCCTACATGTTTACCTATTGCACTTGTTATATTACTTTGTGTTGACAATTATCCATGAGATAAACATGTTGAAGTTGAAAGCAACCGCTGAAACTTATATCTTCCTTTGTGTTGTTTCAAAGCTTTCTACTAAGAATTTATTGCTTTATGAGTAACTCTTATGCAAGTCTTATTGATGCTTGTCTTCAAAGTATTATTCATGAAAAGTCTTTGCTATATGATTCAGTTGTTTACTCATTGTCTTCATCATTGCTTCGAATTGCTGCATTCATCTCATGTGCTCTACAATAGTATTGATCAAGATTATGATAGCATGTCACTTCAGAAATTATCCTTGTTATCGTTTACCTACTCGAGGGCGAGTAGGAACTAAGCTTGGGGATGCTTGATACGTCTCAAACGTATCTATAATTTCTTATGATCCATGCTACTTTTATGATGATACTCACATATTTTATACACACTTTATGTCATTATTATGCATTTTCCGGCACTAACCTATTGACGAGATGCCGAAGAGCCAGTTGCTGTTTTCTGCTGTTTTTGGTTTCAGAAATCCTACAAAGGAAATATTCTCGGAATTGGACGAAATCAACGCCCAGGGTCTTATTTTTCCACGAAGCTTCCAGAAGACCGAAAGGGAAACGAAGTGGGGCGACGAGGCGCCGCCACACCAGGGCCGCGCGGCCAAGGGTGGGGCCGCGCCGCCCTGGCGTGTGGGGCCCTCGCGTCGCCCCTAAACCTATCCTTCCGCCTACTTAAAGCCTTCGTCGCGAAACCCCCAGTACCGAGAGCCACGATACGGAAAACCTTCCAGAGACGCCGCCGCCGCCAATCCCATCTCGGGGGATTCAGGAGATCGCCTCCGGCACCCTGCCGGAGAGGGGAATCATCTCCCGGAGGTCTCTTCATCGCCATGATCGCCTCCGGATCGATGTGTGAGTAGTTCACCCCTGGACTATGGGTCCATAGCAGTAGCTAGATGGTTGTCTTCTCCTCATTGTGCTATCATGTTAGATCTTGTGAGCTGCCTATCATGATCAAGATCATCTATTTGTAATGCTACATGTTGTGTTTGTTGGGATCCGATGAATATTGAATACTATGTCAAGTTGATTATCAATCTATCATATATGTTTTTTATGTTCTTGGATGCTCTCCGTTGCTAGTAGAGGCTCTGGCCAAGTTGATACTTGTAACTCCAAGAGGGAGTATTTATGCTCGATAGTGGGTTCATGCCTCCATTGAATGCAGGACAGTGTGACGAGAAAGTTCTAAGGTTGTGGATGTGCTGTTGCCACTAGGGATAAAACATCAATGCTTTGTCTAAGGATATTTGTGTTGATTACATTACGCACCATACTTAATGCAATTGTCTGTTGTTTGCAACTTAATACCGGAAGGGGTTCGGATGATAACCTTAAAGTGGACTTTTTAGGCATAGATGCAAGCTGGATAGCGGTCTATGTACTTTGTCGTAATGCCCTGATTAAATCTCATAGTACTCATCATGATATATGTATGTGCATTGTTATGCCTTCTTTATTTGTCAATTGCCCAACTGTAATTTGTTCACCCAACATGCTATTTATCTTATGGGAGAGACACCACTAGTGAACTGTGGACCCCGGTCCATTCTTTACATCTGAAATACAATCTACTGCAATACTTGTTCTTTACTGTTCTTCGTAAACAAACATCATCATCCACACTATACATATAATCCTTTGTTTACAGCAAGCTGGTGAGATTGATGATGCGTGCAGTTAACACACGTCCGTTGGGAACCCCAAGAGGAAGGTGTGATGCGTACAATAGCAAGTTTTCCCTCAGTAAGAAACCAAGATTTATCGAACCAGTAGGAGCCAAAAGAATCACGTTGAAGGTTGATGGCGGCGAAGTGTAGTGCGGCGCAACACCAGGGATTCCGGCGCCAACGTGGAACCTGCACAACACAATCAAAGTATTTTGCCCCAACGTAACAGTGAGTTTGTCAATCTCACCGGCTTGCTGTAAACAAAGGATTAATTGTATAGTGTGGAAGATGATGTTTGTTTGCGATGAACAGTAAAGAACAATTGCAGTAGATTGTATTTCAGATGTAAAGAATGGACCGGGGTCCACAGTTCACTAGCGGTGTCTCTCCCATAAGATAAATAGCATGTTGGGTGAACAAATTACAGTTGGGCAATTGACAAATAAAGAAGACATAACAATGCACATACATATATCATGACGAGTACTATGAGAATTAATCAGGACATTACGACAAAGTACATAGACCGCTATCCAGCATGCATCTATGCCTAAATAGTCCACTTTCAGGTTATCATCCGAACCCCTTCTGGTATCTATTATATAATTAAAACAACAAACATTGTAGGGCTCAGATTGTGCAAAAGCTAACGCAAGGCCCAGATTTAATGATTTCAGTCCGGATAAGAAACGATTCATGAAAAAGAAAACATAACCTAAGCAAACTCCTTTTTCCACGAGAGAGATAATATATCACAGCATGTACCTGCGCGTGCGCACGTGCACGAGGTAACCTTTCCAATCTGCATATTACGTAGGATCTTGATGGAATCGGCAATTCAGATTATATATTGTGGAACCATTCGATAGAGGTCTAGAACAACAATTCCAATCTGAATATCACGTAGGATCTTGATGGCATCGGCAATTCAGTACCATCGCTCTGGTGCGACTACATCAGCCATCGAGACGATTGATTCGGATATGGAAGCTCCCCTACGAAGGTCTTGCCGATCCTACAACGACGGCAGCTGAGAGCTTTTGTAGATCTCGCGCCGAACACCCAAGGCTCCCAGGTCGCAAGACGTATGAAAAGATGATATCGATCTGATGATAAAGTGACGGCGTCGACGGTTGTGGTGACAAGTGACGGCGGCAAGCGCAGCAGCACAACATTATATTTCGATCACACCCTTCAAGGTACAATTCCATACTCTAGAATTAATGTTATGACAGATGCTTAATTCATCAAGCCAAATCAAACAAGATCTGTTGACATGCAGTTTGCATATAGGATAGAAAATTATGCGGGCAAGAAATATCAAGTGTACACTAGGGGACTGCAGTGACGGAATCTGTGACATGCATGATGCAACGATTGCTAATGGAGGTCTTGGACAAGAACATGGCCCCGAAGTGTCAAATCTACCGCGAGGTGTACTACGAGCTTTATCCATGGAGAAGCAACAATGTCGGACGGCCACAACCCTAGAAGATGAAGCGATGGCCTTGAATATTTTTTCTCTGCAGTTTTGGTACGACATAGACGCGCTTTCTCTGCTTTTTTGGGCGCAGGTTTTTAATTGAATTGCCTAAATGCATGCAAGAATATTCAGTCGCCAGGCAGCTCATTGTTTCCAATGTGCGGCGCTGTGATAACCTCGCAACTGTAACCATTGGCTGACATAGATAAGAGCAAGAGCGGGGCGTGAATGCAACATGGCATGGGGCGCAAACAGACTAAAAGCAAGCTTGGCGAGCAGCGTTGCGGAGGCATATGGCTTAGACTCCTTTGCATGTGGCTCAAATTGCATCGAGAGCGGAGCCAGAATCCAATTTAATTTTTGTGTGATGAACAAAAATTTTCTAAGCACATGTTAGCTCTGCAAGTAATGCCTAACTTTCTTTCCCAATTTTGGCTTCGTCTCTTGCATGCGTTTTCTGTGATCTTTTGGTTGAACTATTGATTTTTTGTCGTGCTTTAACATTTTGTTTCATTTTTTGGAAGACCTTGCGTTATACCACAAGAATTCATGTTAAGGATTCTTTATCTGCCAGGAAAACAAGAAAAATACCATCAGCTGGAATCAATGTTCTCCACAGACTAAGGTTTGTCGGTCTCTGAAACCACCAATAACATAATCGTGCCCTTGACGTAAAAATAGCTTCTGAAATAGATAATATTTTATTTGTAAGTTTTTAATCTTCTCAAAGCCTCCATTGTATTACATATATAAAAACACATAAAAGTCTAGCCGCGCAAATGCGTGGGTCCTGCAGCAAGTTAAGTTGTAAACAACAGACAATTGCATTAAGTATGGTGCGTAATGTAATCAACACAAATATCCTTAGACAAAGCATCAATGTTTTATCCCTAGTAGCAATAGCACATCCACAATCTTAGAACTTTCTGTCACTGTCCCAGATTCAATGGAGGCATGAACCCACTATCGAGCATAAATACTCCCTCTTGGAGTTACAATTATCAACTTGGCCAGAACCTCTACTAGCAACGGAGAGCATGCAAGAACATAAACAATATATATGATAGATTGATAATCAACTTGACATAGTATTCAATATTCATCGGATCCCAACAAACACAACATGTAGCATTACAAATAGATGATCTTGATCATGATAGGCAGCTCACAAGATCTAACATGATAGCACAATGAGGAGAAGACAACCATCTAGCTACTGTTATGGACCCATAGTCCAGGGGTGAACTACTCACACATCGATCCGGAGGCGATCATGACGATGAAGAGACCTCCGGGAGATGATTCCCCTCTCCGGCAGGGTACCGGAGGCGATCTCCTGAATCCCCCGAGATGGGATTGGCGGCGGCGGCGTCTCTGGAGGGTTTTCCGTATCGTGGCTCTCGGTACAGAGAGTTTCGCGACGAAGGCTTTAAGTAGGCGGAAGGGCGGAGTCGGAGGAGTCACGGGGGCCCCACACGATAGGGCCGCGCGGGCCCCCTCTAGGCCGCGCCGCCCTAGTGTGGCGGCGCCCCGTGGCCCCACTTCGTTTCTCCCTCGGTCTTCTGGAAGCTTCGTGGAAAAATAAGCCCCTGGGCGTTGATTTCGTCCAATTCCGAGAATATTTCCTTACTAGGATTTCTGAAACCAAAAACAACAGAAAACATCAACTGGCTCTTCGGCATCTCGTCAATAGGTTAGTGCCGGAAAATGCATAATAATGACATATAATGTGTATAAAACATGTGAGTATCATCATAAAAGTAGCATGGAACATAAGAAATTATGGATACGTTTGAGACGTATCAAGCATCGCCAAGCTTAGTTCCTACTCGCCCTCGAGTAGGTAAACGATAACAAGGATAATTTATGAAGTGACATGCTATCATAATCTTGATCAATACTATTGTAAAGCACATGAGATGAATGCAGCGATTCGAATCAATGATGAAGACAATGAGTAAACAAATGAATCATATAGCAAAGACTTTTCATGAATAATACTTTCAAGACAAGCATCAATAAGACTTGCATAAGAGTTACTCATAAAGCAATAAATTCTTAGTAGAAAGCTTTGAAACAACACAAAGGAAGATATAAGTTTCAGCGGTTTCTTTCAACTTCAACATGTTTATCTCATGGATAATTGTCAACACAAAGTAATATAACAAGTGCAATCGGTAAACATGTAGGAATCAATGCACACAGTTTACACAAGTGTTTGCTTCTAAGATAGAAAGAATAGGTAAACTGACTCAACAATAAAGTAGAAGAATGGACCTTCGCAGAGTGAAGCATGGATTACTATATTTGTGCTAGAGCTTTTCATTTTGAAAACATAGAAACAATTTTGTCAACGGTAGTAATAAATCATATGTGTTATGTATAAGACATCCTATAAGTTGCAAGCCTCATGCATAGTATACCAATAGTGCTCGCACCTTGTCCTAATTAGCTTGGATTAACACGGATTATCATTGCATAACATATGTTTCAACCAAGTGTCACAAAGGGGTACCTCTATGCCGCCTGTACAGAGGTCTAAGAAGAAAGTTCGCATTGGATTTCTCGCTTTTGATTATTCTCAACTTAGACATCCATACCGGGACAACATAGACAACAGATAATGGACTCCTCTTTAATGCATAAGCATTTAACAACAGATAATATTCTCATAAGAGATTGAGGATTTGCGTCTGAACTGAAACTTCCACCATGATTCATGGCTTTAGTTGGTGACCCAATGTTCTTCTCTAACAATATGCATACTCAAACCATTTGATCATGAAAATCGCCCTTACTTCAGACAAGACGAACATGCATAGCAACTCACATGATATTCAACAAAGGTAAAAGCTGATGGCGTCCCCAGAAACATGGTTACCGCTCAACAAGCAACTTATTAAGAAATAAAACACATAAGTACATATTCTTCACCACAATAGTTTTTAAGGCTATTTTCCCATGAGTTATGTATTGTAAAGGCAAAGGATAGAATTTTAAAGGTAGCACTCAAGTAATGTACTTTGGAATGACAGAGAAATACCATGTGGTAGGTAGGTATGGTGGACACAAATGGCATAGTTTTTGGCTCAAGGATTTGGATGCACGAGAAGAATTCCTCTCAATACAAGGCTAGGCTAGCAAGGTTGTTTGAAGCAAACTCAAGTATAAAATGGTGCAGCAAGACTCACATATGAACATATTGTAAGTATTATAAGACTTTACATCGTCTCCTTGTTGTTCAAACACCTTAACCAGAAAATATCTAGACTCTAGAGACCAATCATGCAAACCAAATTTTAACAAGCTCTATGTAGTTCTTCATTAATGGGTAAAAAGTACATGATGCAAGAGCTTAAAAATGATCTATATGAGCACAACAATTGCCAAGTATCAAATTATTCAAGACATTATACCAATTACCACATGCAGCATTTTCCGTTTCCAACCATATATCAATGAACGAAGTAGTTCAACCTTCGTAATGAACATTAAGAATAAAGCTAAGAACACATGTGTTCATATGCAACAGCGGAGCGTGTCTCTCTCCCACACAAAGAATGCTAGGATCCGATTTTATTCAAGCAAAACAAAAAATAAAAGCAAACAGACGCTCCAAGCAAAGCACATAAGATGTGACTGAATAAAAATATAGTTTCACTAGAGGTGACATGATAAGTTGTCGATGAAGAAGGGGATGCCTTGGGCATCCCCAAGCTTAGATGCTTGAGTCTTCTTGAAATATGCAGGGATGAACCACGGGGGCATCCCCAAGCTTAGACTTTTCACTCTTCTTGATCATATTGTATCATCCTCCTCTCTTGACCCTTGAAAACTTCCTCCACACCAAACTCGAAACAAACTCATTAGAGGGTTAGCGCATAATTGAAAATTCATATATTCAGAGGTGACATAATCATTTTTAACACTTCTGGACAGTGCACAAAGCTACTGAAAGTTAATGGAACAAAGAAATCCATCAAGCATAGCAAAACAGGCAATGCGAAATCAAAGGCAGAATCTGTCAAAACAGAACAGTCCGTAAAAACGAATTTTTCAGGGGCACTTAACTTGCTCAGATGAAAATGCTCAAATTGAATGAAAGTTGCGTACATATCTGAGGATCACGCACGTAAATTGGCAGATTTTTCTGAGTTACTCCTACAGAGAACCCTGCCCAAATTCGTGACAGAAAGAAATCTGTTTCTGCGCAGTAATCCAAATCTAGTATTGACTTTACTATCGAAGACTTTAGTTGGCACAATAATGCAATAAAATAAAGATAAAGAGAGGTTGCTACAGTAGTAACAACTTCCAAGACTCAAATATAAAACAAAGTGCAGAAGTAAAATAATGGGTTGTCTTCCATAAGCGCTTTTCTTTAACGCCTTTCAGCTAGGCGCAGAAAGTGTGAATCAAGTGTTATCAAGAGATGAAGCATCAACATTATTACCTCGGGCTTTACGCCTACCCTTCTTACTCTTTTTCTTACTCTTTGGTTTAGGGAATACATGGCCGCCTCCTGGTGTAGAGGTGAATTTTAGGGTGCCTTTTCCCACATCTATGATTGCTCCCAATAGTTTCAACAGGGATCTTCCAAGTGTGATTTGTCTTGTTCCTACACATTCAATAACAAGATAATGAGTGGATACCGTTCTTCCAAGAATGGTTGTGAACACACCCTCGGCTATTCCCTTAGGAATTATAACAGAGTTATCAGTGAGAGTTATTCCTTCTCCACCTTCAGTAAGTCCCCAGAGTGTCAAAGATTCATAAATACTCTTAGGCATAAGGCAAAATTCAGACATAATATCACAATGAGCATAAAAAGTTTCACCACCAATAGCAATTTTAACGGTAGGGTACCACATTGAAGGTTCAGAGTTTACTAAAACATGATCAAGACGCTCACGCATCTGACCATACCTTTCTTTCAAGCAAGATGTATTTGTTTCAAGAGTGTTTAATCTATTATAAATACTAATAAGAGATGAATCAAAATTATTAGCTGAACTATGTGATGCAACCAATTTTTTTATGGCATTAAAAGCTCGATCCCCATCGCAATGAAGGAAATCTCCTCCCACTACAACATCCAAGGCATATCTATAGCGAATCATAAGCCCAAAATAAAAGTTGCTAAGGAGCAAACTTAGAGTCATTTGAGATTCAGCTTTACGATAAGAATCAAAAATTCTAGACCAAGCATCTTTAAAACTCTCCTCATCTCCTTGTTTAAAAGTAAAGATTAATTCATGAGGTGGAGAAGTAACAGGTTCAGAGCTAGACATGATAACAAAATAAACTAAATACAAGTAGCTGTTTTTTTTTGTGCTTTTGATATAGGAAGTAAACAAGACAGTAAATAAGGCAATGCAAGTAACTAATTTTTTTGTGTTTTTAATATGGAGAACGCAAACAAGATAGTAAATAAAGTAAAGCTAGCAACTAATTTTTTTGTGTTTTGTTTTAGTGCAGCAAACAAAGTAGTAAATAAAATAAAGCAAGACAAAAACAAAGTAAAGAGATTGGATGTGGAAACTCCCCTTGCAGCGTGTCTTGATCTCCCCGGCAGCGGCGCCAGAAAAAGAGCTTGATGCATGCAGTTAACACAAATCCGTTGGGAACCCCAAGAGGAAGGTGTGATGCGTACAATAGCAAGTTTTCCCTCAGTAAGAAACCAAGGTTTATCGAACCAGTAGGAGCCAAGAAGCACGTTGAAGGTTGATGGCGGCGAAGTGTAGTGCGGCGCAACACCAGGGATTCCGGCGCCAACGTGGAACCTGCACAACACAATCAAAGTACTTTGCCCCAACGTAACAGTGAGGTTGTCAATCTCACCAGCTTGCTGTAAACAAAGGATTAATTGTATAGTGTGGATGATGATGTTTGTTTGCGAAGAACAGTAAAGAACAATTGCAGTAGATTGTATTTCAGATGTAAAGAATGGACCGGGGTCCACAGTTCACTAGCGGTGTCTCTCCCATAAGATAAATAGCATGTTGGGTGAACAAATTACAGTTGGGCAATTGACAAATAAAGAAGGCATAACAATGCACATACATATATCATGATGAGTACTATGAGATTTAATCAGGGCATTACGACAAACTACATAGACCGCTATCCAGCATGCATCTATGCCTAAATAGTCCACTTTCAGGTTATCATCCGAACCCCTTCCGGTATTAAGTTGTAAACAACAGACAATTGCATTAAGTATGGTGCGTAATGTAATCAACACAAATATCCTTAGACAAAGCATCGATGTTTTATCCCTAGTAGCAACAGCACATCCACAACCTTAGAACTTTCTGTCACTGTCCCAGATTCAATGGAGGCATGAACTCACTATCGAGCATAAATACTCCCTCTTGGAGTTACAAGTATCAACTTGGCCAGAGCCTCTACTAGCAACGGAGAGCATGCAAGAACATAAACAACATATATGATAGATTGATAATCAACTTGACATAGTATTCAATATTCATCGGATCCCAACAAACACAACATGTAGCATTACAAATAGATGATCTTGATCATGATAGGCAGCTCACAAGATCTAACATGATAGCACAATGAGGAGAAGACAACCATCTAGCTACTGCTATGGACCCATAGTACAGGGGTGAACTACTCACACATCGATCCGGAGGCGATCATGGCGATGAAGAGACCTCCGGGAGATGATTCCCCTCTCCGGCAGGGTGCCGGAGGCGATCTCCTGAATCCCCCGAGATGGGATTGGCGGCGGCGGCGTCTCTGGAAGGTTTTCCGTATCGTGGCTCTCGGTACAGAGGGTTTCGCGACGAAGGCTTTAAGTAGGCGGAAGGGCGGAGTCGGAGGAGTCACGGGGGCCCCACACGATAGGGCCGCGCGGGCCCCCTCTAGGCCGCGCCGCCCTAGTGTGGCGGCGCCCCGTGGCCCCACTTCGTTTCTCCCTCGGTCTTCTGGAAGCTTCGTGGAAAAATAAGCCCCTGCGCGTTGATTTCGTCCAATTCCGAGAATATTTCCTTACTAGGATTTCTGAAACCAAAAACAGCAGAAAACAGCAACTGGCTCTTCGGCATCTCGTCAATAGGTTAGTGCCGGAAAATGCATAATAATGACATATAATGTGTATAAAACATGTGAGTATCATCATAAAAGTAGCATGGAACATAAGAAATTATGGATACGTTTGAGACGTATCAATTGACAACCTCACTGTTACGTTGGGGCAAAGTACTTTGATTGTGTTGTGCAGGTTCCACGTTGGCGCCGGAATCCCGGGTGTTGCGCCGCACTACACTCCGTCACCAACGACCTTCACGGGATCCTTGACTCCTACTGGTTCGATAACCTTGGTTTCATATTGAGGGAAAACTTGCTACTGTACGCATCACACCTTCCTCTTGGGGTTCCCAACGGACATGTGTTAACTGCACGCATCAGGTACCTTACAATGTAATCTAGATTATTGACTCTAGTGCAAGTGGGAGACTGTTGGAGATATGACCAAGAGGCAATAATAAAGTGGTTATTATATATCTTTGTGTTTATGATAAATATTTATATACCATGCTATAATTGTATTAACCGAAACATTGATACATGTGTGTTATGTAAACAACAAGGAGTCCCTAGTAAGCCTCTTGTATAACTAGCTTATTGATTAATAGATGATCATAGTTTCATGATCATGAACATTGGATGTTATTAATAACAAGGTTATATCATTATGTGAATGATGTAATGGACACACCCAATTAAGCGTAGCATAAGATCACGTCATTAAGTTCATTTGCTATAAGCTTTCGATACATAGTTACCTAGTCCTTTCGACCATGAGATCATGTAAATCACTTATGCCGGAAGGGTACTTTGATTACATCAAACGCCACTGCGTAAATGGGTGGTTATAAAGGTGGGATTAAGTATTCGGAAAGTATGAGTTGAGGCATATGGATCAAGAGTGGGATTTGTCCATCCCGATGACGGATAGATATACTCTGGGCCCTCTCGGTGGAATGTCGTCTAATTAGCTTGCAAGCATATGAATGGTTCATAAGAGACCACATATCACGGTACGAGTAAAGAGTACTTGTCAGGAGACGAGGTTGAACGAGGTATAGAGATACCGATGATCAAACCTCGGACAAGTAAAATATCGTGTGACAAAGGGAATCGGTATCGTATGTAAATGGTTCATTCGATCACTAAGTCATCGTTGAATATGTGGGAGCCATTATGGATCTCCAGATCCCACTATTGGTTATTGGTCGGAGAGAAGTCTCAACCATGTCTGCATAGTTCGCGAACCGTAGGGTGACACACTTAAGGTTTGATGTCGTTTAAGTAGATATGGAATATGGAATGAAGTTCGAAGTTTTGTTCGGAGTCTCGGATGGGATCCAGGATATCACGAGGAGTTTCGGAATGGTCCGGAAAATAAGATTCATATATAGGAAGTCATTTTATAAGTTTGAAAATGATCCGGTGCATTTATGGAAGGTTCTAGAAGGTTCTAGAAAAGTCCGGAAGAAATCACTATGGAAGGTGGAGTCCCGGAGGGACTCCACTAGCATGGCCGGCCAACCCTAAGGGGGAGGAGTCCCAGGTGGACTCCACCTAAGGTGGCCGGCCACCCCCCTCCAAGGAAAGGTGGGAGTCCCACCTTGAGTAGGACTCCCATCTTGAGTAGGATTTGTCCTTATGGCAAGTTTTGGTGTTGGGTCTTATTCGAAGACTTGGACTAGAACTCTTGGGGGTTCCACCTATATAATGAGGAGCAAGGGGAGGGGGGCGGCCACACCAAAGCCCTCTTGGCCGCAGCCCCCAAGTGGCCGGCGCCCCAAGACCCCCCTCTCCCCAAACCCTAGCGCCCCTCCTCCACATATCTCTCCCGCAGCGCATAGGCGAAGCCCTGCCGGAGATCTCCACCACCACCGCCACCACGCCGTCGTGCTGTCGGGATTCCGAGGAGGATCTACTACTTCCGCTGCCCGCTGGAACGGGGAGGAGGAAGTCATCTTCATCAACACCGTACGTGTGACCGAGTACGGAGGTGCTGCCCGATTGTGGCGCCGTCAAGATCTTCTACGCGCTTTTGAAAGCGGCAAGTGATCATCTTCTGCAACAACGAGATCTAATCTCGTAGGCTTTGGAAATCTTCAAGGGTTAGTCTCGTGATCCCCTCGTTGCTACCGTCTTCTAGATTAGATCTTGGCTTGTGTTTTCGTTCTTGCGGTAGGAAATTTTTTGTTTTCTATGCTACGAATCCCATTAGCCCACAGCTATGCGATGGCCATGGCTCGGGGGTTAATATGCTCCGACCTGGACTCGCTCCAGCGTAGGGGCCATTCTCTCGCGCGGGTCGAGCAGGAGAACCGGGAGCTGGAGGTCGCCATCGCCGCCAGGGACAAAGCGGTGGCGGCGGCGGCTAGGGACAGGGCCCGCTTCATCGCCGACGTGGCGGCGATCCAAGCGGCGGTCCAGGCGAACGAGGACGCGGCGGCGTCGGTCCAGGCGGCGGCGGAGGAGGTGGAGGCCCGGGCGGCGGTGGTCCAGGCGGCAGCGGAGGAGGAGGAGGCCCGGGAGGCGGCGGAGGCGGCGGCTACCAAGGTGGCCATTGCCCAGGCGACGGCCCTGTGGGACAGCTGCCTGGCCGAGCCCCTGGAACGCCGCAGGCGGCAGGATGAGATGTCCGTTCGCGCGCGGAGTGCAAGAAGCGCTCCCGCTTCGACGACGGCGCCGGCCCTTCCGGCGGCCAGTAGTAGGACGCGCGACTGCGAGTAACCGAGGCCGGTGTAGGCCGCGCGACGGCGAGTAGGTACGGCCGTTGTAGTTTTAGGTTAACTCGACTAACCATCTCTGTAAAGATGGTCCTTTTGGCCAATCAATAGTAATGAAAAAATCTTTTGCTTACCTACTCACTGCCGATCGGGCCCGGATGTACCCAAGGCGGACAGATTCAGCGACCGCTGAGCGTCCGCGGAGACGCAAACCTGGCCCATGTCTCCGCGGACGGCCCGGTCACTTTGCGTCGTCCCGCTGAAGCAGGTCCCATACGCATTTCGAGTCACAGCCTCGCGCCGCTGAAGATGCCCTTAGCTAAGAATTATGTGGCAATCCGGTCTAATTTGGCCTACATAACGGAGGGAGTACAGTTTAACAAAATCTTATTTGACTTTTAGTTCGTGTGCACAATCCCGAAACAAAAACAGAATTATAATCGATATTTTTTCCACCAAAGTAAGTTCGGCCGTACATTATATTACTTGACACTAATATAAATGTATCTACAGTCTAGACACATTTTAATTAGAGATACATCTATTTTAGTGGGAAGTAATACGGAGTATATTAGAATGAAAACACAATTTCATTTCATCTTTTTTTGCAGGAAAATTGCATTTCATCTAGATAGTCCAAATGATGTACTAGATGACTACGTTACTGAAGAACTGGCGATGAATCTTGGGGTGCGCTCTGGATCAAGAAGGCACCACGCAGTAGGGTTGCATTATCAGCAAGCGTAGGAGGTCAGGAATATCAAGATGAACCAGACAACCGCAAAATTTTACTCTATTTGTAATGCAAAAGTTAAAGAACTTGGTGATCAACTACTAAATATCAGTCTTATGCAGACCTATATGCGTGGGAGCTCTCAACACTGGGTACACTCTATGCAGACCCGTATGTATATGTCGTACATGGTCAACTATTTATTACTTCACGGCACGATAATCTGGTTACATGTGATGTGTGAGGGAATTTTCCTATTCTCATACATATGACGAAATACATGCATGCAAGTTGGAAAATATTTCTTAGCAAAAGACATACATAATGAGATATTTCTGGATTTGCTCTACCTAAAAATTTACGGAATTTTTAAACGTGAGGATTTTGGTTTCCCGGCGTGGTGGAATTGCCACTGTTGGATTTCGAGACGTTTTCTATTCTCATACATATGACAGAAAGACACACATGCACGTTGGAAAACATTTCTCAGTGAAAGAAACTCGTGATGAAATCTTTTTGGATTTGCTCTATCTAATTGTTAAAATCCATTGTTCTCCAATGATTTTTCCTGCATATTGGAGCATATATACACTGATCTTCAAGATCCATATATCACAAAAAAATATATTAGTGTACTTCACACCATGATAATAGAATAATCTGCTTACATGTGATGTATGAGGGATTTATTTTTTCTATTCTCATACATATGACCAAATACGTACATGCAAGTTTGAAAACATTTCTGAGTGAAAGAAACACATGACGATGTCTTTTTGGATTTGCTCTATCTACAATTAATATTCGTTGTTCTCCAAAGATTTTCCCTGCATATTGCAGCATATATACACCAATCTTCAAGATTCAGATATCTCAAAAAAAGATTAATTACTTCACACCACTTTAATAGAATACTCTGCTTACATGTGATGTGTGAGATTTTTTTTTTCTATTCTCATACATATGACCAAACACATACATGCAAGTTGGAAAAACATTTACGAGTGAAAGAAACTCGCGATGAAATATTTTTTAGATTTGCTCTATCTAAAAATTAATATTCGTTGTTCTCCAAACATTTTCCCTGCACACTGGAGCATATAAAAACTGATCTTCAAGATCCAAATTTCTCAAAAAGAAAACTATTACTTCACACCACGATAATAAAAATAATCTACTTACATGTGATGTGTGAGGGAATTTTTTTCTAGACTCATACATATGACGAATCTTTTTTATTGAAATATCTGGATCTTGAAGATCGGTGTATATTTGCGCCAATTAATATGGAGGGAAATTTTTTGAAGAACAACCAACATTAATTTTAGATAGAGCAAATCCAAAAAGATTTCATCACGTGTTTCTTTCACTCAGAAATGTTTTCAAATTTGCATATTGATGGTCACTCGAGACTGTTATTTTCAGGCTACTGGATGGCGGCATATTAGAAGAATCGAAGATGGATATTCTTTGTTTACTTTTCATCTTTGTTTGGTTGGTCCTTGCTGTGACCTTAGATACTGCATGATTGTAATAAGTATACTCTTTGAACTATTTTTTTAATAAAAAGCAGGGCTGTGTGCATCTATTGATGCAGAGGCCGGGGCTATGCTCCCATATCGAAAAAAATCACATGTAAGCAGATTACTCTATTATCGTGATGTGACGTAATAATTTTCAATTTGAGATATTTGGATCTTGAAGATATATCATTGTATATATGCTCCAATATGCATGGAAAATCTTTGGAGAACAATGAATATTAATTTTTAGATAGAGCAAATCCAAAAAGATTTCGTCACGAGTTTCTTTCACTCGGAAATGTTTTCCAACTTGCATGCATGTATTTCGCCATATGTATGAGAATAGATAAAAATCCCTCACACATCACATGTAAGCAGACTATTCTATTATCGTGGTGTGAAATATGTTTTTTTTAGATATCTGGATCTTGAAGATTGGTGCATATATGCTGCAATATGCAGTGAAAATCCTTGGAGAACAACGAATATTTACTTTAGATAGAGCAAATCCAAAAAGATTTTCACGTGTTTCTTTCACCCAGAAATGTTTTCATACTTGCATGGAAAATATTTCTGAGTGAAAAAACAACGCAATGAAATCTTTTTAGATTTGGTCTATCTGAAAATTAACATTATTAT
This sequence comes from Lolium perenne, assembly GCF_019359855.2. NCBI lineage: Eukaryota > Viridiplantae > Streptophyta > Magnoliopsida > Poales > Poaceae > Lolium > Lolium perenne. The sequence continues at coordinate 129,435,273 of NC_067250.2, forward strand.
TCTCCAAAGATTTTCCATGCAAATTGGAGCATATATATGCACCGATCTTCAAAATCCAAAAATATTTGGACAGCAATTATGACCGTCCAAAGAATTCTCTCCTATAAAATGTGTGCTACTCTCTCTCTCTTCTCCTCGCACACCAAGCGGCAGAAAGAATTACTTCTATAAATGTTCCTAGACTACTCGGGCGTTGGAGGCACCTCAGAGGGGCACATCAATCCTGGTCGCCCATTTCACTTGCACAGTAAATCCCCAATCCCGCTTTTCACCTCAGCCGTCGGATGTGGTGATTTTTTCGTCACCTTCCTCTGCTCGTGTATGCTCCATGACGATTGGGTCCCTCTTTGTGCGGGGCCGATAGCGAGAGAGAGCGGCGGGTGCTCGCACTCGTCGACTTCCACGGAGCGGTGGGTGAAAAAACCCTAGCCAGAAGCTGCTGCCCAATCCTCCCCCAAATCCCCGAGCCGCCTCCAATCCCCGAGCCGCCTCCTTCTCCCCTTGTTTGACCGTGTGTGGCGACGACGACGGCGCATGCGGGAGGAGGAGGGAGGCGGAGCTGCGCCGGCCTCCGTAGGTGAAGAAGAGGAGGCTGGGGCGCAGCGTGGAGGTGGCGGCCGTCCCGGCTCTGGATGCGACGTGGCGGCGCGCCCGTCGCGGAGGCGGCCGGCAGCGCGGGCCCGGGAGCAGCCGCGGGCGCCGCCGCTGGCGCCGCCGGTCGCGGGCGTCGAGCACACGGAGTCGTGGGGCTGCGCGCCGCCGGGAGCTCGTCGTCCTCTCCTCCACCCCGAGCGACGGCGATGGCTGGACGCGGCGGCGACGGAGGCTTGCCGGATGGCCGGACGCGGCTGTACCCGGCAGAGCGGCGGCTGTACACGGCGGTGACGGAGGCTCGCTGGACAGCCAGATGCGACGGCGCAACGGCTGGATACGGCGGGTGCGGATGCTCGCCGGATGGTGGATGGCCGGACGGCCGGCGTGCCTAGGAGGCGCGAGTCAGGCGGCAGCGGGTTCAGGTTTGCTTCTCCCTCTTCTCTGTTCTCTTTTCTATTTCTAGGTTGTTAGATCTAACATGTTAGTTCTGTGGTTTCTTCTTTGTGTTTTCATCCGATGGATTTATGGCTTTCCCAGATCAGAACCATTAACGAGACATCCAGGGAAGGCAGAGAAACGATTCTTTCATTGTGCTTTTGTTGGCCGTTTGTTCTGGCCTCGGCGGCAGCAGGACAAGGTCCCCCAACACATTACTGGGAGCTAATGTTGCTCTTCCTGGTGCGCACCCTTATCCCCATCTCTCTCTATGTTCAGATTTTGTTGATTGGTTTAGGCATAGATAAAAGGACTCACTTAAAAAAAGGATAGAAGGACTCCAGTAATTTTGTTGAGGGTTCCGGTTAGTGGATATTAAGGTATATGAGCATAAATGGTCCAGTTCTATTTTAATTTATGTTGGTTGTTCTGGGAACCCAAATAATTCACAGTTTCTAATGCATAATAGGATATGTGGTCTTGCTCTTTACATTGCAACATGCAAAAAATCCTTAATATTGTATAGTTGTTTATCTTGGTGTGAGTTTACTAATAAAAAACAACTCTCAATGATTGTTGCAGATTAAATTTGAAGACTTGGTTCTCCTTCATCTCCTCCCCGAAGATGTCAACAAGATGTCTGGCCGACTCCCCTGGTAGTGCGGTGTCCTCGGCCGGAGTAGGGCGACCTTGCCAACAACCTTCAGCTCCCTCCCTTCCCTTCTTTGATTTTCCTATGGAATTCATAATTTATGCTCAGTTGGTGCCGTCTTCTTATTGTTATCTGTTTTGTTTCGTTGTCGACACAGATGCAAAAGGAGAGGTACAATTTGGACTCAATGATGCATTGTTTACTAAAAGGAAATCTCTAAATTATTATTAGTGGTTATTTTTGATGATAAGTCATTTTCTGTGTGAAAAAACTTTGTTCATACGTCGCCTTGTTTCACAGCTTTTCTAAATTTGTTAGCATAAATAGTTTCAGGTATCATGGCTCCTAGAGGAAAAATTATTAATAGTATACACGCATTTTTTTCTCTTTCGGTAATCATTTGTTGTTTTATAAGTGTGACATAATGCTTATTTCTACCTCTAGCAGGATCATGTAATTACTGTCAGGAATGCTACCAATTCGCTGATTGCAAAAGGTACAAATGAAAGGCCCTTTTGTTTTAATGCTATTGATGCATCACAAGTTGGTGAAACTGATTTGTCTAGGTGGATGCATAATTAGGTGAGTTTATCCTGAAGCACTGCCATATGAAAAAATCTCTACTTTCCATAATGACTTTGGTATGTCAGTTCGACATGAACCCATAACTGCTACATAAATAAGGTGATGGGGCCTATTTTGCCGGTGGTTAACATGAAAACGTATATTATGTGATTAGAATATCCAGATGTATTTTCTTAAGATAATAATGTGTCAAATTATGTGTATGTCTATTTGGATGTCTTGAAACAACAGCATATTGGGCATCATGAAATAGTCACCCAGAGTTTGTTCAAACTTGACATGATTTGGGTTTACCATTTGCGATTTTGCAATCTGCTTTCCTAAAATGTAAAGATTCGGTTGTTAATTTATTCAACGTTTCGATCCTTTGATTTTAGCCTGCAGCTCCTGGTAAAACTGTATACTCCCATGCAATGATTTTTAAGTGGAGAAGAATCAATTCGTTTGTGTTTTACCTTCTTGTAGCTGACCACACTTTATAGAAAGCTATCTTCAATTCTGCAGTTTTGTGCTCATCTGTGCACAAGCGGCCAAGCGCAGCTATAACATGGTGAATGAACACTACTGGTAGAGAAGATAGGAACGAAGAAATGATGGTAAGAACCACTAGGGCCAGAACATGTGTCAATTTACGAATAGTTTCTTTCTTCAAGGAAATAGGAGTAGTGTGGTTTGGCTCTACCAAAGTAAAAACATTGTATCATCATTGTGATTGAAAATGGAATTGGACAAGGGATGTTTTTATATACTCCGTAACATAATTTGGTCCAGCCCTATGTTTCTTCGCTGTGGCGCCCTTGACAGAGAAGCATTAGTATGTGTTCTGGTTCCCTAGAGAGATTTCTTGTTTCTTGAACACAACGGAATTAGGCTGATTGACTTTCTACAATGTTTGTTTTTCATAAAAATAAAACTATTTGCTAGCCATCTTTCTGCATTTTATACATGCAGATACAATTTAGTTATTGGGTTACATTATGTAGATGCATTTGCACAAGCTCCCTCTGGTAATATCATATCTTAGAGAAAACCTCAATACTATCAATATGTATTGTGGCAGTCACTCCTATGGTCGACTTTTGCAAGAAAAATCTGAGATTTCTCTCATTTTGTGTGATTAACTTGTTGTTGTGGGGTATATATATTGTTCTTGCAAGTAACTTGCATCCAATGTCCTGATGTGCAAGCAAATCGTCCTCTTTATTTACATTGGCCTATTTTCACCTGTCATATTATCCCCTCTGAATCACTATAAGTTTTTTAGACCCTTTATCAGAGTTAATCAGCTCACAAATCTACAGTATTAGTAAGTTCTCTGAGTTAGGCGCCTTGGGAATAGTCTCGTTACCTTCTCAGATCTTCTCTTCTTTTTCTTTTGTTGGAACTCAATATTGACTTTTTTGTTCTTTATACCGTCACATTGTTCCCGCAGTTTCAGTTAGTTTGTGTGTTCCCAATGTTCCAGGAGACAGCACATTTATTTTGGATAATATTGGAATGGAGATCATCAAGTGACTTGGAAGTACTCAGGCTGAAAATATGACAGGTAACACTTCTATATTCCAGATTTCTCCATAAGAATCTGTTCGTTGTGGGGAATTGCAGCGTACATCATACTTTGTTGGATTTTTTTATATATAAAAATAGGATGGCACATTACCTTATCTCACTCATCTGCGTTAGGTATAACCATCAATTTGAATTATGGACGTCCCTGTTTAGTCTGTCCATTTTTACACAAAGGATGGATTTTGCTGCAATATGAATAGGCTATATATTGACGAATTGCCTATCCTAGGATCACTTATGAGATATTCATGTATTTATGAAGGAAGAGATAAACTTTGTGTTTTCGCACCAATTTTTCTAGAAAACAATTATTTTAATATACTTTAGTGGTGGAAGCATCATTTTTTATTGCTGGACATTATATTGCTTGTAAGTTACAGATAATTTTTTGCTCTTGAGAAATTTTATGATGTCGGCACCTGCTGAGTGCCTTCTTCTGCTGGCAGGGATGTGCCCTCTTCTCCATCTCTGCATGATGGCTCAAAGCATGCCACCATGACCAGATTGTTTCTCCACAACAGCAAGACAGATAATGCTTTAGCCCCGTTGGCTCTGGTTTTAATTTTCTTGGTATGGTTGACTCTGGTTTTAAGCTCTCCAAAGGTATGTTCTTCTTTTGTTATATAGTAGTATTGTTGTTTGCTTCTTTAGTCTTTCATTGTCTTAGCTAGGCCTATGTTACTGATTAAATAAAACTTAGGTGCTGGTCTTTGGACCATTTATAGTGGTGAGGTGCACTTATTGTACTTACTATTCAAATGCTTATGAATTGCGATTTCTTGTTTTTTGGTTGTATTTTCCTTACTGGTTCCCCTTTAGCGCAGGCAGTTTTCCAGATCGTGCCCTTTGTTTAGCTGCTTGAGATGATCCCTTTCAGTCTATCCTATTTTAATTAAGAAGCTCAATATCCATTGCTCATGTTATGTCTAGCAGCAAGGCATTGGTGTAGGCCTGTAACGCCGGTGACAGAAGGCAGGCTGTGATTGATCTTGAGATTGCCTTGACCTCTGTGTCGTAGCGGCTGCTGAATAGAAGAGCTCTATCTTGAGAATTCAAGGACCCCTGGGTTGAGGAGGACTTGGCCAAGGAGTGCATTCGTTGCTGGTGCGTGTGCTATGATCCCGTCTCCAACTTTTGTTTTGGACGCATTTGCAAGTAATTAAGCCAAATATTAACAATGTTCATCTTGTCTCCTTTGGGATACTCATAAATTTGGATTCTTCTAATACCTTCTAGAAACAAAATGTTTATCTAGTGCGCGAGAAAAATAATCCATGAAAAAGAAGTGCTTAACATTGTTCTAACAGCAACTCACCCAATTTTACAATACATGGTTGGTCACAGGACTAATTTAGTTCTATAGTGGGCGACAAGCCCTCTTAGTTATTAAATATTATGCATTTGATATTTCGCATGTTTGGTGCTCACTGATATACAATATTTCATATTTAGAGGCAAGAAAGTCGGGTTGGTTCTAATTTTAATTTTTGTTTTCAGGCTGGCCCATCAGATCCCAAGCAATTCCCCTTCATTTTAGCCGGGAACAAGGTTCATGTAGACACTGGACGCAGACGAGTGGTTAGTTTCTGGAACACTCAGCTTTTTTTTTTACCACAAACGCTCTACAATTAATTCTGGTAGAAAATAAAAAGTCAATTGTTTACACATGTCCAGCTTTGCGTGGCAACACATTTGACCTCCAAAAATTTTCTCCGCTTATTGATTGAAAATGAGGATGGTACATGTGGTTAATTACAATCTCCATTTGAATGATAGCATTTACTAATTGTTTTATCATGAAACTGGTTCTGTCGGAGCCAAGGTCCAGTTCATTTTTGGTTTGCGGGATATAGATGTTTGTCACACATGGCTAGCTTTGCGTGTGTATAAAATAACCTCTTACAATGGCCAAGGGAATCTGAATATTACTATAATTTCTGCTCTTCTTATGCTGCAGTATCTTGAAAAGCCAATCAAGTATAGTAACATGTTTCACATGATATGTCTCTGGTTATGTTAAACAGGAAAAAATGAAAGCGAAAAGAGAATAGGCAATTGATAGCATTTACTAATTGTTTTATCATGAAACTGGTTCTGTCGGAGCCAAGGTCCAGTTCATTTTTGGTTTGCGGGATATAGATGTTTGTCACACATGGCTAGCTTTGCGTGTGTATAAAATAACCTCTTACAATGGCCAGCCGCGATCTCCGCCGGCCGCGCCAGCCGCGATACCTGTCCTCCCGCCCGCCCACGATCAGCTCCTGATCCCACGCGTGCGATCGTAGGATTGGATCAGCTAGCTGAATCCCACGCCTAGGATCGCATCGCCTCCGCCTGCGACCAGCTTCTGCTCGCCGGAGGCCTGCGCAACTCCCTCGCCGTCGCCGCTCGGCCGCAGTCCAAAGCTCCGGCAGATCGTCGTCTTCTTCCTGCTCCGGCTCGCCTCCGACCTCTCCCAGGACGCCGATCGACCGCTCCGCCAAGGAGGCCGCAGATCATCCAACCACTCCGGCAGCACAAAAAGCTATGGCAGATCGTCACAGAACCTCCCTCCTCGTTTTCACCGGCAGATCCAGCAGCTCTCTGTCTCGCATGTGCTGCGCAGGTCGATGAGGAGAGCTCCAGCAGCTTGTCTGCAACCGCCGCCGCCATGCCCCATGTCTCGCTGGCAGCCACCGGCAATGGCAGAACCTCGCCGCATTCATGTCGGTCACCTTTTCTTCTGCCCACCGCGTGTGGGAGCTGCTCCGGGAAGCCCACCTCGCCGCGCCTTTTCGTGTGGATACTGTACCTTGTCAGAAGAAGTGCCCACCTGAACCAGAACAAAAACAAGAAGTAGTGAACAGAAAAATACCAACCTGAATAATGGCTAGCAATGTTCATTTTATACTGGAGAGGAGAGCATAAATATTACAGAGACAGATACTAATGCATTTAGTTGTCCTTTAGCATTACCAATTCCAATTCACTGAAACATGAAGCAATATATGAGTCTATGGCTCTGTTGAAACAAGTGTGAACATACTCTGCACTTCATACTGGCACACTGTGGAGCAACAATTTAGCTACAGTATGAGTAAATTAACGGAACTGGAAGTGGTTTTTGTTGGAGTATGCTAAATGCAGTAGTAGAATAGAAACATGGGAAGGAGATCTTCTGTTAACAAATTGTAAAATTCCACATCATTGGCAAGGTACTCAGCTATTATGATGCTACTGCATAAGTGAATATAAATATACTCATAGCCAGCAAAGATGCATTTATCAAGCAGACAAACATAGCCAGCAAAGAAATTAAGTGTCATGAACCCATCAAATCGCAAACAATGTCCAATCGCAAACAATGTGTGCTGCTGCTGTATCAAAGAAACCTTGGTGCGTTTCAGATTCTTCACCTTACCTGAACACCCATATGGCCATATCCTAATCCCAGCCTTCATCAGCATCATGTACTTCGGCAACGTGGATAATTCAGAGTATTTCCATGTTTTGATTGATTAGTGCTCCCACCCTACCTAGAAGATAGCAAATTGTTAGGGCCACCAAGATATCCGATGGATCCATAGCTGCAATTGACCAATCTTTTATGCCATCTGTGGACAACCAGATCACCTACATTTGCGTCGGAAATATCTTCTATGCCATCTCAATGGAAGCAGCACCTTAATCTTTGACCTTGAATGTTACAGCATTTGGATTGGATCTGTGTTTTTTATTTCTTTTTTCCATGCTAGATCATTCACAGGACAAGGTGCAGACATGATTAAACTTTTGTCTCTAACCAAGCATTTTTTTTTCCCCATCATGCAGTGAACCAGTGAAGCATGTTGTTCAGAGATGATTAAATTCATATTGTTTCAGCTCAACAACTACACTGTCTGTAACATAGTCTGTTGCGTGGTTTGTTCAACATACAGGGATACTGGTTCCAACTTCCAAGTCTACACAAGTAAGCAGGGATACTGGTTCCAAGTGCAAGAGAAACATCCTGCTAAAGCTAAACTCATTGAATCATCTACAGATTTATCTTTGTCTGAGGAGAAATTGTGCTATCACATTGATGAAATGCTATAGCACAGGTGGTGAATTCCACCAGCTATGTTCTGTAATATAACTATTACAATATTAGACTTAGGTGAAACAATACTTGTTTCTATAAATTGATGTTGGAATATATATTATGTGTAATGTATGCATGAATTCTGTCAGCTATGTTTTCAAATATACTTGTGATAATATTAGACTTCGATGAAAAAAAATACTTGTTTCTATCTATAGATATTGGAATCTATGCTATGCGTACCTCAGGGGGACCTTGATGAGCCTCACAGTTTAAAGCCAATAAATCTCAATCATATACTGTCTCACTTTTATCCTTGCGCCGGGGCACAACGAGACCTACCGAAACATGGGGGCTTCAATTTGTTATGCATTTGTTATGGCTCGGGTTAACTGTAATTGTTGTCCGAATTGAACTACTAACCAAAATTTGATTGAGGATCCCTGCAGCGGCAATGATGCTAAGCGGGTCTAAGGGGTCGGAAGAGGAAGAGGAGGACGTAGGAGAGGTAGAAGGAGCCATCGAATGGGAGGTAGAGGGAGTAGCCAAAGGAGGGCGGAGGAGCTGTCAAGGATATTTTCTCCAATGCACGTCGTTGGATGCCGATGGAGCCTGGATAGCCAGCCAACTCGGCTGCCCTCCCTTTACCACTATTCAGGCGGCAACAGAGGTAGGGGCGGACCTACGTTATGCTACCAGGAGTCACAGGACATCGGGTAGAACTTCCATTCCTTGGTAAATTTTAACCATTTATAGTGTGTGACACCTCTAAATATAGGTACAGAACACCGTTATTTTCTGGCATTTGCTAAAACACACCGTCCGATTATGTTTTTGTCAGGTACCATTACAATTTTGTGACACTTTTGCCAGAACACACCACCAGCCTGAGAAACGGAAAGTTTTGCACTTTTGCTTGTGATGAATGGTTTTGAAGACAAAGTGCAAAGCTTTGGACAGAACACACCACCGGCCTGAAAAACGGAAAGTTTTGCACTTTTACTTGTGATGACTGGTTTTGAAGACAAAGTGCAAAGCTTTCCCTTTTTAGTCAGGTGGTGTGTTCTGATAAATATGCCACAAAATTTTAATGGTACCTGACAAAGACACAATCGAGTGGTGTGTTTCAGAAAACGCCAAAAAATAACGGTGTCATGTGGCAAATTTTTCCAAAAAAATATGAGTGACTGAGGGAGTGACACCGGTATGTTTTTGTTCTGGATCCACCCCTGGGTGGTGGGAGGGTCAGAGCTCCGCTCCAAGTCTCCTATACTAAAGCAGTTAAATTACATGCTAATTCTTAATACTATAATAAGCTACAACTTATGACTTAAATTCCAATTTAATTTTGCTACTTGTTCGGTTAAACTTGCCTATAATTAGGTTCTGTGACCGACACCATAAAAGAAGCCTCCCCGTGCATCGGATATGTTATACTATTACACATGGCTTGAATATTGCCTTTTGCCATTTGTGCCGGGGAGCAACAGGTCGAAGGGTCTCAAAGAGCTAACATTAGCCGATTAAAACTTATGGTTATGTGACCAAAAAATGAAGTTGTTATGCAATACACCAAATTCAACTACGAGTAGCTCCAATGCCCTGCTTCCCGAGTGTGTCTAACAGTTTGAAAGAGGAAGAGGCAAATGTGCAAGTGACCGAAGAAGAAATCGCAGCCATTTAACCGTAATATTCTCCAGTTACCGCTCGAGTGGTAGCAAGTATCCAAAAGAGAGTGGAAGGGACATCGAGGGCATTTTCTCCAGCCTACCCCATCGATTATAACTCAACCGAAGCAAACGGAGTAGCCAAACAAGAGTAGAAGGGCCGTCGAGGGCATTTCCTCCAACGAAACACGCCGAATATTACTATAACTCACCATGGATGGCCATTTCACCTAATACTCCCCCTTTGCTACTGCGATGATGATGGCGGTCGAAAGAGCTACACTTCGCGCTCCCGAGCCTCCGGTATTGAAATAAACCAAGACTTATGGTGAGTAAACGCAGTAACCAGAGAAGAGCTCGAACACACCCCGTCGGATACTACTATAGCTCAAACTGGATGCCCATTTAACCCTAATACCCCCTTTACTCGGTGGAAGAGCTCCGCTACAACCTCCGGTCCTAAAATAAGCCAAACCTTATGGTTAGCCTCTGCCATTTGCGCGATAGCGCAACCGGTCATCTAGTGGCTCGTAAAGGGTGAGGGCGAGGCTGAAGATCCGGTGGATCATGGACAACACGAAGCGCAAGGTGGCGCTTCAGAGGCGCCTGCCCAATCTGCAGAAGCAGGTCCGCGAGCTCGCCGTCCTCTGTGACGTCCCCGCGTGCCTTGTGGTGTACTGCCCCGGCGAGGCCCGGCCGGTGGTCTGGCCATCGCCGGAGGCGGCCTCCGAGGTCGTGCGTCGGTATAGAGGCCTTCCGGACTCGGAGAAGTTCAAAAGCCAGCTGGACGGTATAGACTTACTCGAGCAAAGGAACGACAAGGTGAGAGCAAAACTTGCCAAAGTTCAGCAGCAGTGCCATGACAAGGAGACCGAGCTTGTCCTCCTTGACTTCCTCACCGGCCGCCGCAAAAGCTTCGACGACCTGCCTGCTGACTTAGTCGCCTCAGTCGAATCGAGGGTGCAGAATAAGCTCCAGGCCATCAAGCTGCGCCTCCAAGAGCTCCGTTCGGGTGCTACACCAACACTGAGTCCACAACCTCCTCCTACGTCCGTTGGTACATCCCCCGTTGGTACATCCCCCGATAGCGTCAACTCCTCTTCCACCTCGAAATGATGGTCCTGCTTCCATGACTTTGCACAGTGTAAGCCTTTTTTGACACGATGGATGCCTTCTGCGCTCCTCATGAAGGCAGTGCCCTTCTGGATGACTAGTTTATTTTTCTTGATTAAACATTGTTGTTATTGTTGTTGTGGTGGTATTTTAGATTATTCGGTCAGTTGCTTTGAGCCTTCTAGCCAGTCATGTTCCTCGCTTGCTCTACATAAATAGTAAGAAGATTTCAATTCTTTCTTAGATCATCTCCGCTCGTCACACCCCCCCCCCCCCCCCCCCCCCACCTTATAAGGCGTCCGATGCATGGCTTTATGGTGGGCGTAGGTGTAAGTTCATTCTATCGGGGGGCACCGGCTTCCAGCCGCAGCCCCAAAACGCGCCCCCCCTAAATAAATTAGACAAATTCAAACATACCACAACTTAGATTGCCAATCATATAGTTTTGCCGCCTACAAACCGATCACATAGTCTCAACGATCACGTCGTCGCAAATCGCTGCAAATCAATGTAAACCAGAAAAAAGGCTCTCACATGCCGACATTACATAGCCGTGGAACTCAAAGGGATCGAGAGATCATCCACCGGGGTAGAAGACACCTCTTTCGGGGTTGCCTATGGTGGATTAGGGATCACTTGGGAAGTCGCGGTCGTCGGCGGGGTCTCTGTCGCTGATGAAGACGAAGACGAAGTCACCGATGGTGTAGTGTGGTGGGCTGGGTCGCCGGTGGAGCTCTCCTCTCGGATAGGATCATGACGTGCTCTTCGGTGCACCACATCCTAACATCGTCGTTCATGCCGCTTCTGTCGACCAGCAACATTGCCAAGTCCTCCTTCCTCTTCTTCACCGCCACGCCGGCCTTGATCATGTCGAGCTTGATGTACTACCTCTCGATGAACAACGCCCAAACCTTGCCGCCGCGACCACCTCCATCCGTGTGGCCTACTTTGCCTGCTTGGCACCGTGCGTGGTGGCATCATCCATGCATGCCTTGATGGACGAGTGCAGCTTCTCGATGGTCGGCTCCACGTCCATCAGTGCCTTGGCCTTCTTGTTCCAAGGGGCCGGCCATCAGAGGCCGGTGATGGCGTCGCGGCGGGGTCATACATGGTGTTGGCCTTGGAGAGAGCAGTATGCGTCTCCATCCACTTGTTGCTTGTCTCAATCCGGGCAAAGCCGTGGATGAACTTGAATTCAACGTCCTCGTTGTCCTTGTGGTAGGCGGCGATCATGGCGCATATCTACAATGGCCGACAATGTAGCATCACAAAAACGGCCTAAAAAATGATCGACAACGCACAATGAAGGCAATGAAGGCAAGTTTGCTTACTTGGTCGTCGAAGTTGGTACCGCTAACATGGGACACGACGAACCTCCTCCACGACGATGTGCCACTTGTTGCAAGCATATCCGATCATGTGTCAACGGTGAGACATGGCCGAGTCGTTGCGATCATAGTGCAAGGTCTTGAAATATGGATCCAAAAGCCACCGCTTGTCGAACGCTTCCTTCACCCTCTTCCAATAGCACTCCGAGTTCTGGTTAGCGCCGGAGAAAGGGCCGATGCTCAGCGTCTTCCATGTTTCGGTGAGGCACCCGTTGATGTCTACGCCCCCTCCTTTTCCTGTAGACAGTGTTGGGCCTCCAAGAGCAGAGGTTTGTAGAACAGCAGCAAGTTTTCCCTTAAGTGGATCACCCAAGGTTTATCGAACTCAGGGAGGAAGAGGTCAAAGATATCCCTCTCATGCAACCCTGCAACCACAAAGCAAGAAGTCTCTTGTGTCCCCAACACACCTAATAGGTGCACTAGTTCGGCGAAGAGATAGTGAAATACAGGTGGTATAAATAAGTAGTAGCAACGGCACCAGAAAAGTGCTTTGCCCAGGACAGTAAACAAGCAGTAGTAACGCAGCAGTAATAACGCAGTAAAACAGTAAACAAGCAGCGATAGCAGTATTTAGGAACAAGGCCTAGGGATCATACTTTCACTAGTGGACACTCTCAACATTGATCACATAACAGAATAGATAAATGCATACTCTACACCCTCTTGTTGGATGATGAACACCATTGCGTAGGATTACACGAACCCTCAATGCCGGAGTTAACAAGCTCCACAATTTAATGTTCATATTTAAATAACCTTAGAGTGCATGAAAGATCAACACGACTAAACCAAGTACTAACATAGCATGCACACTGTCGCCTTCACACTATGTAGGAGGAATAAATCACATCAATATCATCATAGCAATAGTTAACTTCATAATCTACAAGAGATCATAATCATAGCCTACGCCAAGTACTAACACGGATGCACACACTGTCACCATTACACCGTGCAGGAGGAATAAAACTACTTTAATAACATCACTAGAGTAGCACATAGATAAATTGTGATACAAAACACATTGCAATCATAAAGAGATATAAATAAGCACTTCACTATGCCATTCATAACAGTGAATAAGTATTCAGTGAAATATAGCCTAAGAGACCCACACGGTGCACACACTGTCACCTTTACACACGTGGGACAAGGAGTCTCCGGAGATCACATAAGTAAAATTCACTTGACTAGCATAACGACATCTAGATTACAAGCATCATCATATGAATCTCAATCATGTAAGGCAGCTCATGAGATTATTGTATTGAAGTACATAGGAGAGAGATGAACCACATAGCTACCGGTACAGCCCCGAGCCTCGATGGAGAACTACTCCCTCCTCATGGGAGACAGCAGCGTTGATGGAGATGGCGGTGGTGTCGATGGAGGAGCCTTCCGGGGGCACTTCCCCGTCCCGGCGGCGTGCCGGAACAGAGACTCCTGTCCCCCAGATCTTGGCTTCGCGATGGCGGCGGCTCTGGAAGGTTTCTCGTACCGTGGCTTTTTTTTCGTCTCGAGGTTTTAGGTCCAGGGGCTTTATATAGGCGAAGAGGCGGCGTCAGAAGGTCGAAGGGGCGCCGACACTATAGGGGGGCGCGGGCCCCCCCTTGGCCGCGCCGGCCTAGGGTTTGGTGAGCCTGTGCCCCCTCTCTGGCGGTTCTCGTGTGTTCTGGATGCTTCCGGGCAAAATAGGAACCTGGGCGTTGATTTCGTCCAATTCCGAGAATATTTCGTTACTAGGATTTCTGAAACCAAAAACAGCAGAACAAAGAATCGGCACTTCGGCATCTTGTTAATAGGTTAGTTCCAGAAAATGCACGAATATGACATAAAGTGTGCATAAAACATGTAGATATCATCAATAATGTGGCATGGAACATAAGAAATTATCGATACGTCGGAGATGTATCACCCGTCTCCTTCGATCTCCATTTGGATCCATGACCGCCAGCTTTCTTCTTCTACTCCACAGCCACATCCACCTTCTTCTTCTGCCACGGGCACGTCCTTCGCCTTTGATAACTGCAAGAACATAGATTAATTGTAGCTAGTTTCGAAATAAGAGTATCGAACCACGAGAAGCTACTAGTTAGGATCTTAATGCCCCTTGCTACTTCCTACTAAACATTACTTATAAATTGTTTTGTAATCTCAAGTTTTTTAAAGGGGAGTGTTGTAAATGGTTGAATATAAAGTAAATAAAGCAGTAAAAGTGTTATAGGAAATGGATTATTGGATCCACCTCTAACATTAGGATTCATATGTTAATCAAGATAAAGTATGCTTTTAATCATATTGTGTGTTGGAGAGATCCGTATTAAGATGCGTCCAGAAAGCCATCGGTCATCGCATCTCTAAATAACCACACCAGCTAGTCTTCCGCAAGCCACATATTGACTATTTCTATTAAGGATTTTACCCCGTGGTTGTCGATATGATCTTAGTGAATCCTTCTTATCCCCCTCATTCATGTGTTAAAGTGCCGATACGGTAATTTCACTTCTCGTTGTTCACTTTACCACACTTTAAAGGGTAGTTTCCTCTCGAGACCATAAGGCAAATATTACATGCTGCACAACACATAATATCAAGAGAGAGAACTAACACACATTAATACTTAAAACCATAAATCATCTTAGATTCATCTCATAATCATGCTAGGGTTTCTCCATCTCCCCATGTAAGGGTATTTTACCCTTAACCATTATTTTGGTTAACAATGACACCGGAGCTATTGTGTGGACTAATGGTGTCGTTGCCTATTCGATGGTACTCCAGAGGAGGGATCCCCATGGAGGGGAGAAGAAGTAGGGGCCATTGGGCGGAGAGTCCTCGGGACGGTGGTACGCGATTTACCCAGCTTCGGACCACCTGCACGATGGCAAGGCCTACTGCTGCTTGTCTGGAATTATCTGGGCGCTTTCGCGTTGTTACAGTGAGTTGTGGTTGTGCCTCTAGGGCTCCCGGGATCCGGCTTATAAAGGCGCACGGATCTAGGGTTTACATGGAGAGTCCTAGCCGGAATACAAGTTGCCTAACTACGGTACAATGTCTTGCCGTGTACGTCAAGGATCCGCCTTCCATCTATGTCGTGCAGGATCCGGATACCTTATGGACCTTCACGGATCCGGCCTCCTTCGTAGGCCGGTTAGGATTCGGCTTCCTGTTCCTGGGCTGGACTTCATCCTTCAGGATCTACAGCAACTGGGCCGCCCGATGGGCCACATGCCACATCACCAACTATGGGCCACCCGGGCTTGCCGGATCGAGGCCATGCCGTTGATATACCCATAAAGTATACCCACAACAGTAGCCCCCGGAGTTCTCCGAGATTCATCATTCCTCCGACTTCAATCAACTCGGATCCGAAGAGAATCTTGAAGAGCTTCAAAACTTTAACTGTTTCCGATGTCGTGTTACTCGAAAATCATCTGTTGTTCAGTAACGGCAATGTAGCAGATTTTCCACTTTTCCCGCGCACAACTTCCTCTTTTCCCGCGCTAAATTTTCGGGGATGCGAATCTCTAGCCGGAAATTTCGGGAGCGCACAGTTAAGTTACCTCCACGTTACTTCACCGCTTTTAACCTAAGACACGTGTCATGCATCCAACGGTGTGACCGTTCAGTTTCCACCGTCGGATCCGAAACATGAATCTCCGCGCGAGGTCTATAAATACCCCCACGCGCGGTAACTTTTCATCCTTTCACCTCCTCACCCACTTCGTCTTCTTCCTCGCGCCGTGCCGCCCAACAGATCTCGACTCCGGCGAGCTCCCCCGCGGAAAGCTTCGCTCGCCGCCGTTCCAAGCCTCCCCTCGCACCAAGATCATCACGGTTGAACGGGAAACTCTCCCCGCCGCCGATTCGTGGTCAAGTGGTGGAGTTTGCTTCAAGTCCGGCGACCTCGACTTCACCGGAGCTCCATCGGACCACCGCACCATTAACGGTACGTGCGCTGGCCTTGTAGAAGAAAGACTAGTGTAGATCCGGTTACTCAATCTAGTTTTGCATGGGTGCAGTCGGAAGAATGTCACATGGTTCACCAAACTGTACTGGTAGTTCTCCGAGTAGCCCAGAACCCAGCATATTAGAACCAAGTTGCCCGGAACCCCTTGCATACTTGCCACCATATGTTTCCGACATAAGACTAGCTCAACCATTCTCCGCCTCTTCCAGCACCGCACTAGGCCGGATCCTTACTCCCAAAGAAATTCAAGAAGAACTCGAGGGACAAGTGTAATATCCCAGGTATTGGGGTTACAAAAATAGAGGAAACAGATGTGTGCATTGCATTCATGCATAGAAAATCTGGGGAATTTTCGCGCTTTAAAGTAAAACAGTCACAGTACCTGAAGTTTCACTTGACCTTGGTGGAATTGAAGTAGCTCATCAAGTCAAGCGCTACAAGCCTCAATGTGACTTTGCTAAAACTTTGTTTTGGGTAGAGATTATTTGATCTAAGGGGTTAGATCAAATGGAACTAATAATCAACACAACAACACTTTACCCCAATGATCAATTGCTTGATCTTATAAAAGATTATAATAAGTTAAGTCTTGCCATAGCATATGAATATACAACTACTTGTAAATCAAGTAACAATGAATGAAGAAACTATTCTTCACTTATCTTTTCCATGTCTTAAACTAATCCATGATCCTACCATGAACCTCATGGTATTCATTCTACTCCAAACTTGGAAACATGACAAGGAGATCAACCCAAGAAATATATATTCTTCTCTATTCCAAATAGTTAAGCATCAAACCTAGAGAGGTGAGAGTTCTATTATAATTATTAGAGAAGCATTAACAAACCTTGAGTTAAACCTTGGATATACATCCAAGTATTCAAATCATCATCTTTAATAGGAACCTTAGGATCTTATTCAAGATATTTCTTAGAGAGAGAAACCATTTATGTTAAACATAGATATTGATGATCACACCAATCTCTATGGAACCTAAACTCAGGTTAGTATTAAAGTCCTTCCCAAATGAGAGAGAGACCACTCATACCAATATTAGATTTACCTATTTAAGAATAAAGGACAAAATTGGAACTGAAGTATTAGGATATTAACCATTTTATCTTGGAGTGGTGGGATAACCTAATATCACATGGAATAATACCATACCCCTGAATTGATAAGGTGAGGAAGAGACTAACCCAATTAAGCTAGACAAATGAAACCTTAGCCTAGATACCTAAGGAGATATTAGGAGTACACCATAAACCTTAGTATAACCATTCTTAAATAAGAAAGCTCAACCTATGGTGTTATACTCAAGATAATTGAGACAACCATAACTATGCCCATTCAAGAAACTATAAAAGAAAGTAGATATAGTGAATTGATGAAGACAACACTTGATCTTGAGAGTGAGAAACCCATTCAAGGAGAGATATCTTAGGAAGTCCAACCTTGATCATTATAAATTGTGTAATGATCATAAACCCTAAGAATTTGAAGTTAAGATATTAAGAACAAGATGATCATATATAATATATGATCATGCCTTGGAGATATGTGAGGATAAGTTTAACTCTACTAGTATAAGTAGATCCCATTTCCACATGAAATTATAGGGAGATCACTAGTAAGAAACCCTAGGCCATATCTCAACCCTAACTTATAAATCACTTGGTGATCATAAGTAGAATCCTACCACATTTATATTCTACCTATTCCTCCATTAAAGAACATAAGAAAACCTTAGAGTCAAACTCTATACTTTGTATGGTGAGAAACCATCCACCCATACGACCAAAGTTAACTATAAAAAGAACCACAATCACTTTAGTTACTTTAATAATAGATTAAGGATATAAAACAAGCCTATAGGAATAAGATAGAATCACTTCTCAGATCCTTAACAACTAAATGAGAACAATAATAATTAAAGTAAGTAACCACCTTATTTTGGTTAGGGGAGATTAAACCCTAGCAAATACAAGATAGTATCATCTCAATTCTACAACCTAGCATCATATCTCAACCCTAGTCCGTGCATCACATGGGGATTGCTAGTATAAACTTAAAACCATGCTTAAGCTCAGATATGAGCAAGGGAACTATTTAACCAACTCTGAAATGAAACAAGATAGCAAATTAACATATCTCACAAGCCATGCCTATGTGGGTGCAACTAACTAGTGTTTTCATATAAATAGAAGTCTCATGAGAGAGATGAGATCCACCTTAACCATATTAAACTAAGGGTTTAAAAGATGACAATAATACTTTAAAATAACCTTAAACAATTCTCCAACGCAAAAACCACCATGAGCACATGAAATAATGTTATGAGATCATATGCTCAAATAAGAAACTTGATATTAAGCTATGCCTTGTAAATTGTTTAATACAATGTAACAAAAGATAAATATAAAAACTTAACTATCAATAGGTACTTAGAAGAACCTCTTGAGAAATAGTTTGGATTACCTAAATTGGTATTGGCAATTAGGACTATATAATTGCCCATTTTCCATCTCTATTAACATTTAATAAACAAGGGTGTCACTACACATAAGAAATATTTTACAGCTCTTATATTTACAAGAGTATGTTTGTAAACTCCAAAGGGATTCACACATTTAAAATCCTGCAAGGTATAAATAGGATTCAATTTTGAATTTTAAAAGCAGAATTCAAAACAGAAAAATAAGAAAGAAAACAGAAAACAAAATAAAAGAAAGAAGCTTACCTGGACCTTACCTGTTCGGCCAAGCCCACCAACACAGCCCACCAGAAGCCAGGCCCAGTCCAGCAGCCGCAGCCCAACGCTAGCCCAAGTACCCCTTCGGCAACAAAATAAAAGAACGAGCTCATCCTCATCCCTTCGTCTCGCAGGACGACAGCACGACGGCGTGCCCATCTTTCCCTCGTCGCTGGCGGTCTCTCCTGCCTCGACGACGTGACGAGGCTCGCCCTTGAGCCGTATAAAAAGCACCACGACGAACACTGGCCCGAATCCTTTCCCCCTCTGCTCGATTTTCTTCTCAATACCGAAACCCTAGTCATCGGCCGTTCAACCTCGCCGGCGATGGAGACCTCCCTAGGCCTCGCCGTGGAGGCCATCGCGTTCGCCGTCCTCGACTTGCCCAACCTGCGCAAGGAATCGAGCTGGGGCATGCCAGAACGTCGCCGACAGGATCGTCTTCCCCGACGCCGGGAGTGAGCAATTCCGGCGATGCCGACCGCCATTGACGACGCCATCAAGCCCTGCGTGCTCCTGGTGAGCCCCTGAATCTCGTAGCATGCCTATCCTGCTCAATTGCGTCCTCTAGCTTCACCGCACCATTAATACCGCGAGCTCTGCCGCTCGGTTCCGCCGCCGGCCAAGCTCCGACGACCATAGAGGGGCGGCGCTACCACCATTCGGTTCACCTCGTTGTCCCCTTTCCAACAAGCACACACACACCCCCGCAGGAACCCTGTACCGCCGGCGATCGTCGGCAAATTCCGCCGGCAGTGAGCTCCCGAGCCACTCTCTCGATTTGGACTTGGTCCACGTCTACGTGGCAGCCAGCGTGGACCACTGGCCCACTTGTCTGTGGCTAAGGGTAGCTCAGTCCGGGTACGTTTAGTATTTCTTTTGTTTTATTTCAAAATCCAGTAATTGCTGAAACTTTGAAATAATGTAGAAAATTCATAAAAGCTCAGAAAAATACAAATAAGATATCAAAATTCATAAAAAGGTAAACTCTATCCAATAAAAATATAAAATGAAATTTTTATTTTTAATAAAAATTTAATTATTTTATACTTGTTAATTAAGCCTTTAATTTTAATTCTAGGTTCAATTAAAATTCCATAATTAGTAAAACTTCATAAAATAATTAAAAACCAGTAAGTAATTAAGGAAATCATTAAAATTAATTTCCTTTTCTATCAACTTATTAAATCCTTATTAGGAGGATTTAAACCCTAATTAATAATTACTTTAAATATTATTTGTTTAAAAATAATAAAATGCCAAATTCAATATTATTTTTATGCCCAGATTATTAATAACTTCAACTTTAAATTGAAGTTATTAATCATAGAATTATAGAGTAATTAGAAAACCCTGGTTCCATATGGTAGGAAAACAGGAATTCATCATTTCATGTGAAACCCTAAAACCCTAATTCAATTAGGAACTTTAGCTCCACTACTTCATATGAACCCTAAATTATTCCCAATCATGAACCCTAAGTAACATGTGATCATGTTACTTCATTAGTAACCATAGATTCATAATTAGCAACTAAATGCTTGTTCAAATCCACATAACATATGGGAACCCTATCATTACTAAATAGCATCCCATGTGTTCATCTTAATCAAACCTAACTCCTATCACAAGGATCTCATCCTTAATTAACCTTAACTAGCATCACACCATTGTGATGAACTCCAATAGCAACCATGCTAATATTGAGATCATATCCCAAACACACTAAACCCTATTAGTGTGAGATAATTATTAACATCCTATTTAGGAACTCACCATCCCTTACTTAGTGAATCCGATGACTAATACAAGACAACCTCAACCTTAATTGCAATACTTCTTAATATTTAAGAAGGATGTTCTTCAAAAGTTATTCTTTTGAAGAAAATAAGGAATCATCACCAACCCTGCTTATAAGGACCTATAAACCCTAGCCAGCTATCACTAGCAAGATAAACCAACCTTGACAACAACTTGTATGAATAATTGCTTAGGATGCCTAGGCTTAACTCAACCTTACCAGCCCTAGATGATGATGAATCCAACCTTATTGGGATCCATCTACTACTTACTCCAGAAACCAATTAGAACCATAGAAAACCATAGAACCCCACAAATCTAATAATCATACTTGTTCTTTATTAAATAGCATGTTCCTAAAAAGTTATTCTTTTGAATTATATAATAAGTAATCATCAACCATGCACTACAGTACATAAAATTGACAACTGCTCTTTACTTATTATACAACTACTATTCCTTGATATGTATGATTGTTACTATACAGTTTACCACTTGCTTATGATTCTCAAACCACACAAACCTGAATAAGAACCTTGTCTGTGAATCACTCTAAAAGTGCAACACACCCTGAACTAATCATTACAACTCACTAATCCTAAATCATCGGGGTTAGGTCACGCTTAGAGCGATTGCATCTCATTCTTATGCATTATTGCATCCTTGCCAATCTTTTAAACATCGTCCTTACCGGACGATGATGCTATTTCAGAATTTGGAGTTATTGCGTATCGAAGACCTTGCCTGCATAATCTTGCAGTCAAGAAAGGCAAGCTCATCACTTGCTCATGTCATTTGAGTATTTCTATCAAATTACTTGCAAAGTACTATGATTATCACTATTGCATAAAAACCAAAACCACTACTTTCATAACTATGAATATGACTATGTGGTGGGCAATGGAACCATGGATTGTGTTGATATGGTGGAGGTTCCATTGCAAGGGTTTATATCCATCTAGGATTAAACAACAAATGTCGCCAGTGATTCTTGTGCCGTAATACCCGTGTTAACCATAAGATCCGGAGTGGGACGGAGTAGTCAAAAGTGTTTCCACCTCTCGTTCATCAACGGATGCGCTTTACCGTAGACACTTGTATCTGTCAGGGCAAGCGGTGGGCTGGGGAAGCCTTAAGTCCCCACGGCATAGTCCGTAGACACTTGTCGCTCGAAGTGCAAGCGGTGGGCTGGGGAAGCCTAAAGTCCCCACGGTATTGCGGTCTATGATGGGTTGCAGCTACCGGCGAAGGAGTTTGGTTCGATCCCAAACTATCGTCGTGGTCGGGGTCCACCCGTGAGTGGGAATAATGGGACCGGCGAGGACCCAGGGTCGGGGCATGCAACAAAGGGTGGGTGTTCGAGGTAGCGGAGGAACATGATTGGCTAGACCTTATACCGGGCCTCACACCAAAGGAAGTGTGGACGAGAACATGACTCGGTTGGCACCAAGGTTAAGATCTCTTATGGGTAAAGCAACACACCTCTGCAGAGTGTAAAGAACCGTGACCTGTCACTCCCTGTTCCGGGATATGGAACTGCGAACGCGGCCGGAAAGGAGCTCCATGAAGTTCTAGTAAACCGGTGAAGGCTGACGGACATAGTTCTTCTGAATAAAAGCAACCTTTTGAAGAAATGGTTATGAAAACTTGCATTGGTATTAGACTTTCTGGTCTAATGCTGTAGCTAGTGCATTAAACACCTCTTTCCTATAATGAACTTGTTGAGTACGCTCGTACTCATCCCACTCTTAAATCCCCTGCTTAGATATGGAGGCATCGAAGAAGGATCCACAGTGCAACTCGAAGGTCGAGGAGTCAACAACTACTTCAAGAGACAAGACCCTGTCAGAGGAGTCAGATACCACATACATCAAGGAGAAAACCTAGTTTAGCCATAGAAGGGAACTAGCTTCCTCAACCTAGCTCCTACTTAGCTAGAATCTATTCTTAGCCTCTATAGCTAGTCAAATACTCTACAAATAGAGTTCGTGATAGAATTAGACTACGAGTCGTTCTTCTGGAGTTTATTTGCAGATTTACCTCATTGTAAAGTAGGAGGCTGTGCTGATCTTATGTAATAGAGTCAATGTTGTAATTCTATAGACATGCCTTGGACCCGCATATGTTTCTGTTGTACCACTCTGAGCGATATAATACTAGTGGAACGGTGTTTCATTGGTGTTATATCAGACTTGCATACTACACCATGCAGTGGTATGCCGGGTCACCACAGTTGGTATCAGAGCAAATGCTTTGACCTTAGGATTAAAACCCTTTAAAGGAGACCTATAGAATTGGCAGTGTCTATAGGAAGTTGTCTTAGTTAAACCATATAGTTCTTATGACTTGAGATGGATCTTCACCTGAGAACCGACACACTTGAGTCAACATTTCCTACCTATCCTTCCTAAGTGAAGTTAGTTAGCTAATCCAAAACATGTAGTACATCAATAAGTCCTTAAAACAATAGATGGGTAGATCACAGTTGGTATACAATACATGGTAGTCCAAAGAGAGGATACAACCATAAGGAACATATCCTATTGGAAGAGGTGTACCAACATATGTTATGATTAAGTAAGAGTTATCCAAAACGGTAATAGGAGTGATATCAAGTGAGAAAGATAAGGATCAAAGGAAGATATCCTAATAAAAGATATAGACCAAGTTAAGTAATGAGTAAGAAAAATTCTCCAGACATGTGAAACAATCGATAGTAAGTGAGAAATATGAGTCATATGAGGTAGTATAGACCATGATGAGTCAATCATGGGAAATAAGGAAGAGTGATAGGAATAAAAATATGTCCACTTACATGGTAGGGATAGTAATCATATATGATTCATCTGTGAATCGTAATGTGATGGATTAGAACATCATAAATACTTAGGAGGAGTACAATAAGAAGCCAAGTGTTAAACAATAGTGCAAGAATTATGTTCCAAAACCATGGGAAGTGTGCCAAGCACATCATGACCATAGTTTTATGGTAGTAACACTTGAAAGTATAGGAGCTACATTCCAATAGTTATGTGTTTAGAGTAGCCCACAGAATACTCTTCAATAGCACTTATATATGGTATAATACTTTGTTAGTACTTCCAAACAAAAATTAGGTTAACCTTAACTATCCTAGACCACTTTGTTTCCAGTTTATCTCATTGCAAATATGCAATTAAGGTAAATGTGAGACAATTAGTAGAATCCCATATATCCGTGCTAAGTATCACGATATAAACCTAACTATGTGGTGTTATATACTACACATCAGAGCCTGATGTTTAGAGATGTCTTACTCAACTATTATATTCAGGCTTATGATGATGTGTATTATAAGCACAAAGCTGAATCTTCTTGGATCTTATTGGATTTTCATTGTTTGACTAGATCCATACATGAAGTTTGACTTTGATATGCAAATGCATGTTGCAATATCAAGTTTTTACTTGATGTTAAAGATCTAGAGAGTAATGGTATTCGAGTGAGGAAGTGGCGAATTCTGAAGATCTTGAAGACATGAGGAAGGTTCATCAGAAAAAGGAAGTAAAGTTGTGGGAAGTAACCACAATACTCTGAAGGAAGTATCAATCCAAACTCATGCTTTACCTCAACAGAGGAGTACTTTAGTACATGAGAAGCATGAAGGTAAGAAATATGGTAATTATGGTGAAGCTGAAGCAGATCCATAGTCAACATAGAAGAGGGAATGCATGGGAAATCACTTAGAATACTATATTCATAGTGTCAGCTAGTGGTTTTCTTGCAAAATAAACCCTGAATGAAAGAAGGTGATATATGAAATCATAGCAGACATAAGAAGACCATAGTCGATATCAGACGACCACAATTGGTATAGGATCAATACTGCGAGATAAAGTAGAAGATGTCTCGGCCAGTTGATCAGAACCTATAATAGATCCAGTTTTAGATAACAAATAGCCATAATTGGTATCAAGTAGTCCATCATTGTATTAATTGTACCAAGAAGTTGTAAATAAATAAAATTTTGCCAGCCAAATAACAATAGCCTATAATCATTTAGTCGAAGGATTCGCATTAGATGTCCACAATTGAGTGGATACACCACAAGGATTCTTCACAAGACCTTAGAAGAATATAAACCATAAGCTACACCAAGACCAATATTCTAACCATCAATTCAATGGTTGGAATAAAAGGAGTTGAATACCATAAGAAAACTCAAAGGGGTAGAGTAAAGATTGAGATGGATGTACAATAACTCAATATTTTAAGCTAGATAGAAGCAGAAGGTCTGAACTGAGAGGAAGTTCGATCCTATTTTTCATAAGATTGTTGAACATTACTTTCAGAAGGATGTCAGACCAGAAGCCGAGGTTCATACCTCGAGGAAGTAAGAAGTGGACTATAACTTGAGAAAGTGAGTAAAATTTACTCAGGAGTACGGAAACTCAAGTAAGCTAGGTATAATGAAGTTGGACGAAGGAAATACCGTAGACCAATAAAGCCCAAGATGGTCAAAGAATGAAGAAGATTGAACATACCAATATCAAAGACTAATAGAATGATTCCTTTCATGGAACCTAAATAACCCAAAATAGTTATAGGTATCAATTATAAACCTTGATTGGATGGACTAAATGAGTCTAATCCATTCCTAGGGAAATAAACCATCACAACCATTTCCATGGTAAGTGCCTTACCAAGTACCATTACTGCACTTTTGGTAGTAAGGGAAAACAAAGACCTATTTTATCAAATAGGAGATTGTTATCCAATTAGTCCTCAATTAAGACTGTCAGGACCAGAAGAAGTCCTAATCATTGAATATTCAATGAGAAAGGAAACAAGCTTATAGAGTTGGAAGAAATCCATGAATCAAAGTTAGAACCATGGTTCAGAGACAAACCCTAATGGATTCCAGGGAGAGTCTGGACAAGAGATATATTCAATTATATCCAGTGAGATCACCAAGGAGTTTGAGAAAAGATGTAGTCTGCACAAGTCAGATCCACACTCCGAAACGTGAGAGATATCAAACTTCGAGGACGAAGTTTAGTTTAAGGGGTAGAGACTGTAATATCCCAGGTATTGGGGTTACAAAAATAGAGGAAACAGATGTGTGCATTGCATTCATGCATAGAAAATCTGGGGAATTTTCGCGCTTTAAAGTAAAACAGTCACAGTACCTGAAGTTTCACTTGACCTTGGTGGAATTGAAGTAGCTCATCAAGTCAAGCGCTACAAGCCTCAATGTGACTTTGCTAAAACTTTGTTTTGGGTAGAGATTATTTGATCTAAGGGGTTAGATCAAATGGAACTAATAATCAACACAACAACACTTTACCCCAATGATCAATTGCTTGATCTTATAAAAGATTATAATAAGTTAAGTCTTGCCATAGCATATGAATATACAACTACTTGTAAATCAAGTAACAATGAATGAAGAAACTATTCTTCACTTATCTTTTCCATGTCTTAAACTAATCCATGATCCTACCATGAACCTCATGGTATTCATTCTACTCCAAACTTGGAAACATGACAAGGAGATCAACCCAAGAAATATATATTCTTCTCTATTCCAAATAGTTAAGCATCAAACCTAGAGAGGTGAGAGTTCTATTATAATTATTAGAGAAGCATTAACAAACCTTGAGTTAAACCTTGGATATACATCCAAGTATTCAAATCATCATCTTTAATAGGAACCTTAGGATCTTATTCAAGATATTTCTTAGAGAGAGAAACCATTTATGTTAAACATAGATATTGATGATCACACCAATCTCTATGGAACCTAAACTCAGGTTAGTATTAAAGTCCTTCCCAAATGAGAGAGAGACCACTCATACCAATATTAGATTTACCTATTTAAGAATAAAGGACAAAATTGGAACTGAAGTATTAGGATATTAACCATTTTATCTTGGAGTGGTGGGATAACCTAATATCACATGGAATAATACCATACCCCTGAATTGATAAGGTGAGGAAGAGACTAACCCAATTAAGCTAGACAAATGAAACCTTAGCCTAGATACCTAAGGAGATATTAGGAGTACACCATAAACCTTAGTATAACCATTCTTAAATAAGAAAGCTCAACCTATGGTGTTATACTCAAGATAATTGAGACAACCATAACTATGCCCATTCAAGAAACTATAAAAGAAAGTAGATATAGTGAATTGATGAAGACAACACTTGATCTTGAGAGTGAGAAACCCATTCAAGGAGAGATATCTTAGGAAGTCCAACCTTGATCATTATAAATTGTGTAATGATCATAAACCCTAAGAATTTGAAGTTAAGATATTAAGAACAAGATGATCATATATAATATATGATCATGCCTTGGAGATATGTGAGGATAAGTTTAACTCTACTAGTATAAGTAGATCCCATTTCCACATGAAATTATAGGGAGATCACTAGTAAGAAACCCTAGGCCATATCTCAACCCTAACTTATAAATCACTTGGTGATCATAAGTAGAATCCTACCACATTTATATTCTACCTATTCCTCCATTAAAGAACATAAGAAAACCTTAGAGTCAAACTCTATACTTTGTATGGTGAGAAACCATCCACCCATACGACCAAAGTTAACTATAAAAAGAACCACAATCACTTTAGTTACTTTAATAATAGATTAAGGATATAAAACAAGCCTATAGGAATAAGATAGAATCACTTCTCAGATCCTTAACAACTAAATGAGAACAATAATAATTAAAGTAAGTAACCACCTTATTTTGGTTAGGGGAGATTAAACCCTAGCAAATACAAGATAGTATCATCTCAATTCTACAACCTAGCATCATATCTCAACCCTAGTCCGTGCATCACATGGGGATTGCTAGTATAAACTTAAAACCATGCTTAAGCTCAGATATGAGCAAGGGAACTATTTAACCAACTCTGAAATGAAACAAGATAGCAAATTAACATATCTCACAAGCCATGCCTATGTGGGTGCAACTAACTAGTGTTTTCATATAAATAGAAGTCTCATGAGAGAGATGAGATCCACCTTAACCATATTAAACTAAGGGTTTAAAAGATGACAATAATACTTTAAAATAACCTTAAACAATTCTCCAACGCAAAAACCACCATGAGCACATGAAATAATGTTATGAGATCATATGCTCAAATAAGAAACTTGATATTAAGCTATGCCTTGTAAATTGTTTAATACAATGTAACAAAAGATAAATATAAAAACTTAACTATCAATAGGTACTTAGAAGAACCTCTTGAGAAATAGTTTGGATTACCTAAATTGGTATTGGCAATTAGGACTATATAATTGCCCATTTTCCATCTCTATTAACATTTAATAAACAAGGGTGTCACTACACATAAGAAATATTTTACAGACTCTTATATTTACAAGAGTATGTTTGTAAACTCCAAAGGGATTCACACATTTAAAATCCTGCAAGGTATAAATAGGATTCAATTTTGAATTTTAAAAGCAGAATTCAAAACAGAAAAATAAGAAAGAAAACAGAAAACAAAATAAAAGAAAGAAGCTTACCTGGACCTTACCTGTTCGGCCAAGCCCACCAACACAGCCCACCAGAAGCCAGGCCCAGTCCAGCAGCCGCAGCCCAACGCTAGCCCAAGTACCCCTTCGGCAACAAAATAAAAGAACGAGCTCATCCTCATCCCTTCGTCTCGCAGACGACAAAGACGACGGCGTGCCCATCTTTCCCTCGTCGGCGGCGGTCTCTCCCGCCTCGACGACGTGACGAGGCTCGCCCTTGAGCCGTATAAAAAGCACCACGACGAACAACGGCCCGAATCCTTTCCCCTCTGCTCGATTTTCTTCTCAATACCGAAACCCTAGTCATCGGCCGTTCAACCTCGCCGGCGATGGAGACCTCCCTAGGCCTCGCCGTGGAGGCCATCGCGTTCGCCGTCCTCGACTTGCCCAACCTGCGCAAGGAATCGAGCTGGGGCATGCGAACGTCGCCGACAGGATCGTCTTCCCCGACGCCGGGAGTGAGCAATTCCGGCGATGCCGACCGCCATTGACGACGCCATCAAGCCCTGCGTGCTCCTGGTGAGCCCCTGAATCTCGTAGCATGCCTATCCTGCTCAATTGCGTCCTCTAGCTTCACCGCACCATTAATACCGCGAGCTCTGCCGCTCGGTTCCGCCGCCGGCCAAGCTCCGACGACCATAGAGGGGCGGCGCTACCACCATTCGGTTCACCTCGTTGTCCCCTTTCCAACAAGCACACACACACCCCCGCAGGAACCCTGTACCGCCGGCGATCGTCGGCAAATTCCGCCGGCAGTGAGCTCCCCGAGCCACTCTCTCGATTTGGACTTGGTCCACGTCTACGTGGCAGCCAGCGTGGACCATCGGCCCACTTGTCCGTGGCTAAGGGTAGCTCAGTCCGGGTACGTTTAGTATTTCTTTTGTTTTATTTCAAAATCCAGTAATTGCTGAAACTTTGAAATAATGTAGAAAATTCATAAAAGCTCAGAAAAATACAAATAAGATATCAAACTTCATAAAAAGGTAAACTCTATCCAATAAAAATATAAAATGAAATTTTTATTTTTAATAAAAATTTAATTATTTTATACTTGTTAATTAAGCCTTTAATTTTAATTCTAGGTTCAATTAAAATTCCATAATTAGTAAAACTTCATAAAATAATTAAAAACCAGTAAGTAATTAAGGAAATCATTAAAATTAATTTCCTTTTCTATCAACTTATTAAATCCTTATTAGGAGGATTTAAACCCTAATTAATAATTACTTTAAATATTATTTGTTTAAAAATAATAAAATGCCAAATTCAATATTATTTTTATGCCCAGATTATTAATAACTTCAACTTTAAATTGAAGTTATTAATCATAGAATTATAGAGTAATTAGAAAACCCTGGTTCCATATGGTAGGAAAACAGGAATTCATCATTTCATGTGAAACCCTAAAACCCTAATTCAATTAGGAACTTTAGCTCCACTACTTCATATGAACCCTAAATTATTCCCAATCATGAACCCTAAGTAACATGTGATCATGTTACTTCATTAGTAACCATAGATTCATAATTAGCAACTAAATGCTTGTTCAAATCCACATAACATATGGGAACCCTATCATTACTAAATAGCATCCCATGTGTTCATCTTAATCAAACCTAACTCCTATCACAAGGATCTCATCCTTAATTAACCTTAACTAGCATCACACCATTGTGATGAACTCCAATAGCAACCATGCTAATATTGAGATCATATCCCAAACACACTAAACCCTATTAGTGTGAGATAATTATTAACATCCTATTTAGGAACTCACCATCCCTTACTTAGTGAATCCGATGACTAATACAAGACAACCTCAACCTTAATTGCAATACTTCTTAATATTTAAGAAGGATGTTCTTCAAAAGTTATTCTTTTGAAGAAAATAAGGAATCATCACCAACCCTGCTTATAAGGACCTATAAACCCTAGCCAGCTATCACTAGCAAGATAAACCAACCTTGACAACAACTTGTATGAATAATTGCTTAGGATGCCTAGGCTTAACTCAACCTTACCAGCCCTAGATGATGATGAATCCAACCTTATTGGGATCCATCTACTACTTACTCCAGAAACCAATTAGAACCATAGAAAACCATAGAACCCCACAAATCTAATAATCATACTTGTTCTTTATTAAATAGCATGTTCCTAAAAAGTTATTCTTTTGAATTATATAATAAGTAATCATCAACCATGCACTACAGTACATAAAATTGACAACTGCTCTTTACTTATTATACAACTACTATTCCTTGATATGTATGATTGTTACTATACAGTTTACCACTTGCTTATGATTCTCAAACCACACAAACCTGAATAAGAACCTTGTCTGTGAATCACTCTAAAAGTGCAACACACCCTGAACTAATCATTACAACTCACTAATCCTAAATCATCGGGGTTAGGTCATGCTTAGAGCGATTGCATCTCATTCTTATGCATTATTGCATCCTTGCCAATCTTTTAAACATCGTCCTTACCGGACGATGATGCTATTTCAGAATTTGGAGTTATTGCGTATCGAAGACCTTGCCTGCATAATCTTGCAGTCAAGAAAGGCAAGCTCATCACTTGCTCATGTCATTTGAGTATTTCTATCAAATTACTTGCAAAGTACTATGATTATCACTATTGCATAAAAACCAAAACCACTACTTTCATAACTATGAATATGACTATGTGGTGGGCAATGGAACCATGGATTGTGTTGATATGGTGGAGGTTCCATTGCAAGGGTTTATATCCATCTAGGATTAAACAACAAATGTCGCCAGTGATTCTTGTGCCGTAATACCCGTGTTAACCATAAGATCCGGAGTGGGACGGAGTAGTCAAAAGTGTTTCCACCTCTCGTTCATCAACGGATGCGCTTTACCGTAGACACTTGTATCTGTCAGGGCAAGCGGTGGGCTGGGGAAGCCTTAAGTCCCCACGGCATAGTCCGTAGACACTTGTCGCTCGAAGTGCAAGCGGTGGGCTGGGGAAGCCTAAAGTCCCCACGGTATTGCGGTCTATGATGGGTTGCAGCTACCGGCGAAGGAGTTTGGTTCGATCCCAAACTGTCGTCGTGGTCGGGGTCCACCCGTGAGTGCGAATAATGGGACCGGCGAGGACCCAGGGTCGGGGCATGCAACAAAGGGTGGGTGTTCGAGGTAGCGGAGGAACATGATTGGCTAGACCTTATACCGGGCCTCACACCAAAGGAAGTGTGGACGAGAACATGACTCGGTTGGCACCAAGGTTAAGATCTCTTATGGGTAAAGCAACACACCTCTGCAGTGTAAAGAACCGTGACTGTCACTCCCTGTTCGGGATATGGAACTACGAACGCGGCCGGAAAGGAGCTCCATGAAGTTCTAGTAAACCGGTGAAGGCTGACGGACATAGTTCTTCTGAATAAAAGCAACCTTTTGAAGAAATGGTTATGAAAACTTGCATTGGTATTAGACTTTCTGGTCTAATGCTGTAGCTAGTGCATTAAACACCTCTTTCCTATAATGAACTTGTTGAGTACGCTCGTACTCATCCCACTCTTAAATCCCCTGCTTAGATATGGAGGCATCGAAGAAGGATCCACAGTGCAACTCGAAGGTCGAGG
This sequence comes from Lolium perenne, assembly GCF_019359855.2. Taxonomy (NCBI): domain Eukaryota; kingdom Viridiplantae; phylum Streptophyta; class Magnoliopsida; order Poales; family Poaceae; genus Lolium; species Lolium perenne. The sequence goes on from NC_067250.2 coordinate 129,467,010, forward strand.
AGTCAACAACTACTTCAAGAGACAAGACCCTGTCAGAGGAGTCAGATACCACATACATCAAGGAGAAAACCTAGTTTAGCCATAGAAGGGAACTAGCTTCCTCAACCTAGCTCCTACTTAGCTAGAATCTATTCTTAGCCTCTATAGCTAGTCAAATACTCTACAAATAGAGTTCGTGATAGAATTAGACTACGAGTCGTTCTTCTGGAGTTTATTTGCAGATTTACCTCATTGTAAAGTAGGAGGCTGTGCTGATCTTATGTAATAGAGTCAATGTTGTAATTCTATAGACATGCCTTGGACCCGCATATGTTTCTGTTGTACCACTCTGAGCGATATAATACTAGTGGAACGGTGTTTCATTGGTGTTATATCAGACTTGCATACTACACCATGCAGTGGTATGCCGGGTCACCACAACAAGCCAGGATGGCGACCAAGGTGCAGGAGGCGGAAAACAAGAAAGCTTCGAAGGCCCGGCCCGCGAAGGCGAGAGGGGTCAATGGTGGCCCTGTGAAACCACGGATGCGGAGCTCAGGGAACTCCAAAACGAGGGTATGATCTCCTCTTACTGGAGCTTCATACGTGACTCCGACATCCCCAAACCCGGAGCAGATGAAAGGGTCATGACCAAGGCTTGGGTCGAGCGCGGTCTATCGCTCCCCTATTCGGAATTTTTCCTCTCAATCCTCAACACATACGGGCTTCAGCCCCACAACATCTGCCCGAACTCATATCTCCTTCTCTCCAACTTCGCAACTCTCTGCGAAGGGCATCTCGGGATCCGACCAGATGTCCGATTGTGGCAATTTTTCTTCCGAGTGAAGAAAGAAACGAAGGACAAGGCCATGGTGAACTGCGGGAGCATGACTTTTATGCTCCGACCAGGTCGTATGTATCCGCCCCATGACTCCCACGAATTCGTCCGGTATTGGAACGCCGGATGGTTCTACGAGAAGAACATCTCAGTTCCGGGTGTCCATGAAGGATTGCCCAAGTTCGTCAACAAGCCTCCGGAAGAACGCGCCAGGTGGAGCCTCGTTCCCACGCTTGCTCAATTTCCGATTCTGGAGAAAGCAGCGCGAAGAATTTCTTGGTTAGTCCATGACGGGCTAACCGGATCTCAGCTCACTTTGAGCTGGTTCAATCGGCAGATCTAGCCGCTTCGGTACAACGCGTGTTTAATCTGCGCATACACCGGGCGGATGACCTTCTCCGAGTCGCCACGACCTTCCGGCTGATTCCCTCAAGAGGAAAATCAAGACGCTCGTGAAGATTGGCCGGGGCCAACCGGTCCCGGAGTTAATCAAGGATATCCAGACAAACGACCAGTGTCCTCCGGTAAGCTCTAGTTCCTTTGTCATTCTTAACTTCACAAACTTTGGATGTATTCTAACTTACTTTGAACTCCCCTCCAGCTCGAAACTTTGGCGGAGGAGAACTTCCGCACCATACTCCGTGTTCCCGTCAGCGGCGAAGCGGCGGAGGAGGATCCGGAGGACGATGACGAGGAAGAGGAGCGCGTGCCCCGCTAGGCTGCCCCTCGACCTTCAAAGCGTCCCCGCGCCAAAGCTTCCGGCTCCGAAGCCGGAGCTAGCGGCGAGGCCTCCGCCAAGAAGCCCAAGGTCACGAAACCACCTCCGCTAAACTCCAAGAAGGCGGAACGTGAACGTATCAAACTGCTGACAAAAGCAGGAAAGCGGTCGCGCCCCATCATTCCCGGCGCCACGTAAGTTTCCGAGTACATCGCGTCTTTGTTTTGATAAACTTGTTACTTATACTTTTCCTTTGCCTGTTTGTAGGAATCCAAGTACCACCACCGCGCGGACCAACGTCCAAGAGCCCATCACTAAGTACATGAAGAAGTCTCCGACCGTTGGTCCCGCAACGCCAGCTCCGCCAAGTGCCTCCCATGCCACTCCCCAACCATCTCCTCCTCAAGCTGAGCGATCTCCCCCTCCTGCCATCGAAACTCCACCGGAAATAATTCTGGTTAGCAGCGAGAAGGTGGGCAGAGAAAGCTCCGGAGCCAAAGGTCCTGCCCCTGACGAGGCTGAAGTTCAAGGCCGAGAAGAGGCGGAAGTCAACTTTTCGGGGAAAGCTGAAGCTGCGGCGAGTGATATCGTCGTTTTTCCGAAGAACTTTGGAGATCCGGCTGATCTTACCTCCACCCCTAAGGCCTACGCGACCAAGTTCTTCAACAAGCTCACCGAGGCGGAGAAGTGGGATCTTGAACAAGATCTCCTTAACGCTATGATGGACAATGCCTGGGGGAAGCCTGATCCGAGTCTTCGGAAATTCAGGACTTTAAAAAGGAGGTCGGCCAGTTCCTCGACAAGCTCCTCTGCAAGCGCAAGGTATTCCCCAGTAGCCCCCAAGTATATAGGCGGAAACTAGTCATTAGTTAGCACCTAAATACTTAGAAGAAACTCTTACTGAAGATTTTTTTTAAAATGTCGTAGTAGCCCCCAAGCATTATGGCGGAAATATTTTCGGCAACAATGCTTCCAAAGGACTTACTTGTAGAATATCCAGAATTTACTCCTGCTCTGTTTGTACTTACAGGAACAGCAAGCTCTACATTATGAGCTACACAAGAATATTGCCATGCAGCGCCGCGTTACCTTGGGCCAGGCGGAGCAAATTCAAAGGTTTAAGCAGGAAAACACGGATCTGAAGAAACAGCTGTCAGACGCCCAAGGTTGGTTTCCGTCTCACTTGCCAATAATTCATGATCCGAATTCCAAATTGATTTTGATGTATCTTGGATAGGTGCATTCTCTTCCCTCGCCGCCGCGTCCTCCGAGCTCGAGACTCTGCGCTCCTCCCAGAAAGATCTAGAGATGAAGCTCGCAGAGGCGGAGAAAAAGCTGGCGGAAAAAAGCTCAGAACTCATCCAGAAAACTGGTGAGTTTGAAATGAAGAGAAAAGCCTACAGCGAGACTGTCCAAAGGCAACAAAAAGAGCTCAATGGACTCCGGAAGTACATGCAGACCGCGGAACAGCACTGGGACCTACTCAACAAAGATATCATGGGTATGAATCCGGAGCTTGTTTTGATAACCTATGCATTGGGCTCAATCTGCATGCTTATATCCGATTGTCTTGTGCAGAGCCTCTTGGATACAACGAGAAACGTCGGAACCAGTTCCCTCGGGACGATCTGCTTCAGCTTGCCATAGACGACTGCAAGGATCTCATCTCCGCCTCCCGGAAGATTTGCCATAACTTATCCATCAAGAAGAGCCGAACTTGCGAAGTTCGAAAGATTATTCAGAGAATGGACATTCTTCCGGAGCTGGTGGTAGATCTGCAGGCATCGTCAGCTTGAGGTGCTGCCGCCATGTCCTTAGCTATGTGCCTAGCACATAACCCGGATCTTGATCTCGACAGGGTGACTTCCGGTGTTCCTCCGAACGCGGATGTTAACGCGCTATTGGACGCAGTTAGTGGCTACGACACCCGTATCGCCCGGAGAATCTATCACGATGAATTTTATGACAAGCTGGTTCTTCCTGCCGATGAACCTCTTGAAGCAAAGCTCCATAAGAAACGCGAGGAGGAAGCCCGACCTGCTCAATCCGGAAGCCAGTACACCTGGACAAGCTCCAAGGATAAAGGTGGCGCAACATCTCCGGCTGAAGACGATGAAGAGAGTGATGATGATGTTTCTTCTCCGGCCAAGGGCAAAGAAGAAGATGATCCCAAGGTTGATGACAAGGGAGAGGCTTCTCCGGCTAAGGAGAAGTAAAAAACTTATTCCTGCGGGAAGAAAGACAATGCATCATTTTGGCCCCTAGAGGGTTTGTAACATAACTTAAATTCTTAAGTAGCTAAGGACGAAACAAGTGTGCGTGGGTGGAAAAATTTATCCTGCTATCCATTATGTTTATTTGCATGTTTCGTTGGGTTGAAAAGCAAGTGCTAGTTTCTAAGTTTTCCGGCTAGCTCATTTGACCTTCCACGAGCCGGAAGACCTTTAGCCGAAAACGCTCGCTTGCGGCGACGAAACCCAATGGCAATCCGTCAATAACCGCGGAAACAAGCCCCCAGTTAAGGTGCCGGAAGTCGCTACTAGGAATCCATGAATTCGCAACAAAAAACTTATCCACCAGAAAACTTAAGCTCACGTCCTAAAGGACGATTTTTTAAAATCACAACTTTCATACACGCCTAGGCGGAAAGATTCAGCTCAGCGGTTTTAGTCGGAAAAGACATACAGGATCCATAAATGAAAAAGTAAAGGAGGTAAAAGACTCTAAGAGTGAACCATATGCTTTATTTCATTGATCATGTATCATAGATATTACAAGGTATGTAATGCGAATTTTGCTAAGTGTGGAAAGGACGTAGTTGTGCTATATTACAGGGACGTTCTGTTTCGTCATATATGTCATCCGGATCCTCTCACTTGCGTTTCCGGTACCAATTAGCAGGTCTATCTTTTAACTCCCGGAAATCGACAAGGTAGTACGATCCGTTATAAAGCACTTTGCTGATGACAAAAGGTCCTTCCCATGGGGATTGCAACTTGTGGTCCTTCACCTGACGACGGCGGAGGACCAAGTCTCCGACCATGAACAAGCGATTCCGGACTCGTCGGCTGTGATAGCGTTGGAGTTTTTGCTGGTAAATGGTGGATCGTTGGTCGGCTAAGTTCCTAGCCTCTTTGATCAGGTCCACAGAAAGCTGTCTGGCTTTGTCAGTTGTATCTTCATTGTAGGCGGAGACTCGCGGTGAATCGTGTATGATGTCGGAGGGGAGGACTGCTTCGGATCCGTATACTAGGAAGAAAGGGGTGAACCCAGTTGATCTGTTAGGGGTAGTTCGTAAACTCCACAAAACAGCGTCTAGCTCTTCTGCCCAAGCTCCGGCTGCGCGACACAGTGGTTCTTCAAGGCGAGGCTTAACTCCGGCTAGTATAAGGCCATTGGCTCGCTCCACTTGTCCATTGGACTGTGGATGGGCCACAGAGGCTAGGTCCAGTCGGATCCCAACGGCATGACAATAATCTTTCAATTCTCCTTGTGTGAAGTTTGTGCCATTGTTTGTGATTATGCTGTGTGGGATGCCGTATCTCACTACGAGGCTGCAGACGAATTTTAGTGTTGTAGCACCATCGGCTTTTCTCACTGGCTTTTCCTCGATCCATTTACTGAACTTGTCAATAGCGACCAAGAGGTACTCAAAACCGCCAGGAGATGATTTTTTCAGCTTGCCCACCATATCAAGCCCCCAGACCGCGAACGGCCATGTGATAGGGATGATCTTGAGCTCCTGTGCGGGAGTAGTTGGTTGAGTAGCATAGTATTGACAGCCTCGGCAAGTTTTCACTAACTTTTCAGCATCTTCTTTAGCTGTGAGCTAGTAAAATCCTTGACGAAAGGCTTTAGCAACGAGGGATCTGGGAGCGGCGTGATGCCCGCAATCGCCAGCATGAATCTCTCTGAGGATTTCTATGCCATCCTGATTGGAGACGCATTTCATGAACACCCCGTTTGCACTTCGTTTGTAGAGCTGTGCATTAATTATTGTGTAGGATCTTGCTCGTCTGATGATCTGTCGTGCGAGGACCTCGTCCTCCGGCAACTTTCGATCAATGAGGTAGTCCAGGAACGGCTGTGTCCAGGCCAGAATGATAGCCATCACTTCTCTAGCCGGAGATACTGCCATGTCTGGGTTTTCCGGGTTAGCGCCCTTTACCGAGGGTATCCGTAGATGCTCCAGGAAAATGTCAGGCGGAATTGGTTTCCTGCCGGATCCGAGCTTGGATAGCATATCTGCCGCTGTGTTATCGTCTCTCCTGACGTACTTGACTTCGTATCCGAGGAAGCATTTGGCGATCTCGTCAACTTCGTCTCTGTAAGCCGCCATAACGGAGTTTCTGGCGTTCCAGGTTCCGGCTACTTGTTGTGCCACCAGGTCGGAATCTCCGCAGCATATGATGTGCTTGATCCCAATTTCCTTGGCGATGCGCAGACCGTGTGGTAGAGCCTCGTATTCCGCCATGTTATTTGTAGCTTCGAAGTGAATCTGCAGAACATATTGCAGTTCTTCTCCGGTAGGAGACTTCAGGGTGACTCCGGCTCCTGAGCCTTGATGCTGCTTGGATCCATCGAAGTGCATGACCCATGTTTCTGGTTCCGGCTCTAGATTTGCGTCTGGAGCTTCTGTCCAATCAACGATGAAATCTGCCAAGATCTGGGACTTGATCGCAGTCCTGGCTTTGTAATTGATGCCGAAGGCAGATAATTCAATGCCCCATTTTGCTGTGCATCCTGTTGCGTCAGCGTTGTTAAGAATTGTTGACAGCGGAGCTTTGCTCACGACAGTTACCGGATGCTCTTGGAAGTAGTGTCTCAGCTTCCTGCTACCTAGGAACACGCCATAGGCTAGCTTCTGAAAGTGAGGATATCTTTGTTTGGATTCCGTCAGTACCTCGCTAATGTAATAAACTGGCCTTTGGACTCCATACTCGTGACCTTCTTCCTTTTGCTCTACCACGATGACGAGGCTGACAACTTTGTTGGAGGCTGCCAGGTAAAGGAGCATAGGCTCTGACTCTTCTGGAGCTGCTAGGATAGGTGGGGAGGTGAGTATTTCCTTCAACCCCTGAAGTGCTGCATCTGCTGCGTCGTCCCAGACAAATTTGTCTGTTTTCTTCAGCAGCTTGTACAATGGGAGCGCCTTCTCGCCAAGACGGGTAACAAACCTACTGATTGCTGCAACGCAACCAGTTAGTCGTTGCACATCTTTGAGACAAGTTGGCCTTTTGATACACATGATTGCCTTGATTTTTTCCGGGTTAACTTCGATGCCTCTATGAGAGACGATGAAGCCAAGGAGTTTTCCAGCTGGAACGCCAAAGACGCACTTCAGCGGATTCAACATCATCTTGTACCGTCGGAGATTCTGAAAGGTTTCTGTGAGGTCGCTGATCAAGTCGGATCCTTTCTGGGTCATGACCGCGATATCGTCGACGTAAGCGTGCACGTTCCAGCCAATTTGGTCCTTCAGCCACCGCTGCATCGTACGTTGGTAGGTGGCACCTGCATTTTCAAACCAAAAGGCATGGTGACATAGCAGTAAGTGCCGAACGGGGTGATGAACGAGGTCGCCTTTTGGTCGGACTTCTTCATCCGGATCTGATGATACCCGGAATATGCGTCAAGAAAACACAGAAGTTCCGCCCCTGCCGTCGAATCAATGACTTGGTCAATGCGCGGCAAGGGGAACGGATCCTTCGGACAATGCTTATTCAAGCCGGAGTAATCGATGCATATTCTTAGTATTTCAGAATTCTTTTTGGGTACAAGGACGGGGTTTGCGACCCAATCAGTATGGATCAAAACCTGCCTCTAGTAACTTTGCTAGTTCCATTCCTATGGCGCGACGCTTCTTATCTCCAAAGCGTCGCATAGCTTGCTTCACCGGTTTAGCCCCTGATACGTCTCCAACGTATCTATAATTTCTGATGTTCCATGCTTGTTTTATGACAATACCAACATGTTTTGTTCACACTTTATATCATTTTTACGCGTTTTCTGGAACTAACCTATTGACGAGATGCCGAAAGGCCAGTTGCTGTTTTCTGCTGTTTTTGGTTTCAGAAATCCTAGTAAGGAAAAAAATTTCGGAATCGGACGAAATCAACTCCGGAGGTCTTATAATTTCAGGAAGCTTCTGGAGCACCGAAGAAAAGTCAGAGGGGTGCCAGGGGGGCCCCACCTCACAGGGCGGCGCGGCCCAAGGGGGGGGCGCGCCCCCCTATGGTGTGGGCACCCCGTGGCCCCTCCGACTCCGACTCTCCGCCTATATATTCGTCCCTGACCTAAAAACATCGACCAGTTCGACGGAAATAGAGAAAACCATCCAGAGCCGCCGCCATCGCGAAAGTCCAATTTGGGGGACAGAAGTCGCTGTTCCGGCACCCTGCCGGGACGGGGAATTGCCCCCGGAGCCATCTCCACCGCCGTCTTCACCGCCATCTTCACCGCCATCGCTGCCTCCATGATGAGGAGGGAGTAATCCACCCCCGAGGCTGAGGGCTCCGCTGTAGCTATGTGGTTCATCTCTCTCCCATGTACCTCAATACAATAATCTCATGAGCTGCTTTACATGATTGAGATTCATATGAGTTTTGTATCACTATTCATCTATGTGCTACTCTAGTGATGTTATTAAAGTAGTTTTATTCCTCCTGCACGGTGTAATGGTGACAGTGTGTGCATCCGTGTTAGTACTTGGCGTAGGCTATGATTATGATCTCTTGTAGATTATGAAGTTAACTATTGCTATGATGGTATCGATGTGTTCTATGCCTCCTTTCTTAGCATGAAGGTGACAGTGTGCATGCTACGTTAGTACTTGGTTTAGTCGTATTGATCTTTCATGCACTCTAAGGTTATTTAAATATGAACATTGAATTGTGGAGCTTGTTAACTCCGGCATTGAGGGTTCGTGTAATCCTACGCAATGTGTTCATCATCCAACAAAAGAGTGTAGAGTATGCATTTATCTATTCTGTTATGTGATCAAAGTTGAGAGTGTCCACTAGTGAAAGTATGATCCCTAGGCCTTGTTCCTAAATACTGCTATCGCTGCTTGTTTACTGTTTTACTGCGTTACTACTGCTGCGTTACTACTGCTTGTTTACTGTCCTGGGCAAAGCACTTTTCTGGTGCCGTTGCCACTGCTTATATATATTCATACCGCCTGTATTTCACTATCTCTTCGCCGAACTAGTGCACCTATTAGGTGTGTTAGGGACACAAGAGACTTCTTGCTTTGTGGTTGTAGGGTTGCATGAGAGGGATATCTTTGACCTCTTCCTCCCTGAGTTCGATAAACCTTGGGTGATCCACTTAAGGGAAAACTTGCTGCTGTTCTACAAACCTCTGCTCTTGGAGGCCCAACACTGTCTACAGGAAAAGGAGGGGGGCGTAGACATCAAGCTATTTTCTGGCGCCGTTGCCGGGGAGGAAAGGTAAAAGGTACTCACACTCCGGATCTCGGCTACCAAGCTATTTTCCGGCGCCGTTGTAAGTACTCGAAGCTATTTCCTTTAGATCCTACAATTGCATCTTTTTGTTTCTTGTTTTACACTAGTAAGGCATAATGGAAAACATCAATGAGCTTCTTACTTTATTTCCTGATTTAAGACATGGATGGGTTGATCCGAAAATTAAAAAACCCATGGAACATATTAGTATGAACGCAATCACTGCTAATACTATGGATAAGGCTAAGCTTGGGGAAGCTAGTTTATATAAAAATAATCTTTTTTGCTCCTCAGCTTTGGAAGAAATATTTTGCTCTGATAATGCTTTATCTCCCATATGCGATAACTCTAATGATGCTTCTGATATTTTAAATCCACCTGCTGAAAGTATTCCGTATAAAATACCTATGAAAATTATTGAACGTGTTATGGACAACCACTATAAAGGGGATGGAACTGTCCATCCTAGAGATCATTTACTGTTTTTGCACGAATTATGCGGGTTATTCAAGTGTGCAGGTATCTCTATGGATGAAGTGAGGAAGAAGCTATTGTCTGTTTCGCTGTCTGGTAAAGCGGCGCATTGGTATAAATTGTTGGAGAATAGACATTCTCTTGGTTGGGAGGAAATTGCATCTCTCTTTTATTCTAAATTTTATCCTCCTCATGAAGTGCATATTGATAGGAATTATATTTATAACTTTTATCCTCGTGATGGAGAGAGTATTTCTCAAGCGTGGGGAGACCAAGTCACTAATGCTCAAATGTCCCATTCATGAGCTCCCCCGTAATGTTATTGTTAACAATTTTTATGCGAGGCTTTCAGGACAACACAAGGACTATCTGGACGCGTGTTCGGAGGGATCTTTCACAAGCAAGGAGGTTGAAGCTAGGTGGGATCTTCTTGATCGTATTAAGGAGAACGCTGAAGGATGGGAGAACAATGAAGGTAAAGAGTCAGGTATAAATTATGATTATGAATGCATTGAAATTGCCTAAAAAGAATTTTGATAAGTATCATGAACCTTTTAAAGAGGCTTGCATGAAGAATGAAATTGTTGTTAATTATTGCAATAAGCATGCTCAAACTCCTAAGAATGCTATTTCCTATAAGCATGTTAATTTTTGTGGAATACATAGACCTTGTGGAATTAATCAAATCAAAGATGAATATTGTATCCATCATGCTAATGAAAAAACTAGAAAGTGGCTTAGGGCTCTAGATGATCTTGGTAAAAAAGTTTGTGCTCTCTATCCTTTTATTTGTGAAGTTTGCCATGAAGTGGGTCATTTTAATTTTCAATGCTCCTCCAATGATAATTTGAATCCCATGAGTGCTGCAAATTTGTATTGTGATGATGAAATTACTCCTAATCAGCATGATGAACTTACTTTATTTTTGTGGTGTGAAGAGTTATCAAGAAAAATTTATGTGTTAGATATTAACGATCTTGATGTTGATGATGTCCTGCATGGGTGTTTTTCTTATTGCATTGATAATAGCCATACAAATACTTACATACAAAATATTTTAGAAGATGACACCTTGCCAAAATATGATAGGACCGCTGTGTGTTTTCAACTAATTAATGAAAAGGAGGGATCCTCCCAAGTTTCTTCTATTGTTTCTGAAAGTAAATCAGGTTCTGCGGACAAGTCACCCTTCAAGCCTCTTCCTCCTAAAGAAGGGAACGAGGAGAAGGAAGAGAAGAAGAAGAAGAAGGGAACGAAGAAGAAGAAGAAGAAGAAGAAGAAGAAGGAGAATAAAAAGAAAGAGGTAACGGCGTATCCCCGCGTGAATGAGATAACGCTAGGTAACCGTAAGTATGTTGCTCCTAATGATTATTGTGATAATGAATCTGAATACGATGATCTTCCTATGCCCTTTACATACATTAGCAATCATGATTTGAATGAGCACACTACTTTTGATATTGCAAATCTCTGGGAAACTAATTCTGAAAATGATGATGACAATAATTGCCATAGTGTCAGTGCTATCCATGCTTCCTCCCATAATTATATAGAAAGCTCTAAGCTTGGGGAAGAGGTGTTTGAAAATTCTTTTGCTACTGGTCATTATGTTCTTGATACATCTCCTTCTAATAACAATGATGGTATGGACACAGATAAACCGACTGTGAAAGATAACTATTATATTTCTTATGATGACACTGTGCCTCCGATCTTTGATGATTATTATAAAGAATGCTATGATATAGGTTATAACTACCCTTATGAAACTTGTCATAGTCATGATTGGATTACCAAAAACAATTCTTTTAATATGCAACTTGTTTACCATGTTCAAATTCTTGATAATAATCTTGCTCCAATTACTATTAATGAGAATAACTCTTCTTATGCCAAAATTAATGATACTTCTATGCATATGAACCATGATAAGAATGTTTTAAGTGATGGGTATATTGTGGATTTCATCAATGATGCTACTGAAAGTTATTATGAGAGAGGGAAATATGGTTATATGCATCTTAATAATATTAAGTTTCCCCTCTCTATGTTGAGAATCTTGAAGTTACTCGTGTTTTATCCTCTTATGCTTGTCACTTGGTTCTTCATGAATTCATTTGTGTACAAGATTCCTCTGCATAGGAAGCATGTTAGACTTAAATGTGTTTTGAATTTGCCTCTTGAAGCTCTCTTTTGCTTCAAATACTATTTCTTGCGAGTGGATCATTAAAACTGCTGAGCCCATCTTAATGGCCATAAAGAAAGAACTTCTTGGGAGATAACCCATGTGTATTTTTGCTACAGTACTTTGTTTTATATTTGTGTCTTGGAAGTTGTTTACTACTGTAGCAACCTCTCCTTATCTTAGTTTTGTGTTTTGTTGTGCCAAGTAAAGTCGTTGATAGTAAGGTTCATACTAGATTTGGATTACTGCGCAGAAACAGATTTCTTTTCTGTCACGAATCTGGGCAAAATTCTCTGTAGGTAACTCAGAAAATTATGCCAATTTACGTGAGTGATCCTCAGATATGTAATCAACTTTCATTCAATTTGAGCATTTTCATTTGAGCAAGTCTGGTGCCTCAATAAAATTCGTCTTTACGGACTGTTCTGTTTTGACAGATTCTGCCTTTTATTTCGCATTGCTTCTTTTGCTATGAGGGATGGATTTCTTTGTTCCATTGACTTCCAGTAGCTTTGAGCAATGTCCAGAAGTGTTAAGAATGATTGTGTCACCTCTGAACATGTGAATTTTTGATTATGCACTAACCCTCTAATGAGTTGTTTCGAGTTTGGTGTGGAGGAAGTTTTCAAGGGTCAAGAGAGGAGGATGATATACTACGATCAAGAAGAGTGAAAAGTCTAAGCTTGGGGATGCCCCGGTGGTTCATCCCTGCATATTTCAAGAAGACTCAAGCATCTAAGCTTGGGGATGCCCAAGGCATCCCCTTCTTCATCGAAAAATTATCAGGTTCCTTCTCTTGAAACTATATTTTTATTCGTCCACATCTTATGTACTTTACTTGGAGCGTCTGTATGTTTCTTGTTTTTGTTTTTGTTTGAATAAATACTTGTGTGGGAGAGAGACACGCTCCGCTGGTTCGTATGAACACATGTGTTCTTAGCTTTTAATGTTCATGGCGAAGGTTGAAACTGCTTCGTTAATTGTTATATGGTTGGAAACGGAAAATGCTACATGTAGTAATTGGTATGATGTCTTGAATAACTTGATACTTGGCAATTGTTGTGCTCTTGTTTAAGCTCTTGCATCATATACTTTGCACCTATTAGTGAAGAAATACATAGAGCTTGTTAAAATTTGGATTGCATGAGTGGTTTCTCTAGAGTCTAGATATTTTCTAGTGAGGTGTTTGAACAACAAGGAAGATGATGTATAGTCTTATAATGCTTGTAATATGTCTTTTATGTAAGTTTTGATGTACTAGTTTATGCTTGTGTTTGCTTCAAACAACCTTGCTAGCCTAAGCCTTGTATCGAGAGGGATTACTTCTCATGCATCCGAAACCCTTGAGCCAACCACTATGCCATTCGAGTCCACCATACCTACCTACTACATGGTATTTCTCCGCCATTCCAAAGTAAATTGCTTGAAGTGCTACCTTTAAAATTCTATCCTCTACCTTTGCAATATATAGCTCATGGGACAAATAGCTTAAAAACTATTGTGGTATTGAATATGTACTTATGCACTTTATCTCTTATTAAGTTGCTCGTTGTGCGATAACCATGTTCACTGGGGACGCCATCAACTACTCTTTGTTGAATATCATGTGAGTTGCTATGCATGTTCGTCTTGTCTGAAGTAAGAGCGATCTACCACCTTATGGTTAGAGCATGCATATTGTTAGAGAAGAACATTGGGCCGCTAACTAAAGCCATGATCCATGGTGGAAGTTTCAGTTTTGGACATATATCCTCAATCTCATATGAGAAAATTAATTGTTGCTACATGCTTATGCATAAAAGAGGAGTCCATTATCTGTTGTCTATGTTGTCCCGGTATGGATGTCTAAGTTGAGAATAATCAATAGCGAGAAATCCAATGCGAGCTTTCTCCTTAGACCTTTGTACAGGCGGCATAGAGGTACCCCTTTGTGACACTTGGTTAAAACATGTGCATTGTGATGATCCGGTAGTCCAAGCTAATTAGGACAAGGTGCGGGCACTATTAGTATACTATGCATGAGGCTTGCAACTTATAAGATATAATTTACATGATACATATGCTTTATTACTACCGTTGACAAAATTGTTTCTTGTTTTCAAAATCAAAGCTCTAGCACAAATATAGCAATCGATGCTTTCCTCTTTGAAGGACCATTCTTTTACTTTTATGTTGAGTCAGTTTACCCATTTCTCTCTATCCTAGAAGCAAACACTTGTGTTAACTGTGCATTGATTCTTACATACTTGCTTATCGCACTTGTTATATTGCTTTGCATTGACAACTATCCATAAGATACACATGTTACAAGTTGAAAGCAACCGCTGAAACTTAATCTTCCATTGTGTTGCTTCAATACCTTTTACTAAGAATTTATTGCTTTATGAGTAACTCTTATGCAAGACTTATTGATGCTTGTCTTGAAAGTACTATTCATGAAAAGTCTTTGCTATATGATTCAATTGTTTACTCATTGCATTTACATTGTTTCGAATCGCTGCATTCATCTCATAAGCTTTACAATGGTATGATTAAGATTATGTTGGTAGCATGTCACCTCAGAAATTATCTTTTATCGTTTACCTACTCGAGGACGAGTAGGAACTAAGCTTGGGGATGCTGATACGTCTCCAACGTATCTATAATTTCTGATGTTCCATGCTTGTTTTATGACAATACCAACATGTTTTGTTCACACTTTATATCATTTTTATGCGTTTTCCGGAACTAACCTATTGACGAGATGCCGAAAGGCCAGTTGCTGTTTTCTGCTGTTTTTGGTTTCAGAAATCCTAGTAAGGAAATATTTTCGGAATCGGACGAAATCAACTCCGGAGGTCTTATAATTTCAAGCTTCCGGAGCACCGAAGAAAAGTCAGAGGGGTGCCAGGGGGGCCCCACCTCACAGGGCGGCGCGGCCCAAGGGGGGGGGCGCGCCCCCCTATGGTGTGGGCACCCCGTGGCCCCTCCGACTCCGACTCTCCGCCTATATATTCGTCCCTGACCTAAAAACATCGACCAGTTCGACGGAAACAGAGAAAATCATCCAGAGCCGCCGCCATCGCGAAAGTCCAATTCGGGGGACAGAAGTCGCTGTTCGGCACTTCGCCGGGACGGGGAATTGCCCCCGGAGCCATCTCCACCGCCGTCTTCACCGCCATCTTCACCGCCATCGCTGCCTCCATGATGAGGAGGGAGTAATCCACCCCCGAGGCTGAGGGCTCCGCTGTAGCTATGTGGTTCATCTCTCTCCCATGTACCTCAATACAATAATCTCATGAGCTGCTTTACATGATTGAGATTCATATGAGTTTTGTATCACTATTCATCTATGTGCTACTCTAGTGATGTTATTAAAGTAGTTTTATTCCTCCTGCACGGTGTAATGGTGACAGTGTGTGCATCCGTGTTAGTACTTGGCGTAGGCTATGATTATGATCTCTTGTAGATTATGAAGTTAACTATTGCTATGATGGTATCGATGTGTTCTATGCCTCCCTTCTTAGCATGAAGGTGACAGTGTGCATGCTACGTTAGTACTTGGTTTAGTCGTATTGATCTTTCATGCACTCTAAGGTTATTTAAATATGAACATTGAATTGTGGAGCTTGTTAACTCCGGCATTGAGGGTTCGTGTAATCCTACGCAATGTGTTCATCATCCAACAAAAGAGTGTAGAGTATGCATTTATCTATTCTGTTATGTGATCAAAGTTGAGAGTGTCCACTAGTGAAAGTATGATCCCTAGGCCTTGTTCCTAAATACTGCTATCGCTGCTTGTTTACTGTTTTACTGCGTTACTACTGCTGCGTTACTACTGCTTGTTTACTGTCCTGGGCAAAGCACTTTTCTGGTGCCGTTGCCACTGCTTATATATATTCATACCGCCTGTATTTCACTATCTCTTCGCCGAACTAGTGCACCTATTAGGTGTGTTGGAGACACAAGAGACTTCTTGCTTTGTGGTTGCAGGGTTGCATAAGAGGGATATCTTTGACCTCTTCCTCCCTGAGTTCGATAAACCTTGGGTGATCCACTTAAGGGAAAACTTGCTGCTGTTCTACAAACCTCTGCTCTTGGAGGCCCAACACTGTCTACAGGAAAAGGAGGGGGGCGTAGACATCAGCCCCCGGATTTATGTTGAGGTAGTGCTCGGTGAGTTCCCTAGGTACTCCGGACATGTCAGAAGGTTGCCATGCAAAGATATCCATGTTAGTGCGAAGGAACTCGACGAGCGCGTCTTCCTATTTGGGGTCCATGTTGGCTCCGACCGAGACCTGTTTAGTGGAATCTCCTTCCTTGAAGTCGATATTCTTGGTCTCTATCGTGGCCTTGAACGAGTTTTTCTGTTTGGAGATCTGCTTCTTGGTGGTGTGCATCTCTTGTGGATCCACCGCGGCTCTGTAGCCTTGCAGCTCCTCTCCAGATATCACAGACTCTGCGAAGGCGGCTTCGCCTAGCTCGCACTCGTGAGCCTTCTTGTAGTCTCCGGATACGGTAATCATACCCTTGGGACCCGTAATCTTGAGCTTGTTGTAGATGTAGCACGCTCTCGCGTGAAACTTGTGGTAGGTGGGCCTGTCGAAGATGACGTGGTAGGAGCTCTTGAAGGGCACGACCTCAAACGTGATCATCTCTTCGCGAAAGTTATTGGTATCGCCGAAGGCCACGGGAAGTCTGATGCTGCCAAGGGACTTTGCCTTTTTACCCGGAACTACACCATGAAATTCAGTGGTGCTGTGTTTGAGCTGTTCCTTGGTAAGGTTCATCTGCTCCAGAGTCTCCAGGTACATGATGTTCAGGCTGGCTCCGCCGTCCATGAGGCACTTGGAGAAGTCATAGCCGTCGATGCGGGGAGTTACAACCAAGGCATGTCACTCTTTCGGAATGACAGTAGGGTGATCCTTCCTATCAAACGTACACGGAGTTTCCGACCACCTGACGTACTGCGGCACAGCCGGAACTGTGGCGTTCAGGATCCGGAGAGCTGATTTGCTTGCAAGGACTGTTGGGGTTCCGAGGAAGGTGTGGTACGCGCCCACGCTCTTTTTGTCGAAAGGGTTAGGTTTGGCTGCGGATCCTCCCTTGGGATCCGGCGAAGCATCATCCTCATCCATCGCCTCGGAACTGTCTTCCTCTTTGTCCTTGTTCTTGCCCTTGCCACCTTTGCCGCGTGGGCGGTGCTTCCGAGCTCGCTTATATCCTGCTTCTGGGTCAGATTTGAGATCATTGACCCACTTGCAGTTGCGGTTGGTGTGAGTGGACTTCCCCGTAGCCGGATCCAGATGGGCCAGGCAGGGCATGTCTCTGTACTCCTCATAAGTTTGGGGAGCACGGGTTCCGGCAGCGGTGACCTCATCACCATGCTGCTGGCCCCTTCCAGCTCCGCCTCCGCGGCCGCGGCCTCTTCCGCCTCCTTGGCCTCCGCGCTGGAAAGCCATGGCGATCAAGTCGGATCCGCCACTTCTTTGGTCATCTGGGGGATTTTTCCGCTTGGTGCCGCTGCTGCTACCGTTATCATGGTTCTTCTTTTGCTGATGCAGGGGAATTGCTGTAGCTGCGAGATCTTCGCCTGCGTCGTCATCAGCGGCACTGTGATCGCTGGCGATGGTGATCATGTCATCCAAAGTCAGTTTGTTTGCATTGACCAAGCAAGTGAGCTTGTGCCGCAGCAGTCCTCCTCTCTGTAATCCACCTATAAAGGCGTGCATAGCTGTGCGGTTGTCAACGTTCTCGCACTCGTTCCTGGTTTGCAACCATCGGGTGAGGAAACTCCTTGATGTTTCACCCTTCTTCTGGATACATGCCTATAGGTCGCTTGTCGTGGCAGGTCTCTTGTAGGTGCCCCTGAAGTGCTTTTCGAAGGCGTTCTTCAGGTCAAACCAGCAAAAGATGGAGTTCTTCTCGAGGTCACTGAGCCAGATCCGGGCTGGACCTACAAGGTACAGCTGGAGCATGCGGCAGGCGATGTTAGGGTTTCCTCCGGCGAAGGTTACTGCATTGTAGTAATCCTCGATCCAGGTATCCGGCCTTTCGGTGCCATCATAATGCTTCAGGTTTCCGGGTAGCTTGAGGTTGATCCTTGGCTTTGGTTCCTCTCGAATCATCCTGCCAAAGCATTTTGGGCCGATGTAGTCAGTTTTGTACTCGTTGAGGCGTTCCCGGGCATCGCGTGGGCCGCCGTCAGGGGTTTTTGAGCGGGAGCGAGATCTCCGGCCACCGCCTCCGCCTCCACCTCCTCCACTTGGTGGCGAGGGAGACCTGCGAGGGGGCCTGTAGGATTTTTTTCTGCCGCCTTCTGATTCCCGGCGCTCTTCCCGCGGCTCACTCCGGCTTCGATGGCTGCCTTCACCTTGGTGATGGTCGCCTCTGTCGCTCCGGCTCCGGCGGGGCTCCGGCTCACATTCCACGTTCCGACTCCTCCTAGGCTCGGGTTCGCGATCATTGTTCTGGCTCCTTCTGGGCTCAGGTTCACGATCATTGTTCCGACTTCGGCGGGGTTCCGGCGTACGCTCCCTGTTTCCGCTCCTCGGAGGCGGCACGTTGTCGCGGATATTGATTCCACCAGCCCCATGAGGCCTAGTGTTTCTGACTGGACTACGGCGGAGCGGGGGTGGGGGACGCGGGTACCCGTTAGGCGGAGGTGACGGGTTCCGGTACTTGTTCCTACCAGCGTACATTGCATCCTTTCCCTTTTTCGGATCTGACGGAGGCGTCTTTGACGGTATCGGGATCGGATTTGGGTGTTCTCTGGTTTTTCTTCTGCGCTCCGTGGATCCGGTGCGCGATTCGTCATCGTGATGGCGATTGTCGTGGGCGTCCTTCTGCGCGGTAGACACACGGTGATCCGGGTTGGATTCCAACCCGCGCGAAGTATCTGCCTTGCTCTGTTGCTTCATTGCTTAGGCAACGAGCGTACGGACGTAGTCGATATCAATCTCCTCGTCCTTCTTTTTCAAGATCTCCGCAACCTTTTTCATGTTATCCTTTGGAGTTGTGAATGGCTGTTGCTCAGTGGGAGTTGCGAAGGTGATCTTGCGGGGAGCTACAGCTTCTCGCCTGAGTCTATCGGTCTCCTGTTGAGCCTCGTTGATCTTGTCCTCCAAGTGCTTCCGGAGTTCCTTGACTTTTGCCAGTGACTCGTCAACCTGGCGTTCTCGCTGGAGGAAATTTTCCACGAAGTGCGCGGCCTCTTTCCTCTCATCCAGCATTGCTGCTGCGGTGGTGGCGAATTTCTTGGCTGTTGCCAGCATCTCCTGCCTCTTGGCTTCTAGAGCCTCCGGATCTGCAGCGTCGTCAGGAGTTATAGGTTTGTTGAGGATCTCCGAGTGTGCGATTGCGTCCATGCCTGCCTGCTCAACCAGTTCTTCTGGGGACAGGACTTCCTTATGCGGTCGTTCCCGCGATAGCGGAGATCCTGCATTGGATGGCTATGGGTCGGAAGGGGTGTGTTCATCTGCTGATTCCTGCTGATCCAGCGCCGCTAAGGTTGCGAGAACCTGCTTAGGCTGGGCGGAATCTACTTCAATTTGTTCACCGCCTCCGAGTCCTTTCAGCTTGCGATCGTACTCTTCACTATCCATGGAGGAGGTATCATCGGAAGTTGGGCTTAGGTTGCCCAGAATCGATTCTTCACCCGGAGCGTCGCTTTCTCCGACAGCCTCCTGCTGCTCCGGAGCGTCGCAGTTTTCCGGTGCCTCAACCTGCATGGGGCCAGCTCCGGCTTCTTGAGGGGTGGCTCCTGCGATATGGGCTAAGAAGTGCACGAAGTGACACCTTTGCTTCTCTAACACCTGGGAGACCCAGGAGGATCTGCATTGGTCTTCCACCTTTATTTCCTGCTCAGGGGCGGATTGGGTGGGTTTTGATTTTTCCAGATCTAAGGCGGAATCTTCCTCAGGAAGTTCCTGCGTCTCAGATCGGATCTTCGCGACTGCGTCCTGCTCAGCGGCGGTCGCATCAGCGTTACTTACCAGTGCGTTCCTGTCGGAATCGACGGTCTCGCCGATGATGAGGTGTATCCCGCCGATCGGGATGATGGAGAGCTTGACGAGGTTTGTCTTAGCCGGAATCCAGCACTCGTCCTCAGGGACGATCGGAAAGTTTCCGGCGTAGTTGACGCGCCCCACGGCGATGGTGTCGTCGATGCCTCCGAAGGTAGCCCTCCCGGTTCCGGCCTCCAGACGCCGCTGGCCCCACGGTGGGCGCCAACGGTCGTTGCCTATTCGATGGTACTCCAGAGGAGGGATCCTCATGGAGGGGAGAAGAAGTAGGGGCCCTTGGGCGGAGAGTCCTCGGGACGGTGGTACGCGATTTACCCAGCTTCGGACCACCTGCACGATGGCAAGGCCTACTGCTGCTTGTCTGGAATTATCTGGGAGCTTTCGCGTTGTTACAATGAGTTGTGGTTGTGCCTCTAGGGCTCCCGGGATCCGGCTTATAAAGGCGCACGGATCTAGGGTTTACATGGAGAGTCCTAGCCGGAATACAAGTTGCCTAACTACGGTACAATGTCTTGCCGTGTACGTCAAGGATCCGCCTTCCATCTATGTCGTGCAGGATCCGGATACCTTATTGGCCTTCACGGATCTGGCCTCCTTCGTAGGTCGGTTAGGATCCGGCTTCCTGTTCCTGGGCTGGACTTCATCCTTCAGGATCTACAACAGCTGGGCCGCCCGATGGGCCACATGCCACATCACCAACTATGGGCCACCCGGGCTTGCCGGATCGAGGCCATGCCGTTGATATACCCATAAAGGATACCCACAACAAATGGTTTCTATAAGTATATACACAGGTTTTAGTCCACATATGAAGTTGCAAGGTGGTGAGAAAGGTTTTTAGTCGGCATACGAGGACGAAAGGTGGTGAGAGACCCCCCAATTGATGTTCAAGAAGTGATGGTGTTTTGGCTCTTTTCTCTATTGGTTATATTGGAGTCTATAGGAATCACCGCTCTACTAAGAGGGACAGTCTCGATGAGCTTAAAGGGTATGTTGCCAAAGCCACATATACACATCCTACCACATAATCTTCACACCAAAAATGCTGAGAGGTATAATTGTTCCGAGAAGGGAGGAAGAACTGCAGCTCCAGGCAACTCGGCACACAGCCCGGCATGCCAAGTGCTGCTGCCGGGTAACTCGGCACACAACCCGACATACCGGGTGCTGCTGCTGGGTAGCCCGGTATGTGGCCCGGCCTGCCGGGTGGTATACCAAAATTTTCGGTAGTGCCGGGTCCTATGCCGGGTGCCTCGACTCTAACTTCTCAAACGACTCTTTTCTCGGGAGGAATATATAAGCCCCTTCTTCTTCCTTGAAGGGGTAAGGTGACCAGTTCAAAAGCTCAAGATATTTCTCTCTCTCATACTCCATGGTTGAGCTCCAAAACCTTCAAATCTCCTCCTCCTCCAACCAAAATCAAATCCGTTTGGGGAAAGCTTGAGAAGGCATTGATCTACAATTCCACCAAGCCAAATCTCATTCCCCCTTGAGTTCATCGTGCTAGCTGGGTGCTCTTGGGTTTTGGCGAAACCCTAGGTGGCTAGAGTCACTCGAAAGCATCCAGATTGTGGATTTGCTCGAAGAAGAAGTTCGTGAGGGTTTGGAGGCTACCTTTAAAGTCTACCACAAGTGAGTGAGCTATTCCTTCATGGGATAGGCTCCGGAGAAGAAGGTGAGCCTTCATGGCATTGGGAAATCCTTCGTGGGATCCCCACCTCTCCAAACGCGACGTACCTTCTTGCAAAGGAAGGGAACACAGGAATACATCTTCGTCTCCGCGTGCCTCGGTTATTTCTAACCGATCTCTTTACTTGTGTTATTTACTTGTGTGATAGCCTTCGTGCTTGAGTATCTTGTTTCATCATATAGGTTGCCTCACCTAGTTTGCATTAGGCTCACTTTATATTCTGCAAATCCTAAACTTGCAAAAGAAACAAAGAAAATTTGTAGAAACCTATTCACCCCCTCTAGGTTTACCATCTCTGAAATTTCAATTGGTATCAGAGCCTGGACTCTTTTTAAGGGCCTTACAGCCTTAAGAGTGAGATGGATAAATTATTCGAGGGTTCGGATGAAGATTCTAACCTTTTGGTTAAGGAGATGAAATCCAGATTCTTAGCATATGATGCTGAGAAAAAGAAAAAGGAGGATGATATCCAAAGCCAAATGGCACAAATGAGTGCCATGCTTAAAATCCTAACGAGTGGGACTTCCAGCGGGGCTACTGTCCCTCCGGAGACCTACAATCAGGTCAATCATGATTATCCCAAAATCACTTCACCCATGCCTCATATAAACCATAGTGGGAATGTTCCCCATTTTGATGGAACTCACTTTTCCTTTTGAAAATCCTCTATGGAGTCTCATATTCGCAGCTGCAGTGTGGAGATGTGGGAGATCATCGTTGATGGATACCGGAAGCCGCAAGATCCCATTAGGTTGACCTCCACCGAATTCTACAACCGTCAACTCAATGCCTCTCCATGTGACAAGATTAGAAGTGGCATCAACAGCAAGCTCCTTGACCAAGTCAATGAAATTGACTCAACTAAAGAGCTTTGGGATTGGATTGTAGTACTGCAAGAGGGAACCAATCTAATCCAAAAGGCTCTCTATGAGTCAGCAAAGATAGAGGCAACTCTGTTCATGATCAGAGAAGGATAAACTATGGCTAAAGCTTATGGAAGGCTTGGAGACCTTCGAGTCAAGGTCAAGGGCCTTGGATGTGAAAAGTACAATGATGGCTTTGAAATGAATGAAGAGTTCACAAAGTCCAAGGTCATTGCCATGATTGCTGTCAAACAAAAGGACACCAACCTTGCTCTCAAGTTGCAAATCCTCACCAAGCAAGCAGATTTGTCCGTATATGATCTTGTCTCCTATGTGGCTGCTAATGACAACATGGCCAAGGCAGGAGAAAAACTCATGGCGATGAACCGTGTCGATGTACCCTCCCACAACCTTGCCTTGAAGGCTAGAGCAGACCAAGAAAGAGAAGAAGTCCATGAGCTCGAAGAAAAAGAGATGGCTTTAACTAGTGATATGCAAACAGATGTTGCTTTCGTTGTCAAGAAGTACATGAAGAAGTTCCCAACCTCCTCCAAAGAGAAGAAGAGAACGTGCTACAACTGTGATGGAGACAATCACTTTGCAAATGAGTGCCCTTATGAAAAAAGGGTAGACAAGCCAAGGTTTGTCAAAGGTGTACAAGAAGAATAAGGAAGAGCCTTTGTTGGGGCTGAGTACATTTCTGATGAAGAGGGAGAATATGAGGAGAAGGAGGCTGGAGTGGCTGGTTTGGCTGGCTCCGAACCCAGGTCACTCTTCACATATGATTACTCCAAGGATTATTCAACGGAGTCTTCAACTCCAAATGATATTGGTTCTTTCTTCATGGCAAGAACAACGCATGATGATGAATCTGATGACACCTCCTCCTCTATGATCTTCGGCTCTTGTCTAATGGCAAGGGAAGCAAAGGTAATGGACTGGTCATTGTTGATGATTACTCAAGATACTCTTGGATCTTTCTCCTTAAGTCTAAGGATGAGACCTATAGACATTTAATCATCTTCGCCAATAAGGCTCAACGAATGTATGAATCTGAGATCAAGGCGATAAGGACCGACAATGGCACCAAGTTCAAGAACTACACTATGCAAGAGTTTGTTGATGATGAGGGCATCAACCATGAGTTTTCAGCTCCATATACCCCTCAGCAAAATGGTGTTGTTGAAAGGAAGAACCAGACTATTATTGAGATGGCAGGAACCATGTTGAGTGAATTCAAGTCACCCCATAACTTTTGGGGAGAAGCCATTTCTACAGCTGTCCACTACTCCAACCGGTTCTTCCTCCGTCCCCTGCATAATAAAACTCCATACGAGCTTCTCATAGAATCTTGATACATACGCCTACACATTCTTAATACATGATCAACACATTTATGATCACCCTAATACGGTGTAACGGTTGATGCAGTCAAAACAGTCTCTTGTGATAGCGATTAGATATGATCTTACGGTCTAAGGAGTATGTTACTACACTTTCATAATTATAGCAATGATGAACTTATGACTTAACCGTGTTAATTATATTAGGTATGCCCATCATATCATTTACCCAAGGATATGATCCCATTGTCAATCGACATAAACATTCATATCGGATGACCAATGAGCTAGTTTGCACGATGCTCACTAGGGTCCTAATTTGTTTACATCCCACACTTGTATCAATATTTTCAGTTAATAGCATGCCACAAAAAATATGCCCTTAGAAAATCTTATGTGACCTGAAGTTTTTTTTTGGTTGAAATCATGAAGTGATTGTGGCCTAGTTTCGCTTTACAGCCCCGTCCAAGCAAATTATTCTTGTTAATTAATAATCTGATTATAGGAAAACAAACAGTTTGCCCTTTCGTCACCATCGTTGCACAGTACAAATCATTGTCATCTTTCCTGCTCGCCCGAAGCTTCTCCGTCCTCAGCTCCACCTTCCCTCCGAAGCAACTACCACCGCCGCATCTAGGTCTCGGAGCAAGCCCCACTCCACTCATCCCACCTCCTCGTCGGATGATCGCCGCCGGCACAGCCTCGATGGGCCGTGCCGCCACTCCAACAACCCCCGGGTCCCAGTCCCGGTGGCCGCGTGCCGTGGCGAGGCTCCGCCTGGCGCTCCGTCCCCCAGCCGCGGAGAGTGGTAGCAGCGGGCGCTGGATGGGCTGCTTCAGGCCGGCGCCGGTGCCCGCGCCGTCAGCATCGGCGGTTGCGGTGGCGGTGAAGGAGGCGAAGCGGAAGGGGCCGGAGGTGGAGACGGAGCCAGCGCGCGGCGGAGGGGAGGACGTCTGGAGCGCTCAGGCCGAGGTGGAGGTAGAGCAGGGCGGGGTGTTCCCCGAGCATCTCGTCGTCATGGTCAATGGCCTCGTGGGGAGGTGGATCCGAGTATACTGTTTATTTTGGTCGTCTTTGCGCGCGGTCGGTTTGTGCAACTTTGGAGACTGTTGGTTTTAGTGCCTAAATTTGATCCATTGGATTACAGCGCGGATGACTGGAAGTTTGCCGCACAGCAGTTCGTGAGGCGGATGCCACACAAAGTGATCGTTCATCGTGAGTAACCCAAATCCACATGCTACGGGACTTGCTGTTGGTTTTCTAAGAAGCATAGTTATCTTCTGAACTATATATTGCTAGGTAGAGTAAGTTATCGCCATTTGTCTGCGTGCACCTGTATGCAAGTGTTGACGCTTCATGATAGCTAAAAAATCGAATGGTTATTTGGTAATTGGAGTTCTACTGGAGTCTAGACTTGTGCTTAAGAAATATAGTTGAGATTTGGAAACAAAGTTAACCGAATATAAGTGCCTGTGTGGGATTAAACAGATAACAACTGTCAAGTTTGATTAGCAGGTGGGAGAACCATAAACATGTTTACGCTTGTTTTCTGTTGGTTTTGCAGCACACATTTGAATTAGATGGAGTGATAGCACCCACCAAACCACCATAAAAATTACTAAACATTGATGCGATAAAATCTGCATGGGCCAATGCTATTTTTATCTGTAGTATTATTTGCTTTTGTTGTATGTAGCATCTGTAGTATCATTATCAAAAAATCTGCTTTGGTACCAGTGTGATTCAGAACATGACCGGAGGTCATTCATGTTTTCTTTATTGGTCCAGATTTAAAGAAACTCTGCACTGCAGGAACATATCATACATCCTTTTTTCTGCCTTTTCTTTATTGTTTTCCTATAAGGAGATTTAGACCGTGGTTTTTCATGCAGGGAGTCAATGCAACTCTGCTACACAGACATTTGACGGAGTCGACTTGATGGGGGAAAGGTTAGCGAACGAGGTACTTGTTCTGACTATGGGCCTCTTTGATTCAAATTTTTTTTTATCGAAGTTGAAGGATTGGAAACCTTCGGAATTTTCATATGCCAGTTGTTTGATTTGTAAGATTTAATCCGATAGGATTTTTCCTGAGTATTCTGTTATGCTACATTTCATAGAAAATGTGGCATACTCTTAGTCTTAGGAATAGCTAAGGCAGATTGTTGGAGGCACTCTTACTGTCTGTTTCATCGATCCATCTTGTTTGTGCCTTCCTAATATGAATTAACCCCATTTGCGCATGGTGTACTTGACTACTTGTTATTGTGCACACATAAAGATCTTGTTGGTGTGAAATGTGTTATTTTGTGGAAGTTTGTATCTTGTATACAACATCTGCTTTTTAAGTTGATTTTTTGTTAGATGATGGAAGCGAACAACTCCCCAGGCCTCTGCACCTAAGCTGATAAATCACAAACTGGTTGTGGTTAATTGCGTACCATGTAGAGTGATGGCAAATTGTTACTAGCTGATTAATTATAAACTAGAGGTGATAGCATGATAAGTTGTTACTAATCAAACTTCACTCTCTGAGTTGATAAGTACCATCTGATATTAAACCAAGACAAACTAGAGTTGCTAAGTACCCTCTGGTATTATACCAAGACAAGCTAGATCCATTGATCTTATCTGCTTTTTTATTAATGAAATAACTAAGCTTTCATGACATCATTTCATATTCGTAAATAATGGAACAAAAATAGGTTCTATCAGTTGTCGAGCAAAGAAGAGGCGTGAAGAAGATCTCAATCGTGGCACACTCTCTAGGCGGTCTTGTTGCCAGATACGCTATTGGAAGGCTTTATGAACGCAATATCAGCATTAAATCTCCTGTTGGGAACAGCCGAAATGAAGGTGAACGATTAGAGGGTCTCATTGCCGGCTTAGAACCTATGAATTTTATAACCTTCGCATCACCACATCTGGGTTCAAGTGGAAACAAACAGGTAACACTGATCCCTTTCATTCTTTTATAAACTCGAATTTGATTGCTTAACTGTCTCTTTCACTGGTTTATACTTTATACCCACTTGAGCTATATAGAAGAGAGAATCAACTGGTTCTCTTCATTCATTGCAATCATTATTTAGTGCAACTAGCCTGGTGTCCCAGGCAATTGTGAGGGGAACATCTTAATTATTTAGGTAAAATTATGAAGATCTGTTGGCTGTTTAGGTGTAGTTATGAAGATATAATAGCTGGGATATGTTTGTATACAATTATGAAGATCTAACGGTTGTGATCCATAAATACAAAAGGGTCCACTAAATCACATCTCTTTATTTTTCTACCGCATTGTGATTTGAGTGCATAATAGATTAGTGGATGTATTTGATATTCTAATCTTAAGCTATGGAAAACCTGTACAAAGATACAAATTTCTGAAAGTTATTAATTAGTCATACAAGTTGATAGGTATTATTTTCTTATTTAAAATTAATTTTGATTGTCCAAATAGAGCAAGTAAGAACTTCAATTTCAAATTGAAATAAAGCAAGAGCATTCAAATGCTTCAGTAATGTTAGTCTCATGTTCAGATTCTTCCACCAGCTCCCTTTTCTATGTGGCTTGCCTTTCCTGGAGAGAAGAGCGTCAGAAACTGCACATTTGCTTGTTGGAAGAACTGGAAAGCATTTATTCCTTACAGACAGTGATGATGGAAGGCGACCACTTCTTCTTCAAATGGTTGATGACTGTGATGACATAAAATTCAGGTTATTTTCTGTATGCTCCTCCTTTTGTCTTCAGATATTCTTTTTAGGGCATCTTCATATTGTTGTTGAGTTGTATAGAAATGCATTTATTTTCAACGTATTGTCCATTAGCTGTCCAAAGAAGTTCAAGCATTTATAGGGCATCATGTCCTAGTGTAACATGTTCTCTTGTGCAGATCAGGATTGCGCTCTTTCAAACGACGTGTGGCATATGCGAATGCGAATTTTGACCGTATCCTTTAACTTCTTGAATGAAAAACTTGTGTTCATTATTTATTCTGAATTGCACATTTTACTTCTGACTATATACCCACTTAACCAGCTTCAAAGATATGGTGGGGTGGAGAACATCATCAATCCGGCGTCAACACGAGTTGCCAAAAGTATGTATCAGGAATGGTTTCATGTTTATGGTTTCTTCCCTGTAAGTAAACATTCTGATTTTTATTTGCACTTCCTGTTGCATGTGTTTACCTTTCTTCAACCCTTTTCACAGCACCGACTTCTTGTTCGTGATGAGAAGTATCCACATATTGTTCATGTTGATAGAGGAATTACAAACAGTAATGAAACCGAAGTCAATGCTAATCTCTATGACCCGGAAGGTATGCTGAATTTCTGTTGTCAGCTCTTCACTTGAGATGTACTAAGAGTCTAAGAGTCTAAGAAGAGCCATTTAACATTTTTTTTAATTCACATTATGGTTGCATACCGTGTAGTTTCCAGTCTCTTCTGATTGAGTTATTACATTGAACCTTTTGGGATTTGTTTAGCAGTTTTAGTAAGTTTGGTTGCATGGACTGATTTTGATGCTTTTATCAGTTTCCCGCATGCCCAGTTTAAAATTACTTTGCGCTTATCTTCATAATGAGCTGTTAGCTCGCCCAAACTTGTTAAGTCATTGTTCATCAGTTGTTGACAAGTGGCTATATTTTCCTTTGCATGTCCAGAGGAGATGATAAGAGGCCTGACACAAGTACCGTGGGAACGTGTTGATGTGAGCTTCCAGAAAAGTGGTCAAAGATTGGTTGCTCATAACACCATACAGGTACTATTTTTCACCTTTTGAACCTGCTGCTTGTATTTTGAGCAAAGTATTTGTTTTCATTGTTTTTTTTTTTGCGAAAATTCTGCTGATCTATCAATAATCATCAGTAGAAGTACAAACAGCCCAAGAGTAATAAAAATTACATATAGGTCTTTGGACCACCTAGAGACAACTACAAACTCTAGCACGAGTTGAAGGCGCACCGCCGTCCTCGCCCCTCCATCACCGGAGCCATGCAAAGCTTGTCGTAGTAGATAGGCGGGAAGTCGTCGTGCTATGGCCCCAAAGGACCAGCGCACCAGAGCAACAACCATCACCAATGATGACAATGGTAGATCGAAAGAGAGTGAGATTGACCTGAAACCACGCCAACGAATACGACCGGATCTCATGGGATCCGGGCACACGACTCCGGCCCCCCCCCCCCCCCCCCCCCGATGACGCTAGACGCACCACCGGAATGAGGATAGGGCGGGGACGACCTTATTCTGACTTCACATGTAGCCGCTGCCTCATTATCCCGAAAAAGACACTGGAAAACAACCTAAACAAAGAACGAAAACCCTCCCGCCGGCGAGGAGCCGTGGTTTGCCACACCTCCAAGGCCCCAATGCCACCGGAGGCAGAGCGGACCAGCGGCGTCGCTGGCGAAGGGAACAGAACCCTAGATGAGTTCTCCTGGTCGCCTTCCAATCCTCTAGAGTCCTGTACCGGTTCATGGAAAACAGTATTGTTTTCATTATTGGCATCGCAATAATCACTTTGAATCTTGCTGCTTCCATCTAGTGGCATCTGAACTTTGCTCGGAGAATCTGAGGGGCATTCTTTTAGTTGCATGTGAATCTAGTCCAATGCACTCTGATATCATTAGCATAAATTGCTTGCATGGCATTGATACCCATGTTCTAGTATATTCGGCAGGAGGATAATTTACACATACTAATTCAGTACTTATAAAGAAGAAACATAAAGAACGTGAAGTGAAAATGACAATGGCTTAGTGGCAAAACCCTTTCAACAGTTTTTGGCCTCATTCACTGTTCCATACTAGAATATGCCGGTGTGACAATACTTACATTCTGATGGTACTTCTCTTTACTCTATCAACGTCAGGTGAAGAGCTATTGGCTTAACTCAGACGGAGCTGACGTTATCAACCATATGATGGATAATTTTCTTGCCTAGTTCATGAATTCTAGAGTGCACTGCACCAATATTTCTGCTGATTTTCTTTACAAGACAGTTCAATTTTCCATAGGCAATTTGACCTTGTAGGTTATACATTCTTTTTTTTGTTCCACCCAAGTTCCAATATTGATTCTTTAGGTTTTATGTGCTCCAGATGCAGGTTAGACTCCAGCCTTTTTTTTTTCTTTCTGATCCACATTCCTCGCTGTCAACAAAGCTCCAAAGTGTAATTATAATCTGCCCCTACCTTTTTTTGTATTAGTGAAGTGAGCATACTTACATCAGTTACATGCAACACTGCAACCTGGTTAACGCTGCTCAGCCCATAGGGCCTGCAGAATTTAAACTGACTATCTGCCAGGAAGCTTCAAAGTGTAATTATAATCTGCCCCTACCTTTTTTTTTTGTATTAGTGAAGTGAGCATACTTACGTGCAACACTGCAACCTGGTTAACTCTGCTCAGCCCATAAGCCCTGCAGAATTTAAACTGTCTTATCTGCCAGTTTTGAAAAATTGTGGATTCTTACACCCTAGCCATCACTTTGGTCTCACTCCCACATCGGGCAAGATCAGATCTTGCAGTCCTCTGCCCGGTGCTCCTCCAGTACGTGTGGATACCATAGAGGTGTTGCATGTGTGAAGCTTGAGACGAAGGAGTTCATGGATCTGTGTAAGCTGTTTGTGGGATCAGACTGTACTTCGTGTTGTTGTACTCCATGAAATGCATTAGGGGCGCATTTGGTAGCCTGCATGAGAATCATGGCTCACTGGCGCAGCGGGACGCGTCGCAGACGGGCCATGGGCCATAAAAGCCATGTTGTTTGATGGCCTGCACAAAGTTTTTTTTGGCCCGTGGAGATTTGGGCTCTGCCTGTTTGGTACGTTGGATTTCAGGCATTGTAGGAGCCCAGAACGACGCCCGTGTTATGTGGTTGCAACCCAGAATCTGCTTCTGCTTACCTCTTACCTTCGGTGAGGTTACCAGCGATCAACAACACAAGCAAGAACACAATTCACAGTTTAGGCAAACTTAGCACTGATCATAGTTCAAACATGGTCATAGTTCACGACACATTACGATCATAGTTCACGACACACTATACACGATCATAGTTCAACAGACGGCGGGAAGCAACTAGACACAGACATGGTAGCAGCGACACAGAACCAGGTTAGCTTCGCCATGGTAACGGCACACGGTCATCACCTCAGTGCAGGTGTGGTCGAAGATGACCACATTGTACTAGAAGGTGGACACCTTCTTGAAGATGAGGAACTGGCCTATCTGCAGCTGATGAGCGACGGCGAAGGCCGCCCACCCCTAGTCGATGTATGCGTCATCGCCTTCTCTCACCGTAGTCATCCTCCAGTAGCAGCCAGTGTTGGTGGTGACGATGATGTTCGAAGGAATTTCTCCGAACCACCTGACGAAATCATGAGGGATCCGTAGCCGGTTGAAGGTGGGTCTGAAAACGATACGCAGAACTGGTCCGGCCATATGTCCGGCTGGAAGTGGCCGACGTTAGCCGCCCTTCGCTTCTTCGACGGTCCCTCCTCGGGGGTCTCAGTAGGTGACCCAAGCTTGAGCTTCTCAGTCTGCCACAAGAACACATGGCATTAGAGGTGTGCCTGCTCACAAGTATATAGATGAAAACGAACATTGAAAACATGTGATGCCTCATACATTGGCTCGCACGGTAGCTCAAGGGACTGCCCTCAAACTAAGTCTAGTGTGCAAGTAATCACGCACACGACTAAGTTTGAGGGCAGCACCTTGCCTTCCAGTGTGCCATTGTTCAATCATTGGTCAATGCACTACACAAACAAAATGAGGCATCATATATTGGATCACACGGTAGGCAAAGGGACTGTTCGCAAACTAAGTCTAGTGTGCAAGTAATATGACACACATGACTAAGTTTGAGGGCAGCACCCTGCCTTCCGTTGTGCCATAGTTAAATCATTGGCCATTGCACAACTGAAGAAGTACAAAGCATAGGCCTCATGCAATGAGCACATACGGAGGAGATGTTTGATCAGAACCAATGGCATGGTGATGTTCAGTCATGCTATAGGTTCTGATCAATCATCTCCTCACACTATGATTCCCGGTTACAATCATCGGCCTAGTTCAATCAGAAACAACACAATCTAGGGCAAACTAGCGCGACTCATTCCGCACAACAATCTGAACATGCTAAACCCCAGCACAAAAAACCCTTCCCCTCTTTGCATGCAGAGTAACATCTGGCAGTTCCAGCAATCCAAAGTCCGATCTAAGAAGGATCTACCGTAATCCGATACTAGAGTAACAAATCTAAGCAAATCGAGACCGTGAAAAACAAGAACTGGACAAGAACAACAAGAAATCGGGACGACCACCTTGCAAACATCAATCCGAACGCTATCCTAACGGAAACCCTAGTATATCTAATCTGCATGTCATCGCAAATGACCGACAATGGCATGTTATGGTAGAACGAGTACGAAGGTGAGAAGGAGAGGTCGTTACCGCCATTGTTCCGGCCGAGG
Organism: Lolium perenne; assembly: GCF_019359855.2. Lineage (NCBI taxonomy): Eukaryota > Viridiplantae > Streptophyta > Magnoliopsida > Poales > Poaceae > Lolium > Lolium perenne. The sequence goes on from NC_067250.2 coordinate 129,499,054, forward strand.
ACGAGCTCGAGGTCGCGGGTGAACTCGAGATGCCGATGAAGACTGTGGAGTAGGTTGCGGTCGATGTCCCGATGATGCTCGTCGACGTCTCCTCCTCCGGTACCGGTGCTCCTCCGTGCGGCGGTGCGACGGGTTGGTCGGCGGGAGGGAAACCGCCAGGTGATGTGACAGTTTGGGGGAGGTGAGAGTGTGGTCGCGAGTGAGGGGAAGGGGAGGGGTGTGGTGAGGCTAATTATAACGCGTGTTCCCGAAGGGACGCGGCGTCTTCAACTCCCTTCTCCACGCGTGCAGGCTTCTGGCCGCAACGGGGCCTGGCCCCGGAGAAACTGTCATTTCGGACGTTTCTCTAGAGCCTGTTCCGGGGGTGCTTTAAAACCCAGTTCATGCAAGAACGCAGTGGCTTGCAGGCATCCAAGCGGACCGGAATTTGTTGGCCCGATGCGAACCAAGGTCCATGCAGCCTAGCAAACGCGTCCTAGGTTCTCCGTGTTGTTCGTGCAGTGTAGTTCATGTCGTGTACTCCGTGCAATGTACTTTGTTTTCGGGCAGTGTATTTCATACACTTCGGGCGCGTTTGGTAGGCTGCATGCCCCTTGGCTCGCATCGGCCCAGCTTTTTTCGACCTGTTTGGTTACCTAGTCGACGCCGCGTTCTTGGAGGAATCGGTTCTCAAAGCATCATCGGGCCAGGCCCTGGAGGAACGTCCGGTTCGGACGTTTCTAGCGAGCCACCCACGTTTCCTTAGAAGTGGAGAACGCGGCGTCCTCCCAGAGCCACCGCGGGAGATGGCGGGAGATCGCGTAGGACGGCGAAATCTCGGCGCCATGAATTCGGTCATCGCGCTTGAATTTTCGCCAACGTATATAGGGGCGGCTCTCTCACCGACAAATCCAAATCCCCCATTCCCCCATTTCGATCTCATCTAGCATCCCCGATCTAGCGACATGGCCGGCTCTACCTCACCCGCACGGTCGGCGAGGCTTGCGGCGGCGACGACAGCTGTGGCGGCGGCTAGTGGCTGATGCGTGTAGTTGACACGTCCGTTGGGAACCCCAAGAGGAAGGTGTGATGCGCACAGTACCAAGTTTCCCTCAGTAAGAAACCAAGGTTTAATCGAACCAGTAGGAGTCAAGAAGCACGTTGAAGGTTGATGGCGGAGGAGTGTAGTGCGGCGCAACACCAGGGATTCCGACGCCAACGTGGAACCTGCACAACACAATCACAGAACTTTGCCCCAACGTAACAGCGAGGTTGTCAATCTCACCGGCTTGCTGTAAACAAAAGATTAGATGTATAGTGTGGATGATGATGTTTGTTTGCGAAGAACAGTAAAGAACAATTGCAGTAGATTGTATTTCAGATGTAAAGAATAGACCGGGGTCCACAGTTCACTAGCGGTGTCTCTCCCATAAGATAAATAGCATGTTGGGTGAACGAATTACAGTTGGGAAATTGACAAATAAAGAAGTCATAACAATGCACATACATATATCATGATGAGTACTATGAGATTTAATCAGGGCATTACGACAAAGTACATAGACCGCCATCCAGCATGCATCTATGCCTAAAAAGTCCACTTTCAGGTTATCATCCGAACCCCTTCCGGTATTAAGTTGCAAGCAACAGACAATTGCATTAAGTATGGTGCGTAATGTAATCAACACAAATATCCTTAGACAAAGCATCGATGTTTTATCCCTAGTGGCAACAGCACATCCACAACCTTAGAACTTTCATCACTTGTCCTGCATTTAATGGAGGCATGAACCCACTATCGAGCATAAATACTCCCTCTTGGAGTCACAAGTATCAACTTGGCCAGAGCCTCTACTAGCAACGGAGAGCATGCAAGAACATAAACAACTCATATATGATAGATTGATAATCAACTTGACATAGTATTCAATATCCATCGGATCCCAACAAACACAACATGTAGGATTACAAAGAAACGATCTTGATCATGATAGGCAGCTCACAAGATCGAGCATGATAGCACAATTAGGAGAAGACGACCATCTAGCTACTGCTATGGACCCATGGTCCAGGGGTGAACTACTCACACATCAATCCGGAGGCGATCATGGCGATGAAGAGTCCTCCGGGAGATGATTCCCCTCTCCGGCAGGGTGCCGGAGGCGATCTCCTGAATCCCCCGAGATGGGATTGGCGGCGGTTGCGTCTCTGGAAGGTTTTCCGTATCGTGGCTCTCGGTACTGGGGGTTTCGCGACGGAGGCTTTAAGTAGGCGGAAGGGCAGGTCAGGAGGCGTCACGAGGGGCCCACACGCTAGGGCCGCGCGGCCCTGTTGTGTGGCCACCTCGTGGCCCCACTTCTTACCCTCTTCGGTCTTCTGGAAGCTTCGTGTGAAAATAGGACCCTGGGCGTTGATTTCGTCCAATTCCGAGAATATTTCCTTACTAGGATTTCTGAAACCAAAAACAGCAGAAAACAAAGAATCGGCTCTTCGGCATCTCGTCAATAGGTTAGTGCCAGAAAATGCATAATAACGACATATAATGTATATAAAACATGTGAGTATCATCAATAAAGTAGCATGGAACATAAGAAATTATAGATACGTTTGGGACGTATCAAGCATCCCCAAGCTTAGTTCCTACTCGCCCTCGAGTAGGTAAACGATAACAAAGGTAATTTCTGAAGTGACATGCTATCATAATCTTGATCAATACTATTGTAAAGCACATGAGATGAATGCAGTGATTCGAAGCAATGATGAAGATAATGAGTAAACAAATGAATCATATAGCAAAGACTTTTCATGAATAATACTTTCAAGACAAGCATCAATAAGACTTGCATAACAGTTAACTCATAAGCAATAAATTCTTAGTAGAAAGCTTTGAAACAACACAAAGGAAGATATAAGTTTCAGCGGTTGCTTTCAACTTCAACATGTATATCTCATGGATAATTGTCAACACAAAGTAATATAACAAGTGCAATAGGTAAACATGTAAGAATCAATGCACACAGTTTACACAAGTGTTTGCTTCTAAGATAGAAAGAATAGGTAAACTGACTCAACAATAAAGTAGAAGAAAGGCCCTTCGCAGAGGGAAGCATGGATTACTATTTTTGTGCTAGAGCTTTTCATTTTGAAAACAATAAACAATTTTGTCAACGGTAGTAATAAATCATATGAGTTATGTATAAGATATCTTATAAGTTGCAAGCCTCATGCATAGTATACTAATAGTGCCCGCACCTTGTCCTAATTAGCTTGGATTAACACGGATTATCATTGCATAACATATGTTTCAACCAAGTGTCACAAAGGGGTACCTCTATGCCGCCTGTACAAGGGTCTAAGGAGAAGGTTCGCATTGGATTTCTCGCTTTTGATCATTCTCAACTTAGACACCCATACCGGGACAACATAGACAACAGATAATGGACTCCTCTTTTAATGCTTAAGCATTCAACAACAGTTAATATTTCTCATAAGAGATTGAGGTTTTATGTCCAAACTGAAACTTCCACCATGATTCATGGCTTTAGTTAGCGGCCCAATGTTCTTCTCTAACAGTATGCATACTCAAACCATTTGATTGTGAAAACCGTCCTTACTTCAGACAAGACGAACATGCATAGCAACTCACATGATATTCAACAAAGGTAAAAGAGTTGATGGCGTCCCCAGAAAACATGGTTACCGCTCAACAAGCAACTTACTAAGAAATAAGACACATAAGTACATATTCTTCACCACGATAGTTTTTAAGCTATTTTGTCCCATGAGCTATATATTGTAAAGGTAAAGAATAGAAATTTTAAAGGTAGCACTCAAGTAATGTACTTTGGAATGGCGGAGAAATACCATGTGGTAGGTAGGTATGGTGGACACAAATGGCATGGTTATTGGCTCAAGAATTTGGATGCACGAGAAGAATCCCTCTCAATACAAGGCTAGGCTAGCAAGGTTGTTTGAAGCAAACTCAAGTATAAAAGGTGCAGCAAGACTCACATATAAACATATTGTAAGCATTATAAGACTTTACATCGTCTCCTTGTTGTTCAAACACCTTAACCAGAAAATATCTAGACTTAGAGAGAACAATCATGCAAACCAAATTTTAACATGCTCTATGTAGTTATTCATTAATGGGTATAAGGTACATGATGCAAGAGCTTAAACAAGATCTATATGAGCACAACAATTGCCAAGTATCACATTATTCAAGACATTATACCATTTACCACATGCGGCATTTTCCGTTTCCAACCATATATCAATGAATGAGGTAGTTCAACTTTCGCAATGAACATTAAAGATAAAGCTAAGAACACATGTGTTCATACGAAACAGCGGAGTGTAATATCTCCAATATAAAGAATGCTAGGATCCAACTTTATTCAAACAAAATAAAAACTAAAGCAAACAGACGCTCCAAGCAAAGCACATAAGATGTGACGGAATAAAAATATAGTTTCACTAGAGGAACCTGATAATGTTGTCGATGAAGAAGGGGATGCCTTGGGCATCCCCAAGCTTAGATGCTTGAGTCTTCTTGAAATATGCAGGGATGAACCACGGGGGCATCCCCAAGCTTTTACTTTTCACTCTTCTTGATCATATTGTATCATCCTCCTCTCTTGATCCTTGAAAACTTCCTCCACATCAAACTCGAAACAAACTCATTAGAGGGTCAGTGCATAATTCATATATTCAGAGGTGACATAATCATTCTTAATACTTCTGAACATTGCACAAAGCTACTGAAAGTTAATGGAACAAGAAATCCATCAAACATAGCAAAACAGGCAATGCGAAATAAAAGGCAGAATCTGTCAAAACAAAACAGTCCGTAAAGACGAATTTTAAAATGGCACCAGACTTGCTCAGATGAAAATGCCCAAATTGAATGAAAGTTGCGTACATATCTGAGGATCACGCACGTAAATTGGCAGATTTTTCTGAGTTACCTACAGAGAATTCTGCCCAGATTCGTGACAGCAAGAAATCTGTTCCTGCGCAGTAATCCAAATCTAGTATTGACTTTACTATCAAAGACTTTACTTGGCACAACAATGCAATAAAATAAAGATAAGGAGAGGTTGCTACAGTAGTAACAAATTCCAAGACTCAAATATAAAACAAAGTACTGTAGTAAAAACATGGGTTGTCTCCCATAAGCGCTTTTCTTTAACGCCTTTCAGCTAGGCGCAGAAAGTGTGAATCAAGTGTTATCAAGAGATGAAGCATCGACATCATAATTTGTTCTAATAATAGAATCATAAGGTAACTTCATTCTCTTTCTAGGGAAGTGTTCCATACCTTTCTTGAGAGTAAATTGATATTTAATATTACCTTCCTTCATATCAATGGTAGCACCAACATTTCGAAGAAAAGGTCTTCCCAATATAATGGGACAAGATGCATTGCATTCAATATCCAAGACAACAAAATCAACGGGGACAAGGTTATTGTTAACCATAATACGAACATTATTAATCCTCCCAAAGGTTTCTTCGTAGCATTATCAGCAAGATTAACATCCAAATAACAATTTTTCAATGGTGGCAAGTCAAGCATATCATAGATTTTCTTAGGCATAACAGAAATACTTGCACCAAGATCACATAAAGCATTACAATCAAAATCATTGACCCTCATCTTAATGATGGGCTCCCAACCATCTTCTAACTTCCTAGGAATAGAAGTTTCAAGTTTTAGTTTATCTTCTCTAGCTTTTATGAGAGCATTTGTAATATGTTTTGTAAAGGCCAAATTTATAGCACTAGCATTAGGACTTCTAGCAAGTTTTTGTAAGAACTTTATAACTTCAGAGATGTTACAATCATCAAAATCTACACCATTATGAGCTACAGCAATGGGATCATTGTCCCCAATGTTGGAAAAAAATTCAGCAGTTTTATCACGAGCAGTTTCAGCAGTTTTAGCAATTTCAGGTAATTTTGCACGCTTTGCACTAGGAGTAGAAACATTGCCAACACCAATTATTTCACCATTGATGGTAGGAGGTGTAGCAACATGTGAATCATTATCATTACTAGTGGTGGTAATAGTCCAAACTTTAGCTACATTATTCTCTTTAGCTAGTTTTTCATTTTCTTCTCTATCCCACCTAGCTCGCAATTCAGCCATCAATCTTGTATTCTCATTAATTCTAACTTGGATGGCATTTGCTGTAGTAACAATCTTATTATCAATATCCTTATTAGGCATAACTTTCAATTTTAAAAGATCAACATCAGAGGCAAGTCTATCAACCTTAGAAGCAAGAATATCAATTTTATCAAGCTTTTCCTCAACAGATTTGTTAAAAGCAGTTTGTGTACTAATAAATTCTTTAAGCATGGCTTTAAGACCAGGGGGTACACTCCTATTATTGTTGTAAGAATTACCACAACCATTACCATTAGCAGAAGGATATGGCCTATAATTGTTACCAGAATTATTCCTATAAGCATTGTTATTGAAATTATTATTTTTAACGAAATTCACATCAACTTGTTCTTCTTGGGCAACCAATGAAGCTAAAGGAACATTATTTGGATCAACATTAGATCTACCATTCACAAGCATAGACATAATGCGGTGACCCAGCATACCACTGCATGTTGTAGTATACAAGTCGTTGATATGATCTTTGTGAAGGGACTTCTTCACAAATTGCCATATCCCTCAGAGTGGTACAACAGAAACATTGCAGGTCATAACACTCCATACTTTATTACAAACATTGTCTTAACAAGTTGGTATTCTCACAGGTCCTATGAGAACACCCTAAGATACTACTAAAGTACGATTACAACTCATACTATAGATGAAAGAGCTCAACAACTTATTTAGGTAAGTTCTACGCTGCTCGGCTCTATGATGCTAGGTATATCATTACTCCTCCACCTCCGTGTCATCTGATCCGTAGACTATCCCATAGTCTACGCCTTCCACTCCGCCGGTAAGATCGGGTTCTTCGTAGACCAGCTCGTAACTTCCTTCTGGTGCTCCATCGTTGATAGCCTCCACTTCCGGATCACAGTCTAGCAAGGGTGTCGAAAGAAAGTGAGTACAGAGGTACTCAGCAAGTTCTAAAAGAATAAAAAGGTGTTTGATGCACTAGCTACGACCATTGATCAGGAAATCGCAGGTCAATGCATGTTTTGAAAACATTTCTTCAAAAGGTTGCTTTTATTATGAAAACTATGCCCGTCAGTCTTCACAGGTTGACTAGAACTTCGTGGAGTTCCTTTCCTGCCGCGTTCGCAGTTCTCTTCCCGGAACAGGGAGTGACAGCCACAATTTGATACACTCTGCAGAGGTGCGTTACTTTTCCCACAAGAGATCTCACCCTTTTTGCCATCCGCAGGGACTTGCCCCCGTTCACACTTCCTTTGGTGTGAGGCCAGGTATAAAGATCCAAGCCCACACCGCCTTCTCCGCGACTGCAAACCCACCCTTTTGTCCAACCGTACACCTCCAGTAGACTTCCCCCGATAATACGGCTTTACTCATGGTGTACTCCGGACAATCCTTTATAGATCGTAGAGCCATCATCACTAATGGATGGGGATTTAAAAGGCCATCCCAACCTACGGCAGTGCCTCCAACACCCCGCCGGCTCTACCAATCCGTTGGCGTGCAGAAGGGAAAAGATACGACTGGCTTCCCCAGAGCCATTATAGATCTCATGGTCAACGCGGTTTGTACGGCGCTAGAATCACTGGACGGCATTGGTAATTTAATCCTAGGGTGATATAACCCATTGCAATGGAACCTCCACCATATCAACACATACCATGGTTCCATTGCCAGCCACATAGTCATATTCATAGTTGGAAAGTAACATTTTATTTGCAATGCAGGAATGATAAGTATATAGCTTTGCATTCAAGTAGTAGAAAATAATCAAGTTGACATGAGCAAGGGTGAACTTGCCTGTGGATTGCGAGATAGTGCAGTTCAATGCAGTTGATGGAACCTGGACCTCGGGTTCTGTAAGAAGCATCATTGTCCGGTAAGGACAATGTTATAAAATCCAAATAATGCAATTATGGATGGATTATTTTATGTTGAATCCCTTTACCCTGTTAAGTTATAGCCATTTAGGGTTGTATTTAAGATTTATGTCTTTGACGGTAATTTACAGTTGATTTAAAAGTATTAATCATTGTAATTCACACAAAGTACAACAATTCAAAGTAAAACTATTTACTTGGTGATTCCCTTAATCATTCCAAAAATAATTGAAAATTATAGAGTTACCTCTATAGTTTTTGGAATAAAAAGGAGTATGGTATTTTTCTGGGAAAAATACCCTTTTCCAAAAGAAATGACTTGGAATAGTAGAATTTCATTTTGAAATGTTTGAAAATAAGTATTTGAACTTATTTGAGATTTTTCTTTGAAATTTAAATACAAGTAAATAATAATTTTAAATTCCAAGTTATTATTTGAATTCTTAAAATTCATAATTTTGAATTTGTTTCATAAATTCCATTTCATATTTTATTCTTGTTAAGATTTATTTTTCATTCATTAATCCAATTTTTAGTGGATTTTTAGAGTTGTATTTGATTTATTAAAATTTGGTAAAGTTCTGGCCTTTTATTAAATGTAAAGAGACCAAAATACCCCCCTGGACCCATATTGGGCCCAGCCCATTTACCTAAGCCCATGGGACAGCCCACTAAGGCTTGCCCCATAGCGGCTCGGTGGAGCCGAACGGCCCACCGCACTCTCACTCACTCGGCCCTCTCACTCGCTCAACCTAACCCTAATCTCTCTCGCGACGCCCTGGCGATGGCGTCGCCGCCATGGCCGCCGCCTTGCTCCGGACATCGTCGTGCTTCCCTGACCTCGCCACCTACCTGATCTGGACCGCCGCGAGACGATCTATCAATCAGTCCGCGTGGTTTCCTCGATTGCTTCCTCTCCTGGCGAATCGCCTCCTCTCTGGATCTCGTGGAAAATCGCCTTGGGCGACTGGGTGATCTCCGATGAGCTCTCGCCCTCGCCGTCGACGTGTGCGCCTCCGAGACCGACCTGGCGCGGGTGCTGCTTGCAGTACCTGTGCCGTCGTCTCCGTGCCGTGCTGCTGTGGTGGTGTTCGTCGGCGTAACGCCGGCGCCTTCCCTGGCTTTGCAGCTGCTATGGCCGCGCGAGCACTGCCTCGCCATGCCATAGCCTCTGCCACCAGGCGCGTGTAAGTTGCCCTGCTCCTTCTCCTACCTGTGCGCCTCTCCAAGCTACTGTGCTTCTTCTTCCTTATGCTCTGTTGCTTTCTGGTGATCCTGTGATCACACAGAACTCTGCTATGGTTACTTAATCCTCCTAGGCTTCCCTTTGCTGCAAGCTCATGGCTCAATCACCAGTTTCTGGTACTGGCCAGTGTTGCCTTGCTTGCTGTACATGCTCTGTTTGCTTATCTGTTGCTCCTAGCCTGCTTGAATCTTGCTATGCTCTGTTGTGCTTGCTTATGAGCTTGCTATGCCATGCAGTACTTGCTTATGGGCTTGCTTGTGCTTACTGGCATGTTACACTTGCTTGTCTAGGTGTGCTGTGGTTCATCAGTGACACTTGTGAGTGTGCCAGTGGTGCCTGTGATATGCTTCAGTGCTTCCTCTGCAAGCCAATGATCCATTGGATCATTCCTTGCTTGTTGGCTAACCTCTCTGTGTAGCTTGGCTTGCTATAATTGATCCATTGATCAATTCAATTGTCAGTGATAGCTTACTGGCTAATACTGTGACTAAGTGATTCAATTATCTTGTGATGCTGATGCTCAAGCATCACTATGATGTTTCTTACTTGTGCTGTTGCCCATCTTAGCTACCTAGACTTGCTCTAGTGGCTATAGATTAACTGTGTTGCTTAACAGTATGCTACTGTCAGTGCTTAGCATGGATCTGTGATAAATTCATGCTTGCATTATTTAAATTATGATGAACTGCTTATGCAGTGATGATTAAATTACTTGCTTGTCTATGAATTTGCTGTTCATGATTCTTTTACAAGCAAATAGAGTCTGAATCCATTTCTGGATAGTGATGCTTTGTATTTGGCTTGGCCTTGGGATGGTTCTAAGTGTGCTGTGACCTCAGTAGCAAGGCTACTGACTGGTTGCTCACATGGTTGGTTGGATCTTGTTGGCTACTCATCTTTGCTTGCATATTTGGGGATCATAATAAATATGAATGCCAATATGCTTGCCTGTGAAGAAATCTAGGGTTTCCTGATGGTTGTATGCTTGGGATTTACTGTGTAGTCTTAGCTGCTAATCTATGCCATCTACTGGTGCTATCTATGCATCTAATCTGGCTAGTGTGTGCATCTGTGCATATGTGCTAGTTTTTGTGTATAAGATCTGTACCTAGATGCTTTTTATTTTAGTGGCTTTTGACTGGCAGTATTCCTTGGTTAAAACCAAGTGATGATCTACCCATATGAGCATCTGCTCATCCCATGCTTATTTCATGCATATGATGGATTAGATCCATTGGATCTATCCAGGTATTTGGTATACCTTGTTCCAGCTCCTAGAAAGAAATGTTTTGTTGATGCAGACTTGGGTTTGTGTCACAGCCCTTCACCTCCAGATTTTGGATGATCTTCTCAGGTCACCATGATTCCTGGTGGTTGAGTGGGTGTGTGTTGGTTCTGTTCTTGAGCAAGCCTGGATGAACTGTGCTTGTTCTTGCTTCACCCTTACCTGGTGAATCCTTATCTGGTCGACTGGTTACTGTTTCTAGGGTTTGTGCCCCTTTTATATGAACCCTACTTCTGTTCTTGTAATGACACACAAGCCTGGCTTGCTTTGGTGACTAAGCTTGTGCATTGCCTTGCTGTGGCCTGCCCAGCACACATGAGCTGTGTGCTCTCATATGCTGAAACTTGAGCCCCTGGTGGTGCTCAGGTTTGGTCTGCTGCTGCCCTTATCTTGTGCTGTCCAGGTTTTGGACAAGCACAAGTGTACTGTGACAGTTTCACTGTCCAAACTAAACTTTGTGTTATTTCTACTAACTGTCCAAACTGAATCTGGTTAACACTTATATTCTGGTTAGTATTTGTTCTTTGTTTTGCAGGTTTTGAAGATGAATATGACCATGAAGATATACTTCAAGTCATTTAGTCTAGGTTTTAGTTTAGGAGCAATATTGTAATCTTCATTTTCATTTCTGTTTATTATTCATCAATTCTTGTATCAAGAATATTGTAAAGACTTTGTAATCTGTGTTGTGATATCAATAAAGCCCAAGTTTTTGTTTATGAGCTTTTGCTTTATGTAATATTTATATTCTGAATTAAATGTTATATTTATTATTCACTTTGTAATTCAAAGTTATTTGATTTCATAAGTTGTGTTTAAATTATGTATTCCATATTTATATTGTTCAATGCTTATTGTTAAATGTATTAACACTTGTCAAATGAAATCAATTCCCCAAATCAACAAGATACAAAAGAGATCATGTCGAAATTTCCCTAACTCACATTGCCTAACCCTAAGTGCAAAATGAGAGAGAATCTCGATCCCTCTTAGGTTTAGTTGCAATAAGGCGCGAAAATTTCCCCCGTTTTGCGATGAAATGCACATCCCATTTCTAAATCTACCCTTCGTTGTTCCTATGTTCTGGGTTATTACAGCCTCTCCCCCTTAACAGAAACTTCGTCTCGAAGTTAAGATTGGTACCTGAACATCTCGGGGTAAGATTTCCGGAGTTCTTCTTCTGTCTCCCAAGTGGCTTCTCGCTCAGGATGATGTTGCCATTGCACTTTGCAGTATTTGGTTGCCCTGTTTCTTAACTTCTTCCATTGTACTTCTAGGATCTTTTCAGGCCTTTCCACATAAGTTAGATCAGATTGCAATTCTATTTCTTCATATGTGATGGGATCATCCGGTGCCTTCAAACACTTCCTGAGTTGTGAAACATGAAATACATTGTGAACTTGACTTAGTTGTGCTGGTAACTCCAACTCAAAAGCTGTTCCTCGATTCTGACTAAGTATCTTAAACGGTCCTATATATCGAGGACTTAACTTTCCTTTCACTCCGAACCTCTTAAGTCCTTTCATTGGGCTAACCTTTAAATAAACCATGTCTCCTACTTTCGGTTCCCAATCTCTTCTCTTTAAGTCGGCGTAACTCTTCTGACGACTCTGAGCTATTTTGAGTCTATCTCAGATCACCTCGATGACTTCTTGTCTCTCCTTGATGTAGTCCGGTGTAAACTCCTTGTTTTCTCCGGTTTCAAACCAACAAATTGGTGATCTACACTTCCTTCCGTACAATGCTTCGTACGGTGCCATCTGGATGCTACTCTGATAACTATTGTTATATGAGAACTCTGCTAAAGGTAAATGGTCCTCCCATGAGCCTCCAAAGTTCAGAGCACAAGCTCTAAGCATATCTTCAAGTATTTGATTGGTTCTTTCGGTTTGTCCTCCGGTTTGTGGATGATATGCTGTACTGAAATCCAACTTGGATCCCAAAGATTCTTGTAGTTGTTTCCAGAATGCTGATGTGAAAATTGAACCTCTATCTGAGACTATCTTCTTTGGTACTCCATGCTTACTCACAATTTCCTTCACATATATATCCACAAGCTTTTCTGCAGTATCCTTTGTGTTTACGGCTATGAAATGAGCACTCTTGGTAAGTCTATCCACTATTACCCATATCATATCCTTCTTCTTACTAGTCATTGGCAAACCAGTAACAAAATCCATTCCTATTTCATCCCACTTCCATTCCAGTATCTCTAGTGGTTTGAGTAATCCCGCAGGACTCTGATGCTCCGCCTTCACTCGTTGACATGTATGACATTCCGAGACATGTTGTGCTATTTCTCTTTTCATGTTGTTCCACCAGAACATCTCCTTCAAATCCATATACATCTTAGTACTTCCTGGATGTATGGAATAAGGGGTTTCATGTGCTTCCTTTAATATGATTGACTTTACTTCTGGATCATCTGGTACACAGATCCTTTTCTGCAAGTATAATGAATCAAAATCCCCTAGATGGAATTCCGATGGTCTTCCTTCACCAATCCTCTTGATTTCCTCTTGTATGAACAAATCATCCGCTTGCTTTCGGATAATCTCATATTTCAAGTCTGAGTACATCTCATCCATAATCCTCATGGTTGCTATACTTCCTTTGACATCACCTTGAATAAACAAAATCTGAGCATCCTCTAACTCTTTCCGAAGTTCCTTTGGAATCTCCCATTCCGTAGGTTGATTCTCCGTACTTTTCCTACTTAGGGTATCTGCTACTACATTAGCTTTGCCTGGTGTATAGTTGATCTTATGGTCGTAATCCTTAATCAACTCTAACCATCTCTTCTGCCTCATGTTTAATTCCTTCTGAGTGAAGAAATATTTCAAACTTTTGTGATCGGTGTATAACTCACACTTGGATCCATATAGAAATTGTCTCCAACTCTTCAGAGCATACACAACTGCCGCTAACTCAAGATCATGTACTGGGTAGTTGTGTTCATGTGGTTTCAACTGCCTTGATCCATAAGCTATGACCTTCTGATCTTGCATAAGAACACATCCAAGTCCATTCTTGGAAGCATCACAATACACCGTGTAATCCTTTCCAGGTTCAGGAACTGCTAACACCGGTGCTGTGGTTAACTTATCTTTGAGTGTTTGGAAACTGGCTTCACACTCATCTGTCCACACAAATGGAGTATTTTTCTTGAGTAACTTGGTCATTGGTCCTGCAATCTTGGAAAATCCCTCTATGAATCTCCGATAGTAGCCTGCCATACCAAGAAATCCTCGTATCTCCTTAGCATTTTTAGGTGATTTCCATTCCAATACGGACTGAACCTTGCTTGGATTCACCGCTATGCCTTCTTTGGTTATGACATGTCCAAGAAATTCAACACTATCTAACCAAAATTTGCACTTGCTGAACTTCGCATATAGCTAATGTTCCCTCAAAGTTTGCAAAACTATCTTTAAATGCTTGGTATGTTCTTCTTTATCTTTGGAATAGATTAGAATATCATCTATGAACACTATCACAAACTTGTCCAAGTACTTCATGAATATCTTGTTCATCAGATTCATGAAAATTGCTGGTGCATTTGTTAGTCCAAATGGTACAACCAAGTATTCATGGTGTCCATACCTTGATACGAACGCTGTTTTTGGTACATCCTCCTTCTTGATCTTGATTTGATGGTATCCTGACCTTAAATCTATCTTCGAGAAGACTCCCGCTCCTTGAACTTGATCAAAAAGGTCTTGAATTCTAGGTAAAGGATACTTGTTCTTGATAGTGACATTGTTCAAATTTCTGTAATCTCCACACATCCTCTTTCCTCCATCTCTTTTATCCACAAAAATAACTGGTGTACCCCATGGTGACACACTTTCTTGAATGAATCCCTTCTGTTCTAACTCATCAATCTGAGCTTTCAGTTCCACTAATTCCTTTGGCCCCATCTTATATGGTGGTTGTGCTATTGGTGTTGTGCCTGGAATCAGATCGATTGTGAATTCTATCTCTCTATCGGGTGGCATTCCCGGTAGTTCCTTAGGAAATACATCCTTAAACTCATTCACTACAGGAATATCTTCAATTCTCACTTCCTTCAGGCTATTTAGTTCCAATCCGATCTCCAACTCACTGTACTTATCTCCTTGGAACACTATTCGACCTCCGATGGAGTTGCGAAGTGATACTGTTTTGTCTCCACAGTTAATCACCGCTCCATTTTCTGTCAACCAATCCATCCCTAGGATGACTGATATGTCCTTCATGGGTATGATGAATAGGTCCGCGAAATACACACAGTCACATATGGTTAGGACTTGTGCTTCTTTCACGTGGGTTACTAAGATCGTTCCCCCCGCGGATAGAATAGTTATAGGGGTTTCTAACTTAGAACATCTAAGCCCGAATCTTTCCACAAACTCCAATGCAAGAAATGATGTGGTTGCTCCAGTATCAAATAATACTTTGCCAGGATGAGTAAGAATGCTTAGCGTACCTAAAACTGTTTGATCCGACTCTTCCGCTTGTTCCAAAGATGTGCAATTCAGCTTTCCATAAGGCTTTCCCTTCTTGTTGTTGTAGTTGTAGTTGCGGTTGTTGTTGTTGTTGTTGTTGTTGCGGTTGTTGTTGTTGTTGTTGTTGTTTCCACCTCGTCCTCCAGAGCTCTGTCCGCTCCAAGACGCCTTGTTTGGACACTCCGGCTTGATGTGTCCTTCCTTCCCACAACCATAACAAATGATTCTGGGTTTCTGACAATCCTTCTGCAAATGACCCCTTAGGCCACAATTGTTGCAGATGATTTGGCTGATTGGATTCTGATTCTGACCTCCCCGGCTGTATTGATTACCAGTAGGTCTGTATCGGGGTTTGAAACTCCGATCAGGTGTTGGTTTACTGATTGGGTACTTCCTTGGCTCTATACGAGCCCTCTTCCTCCTGTCCTCTTGGACTTGCCGGTAATCATCCTCGAAAGTGATTGCCGAGTCAATCAGTTCCTGGAATTCGGCAGTCCTTGCCAACCTCAGTTGCATCTTCATGTATGGATTCATGCCTTTCATGAACCGGTTCTTCCGCTTCTCCTCTGTATCTACATCCTCAGGTGCATACCTGGATAACCTGTTGAAATCCCGAACATACTACATGATTGGTGCAGTATTCTGTCTTAATTCTTCAAATTCCCTCTTCTTCAGCTCCACCACGCTGTCCGGAACATGAGTATCCCGAAACTTCTTCTTGAACTCCTCCCAGGTGAACACCTTATCAGGAGGGTGTACTGCTACAAGGTTCTCCCACCATGACGCTGCTGGTCCTGACAACAGATAAGTGGTATATCTGATCTTCTCCTCATCGTTGCAACCAACGGTTTTCAGCTTCCGTTCCGTATCCATGAGCCAGTCTTCAGCATCCATTGGTTCTGGAGCTGATGTAAATGGTAGTGGTCTTGCATTTTGGAAGTCCGATAGTGTTACTCCCTTGCCTTCATTACCCCTATCATTGATGACGTGGGTAAAGAAATCTTGCATGTTCTTGCTCTGGCTTTCCTGGTAACGCCTCCTATCTTCCTCCATTGACCTCATATACTGTTGGAAGTCTGGGTGCATCATTGGGTGTGGTGGTGGTGCGTTCTCTGCTCTAGCTGCTGCATCTGCCTCCTCTTTTTCTCTTGCTTCCCGCTCTCTGCGAGCCTCTTCGGTTTCTACTAACGCCATTTCCCCCTAGTCCTGTAACAAAGAGCGATTACTCATAATTACACCATGCGAATGTTTTCTGAGCTCAACTCATTGCCCAGAACTAGTCACACAATAAAATCAAGAAGCAAATCCAAAACAAACATTTATTATGTATATACACCGTATAATACATAACACACTCACAAACTTATATTACATGTGGTATATATAAACCACTTATTTGGCTTAAAGCCCAAGCCAACGGGAATTTAAAATACGTTCTATTACAATACCACCTAGATTACTTTATTCTTCCTTGGAACTCTACTCCTCGTCATCATAGCTCGCCTCCGCGTACATCCCTGGGGTCCATCCGGTACAGCGGTTTGTCTTCCGGACACCGTCCGGAATGAAGGTTCTTCCCGTAGGTATGTAGTCTGAATCGGACGAAGTGCCGAGACAGAGATCTGTCATGCCAAAGTAACTAGATAAAGACTCATACATATCCCCAGTGGAATACAGCTCATCTTCTCCTGTCATCCATGGAGGATTCCTATTCACTTGACCCCTCATCTTCTTCTTCTTCTTTTTCTTTGTTCCAGAACTCTCACCTACGACATACTGGGATGTTTTGGGTAACCCCATCTCCAAATCTAAAGAAATGGAGTTGGTGTCTTTCTCTTTCTGCCCATAGCTTTGGTTAACATTCTGGTTAACCGCGCCTCCTTCATCCTCTGACTCACAAGTGATGGGTTCTCCTTCATCTCCAAATGGTTCCCCGAAACGCCAACCAGTCGAATTCTCGATTGGTGACTCCGAGCAGTTTAGGTTCCTGGAATCATCTCTCCCATATCCAGACTCATATGATGCTGACACGTGTGGATAGTGTGGGACAAAGTTGGGTGTAAGTGGATCTCTCTTGGGCAACTGGTCACTCAAATCTACATAGCTGTCTAGGCTAAAGAAAGGTGTAGTATGTTGTGGTTGTGCCCTCAAATCATGCATCCGAGCTTGGACTTTATCAGGGTCCGTGAACTCAGTTAGCATGTGGTCAATCTCACCTCTCATCTTCATGTGTAAAAGGTACATCGTGGTCAATAAAGACTTACAACTATCCATGTGCTGTGCTGCAGCTTCAGGACTTCTGTGTGCTAACACCAAATGATTCAGAGTGGGATCCTCATCTTCCTCGGCATGAGGTATATGAGAAAATTCTGAACATAGCAGTTCTACTGACTTATGCTGCCTTATCTCAAGGATTGCCTTGAATAGGCCCATGTGGTAGGCTGTGGTGATAGTTTTGGCTTCTCCGTATGGCATTATACGACTCATCAACAGTTTTTCCGGTAGTTGGACCGATACTCTGCACTTGGCTAGGATTTCCCCATCATAGTAGGTATACTTGATAACAGGTATCCGGGGATCACAATGAAGTTCCTTCAGCATCCCACACAGGAGAGCTGTTATTGGTCCATCATAATCACCGAGCCAACCCTCAACCTTCCTCAAAGTCCTCTTAGGAAACGTGTACGCCATTATGGCTGTATACAAAAGCAAAATATTAGTAGTGATAATGCATCATAATAGCTATAATAAAGAATTATCGCACTAAAATATATGGTTTTGCTATTCTCAAGTGAATAATCACCATATTTCTAGAGAATCCTTTACTATTTCTACTAGACTCCTACAGGTTTCTTCCCTATACTAGGTTTTTTTTTCCAACCTAAGGTCGCAACATTTGCTCTGATACCAGCTGCGGTGACCCAGCATACCACTGCATGTTGTAGTATACAAGTCGTTGATATGATCTTTGTGAAGGGACTTCTTCACAAATTGCCATATCCCTCAGAGTGGTACAACAGAAACATTGCAGGTCATAACACTCCATACTTTATTACAAACATTGTCTTAACAAGTTGGTATTCTCACAGGTCCTATGAGAACACCCTAAGATACTACTAAAGTACGATTACAACTCATACTATAGATGAAAGAGCTCAACAACTTATTTAGGTAAGTTCTACGCTGCTCGGCTCTATGATGCTAGGTATATCATTACTCCTCCACCTCCGTGTCATCTGATCCATAGACTATCCCATAGTCTACGCCTTCCACTCCGCCGGTAAGATCGGGTTCTTCGTAGACCAGCTCGTAACTTCCTTCTGGTGCTCCATCGTTGATAGCCTCCACTTCCAGATCACAGTCTAGCAAGGGTGTCGAAAGAAAGTGAGTACAGAGGTACTCAGCAAGTTCTAAATGAATAAAAAGGTGTTTGATGCACTAGCTACGACCATTGATCAGGAAATCACAGGTCAATGCATGTTTTGAAAACATTTCTTCAAAAGGTTGCTTTTATTATGAAAACTATGCCCGTCAGTCTTCACAGGTTGACTAGAACTTCGTGGAGTTCCTTTCCTGCCGCGTTCGCAGTTCCCTTCCCGGAACAGGGAGTGACAGCCACAATTTGATACACTCTGCAGAGGTGCGTTACTTTTCCCACAAGAGATCTCACCCTTTTTGCCATCCGCAGGGACTTGCCCCCGTTCACACTTCCTTTGGTGTGAGGCCAGGTATAAAGATCCAAGCCCACACCGCCTTCTCCGCGACTGCAAACCCACCCTTTTGTCCAACCGTACACCTCCAGTAGACTTCCCCCGATAATACGGCTTTACTCATGGTGTACTCTGGACAATCCTTCATAGATCGTAGAGCCATCATCACTAATGGATGGGGATTTAAAAGGCCATCCCAACCTACGGCGATTACCTCCAACACCCCGCCGGCTCTACCAATCCGTTGGCGTGCGAAGGAAAAGATACGGCGGCTTCCCAGAGCCATTATAGATCTCATGGTCAACGCGGTTTGTACGGCGCTAGAATCACTGGACGGCATTGGTAATTTAATCCTAGGGTGATATAACCCATTGCAATGGAACCTCCACCATATCAACACATACCATGGTTCCATTGCCAGCCACATAGTCATATTCATAGTTGGAAAGTAACATTTTATTTGCAATGCAGGAATGATAAGTATATAGCTTTGCATTAAAGTAGTAGAAAATAATCAAGTTGACATGAGCAAGGGTGAACTTGCCTGTGGACTGCGAGATAGTGCAGTTCAATGCAGTTGATGGAACCTGGACCTCGGGTTCTGTAAGAAGCATCATTGTCCGGTAAGGACAATGTTATAAAATCCAAATAATGCAATTATGGATGGATTATTTTATGTTGAATCCCTTTACCCTGTTAGGTTATAGCCATTTAGGGTTGTATTTAAGATTTATGTCTTTGACGGTAATTTACAGTTGATTTAAAAGTATTAATCATTGTAATTCACACAAAGTACAACAATTCAAAGTAAAACTATTTACTTGGTGATTCCCTTAATCATTCCAAAAATAATTGAAAATTATAGAGTTACCTCTATAGTTTTTGGAATAAAAAGGAGTATAGTATTTTTCTGGGAAAAATACCCTTTTCCAAAAGAAATGACTTGGAATAGTAGAATTTCATTTTGAAATGTTTGAAAATAAGTATTTGAACTTATTTGAGATTTTTCCTTGAAATTTAAATACAAGTAAATAATAATTTTAAATTCCAAGTTATTATTTGAATTCTTAAAATTCATAATTTTGAATTTGTTTCATAAATTCCATTTCATATTTTATTCTTGTTAAGGTTTATTTTTCATTCATTAATCCAATTTTTAGTGGATTTTTAGAGTTGAATTTGATTTATTAAAATTTGGTAAAGTTCTGACCTTTTATTAAATGTAAAGAGACCAAAATACCCCCCTGGACCCATATTGGGCCCAGCCCATTTACCTAAGCCCATGGGACAGCCCACTAAGGCTTGCCCCATAGCGGCTCGGTGGAGCCGAACGGCCCACCGCACTCTCACTCACTCGGCCCTCTCACTCGCTCAACCTAACCCTAATCTCTCTCGCGACGCCCTGGCGATGGCGTCGCCGCCATGGCCGCCGCCTTGCTCCGGCCATCGCCGTGCTTCCCTGACCTCGCCACCTACCTGATCTGGACCGCCGCGAGACGATCTATCGATCAGTCCGCGTGGTTTCCTCGATTGCTTCCTCTCCTGGCGAATCGCTGATACGTCTCCGACGTATCGATAATTTCTTATCTTCCATGCCACATTATTGATGTTATCTACATGTTTTATGCACACTTTATGTCATATTCGTGCATTTTCTGGAACTAACCTATTAACAAGATGCCGAAGTGCCAGTTCCTGTTTTCTGCTGTTTTTGGTTTCAGAAATCCTAGTAACGAAATATTCTCGGAATCGGACGAAATCAACGCCAAAGATCTTAGAATCCCCGGAAGCATCCAGAACACACCAGAGAGGTCAGAGGGGGGCCACAGGCCCACCAAACTACAGGCTGGCGCGGCCAGAGGGGGGGCCGCGCCGCCCTATAGTTTGGCCCCCCTGTCAGCCCTCCTGCGCCGCCTCTTCGCCTATATAAAGCCCCTGGATCAGAAACCCTGATGCGTTCGACGAAAACCACAGAAACCTTCCAGAGCCGCCGCCATCGCGAGGCCAAGATCTGGGGGACAGGAGTCTCTGTTCCGGCACGCTGCCGGAACGGGGAAGTGCCCCCGGAAGGCTTCTCCATCGACACCGCTGCCATCTCCACCGCCATCTTCATCACCGCTGCTACTCCCATGAGGAGGGAGTAGTTCTCCATCGAGGCTCGGGGCTGTACCGGTAGCTATGTGGTTAATCTCTCTCCATGTACTTCAATACAATGATCTCATGAGCTGCTTTACATGATTGAGATTCATATGAGTTTTGTATCACAATTCATCTATGTGCTACTCTAGTGATGTTATTAAAGTAGTTCTATTCCTCCTGCACGTGTGTAAAGGTGACTAGTGTGTGCACCGTGTGGTTCTTGTCGTAGGCTATGATCATGATCTCTTGTAGATTGTGGAGTTAATTATCATTATGATGGTATTGATGTGATCTATCTGGTTATGTTGATCTATCTTACACTATAAGGTTACTTAAATATGAACAAATTGTGGAGCTTGTTAACTCCGGCATTGAGGGTTCGTGTAATCCTACACAATGCGTTCATCATCCAACAAGAGTGTAGAGTATGCATTTATCTATTCTGTTATGTGATCAATGTTGAGAGTGTCCACTAGTGAAAGTGTAATCCCTAGGCCTTGTTCCTAAATACTGCTGAGTTACTACTGCGTGTTTCTTGTTTCTTTGCGTTACTACTGTTGCAATACTACCACCATCAACTACACGCCAGCAAGCTATTTTCTCGCACCGTTGCTCTTGCTCATATATATTTATACCACCTGTATTTCACTATCTCTTCGCCGAACTAGTGCACCTATTAGGTGTGTTGGGGACACAAGAGACTTCTTGCTTTGTGGTTGCAGGGTTGCATGAGAGGGATATCTTTGACCTCTTCCTCCCTGAGTTCGATAAACCTTGGGTGATCCACTTAAGGGAAAACTTGCTGCTGTTCTACAAACCTCTGCTCTTGGAGGCCCAACACTGTCTACAGGAAAGGAGGGGGAACGTAGACATCAAGCACTTTTCTGGCGCCGTTGCCGGGGAGGAAAGGTAAAAGGCACTCATACTTCGGTTCCAGGTAAAGTACTTTTCTGGCGCCATTGTGTTTGTGCTCGAAGCTATTTCCTTTAGATCCTGCAATTGCATCTTTTTGTTTCTTGTTTTACACTAGTAAGGCATAATGAAAAACATCTGTGAGCTCTTTGTACTATTTCCTGAGTCAAGACATGAATGGTTTAATGCGAAAATTAAAAAACCCATGGAACATATTAGCATGAATACTTTGAATACCATTGTTGCTAATGATATGGAAAGTTCTAAGCTTGGGGAAGCTGGTTTTCATGATCTTTTTAGTCCCCCAAGTATTGAGGAGAAAATTTTCTTTGATGATACTTTGCCTCCCATATATGATGATTATAATGATAGTGGTCTTTTGGTGCCACCTACTATGGAGAGTAAATTTTGTTGTGATTATACTATGCCTCCAACACTTGATGAGAATAATAATGATAGCTACTTTATTGAATTTGCTCCCACTATTACTAATAAAATTGATTATGCTTATGTGGAGAGTAATAATTTTATGCATGAGACTCATGATAAGAATGCTTTATGTGATAGTTATATTGTTGAGTTTGCTCATGTTGCTACTGAAAGTTATTATGAGAGAGGAAAATATGGTTGTAGAAATTTTCATGTTACTAAAACACCTCTCTATGTGCTGAAATTTTTCAAGCTACACTTGTTTTATCTTCCTATGCTTGTTACTTTGCTCTTCATGAACTTGTTTATTTACAAGATTCCTATGCATAGGAAGCATGTTAGACTTAAATGTGTTTTGAATTTGCCTCTTGATGCTCTCTTTTGCTTCAACTACTATTTCTTGCGAGTGCATCATTAAAACTGCTGAGCCCATCTTAATGGCTATAAAGAAAGAACTTCTTGGGAGATAACCCATGTGTTATTTTGCAACAGTACTTTGTTTTATATTTGTGTCTTGGAAGTTGTTTACTACTGTAGCAACCTCTCCTTATCTTAGTTTTGTGTTTTGTTGTGCCAAGTTAAGCCGTTGATAGAAAAGTAAGTACTAGATTTGGATTACTGCGCAGTTCCAGATTTCTTTGCTGTCACGAATCTGGGTCCACCTCCCTGTAGGTAGCTCAGAAAATTAAGCCAATTTACGTGCATGATCCTCAGATATGTACGCAACTTTCATTAAATTTGAGCATTTTCATCTGAGCAAGTCTGGTGCCCTTTTAAAATTCGTCTTTACGGACTGTTCTGTTTTGACAGATTCTGCCTTTTATTTCGCATTGTTTCTTTTGCTATGTGGAATGGATTTCTTTGTTCCATTGACTTCCAGTAGCTTTGAGCAATGTCCAGAAGTGTTAAGAATGATTGTGTCACCTCTGAACATGTGAGTTTTTGATTATGCACTAACCCTCTAATGAGTTTGTTTCGAGTTTGGTGTGAAGGAAGTTTTCAAGGGTCAAGAGAGGAGGATGATATACTATGATCAAGGAGAGTGAAAGCTCTAAGCTTGGGGATGCACCCGGTGGTTCACCCCTGCATATATCAAGAAGACTCAAGCGTCTAAGCTTGGGGATGCCCAAGGCATCCCCTTCTTCATCGACAACATTATCAGGTTCCTCCCCTGAAACTATATTTTTATTCCGTCACATCTTATGCACTTTACTTGGAGCGTCTGTATGTTTCTTGTTTTTGTTTTTGTTTGAATAAATGCTTGTGTGGGAGAGAGACACGCTCCGCTGGTTCGTATGAACACATGTGTTCTTAGCTCATAATATTCATGGCGAAGTTCTTCGTTAAATTGTTATATGGTTGGAATTGGAAAATGATACATGTAGTAATTGCTATAAATGTCTTGGGTAATGTGATACTTGGCAATTGTTGTGCTCATGATTAAGCTCTTGCATCATATGCTTTGCACCCATTAATGAAGAAATACATAGAGCATGCTAAAATTTGGTTTGCATATTTGGTTTCTCTAAGGTCTAGATAATTTTTAGTATTGAGTTTGAACAACAAGGAAGACGGTATAGAGTCTTATAATGTTTTCAATATGTCTTTTATGTGAGTTTTGCTGCACCGGTTCATCCTTGTGTTTGTTTCAAATAAGCCTTGCTAGCCTAAACCTTGTATCGAGAGGGAATACTTCTCATGCATCCAAAATACTTGAGCCAACCACTATGCCATTTGTGTCCACCATACCTACCTACTACATGGTATTTTCCGCCATTCCAAAGTAAATTGCTTGAGTGCTACCTTTAAAATTCCATCATTCACCTTTGCAATATATAGCTCATGGGACAAATAGCTTTAAACTATTGTGGTATTGAATATGTAATTATGCACTTTATCTCTTATTAAGTTGCTTGTTGTGCGATAACCTTGTTTACTGGGGACGCCATCAACTACTCTTTGTTGAATTTCATGTGAGTTGCTATGCATGTTCGTCTTGTCTGAAGTAAGAGAGATCTACCACCATAGGGTTAAGCATGCATATGTTAGAGAAGAACATTGGGCCGCTAACTAAAGCCATGATCCATGGTGGAAGTTTCAGTTTTGGACAACAATCCTCAAATCTCAAATGAGAAAATTATTAATTGTTGTTATATGCTTATGCATAAAAGAGGAGTCCATTATCTGTTGTCTATGTTGTCCCGGTATGGATGTCTAAGTTGAAGAATAATCAATAGCGAGAAATCCAATGCGAGCTTTCTCCTTAGACCTTTGTACAGGCGGCATAGAGGTACCCCTTTGTGACACTTGGTAAAAACAATGCATTGTGATGATCCGGTAGTCCAAGCTAATTAGGACAAGGTGCGGGCACTATTAGTATACTATGCATGAGGCTTGCAACTTGTAAGATATGATTTACATGATACATAAGCTTTATTACTACCGTTGACAAAATTGTTTCATGTTTTCAAAATCAAAGCTCTAGCACAAATATAGCAATCGATGCTTTTCCTCTATGGAGGACCATTCTTCTACTTTTCAATGTTGAGTCAGTTCACCTATTTCTCTCCACCTCAAGAAGCAAACACTTGTGTGAACTGTGCATTGATTCCTACATACTTGCTTATTGCACTTATTATGTTACTCTATGTTGACAATATCCATGAGATATACATGTTACAAGTTGAAAGCAACCGCTGAAACTTAATCTTCTTTTGTGTTGCTTCAATGCCTTTACTTTGAATTATTGCTTTATGAGTTAACTCTTATGCAAGACTTATTGATGCTTGTCTTGAAGTGCTATTCATGAAAAGTCTTTGCTTTATGATTCAGTTGTTTACTCATGTCATATACATTGTTTTGATCGCTGCATTCACTACACATGCTTTACAAATAGTATGATCAAGATTATGATGGCATGTCACTCCAGAAATTATCTGTGTTATCGTTTTACCTGCTCGGGACGAGCAGAACTAAGCTTGGGGATGCTGATACGTCTCCGACGTATCGATAATTTCTTATGTTCCATGCCACATTATTGATGTTATCTACATGTTTTATGCACACTTTATGTCATATTCGTGCATTTTCTGGAACTAACCTATTAACAAGATGCCGAAGTGCCAGTTCCTGTTTTCTGTTGTTTTTGGTTTCAGAAATCCTAGTAACGAAATATTCTCGGAATCGGACGAAATCAACGCCAAAGATCTTAGAATCCCCGGAAGCATCCAGAACACACCAGAGAGGTCAGAGGGGGGCCACAGGCCCACCAAACTACAGGCTGGCGCGGCCAGAGGGGGGGCCGCGCCGCCCTATAGTTTGGCCCCCCTGTCAGCCCTCCTGCGCCGCCTCTTCGCCTATATAAAGCCCCTGGATCAGAAACCCTGATGCGTTCGACGAAAACCACAGAAACCTTCCAGAGCCGCCGCCATCGCGAGGCCAAGATCTGGGGGACAGGAGTCTCTGTTCCGGCACGCTGCCGGAACGGGGAAGTGCCCCCGGAAGGCTTCTCCATCGACACCGCTGCCATCTCCACCGCCATCTTCATCACCGCTGCTACTCCCATGAGGAGGGAGTAGTTCTCCATCGAGGCTCGGGGCTGTACCGGTAGCTATGTGGTTAATCTCTCTCCATGTACTTCAATACAATGATCTCATGAGCTGCTTTACATGATTGAGATTCATATGAGTTTTGTATCACAATTCATCTATGTGCTACTCTAGTGATGTTATTAAAGTAGTTCTATTCCTCCTGCACGTGTGTAAAGGTGACTAGTGTGTGCACCGTGTGGTTCTTGTCGTAGGCTATGATCATGATCTCTTGTAGATTGTGGAGTTAATTATCATTATGATGGTATTGATGTGATCTATCTGGTTATGTTGATCTATCTTACACTATAAGGTTACTTAAATATGAACAAATTGTGGAGCTTGTTAACTCCGGCATTGAGGGTTCGTGTAATCCTACACAATGCGTTCATCATCCAACAAGAGTGTAGAGTATGCATTTATCTATTCTGTTATGTGATCAATGTTGAGAGTGTCCACTAGTGAAAGTGTAATCCCTAGGCCTTGTTCCTAAATACTGCTGAGTTACTACTGCTTGTTTCTTGTTTCTTTGCGTTACTCTTTTTGCAATACTACCACCATCAACTACACGCCAGCCAAGCTATTTTACGGCACCGTTGCTACTGCTCATATATATTTATACCACCTGTATTTCACTATCTCTTCGCCGAACTAGTGCACCTATTAGGTGTGTTGGGGACACAAGAGACTTCTTGCTTTGTGGTTGCAGGGTTGCATGAGAGGGATATCTTTGACCTCTTCCTCCCTGAGTTCGATAAACCTTGGGTGATCCACTTAAGGGAAAACTTGCTGCTGTTCTACAAACCTCTGCTCTTGGAGGCCCAACACTGTCTACAGGAAAGGAGGGGGAACGTAGATATACTTCAAGTCATTTAGTCTAGGTTTTAGTTTAGGAGCAATATTGTAATCTTCATTTTCATTTCTGTTTATTATTCATCAATTCTTGTATCAAGAATATTGTAAAGACTTTGTAATCTGTGTTGTGATATCAATAAAGCCCAAGTTTTTGTTTATGAGCTTTTGCTTTATGTAATATTTATATTCTGAATTAAATGTTATATTTATTATTCACTTTGTAATTCAAAGTTATTTGATTTCATAAGTTGTGTTTAAATTATGTATTCCATATTTATATTGTTCAATGCTTATTGTTAAATGTATTAACACTTGTCAAATGAAATCAATTCCCCAAATCAACAAGATACAAAAGAGATCATGTCGAAATTTCCCTAACTCACATTGCCTAACCCTAAGTGCAAAATGAGAGAGAACCTCGATCCCTCTTAGGTTTAGTTGCAATAAGGCGCGAAAATTTCCCCCGTTTTGCGATGAAATGCACATCCCATTTCTAAATCTACCCTTCGTTGTTCCTATGTTCTGGGTTATTACACATAATCACATCAATCTTATCACTCAAGGAGGAGGTTTCTTCAACAGAATTTACCTTCTTACCTTGTGGAGCTCTTTCCGTGTGCCATTCAGAGTAATTTATCATCATATCATCAAGAAGCTTTGTCGCCTCCCCCAAAGTAATGGACATAAA
The DNA here is from genome assembly GCF_019359855.2 of Lolium perenne. Taxonomy (NCBI): domain Eukaryota; kingdom Viridiplantae; phylum Streptophyta; class Magnoliopsida; order Poales; family Poaceae; genus Lolium; species Lolium perenne. Next base: position 129,526,398 of record NC_067250.2, read on the forward strand.
GGTACCTCCAGCAGCTGAATCCAATAGGTTCCGCGAAGAAAAATTCAGTCCTGCATAGAAAGTTTGGATGATCATCCAAGTAGTCAGTCCATGGGTTGGGCAATTCTTTACCAAAGATTTCATTCTTTCCCATGCTTGAGCAACATGTTCATTATCCAGTTGCTTGAAATTCATTATGCTACTTCTCAAAGATATAATTTTAGCAGGAGGATAATATCTACCAATAAAAGCATCTTTACATTTAGTCCATGAATCAATACTATTCTTAGGCAAAGATAGCAACCAATCTTTAGCTCTTCCTCTTAATGAGAAAGGAAACAATTTAAGTTTTATAATATCACCATCTACATCCTTATACTTTTGCATTTCACATAGTTCAACAAAATTATTAAGATGGGCAGCAGCATCATCAGAACTAACACCAGAAAATTGCTCTCTCATGACAAGATTCAGTAAAGTAGGTTTAATTTCAAAGAATTCTGCTGTAGTAGCAGGTGGAGCAATAGGTGTGCATAGGAAATCATTATTATTAGTGTTTGTGAAGTCACACAACTTAGTGTTTTCAGGGGTATTCATTTTTTAGCAGTAGTAAATAAAGCAAACTAGATAAAGTAAATGCAAGTAACTAATTTTTGTGTGTTTTTGATATGGAGAACAAGACAGTAAATAAAGTAAAGCTAGCAACTAATTTTTTGTGTGTTTTGTTTTAGTGCAGCAAACAAAGTAGTAAATAAAATAAAGCAAGACAAAAACAAAGTAAAGAGATTGGAAGTGGAGACTCCCCTTGCAGCGTGTCTTGATCTCCCCGGCAACGGCGCCAGAAATTTGCTTGATGCGTGTAGTTGACACGTCCGTTGGGAACCCCAAGAGGAAGGTGTGATGCGCATAGTAGCAAGTTTCCCTCAGTAAGAAACCAAGGTTTAATCGAACCAGTAGGAGTCAAGAAGCACGTTGAAGGTTGATGGCGGAGGAGTGTAGTGCGGCGCAACACCAGGGATTCCGGCGCCAACGTGGAACCTGCACAACACAATCACATAACTTTGCCCCAATGTAACAGCGAGGTTGTCAATCTCACCGGCTTGCTGTAAACAAAAGATTAGATGTATAATGTGGATGATGATGTTTGTTTGCGAAGAACAGTAAAGAACAATTGCAGTAGATTGTATTTCAGATGTAAAGAATAGACCGGGGTCCACAGTTCACTAGCGGTGTCTCTCCCATAAGATAAATAGCATGTTGGGTGAACGAATTACAGTTGGGCAATTGACAAATAAAGAAGGCATAACAATGCACCTACATATATCATGATGAGTACTATGATATTTAATCAGGGCATTACGACAAAGTACATAGACCGCCATCCAGCATGCATCTATGCCTAAAAAGTCCACTTTCAGGTTATCATCCGAACCCCTTCCGGTATTAAGTTGCAAGCAACAGACAATTGCATTAAGTATGGTGCGTAATGTAATCAACACAAATATCCTTAGACAAAGCATCGATGTTTTATCCCTAGTGGCAACAGCACATCCACAACCTTAGAACTTTCTGTCACTGTCCCAGATTTAATGGAGGCATGAACCCACTATCGAGCATAAATACTCCCTCTTGGAGTCACAAGTATCAACTTGGCCAGAGCCTCTACTAGCAACGGAGAGCATGCAAGAACATAAACAACTCATATATGATAGATTGATAATCAACTTGACATAGTATTCAATATCCATCGGATCCCAACAAACACAACATGAAGGATTACAAAGAAACGATCTTGATCATGATAGGCAGCTCACAAGATCGAGCATGATAGCACAATTAGGAGAAGACGACCATCTAGCTACTGCTATGGACCCATGGTCCAGGGCTGAACTACTCACACATCAATCCGGAGGCGATCATGGCGATGAAGAGTCCTCCGGGAGATGATTCCCCTCTCCGGCAGGGTGCCGGAGGCGATCTCCTGAATCCCCCGAGATGGGATTGGCGGCAGCTGCGTCTCTGGAAGGTTTTCCGTATCGTGGCTCTCGGTACTGGGGGTTTCGCGATGGAGGCTTTAAGTAGGCGGAAGGGTAGGTCAGGGGTCCACATGAGGGACCCACACAACAGGCCGGCGCGGCCCAAGCCCTGGCCGCGCCGCCTTGTTGTGTCATCACCTCGTGGCCCACTTCGTATCTCCCTCGGTCTTCTGGAAGCTTCGTGGAAAAATAGGCCCCTGGGCGTTGATTTCGTCCAATTCCGATAATATTTCCTTACTAGGATTTCTGAAACCAAAAACAGCAGAAAACAGCAACTGGCTCTTCGGCATCTCGTCAATAGGTTAGTGCCGGAAAATGCGTAATAACGACATATAATGTGTATAAAACATGTGAGTATCATCATAAAAGTAGCATGGAACATAAGAAATTATAGATACGTTTGGGACGTATCAGTGGCCACGGAGGATGGCCGTCTTCTTCATCTGCGTCGATGACTTCGGTTGTGGTAAGCTTCTGCAAACTCTTGCCTTAGATCTAGATCTTATGGGTACACAACCGGGGTCTGAACGAATCCATTGTAGGACATTCCTTCGTCGCCAGTGGAGGTTGTGGAGGTTTTCAAGGTTCCATCTGACTATAGGACGGGGACGGTGGTGCTGCCTGCATCTTCCACTGGGACGGTGGTGCTGCCTGCATCTTCGCCAGGGTCCCCTGCTTCCCCTACCTCGGTGCTGCGTGTGGCTCCTTTGACTGTAAGGCCGATTGACGTGGGCATTACCCTTCGGGTAACCAATGTTGCTCTACCCTACACGGTCTAACTGGAGGCCCATGAAGGTACCTGATGGCAAGATGGGCCACTAGGGCGGTGCGGCGGAAGATTACTTGGAGTACAATACACGGAAGAAGCCGAGCAAGGAAAGATTGGAGATAGATCTATTGTAAACGTACTCGTTGTTATCACCAGAATTTGACCGAGTCAGAGGTGGGCCGCGATCAAGATGGATTTAAAGAATATACATGGAAGAATTACGTGAATCGGCCTGTTATACAAAGTTTGGGCTAGTTGGCCCGTGTATCTGTAATATAGTAGGATACGTGTCGTTTAGGTAAAGTTTGTCTCGTGCACGGTGGGGATTATTCCCACGTTAGAAAGTCCCCTGGACTATAAATATGTATCTAGGGTTTATGAAAAAAACAACAACCAACGTTCAACCACAAATCAATCTCGGCGCATCGGCAACTCCTTCGTCTCGAGGGTTTCTACCGGTAAGCATCATGCTGCCTAGATCGCTATGTATCTAGGGTTTATGAAAAAAACAACAACCAACGTTCAACCACAAATCAATCTCGGCGCATCGGCAACTCCTTCGTCTCGAGGGTTTCTACCGGTAAGCATCATGCTGCCTAGATCGCATCTTGCGATCTAGGCAGCATAAGCTTATTTACGTTATTCATGCGTTGCTCGTACTGAAGCCTTTTTGATGGCGAGCAACGTAGTTATCTTAGATATGTTAGGGTTAGCATTGTTCTTCGTATCATATGCTATCGTAGTGCAACCCTTGCATATCTAGCCGCCCTTACACCTATCTTAGGTGTAGGGGCGGCACCCCGCTTGATCATTATTTAGTAGATCCGATCCGTTACGGTTGCTCCTTGTTCTTCAAGGATTAGTTTAATATCTGCAATAGTTAGGCCTTACAAAGGGTTGGAGGATCCAGCGGCACGTAGGGTGTCGTTTGCTAGTCCTAGACAGGATGTTCCGGGGATCAACCTCGTGTTGGTTTTTAGGCCTTGTCTAGGATCGGCTTACGATCACCGTGCGTGGCCGCGAGGCCCAATCGTGAGTAGGATGATCCGATTATGCGGTGAAAACCCTAAATCGTCGTAGATCGCTTTAGCTTTATCTTGATCAAGCAGGACCACCATATATTCGTGCACCTCGTACGAATCATGGGTGGATCGGCTCCTTGAGCCGATTCACAGGATAACCTGAGAGCCGATCGAGGCTCGTATTTAATGTTTACGTGTATGCCATGCAGGAAACTAAGCGAGGCATCTCCATCACCTTCCTGGCCAGGTATAGGTCAGGTGGCACGCCCTTGCATCAGCATCGGATGTGTGTACCAGAGGCTTTGCGGGCCGTCGCTCGGAGGGACCAGGGCCAGCCGCAGCCCTAAGTTGTTCCCGGCTCTACTGTGTTGCCCGTCGCTGCTCGCCGGTGGGTTTTGACCGCAACACATTCTGGCACGCCCGGTGGGACAAGCTTCGTCATCAACCACATCGCCATCTACATCTGAGATGGCGGACGGCACTCCAGTCGCGTACGAGGGTCGACCACAAAAGGGGAGTATGGCGCCTCAAACGAAGGAAAGCCGGTGATGAGACATCGGCTGGCACGACGAGATGTAAGCCTCTTTTGAGCAATACAATCAAAATAGGGGCCAATTCAGCAACCGCCCTGTATTATCTTTGCCATACGCTTCGCCTGCATTCAGCGTCGATCTAGTGGGCGACGGAAGACTGAAGTATGGGTTTACATCGGCTTGCGAGTTCAGGGAAATCAGCATTGGTCCTGACTGCAGAGCCAATGTTCAGGAATAATCCTACCGATAACCGCAGAGCCGATATCTGCAGTGACCTGACAGACTCGGCTCGGGGGGGCACATGATCAGGCAGACAGACGCATAGGCAATGAAATATTAGGAGCCGATGGAAAATCGGCCAGTAAAAAAAAATGTAGCAAGTGTAGCAAGTACAGCCGAAGCAGATTCATCGACTTCTCAAGTTCAACGAAACATTTGTCTCTGGAGGCCCTACTGAAGAAACGCGTCGAGGGCGTGAAGGGCGTCAACACGGATGTGATCTACCTCAGCGATCTCAGCCTCGTCGTCCTCGTCTTTACCCGTCACCAGCTGGCTGCTCAGGGTACGAATTTCAGTCAAATCGGTCTTCAGATCGGCTGTGAGGCCTTTTGCTTCATCTTGAGAACGGGCAATAAGAGCTTCCTTGTCTTGGATAAGCTGCTTGGTCACCCTGACCCTCTCTTCAAGGATCTCCAGCTCTTTGCGCAGGGTCTCGAGTTCGGCGCGATTGGCAGAAGTGTCCGTCTTGGCGTCCAGAGCAGCCTTCTTCTCGTTGAGCCGTTGACACTTTTTCGCAATATCGGCTCTCAGTGGAAGCTGGGTGTGGCGAAGAGTAATCCTTTGTCGAGCCGATTCCACCCTTGACTTGAAGACCGACAGAGTAACAGCTGGCCAGAGCTTCACTTGCAGTGTCATAGGGAGATGGGGCTGGATATCTTCGAGGATGCCTTTGACTTCCTCGGAACTTTCAATCAAGGTCTCAATTGAGGAAGAGAGCAAATCCTTGAGACGCTGGAGCGGACCATGGACCGTGCTAGGACTCGGCTCTCCACTCACCTTGGAAAAAGTTGGTTCGATGGATTCTGGATCGAACGTCAGCAAACTCGAGAGATCACAACCCTGATAAAACAAACAAAGCGAGTTTAGCATACAACCAAGAAGGTGATAGAGCCAAGGAGAGGGGGTACACCTCTCCCAAGGTATGAGGAACAGCCGATGTAGTGATGATCGGCTTTTCTGTGGACTTGGCTAGGTCAGCCGCTTGGTCAGCCGCGATCGTCGAGGTGGCTAGGTCCAGGGTGGTGGACGGCATTGGTACCTCCTCGACGTCTCCGCTAGAAGTTTCTTCGGTCTGCAGGGGGAAGTGGTTAGCCGATCCAAACGACGATGGGTTAGCATGGAGTATGACCAGGGAGAGAATTACATTTGAGACCTCCTGGCTTGATGGGGAGGCTCGTGGGTCTTTACGAGCCCTTTTGACGCATCGACGCTTCGTGCGTGACCCCGATCTGGTCTGGGCTTGGGGAGCAGGAGACTCGGGGATCGACCTTATCTTAGAAGCCGGCGCTGGTGAGGCCGTCTGGCTCTGAGTGGTGGATCTCTCAGAATTGCCCGAGCTCGAGTCCCCCTGGCTGGATTCTACGGCCCCGCTCGAGGTTCCTTCAGTGGAAGTCTGTAGAAAAGAATACGAGCGTGTTGTAAGGCGGGAAACGGATACATGTGGACAGGGCATGAACCAACTTACATGCAAGCTTTCCTGGGTAGGAGCTTTACGCTTCAGGGTCTTCCTGGCAGCTACCTTCCTCACTGCCGTCCTCGCCTGAGTCGAGGCTCGGGGGGCGACTGGCCCTGAAGATGCTTTGCTCTTGGGAGCCGATTTCGGTGAAATCGGCTGGCTCTGCATTATGACTTTCTTCAGGGGTGGCGAGCTCTGGCAGAAGAGAACCACTGGTGCCTGAGGAAGGAATACGAAAGGGGAACCATCGGCTTGCGTGGGAGCCGGGCCATCTTGTTGCTGCCAGGAAATGGAGTCAGGTCACAGACAATCACCATAATGCTGTTACAAGAAATGTGTAAGTGATGGTACCTGGTCTGCAGGGATGTCATACTCGGCATCAAGTTGTCTCAGCAGCGGTCCCAGAGCCCTCCTGAAGACGTGGGTCTTCCACATGGACCACCAAGTCTCGAAACCATCGGTAGTGGAGGAGAAACGGAGGTCGTGGGGAATTGGAATGGCCAAAGCATCAAAGAAGGTATAACACCTTTGGGCAGTAAGGATGTCAGGCAGTTCAGCTCTACTTGCTGTCAGGTGATGTAAGAAGAAGTGTGGAGGCACCTGCCCGAGACCGAGCTGTCGGGCTACCACTACCGGTTGATAACACTCATAACCGGGCTTGATGATCCGGTTCGAGGTACTCATGCCAACGGGGAGGAAGCAAGGACGAATCATGATAGAGTACAGATGCTGGGTGCTGGCGTCATCGGCAAAGTCATCCAATCGAAAGGAGACTGGGTTTTCAAAGTTCGCCGATTCAGTATAAGGAAAGAACAGGGGGTTGTCCAAACCTTGGAAGAAAATCTTAAACCACCCTGCTGCTTCCTTAGGGATCAGCCTGCTGCCTGGGAGACCATACAAAGCTTGGCCATAGCTGGTGCATCGAATGTCCTTTCCATTAACATTTAGAAAGGTGCAGTGGTCAACGGTGGGAAGTCTGGGATCTGGTTCTGAAAGTATAGTTGGGCCCACAACTGAATAAACCACCAGGGGCCGCCAGTTTTAACTGTCTTTTGAGAGAACAGTTTGACAGACATCAGTTGGAGGGATCGATAGACCTCTCCAAGAAACAGTTTGCCTAGGTCAAGTTGGGTGCCTTTAGCCAGTTCATAGGCCAGGGACAGGTAATTCTTGGTAGGGGCGAGCGATGGGCCACAGAATATGAAGTGCTCCAACCAAAAGTTCAGGAAGGCTGTGTGTTCCCTCTCTGTCACGGGGCCTTTGTTTTTCATATAACGATTGAGATAGGCACCCCAGCTGGTACACTCTTTTTTAGAGGAAAGAGTGAAAGAAACTTTCGGCAGTTTGAATGCAGAAGGGCTGGGGGATGCAATGTCTAGGCCTGTGATCATGGCCACATCCAGCAGAGTTGGTGTCATAGGGCCATGGCCAAACATGAAGCAATTCAGTGCATCAGACCAGAAGTAGCCGATGGTTTTCAGAATATTTTCATTCTTCTCAAGAGGAGACAATGATAATGACAAGGCATCGGCTATCCCTATGGTTTCCCAAGTGGCATAATGGGTTTTGGATACTCTATTGTACCATGCCACCCAACCCTCAGGAGGATTAGGCCAGGCTCGCAGGCAGTCGGCCCAGGAAGTCAGATCTAAGTTCTGATTCACGAAGGGGATTCTGTTAGCTTCACACGAAATTAACAGGGCGGGACTATTGGAAGAACGAGGACCGAGGCACATCGAATTTGCGAGAGAAGGATGTGGCAGGAGAATGTCTGAAACCTAAATTAATAGCGGAACAAAACATTAATCCAGGTGTTTGCCATTAATCCTATGTCGATTCGAATGGCGAGAGGAGGTTGAGGATTACCTTCAGACCAGAAGCCATGGCGTTGGTGTTGGATGATTCCGCCATTGGATGCGTTGAAGGAGTTGGGGGCGGCGCGGTCGAGATCTATGATGCAGTTGGTCTTGAGTTGGAACTGCTCAGGCAGCGATTTGGGGATCTGAGTTTGCTTTCTCAGATGGAGGTCGCAGGTTACCGTTTGGAGGGGCGACTAGGTCGACCTTACTCGTGTTTTTATAATAGAGACCGGTGCGATGCCATCGGCTCTTTTCGGAGATTATTTGACTTTGACTATCGGCGAAAAGTTGACTGGAAATACTTCTTCATTAACAAAGGAGGGTTTTTACAATGAAGAGCCGATTGCTCAAGGAAAGAGGAACAAAAGAAGAGCCGATTGCTCGCGTACTACTGATCCTATGTCACTAATCCTCGCTGCCCTCGTCGTCGGCGTCGTAGCTGCCGCCGGCGCTACTTCCGGAGAACTCCTCGTCACTGCTGCTCCAGCCTTCGACCGGAGCTTCTTCCTCTTCGTCATCATCGTCATCTTCACTGACCGCCCAAGCACGGAGGCGCTTCGCCGGCGGGTACCCAGCGGAGGAAGAGGAATCGTCTTCTTCCTCTTCTTCCTCTACCTCCTCGTCCTCCTCTTCCTCCCCATTATCGGAGGAAGTGGAGTTCCTCCATGAGTGGAGGTCATCCTCGCTTTCGCTCTTCAGTTCCCCTTCAATGAGGAACTGGAGGTTGCCTTCCCCATCAGTCAGGGGCATGTCGCCATCTGACATGAAATCAAAGTCCCACTCGGGCTCCGACATCGGCTCGCTCGAGGAAGAAGATTGGAAAGAGAGGCCAGAGGAGACGGAGGAAGAAGAAGACATTGCTACAGGGAAAGAGGGCTTTTGGTGCCGATAGCTAGACCCGAGGAGGGGGATAAAAAAGCGAGTCAGTCGGCACAGTTAAATAAGGAGGAGCCTGATAGAGATTTAATGCTTTTGCAGTTTCCAAGGAAGTAGTGCTGAAGCTATCAAATTTTTCAGAGAAGTTGAGAGGACAAGGCATTATGATGAAGAATACTGCGACGGTTCTGCTCTGCTACAACATGACCCGACGAAGAAAAAAAAACAGAGTGATTTTGGAATTATCAATTCCAAAACCAGGGGGGCATGTGTTATCACCAGAATTTGACCGAGTCAGAGGTGGGCCGCGATCAAGATGGATTTAAAGAATATACATGGAAGAATTACGTGAATCGGCCTGTTATACAAAGTTTGGGCTAGTTGGCCCGTGTATCTGTAATATAGTAGGATACGTGTCGTTTAGGTAAAGTTTGTCTCGTGCACGGTGGGGATTATTCCCACGTTGGAAAGTCCCCTGGACTATAAATATGTATCTAGGGTTTATGAAAAAAACAACAACCAACGTTCAACCACAAATCAATCTCGGCGCATCGCCAACTCCTTCGTCTCGAGGGTTTCTACCGGTAAGCATCATGCTGCCTAGATCGCATCTTGCGATCTAGGCAGCATAAGCTTATTTACGTTATTCATGCGTTGCTCGTACTGAAGCCTTTTTGATGGCGAGCAACGTAGTTATCTTAGATATGTTAGGGTTAGCATTGTTCTTCGTATCATATGCTATCGTAGTGCAACCCTTGCATATCTAGCCGCCCTTACACCTATCTTAGGTGTAGGGGCGGCACCCCGCTTGATCATTATTTAGTAGATCCGATCCGTTACGGTTGCTCCTTGTTCTTCAAGGATTAGTTTAATATCTGCAATAGTTAGGCCTTACAAAGGGTTGGAGGATCCAGCGGCACGTAGGGTGTCGTTTGCTAGTCCTAGACAGGATGTTCCGGGGATCAACCTCGTGTTGGTTTTTAGGCCTTGTCTAGGATCGGCTTACGATCACCGTGCGTGGCCGCGAGGCCCAATCGTGAGTAGGATGATCCGATTATGCGGTGAAAACCCTAAATCGTCGTAGATCGCTTTAGCTTTATCTTGATCAAGCAGGACCACCATATATTCGTGCACCTCGTACGAATCATGGGTGGATCGGCTCCTTGAGCCGATTCACAGGATAACCTGAGAGCCGATCGAGGCTCGTATTTAATGTTTACGTGTATGCCATGCAGGAAACTAAGCGAGGCATCTCCATCACCTTCCTGGCCAGGTATAGGTCAGGTGGCACGCCCTTGCATCAGCATCGGACGTGTGTACCAGAGGCTTTGCGGGCCGTCGCTCGGAGGGACCAGGGCCAGCCGCAGCCCTAAGTTGTTCCCGGCTCTACTGTGTTGCCCGTCGCTGCTCGCCGGTGGGTTTTGACCGCAACACTCGTACTCGATTAGACCTCTCGGGACCTGGCCACCTATATAAAGGCCAGGAGAGGGGCTATCGGGGGACACACAATCAATCTTAGCAATCTTAGCCAACAGAAGCTTAGAACTAGGTTACCCTAGCAATTAGCTATCTCGACGAGATCTCAGCCGAACTATTCGGCGCCCCATTGTAACCTGTTTTCATCATAATCAAGAACAGACAGGCAGGACGTAAGGGTTTTACCTCATCGAGGGCCCCGAACCTGGGTAAATCGCTCTCCCCGCTTGTCTGTGAACCGATGTCTCGTGTCAGCTTGCAGGATTCCATCAACCCTAAGCCCCTATCGGAGGGCATTGCCGAGGAGCACCCTCGACAATTGGCGCCATCTGTGGGAACCCTGTCGGCACAAGGCAGGGCATCGGCAGATCCGATCATGACATCGGCGGCTTCGCCGACAACTTCATCAGCAACTTCGTCGACACCATCGTCGCCAATCCTGGGAAGCCCGATTCGATTCGGCTCCTACGAGTTTACTCCACACAACGATTCCTCCCGCTCGATCTTTTCAGATCTACAAGGGAACATGGAGATGACCTTCGGCAGCGTCCACTACAACGTCAACGCAGAGGGAATCCTTCGATTGCTGGAATCCCCCACTTCCGGATCGACGGGTTCAAACGCGTCATCGTCACTCGATCTGTTGGCTGGTCTGACGGGATCGACGCGCTCACCCGTGCCCTCGATTCCCCGCTCGGTGTCCTCCATGTCGGTAGGGTCGGATGATTCCTCATCTTCGAAACTAACTTCGTACTACTACCTGAACTGCGACACCAGGCATGGGCTGGGATCAAGCGACACGCCGTTCATCTGCAACGCCCAGTATTCATCGGGAGAGGACAGTATCGACAGCACCATCCAGGGAACCACCCGAAGAACGGCACACCATCAGGTTTATGTCGCCAATAACACGGGAAACACAAGGCGCAGAGGAGACGAGGACCATACCCCCGTTCCAGTAGAAGGGCGAGTTTTGAAAACAGCGCCAGCAACCGCGATAGCGATTACACCATCGCGGATGAGGAGTGGGCAGCAGCAAGGGCAGCAGTACTCAACAACACGCCGCTCCCCGCAGGAACTTCGGTTGGAACCCTCAATGCCTATCGCTCCATACTGGAGAAAAACCGGGAACACCTGTCAAAAGAGCAAGCCACCCTCGAGAGACGCCTATCTGCGGCGGACCGATCCAGCGAACGGCGAAGGGGCTCGCAAGGGAGTGCCTCCCAAAACACTCAGGGAACATGTAAGCACCGGTCGAGACTATCCAGGCTTTCAGAAGATGACGCCAGGGAAATAACGTCGAATCTGACCAAATCCTTTATGACTATGGATAGCGCCGGCATGCCACAGCCAAAAACCGTTGCAGGAGCAACAGCCAACCTCGCCGCATACCTCATCAACCAACGCCCCGAAGGGTCCATGGCTCAAGCTCATCGAGGTGCCCTGGAGAGTCTCGCAATATTGGGGAACAACCTAGTTCCGCCAAAGGAAAAGACCACCGTCCAAGGCAGTGGGTCGAAACATCATGCGAGAGATGCTCGGGACGAAATCACCCAGAGCAAGATCGACAAAGCAAGGCGACGACGCGCCGCTAGGAAGGACGACGACAGCGATTCTTCGGATGAAGACCAGGAGTACGACGGCGAGCTCAGGGGAGCCGACTGTCTAAGTTACAGGATCCGCGAAACGATGCCGCCTAAAAAGTTTAAGCCTACCCCTACCGACGCTGCCAAGTACGATGGGCAGCAAGAACCAAGATCCTGGATAGACGACTACCTGCAGACAGTGATCCTGCACAAAGGAAACCAGATAGCAGCAATGCAATGCTTACAGCTTTACTTGAAGGATTCAGCACGGGCCTGGCTAAGGGGGCTGCCGAAAGGTTCTGTTAAATCATGGGACGACCTAGTAGATGCCTTCGTTGCCAACTTCCAAGCAACATACAAGAGACCCGTCGGGATCGAAGAACTGCGGAATTGCCGACAGAAGCAGAAGGAGTCGATGCGTTCATATATCAGGAGATTCACGAAGCTCCTGAACGCTGCTGAAGACGTATCTGTCGGCAGAGCAATCGACGCTTTCAGCGACGGCGTTCAGCGGGAAAGCTACATAGAAGAACTTGGGCGTAAAAAGCCAAAAACCATAACCAAACTAATGGAAATTGCCAACAGTTGGGCTGATGGTGAGGACAACGTACGAAGGCCACGGCAGCGCAGTGATGACGAAGACGACGACCAGCCGAAGCACGACTCGGGTGGCCGAAGGGATCGTCACAAGAGAAGGAAGAACCGCAACTACGATGATAACAACCTGGTAGCCGCAGGATATTCCGATCGACAGGACGATCGAGACGATAGGCACGACGGTAGCCGGAACAACTCTGGGAACCGTGGTAACTATAAACCACGACAGCAGAGGACTCCCGAATTACCCTACGCTGAGCAGATCAACGCCCCCTGTTACTTACATTCGTATGTCAATTCCAAGGACGGCAAAACGAAGTCAAGTCACCTGCTCAGAGACTGTCGGCAGTTCCTTGACATGCACAAACTCATCCAGCAATCAGGCCAGCAACAGCTACCACCACCACCCCCACCTCCACCGCAGCATCAAGTCCAGCAGGCTCAACCCATCAACCCAACGAGGCGTTTCCACCACCACGTGGGCAGATGAGCATGATCCATAGGACGGGTGTTTCGAAAAGGGAGATGAAGAAGCTCACCCGAGAAATCAACTTGGCAGAAAGCATCATGGCAAACATCCCCGAGTACGTCGAATGGTCTTCTCAGAACATTACGTTCAGTCGAGCAGATTACCCGATGACCATACCAAAACCAGGACACGCTGCCTTGGTAGTCGAAGCACAAATTGGGGGGTTCAAGATGAGCAAAGTCTTCATGGATGGTGGAAGCGGGCTAAACCTGATATTTGTCGACACAATTAGAAGTATGGGGATCACCATGAGCATGCTGGAAGAAACAGACACCTGCTTCCACGGGATCCTTCCAACCGCACCGGGCTACTCTCTTGGCAAAGTCTACCTGAATGTTATCTTCGGCAGGGCCGATAATTTCAGGAAGGAAAAGATCGAGTTTGAAGTGGTGAACTGGGAGTCACAGTATCACGCTATACTCGGGAGACCAGCGTATGCCAAGTTCATGGTTGTGCCGCATTATGCATACCTCAAACTGAAAATGCTTGGGAACAACGGGACAAACATCACAGTCTATGGAAGTTTTTCACGCTCGAACAATTGTGATCGCGACTTTCAGAGGATTGCTGCAAAGTTCGGGTCACAACAAAAAATCATCGACCCCCCGCCCAAGCTGTCTTTACGAGAGATCAAGGAAGAAAAAAATGGCAGGGAAACCAAGAAGAAGCCAGCCACTCTCGCCCTTAAAGCTTCGGCAGCAGAAGCTTCGACAGCAGAAGCCTCGGCAGCAAAGGGTTCGGCAGTTGATGGCACAGAAGGCTTAGGAGACAGCAAGACGATGGCAACAACCGCTCAAACCCCTGATGAAACCAGCAACGCTGCGGCAATCACTAACGCGGTGAAAAATCCAGAAGAAGAGAAGAACCCCTTCCTTGCCTGAGCAGTTTACTAGTCTTTATTTTCTTTCCTTTATTATAAATAGGGCCTTCCCTTTTTCGCCCTCTAGCATCATGCTTACCTTATTAATAAGAACTTAAGCTTCGATTCTTTGTTAAGCATTGCAGTAACTACAAACTTCTAAGCCCCATCACTATGCAAACATAGTACAAGGCAGAAGATCGCGCTTCCAAAAAGCCTCTGCGAGTGCTAAAAGACGTTCACCTTTCCCTCCGCTATAGATGCCTCTACGAGTGCCGTAAATAGCAAGAGTTTGGAAATACACATAAACAACAACCCACGTTCGATATTTTACTTATGGAAATATCAAGGAACAACGGGCTCATCGTCAGAACCACTACACCCGAAATATTCGGGAGTGCCTGTCGAAATTCAAAACGGTTGAAAGCAAAGTTGCGCATACAACAGGTTTAGCAAAACCTGCAACACGAGCTGATCACTCAAATGATTTGCTAACCAACCAATATACATACATCTAAACGAGCAACTAATATTCGCTCAAGACAAAACTTGCCAACGACAATAACATGGTAAAAGTACATATGCATGTACCTACCGAATAAGAAGGCATCATTACATAATCCAAACATTTGGATAAAGTAGCCAAATTATCTATTTACAAAACAGACATTAAATCCCTGAAATCATCCTTGCGGAGTTCCTCTTTCTTCAGGTACCCTTGAGTTCTCCTCGAGTCTGTCGACAATTATGTTGGCCGGTGATGTCTACGGGTGCTTCTATTCTTGTAGACAGTGTTGGGCCTCCAAGAGCAGAGGTTTGTAGAACAGCAGCAAGTTTCCCTTAAGTGGATCACCCAAGGTTTATCGAACTCAGGGAGGAAGAGGTCAAAGATATCCCTCTCATGCAACCCTGCAACCACAAAGCAAGAAGTCTCTTGTGTCCCCAACACACCTAATAGGCGCACTAGTTCGGCGAAGAGATAGTGAAATACAAGTGGTATGAATGAATATGAGCAGTAGTAACGGCGCCAGAAAAGTGCTTGCTGGCGTGCAGTTGATGGTAGTAATATTGCAGGCAGTAAACATGTAACAAAACAGTAAACAAGCAGCGATAGCAGTATTTAGGAACAAGGCCTAGGGATCATACTTTCACTAGTGGACACTCTCAACATTGATCACATAACAGAATAAATAGATAGATGCTAGACTCTACACCCTCTTGTTGGATGATGAACACCACTAACTGTGTAGGATTACACGAACCCTCAATGCCGGAGTTAACAAGCTCCACAATATTCAATGTTCATATTTAAATAACCTTAGAGTGCATAACAGATCAACATAACCAAACCAAGTACTAACATAGCATGCACATTGTCACCTTCACACTACGAAAGGAGGAATAGATCACATCAATACTATCATAGCAATAGTTAACTTCATAATCTACAAGAGATCACAATCATAGCCTACGCCAAGTACTACACGATGCACACACTGTCACCATTACACCGTGCAGGAGGAATAAACTACTTTAATAACATCACTAGAGTAGCACACAGATAAATTGTGATACAAAACACATTGCAATCATAAAGAGATATAAATAAGCACTTCACTATGCTACTCTGAATTACTCTCATGCAAGATAACGAACACTAATTCATCATGTAGGCAAACCTTAAAGATGCATTCCCAAGTACTAATGAACACCCCACGCTGTCACTTTGAGCATTCACAGGAGGTACTAACACACCACAATTTCATAGAGACATCCAACTCAAATCATAACTCAGTGAATAAGTATTCTGTGAAATATAGCCTAAGAGACCCACACGGTGCACACACTGTCACCTTTACACACGCGGGACAAGGAGTCTCCGGAGATCACATAAGTAAAATCCACTTGACTAGCATAATGACATCTAGATTACAAGCATCATCATATGAATCTCAATCATGTAAGGCAGCTCATGAGATTATTGTAATGAAGCACATAGGAGAGAGATGAACCACATAGCTACCGGTACAGCCCCGAACCTCGATGGAGAACTACTCCCTCCTCATGGGAGACAGCAGCGTTGATGAAGATGGCGGTGGTGTCGATGGAGAAGCCTTCCGGGGGCACTTCCCCGTCCCGGCGGCGTGCCGGAACAGAGACTCCTGTCCCCCAGATCTTGGCTTCGCGATGGCGGCGGCTCTGGAAGGTTTTCTCTGGTTTCGTCGAACGTGATAGGGTTTTCGCGACGGAGACCTTAAGTAGGCGGAAGGGCAGCCTCGAAGGGGGCCTGGTGGGCCCACACACTAGGGCGGCGCGGCCCCCCCTCTGGCCACGCCAGGGTAGCGTGTGGGGCCCCCAGGGCTTCCCTCTGACGTCTCTCGGGTGTTCTGGAAGCTTCGTCCAATTATAAGACTCTGGGCATTGATTTCGTCCAATTCCGAGAATATTTCCTTACTAGGATTTCTGAAACCAAAAACAGCAGAAAACAGGAACTGGCCCTTCGGCATCTCGTCAATAGGTTAGTTCCGGAAAACACATAATAATGACATAAAGTATGCATAAAACATGTAGATATCATCAATAATGTGGCATGGAACATAAGAAATTATCGATACGTCGGAGACGTATCAGCATCCCCAAGCTTAGTTCCTGCTTGTCCCGAGCAGGTAAACGATAACAAAGATAATTTCTGGAGTGACATGCCATCATAACCTTGATCATACTATTGTAAGCATATGTAATGAATGCAGCGATCAAAACAATGGTAATGATATGAGTAAACAAATGAATCATAAAGCAAAGACTTTTCATGAATAGTACTTCAAGACAAGCATCAATAAGTCTTGCATAAGAGTTAACTCATAAAGCAATAAATCAAAGTAAAGGTATTGAAGCAACACAAAGGAAGATTAAGTTTCAGCGGTTGCTTTCAACTTATAACATGTATATCTCATGGATAGTGTCAATGTAAAGTAATATAACAAGTGCAATATGCAAGTATGTAGGAATCAATGCACAGTTCACACAAGTGTTTGCTTCTTGAGGTGGAGAGAAATAGGTGAACTGACTCAACATAAAAGTAAAAGAAAGGTCCTTCAAAGGGGAAAGCATCGATTGCTATATTTGTGCTAGAGCTTTTATTTTGAAAACATGAAACAATTTTGTCAACGGTAGTAATAAAGCATATGTATTATGTAAGTTATATCTTACAAGTTGCAAGCCTCATGCATAGTATACTAATAGTGCCCGCACCTTGTCCTAATTAGCTTGGACTACCGGATCATCGCAATACACATGTTTTAACCAAGTGTCACAAAGGGGTACCTCCATGCCGCATGTACAAAGGTCTAAGGAGAAAGCTCGCATTTTGGATTTCTCGCTTTTGATTATTCTCAACTTAGACATCCATACCGGGACAACATGGACAACAGATAATGGACTCCTCTTTAATGCATAAGCATGTAGCAACAATTAGTGTTCTCATATGAGATTGAGGATATATGTCCAAAACTGAAACTTCCACCATGATTCATGGCTTTAGTTAGCGGCCCAATGTTCTTCTCTAACAATATGCATGCTCTAACCATTAAAGTGGTAGATCTCTCTTACTTCAGACAAGACGGACATGCATAGCAACTCACATGATATTCAACAAAGAGTTGATGGCGTCCCCAGAAGCATGGTTATCGCACAACAAGCAACTTAATAAGAGATAAAGTGCATAAGTACATATTCAATACCACAATAGTTTTTAAGGCTATTTTGTCCCATGAGCTATATATTGCAAAGGCGAATGATGGAAATTTAAAGGTAGCACTCAAGCAATTTACTTTGGAATGGCGGAGAAATACCATGTAGTAGGTAGGTATGGTGGACACAAATGGCTTAGTGGTTGGCTCAAGGATTTTGGATGCATGAGAAGTATTCCCTCTCGATACAAGGTTTAGGCTAGCAAAGTTATTTGAAACAAACACAAGGATGAACCGGTGCAGCAAAACTTACATAAAAGACATATTGTAAACATTATAAGACTCTACACCGTCTTCCTTGTTGTTCAAAACTCAATACTAGAAATTATCTAGACTTTAGAGAGACCAAATATGCAAACCAAATTTAGCAAGCTCTAGGTATTTCTTCATTAATGGGTGCAAAGTATATGATGCAAGAGCTTAAACATGAGCACACCAATTGCCAAGTATCAAATTATTCAAGACATTTTAGAATTACTACATGTAGCATTTCCCGATTCCAACCATATAACAATTTAACGAAGAAGATTCAACCTTCGCCATGAATACTATGAGTAAAGCCTAAGGACATATTTGTCCATATGCAACAGCGGAGCGTGTCTCTCTCCCACAAAATGAATGCTAGGATCCATTTTATTCAAACAAAAACAAAAACAAAAACAAACAGACGCTCCAAGCAAAGTACATAAGATGTGATTGAATAAAAATATAGTTTCAGGGGAGGAACCTGATAATGTTGTCGATGAAGAAGGGGATGCCTTGGGCATCCCCAAGCTTAGACGCTTGAGTCTTCTTGAAATATGCAGGGATGAACCACCGGGGCATCCCCAAGCTTAGACTTTTCACTCTTCTTGATCATAGTATATCATCCTCCTCTCTTGACCCTTGAAAACTTCCTCCACACCAAACTCGAAACAAACTCATTAGAGGGTTAGTGCATAATCAAAAACTCACATGTTCAGAGGTGACACAATCATTCTTAACACTTCTGGACATTGCCCAAAGCTACTGGACATTAATGAAACAAAGAAATCCATCCAACATAGCAAAAACGGCAATGCGAAATAAAAGGCAGAATCTGTCAAAACAGAACAGTCCGTAAAGACGAATTTTAAAATGGCACCAGACTTGCTCAGATGAAAATTCTCAAATTGAATGAAAGTTGCGTACATATCTGAGGATCACTCACGTAAATTGGCATAATTTTCTGAGTTACCTACAGAGAATTAGGCCTAGATTCGTGACAGCAAGAAATCTGTTTCTGTGCAGTAATCCAAATCTAGTATGAACCTTACTATCAAAGACTTTACTTGGCACAACAATGCAACAAAACTAAGATAAGGAGAGGTTGCTACAGTAGTAACAACTTCCAAGACTCAAATATAAAACAAAGTACTGTAGTAAAAAAAACACATGGGTTATCTCCCAAGAAGTTCTTTCTTTATAGCCATTAAGATAGGCTCAGCAATTTTAATGATGCTCGCGCAAGAAATAAGAGTTGAAGCAAAAGAGAGCATCAAGAAGCAAATTCAAAACACATTTAAGTCTAACATGCTTCCTATGCATAGGAATCTTGTAAATAAACAAGTTCATGAAGAGCAAAGTAACAAGCATAGGAAGATAAAACCAGTGTAACTTCAAAAATTTCAGCATATAGAGAGGTGTTTTAGTAACATGAAAATTTCTACAACCATATTTTCCTCTCTCATAATAATTTTCAGAGGCATCATGAACAAACTCAACAATATAAGTATCACATAAAGCATTCTTATCATGAGTCTCATGCATAAAATTATTACTCTCCACATAGGCATAATCAATTTTATTAGTTGTAGTGGGAGCAAATTCAACAAAGTAGCTATCATTATTATTCTCATCATCAAATATAGGAGGCATATTGTAATCATAATCAAATTTATCCTCCATAACAGGCGGTACTAAAAGACCAATATCATTATAATCATCATAAATAGGAGGCAAAGTATCATCAAAGTAAATTTTCTCCTCAATGCTTGGGGGACTAAAAAGATCATGCTCATCAGAACCAGCTTCCCCAAGCTTAGAACTTTCTATATCATTAGCAACAATGGTATTCAAAGTGTTCATACTAATATGTTCCATAGGTTTTTTAATTTTCGCATCAAACCATCCATGTCTTAAATCAGGAAATAGAATAAGAAGCTCATTGTTGTCTATTATGCCTAACTAGTGTAAACAAGAAACAAAAAGATGCAATTGCAGGATCTAAAGGAAATAGATTTGAGCACACACACAACGGCAACAGAAAAGTACTTAGTTACCTGGGACCGGAGTATGAATGCCTTTTACCTTTCCTCCCCGGCAACGGCGCCAGAAAAGTGCTTGATGTCTACGGGTGCTTCTATTCTTGTAGACAGTGTTGGGCCTCCAAGAGCAGAGGTTTGTAGAACAGCAGCAAGTTTCCCTTAAGTGGATCACCCAAGGTTTATCGAACTCAGGGAGGAAGAGGTCAAAGATATCCCTCTCATGCAACCCTGCAACCACAAAGCAAGAAGTCTCTTGTGTCCCCAACACACCTAATAGGCGCACTAGTTCGGCGAAGAGATAGTGAAATACAAGTGGTATGAATGAATATGAGCAGTAGTAACGGCGCCAGAAAAGTGCTTGCTGGCGTGCAGTTGATGGTAGTAATATTGCAGGCAGTAAACATGTAACAGAACAGTAAACAAGCAGCGATAGCAGTATTTGCGAACAAGGCCTAGGGATCATACTTTCACTAGTGGACACTCTCAACATTGATCACATAACAGAATAAATAGATAGATGCTAGACTCTACACCCTCTTGTTGGATGATGAACACCACTAACTGTGTAGGATTACACGAACCCTCAATGCCAGAGTTAACAAGCTCCACAATATTCAATGTTCATATTTAAATAACCTTAGAGTGCATAACAGATCAACATAACCAAACCAAATACTAACATAGCATGCACACTGTCACCTTCACACTACGAAAGGAGGAATAGATCACATCAATACTATCATAGCAATAGTTAACTTCATAATCTACAAGAGATCACAATCATAGCCTACGCCAAGTACTACACGATGCACACACTGTCACCATTACACCGTGCAGGAGGAATAAACTACTTTAATAACATCACTAGAGTAGCACACAGATAAATTGTGATACAAAACACATTGCAATCATAAAGAGATATAAATAAGCACTTCACTATGCTACTCTGAATTACTCTCAGGCAAGATAACGAACACTAATTCATCATGTAGGCAAACCTTAAAGATGCATTCCCAAGTACTAATGAACACCCCACGCTGTCACTTTGAGCATTCACAGGAGGTACTAACACACCACAATTTCATAGAGACATCCAACTCAAATCATAACTCAGTGAATAAGTATTCTGTGAAATATAGCCTAAGAGACCCACACGGTGCACACACTGTCACCTTTACACACGTGGGACAAGGAGTCTCCGGAGATCACATAAGTAAAATCCACTTGACTAGCATAATGACATCTAGATTACAAGCATCATCATATGAATCTCAATCATGTAAGGCAGCTCATGAGATTATTGTATTGAAGCACATAGGAGAGAGATGAACCACATAGCTACCGGTACAGCCCCGAACCTCGATGGAGAACTACTCCCTCCTCATGGGAGACAGCAGCGTTGATGAAGATGGCGGTGGTGTCGATGGAGAAGCCTTCCGGGGGCACTTCCCCGTCCCGGCGGCGTGCCGGAACAGAGACTCCTGTCCCCCAGATCTTGGCTTCGTGATGGCGGCGGCTCTGGAAGGTTTTCTCTGGTTTCGTCGAACGTGATAGGGTTTTCGCGACGGAGACCTTAAGTAGGCGGAAGGGCAGCCTCGGAGGGGGCCTGGTGGGCCCACACACTAGGGCGGCGTGGCCCCCCCTCTGGCCGCGCCAGGGTCGCATGTGGGGCCCCCAGGGCTTCCCTCTGACGTCTCTCGGGTGTTCTGGAAGCTTCGTCCAATTATAAGACTCTGGGCGTTGATTTCGTCCAATTCCGAGAATATTTCCTTACTAGGATTTCTGAAACCAAAAACAGCAGAAAACAGGAACTGGCCCTTCGGCATCTCGTCAATAGGTTAGTTCCGGAAAACACATAATAATGACATAAAGTATGCATAAAACATGTAGATATCATCAATAATGTGGCATGGAACATAAGAAATTATTGATACGTCGGAGACGTATCAGCCGACAACAATACCTTCGGATACAATGCCTCCAAATCTCCATTCGCGTTGGCAATCGACAGCAGACCTGCCGAAGGATAACGGGCAAGTACAAGGGCAAGTGTAAACCTGGCCCCTGCAAAAACTTGCGCACGTACCAAGTCTCGAATCTTCTTGGCATTACTAAATTCAGACATCAAAGCAAGGAGTGTTGGGGGAACTGTGTTCAAAGGGAACATTGTCTTCCAAACCACCCTCATAGCCTTGTAGCACTTGTCAAAAAAGTGGTGGACCTGCTGAACCCGATCCTGAAATTGTGCGACAGCCGAAGCTTTCGAGTGCTCCCGCCAGAAAATCTCGTCGGCTGAGGACAGCTGAGTTAATGCATTCACACGTTCGTGAATCCGTTTGTTCTCTTCTGCGCGGTTCAAAGCTATGACTGGCATGGAAATAAAAAAAAGAGGGGGATCAGATAAAACGCTATCGACAAAAAGGCGCAGAGATCAAGGAACTCACAGTTCAAGCTCTCGGTAGCTTTATGTAGCTCAGTAAGAGCGTACCGCTCCACGTCGGCTGCAATCTCACCCTTCTTGTTGACAATCGCAGCTAAAGCATAAGTGCTGCGCAGGTCCTTTTCCATCTGGGTGATCCGATCCTTCATCCGTTGGATTCGATCACCTTCGGGAAGAACGCCCGAAGAGTCATCAACAAACGAGGGCACCGGGAAAACCTGCAGGCAACAGCGTTAAACGGATGATGGATATGGACAAAATAAGCGTCCAACGAAACTCCCATCAGGAGAAGTACAAGAAAATCCTATCAGGAGAAGTACAAATGAAGATTTTATGACAAAAGTATGCTGGCAACATTGCCAGCACAGTGTTCATTACAAAACTTAAGTTCTCACAATAGAACAATGTTTCATACTAGCCCAAGGATAAAATTGTTACAACAGTCAAGGAGCCTGGGTTTGAGTCGACAGGCTGGGGCCAGCCGATGCCTTTCCTGATGAAACTAGTTCAAGGAGCTGACGAGCACAAGTACGGGCAGACACCGTAAAGGCGCTTAAGTCAACAAATCGCCCATCTTTCTCTTTCGGCAGCTCCTTAGTCATTTCTTCAATATCAGCCTTAAAGCCGTAACCCATCATAAGTTGGAAGGCAAGGAGGGCACCATAGGTACGCGAGGTACGCTTGAATACCTCAATAACTTCCTTGGTGTCGATTGCGAAGGCATCAATCAGCTGCCCCAGAGTTTTCTCCTGCTTGACCTTGGGGAAAATCATTGAATGCATCCGCGCCAGAGCGCCCTTTCCCTTGTCAAGAAGCTCCCGGGTAAGCTGGTGGGTGGCAAGAACCATCGACACACCATTTGCTGGGGAATTGCCCGGAACTTTATCCAAGGCAGTAGCAGGGATGCTGGCGGCTTCTGCAAGAAATTCATTCGAAGGAAATCAATGACGAAGGAACGAATCCATGAAAAGTAATAAGAGATATATGAAAAAGCTTACCAAGTAGGGTCAAGGCAGATTGACGAAGAAGATCATCCTTTTCTGCTGCCCGAGCTTCCTCCTCCCTCAGCCTATCTTTCAGCTTGCTCAGCTCATCTTTTAGGGAGTCGACCTCCTGGCGAGCTATGGCAGCCTTTTTGATGGCACCATCTAACTTTGAAGAGGAAGACTTAGCTTCCTCTTGCAATCGAAATTTCTCCGCCTCCAGGGAGGTAAATTGAGAGGCGAAAGCTTCTAAAGAGGATATCACGCGTCGTAGATCCTTGAAGAAAGGGAATGTTTTACAAAGATCATTAGGAAAAGACACATTCCAAAAGATTCCTGTTAGACTCGATAAAGACTTACAGAAGGAGGAGCTGTGGCAGCAGCAGGAGCATCTTTCCCCTTGGAAAGGGAGGAGGCAGTCGATGCTTGCGCCGCGGGAGCCGCTTTAGGAGCCGAAGCTTCGGAAGCTGCGGCGGCTGGCGAGACAGCATCAGATCTGACCCTCTTAGGTGGAGGCTCAATGAAAGCATCATCACTACAAGAAGGATTTGATCGACCAAGTTATGAGAAAAATATGAGAAGATCAAGAAGCTGAAAATAGTAAAAAGAAGAAAAACACTTACATATCAAGGAGATCATCTTCATCGGCAAAGCTGCCGATTGATCTCTTCGTAGGTGGAGCCCTGGTCTCCTCCGCAGCTGCATTAACAAAGGCATCGTGATCAGCGTCATCATCGCGCACTGATCCCTCTGTGTCGCAAGTGTCATCGGCTGATGGAGGGAGATTGGTATGAGCAGTTTCAGAATCTATGGGGTCATCGTGATCGCTTGTTGGGTTTGTACGCTCAACAGTATGAAAGTCAACAGGTTCTGAAGAGCCTCTTCCTTCGGAAATATCATTTGGCAAGTTATGTAAATCCCCGAAGGCTGCGAGGATCTGTCGAAGAAAAAAAAAACAAATGAGAACAACAGTAATTATGTCGATTAAGTAAATAGCAGCATGACCAGAATTTGAGGAGGGAAGTTACCTCTGGAGGTGGATGATCGGCATCAAAAGGAGTGTACGGAGACGTTAAAGGGATCGAGTCTTCTTGGCTGAAGAAAGTGAGGCGACGGACTTCATCGAGCAGTTCTTTTTCCGACAGTTCGGCAGCGTTAATTCTGGTTTCATCCTTTGGACCCGAATACAACCACATTGGGCGAATTCTAGCCCTAACTGGTTGGACTCGACGTTCCAGAAACACTGCCGCTACCTCAGTACCAACCATGGTTTGGCCATCAGCTTCTTTAATCCGAAGAAATCTTGCAAACAATTCGTCGGCTGCTACTTTTTCGTCGGGAGAAAGAATATTTTTCCAAGAACTCTTAGGTTTGGCTTCAAGGACGTTGACAAAGCGAGGAAGTTGAGATTCGGGTGACAAGGAATCCTTGGCGTAAAACCACTTCAATCTCCACCCTTGCACAGACTCTCTCATTGGGAAGTTGAAGTAGTTGACATCCGAACGGGCTACGAATCCCACTCCTCCGGTGACAAAAGACCCGTTACTGCTGCTGTATCTCTTCACATAGAAAATCTTTTTCCACAACCCGAAATGAGGCTCAACGCCCAAATATGCTTCGCAGAAGGTGATAAACACGGCAACATGGAGGATTGAGTTGGGAGTGAGTTGCCATAGTTGGATTTCGTAAGTTCGCAAGAGATGAAGGAGGAATTCGTGAATGGGAAGCGAAAGACCTCGATATAAGAACGACAAGAACATCACGGTAAAACCAGCATGAGGATTAGGTCAAGAAATCGCACCTGGAAAGATCACATTCCCCTCATCGGAGGAGATCAATCCCAGGCTTCGGGATCTCTTCTCGTCACGCCTGGTGACGGTCGAAGCTATCCAATCTCCGGGCCTGGCTAATGAGCCTGGCGGCGCCGGCGGCGCCGGAGTTGGGGGTGGAGCGCTTGGAGCGCCCTCCTTCGGAGGGATCAAGGAAGATTTGGCGGCGGCGCCTCCTCTCGTAGAGCTGGCGGCGGCGCTAGCATTCTTCTTCTTCACCATCGCAAGATCCGGGAAAAGCTGGAAAGCAGTGGTGGCAGCGCGAGTAGTTGTGAACGGGAGAAGAGGAAGAACAACAAAGGGATGAATGAAGGAAAAGATTAGGGATTTTTATCTCTTGGGAAACTTAAGGAAGGCCTAGTATCGTTAGTGGGCCTTTTCTCCAGTTAATGGTTGCGAAAATTGAGGAGGTGCCTCGCTAACCGTGTAAGAAGAGCAGGAATTGCTCGAAAACAGGGCTGGCAGGTCGCGTCTTATCAGTCAAAATTAAAGGGACATAAAAACGTCATCAATGACGTCATGAGGAATGATTGCATACGAAGAGATAAGAAAGTATCGGGTGGTCAACTTGAGCCTACGCACGGATTGCGAGCATCCGCACCTAGGCTCGGGGGCTACTCCCATCGGGAGCGCTTGCGCGCACCCGATAGAATCAAGATTCAAAGGAAAAACGTGACTCAAGTCTGCACCCGAACGTAAGCGCCCGTGCTCAGACTCGGGGGCTACTCCCATCGGGAGCGCTGAACGCGCATCCGATAAAACTTTTTTCTTACTCCAGGATCAAGCCCGGGGACTTGATTCTGTGTAGGGTAACGTTGTTTTGCCATCGGCAGTTAACCAACAAAAGTTGGGCACGTTATTCGTTATCCCTTGCATAAAGAAAATGTATCAGATGGTCTACGAAGACTTGCAGGAAAAACTTCGGCAGAAGAAGATGTTCGAGTAGAACAACTTGAGTCTACGCACAGACTGCGAGCATCCGTACCTAGACTCGGGGGCTACTCCCATCGGGAGCGCTGACGCGCACCCGATAGAAGATAGAGGAAAGGCAAGAATGATCGAAGAGAAGAACTTCAGAAGAGGACATGCTTTAGTCTCTACCTGAACTATGTTCGGCTAGACACTCGGGGGCTACTGACGTGGGCATTACCCTTCGGGTAACCAATGTTGCTCTACCCTACACGGTCCAACTGGAGGCCCATGAAGGTACCTGATGGCAAGATGGGCCACTAGGGCGGTGCGGCGGAAGATTACTTGGAGTACAATACACGGAAGAAGCCGAGCAAGGAAAGATTGGAGATAGATCTATTGTAAACCTACTCGTACTCGATTAGACCTCTCGGGACCTGGTCACCTATATAAAGGCCAGGAGAGGGACTATCGGGGGACACACAATCAATCTTAGCAATCTTAGCCAACAGAAGCTTAGAACTAGGTTACCCTAGCAATTAGCTATCTCGACGAGATCTCAGCCGAACTATTCGGCACCCCATTGTAACCTGTTTTCATCATAATCAAGAACAGACAGGCAGGATGTAAGGGTTTTACCTCATCGAGGGCCCCGAACCTGGGTAAATCGCTCTCCCCGCTTGTCTGTGAACCGATGTCTCATGTCAGCTTGCAGGATTCCATCAACCCTAAGCCCCTATCGGAGGGCATTGCCGAGGAGCACCCTCGACACCGATCTTACCTACCTCGCTGTTCTTTGATGTGGTACTGGTAGTTCATAGATCTGCTAGGACTTAAGGATGTCCATGTGGTAGTTCATTGATCTGCTAGTGTTTGTCATGTAGGCGATCATACCTTTGGGCTCCCCTGATCTATCTGCGCCAACTGTGAATGCTCAACCATCTCTGATAGCAAGCAAACCAGCTATGGTTTGGAAACCTGAGCTATCAGAGTTTGTGCTGAACCGGTTGGTTCAGCTCGTCCGTAGCGGCGTCTGCTTCAACATGGTATTCAAGGAGGAGCAGATGAAGAAGGTAGCTGCGGATGTTCTTGCATTCGCCGGCGTACATGTCACCACTCTTCAGCTGTACAACCATATCAGAAACTGGAGGACGAAGTGGACCGTCATCACAAAGATGAAATCTGATCGCATTCTGAACTGGAGCGAAGCTCGTTGCTGCTTCTACGGCGGTGATGAAGGGGTGGCGGATGAGTACATCCTGGTACAAATCCTCATTGAGCTCCTGCATAGATCTGAAAGTATATACATGTCAATGTCGTCCGCACTAACAGGTGTTCCTTGTGGATTGCACCGGTACCCGAAGCACCGTCAGTACGTCGGTATCCCGATCACCAACTACGCTCAGATGAAGACGATCTTCACTCCCCGGTTCTTCTGCAAGGCGCATCTGTTCCAGCCTAACTTGCTGGTCAGAGCTATTGACTTCATTGCAGACAATGAAGTCGAGTATGCCGCCTACCGTAAGTTGCAGCCACCGGAGAGGAGGAGCTATCTTAGGACTTGGCTCCACAACCAGTTTCCTGCTTAGTGCTTCTGCTTCCTTGTCATGATCCGCTGATTTTTGGAGGTGATCTTGTATCCCTCCATTAGCTAGGACTTGCTACAACCTGATCCCCGGTTTGTAATGATGAACTTGCTTGAGATGGTATATACTAACCCCTCGTGACGAACCTGTGATGCATTACGAAGTAGTTGCTTCGTTCGTGATGCATCGCCCACTAAGTACTAGTTGATGTGTATTACCAGCATCTTTTCTGATGAACTGAATCTCATGTGTGCTGTTATTCAGTACTGGGTAACCTCACCACTCAAAGTGAAGGGGTTACCACAACACTTAGCTATCTGCAACCAAACAGGTTGTGGGTTCTGAGAAAAATGGGCTAGGAGCATGTGCTCTGGGATCAGTTCTGAATTTCCGTATTTTCCCGCAAAATAAGTAATCTGCCGATGGTGATGATCTGTTGGATTGCTGCAGACGGAATGAAGGGTGGGCTCGCCCGCTTGGGCCTAAAAGCGGCGCTTCGAGGAGTTGGGAGTTGGGTGCTGAACTAGGGAACTGCTATACGCCGACCTGGTCGGCGCTTGCGGGGTGCCGCACACCCCAGCGACCAGCTCGGGTAGTTTGGGCCGCGGCCCATTAGCTCAGGTACGTTTTTTTTCTTTTTTCTTCTTCTCTTTCTTCTGTTTTTTTTTTGTTATTAATATTTTTCTTTTTCAAAATCTAACACTTTTTATGAAATTATTTTTCAAGATTTTTTTCAAAATATGAATTTTTTTAAATTCAACAGTTTTAAAATGTGAACGATTTTATATTTTGAATATCTTTCAAAAAATTATAATTTTCAAAATTTGAACATTTTTCACGTTTGAACGGTTTTTAAATTTGAACGATTTTTAATTTTGAACATTTTTCATGTTTGAACAATTTTTAAGTTTGAACGATTTTTAAATTTGAACGGTTTTTAAATTTGAACATGTCGTTGCCTATTCGACGGTACCTCGGAGGAGGGATCCTCACGAGGGGGAGAAGAAGTAGGGGCCATAGGGCGGAGTGCACACGGGACGGTGGTACGCGATTTACCCAGCTTCGGAACACCTGCACGACGACAGGGCCTACTGCTGCTTGTCTGGAATTATCTGGGCGCTTTCGCGTTGTTACAATGAGTTGTGGTTGTGCCTCTAGGGCTCCCGGGATCCGGCTTATAAAGGCGCACGGATCTAGGGTTTACATGGAGAGTCCTACCCGGATACAGGTTTCCTAACTTCGGTACAATATCTTGCCGTGTACGCCAAGGATCCTCCCTTCCATCTACGTCGTACCGGATCCGGGTCCCCACTGGGCCTTCATGGATCCGGGTTCCTCCAAAGGTCGGTCGGATCCGGCTCCCTGCTCCTGGGCCGGACATCCTCCGTCAGGATCAACAGCAACTGGGCCGCCCGATGGGCCACATGCCTCATCACCATCTGTGGGCCACCCGGGCTTGCCGGATCTAGGCACTGTCGATGGTACACCCATGAAGTATACCCACAACAGTAGCCCCCAGAGTTCTCCGAGTTTCGCCTGCAGTTTCCGCCATGCTTGCACCTTAGGTTTCCGGCATCGTTTGGTAACGTTGAGAAATTTGAAGAACTCCAACTTCACATTTTCTTCTTTCCCAACCTTTAGTCAGAAAATCCCCCATCCTGCGGGACTTCATACATCGACAGTTTCAAACATGTCTCCGGGTTACTCCCCCGCTTGCGAATGGGGATTACTTATCTTCGCGCCTTTACCCGGAATCTTTAGCAGACTCAAACGGTTCCGCCAATTCTGGCGCCATTTTCGCGCGATTTGTGCGGTAACTTATCTCTAGCCATTTTTACCGTTAGGGTTTGGGACACGTGTCACGCATCCAACGGCGCGACGCTTGCGTTCCGACCACAGGATGCGGAGCACGAATCTTGTCCCCCCTGCCTATAAATATCCGCCGTCGACCCCCTAACCCTCATTCACCCTCCTTTCTACCTCTCTGTGAAGCGCCGCCTCGAGCTGTCTCTCCGCCGTGCTGGAATCTCGCCAGACTCTCGCCGGAGCTGCTTCGCCGCCGTACGGAGTTCGTCCTGTTCTTAACTTCAGCGAGCCACCGCGTCGAAACCTCGTCGTCGGCGACTCCGGCCACCGCGGACTCCATCACGGTGAATTCTCGAGCTTCACTCTCGCGCCGTAGTCGGTAGGGATGATCATTAGGTTGACGACGCTGGATCAGACTAAGGAGTATTTCCGCCAATGTCTTTTCTTCAGATGTCTTCAACGACTCCGCCTCCAACTTCTGAACCAATCCTGGCAACCCCAATCTCTTCCGCCCCTCCACCCTTCGTCCCAGTCAGGCTGGATCCTTCAAAGGATTCCGGCAAGGAGGCTGAAGGGACTTCCGCTAACCCGGAAAAAGCCTCCGGGCGGATCAGGCGGAGCACAAGGCGGAAGAAGTCGCCAAAAAATCGAAGGCTCGTCAACGAGACTCTGAAGCCAAGGGAAAGTGGTGGCCCTGTACCACCACTGAGATGGAGCTGAAGAACCTCGAGGCGGAGGGCTTCCTGCAACCCGGAAGCTGGAGGTCAGTTCCAAATGCTTTAGCTCCAGCTCCGGAGGACAACGAGATGGTGCTGACGAAAGCACTGGTGGAGCGGGGCTTTTCATTTCCGCCTTCGGACTTCTTCCTGGAAATCCTGAAGGTCTATGGGCTCCAGCCCCATAACATTTCTCCGAACAGCGTGCTTGCGATCAGCAATCACGTCACCCTCTGCGAAGGCCATCTCCGGGTAACTCCCGAGCTCTCCCTATTCCAATATTACTTCACTGTCAAGAAGGAGAGGATCCGGCAGTCCACCGAACTAGCAACATGCGGATCCATCACCTTCATGATCCGCCCAGGCCGCGTCTACCCCCACACCGACCGCCACGAATCCGCGCGGTACTGGTCTGGGGGCTTCTTCTACTTGAAGGACGTCTCCGACCCGGCGAGCACGAGGAAGTTGCCGCCGTTCAAGAACTGCCCCGCCACCGAGCTTCCGGCATGGTCACACTGCCCCCACCTTTCCGACTCGCCCCAGCTCACACGCGCCGTCAGGAGGATCTGCAAGCTGACGGAAGAGGGGCTGACAGGGAAGGACTTGACCCTTTCCTGGTTCACCAAGCGGATCCAGCAGCTCCAACACAGGGACCAGCTGATGTTTCAGTACACAGGGCGCGACGACCCAATGCGCGCCACAAAAGACAATCTTTCCGCCGACGCCATCGACAATAGGATCCGGGTCCTCATCAAGATTCCGCGTGAACTTCACGTTCACGTGTGCCATAAAGACATTCACATGAATGGCTCCGGAACCGCGGTACGTCGCCTTGACTTTAGCCCATTGTGTTTATTCGCATTCAAATTTTTGTCTAAGTGTTTAACTCTATGCATCAGCTCGAGGCGCTTGAAGAAAGTGAACTCGGAACTCTCCTCCGGGTTCCTTCCACCGGCAACACAGATCCGGAAGCTGCCTCAGAGGCGGAAGCTCACGAGGCTCCGCGCCCTTCTAAGAGGAAAAGGGCTGCCCCCTCCAGCCCTTCGGCCAAACGTGCCCGCGACGTGCTCAGCATCGCGGCAACTCGCAAGGCGGAGGCGGAGAAAAAGCGCCTTAAGCTCATCGATACCAGCAACCGGTCCCAAACGGATATCCAGCAGTTCTTCAGACCTTCCGGGTAAGCGCAAAGTCTTCGAAATAAAATTCTTCCGCTATCGTGAATCAGCACATACCTAATCGTAATGCTCTTTTCCTTTCGCAACAGTAGTTCCGAAAACCAGCCCCCCAAAGCCCCTAATGCCCCCAAGAAGAAGACCAGGCCATCTCCGGCTTCCATACCAGTCACACCAGAAGTCGGAGTTCCACCCAAAGCCGCTTCAGCCGCCAAGCCGGATCCTAAGGACGTTATCAACGTTGATGACATCCCTGAAGATCCGGCCACCGAGACTGCGCAAGGCGATTCCGGCAAAGGTGCCTCCTCATCTGCTCCTCCGCCTGAGCAACCTACCGCTACTTCCGCCGAGCCAACGGCCGAACAGTACGAGCAGAAAGTGCAGCTGATCCATGCCACTGGCGCGTCCCAAACTTCGTCGCTGCAGAAGCTCCCTCTTTCTCAACGTCACGTGGAAATTTCAGCCATGATGGAGAAAGTATGGGGGCCTGCGGATACGGAGATGAAGGAGCTCTCCGACCTTGAGAGCGAACTCAAGGTCTTTTTTGCTAAGCATAAGGAGGTGCGCCAGGTAACACTAGCCCCCAAGCATTGGTTCAGACATTTTTCCGTGTAACATGTGTTAGCCGATGCTTCTCTCAACATTAGTCTTAGACGGAAATTTGAAATTTTCTCAATCCAAAACTTTAAACTCCTCGCCAGCCCCCAGAATTTTGAATTTCCGGCTAAATCCTCTCTGCGTCTCAGAGCACGCGGAAGCTGCACGAAGATCTGCGCGTCCATGTGCTGGAGCAGATGACGGAGATAGAAGGGCTGCGCCAGACTGCTGAGAATAGTCGTCAAGCTGTGCTCCGCCTGGAGACCCGATTGAAGGGTGAGAAATCCGGGTTGCCTAAATTTGTACTGTGTGAACCACTATAGTATATAACTTGTGTGATGTTCTGTTCTCAGAAGAAACTGACAAACGCCCCACCATCGATGCCTTATCCGCCAAGGTCCAAGTATTGGAGGCGGAGAATGAAACTCTGAAGAACTTCTTGAAAGAGTCCTCCGAGAAGGAAACTAAAGAAAAGAAGGAGCTCTCCGAGAAACATTCCCGCGAGATGGCGGAACTGGCTGATAAACTCAAGAAGAGCCAGCAAAGGGTGACCACCCTGGCGGCCAAGAACAAGAGCCAGGAGGCAGAGGCGGAAGCAATTGACAAGCTGATCTTCCGTAAGGACCCTTTTTGTTATTGTCTTGACTCCGGCTTCCTCAAAATTTACTCTGTCCGCGGAAGAAACTGATCCTTTTTACTTTGCAGCAAGCCTAGGCTTTGAGTGGACCAAAGATTCAACCCTCAAAAGAACTGAGGCATATGATGAAGCGCGGACCTCAATCGATGATCTCGTCGAAGCATGTCGCGGAATCGCCAAGTCCCTCAACCTGAAGAGAGCCAAGACAATGGTGATTGACCGCATGACGAAACTCATGCGGAACGTGCCGGAACTTATCAAGGATTGGCAGGAATCTTCATCTCGTGGAGTCGCTGCCCTCGTGCTAGCCACCTGCAAGGCACACTTCCCCACCATGAGATTTGCAGATGTCGCACGCGGAGTCCCCAAGGATACCGTCATGAGACATCTCCTCTCGGAGGCCATGGGATTTGATCGCCTTTTTGCTGGACGAGTTAACCACTCGTTTTGGTACAACAAATATGATCTTCCCAAAGGCTTTTCCGACCCAGAAGAGGAGGAAGAAGAAGCTGCCGAGGAGGGCGATGAGGAAGGCTCCGGGTCAAGTGCTGACCACGACGAGGAAGGTTCCGACTTCGATGACGGCGGCTCAGGCGGTGGCTCGGATGATGGCTCCGCCTACGTAGCTTCTGACGAAGAGCAGTCCTCCGAGAACCTGTGAAACAATGTAAACCGATGTATCACTTTTGACCCCGAAGTGGGTTTGTAATGAATAACTTAAATTATTAAGTAGCTAGGGACGAAGACATGTTATGCGCGGGCGGAAAACACTTATCCTGCTATCCGTTTAATATTATATGCATGTTTCGTTTTTGTATTGAAAAGCAAGTGCTGACTTCGTTGTTTTCCGGCTCGCCCGCTTGACCTTACGCGAGCCGGAAGACCGTAGCCGGAAACACTCGCCAGCGGCGACGAAGCCTAATGGCAATCCGTCAATAACCGCGGAAACAAGCCCCCAAGCATAGGTGCCGGAAATCGCTACTAGGAATCCACGAGTTCGCAACAGATAACAATTTAATCAGAAAACTTAGGCTTACGTCCTAAAGGACGATTTTGAAAAAATCACAACTTTCATACACGCCTAGGCGGAAACATCCAGCTCTGCGGTTTTAGTCGGAAAAACATACACGATCTAAAATGAACAAGTAAAGGAGGTAAAAGACTCAAAGAGTGAACCATAAGCTTTATTTCATTGATCATGTATAACTATTACAGAGTTCGTAACTCGGAAAAAATACGCTAAGTGTAGAAAGGATGTAGCTGTGCGATGTTCCAGGGGCGATCTGTCTCGTCGTAGATGTCATCCGGATCCTCACGCTTGCGTTTCCGGTGCCAATTAGCAGGTCTATCCTTCAGCTCTCGGAAATCAACAAGGTAGTACGATCCGTTATGAAGCACTTTGCTAACGACGAAGGGTCCTTCCCAAGGAGATTGCAGCTTATGGTCTTTCACCTGCCGAAGGCGGAGGACCAGGTCTCCTGCTCTGAAAGAGCGATTCCGGACTCGACGACGGTGATAACGTCGGAGTTTCTGCTGGTAGATGGCGGAGCGCTGGTCAGCTAAATTCCGAGCTTCCTCGATCAGATCTACAGATAGCTGTCTGGCCTCGTCAGCTGTTTCTTCGTTGAAGGCGGAAACTCGCGGTGAATCGTGGATGATGTCGGAGGGAAGCACGGCTTCGGATCCGTATACCAGGAAAAATGGGGTAAACCCTGTTGACCTGTTAGGGGTAGTTCGCAAACTCCACAAAACAGCTTCCAACTCGTCAGCCCAAGCTCCAGCTGCTCATCGCAGCGGTTCTTCAAGGCGTGGCTTAATTCCTTATAATATTAGGCCGTTAGCTCTTTCAACTTGACCATTGGATTGTGGGTGAGCCACAGATGCAAGGTCCAGCCTAATCCCTACTGTCTCACAGTAATCCTTCAATTCTCCCTGTGCGAAGTTTGTGCCATTATCTGTGATTATGCTGTGTGGGATGCCGAATCTCATCACGAGGCTGCAGACGAATTTTAGTGCCGTAGCATCGTCGGCTTTTCTCACTGGCTTAGCCTCGATCCATTTGCTGAACTTGTCAACAGCGACCAGGAGGTATTCAAAACCGCCAGGAGATGATCTTTTTAACTTACCAACCATATCGAGCCCCCAGACCGCAAACGGCCAGGTGATAGGTATGGTCTTCAGCTCTTGGGCTGGAGCATTTGGTTGAGTAGCATAGTACTGACAACCTCGGCAGATTTTTACCAACTTGTCAGCATCTTCTTTAGCTGTGAGCCAGTAAAATCCTAGCCGGAAAGCTTTGGCAACGAGGGACCTGGGAGCGGCATGATGCCCGCAATCCCCTGCGTGGATCTCTCTGAGTATTTCAATGCCATCTTGGCTGGAAACGCATTTGAGGAAAACTCCCGCTGCACTTCGTTTGTATAGCTGTCCATCAACGATTGTGTAGGATCTTGCTCGTCTGATGATCTGTCGTGCTAGGACCTCGTCCTCCGGCACCTTCTGATCAATGAGATAATCCAGGAAAGGCTGGGTCCAAGCCGGAATGACAACCATCACTTCCTTTGCTGGAGATACTGCTACCTCTGGATTTTCCGGGTTAGCGCCCTTAACTGAGGGTATCCGTAGGTGCTCCAGGAAAATGCCAGGCGGAATTTGCTTCCTGCCGGATCCGAGCTTGGATAGCATGTCTGCCGCTGCGTTATCGTCTCTCCTGACATACTTGACTTCATATCCGAGGAAGCACTTGGCGATCTCGTCAACTTCGTCTCTGTAGGCCGCCATAACGGAGTTTCTGGCGTTCCAGGTTCCGGCTACCTGTTGCGCCACCAGGTCGGAATCTCCACAGCATATAATGTGCTTGATCCCGATTTCCTTAGCGATGCGCAGACCGTGTAGTAGAGCCTCGTACTCCGCCATGTTGTTTGTAGCTTCGAAGTGGATCTGCAGAACATACTGCAGTTCTTCTCCGGTAGGGGACTTCAGGGTGACTCCGGCTCCTGAGCCTTGATGCTGCTTGGATCCATCGAAGTGCATGACCCATGTTTCTGGTTCCGACTCCAGACTTGCATCCGGAGCTTCTGTCCAATCTGCGACGAAATCTGCCAAGACTTGGGATTTAACCGCAGTCCTAGGCTTGTAAGCGATGTCGAAGGCGGATAATTCGATGCCCCATTTAGCCGTACGTCCTGTTGCGTCAGCGTTGTTGAGAATCGTTGACAGCGGAGCCTTGCTCACCACTGTTACTGGGTGCTCTTGGAAGTAATGTCTCAGCTTCCGGCTGCCTAGGAACCTCCATAAGCTAGCTTCTGAAAGTGAGGGTATCTTTGCTTTGACTCCGTCAGTACCTCGCTAATGTAATAGACAGGTCTTTGGATGTCGTATTCATGACCTTCTTCCTTTCGCTCCACCACGATGACGAGACTGATGACTTTGTTGGTAGCCGCCAGATAAAGGAGCATTGGCTCTGACTCTACTGGGGCTGCCAAGATAGGTGGGGAGGTGAGTATTTCCTTCAACCCCCGAAGAGCTGCGTCGGCTGCGTCGTCCCAGACGAATTTGTCTGTTTTCTTCAGCAGCTTGTACAAAGGTAGCGCCTTCTCGCCAAGACGACTAACAAACCTACTGATTGCTGCGACGCAACCAGTTAGTCATTGCACATCTTTAAGACAAGTTGGCCGTTTGATACACAGTATTGCCTTGATTTTTTCCGGGTTAACCTCAATGCCTCTATGAGAGACTATGAAGCCAAGGAGTTTTCCGGCTGGCACGCCAAAGACGCACTTTAGCGGATTTAACATCATCTTGTACCTGCGGAGATTGTCGAAGGTTTCTGTGAGGTCGCTGATCAAGTCGGATCCTTTCCGGGTCATGACCGCGATGTCGTCGACATAGGCGTGCACGTTCCGGCCGATTTGGTCCTTCAGGCACCGCTGCATCGTACGTTGATAGGTGGCACCTGCATTTTTCAAACCAAAGGGAATGGTGACATAGCAGTAAGTGCCGAAGGGGGTGATGAACGAAGTCGCCTTTTGGTCAGACTCCTTCATCCGGATCTGATGATACCCGGAATACGCATCAAGAAAACACAGAAGTTCCGCCCCCGCCGTCGAATCAATGACTTGGTCAATGCGCGGCAAGGGGAATGGATCCTTCGGGCAATGCTTGTTCAAGCCGGAGTAATCGATGCACATTCTTAGTATTTCAGTGTTCTTTTTGGGTACAAGGACGGGATTTGTGACCCAATCAGTGTGGATAACTTCTATTACAAAACCTGCCTCTAGTAACTTAGCTAGTTCCATTCCTATGGCGCGGCGCTTCTTATCTCCAAAGCATCGCATAGCTTGCTTCACCGGTTTAGCCCCCGGATTTATGTTGAGGTAGTGCTCGGCGAGTTCCCTAGGTACTCCAGACATGTCAGAAGGTTGCCATGCGAAGATATCCATGTTAGCGCGGAGGAACTCGACGAGCGCGTCTTCCTATTTGGGGTCCATGTTGGCTCCGACCGAAACCTGCTTGGAAGGGTCACCTACGACGAGGTCGTGCTTCTTGGTTTCTATCGCGGCCTTGAAGGAGGTCTTCTGTTCAGAGATCTGCTTCTTGGTGGTCTGCATCTCAGTCGGATCCACCGCGGCTCTGTAGCCTTGCAGCTCCTCTCCAGATATCACAGACTCTGCGAAGGCGGCTTCGCCTAACTCGCATTCATGAGCCTTCTTGTAGTCTCCGGATACGGTAATCATACCTTTGGGACCCGGAATCTTGAGCTTGTTGTAGATGTAGCACGCTCTCGCGTGGAACTTGTGGTAGGTGGGCCTGCCGAAGATGACGTGGTAGGAGCTCTTGAAGGGCACAACTTCAAACATGATCTTCTCTTCGCGGAAATTGTGAACATTGCCGAAGGCCACGGGAAGTGTGATGCTGCCGAGGGAATTCGCCTTCTTACCCGGAACCATGCCATGAAACTCAGTTGTGCTGTGTTTGAGTTGTTCCTTGGTGAGGTTCATCCGTTCTAGAGTCTCCAGGTACATGATGTTCAAGCTGGCTCCACCATCCATGAGGCACTTGGAGAAGTCATACCCGTCTATGCGGGGACTTACAACCAAGGCGTAGCATTCTTTTGGCACAATGACAGGATGATCCTCCCTGTCAAATGTGCACGGGACTTCCGACCACCTGACATACTGCGGCACAGCCGGAACTGTGGCGTTCAGGATCCGGGTAGCTGACTTGGTAGCGCGGACTGTTGGGGTTCCGAGGAAAGTGTGATAAGCCCCCACGCTCTTTTTCTCGAAAGGGTTGGATTTACCTGCGGACCCTGCCTTGGGATCCGGCGAGTGATCATCCCCATCCATTGCCTCGGAACTGTCCTCCTCCTTGTCTTTGTTCTTGCCCTTGCCTCCTTTGCCGCGAGGGCGGTGCTTCCGGGCTCACTTGTATCCTGCTTCCGGGTCGTTTTTCAGATCATTGACCCACTTGCAGTTGCGGTTGGTGTGAGTGGACTTCCCTGTAACCGGATCCAGGTGGGCCAGGCAGGGCATGTCTCTGTACTCCTCGTAGGTTTGCGGGGCGCGGGATCCGCCAGCTGTGACCTCAGTGCCGTGCTGGCCGACCCTGCCGGCTCCACCTCCACGGCCGCGTCCTCTTCCGCCACCTTGGCCTCCGCGCTGAAAGGCCATGGCGATCAAGTCGGATCCACCACTCTTTTGGTCATCAGGGTTTTTCCGCTTGGTGCCGCTGCTGCTGCCGTTATCACGGTTCTTCTTTTGCTGGTGCAGGGGGATTGCTGTAGCTGCTAGATCTCCGCCAGCGTCGTCATCGGCGGCAGTATGATCACTGGCGATGGTGATCATGTCATCCAAAGTCAGCTTGTTTGCATTGACCAAGCAGGTCAGCTTGTGCCGCAGCAGTCCTCCTCGCTGCAAGCCACCAATGAAGGCGTGCATTGTTGTGCGGTTATCAACGTTCTTGCACTCGTTTCTGCATGCCAACCATCGGGTGAGGAAATTCCTGGACGTTTCACCCTTCTTCTGGATACATGCCTGCAGGTCGCTTGTTGTGGCAGGTCTCTTGTAGGTGCCCCTGAAGTGTTTCTCGAAAGCGGTCTTCAGGTCAAACCAGCAAAAGATGGAGTTCTTCTCGAGGTCGCTGAGCCAGATCCGGGCTGGACCTACAAGGTACAACTGAAGCATGCGGCAGGCGATGTTAGGGGTTCCTCCGGCGAAGGTTACAACATTATAGTAATCCTCAATCCAGGTATCCGGCCTTTCCGTGTCATCATAATTCTTCAGATTTCCGGGTAGCTTGAGATTCATCCTTGGCTTTGGTTCCTCTCGAATCATCCTGCCAAAGCATTTTGGACCGATGTAATCAGTTCTGTATTCGTTGAGGCGTTCCCGCGCGTCGCGCGAACCGTGGCGAGGAGACTGTGAACGAGAGCGAGATCTTCGGCCGCCGCCTCCGTCTCCACCTCCGCCGCCACCGCTAGGTGGTGGTGAGGGAGACCTGCGAGGGGGTCGATCTGACTTCTTGCTTCCGCCTTCAGAGTCTCCGCGGCCTTCCCGGTGCTGGCTCCGGCTGTCAACACCCGGATTTTTAAGTCCAGATGCCTATTATGCCGTACATCGCAATCCCAGGAATAATGTTTTTGCGAGACATAATAGTAAGTAGCATAGAGTCATCATTTATTACAACACATATTGTCTTACAACCATAGATCACATGATCCAATATTACACGAATATATTGTTCAACATCACAAATAGTAGCGGAAGCGAAGTAGTAGTGGACGATCTATTCCACAGGCAACGCTTGACGTTAGAAGACGATCCTAGTTATCGTAGACGTCCTGTTGTCCGTCATCCTGATACTGGTGCTCTCCTTCATAGTCTGGCATTGGAATAGCCAGGGCAAAGCCATGAGTACTTTTAAAGTACTCGCAAACTAACTCTAAGATAAATAACTCAATAAGTGTAAGGGGATACTAAGCTCTAGGTTTATTTGCATAAAGCCAAGTTTTAGTTTCATAAATCTTTGGTAAAAGCCTATATCATGTGCTAGACTAACTCAAGTGGGAACATTAGTGTCATTCCCACAACTCATTATGGTTCACCAAAATGTCACCTTTCAATCCACCATTCATTTCTAGACTCAAAACATTTTAATGATAACGGAGGTAGTATGGCCTTTCCAATCGTCCGTAACCGTGGACACGGCTATTCGAATAGGTTTAACTCTCTGCAGAGGTTGTACTCTTGTGCCACAACTTTTGATTTCATCCGTCGAGGATAACCCCGAATCATCGTAACACAGTACGCGGATCATCAATCGAAACCTTTCACTTATCTATGCTAGTATGAGCACCTCTCCCCATGAGCTTGGCCTCCCGGTGGAAACCGCGGTTAACCCGGGAACTGCACAGGGCTTGGGCCGTACGTTCACCTCATTTCAACATCAGTCCACACTTAACGGAGGCAGCCTCAGCGTAACCCCTATGATGTTTGTTTAGAGGGAACCCATACTAAAATACACAAGTTTCTAGTTAAGCCCTACCCATAATCAGGTATTGTGGGGGTACTTGTATAATTGGAAGGGTATCGCATTCAAACTCAATCATCTATTTTATCAAAAATCACCATCTCCTCAAGGTCATATTCACCTTCAAAATCTTTCACCTCCGTTCATTTCACAAATGTTCCCATCTAGAGTAGTCAATTTTAATTCTTAGCAATAGCAACTAGTCATGAGGGGGTGCTATCTAGCTTTATTTGCTTAGGCTAACTTTGATGCTCTTGTTCTATTCTCGACAAGTGAATCATAAATCAAAAAGTACTTTGAAATAAATAAGCAAAAGCAAAAGTAAGTAAAAACATGGGATAGGTAATACATAAAAGTAAAGTGTGAAGATGCCTTTGCTCTTGTAGAGCTAAGCACTTGTTTTCAGCAAGGGTTAGCTTGCCTTGAGCTGGGTAGTTATCGAAGTTCTCTTCTTCTTCCTGAGAGTAGCCCTCATCCTCTTGGTATTCCTCGTTACTAGCGTCTATATACGAATACGAGGTATAAATACTAAACCAAGCTCACATACTAAACTAGAGGCACTCAAAATAGTTCACACACTAGTCCTATCATCAATCAAACATGGCATGGTGGATTATTTGATTTGTCTTTAATTGAAAGAGAAATAATTTCCTCTCATTATTCCTATTTCTTAAATTTGGTGGGTAGGTCTTTAAAAGAAATCATTTCTTTTCATTTCCTCTTATTAAGATTTAATCTCTCCATATAATAATAAGGTATGAAAGATAGGTTGACCCAAAGTCAACATTTCATATCTATTATATGTGAGTTCAATTTAATTGAAGTGCTACACTTCACATAGTTTTAAAACTTAACATTTAAATGAATTAAAATCTCTAAGTAATAATTCTCAAGGGTTCATTAGCCTAAGTCATTCCCCCTGGTTATTAGTACTTAGGATCAAAATTTAAATGAGAGATAACTCTCATATTAGGGTTGAGTTTGAATTCCAATTTCCAAATGCTCTAGAAATGACTACATAGCCATTTTATTTGATCTAGTCCATGATCATACAAACAACAGGGCTATGTTATTGCATAATCAATTAGAGGACATCATTTGTGATTTATTAGAATTGGAATTACTTCAAAAACTATTCTGGTTGAATTTTAAATAAAGTTTGAATGTGCAAAAGTCCCTGTCTTGTCTTTTTTGTCAAATTAAATCTACAATGAAGATGGGGATGGGGCCAGTGGAATTGGATAGATAAATTCATGGGCTTTCCAACGGTATAAGGTTTGCTAGATTTGGTTTGGCAGAATTCAAACTATTCAAATTTTACTAAACATTCAGCAGAGCAAAATTTGAATAAAGAATAAACTGGATTTGAATTCCTGGGCTTAGGCGGGAAGAGTTACTGGGCCGAAACGAAATAAAAACCCACTTCGCAGCCCAACACGCATCTGGTGCGCTCTGGCCGCGCTGACAAGGTGGGGGCCACCTGTCGGCGCCTCTTTAAACGCCGAAGCGGTACGCGCGCGTTAGGCCGTAGGATTAGACTAGGATCCGACGGCGTGTGAACGTCGTCTTCTCCGACGAGCAGCGGG
Source organism: Lolium perenne (assembly GCF_019359855.2). Taxonomy (NCBI): domain Eukaryota; kingdom Viridiplantae; phylum Streptophyta; class Magnoliopsida; order Poales; family Poaceae; genus Lolium; species Lolium perenne. The sequence goes on from NC_067250.2 coordinate 129,568,079, forward strand.
CTCCCTGGCGGCGAGCCTAGGGGGTCGGAGGGCGTACCAGGCCGGTGCAGGTCTCAGGCAGTAGGCACGGAGAAGTGGTTGTCGACGAGGAACGGCCTGGTGCAGCAGCGGCGCTCGGGGAGGCTCCAATCGACGAAGAGCTTCCGCGGGCTCCGGCGGTCTTGAGCTCGCGATTCGAGCAGCTTCGGTGAGGTCTGGTGAAATTGATGGGTGGAGGAGACTCAGTGAGGTGAGGGGAGTGGATTGTGTGAAGAGATGAGGTGTTGATCGTCGCTATTTATAGAGGGAGCGAGGTGGCCGGGTGTGCTGTGGAGGAGCGTCGACGGCGTGGCCTCTCCGTCGATCGAAGGGGCAAGGCGAGGACGGCATCTTGTAGGCGTCGTCCTGGCGATGCTCAACGGCTAGCTGGCGCAGAGAAAAGGCGACGGGATGGCTCGGGAGCTTGCAGGGTTTGTCACGGGGCGCGCGGCATCATTTGGCCGAGGACGACGGCGACGGTGCAGGGGCAGGCCTGGGCTTGTGTCTAGCGTGTAGAGGGCGGGGAGTAGCTACTCAACGTCGCGGTAGGGATGCAGGGCGAGGAGTAGGCTGCTCGAGCGCTCGACGGACCGGCGTGTCGAGCGCGCTCACCGCGTCGGCGGCACGCCCTGGCTCGGTTTGGCCAGGCGAGTTATGGCCAAATTTGAGCCGTGGCGTTGCAGGGGCTTGTACCATTCGTGTCCTTGTGCAGTGTAGATGCTCCAGGACAAGGGCAAGAGTTGAGATGAGGGCTGGAGGTGGAGATGCCAAAGGTGGCCGGCATGGCCACGGTGTGCCTTAGTCTAGGGTTTCTTTCCCCTCTCCTCTCACTTTAATCGACCAGAGCATGCACTAGGGTGAAGCAGGGGTTGTAAGAGAGTGTGATGATCAAGAATTAAAGGGGTTTAGGGAAGAAACCAGTGTGTAAAAGGGTGTGTCTCAATTTGGAAATGATGCCTGCCACCTGTTCGACATAATGGCCGCATGAACTTTTCCTTTGAATTTTGAAATTCTTTTTGGTGAATCTCATTTATATAATAAATGTGAAGTATTGGTGGTGGTGGCAATCAATTTGGAGTTGTTTTGCAAAATGTCAAAAGTGACATAATCTTCTCTTTATTTCAGCATCCCCTCTTGTCACCTTTATTCTGGTCAACCTAGTCAACTCTAGCCATGGTGGTCAACATCAAAGTTGCTCACCTTGACATGGTCTTGGATGACATGGCTTTGGTTGACCAAGTTTAGGTCAAGAAATGAGAAAACCAGGGGGGAAAAGAGGTGAAGAAAATATTTTTGGGTCAAGTGACCATTATCATATGTATGTGAGATTTTTGATTTCTTTGCATTTGATTCTTGGTTCAAGGGTGCAATTGTGTTAGTTTATCACATTGAAGTATTTTAGAAGCAAGGGAGCAAGCAATCTTGGCCTTGGTTGAGGATTTGAAATTTTGCATAAGGTGTATGTGAGTGGGAAATGGGTTTTTCCCATTTTCTCTAATTCCCCTCAATTTAGGGTTTAGTGATCTTGCTTAGGATTCACAAGGCAATGTTTAACCATACTAACACTCATCATGGCAATTGCACAAAAGAATATCACTCAAATGCATATATCTATATGTGGCACTATATGTATAGAAAAAGTTTTTGTTAGTTGCAAATTTTGGGTTTGGGGAAATTATCTCTCTTGTTTATTATTGTTGAAACTTGGGATGTTACAAACCCTTCCCCCTTACAAAAGATCTCATCCCGAGATCTGAGAAAACTAGGTACTAAAGAGATCTGGGTACTCAGTCCTCATAAAGTCTTCTCTCTCCCAAGTGGCTTCTTCTTCGGTGTGATTACTCCATTGGATCTTCAGAAACTTGATACTTCGGGTACGGGTGGTTCTGAAAGCTTCTTCCAGGATGCGAATAGGTACTTCGCGGTATGTCAGATCTGAGTTGATATCCACAGCTCTATTTTCGATGTTCTTGAAAACCTCGGTCTTCTCAGGTACTTCTAAACACTTCCGGAGTAGCGAGATGTGAAACACATTGTGCACCGCTGACATTTCTTCCGGTAACTCCAGCTGATAGGATACTTCTCCTCGGCGACTCAGGACCTTGAAAGGTCCGACATATCGGGGTGCGAGCTTTCCTCTAAAGCTGAAATCTCTGCATTCCTTTAAGGGGGGACACTTTGAGATATACGAAATCTCCGATCTCGAAGGTCATCTCTCGGCGTCTTTTGTCAGCGTAGCTCTTCTGTCTGGATTGGGCTGTCTTGAGGTACTCACGGATCTTGTGAACCTTCTCTTCGGCTTCTCGAAGAATATCTGGTCCAAAGATTTGACTCTCTCCTACTTCCGACCAATTCAGAGGGGTGCGGCACTTCCATCCGAACCGTGCGTCTAAGGGGGCCATACGCAAGCTGGCTTGGTAGCTATTGTTGTATGAGAATTCTGCGTACGGCAAGCAGTCTTCCCACTTAGATCCATACTCTAGCACACATGCTCTCAACATATCTTCTAGTATCTGGTTGACTCTTTCAGTCTGTCCATCTGTCTGCGGATGATAGGCTGTGCTGAAATTCAGACGAGTTCCGAGTCCTTCATGTACTTTCTGCCAGAATCTGGAGGTGAATTGGGATCCTCTGTCGGATACTATTGACTTCGGGGTTCCGTGCAGGCTGACTATCCTTGAGATATATAGCTCTGCGAGTCTCGGTCCTTGATAGGTTGTCTTGACGGGGATGAAGTGGGCGACTTTGGTTAGTCTGTCGACCACTACCCAGATGGAATCATTTCCTTTACTAGACTTGGGCAGTCCGGTGATGAAGTCCATTCCTACGGAATCCCACTTCCATTCGGGAATCTGTAGGGGTTGTAACGATCCGGCGGGCGTTGGTGTTACTGCTTTGACTCTTTGACAGATGTCACACTTGGCGATGTAGCTTCCAATTTCTCTCTTCATTCCATGCCACCAGAATTGTTCCTTCAAATCCTGGTACATCTTGGTTCCTCCGGGGTGAATGGAGTATAGGGTGTCGTGAGCTTCTTTCAGAATAACTTGCTTCAATTCTGAGTCTGACGGCACGCAAAGGCGCTTGTTATACCATAGCACTCCTTCTTCATCCACGGTGAATCCCGGTGCTTTTCCGGCGGCTATTTGGTTCTTGATTCCGTCAATGCTAGCATTTCCTTTCTGAGCTTCTTTGATCTGACTAATCAGGGTGGGTTGGAGTTCAATGCTGGTGAGGTATCCTTCGCTAACCAGTTCAAGCCTAAACTGCTCAAACTCTTCAAACAGGCTGGGTTGCTCAATTGCTAACATGGAGTTCAACTGACACGGCAGTCTACTCAGAGCATCCGCTACCACATTGGCCTTGCCGGGGTGATAGTGGATTTCCATGTCGTAATCCTTGATTAACTCTATCCATCTGCGCTGTCTCATATTCAGCTCCTTCTGCGTGAAGATATACTTCAGGCTCTTGTGATCCGAGTAAACCTCGCATCGATTACCCATGAGGTAATGACGCCATACCTTCAGGGCTAACACCACCGCTGCTAGCTCTAAGTCATGGGTTGGATAGTTCTGTTCATGCTGCTTGAGCTGTCTTGATAGGTAAGATATCACCTTGCCTTCTTGCATCAGCACACATCCAAGACCAATCTTGGAGGCGTCGCAGTACACATCGAAGGGCTTGGTAATGTCCGGCATCACCAGTATTGGGGCTGTTGTCAGTCTTAACTTGAGCTGTTGAAAGCTATCTTCACACTTGTCGGTCCATTCGAACTTCCGGTCCTTCTTCAACAGTTGGGTCATCGGTCTTGCTATGCTCGAGAATCCTTCAACGAATCGGCGGTAATATCCCGCCAATCCGAGAAATGCACGAACTTCAGTCTGGGTGGTTGGGGCTTTCCATTCTTCCACAGTCTTGATTTTTGCGGGGTCAACGGCAATTCCTCCGGCTGACAAGATGTGACCCAAGAATCCTACTTCTTTCAACCAAAACTCACACTTGCTGAACTTGGCATACAGCTGATGTTCCCGAAGGGTATCTAGGACCACTTCCAAATGTTGCTCATGTTCTTCCTCGGACTTGGAGTATATGAGGATGTCATCGATGAAGACAACCACAAACTTGTCCAGGAAGTTCATAAAGATTTTATTCATGAGATTCGTGAAGTAAGCGGGGGCATTGGTCAATCCAAATGACATGACATTGTACTCATACAATCCATATCTGGTGGTAAAGGCAGTTTTGGGAATGTCGGTGGCACGAATCTTCAACTGATGGTATCCTGTCCTCAGATCAATCTTCGAGAATACTCGGGCTCCGGTCAGCTGGTCAAACAGATCTTCTATCTTGGGCAACGGATACTTGTTCTTAATGGTGACATCGTTAAGCTTACGATAGTCCGTAACCAAACGAGTGGCACCGTCCTTTTTATCCACGAACAAAACTGGCGATCTCCAAGGTGACGCACTTGGTTGAATCAGACCTTTGAATAGCATATCATCCAGCTGTTTCTTCAGTTCCACTAACTCTGCCGGGTTCATGCTGTAGGCTCTCTGGGCTATAGGCCCGGTTCCGGGGATTAACTCGATGATAAACTCGATATCCCGATCTGGGGGCATACCGGGTAGATCATCCGGGAACACATCAGGATATCGACAAACGACCCTGATCTGATCCAAGGTGGGTTTGGCTAGACTTTGGTTACAAGTGAACTTTCGGGGCATCTTTTCAGATATGTGTTCGACTATTATTCCGGTGCTACTAGTCATGGTGATGGCCTTCTTGGCACAATCAATCAGTCCATGATGTTTCGCCATCCAGTCCATTCCCAGGACTACTTCCATACCTTTGGCTCCCAGAACAATCAAATTTGCATAGAATTCTATTTCATGTATTCTGATGGGCACATCTTTGCAAATTTTTCTAGCTTTTGTTGTTGATCCAGGTATTTGAACTATCATGACATGCTTCAAACTGATGGGTTGAATCTTACTAGTGTATGCAAAATCTTCGGTAATGAATGAATGCGATGCTCCAGAATCAAACAGCACTCTTGCGGGTATTGAGTTAACAGAGAACATACCCAGCACAACGTCTGGGGCTTCCTGAGCTTCTTCTGCATTCATGTGGTAGAGGCGGCCGTTGCGGTTGTTCGGGTTGTTGGGGGCGAACTTCTTGTTGGTGGTGACATGACGCTGTTGCTGCGTAGGGCCCGAGGTGTTGGCGGCAGTCTTGGCGAGCTTCTTGGGGCACTCATAGGAGAAATGCCCAGCCACTCCGCACTCGTAGCAGTTGTAGGTGGACTTGTCCTTGGGGGTGATGGGAACAGCGTTGCTCCCAGTCCTTGGAGCAGTGTTGGAGTTATTGTTGGGGGCGAGAGGTGGAGCGCGGTTGAAGTTGCTGCTGTTGTTGTTGTAGTTGTTGTGTCCTCCTGACCGGGGGTTTCCTCCACTCCGGTTCTGATAACTCGGACGTGGATTCTGCATCGGGGGCTTGTTTCTTGGGGCGAACCCTCCACCTGAGTTGGGGCGATACTTGTGGTTGTTGCTGGGCCCACTCTGGTTCATCATACGTCGCTTGCGGTTCTCATTGGCTTGGTGTATCTTCCCCTCCATCTGAATGGCGGAGTCAACGAGGGCTTCTAAGTCAGCAAAGGGGATGTTGATCAGTACAGTCTGCATCTCATCATGCAGTCCATTCAGAAACCTCTCCTTCCTCTTCTCGACGGTGTCCCGAGTCTCATCCGGGCGTACCTTGACAAAGTGAGGAACTTGTCGCGGTATTCTACCACGGTCATTCTGCCTTGCTTCAGTTCCCTGAACTCATCCCTCATCTTCTTAATCAAACCCGGGGGCACATGATACTTGCTAAACTTGAGTTTGAAGTCTTCCCAAGTCATCAGGTTCCCCGCAAGTAAGGCGCGGGTACTTGTCCACCAGGCACGTGCAGGTCCTGCCAGATAGTGGGTGGCGAACAACACCTTCTCGTTGTCCTCCACTCCGGCAACCTCGAGATTGTTCTCCATAGTCTGGAGCCAATCATCAGCATCGAGGGGTTCCTCTGTCTTGCTGAACACAGGTGGGTTAGTGTTCTGGAAGTTTTTCAGCTTTGACCCTGGGTGTTCGTGGTTTCCGTGGCCTTGATTGCCCTGAGCCAGTTGTTGAAGTGCAGCTAGGTTGGCTTGCCGTTCAGCTCTCTCAACTTCTCTATCAGCTAACATCTGTTGCAACATCTGCATCATTGCCTCCTGAGTCATGTTGCGAGTTGGGGGTGCCATATGAACAGAGATAGGGATCATGAGATAAGAGGGAAATGTCTATGTCTCATTTTGGGATATAATTTCAACTTAAAACTTGATTCATATTAATAATAATATTACACACACACAAACATAGTCATGGAGGTAGCACATATTACAAGCCAAATGTTCAGGAGGGTTTTAAGAACCCTTTCAACAAACTACGATACATGGGGCGGATACAAAGGACCGATACATAACACGGGGCGCAAGTGCTCAGACGGGACTACTCGCCATCGACGTTGATAGGGTAGACATTGTCTACCCCGGCATCGAGGTGCTCGTGGCCATCCTCGTAAGGGTGGAACTCCAGGTCGTCGTCTTCCTCCTCCTCGTAGTCGTCGTCGTTGCTGACGTAGGAGTAGCCGTCCCCCTGGATGTTCTCCCCTTCACCTTCGCCTTCCAGCTCCTGGATCTGCTCAGCTTGGGCAGCGATGGTCGCCTTGAGTGGCGATCCTGGCCTTCAGGCGGTTGATGGCGTGATCCTTCTTCTGGTTGGCACGGCGGAGTGCCCTGCGTTCTCCGGCGATCACCTTGATGGTGTCCGCCTGCTGCGCCAACTGGATGTGAGTGTGGTTGGCGTATTCGCGGGAGTTGTCGAGGTCGATGCGGGTCTCGCTCAACATGAAATCAAGATGATCAACATGGTGGCGAAGCTGCGGGTGTGACGGCAGGTTCATTGGCACTCCGAGGGAGTTGTGCCTTGCATAGTGCACAAAGCGACTGTCGGTGAAGTCCATGAAGTTTTGCCCGCACAGACGTGCGAGTCCTTCCTGAAGTCCCCTTGCGAGACCATCCGCCAGATTGTTCTCCACGAAGGAGAAGCTGGATCCTTGCGCTCATTGGGAGCGTGAACCTTCCACGAAGGTCCACCATGATCACCCACTGAAGTTGACCACCGGGTTGGTCATTCAGCATTCCGCCAAAGACTTCGGTGGTGGGCGCCCGAGAAACTACGAGAGGGAGAAGAGGTCCCTCTCGAAGATGATCTCTCCACCGTTCCCCAACTGATAGAACTCAGTCTGGAGAAAGGGCTGCGCGTCCACGACGTGATCCATCTGTAGAGAGATGAGATGATTAAGTTAGATAATTGCAAGTGTTCCAATTTTTAATTTACTTAGAAGAAGGGCATGAATTTAAAGTTTGTAATAGACTCTTCGAGGTAAGAAGGTGAATAAGGTTTTCATAACTAGTCAAATCATGGAATTTGAAACTAAGTTTTTGAGCGTCCATTCTAACTAGGGTCTCCTAAGGTCAAACAATGGCTCTGATACCAACTTGTCAACACCCGGATTTTTAAGTCCAGATGCCTATTATGCCGTACATCGCAATCCCAGGAATAATGTTTTTGCGAGACATAATAGTAAGTAGCATAGAGTCATCATTTATTACAACACATATTGTCTTACAACCATAGATCACATGATCCAATATTACACGAATATATTGTTCAACATCACAAATAGTAGCGGAAGCGAAGTAGTAGTGGACGATCTATTCCACAGGCAACGCTTGACGTTAGAAGACGATCCTAGTTATCGTAGACGTCCTGTTGTCCGTCATCCTGATACTGGTGCTCTCCTTCATAGTCTGGCGTTGGAATAGCCAGGGCAAAGCCATGAGTACTTTTAAAGTACTCGCAAACTAACTCTAAGATAAATAACTCAATAAGTGTAAGGGGATACTAAGCTCTAGGTTTATTTGCATAAAGCCAAGTTTTAGTTTCATAAATCTTTGGTAAAAGCCTATATCATGTGCTAGACTAACTCAAGTGGGAACATTAGTGTCATTCCCACAACTCATTATGGTTCACCAAAATGTCACCTTTCAATCCACCATTCATTTCTAGACTCAAAACATTTTAATGATAACGGAGGTAGTATGGCCTTTCCAATCGTCCGTAACCGTGGACACGGCTATTCGAATAGGTTTAACTCTCTGCAGAGGTTGTACTCTTGTGCCACAACTTTTGATTTCATCCGTCGAGGATAACCCCGAATCATCGTAACACAGTACGCGGATCATCAATCGAAACCTTTCACTTATCTATGCTAGTATGAGCACCTCTCCCCATGAGCTTGGCCTCCCGGTGGAAACCGCGGTTAACCGGGAACTGCACGAGGCTTGGGCGTACGTTCACCTCGTTTCAACATCAGTCCACACTTAACGGAGGCAGCCTCAGCGTAACCCCTATGATGTTTGTTTAGAGGGAACCCATACTAAAATACACAAGTTTCTAGTTAAGCCCTACCCATAATCAGGTATTGTGGGGGTACTTGTATAATTGGAAGGGTATCGCATTCAAACTCAATCATCTATTTTATCAAAAATCACCATCTCCTCAAGGTCATATTCACCTTCAAAATCTTTCACCTCCGTTCATTTCACAAATGTTCCCATCTAGAGTAGTCAATTTTAATTCTTAGCAATAGCAACTAGTCATGAGGGGGTGCTATCTAGCTTTATTTGCTTAGGCTAACTTTGATGCTCTTGTTCTATTCTCGACAAGTGAATCATAAATCAAAAAGTACTTTGAAATAAATAAGCAAAAGCAAAAGTAAGTAAAAACATGGGATAGGTAATACATAAAAGTAAAGTGTGAAGATGCCTTTGCTCTTGTAGAGCTAAGCACTTGTTTTCAGCAAGGGTTAGCTTGCCTTGAGCTGGGTAGTTATCGAAGTTCTCTTCTTCTTCCTGAGAGTAGCCCTCCTCCTCTTGGTATTCCTCGTTACTAGCGTCTATATACGAATACGAGGTATAAATACTAAACCAAGCTCACATACTAAACTAGAGGCACTCAAAATAGTTCACACACTAGTCCTATCATCAATCAAACATGGCATGGTGGATTATTTGATTTGTCTTTAATTGAAAGAGAAATAATTTCCTCTCATTATTCCTATTTCTTAAATTTGGTGGGTAGGTCTTTAAAAGAAATCATTTCTTTTCATTTCCTCTTATTAAGATTTAATCTCTCCATATAATAATAAGGTATGAAAGATAGGTTGACCCAAAGTCAACATTTCATATCTATTATATGTGAGTTCAATTTAATTGAAGTGCTACACTTCACATAGTTTTAAAACTTAACATTTAAATGAATTAAAATCTCTAAGTAATAATTCTCAAGGGTTCATTAGCCTAAGTCATTCCCCCTGGTTATTAGTACTTAGGATCAAAATTTAAATGAGAGATAACTCTCATATTAGGGTTGAGTTTGAATTCCAATTTCCAAATGCTCTAGAAATGACTACATAGCCATTTTATTTGATCTAGTCCATGATCATACAAACAACAGGGCTATGTTATTGCATAATCAATTAGAGGACATCATTTGTGATTTATTAGAATTGGAATTACTTCAAAAACTATTCTGGTTGAATTTTAAATAAAGTTTGAATGTGCAAAAGTCCCTGTCTTGTCTTTTTTGTCAAATTAAATCTACAATGAAGATGGGGATGGGGCCAGTGGCATTGGATAGATAAATTCATGGGCTTTCCAACGGTATAAGGTTTGCTAGATTTGGTTTGGCAGAATTCAAACTATTCAAATTTTACTAAACATTCAGCAGAGCAAAATTTGAATAAAGAATAAACTGGATTTGAATTCCTGGGCTTAGGCGGGAAGAGTTACTGGGCCGAAACGAAATAAAAACCCACTTCGCAGCCCAACACGCATCTGGTGCGCTCGGGCCGCGCTGACAAGGTGGGGGCCACCTGTCGGCGCCTCTTTAAACGCCGAAGCGGTACGCGCGCGTTAGGCCGTAGGATTAGACTAGGATCCGACGGCGTGTGAACGTCGTCTTCTCCGACGAGCAGCGGGCTCCCTGGCGGCGAGCCTAGGGGGTCAGAGGGCGTACCAGGCCGGTGCAGGTCTCAGGCAGTAGGCGCGGAGAAGTGGTTGTCGACGAGGAACGGCCTGGTGCAGCAGCGGCGCTCGGGGAGGCTCCAATCGACGAAGAGCTTCCGCGGGCTCCGGCGGTCTTGAGCTCGCGATTCGAGCAGCTCCGGCGAGGTCTGGTGAAATTGATGGGTGGAGGAGACTCAGTGAGGTGAGGGGAGTGGATTGTGTGAAGAGATGAGGTGCTGATCGTCGCTATTTATAGAGGGAGCGAGGTGGCCGGTGTGTCTTGTGGAGGAGCGTCGACGGCGTGGCCTCTCCGTCGATCGAAGGGGCAAGGCGAGGACGGCATCTTGTAGGCGTCGTCCTGGCGATGCTCAACGGCTAGCTGGCGCAGAGAAAAGGCGACGGGATGGCTCGGGAGCTTGCAGGGTTTGTCACGGGGCGCGCGGCATCATTTGGCCGAGGACGACGGCGACGGTGCAGGGGCAGGCCTGGGCTTGTGTCTAGCGTGTAGAGGGCGGGGAGTAGCTACTCAACGTCGCGGTAGGGATGCAGGGCGAGGAGTAGGCTGCTCGAGCGCTCGACGGACCGGCGTGTCCAGGCGCGCTCACCGCGTCGGCCGGCACGCCCTGGCGCGGTTTGGCCACGCGCGTTCTGGCCAAAGTAGAGCCGTGGCGTTGCAGGGGCTTGTACCATTCGTGTCCTTGTGCAGTGTAGATGCTCCAGGACAAGGGCAAGAGTTGAGATGAGGGCTGGAGGTGGAGATGCCAAAGGTGGCCGGCATGGCCACGGTGTGCCTTAGTCTAGGGTTTCTTTCCCCTCTCCTCTCACTTTAATCGACCAGAGCATGCACTAGGGTGAAGCAGGGGTTGTAAGAGAGTGTGATGATCAAGAATTAAAGGGGTTTAGGGAAGAAACCAGTGTGTAAAAGGGTGTGTCTCAATTTGGAAATGATGCCTGCCACCTGTTCGACATAATGGCCGCATGAACTTTTCCTTTGAATTTTGAAATTCTTTTTGGTGAATCTCATTTATATAATAAATGTGAAGTATTGGTGGTGGTGGCAATCAATTTGGAGTTGTTTTGCAAAATGTCAAAAGTGACATAATCTTCTCTTTATTTCAGCATCCCCTCTTGTCACCTTTATTCTGGTCAACCTAGTCAACTCTAGCCATGGTGGTCAACATCAAAGTTGCTCACCTTGACATGGTCTTGGATGACATGGCTTTGGTTGACCAAGTTTAGGTCAAGAAATGAGAAAACCAGGGGGGAAAAGAGGTGAAGAAAATATTTTTGGGTCAAGTGACCATTATCATATGTATGTGAGATTTTTGATTTCTTTGCATTTGATTCTTGGTTCAAGGGTGCAATTGTGTTAGTTTATCACATTGAAGTATTTTAGAAGCAAGGGAGCAAGCAATCTTGGCCTTGGTTGAGGATTTGAAATTTTGCATAAGGTGTATGTGAGTGGGAAATGGGTTTTTCCCATTTTCTCTAATTCCCCTCAATTTAGGGTTTAGTGATCTTGCTTAGGATTCACAAGGCAATGTTTAACCATACTAACACTCATCATGGCAATTGCACAAAAGAATATCACTCAAATGCATATATCTATATGTGGCACTATATGTATAGAAAAAGTTTTTGTTAGTTGCAAATTTTGGGTTTGGGGAAATTATCTCTCTTGTTTATTATTGTTGAAACTTGGGATGTTACACCGGCTCCTGTGGCTGCCTTCGTCATGGCGTTGGCTGCCCTGGCCGTTCCGGCTCCGGCGAGGCTCCGGGTCGCGTTCCTCATTCCGACTCCTCCTAGGCTCGGTCTCACGATCGTTGTTCTGGTTCCGGCGAGGTTCCGGCGTGCGCTCCCTGTTTCTGTTTCTTGAGGGCAGCACGTTGTCGCGGATAATAATTCCACCATGGCCCCGGGGCCTGATGTTTCCGGCTGGACTACGGCGGCGAGGGGGACGCGGGTAACCATTTGGCGGAGGAGAGGGGTTGCGGTACTTGTCCCGTCCAGAGTACATTGCATCCTTTCCCTTTCTTGGATCTGACGGAGGCGTCTTTGATGGGACGGGGATTGGATTTGGGTGCTCTCTGGCTTTCCTTCTGCGTTCCGAAGAGCCGGTTCGCGATTCGTCATCTCGATGGCGATTATCGTGGGCGTCCTTCTGCGCAGTGGAGACGCAATGCTCCGGGTTAGATTCCAACTTGCGCGAAGTGTCTGCCTTGCTCTGCTGCATCATTGCTGACGCGACGAGCGTGCGAACGTAGTCGATATCGATCTCCTCGTTCTTTTTCTTCAAGATCTCTGCAGCCTTCGTCATATTATCCTTCGGGGTGGCGAACGGCTGCTGCTCCGTTGGAGTTGCGAAGGTGATCCTGCGGGGAGCTATCAACTCACGCCGGACCTTTTCGACCTCATGATGAGCTTCAACGATCTTGTCCTCCCAATGCTTTCGGAGTTCCTTGACCTTTGCCAGTCCTTCGTCCACCTCACCTTTCGCTTGTTGGATGAAGTCTTCCACAAAAAGCTGCGGCGTGCTTCCGTTCCTCCCGGCATGGCGGCTGCGGTGTCCTTAAACTTTTTGGCTGTGGCCAGCATCTCCGATCTCTTAGCTTCTAATGCTTCTATGTCTTCGGGAGTGATGGGTTTGTTAAGAATATCCGAGCGATAAACCGCATCCATGCCTGCTTGTGCAACCATCTCTTCGAGCGACAGGAGGTCCTCAGGAAGAATCCTTGCGGGGGTCGCTCCCGCGACATTGGAGATCACGATGGGATGGGCGGGGGTCGGATTGGCTGGCTGTCCCTTCTAATTCATGTTCTCCAGCGCCGCCACGGTCGCAAGTACTGCTTTGGCTGGGCGGAATCAACTTCAGATCGATCACCGTATCCATATTCCTTCACCCTGCGGTCGAACTCTTCGGTGTCCATGGATTGGGTATCTCCGGAAGTGGGCTTAGATTCCCAGAATCGACTCTTCCACCGGGGCTCCGCTTTCTCCGATGACCTCCTGGCGATCCGGAGCAGCGTTTTCCGGCGCCTCAACCTGCACGGGACCAGCTCCGACTTCTTGAGGGGCGACTCCTGCGGTATGGGCTATGAAGTGTACGAAGTGACACCTTTGCTTTTCTAACACTGGAGACCCGGCGGATCTGCACTCGGTCTTCCACCGTTATTTCCTGCTCGGGCGGATTGGGTGGGTTTTAATTTTTTCGGATCTAAGGCGGAATCTTCCTTAGGAAGTTCTGCGACTCAGATCGGATCTTCGCGGCTGCGTCTGCTCAGCGGCGGTCGCGTCAGCGTTACTTACCAGTGGGTTTCCATCGGAATCGACGGTTTCCCCGATGAAGATGTGTATGCCGCCAACTGGGACGATGGAGAGCTTGACGGGGTTAGTCTTAGCCGGAATCCAGCACTCATCCGGAGGGACGATCGGAAGATTCCCGGCGTAAAGAACACGCCCCACCGCGATCGTGTCGTCGTAGCTTCCCATGACGGAACCCTCCCGGTTCCGGCCTCCAGACGCCTCAGGCCCCACGGTGGGCGCCAACTGTCGTTGCCTATTCGACGGTACCTCGGAGGAGGGATCCTCACGAGGGGGAGAAGAAGTAGGGGCCATAGGGCGGAGTGCACACGGGACGGTGGTACGCGATTTACCCAGCTTCGGAACACCTGCACGACGACAGGGCCTACTGCTGCTTGTCTGGAATTATCTGGGCGCTTTCGCGTTGTTACAATGAGTTGTGGTTGTGCCTCTAGGGCTCCCGGGATCCGGCTTATAAAGGCGCACGGATCTAGGGTTTACATGGAGAGTCCTACCCGGATACAGGTTTCCTAACTTCGGTACAATATCTTGCCGTGTACGCCAAGGATCCTCCCTTCCATCTACGTCGTACCGGATCCGGGTCCCCACTGGGCCTTCATGGATCCGGGTTCCTCCAAAGGTCGGTCGGATCCGGCTCCCTGCTCCTGGGCCGGACATCCTCCGTCAGGATCAACAGCAACTGGGCCGCCCGATGGGCCACATGCCTCATCACCATCTGTGGGCCACCCGGGCTTGCCGGATCTAGGCACTGTCGATGGTACACCCATGAAGTATACCCACAACAGAACATTTTTCATGTTTGAACAATTTTCATGTTTGAACGATTTTTAAATTTGAACGATTTTCAAATTTTGAACGGTTTTTTATATTTGAACATTTTTTAATTTAATTTTTTTAAATATTTCTATTTTTCGAATCTGAAAATAAAAGTAAAAAAAAGAAACAGAAAAAACGAAAGAAAAACGAAAACAGAAAACAGAAAAAAGAAAACAGGAAAAAAAGAAACAGAAAATAAGAAACAAAAAAGAAAAGAAAAATCGAAAAAGGAGGCAGCCCGCACCTAACTGGGCCGGCCCGTACCGCGCGCGGTACGCGCCGACCTGGTCGGGGTGTATAGGGTTTGCCGCTGAACTAGCCCCGAAAGTTGATCGGCCCACTATCCTATTTGGTCGGCACCAAGTCACACATCACCGCCAAATCTAGCGCCTTCTCGCACCGCCCAGCCGCTGGGCCGGAGATATTCTCCGAAGAGAACTTCTGCCGGCAGCGCCGCCCCAAACGTCACTCGCGCCGCTCCAGCACTCGAATCCCCATGGCCGCCGCCGCCTCCTCCTCCTCCAGCCCCTTCCCGTTCCCTCCCCGCCGCCCGCCGGACGACACCCTCTTCTACGCCATCTACCCGCTGCCCCTCCCCACGGGCCTCCCTCCCCCGGCTCTCCTCGCCTCGTTGCAGTCCCTCCACCTCGCCCTCCTCTCCCACCTATCCCCCTTCCTCTCCTCCCACCTCTTCCACCGCGACCCCTTCACCCTCTCCCTCCCCGCCGACCCAGCCGCCCCCTGCTCCCTCTGCTCCTCCCCACCAACCCCCCACCTCCACGGCGCGCTCCGCTTCGGCGACTCCCTCCCGGACGAGTGGCTCGCGGTCTCCCTCCTCTTCGCCCTCACCCGCGCCTTCCCCGACACCGTCGCGCGCGCCTGGGACTCGGACGGCGACTTCCTCCTCATCGAGGCCGCCTTCGCGCTCCCGCGCTGGCTCGACCCGGACACGGCCCCCAACCGCGTCTTCATCTCCCGCGGCGAGCTCCACATCCTCCCGCCCTCCCTCTTCCCCCACACGCCCCCCCTCGACGCCGCCCTCCGCGCCGTCCACGACCCCTCCGTCCCCACCCGCGCGTCCGACGCCGTGCAGGCCGCCATCCAGCGCCGCATCTCAGTCACGCCCGCGGAGAACCTCCACACGGCGCGCGTCGTCGCGCCCGCGCCCGTGGCCAAGGTGCTCGCGGAGGAGCCCTGCCTGGTCGCGCGCGCGGTCGAGGGGTTCTACGACCGAGACGTCGACACCATGAAGCACGCCGCCAGGATGACCAGGTTCCTCAGGGGTCCTGCCGGGGACGGGGTTGAGATGGTGAGGACGTCCGTGCGGTTGACGCGGGCGATGTATGCCCAGCTCATGCAGCAGAGCTTCCAGGCGCCCAGGGGTTACCCCATGCCGAGGAGGGAGGAGGGCCCGGACAGGTGGGTGGAGGCGGAGCTGGGGATGAAGATCGCGTGTGGGTTCGAGATGATGTACCAGGAGAGGCGCCACGAGGTGGAGGAAGGGAAGGGGAGCACGTGGGAGGTTTACCGGAACAGCTTGGAGGCGGCGGGGTGCTTTGAGGGGCTGCTTCCTGGTTCCAAGGAGTATAAGAGGGTCATGGAGGATGCAATGCAGTATTACAAGACCTCCAGTTTGTTCTCACGAACAAGGTATTTTTTTTTCAGCTCATAGTTGTGGATTTAGCTATGTCAGATATTTTCAGTATGTTACCATTTATTCCTTTAGTTTCAACCCTTAAAAATTATGCCTATTTTGATTGTCCTAAATCTGTTTCTACTGGAATTACAACAGACATAAATAACTATATTTTGTAGCAGCCGCCACCAGCGCTGCCTTTTCATTAAGAAAATTAGACATAATATTTACAGAGGGGTGCCATGTTTGTTGAGGGGAATCATCACGAAAAACCCAGAATATTCTGTAACCAAAAGTATTGAATGCTACCAAGCACAATTCTTGAGGCTACCTGATTTAAAAGGTCACGACCTCAATAATGTGGATTCTAGCAGTGTTCTGACAGACACTTCTGTGGTATTTCACAGGGAGATACTAAGTGCGCCTGTGCATCGAATAGATGAAATCCTTGCAATGCCGTACTCAGCTGAAGATTTTCAAGGCATTAACCTTCCTCCGAGTGATGACGATTCTTGGCTTTGTAATGGGGAGGATGAGTTGAATGCAGAACTTCATGAGAGGCAGAAGGAAGTAGAAGAGTATGAGGCTTTAAAGAAGCGTACGAAGGGTCAGAAACAAAATGTTTCCAGCAGTTCTAGCTCCCAGCCAAGCGAGTTTAATCTTGGAGAAATCACGGAATCCATGCAGGACTTTGTTCGAAAAATGTCAAGCTTCGAGGGAGCTGAAGTTCCGTCAAACAGGTTCTCTTCTAGACTCATTTGTGATCTTTCTATTCCATGCTTGGCTACTTTTGGTATTATGCCTGCCTTTCGGGAGGACTTAGTTATTTTTTTTGAATGCAATAGTTAGTCGAAAGCATCTCTCTTGTATATATGACAGCAAAATCTTGCTGCGATTAGTAAAGATTACCAAGCTAACTGTTCCATAGCGAAGCACATCGACCACAAACAGGGGGCTGAGCACCACCAGAAAAACTGTCATCTTAAAGAATACCTTGTTTCAGTGAAATGTGTACATCATTTGGAAACATCGAACATAAAATAAAGATAAATGTGAAGTGCAAACTGGTAGATCCTTAGACAGATGGCATTCTTGTGAACATAAAATAAAGATAAATGAAAGAGATTGCAGGACTTATGATGTGTAACGATCTGTGAGGAATTAGTCCTTTGCTGTAGCCATTTCATTATGCATCTGTTCAGCTGGATAGTGATTTGGTACCGAACTAACTATTTTGTTCATGTAGGGAAGAGATGGAATCAGTGGACCTTGATGTCAATCAGTTCTTCAAGGCCATGGAATCAGTTCTAGGGAAGGCGTCGCAAGAGAAAGCCGGCAATGATACTGAAACTGATAGAAAGTCCTCCTCGTCAGACATGGACTTCGGTATTACTACCTTCTACTTCTCATTCCTTAATAAGTATCTGCTGTATTGTTATGTATATTCTCATGTCTTTATTGCATTAGTCGTTAACTTTGATCTCTGAATTCGGGTCTGGTGTGAACTGGGTGTTACTAATTTGAAAATGTTCTCAACGGTGCAGATGATTCTGATTACGAGAATGATTCTGCTGAAGAAGCTGGTGACAAGGATATGGATGATTCTTTCATGGAGACATATTCAGATGCTTTGAATCAAGAGCTAAGTAACACAAGTATCAAAGAAACCTTCTCTCGAGCACCACATCACACCAACGATGAGGTAAACATTCTTTGGGGTCTTCTTTTGACCGGAAAACCACAAATCACACCAACAATGTTCAGGATAGGGCAGTACACTGTGGCGGCTTGAACTTCTTCATTTTGGTCAGTTATGAGTATGGTAGTTTATTACATTCACTGTTGGCTAGTTTTTAAGAAAATGAATAATTAGAAGTGTGATTTGTAAAAAACGCATCCTTAGATTGCATGTGTAGCATGTGAGGTTTAAATGTAGAAACAGATTACACGCACACATACTCCGATAGATCAGAAATTCCTTTGGAACTTCCTCAAACACTAATAATCTTGAGTGGTCAAAGTGTACTATATTCTACAATGCCACAAATATGTAAAGATGTCAATATGCATGATATGTTGTGAACACATAAAAACACTAAATTTGACTAGTTAGGTATCAGATATGCTGAACTGCCAAGACCCACAAAGTTTATCATTTGGGGGCTGTTTGGATTGGTCATTGGTTGTAAAGTTTGTGTGCCCAACGGTATTTAGTTCAAGTGAGATGTAAATACCGGTGGCCACACAAAAATTACAATCATTCCAAGAAGGCTCTTAGCTGCGAGAGAAGTCTATATACTCTATATTATACCCCCTGAGCTTGTCCTCAAGCTTACATTACAACCCTGAACTTTAGTTTGGTTTAAAATACCCTTCTCTCTTTCCATTTGACTCGCTTTAGGCCTAGTCAACTCTGTCTCTCCTCACGACCATGTCACATATAGCCAACTCAAACTGTTCGTTTTTCCTCTCTTTTTCCCCTATCCCTTCTGTTTCCTCTCGTGAGCTCTCCTCTGTCCCATTGTGCACGCTCCCCGATACGGCCCACCACCAGTTGCTGCTGGCAGGTTGTCTCCATGCTGCCGCTCCTTGCTCTGCCCAGCCACGCCTTAAGGTGTCCCTGACACAATCAC
Source organism: Lolium perenne (assembly GCF_019359855.2). Taxonomy (NCBI): domain Eukaryota; kingdom Viridiplantae; phylum Streptophyta; class Magnoliopsida; order Poales; family Poaceae; genus Lolium; species Lolium perenne. Next base: position 129,586,653 of record NC_067250.2, read on the forward strand.
TTGCCCATTATCAGCATGTGAAGGAGCCTCTGTGTCTCCGTCCTTGTTTATGTCGGCCGTCCTGACAGTGCAGCTTCTGTTGCTGCTTCTTCTGGGTGTGGTAGCGTCATCCTCATGCTAGTCACCGTGGCTGGCACCTTCTACCTGCTCTGCCGCCTGCAATTCCCCAGCTTCACCGTCTCCTGCGTCTGCCTCAACTTCTCGCCTGCTCCGGTTTTGCTGGTGGATTGCTCCAAACCCACACCCAGAAGTGCATCCCTCACTAATCTGTGCTTGCTGCTGAAGTCCACCTATTGTTGCAGTTAGTTATTTTCTGAACTAGTACATCGTAAAATCTTGCCACCATGTGGTGCAGTGCATTGTAGTTCTTATGTTTGATGTTGATAAATTGATGCTTTATTGGATAGTCGGCATTATTTTGACGCTTCTATTGTCCGGGTTTATTTTAAACCAAACTAAATTCTAGGGTCGTAATCTAAATTCAATGGCATGTTCAGGGCGGTAATATGGACTTACCTTGTTAGCTGCGCGCGTACTTTTTTTTTCAATTAATAGTAAATACCGAACTCCTCTATAGGATAAATCATTAAATAAATATACATAATATTTTATTTGTTACTTTGTCCGTTTGAGCAAAATCATTAATAGCAAACTATTTTAAGGACACATACCGAACTCTTTTATTTGTTACTTCGTCTGTTTGACAGATTGGTCGCTTTTACTTTGGAATTGTTACTTGTTCCATTTGGTTTTCCTATTTGGATCAATTTTGGTTCTTTTTAAGTTCAGTTGTGTATCCAGATTATCCGTCAGTCTTGCCATGTAGTATTTGCCAATTAAACAGAAATTTTATGTCTGCACTTTTGTCATTACGAATCCTCAGTTAATAACTCTTTGATGCCGGTGTGATTTTTCTTGCTAGAGATGCTGTTTATTTAACTGAACTAGTAATCCTAAGCAGCATTATTTTGTCTTGCAGGGTCCCTCAAATGTTGCTGATAGTGATGGGGAGATGGCTCCAGTTGATGTGGACTTAAACCTTGTCGAGAGCTTTCTTAACTCGTACTCGTCTCAGCAAGGCCTTCCTGGCCCAGCTTCCAATCTGCTTGGACTTATGGGTGTAAAGGTACCTCCTCCGGATGGTAAAAAATTGTGATTTTGTGTTTTTCAGTGTACACGTGAAACTTCACTGAACATAGGCTGCTTAATTTGTTGTGATGTTGTATCTTTTTATCTTCACTTCACAAAACATTGCTGTACGATGCAAACTGCAAGTAGAGATCACCAAAAGGAACGTTTACTATGACTAACCGACCAACCTATTATGGTGTGTGAACTTTGTATGAAGGACGTTTCAGAAAAAAAAAACAGTGTACATATAGCTTTCTACCAGTTATCTTTCTTTGTTAGGGCTTTTTTCATTCATAGTAATATTGGATGAAAAACATAGAGGTAGGGATTTTTTTTTCCTTTGCTGGGACTACTCATCCATTTGATTTTTTAAAAAGGAATGGAGCATGCATGGAAAAAGTGAAGGCGTTTTTTTTAAACTTTCGCTTAGGTTTCTAAGGGAAAGAAAGTAATTGTACAATCCAGTCAAATCTCTTTTCTACACTCCTATACACAAAATAGGCAAAGGCATAAATTGCATGATAGTGATCCAATCTTACTTTGTTCATTTATTTAACCTTGATGGTTTAATTCCTATGTTTATCCTATTCATATGAATCAAATATCCAGTTCCGCATAATTTCTGTGTTCTTCAATCTTTTATGTTGCACATGCAATCCTGCCCTATTCATGTGTATCTTCTATCCATGGGTTTTATGAATCATGCGGATTAAAGAGGCATTCTGCCAGAGGAGAGTCCTAGCTCCATCACCGATGTTACTGGTCGTTGCACCACTAACCTGCCTCTTGGATTCAAAGGATTTTCATATGAACTTTGGATGATTGGATCCTCAAAAGAAGAGACTGCAGGTTGTTGTATTCGTAATTGGATGGTACTAGCACAATACCTATGTGTTGCAATGGGTCGACAAATGATACAGTTTTGCAAAAAAATAAATTACAGTAAATAGAAGCTTTGGTCTTCATTGTCACTCGGAATAAGATTTTTCCTCATCGGGGGTGCTTTTTTTTATCTCACTGGTGGGACCACTGTAGTGCTCGATCCATTTGCACTTTTCTTTTTGTCCCCGCCTAGTGACACTGATCTGGAGCTAGGCGATGACCCGTCCGATTTTCATGAGGATATGGAGCTAGGCCAGAAGTAAGAATTCTTTTCGCCGCATTCTACGTGGTCTCAAAATTGAATGATATATGAATATTTTCTATTGTTTCCTCTGTACTACTTTCAATAGGGAAGTTTGCATCCACTTCCTTTTGGATAATCATTTTTATTTCCTATGACGCAATCTGCAAACCAAAATCTTGTATGATTCTCGGCATACCACAATTGGTAAAATGTTTTGGCATTTTGCCAATCGAACAGGCCCTTAGATTGTCACATTCTGTTTGCACTAATCTTGGAGCTACAATAAGAAGATGGGTACTTCTTAGCATATGTGAAATGTTGTGGTTGGGAAATTCCGATAGGAATTGGCACTGCCAACGCGCAAACATTGCCGGTGCGTTGTGGTGCGACCATGGAACGCAGGAAATCTAGCTCAATTAAACTCCGGAAAGGATGCAATCAGACGGGAGATTTAGAAACATCACATCAGAGCAAAAAAAAAAAAAAAAGTTGTAGGGACTGAATAATTGCGGCGAACTTTTACCTTTTGGACGCGCCAGAAGGATGCCTCCCACTATTTTCCGATCATCAACTCAACCCCCAAAAGAGATGGGAGAAAAATAAGCCTACAAAAAGTACGAACATCAGAAGGCAAGAGAACTTCGAAATAACCAAATGACCACTCCGCCGCCAGAGGCTGCACTACTAAAAAATATATATACGAACATCTCGTCAGTGCTCACGTATGCAGACACAAGTTAAGCATCTCGTTTGGACGGGAGAAACACTCACATGCACATTTGCAAGTAGAAACGAATCCATTTTCTCTCCACAGGTACATATAGATGTGTGCTACATGCATGTAATGATATTTACAGGTTAAAAAAAGTTGGTTTCTTCATAGATACATAATATAGATGTGTCTATATATGTATTTTTTGTTGCTGATAATACGCCAATACGTAGGCTATACCTAATTTGCTCCACGGATTTATCCTTTTTGTGTAGATCACAGCTCAAAAGATATACTTATGCAAATAGGTGCATGTATATTTTCTTTTATAGATTTGAGCTAAGGGAAATAAAAGGGGAGCTTCTTCTACATTCTAGCTAGTGTAGTGCTTCCTCCCCGTGGATACTGAAGAACGTTCTTTGGACATCCTTGCTGTCACACGAGTACCAACAGTAGCGTCAATGCAATCCTATGAAGAAATAAAAAGCTCGTATGATGAAATGAAAGAACATAATTAGTGCTCAGCCTGAAATATGGCCACCATTTGTAGATGTTCTTGATCTTGGGAGGTGTGTTCTTGGATGGTGGCTTGATTATTTCGCTTCTTAGCTCTCCAACTGCAAACAACAGCTGCTAGAAGTAGCGAGAAATAGTCGAGAGAGCATTTGGTGCACATGGGTACAATGCTCCATGCACTTTCAGATTTTTGAAAATTTCAAAACCTCACATTTCTATGTGGCCAAAAATTATGGCGTTAAATATATAGATAGATACGTAAAGGAGGAGACTACACAAAAAAGTTCTGGTAAAAAATACTTTAAATTTCGAAAAAAACAAAAAAAACAAATTTCTGACAAAAATATATACTGTGGCCAAAAATTATGGCGTTAAATATATAGATAGATACGTAAAGGAGGAAGTACTATTTTATGTTCTACTACCATTTACTGTCAGAAATTTGTCTTTTTTATATTTCCAAAAATACAACGTATTTTTTAACAGGACTTGTTTGCATACACCCGTACTGTATATATCTATCTATATATTTAACACCATAATTTTCAGAGACATAGAAGTGTGAGCTTTTAAAAAAATTAAAAATCTGAAAGTAGAGGGAGCATTGATGCAATGTGTCAAAGACACTTTCTGGAAATAGTCTCCACTTATCGCTTAAATGTGCTATGGATCACCTAAACCTCCGGTTATGATCCCAACATGAAAAACATGGCAACTTGCTATTCCACAGAGGTGTGGATGCTATCTTGAAAGAGTTCTCTCTCCCTAAACGTTTTGACAAGTGCATAGGAAAGACTCTTCTCATCTGAAGCATTTTGACAAGTTCAGGTTTACCATCCTCTCGTGATCTCGTGGTATCCTTGAACCGTAGGTGAGACGAGGAAACACAACACACCTGACTGCTCCCTTGTGCAATAGCAAGATTCAAACCTGAATGACAATGATGAGTGATGCGGCATGATGCAAAAGCTGGATGAGGTCGTCCTAATCAGATCGATCTACGATTAAGAACGACCAAATCGACCCTACGAAGTTCTAGGGTGATGTACCACTAGGCGAGACAGTAGAGTAGAAAGGTGTCATTTACCTCCGCCATGACAGACGATGGAGAGGAGCCGGAGTCGAAGAAGAAGGAGATCTACCTCGGTTTTTGCTGTACACAAGAATGTGATGGGATTCGTAGCATAGAAAACAAAAAATTTCCTACCGCAAGAACGAAAATCAAGCCAAGATGCAATCTAGAAGATGGTAGCAACGAGGAGATCACGAGACTAACCCTTGAAGATTTCCAAAACCTACGAGATTAGATCTCATTGTTGCAGAAGATGATCACTTGCCGCTTTCAAAAGCGCGTAGAAGATCTTGACGGTGCCACAGTCGGGCAGCACCTCCGTACTCGGTCACACGTTCGGTGTTGATGAAGACGTCCTTCTCCCCGTTACAGCGGGCAGCGGAAGTAGTAGATCCTCCTCGGAATCCCGGCAGCACGACGGCTTGGTGGCGGTGGGTGGTGGAGATCTCCGGCAGGGCTTCGTCAAAGCGTATGCGGGAGAGGTGGAGGAGGAGGGCGGCTAGGGTTTGGGGAGAGGGGGCTATGGGCGCTGGCCTCTGGGAGGCAAGGGTGGTGCGGCCAAGGTGTGGCCGGCCCCCTCCCTCTCCTCATCTATATATAGGTGGAATAGTGATAACCCACAAGTATAGGGGATCGCAACAGTCTTCGAGGGAAGTAAAACCCAAATTTATTGATTCGACACAAGGGGAGGTAAAGAATACTTATAAGCCTTAACAACTGAGTCGTCAATTCAGCTGCACCTGGAAAAGCACTAGTAACAGGGCTGATGTGAAAGGAGCAGTAATATGGGAGCAATAGTAACAGTAACACATCAGCAGTAATAGTAACACAGAGGCAATGGCACCAGAAAATAGTTGATACTACTTCCAATGACATATAGAACGAGTATATGATGATGAGAGATGGACCGGGGTTCCCAGCTATCTACACTAGTGGTAACTCTCCAATAACAAGTGTTGGGTGAACAAATTACAGTTGGGCAATTGATAGGATTGAAATAGCATTAAGACAGAACATCAAGATTATTAATTATGTAGGCATATTTTCCATATATAGTCATACGTGCTCGCAATGAGAAACTTGCATAACATATTTTGTCCTACCAGCCGGTGGCAGCCGGGCCTCTAGGGAATCTACTGGAAATTAAGGTACTCCTTTTAATAGAGCACCGGAGCAAAGCATTAACACTCCGTGAAAACATGTGATCCTCATACCTAAGTCTTCCCCTCCGATTATCCCGATTCTTTGTCACTGCGGGGCCTCGGGTTCCGGACATAGACATGTGCAAACAACTTGTAGATACAATCTAAGCAATAAGTATAGAGCTTAAATCTAAGATCATGCCACTCGGGCCCTAGTGACAAGCATTAAACACAACAAGATTGCAGCAACAATAACTTCACAAACTTATATAGATAGACTAATCACAATGTAACAATCCATCGGATCCCAACAAACACAACACCGATTACATCAGATGAATCTCAATCATGTAAGACAGCTCATGAGATCATTGTATTGAAGTACATGGGGGAGAGAATACCAACTAGCTACAGCTAGAACCCGTAGTCCATGGGGGAACTACTCACGGAGCATGATGGAGGCGGTGGCGTCGATGGAGATGACTTCCGGGGGCACTTCCCCGTCCCGGCGGCGTGCCGGAACAGAGATTCTGTCCCCCGAATTGGAGTTTCGCGATGGCGGCGGCGCCCCTGGAGTATTTCTGGAGTTTCGTCAATTCGTATCGATGTTTTAGGTCAGGACGGCTTAAATAGGCAAAGAGTCAGAGTCGGAGGGGCCACAGGGCCTCCTCACACTAGGGGGGCGCGCCCCCCCTTGGGCCGCGCCGCCACCACGTGTGGGGCCCCCAGGGCTCCCCTCTGGGCCCACTTTGACTTTCTGGAAGGTTCCGGGAAAAATAAGATGTTGGGTCTTCGTTTCGTCGAATTCCGAGAATATTGCCCGAACAGCCTTTCTGGAACCAAAAACAACAGAAAACAGCAACTGGCCCTTCGGCATCTCGTTAATAGGTTAGTTCCGGAAAATGCATAAAAACATTATAAAGTGCAAGCAAAACATGTAAGTATTGTCATAAAACAAGCATGGAACTTCAGAAATTATAGGTACGTTGGAGACGTATCACCATCCCCAAGCTTAGTTCCTACTCGCCCTCGAGTAGGTAAACGATAAAAAGAATAATTTCTGTAGTGACATGGTACTTACATAACCTTGATCATACTATTATAAAGCATATGAGATGAATGCAGTGACTCAAGGCAATGATCTATAGTTGCTAACAAATAGATAACATATAGCAAAACTTTTCATGAATAATACTTTCAAGACAAGCATCAAAAGTCTTGCATGAGAGTTAACTCATAAAGCAATACATTCAAAGTAAAGGCATTGAAGCAACACAAAGGAAGATTTAAGTTTCAGCAATTGCTTTCAACTTCAACATGCATACCTCATGGATATTTGTCAACACAAAGTAATATGATGAATGCAAATAAGCAAGTATGTAAGAATCAATGCACAGTTGACACAAGTGTTTGCTTCTAAGATGGAAGGAAGTAGGTAAACTGACTCAACATAAAGTAAAAGAAAGGCCCTTCGCAGAGGGAAGCAGGGATTAAATCATGTGCTAGAGCTTTTCAAGTTTTGAAATCATATAGAGAGCATAAAAGTAAAGTTTTGAGAGGTGTTTGTTGTTGTCAACGAATGGTAGTGGGCACTCTAACTACCTCATCAACCGGACTTTCAAGAGCGGCTCCCATGAAGGACGTTATCTCTACCAGCAAGGTAGATCATCCCTCTTCTCTTTTGTTTACACATGTACTTTAGTTTCATTATTTATGGTTGACACTCCTCCCAACCTTTTGCTTACACAAGCCATGGCTAACCGAATCCTCGGGTGCCTTCCAACATTCACATACCATGAAGGAGTGTCTATTTGCAAAATTAAGTTGCTTACTGATAGATCAGGGCAAAGCATGTGAAGAGAATTATTAGTGAAAGTTGTAATTAATTGGGGCTGGGAACCCCATTGCCAGCTCTTTTTGCAAAATTATTGGATAAGCGGATGAAGCCACTAGTCCATTGTGAAAGTCTGTCAAAAGTAAATGACAAGATCGAAAGATAAACACCACATACTTCCTCATGAGCTATAAAACATTGACACAAATAAGAGATAATAGCTTTTGAATTGTTTAAAGGTAGCACATGAAGTATTTGCTTGGAATGGCAGGAAATACCACATAGTAGGTAGATATGATGGACACAAATGGCATAGGTTTTGGCTCAAGGTTTTGGATGCACGAGAAGTATTCCCTCTCAGTACAAGGCTTTGGCTAGCAAGGTTGTTTGAAGCAAACACAAGTATGAACCGGTACAGCAAAACTTACATAAGAACATATTGCAAGCATTATAAAACTCTACACTGTCTTCCTTGTTGCTCAAACACTTTTACCAGAAAATATCTACACCTTAAAGAGACCAATCATGCAAACCAATTTCAACAAGCTCTACGGTAGTTCTCCACTAATAGGTTCAAACTACATGATGCATGAGTAAACATGATCTACTTGAGAGCTCAAAACAATTGCCAAGTATCAAATTATTCAAGAAAATATGAGGCATTTTCTGTTTCCAACCAAATAACAATGAGTGCAATAGCTTCCAACTTTTGTCATTGAACATTAAAAGTAAGAGCGAAGAACACAAGTGTTCATATGAAAAAGCGGAGCGTGTCTCTCTCCCAAACAAGGATTTCTAGGATCCGAATTTATTCAAACATAAACAAAAATAAAAACACACAGACGCTCCAAGTAAAGAACATAAGATGTGACCGAATAAAAATATAGTTTCAATAGAGGAAACCTGATAAGTTGATGAAGAAGGGGATGCCTTGGGCATCCCCAAGCTTAGACGCTTGAGTCTTCTTGAAATATGCAGGGATGAACCACGGGGGCATCCCCAAGCTTTGACTTTTCACTCTTCTTGATCATATATCATCCTCCTCTCTTGACCCTTGAAAACTTCCTTCACACCAAACTTCTCATAAACTTCATTAGAGGGGTTAGTACTCAAAAAAGTTTTATCCACTTTAGCCCTGTAGTGACACATTGCAAGAACTCAATAAAACATTAGCTACAGCTCTCCACGTCTAGAAAGCCTTGCTTAAAGTCCACAAGAGACAATGCAAAAAACAGAGACAGAATCTGTCAAAACAGAACAGCCAGTAAATACGAATTTTTAAGAGGTACTTCCGTTGCTCAAATCAGAAACCTCAAAACTAATGAAAGTTGCGTACATATCTGAGGAATACACACGTAAATTGGCAGATTTTTCTGAGTTACCTACAGAGAGCCCTGCCCAAATTCGTGATAGATAGAAATCTGTTGCTGCGCAGAAATCCAAATCTAGCATCAACCTTCTATTAGAGACTTTACTTGGCACACCATTGCAATAAAATAAAGATAAGGAGAGGTTGCTACAGTAGTAACAACTTCCAAGACACAACAAAATAGTAGCAAAATAAAGACATGGGTTATCTCCCAAGAAGTGCTTTCTTTATAGCCATTAAGATGGGCTCAGCAATTTTAATGATGCACTCGTAAGGAATAAGAGTTGAAGCAAAAGAGAGCATCAAAAAGCAAGTTCAAAACACATTTAAGTCTAACCCACTTCCTATGCATAGGAATCTTGTACACAAATAAATTCATGAAGAACCAAGTGACAAGCATAGAAAGATAAAACAAGAGTAACTTCAAAAGTTTCAGCATATAGAGAGGTGTTTTAGTACCATGCAAATTTCTACAACCATATTTTCCTCTCTCATAATAATTTTCAGTAGCTTCATGGATAAACTCAACAATATAACTATCACATGCAGCATACTTTTCATGATCCATAAGCACATATTTTTTATCAAGCTCAAAAATAATGGGATTAAAACTTTCAAACCCATTTTTATCAATAATATAGCAAGATGATTGATCATTCTCAAGAGATATGGGACTCCTAGATAAAGTCAAGACCTTTCCAATCCCATTTTCATTAGTGGTACAATTAATATTATCAAGTAACATAGGACCATCATCTAGAGCTTTATCATAAACATTTGCTAAGCAAAACTCTTTAGTACCATGCATTTCGACATCAGGCATAAACAAAGCATTATCATAAGATTTATCAAAGTAGCATGGATTATCATAGATAACAGTAGCATAATTATTCTCACAAGTTTTACTCATAGGGAATATTTCAAGAGAATCCACAGGAACATAACATTCATCCTCCTTTGGTAAGCATGGAAGACAATCAAATAGTGTAAGAGATAAAGAGTTACTCTCATTAGAAGGTTGGCATGGGTAGCTAATCCATTCTTCCTCCTTTTGTTCATCACTCTCCTCTTCTTTTTCATCCAATGAGCTTTCAGGTTCATCAATTTCCTCCTCTTTTTCATCCAATGAGCTTTCAGGTTCATCAATTTCTTCTTCCACAGGTTCCTGCAAATTGTGAGTGCATTCTTGTGCATTAATGAGTCTCTCGTTATAATCAATGATATAAGGATTATCACTGCAGCTTTCTATGCAAAAATTAAGGATAGAAGAGACATAATCTTTAAGGTCCTTACAAACAACACAAGTTTCATAATTTTTAGCAATGAAGGATTCTATCTCAGAGGCTCCCATAAATAAGACAAATTCTTCTACTTCTTCGAACCCAAAATGAATATAGTTATTCCAATTATAGTTCTTAATTAAAACTTCCTCACTAAAGCCACATTGAAATTTAAGATGTTTAGTATCCTGTTTAGAGCAACAGTTTATATCATGGCGTTTAAGCAAGATTTTAGCAATTGTATTCAATTTTTCTATCACAGCACTCATAACTTTTCCCGTTCTTGATTCTCTACAATTATTATATAATTCTATAAGCTCCAAATAGGTTGTGGGTTCTCCCACAACAACAGTTTTTAATTTTTCGGTTTTTCAAATTTTTATGGATTTTCGGGTATATAGGAAAAATAAAACAAGACAAAAAAAAACTAGACAAAAGTAAACTAGGCAAAATAATACTAGACAGAAATAAACTAAACACAAATAAACTAGACAAAAGTAAACTAAGCAAAACAAAACAAAATAAAAACAGAGAGAGAGAGGTAGAGTGTACTCCCCAGGTGAACTTATGAGTAGAGCTATGCCTCCCCGGCAACGGCGCCAGAAAATAGTCTTGATAACCCACAAGTATAGAGGATCGCAACAGTCTTCGAGGGAAGTAAAACCCAAATTTATTGATTCGACACAAGGGGAGGTAAAGAATACTTATAAGCCTTAACAACTGAGTCGTCAATTCAGCTGCACCTGGAAAAGCACTAGTAACAGGGGTGATGTGAAAGTAGCAGTAATATGGGAGCAATAGTAACAGTAACACATCAGCAGTAATAGTAACACAGAGGCAATGGCACCAGAAAATAGTTGATACTACTTCCAATGACATATAGAACGAGTATATGATGATGAGAGATGGACCGGGGTTCCGAGCTATCTACACTAGTGGTAACTCTCCAATAACAAGTGTTGGGTGAACAAATTACAGTTGGGCAATTGATAGGATTGAAATAGCATTAAGACAGAACATCAAGATTATTAATCATGTAGGCATGTTTTCCATATATAGTCATACGTGCTCGCAATGAGAAACTTGCATAACATCTTTTGTCCTACCAGCCGGTGGCAGCCGGGCCTCTAGGGAATCTACTGGAAATTAAGGTACTCCTTTTAATAGAGCACCGGAGCAAAGCATTAACACTTCGTGAAAACATGTGATCCTCATACCTAAGTCTTCCCCTCCAGTTATCCCGATTCTTTGTCACTACGGGGCCTCGGGTTCCGGACATAGACATGTGCAAACAACTTGTAGATACAATCTAAGCAATAAGTATAGAGCTTAAATCTAAGATCATGCCACTCGGGCCCTAGTGACAAGCATTAAACACAACAAGATTGCAGCAACAATAACTTCACAAACTTATATAGATAGACTAATCATAATGTAACAATCCATCGGATCCCAACAAACACAACACCGATTACATCAGATGAATCTCAATCATGTAAGGCAGCTCATGAGATCATTGTATTGAAGTACATGGGGGAGAGAATACCAACTAGCTACAGCTAGAACCCGTAGTCCATGGGGGAACTACTCACGGAGCATGATGGAGGCGGTGGCGTCGATGGAGATGACTTCCGGGGGCACTTCCCTGTCCCGGCGGCGTGCCGGAACAGAGATTCTGTCCCCCGAATTGGAGTTTCGCGATGGCGGCGGCGCCCCTGGAGTCTTTGTGGAGTTTCGTCAATTCGTATCGATGTTTTAGGTCAGGACGGCTTAAATAGGCGAAGAGTCGGAGTCGGAGGGGCCACGGGGCCTCCTCACACTAGGGGGGCGCGCCCCCCTTGAGCCGCACCGCCACCACGTGTGGGCCCCCCAGGGCTCCCCTCTGGTCCCACTTTGACTTTCTGGAAGGTTCCGGGAAAAATAAGATGTTGGGTCTTCGTTTCGTCGAATTCCGAGAATATTGCCCGAACAGCCTTTCTGGAACCAAAAACAACAGAAAACAGCAACTGGCCCTTCGGCATCTCGTTAATAGGTTAGTTCCGGAAAATGCATAAAAACATTATAAAGTCCAAGCAAAACATGTAAGTATTATCATAAAACAAGCATGGAACATCAGAAATTATAGGTACGTTGGAGACGTATCAAATAGCCCCAAGGGTTTGCCCAGAAAACGAATAAGAGTCCAACTCCTAAACCTTCCATAAGGACGAAACCTACCCAAGGGGGGACTCCTACTCAAGGTGGGACTCCCACCCCTTCCTTGGTGGGGTGGCCGGCCACCATGGGGTGGAGTCCACCTGGGACTCCTCCTCCCTTAGGCTGGCCGGCCAAGGTGGGTGGAGTCCCTCCGGGACTCCACCTTCCGCGGTGATTTCTTCCAGATTTTTCTTGAACCTTCTAGAACCTTCCATAAATACACCGGATCATTTTCAAACCTAGAAAATGACTTCCTATATATGAATCTTATTCTCTGGACCATTCCGGACCTCCTCGTGATGTCCTGGATCCCATCCGAGACTCCGAACAAACATTCGAACTCCATTCCATATCCATATCTACTTAAAATGACATTAAACCTTAAGTGTGTCACCCTACGGTTCGTGAACTATGCAGACATGGTTGAGACTCTTCTCCGACCAATAACCAATAGCGGGATCTGGAGATCCATAATGGCTCCCACATATTCAACGATAACTTAGTGATCGATTGAACCATTTACATACGATACCGATTCCCTTTGTCACGCGATATTTTACTTGTCCGAGGTTTGATCATCGGTATCTCTATACCTTGTTCAACCTCGTCTGCAACAAGTAGTCTTTACTCGTACTGTGGTATGTAATCTCTTATGAACCATTCATATGCTTGCAAGCTAATTAGACGATATTCCACCGAGAGGGCCCAGAGTATATCTATCCGTCATCGGGATGGACAATATCCCACTCTTGATCCATATGCCTCAACTCATACTTTCCGAATACTTAATCCCACCTTTATAACCACCCATTTACGCAGTGGCGTTTGATGTAATCAAAGTACCCTTCCGGCATAAGTGATTTACATGATCTCATGGTCGAAGGACTAGGTAACTATGTATTGAAAGCTTATAGGAAATGAACTTAATGACGTGATCTTATGCTACGCTTAATTGGGTGTGTCCATTACATCATTCATCTAATGACATAACCTTGTTATTAATAACATCCAATTTTCATGATCATGAAAATATGATCATCTATTAATCAACAAGCTAGTTATACAAGAGGCTTACTAGGGACTCCTTGTTGTTTACATAACACACATGTATCAATGTTTCGGTTAATACAATTATAGCATGATATGCAAACATTTATCATAAACATAAAGATATATAATAACCATTTTATTATTGCCTCTTGGGCATATCTCCAACAGTCTCCCACTTGCACTAGAGTCAATAATCTAGATTACATTGTAAGGTACCTAACACCCATGGCATTCTGGTGTTGGTCATGCTTCCCTAGGGAGAGCTTTAGTCAATGGATCTGCCACATTCAGATCAGTGTGTACTTTGCAAATCTTTACTTCTCCATCTTCGATGTACTCGCGAATCGAATGAAAACGCAGCTTGATATGCTTCAGCTTCTTGTGTGACCTTGGTTCTTGTGCATTGACGATGGCACCCATGTTTTCACAATAGATGACTAGTGGGTCCAATGCACTAGGAACCACACCAAGCTCAACAATGAACCTCTTCATCCATACCGCTTCCGATGAAGCCTCCGAAGCCGCTATGTATTCCGATTCTGTTGAAGACTTCACCACCGTGCACTGCTTGGAGCTGCACCAGCTTACTGCAGCACCATTCAATATAAACACGTACCCAGACTGAGACTTAGAGTCATCAGGATCAGTGTTCCAACTTGCATCGGTGTAACTGGTTACAACGAGCTCTTGGTCACCGCCATAACAAAGAAACATATCCTTAGTCCTTTTCAAGTACTTCAGGATATTCTTGACCGTTGTCCAGTATTCCATTCCTGGATCACTTTGATATATGCTGGTCAAACTAACATCATGTGCGATATCTGGTCTAGTACACAGCATGGCATACATGATAGAGCCTACTGCCGAGGCATAGGGGATCTTGTTCATCCTCTTTCTTTCTTCTGCCGTAGCCGGACCTTGAGTCTTACTCAAGACCTTACCTGGCAACATAGGTGATACGTCCAAAACGTATCTACTTTCCCGAACACTTTTGCTATTGTTTTGCCTCTAATTTGTGTATTTTGGATGCAACTAACACGGACTAACGCTGTTTTCAGCAGAACTGTTCTGGTGTCTCGTTTTTGTGCAGAAATCCAACTTTCAGGAAAATCCTCGGAATTTATGCAGAAGGTCCTATTTTCCCAGAATATTGGCGGACCCAGAAGGGCAAGCCAGGTGGGGGCACGAGGGCCCCACACACTAGGCCGGCGCGGCCCGGGGAGGGGCCGCGCGGCCCTAGTGTGTGGTGGCCTCGGCTGGCCCCCGACGCCCTCCTTCGGACTACTTATTGCCTTCGACCTAAAAACGCACGGGAGGAAGTCGAAGTCGCCAGAAACCATCCAGTACGCCGCCACATCGCGAAACTCCGTCTCGGGGACTAGAAGTCTCCGTTCTGGCACCTCGCCGGGACGGGGAATTGGAGGAGATCATCGCCATCATCATCACCGACGCCTCTCCATCGACCAGCCATGTTTCCCCCATCCATGTGTGAGTAATTCCCCCGCTGTAGGCTGAAGGGGATGGTAGGGATTGGATGAGATTGGTCATGTAATAGTCATAAGATTGTTAGGGCATGGTGCCTAGTATCCGTAGATGTTACTTTTATGATATTGTTGCAACTTGTTATGCTTAATGCTTGTCACTAGGGCCCGAGTGCCATGATCTCAGATCTGAACATGTTATTGATTCATGAAGATATTCGTTGTTTATGATCTTACCTGCAAGTTGTATACACATGTCGCTGTCCGGAACCAATGGCCCCGAAGTGACAGAAATCGGGACAACCGGAGGGAATGGTAGTGATGTGAGGATCACATGTGTTCACGGAGTGTTAATGCTTTGCTCCGGTATTCTATTAAAAGGAGTACCTTAATATCCAGTAGTTTCCCTAGAGGCCCGGCTGCCACCGGCTGGTAGGACAAAAGATGTTGTGCAAGTTTCTCATTGCGAGCACGTACGACTATATATGGAACACATGCCTATTGATTGATTAGTACTTGGATACCGTTTTATTATTATCTGCAAATGCCCCTGCTTTGATTGTTACATGAGTTTCTCTTATCCATGCAACGCCCGTTCATCCGTCCCTGTGCCTACAGTATTTTAATCCTGCTGTTTACTATAATCACTACTGCTGTCTCTGTTACTCTCTTTCTTTGTTATTTCACTACATCTTGCTATAAAGCTGTTACCTCTTGATAAACTCTTGCGAGCAAGTCTGTTTCCAGGTGCAGCTGAATTGACAACTCCGCTGTTAAGGCTTTCAAGTATTCTTTGTCTCCCCTTGTGTCGAATCAATAAATTGGGTTTTACTACCCGCGAAGACTGCTGCGATCCCCTATACTTGTGGGTCATCAAGACTGTTTTCTGGCGCCGTTGCCGGGGAGCATAGCTTTATTTGGAAGTTCACTTGGATTGATATTGTTCGCTGCAAATTCTCCATCATGGGTAAACCTCGCGATACTAAAGTCGCCATATTACCATCCACTACAAGAAAAGGTACAACTCTGAGTACCTCTGCTGCTCTTGATTCACCATCTGTGATAAGTAAACTTGTTTCACCACCACATGCTTCAAATGCTGATACTTCTGCTGAATCTGAAAATTCCTCTTATAATTTTGATGATGCTTCTGCTGTGCTTGATAATGATGGTTCGTTAGGATCTTTTCTAGATGCTACAATTGCTAAGTCTAGACAAATTGAAAATACTGAAACTCCTAATGAAAATGTTGCTACACCTGTTAATTCACCTGAGTCTATTGAATATTCTAGTGATGATCTTGATGAAGATTATGTGGAACTTGATGATGATTTTATTGAAAAATGCAATGCTACTACTGATGCAAGAAAAATTAAAAAGTTGCTTGCAGAACATGTTGTTAGATATAAACTGTCTCCTGATCCTAAATTTGCCACATCTCCTATAAACATTAAGGATAAGGATTATGATTTTTCTCTTGATCTATCTCATATAGCTATTGTTGAGAAAACACCCTTTTGTGGTACTGAAAAAGAAAGTGCTGTTGAACACATGATTGAGTTATCTACTCTGAGTAGCTTGTTTTCTGATGATGTAAAGAAGCGTACTTACTTTGTTGCTAAAATCTTTCCATTCTCATTAAAGGATGATGCTAAAACTTGGTATAATAGTTTGCCACCTGATTCTATTAAAAGTCCAAAAGAATTGCTTGATGTTTTCTTCCGGAAATACTTTCCTGCTAGTGCTCAACATATTGCTTTGCAGAGAATTTATAATTTTGACCAGGAAGATGGAGAGAAATTGCCTGAGGCTTGGGCGAGATTTTGCTCTCTTATTAGAGCTCGGCCTGAACATGATTTGGAAAAGCATGATTTACTTGATATATTTTATAGTGGACTAACCATTGAGTCTAGGGCATACCTGGATAGTTGTGCTGGTTGTGTTTTCAGGAAAAGAACTCCAGGCAATATTTGAAGAATTATTGGCTAAAATAGGCCGGAATCATGATGATTGGACTACACCTGAACCAACCCCGACACCGATATTGAAGAAGAGGGGTATGATTAAATTAAATGATGAAGATATGAGGGAAGCCAAGAAGTCTCTTAAGGAGAAGGGTATTAAACCTGAAGATGTGAAGAATTTACCTCCTATAGAAGATTTATGTAAGATAACTCCCCCTTCATTCATGATTGAGGTACACTCTCTTCAACGCTTTACTAGGGAAGATATTCCGTATTCGAAACCTCCTGCACAATGCCTAGATGAGTTTGATAATTATATTGTGAAGCAAAATAATTTTAATATGAGAATAGAGAATCATTTAATGGAAAATTCTCGAGCTATTAGTGAATTGCATGATATTGTGGAGAGAACCTCCAATGATGTTAAGATGCTTGTTAAACATTTTCATATGGTTCAAACTCAAATTGATCAACTCACTAAAGTGCAAAATGACTTGTTGGAAAATAATTCTAAAGAAAAACATGCTTATGAAGTAACAACTAGAGGTGGTGTTTCTACCCAGGATCCTCTATATCCTGAAGGGCATCCCAAAAGAGTTGAACAAGATTCTCAACGAACTAAAACTAGTACTCCATCTAAGAAAAAGAAAAAGAAACATAAGAATGTTGTAGAATCCTCTGAACCTGTTAATGATCCCAATAGTATTTCTATTTCTGATGCTGAAACTGAAAGTGGTAATGAACATGATAAAGATAATGATAAGAATGATACTCCTGATAAAGAAGAGGTTGAAGAAGAACCTGAAAAGCATGCTAAAAATAAAAAGTATACTAAAGAAGATTTTATTGCTAAGAAACATGGTAATGAAAGGGAACCTTGGGTTCAAAAGCAAATGCCTTTTCCTGCTAAGAAACTAAAATCAAAGGAAGAGGAACACTATAATAAATTTTGTGATTGGATGAAACCTTTATTCTTGCAAATCCCTTTGACTGATGCTATTAAATTGCCTCCTTATTCAAAGTATATGAAAGATATTGTGTCTAACAAAAGGAAAATTCCTAATGAGGAGATTTCCACTATGCTTGCTAATTACTCTTTTAACGGTAAGGTTCCAAAGAAGCTTGGCGACCCAGGTATACCAACTATTCCTTGTTCCATCAAGAATAATTATGTTAGAACTGCTCTATGTGATTTGGGAGCGGGAGTTAGTGTGATGCCTTTTTCTCTTTATAAGAGACTTTACTTAGATAAGTTGATACCTACTGATATATCTTTGCAAATGGCTGATAAATCTACTGCTATTCCTGTTGGTGTATGTGAGGATGTTCCTGTTCAAGTTACTCAAAACTGCTTGATATTAACCGATTTTGTTGTGTTGGAAATGCCTGAAGATGATAATATGTCCATTATTCTTGGGAGACCCTTTCTTAATACTGCAGGGGCTGTTATTGATTGCAATAAAGGAAAAGTCACTTTTAATGTTGATGACAAGGAACATACTGTCTATTTCCCCAAGAAGACTGATAAAATATGTGGAGTTAATACAATTTCCAGTTCAAGAACCGTCAAAGTGGGAGTTATTGATTGTCCTATATATGATCTCAAAGAGGGATATCAAACTATTATGATTGGATCCATATCAATACAATATAAGGTAATATGATTGATTTGAGGTTTATTTCTTCTTATGACATGTAAAATTATTTGGTGGCAAGACTTGATCAACCTTGTTAACAAGTACATTTTATATGCATAGGAGAGCTAAACAACATTTCTTTCTTCCTCCACTTGATCTACTTGCTGTAGAACTTTTGTTTTGCAAAGTTCTTTAGTTAATTAGAGGTTTCAAAATCTTTTTCTGCCCAGTAATAATAAATTTAACACCCAGAAATATGCATTTTTCAAAGTTTTCAAAAATTCACAAAACTTATACCAGTAGTCCTATTTTTCGATGAGGCACCTGGGAACACCTGGGGATGACCAGTGGGGCACCCCAGGGTGGCACCCCACAGGCCGGCGCGGCCAGCAAGGGGGGCGCGCCACCCTGGTGTGTGGGTCCCCCTTTGCCCCACTTCATCATCCCTTCCTCCCACTTTCTTCTCTCTCCCGAAAAAACTCGCACCAGGTTCCTCTCACTCGCGTTTTTGCTCAAGAGCTCCAGATTTCTCGATCTCTTTGCTCAGCCCAGATTTCTGTCTGAAATTTGGCACATTTGCTCTCCGGTATGTGACTCCTTCAATTATCCAAGTAGAATTTTATTTGGTGGAGTATATCTTGAATATTTTGCTGCTGTAGGTAACATGTTTAGTGAGCTTGCATGCTTGTTCTAAATGGTAGAAATTAGTTTTGATGCATGTTTAGTACTCTAGCAAGTTCCTATGGTAGTTTCCCTCAATTATATGACACCAAATCAAATTTTATATTGTCTGTTGAAAAATTTCAGAAAATGGAAGGGAGTAGGCACCAACTCAACCAACAAGAATTGGAGGTGCAACAAGTTATGAGAGTTCACCGTGAAGAAGGAGTATACCCCACTTACTACCCGTGCGTGGATTTTATGAGGAGTGCAGGAATCTTGCAAGATGTTCAAAGTCTAATCTCTCGTGCAGGGTTGGATGACTTTGTTGTTGGTGAACCATGCCAATATGCAAAATTGATGATGTCTGTAGTGCAGGATTTTGCATTCAATTGGTCTCAATCCAGCCCCATGGTTCGGTACAAAATTTATAATAAAACTATCAACTTGCCTTTCAATGATTTCTGTGCAGCCATTAGAGTGCCGCAATGGGGATCGTGCGAGAAGATGAGGGGATCGCCGCAAGAGCTCTTGAATCTCTACAAGATGATTTGTCATGGAAGAAGCTTCTCAGAGGACGGTGGTAAAATTAGTAGCATTCAATTCCCAGCTATTCGTTACTTTGCTTATTTCATCACCAAGTGTGTTCTAGCTAGAAAGAATGGAAGTAAATTATCTATCCAAGATTTAGCTTTCCTAGCTGCTGCATTACAAGATGATAAGACTTATAACTTGGGAGCTTTGATAGCCTCTAGACTTGCCACTAACCGTGAGAAGGGCGGAATTTGCGGAGGTCTCATCGCCTCTCGTTTATTAGCTATGCATGGTGTAGAACCTCACCATCTTGATATTCAGCTTTCCGTAGAAAAACTTGATATTGTCTCCATGATAAAACATGAATTTGTTTCTGATTCGTCTAACTTGAGTAACCTGTTTTACAAGATAACATTCTATAAGAAAACTTGGAGAACAACTAAGAAAACTGAAAAACTAGTAGGATTGCCTGCACCTGTTCTGTTTAACTTTGATTCCAGGAAGAATTGGTCCGTCACAGAAGGTGAACTGAATGCATACTTGGAGGGAGATGGCCACCAGGCAAGAGGCGGTACGGAGGAGGCCGAGGAACACCTCGACTCGTCATCCGATGCAGCGAGCTCCTCGCATCAACATTACGGTTATACGGAGCCTCCGCGTTATTCTACTGCACAAGAACCTTATTATGATCACGCAATGTACGATTCGCCGGCGTGGAACCCTGACCCTCGCTGGGGTTGATCTCCACTTAGGCCAAAAGCCTAAGCTTGGGGGGAGGTATACCGGAATCACTCATTCTTTGTATATTATGGTTGCTGGATACTTGTATATACTTGTTTAGTTTCTTTGAGTGGTTTTCTAATGAGAGGGAGATGATATTTGGGGAGGTGCTGCCTGAAAACAGATTCTGGACTGTTACTAGAAAAATTCGTGCGCACAACCAGAACGTTATTTTGAGCTGCCAATTTTTGTGCATGTTCCCCAGGTTGTTATCTAACTTTCATTAGTTGAACACTTTTCTATCTGAGCTACGGAAGATTTTTGTAAAAATCGATTTCTATACTGCTGTCAGGTTTTGGCAGATTTCTGTCATCCTGCTTTTATGTGTTTCTTCTAGTCTTCATTCTCTTGTTTTTGTTTTGTTTCTTTCCTAAAACACAAAAAGACCAAAAATATTTCTGTTGTTTCTCTTTACCATTTGTTATTTTGGTTTCTTGCTTTCATTTTGCTTTATTTGCTATCGTTAGTTTGCTATAAGAAAACCCAAAAAGATTTTGCTTTGTTTGCTTGTTTCCTTTTGTTCTTGTTTCAAATTCGAAAACACCAAAAATATTTGCTGTTCTTCTTTGGTTTTGTAAAGTTCTTTATGAATTCAATGGTCTTCGGTGGCTGGAGCGTGGTTTTCATTCCATATCATTCAAGCTACACAAGTGAAAAGGCAATAATGACGATCTACGACAATCTGATTGTGGTGAGAGGCTGGTATGAACTCTATTTGTTTTCATTTTTGTACATATACTCATCCATGTGAGCATGCTTGGTTGGTTCATGTGAGGTATATGTCACTTAAGAAAGTCTAGTAGTTCATGATCTCTCATGTTAAGCTCCAATTTATTAATATGAGTAGCATATCATGGATGTTTGCTTGCATTGTTTTATTCATAAATAGATATGATATTGTGGTATCCTCCTCTGAATAATTCGTTTGAATTAACTTGGCACATGCTCACGCATGCATATGACTGAACAAAAGTCAATTAAGCCTCAATGATTTACATTGCTTCAGAGTCCTTGTATCACTTTTATGCCTCTGTTAATTTATTTTGCCGCAAGCATGATTATGACAGTTACTGCTCTCTTGATTTGTCGCTCCCTAGTCTTTTGCTAGCCTTCACTTGTACTGAGCGGGAACACTGCTCGTGCCTCCAAACACATGAAAACCAAGTTATTCCAGAGTGTCCACCATAAATACCTATGCATGGCATTTCAAACCATTCCAAGTAAATTCTCATGTGCTACCTTTAAAACCCTTCAAAATGCTTCTCAATTTGTGTTAACGTTTTATAGCTCATGAGGAAGTATGTGGTGTTTATCTTTCGATCTTGTCATTTACTCCGGACGGACTTTCACCAATGGACTAGTGGCACATCCACTTATCCAATAAATTTGCAAAAAGAGCTGGCAACGGGGTTCCCAGCCCCAATTAACTAACTTTCATAAATTTACAAATAGACACTCCTCCATGGTATGAGATTGTTGGCAGGCACCCGAGGATTTGGTTAGCCATGGCTTGAGAAAGCAAAGGTGGGGAGGAGTGTCATCTAAATAAAACTAAAATAAAAAGGCACTCCTTCATGGTATGAGATTGTTGGCAGGCACCCGAGGATTCGGTTAGCCATGGTTTGTGAAAGCAAGGTTGGAAGGAGTGCCACCCAAAAATAAAATTTCATGGGAGCCGCTCTTGAAAGTCCGGTTGATGAGGTAGTTAGAGTGCCCATTACCATTCGTTGACAACAACAAACACCTCTCAAAACCATTTTACTTCTGTCTTTATAAAAATGAAAAGCTCTAGCGCATGTTAATCCCTGCTTCCCTCTGCGAAGGGTCAATCTTTTACTTTTACATTGAGTCTCCATCCTTTCTTTGAGTACTTTCTTGAGAGCACAACTGTCATTCTTAGTGTAATATGCTTGTCTCAAAATATGATTGATTGTGGTATAACTTTGATGCTTTTATCTTTGACAATCACTATTTCTAGTCTTTCTATGAACTTCAGAGGTGCACGAGCATTTATGTTTTGCTGATCAAATATGGGCAAGCGAGATACCACTCTATCATACTCTTTTATGAACATTGCAATCCTGCTTATATACATGATTCATGATGCTTATTATTAATTGTTGGTACCTTTCCATGATTGACATAGCTATTAGATGATCTTATTTGCATGTATCTTATTATGAACTGCCTAAGTATTAGCCATAGCATGAGAATATTTACATCATATGAACAAATGTGTTCGTGAAAGTTCTTTTATCGCTCAGTTGTTAACTGAATTGCTTGAGGACAAGCAATAAGCTAAGCTTGGGGGGAGTTGATACGTCCAAAACGTATCTACTTTCCCGAACACATGTGCTATTGTTTTGCCTCTAATTTGTGTATTTTGGATGCAACTAACACGGACTAACGCTGTTTTCAGCAGAACTGTTCTGGTGTCTCGTTTTTGTGCAGAAATCCAACTTTCAGGAAAATCCTCGGAATTTATGCAGAAGGTCCTATTTTCCCAGAATATTGGCGGAGCCAGAAGGGCAAGCCAGGTGGGGGCACGAGGGCCCCACACACTAGGCCGGCGCGGCCCAGGAGGGGCCCGCGCGGCCCTAGTGTGTGGTGGCCTCGGCTGGCCCCCGACGCCCTCCTTCGGACTACTTATTGCCTTCGACCTAAAAACGCACGGGAGGAAGTCGAAGTCGCCAGAAACCATCCAGTACGCCGCCACATCGCGAAACTCCGTCTCGGGGACCAGAAGTCTCCGTTCTGGCACCTCGCCGGGACGGGGAATTGGAGGAGATCATCGCCATCATCATCACCGACGCCTCTCCATCGACCAGCCATGTTTCCCCCATCCATGTGTGAGTAATTCCCCCGCTGTAGGCTGAAGGGGATGGTAGGGATTGGATGAGATTGGTCATGTAATAGTCATAAGATTGTTAGGGCATGGTGCCTAGTATCCGTAGATGTTACTTTTATGATATTGTTGCAACTTGTTATGCTTAATGCTTGTCACTAGGGCCCGAGTGCCATGATCTCAGATCTGAACATGTTATTGATTCATGAAGATATTCGTTGTTTATGATCTTACCTGCAAGTTGTATACACATGTCGCTGTCCGGAACCAATGGCCCCGAAGTGACAGAAATCGGGACAACCGGAGGGAATGGTAGTGATGTGAGGATCACATGTGTTCACGGAGTGTTAATGCTTTGCTCCGGTATTCTATTAAAAGGAGTACCTTAATATCCAGTAGTTTCCCTAGAGGCCCGGCTGCCACCGGCTGGTAGGACAAAAGATGTTGTGCAAGTTTCTCATTGCGAGCACGTACGACTATATATGGAACACATGCCTATTGATTGATTAGTACTTGGATACCATTTTATTATTATCTGCAAATGCCCCTGCTTTGATTGTTACATGAGTTTCTCTCATCCATGCAACGCCCGTTCATCCGTCCCTGTGCCTACAGTATTTTAATCCTGCTGTTTACTATAATCACTACTGCTGTCTCTGTTAGTCTGCTCGTTATTTCACTCTTACTGCTATAAAACTGTTACTGATAAACTCTTGCGAGCAAGTCTGTTTCCAGGTGCAGCTGAATTGACAACTCCGCTGTTAAGGCTTTCAAGTATTCTTTGTCTCCCCTTGTGTCGAATCAATAAATTGGGTTTTACTACCCGCGAAGACTGCTGCGATCCCCTATACTTGTGGGTCATCAATAGGCAAGAACCCTTTCTTGCTTTCATCCATTCTAAACTTCTTTAGAATCTTGTCCAGGTATGTACTCTGTGAAAGCCCTATTAGGCGTCTTGATCTATCTCTATAAATCTTGATGCCTAAAATGTA
Source organism: Lolium perenne (assembly GCF_019359855.2). Lineage (NCBI taxonomy): Eukaryota > Viridiplantae > Streptophyta > Magnoliopsida > Poales > Poaceae > Lolium > Lolium perenne. The sequence goes on from NC_067250.2 coordinate 129,610,974, forward strand.
CGCTGCTTCACCAAGGTCTTTCATTGAAAAACACTTATTCAAATAACCTTTTACACTGCTTAATAGTTCTATATCATTCCCAATTAATAATATGTCATCTACATATAATATCAGGAATGCTACAGAGCTCCCACTCACTTTCTTGTAAATACAGGCCTCTCCATGACACTGTATAAACCCGAAGTCTTTGATCACCTTATCAAAGCGTCGGTTCCAACTCCTGGATGCTTGCTTCAGTCCATAAATGGAACGCTTAAGTTTGCATACCTTGTCAGCATTTTTAGGATCGACAAAACCATTGAGTTGTACCATATACAACTCTTCCTCAATGTCACCATTAAGGAACGCCGTTTTGACATCCATCTGCCAAATCTCATAATCGAAAAATGCAGCTATTGCTAACAAAATCCTCACAGACTTTAGCTTCGCTACAGGTGAGAAGGTCTCATCGTAGTCAAAGATACGTCTCAAATGTATCTATAATTTCTTATGTTCCATGCTACTTTTATGATGATACTCACATGTTTTATACACATTATATGTCATTATTATGCATTTTCCGGCACTAACCTATTGAAGAGATGCCGAAGAGCCAGTTGCTGTTTTCTGCTGTTTTTGGTTTCAGAAATCCTAGTAAGGAAATATTCTCGGAATTGGACGAAATCAACGCCCAGGGGCTTATTTTTCCACGAAGTTTCCAGAAGACCGAGGGAGATACGAAGTGGGGCCACGAGGCGACGCCACACTAGGGCGGCGCGGCCCAGGTCTTGGCCGCGCGGCCCTAGCGTGTGGGTCCCTCGTGACGCCCCCTGACCTGCCCTTCCGCCTACTTAAAGCCTTCGTCGCGAATACCCTAGTACCGAGAGCCACGATACGGAAAACCTTCCAGAGACGCCGCCGCCGCCAATCCCATCTCGGGGGATTCAGGAGATCGCCTCCGGCACCCTGCCGGAGAGGAGAATCATCTCCCGGAGGGCTCTTCATCGCCATGATCGCCTCCGGATCGATGTGTGAGTAGTTCACCCCTGGACTATGGTTCCATAGCAGTAGCTAGATGGTCGTCTTCTCCTCATTGTGCTATCATGTTAGATCTTGTGAGCTGCCTATCATGATCAAGATCATCTATTTGTAATGCTACATGTTGTGTTTGTTGGGATCCGATGAATATTGAATACTATGTCAAGTTGATTATCAATCTATCATATATGTTGTTTATGTTCTTGCATGCTCTCCGTTGCTAGTAGAGGCTCTGGCCAAGTTGATACTTGTAACTCCAAGAGGGAGTATTTATGCTCGATAGTGGGTTCATGCCTCCATTGAATCTGGGACAGTGACAGAAAGTTCTAAGGTTGTGGATGTGCTGTTACCACTAGGGATAAAACATCGATGCTTTGTCTAAGGATATTTGTGTTGATTACATTACGCACCATACTTAATGCAATTGTCTGTTGTTTACAACTTAATACCGAAAGGGGTTCGGATGATAACCTGAAAGTGGACTATTTAGGCATAGATGCATGCTGGATAGCGGTCTATGTACTTTGTCGTAATGCCCTGATTTAATCTCATAGTACTCATCATGATATATGTATGTGCATTGTTATGCCTTCTCTATTTGTCAATTGCCCAACTGTAATTTGTTCACCCAACATGTTATTTATCTTATGGGAGAGACACCACTAGTGAACTGTGGACCCCGGTCCATTCTTTACATCTGAAATACAATCTACTGCAATTGTTCTTTACTGTTCTTCGCAAACAATTATCATCTTCCACACAATACGTTTAATCCTTTGTTTTCAGCAAGCCGGTGAGATTGACAACCTCACTGTTACGTTTGGGCAAAGTACTTTGATTGTGTTGTGCAGGTTCCACGTTGGCGCCGGAATCCCTGGTGTTGCGCCGCACTACACTTCGCCGCCATCAACCTTCAACGTGCTTCTTGGCTCCTCCTGGTTCGATAAACCTTGGTTTCTTTCTGAGGGAAAACTTGCTACTGTACGCATCACACCTTCCTCTTGGGGTTCCCAACGGACGTGTGTTAACTGCACGCATCAAGCACTTTTTCTGGCGCCGTTGCCGGGGAGATCAAGACACGCTGCAAGGGGAGTCTCCACTTCCAATCTCTTTACTTTGTTTTTGTCTTGCTTTATTTTATTTACTACTTTATTTGCTGCACTAAAACAAAACACAAAAAAATTAGTTGCTAGCTTTACTTTATTTACTGTTTTATTCTCTATATTAAAAACACAAAAAAATTAGTTACTTGCATTTACCTTATCTAGTTTGCTTTATTTACTACTGTTAAAATGAATACACCTGAAAACACTAAGTTGTGTGACTTCACAAACACTAATAATAATGATTTCTTATGCACACCTATTGCTCCACCTGCTACTACAGCAGAATTCTTTGAAATTAAACCTGCTTTATTGAATCTTGTCATGAGAGAGCAATTTTCTGGTGTTAGTTCTGATGATGCTGCTGCCCATCTTAATAATTTTGTTGAACTTTGTGAAATGCAAAAGTATAAGGATGTAGATGGTGACATTATAAAATTAAAATTGTTTCCTTTCTCCTTAAGAGGAAGAGCTAAAGATTGGTTGCTATCTTTGCCTAAGAATAGTATTGATTCATGGACTAAATGTAAAGATGTTTTCATTGGTAAATATTATCCTCCTACTAAAATTATATCTTTGAGAAGTAGCATAATGAATTTTAAGCAATTGGATAATGAACATGTTGCTCAAGCATGGGAAAGAATGAAATCTTTGGTAAAGAATTACCCAACCCATGGACTGACTACTTGGATGATCATCCAAACCTTCTATGCAGGATTGAATTTTTCTTCGCGGAACCTATTGGATTCAGCTGCTGGAGGTACCTTTATGTCCATCACTTTGGGGGCGGCAACAAAGCTTCTTGATGATATGATGGTCAATTACTCTGAATGGCACACGGAAAGGGCTCCACAAGGTAAGAAGGTAAATTCTGTCGAAGAAACCTCCTCCTTGAGTGATAAGATTGATGTGATTATGTCTATGCTTGTGAATGGTAGATCTAATGTTGATCCTAATAATGTTCCTTTAGCTTCATTGGTTGCTCAAGAAGAAAATGTTGATGTGAACTTCATTAAAAATAATAATTTCAACAACAATGCTTATAGGAATAATTCTGGTAACAACTATAGGCCATATCCTTCTGCTAATAGTAATGGTTATGGTAATTCTTATGGGAATTCTTACAACAATAATAGGAGTGTACCCTTGGTCTTGAAGCCATGCTTAAAGAATTTATTAGTACACAAACTGCTTTTAACAAATCTGTTGAGGAAAAGCTTGATAAAATTGATATTCTTGCTTCTAAGGTTGATAGACTTGCCTCTGATGTTGATCTTTTAAAATTGAACGTTATGCCTAATAAGGATAATGATAATAAGATTGTTACTACAGCAAATGCCATCCAAGTTCGAATTAATGAGAATATAAGATTGATGGCTGAATTGCATGCTAGGTGGGATAGAGAAGAAAACGAAAAACTTGCTAAAGAGAATAATGTAGCTAAAGTTTGGACTATTACCACCACTAGTAATGATAATGATTCACATGTTGCTAAACCTCCTACTATTAATGGTAAAATAATTGGTGTTGGCAATGTTTCTACTCCTAGTGCAAAGCGTGCAAAATTACCTGAAACTGCTAAAACTGCTGAAACTGCTTGTGATAAAACTGCTGAAATTTTTTCCAACATTGGGGACAATGATCCCATTGCTGTAGATCATAATGGTTTAGATTTTGATGATTGTCACATCTCTGAAGTTATAAAGTTCTTACAAAAACTTGCTAGAAGTCCTAATGCTAGTGCTATAAATTTGGCCTTTACAAAACATATTACAAATGCTCTCATAAAAGCTAGAGAAGATAAACTAAAACTTGAAACTTCTATTCCTAGGAAGTTAGAAGATGGTTGGGAGCCCATCATTAAGATGAGGGTCAATGATTTTGATTGTAATGCTTTATGTGATCTTGGTGCAAGTATTTCTGTTATGCCTAAGAAAATCTATGATATGCTTGACTTGCCACCATTGAAAAATTGTTATTTGGATGTTAATCTTGCTGATAATGCTATAAAGAAACCTTTGGGGAGGATTGATAATGTTCGCATTATGGTTAACAATAACCCTGTCCCCTTTGATTTTGTTGTCTTGGATATTGAATGCAATGCATCTTGTCCCATTATATTGGGAAGACCTTTTCTTCGAACTGTTGGTGCTACTATTGATATGAAGGAAGGTAATATTAAGTATCAATTTCCTCTCAAGAAAGGTATGGAACACTTCCCTAGAAAGAGAATGAAGTTACCTTATGATTCTATTATTAGAACAAATTATAATGTCGATGCTTCATCTCTTGATAATACTTGATTCACACTTTCTGCGCCTAGCTGAAAGGCGTTAAAGAAAAGCGCTTATGGGAGACAATCCATGATTTTACTACAGTACTTTTGTTTTATATTTGAGTCTTGGAAGTTGTTACTAATGTAGCAACCTCTCCTTATCTTTATTTTATTGCATTGTTGTGCCAAGTAAAGTCTTTGATAGTAAAGTCAATACTAGATTTGGATTACTGCGTAGAAATAGATTTCTTGCTGTAACGAATTTGGGCAGGGTTCTCTGTAGGTAACTCAGAAAAATCTGCCAATTTACGTGCGTGATCCTCAGATATGTACGCAACTTTCATTCAATTTGAGCATTTTCATCTGAGCAAGTTAAGTACCCCTGGAAAATTCGTTTTTACGGACTGTTCTGTTTTGACAGATTCTGCCTTTTATTTCGCATTGCCTGTTTTGCTATGTTTGATGGATTTCTTTGTTCCATTAACTTTCAGTAGCTTTGTGCAATGTCCAGAAGTGTTAAGAATGATTATGTCACCTCTGAATGTATGAATTTTCAATTATGCACTAACCCTCTGATGAGTTTGTTTTGAGTTTGGTGTGGAGGAAGTTTTCAAGGGTCAAGAGAGGAGGATGATACAATATGATCAAGAAGAGTGAAAAGTCTAAGCTTAGGGATGCCCCCGTGGTTCATCCCTGCATATTTTAAGAAGACTCAAGCATCTAAGCTTGGGGATGCCTTGGGCATCCCCTTCTTCATCGACAACTTATCAGGTCACCTCTAGTGAAACTATATTTTTATTCAGTCACATCTTATGTGCTTTGCTTGGAGCGTCTGTTTGCTTTTATTTTTATTTTTGTTTGAATAAAATCGGATCCTAGCATTCTTTGTGTGGGAGAGAGACACGCTCCGCTGTTGCATATGAACACATGTGTTCTTAGCTTTATTCTTAATGTTCATTGCGAAGGTTGAACTACCTTGTTCATTGATATATGGTTGGAAACGGAAAATGCCACATGTGGTAAATGGTATAATGTCTTGAATAATATGATACTTGGCAATTGTTGTGCTCATATAGATCATGTTTAAGCTCTTGCATCATATACTTTGCACCTATTAATGAATAACTACATAGAGCTTGTTAAAATTTGGTTTGCATGATTGGTCTCTCTAAGTCTAGATATTTTATGGTTGAGGTGTTTGAACAACAAGGAGACGATGTAAAGTCTTATAATGCTTACAATATGTTTATATGTGAGTCTTGCTGCACCATTTTATACTTGAGTTTGCTTCAAACAACCTTGCTAGCCTAGCTTTGTATTGAGAGGGATTCTTCTCGTGCATCCAAATCCTTGAGCCAAAAACTATGCCATTTGTGTCCACCATACCTACCTACCACATGGTATTTCTCTGCCATTCCAAAGTACATTACTTGAGTGCTACCTTTAAACTTCTATTCTTTGCTTTTACAATACATAGCTCATGGGAAAATAGCCTTAAAAACTATTGTGGTGAAGAATATGTACTTATGTATCTTATTTCTTAATAAGTTGCTTGTTGAGCGGTAACCATGTTTCTGGGGACGCCATCAACTTTTACCTTTGTTGAATATCATGTGAGTTGCTATGCATGTTCGTCTTGTCTGAAGTAAGGGCGATTTTCATGATCAAATGGTTTGAGTATGCATATTGTTAGAGAAGAACATTGGGCCGCTAACTAAAGTCATGAATACTGGTGGAAGTTTCAGTTTGGACAATAAATCCTCAATCTCTTATGAGAATATTAACTGTTGTTGAATGCTTATGCATTAAAGAGGAGTCCATTATCTGTTGTCTATGTTGTCCCGGTATGGATGTCTAAGTTGAGAATAATCAAAAGCGAGAAATCCAATGCGAACTTTCTCCTTGGACCTCTGTACAGGCGGCATAGAGGTACCCCTTTGTGACACTTGGTTGAAACATATGCTATGCAATGATAATCCGTGTTAATCCAAGCTAATTAGGACAAGGTGCGAGCACTATTAGTATACTATGCATGAGGCTTGCAACTTATAGGATGTCTTATACATAACACATATGCTTTATTACTACCGTTGAAAAAATTGTTTCTATGTTTTTTCAAAATGAAAAGCTCTAGCACAAAAATAGTAATCCATGCTTCCCTCTCCGAAGGGCCATTCTTCTACTTTATTGTTGAGTCAGTTTACCTACTTCTTTCTATCTTAGAAGCAAACACTTGTGTAAACTGTGTGCATTGATTCTTACATGTTTACTTATTGCACTTGTTATATTACTTTGTGTTGACAATTATCCATGAGATATACATGTTGAAGTTGAAAGCAACCGCTGAAACTTATATCTTCCTTTGTGTTGTTTCAAAGCTTTCTACAAAAACTTATTGCTTATGAGTTAACTGTTATGCAAGTCTTATTGACGCTTGTCTTGAAAGTATTATTCATGAAAAGTCTTTGCTATATGATTCAGTTGTTCACTCATTATCTTCATCATTGCTTCGAATCGCTGCATTCATCTCATGTGCTTTACAATAGTATTGATCAAGATTATGATAGCATGTCACTTCAGAAATTATCCTTGTTATCGTTTACCTACTCGAGGGCGAGTAGGAACTAAGCTTGGGGATGCTTGATACGTCTCAAACGTATCTATAATTTCTTATGTTCCATGCTACTTTTATGATGATACTCACATGTTTTATACACATTATATGTCATTATTATGCATTTTCCGGCACTAACCTATTGACGAGATGCCGAAGAGCCAGTTGCTGTTTTCTGCTGTTTTTGGTTTCAGAAATCCTAGTAAGGAAATATTCTCGGAATTGGACGAAATCAACGCCCAGGGGCTTATTTTTCCACGAAGTTTCCAGAAGACCGAGGGAGATACGAAGTGGGGCCACGAGGCGACGCCACACTAGGGCGGCGCGGCCCAGGTCCTGGCCGCGCGGCCCTAGCGTGTGGGTCCCTCGTGACGCCCCCTGACCTGCCCTTCCGCCTACTTAAAGCCTTCGTCGCGAATACCCCAGTACCGAGAGCCACGATACGGAAAACCTTCCAGAGACGCCGCCGCCGCCAATCCCATCTCAGGGGATTCAGGAGATCGTCTCCGGCACCCTGCCGGAGAGGAGAATCATCTCCCGGAGGGCTCTTCATCGCCATGATCGCCTCCAGATCGATGTGTGAGTAGTTCACCCCTGGACTATGGGTCCATAGAAGTAGCTAGATGGTCGTCTTCTCCTCATTGTGCTATCATGTTAGATCTTCTGAGCTGCCTATCATGATCAAGATCATCTATTTGTAATGCTACATGTTGTGTTTGTTGGGATCCAATGAATATTGAATACTATGTCAAGTTGATTATCAATCTATCATATATGTTGTTTATGTTCTTGCATGCTCTCCGTTGCTAGTAGTGGCTCTGGCCAAGTTGATACTTGTAACTCCAAGAGGGAGTATTTATGCTCGATAGTGGGTTCATGCCTCCATTGAATCTGGGACAGTGACAGAAAGTTCTAAGGTTGTGGATGTGCTGTTGCCACTAGGGATAAAACATCGATGCTTTGTCTAAGGATATTTGTGTTGATTACATTACGCACCATACTTAATGCAATTGTCTGTTGTTTACAACTTAATAGCAGAAGGGGTTCGGATGATAACCTGAAAGTGGACTATTTAGGCATAGATGCATGCTGGATAGCGGTCTATGTACTTTGTCGTAATGCCCTGATTAAATCTCATAGTACTCATCATGATATATGTATGTGCATTGTTATGCCTTCTCTATTTGTCAGTTGCCCAACTGTAATTTGTTCACCCAACATGCTATTTATCTTATGGGAGAGACACCACTAGTGAACTATGGACCCCGGTCCATTCTTTACATCTGAAATACAATCTACTGCAATTGTTCTTTACTGTTCTTCGTAAACAATTATCATCTTCCACACAATACGTTTAATCCTTTGTTTTCAGCAAGCCGGTGAGATTGACAACCTCACTGTTACGTTTGGGCAAAGTACTTTGATTGTGTTGTGCAGGTTCCACGTTGGCGCCGGAATCCCTGGTGTTGCGCCGCACTACACTTCGCCGCCATCAACCTTCAACGTGCTTCTTGGCTCCTCCTGGTTCGATAAACCTTGGTTTCTTTCTGAGGGAAAACTTGCTACTGTACGCATCACACCTTCCTCTTGGGGTTCCCAACGGACGTGTGTTAACTGCACGCATCAAGCACTTTTTCTGGCGCCGTTGCCGGGGAGATCAAGACACGCTGCAAGGGGAGTCTCCACTTCCAATCTCTTTACTTTGTTTTTGTCTTGCTTTATTTTATTTACTACTTTGTTTGCTGCACTAAAACAAAACACAAAAAAATTAGTTGCTAGCTTTACTTTATTTACTGTCTTGTTCTCCATATTAAAAACACAAAAAAATTAGTTACTTGCATTTACCTTATCTAGTTTGCTTTATTTACTACTGTTAAAATGAATACTCCTGAAAACACTAAGTTGTGTGACTTCACAATCACTAATAATAATGATTTCTTATGCACACCTATTGCTCCACCTGCTACTACAGCAGAATTCTTTGAAATTAAACCTGCTTTACTGAATCTTGTCATGAGAGAGCAATTTTCTGGTGTTAGTTCTGATGATGCTGCTGCCCATCTTAATAATTTTGTTGAACTTTGTGAAATGCAAAAGTATAAGGATGTAGATGGTGACATTATAAAATTAAAATTGTTTCCTTTCTCCTTAAGAGGAAGAGCTAAAGATTGGTTGCTATCTTTGCCTAAGAATAGTATTGATTCATGGACTAAATGTAAAGATGCTTTCATTGGTAGATATTATCCTCCTGCTAAAATTATATCTTTGAGAAGTAGCATAATGAATTTTAAGCAATTGGATAATGAACATGTTGCTCAAGCATGGGAAAGAATGAAATCTTTGGTAAAGAATTACCCAACCCATGGACTGACTACTTGGATGATCATCCAAACCTTCTATGCAGGATTGAATTTTTCTTCGCGGAACCTATTGGATTCAGCTGCTGGAGGTACCTTTATGTCCATCACTTTGGGGGCGGCAACAAAGCTTCTTGATGATATGATGGTCAATTACTCTGAATGGCACACGGAAAGGGCTCCACAAGGTAAGAAGGTAAATTCTGTCGAAGAAACCTCCTCCTTGAGTGATAAGATTGATGTGATTATGTCTATGCTTGTGAATGGTAGATCTAATGTTGATCCTAATAATGTTCCTTTAGCTTCATTAGTTGCTCAAGAAGAAAATGTTGATGTGCACTTCATTAAAAATAATAATTTCAACAACAATGCTTATAGGAATAATTCTGGTAACAACTATAGGCCATATCCTTCTGCTAATAGTAATGGTTATGGTAATTCTTATGGGAATTCTTACAACAATAATAGGAGTGTACCCCCTGGTCTTGAAGCCATGCTTAAAGAATTTATTAGTACACAAACTGCTTTTAACAAATCTGTTGAGGAAAAGCTTGATAAAATTGATATTCTTGCTTCTAAGGTTGATAGACTTGCCTCTGATGTTGATCTTTTAAAATTGAAAGTTATGCCTAATAAGGATAATGATAATAAGATTGTTACTACAGCAAATGCCATCCAAGTTCGAATTAATGAGAATATAAGATTGATGGCTGAATTGCATGCTAGGTGGGATAGAGAAGAAAACGAAAAACTTGCTAAAGAGAATAATGTAGCTAAAGTTTGGACTATTACCACCACTAGTAATGATAATGATTCACATGTTGCTAAACCTCCTACTATTAATGGTAAAATAATTGGTGTTGGCAATGTTTCTACTCCTAGTGCAAAGCGTGCAAAATTACCTGAAACTACTAAAACTGCTGAAACTGCTTGTGATAAAACTGCTGAAATTTTTTCCAACGTTGGGGACAATGATCCCATTGCTGTAGATCATAATGGTTTAGATTTTGATGATTGTCACATCTCTGAAGTTATAAAGTTCTTACAAAAACTTGCTAGAAGTGTTGGAGATATGCCCAAGAGGCAATAATAAAAGTAGTTATTATATATATCTTTATGTTTATGATAAATGTTTATATATCATGCTATAATTGTATTAACCGAAACATTAGTACATGTGTGATATATAGACAAACAAGAAGTCCCTAGTATGCCTCTTAAACTAGCTTGTTGATTAATGGATGATTAGTTTCATAATCATGAACATTGGATGTTATTAATAACAAGGTTATATCATTATATGAATGATGTAATGGACACACCCAATTAAGCGTAGCATAAGATCTCGTCATTAAGTTATTTGCTATAAGCTTTCGATACATAGTTACCTAGTCCTTATGACCATGAGATCATGTAAATCACTTATACCGGAAAGGTACTTTGATTACACCAAACACCACTGCGTAAATGGGTGGCTATAAAGGTGGGATTAAGTATCCGGAAAGTATGAGTTGAGGCATATGGATCAACAGTGGGATTTGTCCATCCCGAAGACGGATAGATATACTCTGGGCCCTCTCGGTGGAATGTCGTCTAAATGTCTTGCAAGCATATGAATAAGTTCATAAGAGACCACATACCACGGTACGAGTAAAGAGTACTTGTCAGGAGACGAGGTTGAACAAGGTATAGAGTGATACCGAAGATCAAACCTCGGACAAGTAAAATATCGCGTGACAAAGGGAATTGGTATTGTATGTGAATGGTTCATTCGATCACTAAAGTCATCGTTGAATATGTGGGAGCCATTATGGATCTCCAGATCCCGCTATTGGTTATTGGTCGGAGTGAGTACTCAACCATGTCCGCATAGTTCATGAACCGTAGGGTGACACACTTAAAGTTGGATGTTGAAATGGTAGAACTTGAATATGGAATGGAGTTCGAATATTTGTTCGGAGTCCCGGATGAGATCCCGGACATCACGAGGAGTTCCGGAATGGTCCGGAGAATAAGATTCATATATAGGATGTCATTTTATGTGAATTAAAATGTCGCGGAAGGTTCTATGGAAGGTTCTAGAAGGTTCTAGAAAAGTCCGGAAGAAACCACCAAGGAAGGTGGAGTCCACATGGGACTCCACCTCCATGGCCGGCCAACCCTAGTGGGGGAGGAGTCCCAAGTGGACTCCCCCTTAGGGGGCCGGCCACCCCCCCATATGGGAGGTGGAAACCCCACCTCTAGTGGGAGTCCTAACTTGGGTAGGTTTCCCCACCATATGGAAGGTTTTTGGTTCGGGTCTTATTCGAAGACTTGGAGACCAACACTTGGGGTTCCACCTATATAATGAGGGGCCAAGGCGAGGGGGCCGGCCACCTAAGAACCACCAAGGTGGCCGCACCCCATAGTGGCCGGCGCCCCTCTCCCCAAACCCTAGCCGCCCCGCTCCTCCACTTCCCGCACGCTTAGCGAAGCTCCGCCGGACTTCTCCACCACCACCGACACCACGCCGTCGTGCTGTCGGATTCAAGAGGAGCTACTACTTCCGCTGCCCGCTGGAACGGGGAGGTGGACGTCGTCTTCATCAACAACCGAACGTGTGACCGAGTACGGAGGTGCTGCCCGTTCGTGGCGCCGGAACCGATCGTGATCAAGATCTTCTACGCGCTTTTGCAAGCGGCAAGTGAACGTCTACCGCAGCAACAAGAGCCTCCTCTTGTAGGCTTTGGAATCTCTTCAAGGGTGAGACTCGATACCCCCTCGTTGCTACCGTCTTCTAGATTGCATCTTGGCTTGGATTGCGTGTTCGCGGTAGGAAATTTTTTGTTTTCTATGCAACGTTATCCAACAGTGGTATCAGAGCCGTGTCTATGCATAGATGGTTGCACGAGTAGAACACAATGTTTTTGTGGGCGTTGATGCTTTTGTTATCTTTAGTTGAGTACTTTGCATCTTTGTGGCATAGTGGGATGAAGCGGCTCGGGCTAACTTTACATGACCGCGTTCATGAGATTTGCTCCACGCTCGACATGCAACTTGTATTGCATAAGTGGCTTTGCGGGTGTCTGTCTCTCCTAATATAGTGAAGATTCAATTTACTCTTCTATTGACAACACTAGTATCACCGTTGTGGTTCAAGTTCGTAGGTAGATTGGATCTTACTCGAAAACCCTAAACCACGTAAAATATGCAAACCAAATTAGAGAACGTCTAACTTGTTTTTGCAGGGTTTGGTGATGTGATATGGCCATAATGTGATGATGACTATGTATGAGATGATCATTATTGTATTATGGCAACCGGCAGGAGCCTTATGGTTGTCTTTAAATTTCATGTTGAGTAGTATTTCAAAGTAGTTGTAATAGTTGCTACATGGAGGACAATCATGAAGACGGCGCCATTGACCTTGGTGCTTCGCCGACAATGATGAAGATCATGCCCGTTGATGATGGAGATCATGTCCGTGCTTTGGAGATGAAGATCAAAGGCGCAAAGGCAAAAGGGCCATATCATATCACATATGAACTGCATGTGATGTTAATCCTTTTATGCATCTTATTTTGCTTAGATCGCGACGGTAGCATTATAAGATGATCCCTCTCACTAAAATCTCAAGATAATAAAGTGTTCATCCTTAGTAGCACCGTTGCCAAGACTTGTCGTTTCGAAGCATCTCGTGATGATCGGGTGTGATAGAATCAACAAGTGCATACAACGGGTGCAAACGATTTGCACATGCGGATACTAAGGTGGCCTTGACGAGCCTAGCATGTACAGACATGGTCTCGGAACACGTGATACCGAAAGGTAGAGCATGAATCATATGATTGATATGATGAACACTTTGAGTGTTCGCCATTGAAGTTACATCTTGTCTCGTGATGATCGGACTTGGTGTGGTGGATTTGGTTCGTGTGATCACTAAGACAATGCGAGGGATATTATTTTGAGTGGGAGTTCACCTAGTTTTTAATTATATTGAATTAAAATTTGAACTCAATTTGTCATAAACATTAGTCTAAACTATTGCAAATATGTTGTAGATATGGCGTCCTCAATCAATTTTAACCAGTTCCTAGAGAAAGAAAAGCTTAAGAGCAACGGTAGCAACTTCACCGACTGGTTCCGTCATGTGAGGATTTTCCTCAATGGCGGAAATCTGCAATATGTGCTTGATGCACCGCTAGGTGACCCTCCTGCGAGAAAGCTGAAACCGATGAAGTAAAAGCTGTTTACGCAACTCGAAAACTCGGTACTCTCAAGTTCGGTGTGCCATCTTATGCGATGCGGAAGCAGATCTTCAAAAACGTTTTGAGCACCACGATCCACATGAGTTAATCAATGAGTTGAAGACTATATTTGAGACTCATGCGGCCGTGGAATGCTATGAAGCATCGAAACACTTTTTCAGCTGCATGATGGAAGAAGGCAGCTCCGTTAGTGAGCACATGCTCGCCATGACCGGGCATGCGAAGAAACTCAGTGACTTGGGAATAGTGATTCCTAATAGACTGGGGATTAATCGTGTCCTTCAATCACTGCCACCTAGTTACAAGAACTTTGTGATGAACTACAATATGCAGAACATGAACAAAGAGCTACCTAAACTCTTCTCCATGCTGAAATCTGCTGAGATTGAGATCAAGAAAGAGCACCAAGTGTTGATGGTCAACAAGACCACCAGCTTCAAGAAACAGGGCAAGTCTAAAGGCAAGAACAAGAAGAGTGGCAAGAAAGCTGCCACGCCTCCTGTGAAACCTAAGACTGGCCCTAAGCCCGATCTTTGAGTGCTATTCGCAAGGAGAAGGGACACTTTGGAAGCATAATTGCTCCAAGTATTTGGCGGATACGAAGAGCGGCCTTGTCAAGAAGAAGAAAGAAGGTATATCTGATATACATGTTATAGATGTTTATCTTACTGGTTCTCGTACTAGTACCTGGGTATTTGATACTGGTTCGGTTGCTCATATTTGTAACTCGAAACAGGAACTAAAGAATAAATGAAGACTACTAAAAGATGAAATGACCATGCGCGTTGGAAATGGATCCAAAGTCGATGTGATCGCTGTCGGCACACTTCCTCTACATCTACCTTCGGGATTAGTTTTAAGCCTCAATAATTGTTATTTTGTACCCGCGTTGAGCATGAACATTATATCTGGATCTTGTTTAATGCAAGACGGTTATTCATTCAAGTCTGAGAATAATGGTTGTTCTATTTTTATGAATAATATCTTTTATGGTCGAGCACCTGAAAAGAATGGCTTATTTCTGTTAGATCTCGATAGTAGTGATACACATATAGATAACATTGATGCTAAGCGAATTAAATTGAATGATAATTCTACTTATATGTGGCACTGTCGTCTTGGTCATATTGGAGTGAAACGCATGAAGAAACTCCATACCGATGGATTACTTGAATCACTTGACTTTGAGTCACTTGATAGATGCGAAGCATGTCTAATGGAAAAAATGACTAAAACTCCATTCTCTGGTATTATGGAGCGAGCTACTGACTTATTGGAAATCATACATACCGATGTATGCGGACCAATGAGTGTAGCATCGCGCGGTGGTTATCGTTATGTTCTAACCTTCACAGATGATCTGAGTAGATATGGGTATATCTATTTCATGAAACATAAATCCGAGACTTTTGAGAAGTTTAAGGAATTCCAAAGTGAACTAGAAAATCAACGTAACAAGAAGATTAAATTTCTACGATCTGATCGCGGAGGTGAATATCTGAGTTATGAGTTTGGCATGCATTTAAAGAAATGCGGAATACTTTCACAATTGACACCGTAGAACACCACAACGAAACGGTGTGTCCGAACGTCGTAATCGAACTCTCTTAGATATGGTTCGTTCTATGATGTCTCTTACTGATTTGCCGTTATCATTTTGGAGTTATGCATTAGAGACAGCCGCATTCACTTTAAATAGAGCACTATCAAAATCCGTTGAAACGACGCCGTATGAATTATGGTTTAATAAGAAACCTAAGCTGTCGTTCCTGAAAGTTTGGGGTTGCGAAGCCTATGTAAAAAAGTTACAACCGGACAAGCTAGAACCCAAAGCGGAGAAATGCGTCTTCATAGGATACCCTAAGGAAACTATAGGGTACACCTTCTATCACAGATCCGAAGGCAAGATCTTTGTTGCTAAGAACGGAACCTTTCTTGAGAAAGAATTTCTCACTAAAGAAGTGACTGGAAGAAAAGTAGAACTCGATGAGATTGAAGAATCTCTGCTCGTTGATCGAGAGTAGCGCGATGCGGAAGATGTTCTGTGCCGCCTACACCGGCAACAGAGGAAGCTAATGATAATGATCATGAAACTTCAAACGAGATAGCTGCGAACCTCGCAGATCGACAAGGGAACGTGCCACTCGGTGGTATGATCCTTGTCTAAATGTCATGATTGTGGACAACAATGATGAAGACCTGCGACATATGAAGAAGTGATGATGAGCCCGATTCCAACAAATGGCAAGAAGCCATGAAATCCGAAATGGGATCCATGTATGATAACAAAGTATGGACTTTGGTAGACTTACCTGATAGCCGCAAGGCTGTCGAGAATAAATGGATCTTCAAAAGAAAAACAGATGCTGATGGTAATATTACTGTCTATAAAGCTCGACTTGTCGCAAAGGGTTTCCGACAAATTCAAGGAGTTGACTACGATGAGACTTTCTCACCTGTAGCGAAGCTAAAATCTGTAAGGATTTTGTTAGCAATAGCTGCATTTTTTGATTATGAGATTTGGCAGATGGATGTCGAAACGGCGTTCCTTAATGGAGACATTGAGGAAAAGTTGTATATGGTACAACCCAAAAGTTTTGTCGATCCTAAAAATGCTGACAAAGTATGCAAACTTCAGCGTTCAATTTATGGACTGAAACAAGCATCAAGAAGTTGGAACCGACGCTTTGATAAGGTGATCAAAGACTTCGGGTTTATACAGTGTCATGGAGAGGCCTGTATTTACAAGAAAGTGAGTGGGAGCTCTGTAGCATTCCTAATATTATATGTAGATGACATATTATTGATTGGGAATGATATAGAACTATTAAGCAGTGTAAAAGGTTATTTGAATAACAGTTTTTCAATGAAAGACCTTGGTGAAGCATCGTATATATTAGGCATCAAGATTTATAGAGATAGATCAAGACGCCTAATAGGGCTATCACAGAATACATACCTGGACAAGATTCTAAAGAAGTTTAGAATGGACGAAAGTAAGAAAGGGTTTTTACCTATGTTACCAGGCAAGATCTTGAGTAAGACTCAAGGTCCGGCTACGGCAGAAGAAAGAGAAAGGATGAGTCAGATCCCCTATGCCTCGGCAGTAGGCTCTATCATGTATGCCATGCTATGTACAAGACCGGATATAGCACATGCTGTTAGTTTGACTAGCAGATATCAAAGTGATCCAGGAATGGAACACTGGACAGCGGTCAAGAATATCCTGAAGTACTTGAAAAGAACTAAGGATATGTTTCTTTATTATGGAGGTGACCAAGAGCTCGTTGTAACAAGTTACACCGATGCAAGTTGGAACACTGATCCTGATGACTCTAAGTCACAATCTGGGAACGTGTTTATATTGAATGGTGCTGCGATGGTGGGCAAGCTCGAAAGGTGCACGGTGGCGAAATCCTCAACAGAATCGGAGTACATAGCGGCTTCAGAGGCTTCATCAGAAGCGGTATGGATGAAGAGGTTCATTGTAGAGCTCAGTGTGGTTCCTAGTGCATTGGACCCACTAGTCATCTATTGTGACAACATGGGTGCCATCGCCAATGCACAAGAACCAAGGTCACACAAGAGGCTGAAGCATATCAAGCTGCGTTATCATTCGATTCGCGAGTACAACAACGATGGAGAAGTAAAGATTTGCAAAGTACACACTGATCTGAATGTAGCAGATCCGTTGACTAAAGCTCTCCCTAGGGCAAAGCATGACCAACACCAGAATGCCATGGGTGTTAGGTACCTTACAATGTAATCTAGATTATTGACTCTAGTGCAAGTGGGAGACTGTTGGAGATATGCCCAAGAGGCAATAATAAAAGTAGTTATTATATATATCTTTATGTTTATGATAAATGTTTATATATCATGCTATAATTGTATTAACCGAAACATTAGTACATGTGTGATATATAGACAAACAAGAAGTCCCTAGTATGCCTCTTAAACTAGCTTGTTGATTAATGGATGATTAGTTTCATAATCATGAACATTGGATGTTATTAATAACAAGGTTATATCATTATATGAATGATGTAATGGACACACCCAATTAAGCGTAGCATAAGATCTCGTCATTAAGTTATTTGCTATAAGCTTTCGATACATAGTTACCTAGTCCTTATGACCATGAGATCATGTAAATCACTTATACCGGAAAGGTACTTTGATTACACCAAACACCACTGCGTAAATGGGTGGCTATAAAGGTGGGATTAAGTATCCGGAAAGTATGAGTTGAGGCATATGGATCAACAGTGGGATTTGTCCATCCCGATGACGGATAGATATACTCTGGGCCCTCTCGGTGGAATGTCGTCTAAATGTCTTGCAAGCATATGAATAAGTTCATAAGAGACCACATACCACGGTACGAGTAAAGAGTACTTGTCAGGAGACGAGGTTGAACAAGGTATAGAGTGATACCGAAGATCAAACCTCGGACAAGTAAAATATCGCGTGACAAAGGGACTTGGTATTGTATGTGAATGGTTCATTCGATCACTAAAGTCATCGTTGAATATGTGGGAGCCATTATGGATCTCCAGATCCCGCTATTGGTTATTGGTCGGAGTGAGTACTCAACCATGTCCGCATAGTTCATGAACCGTAGGGTGACACACTTAAAGTTGGATGTTGAAATGGTAGAACTTGAATATGGAATGGAGTTCGAATATTTGTTCGGAGTCCCGGATGAGATCCCGGACATCACGAGGAGTTCCGGAATGGTCCGGAGAATAAGATTCATATATAGGATGTCATTTTATGTGAATTAAAATGTCACGGAAGGTTCTATGGAAGGTTCTAGAAGGTTCTAGAAAAGTCCGGAAGAAACCACCAAGGAAGGTGGAGTCCACATGGGACTCCACCTCCATGGCCGGCCAACCCTAGTGGGGGAGGAGTCCCAAGTGGACTCCCCCTTAGGGGGCCGGCCACCCCCCCCATATGGGAGGTGGAAACCCCACCTCTAGTGGGAGTCCTAACTTGGGTAGGTTTCCCCACCATATGGAAGGTTTTTGGTTCGGGTCTTATTCGAAGACTTGGAGACCAACACTTGGGGTTCCACCTATATAATGAGGGGCCAAGGCGAGGGGGCCGGCCACCTAAGAACCACCAAGGTGGCCGCACCCCATAGTGGCCGGCGCCCCCTCTCCCCAAACCCTAGCCGCCCCGCTCCTCCACTTCCCGCACGCTTAGCGAAGCTCCGCCGGACTTCTCCACCACCACCGACACCACGCCGTCATGCTGTCGGATTCAAGAGGAGCTACTACTTCCGCTGCCCGCTGGAACGGGGAGGTGGACGTCGTCTTCATCAACAACCGAACGTGTGACCGAGTACGGAGGTGCTGCCCGTTCGTGGCGCCGGAATCGATCGTGATCAAGATCTTCCACGCGCTTTTGCAAGCGGCAAGTGAACGTCTACCGCAGCAACAAGAGCCTCCTCTTGTAGGCTTTGGAATCTCTTCAAGGGTGAGACTCGATACCCCCTCGTTGCTACCGTCTTCTAGATTGCATCTTGGCTTGGATTGCGTGTTCGCGGTAGGAAATTTTTTGTTTTCTATGCAACGTTATCCTACAAGAAGTCCTACTGCTAGTGCTATAAATTTGGCCTTTGCAAAACATATTACAAATGCTCTCATAAAAGCTAGAGAAGATAAACTAAAACTTGAAACTTCTATTCCTAGGAAGTTAGAAGATGGTTGGGAGCCCATCATTAAGATGAGGGTCAATGATTTTGATTGTAATGCTTTATGTGATCTTGGTGCAAGTATTTCTGTTATGCCTAAGAAAATCTATGATATGCTTGACTTGCCACCATTGAAAAATTGTTATTTGGATGTTAATCTTGCTGATAATGCTATAAAGAAGCCTTTGGGGAGGATTGATAATGTTCGCATTATGGTTAACAATAACCCTGTCCCCTTTGATTTTGTTGTCTTGGATATTGAATGCAATTCATCTTGTCCCATTATATTGGGAAGACCTTTTCTTCGAACTGTTGGTGCTACTATTGATATGAAGGAAGGTAATATTAAGTATCAATTTCCTCTCAAGAAAGGTATGGAACACTTCCCTAGAAAGAGAAAGAAGTTACCTTATGATTCTATTATTAGAACAAATTATAATGTCGATGCTTCATCTCTTGATAATACTTGATTCACACTTTCTGCGCCTAGCTGAAAGGCGTTAAAGAAAAGCGCTTATGGGAAACAACCCATGATTTTACTACAGTACTTTTGTTTTATATTTGAGTTTTTGAAGTTGTTACTAATGTAGCAACCTCTCCTTATCTTTATTTTATTGCATTGTTGTGCCAAGTAAAGTCTTTGATAGTAAAGTCAATACTAGATTTGGATTACTGCGCAGAAACAGATTTCTTGCTGTCACGAATTTGGGCAGGGTTCTCTGTAGGTAACTCAGAAAAATCTTCCAATTTACGTGCGTGATCCTCAGATATGTACGCAACTTTCATTCAATTTGAGCATTTTCATCTGAGTAAGTTAAGTGCCCCTGGAAAATTCGTATATACGGACTGTTCTATTTTGACAGATTCTGCCTTTTATTTCGCATTGCCTGTTTTGCTATGTTTGATGGATTTCTTTGTTCCATTAACTTTCAGTAGCTTTGTGCAATGTCCAGAAGTGTTAAGAATGATTATGTCACCTCTGAATGTATGAATTTTCAATTATGCACTAACCCTCTAATGAGTTTGTTTTGAGTTTGGTGTGGAGGAAGTTTTCAAGGGTCAAGAGAGGAGGATGATACAATATGATCAAGAAGAGTGAAAAGTCTAAGCTTAGGGATGCCCCCGTGGTTCATCCCTGCATATTTTAAGAAGACTCAAGCATCTAAGCTTGGGGGGCCTTGGGCATCCCCTTCTTCATCGACAACTTATCAGGTCACCTCTAGTGAAACTATATTTTTATTCAGTCACATCTTATGTGCTTTGCTTGGAGCATCTGTTTGCTTTTATTTTTGTTTTTGTTTGAATAAAATCGGATCCTAGCATTCTTTGTGTGGGAGAGAGACACGCTCCGCTGTTGCATATGAACACATGTGTTCTTAGCTTTATTCTTAATGTTCATTGCGAAGGTTGAACTACCTCGTTCATTGATATATGGTTGGAAACGGAAAATGCCACATGTGGTAAATGGTATAATGTCTTGAATAATATGATACTTGGCAATTGTTGTGCTCATATAGATCATGTTTAAGCTCTTGCATCATATACTTTGCACCTATTAATGAATAACTACATAGAGCTTGTTAAAATTTGGTTTGCATGATTGGTCTCTCTAAGTCTAGATATTTTCTAGTTGAGGTGTTTGAACAACAAGGAGACGATGTAAAGTCTTATAATGCTTACAATATGTTCATATGTGAGTCTTGCTGCACCATTTTATACTTGAGTTTGCTTCAAACAACCTTGCTAGCCTAGCTTTGTATTGAGAGGGATTCTTCTCGTGCATCCAAATCCTTGAGCCAAAAACTATGCCATTTGTGTCCACCATACCTACCTACCACATGGTATTTCTCTGCCATTCCAAAGTACATTACTTGAGTGATACCTTTAAACTTCTATTCTTTGCTTTTACAATACATAGCTCATGGGAAAATAGCCTTAAAAACTATTGTGGTGAAGAATATGTACTTATGTATCTTATTTCTTAATAAGTTGCTTGTTGAGCGGTAACCATGTTTCTGGGGACGCCATCAACTTTTACCTTTGTTGAATATCATGTGAGTTGCTATGCATGTTCGTCTTGTCTGAAGTAAGGGTGATTTTCATGATCAAATGGTTTGAGTATGCATATTGTTAGAGAAGAACATTGGGCCGCTAACTAAAGCCATGAATCATGGTGGAAGTTTCAGTTTGGACAATAAATCCCCAATCTCTTATGAGAATATTAACTGTTGTTGAATGCTTATGCATTAAAGAGGAGTCCATTATCTGTTGTCTATGTTGTCCCGGTATGGATGTCTAAGTTGAGAATAATCAAAAGTGAGAAATCCAATGCGAACTTTCTCCTTAGACCTCTGTACAGGCGGCATAGAGGTACCCCTTTTGACACTTGGTTGAAATATATGCTATGCAATGATAATCCGTGTTAATCCAAGCTAATTAGGACAAGGTGCGAGCACTATTAGTATACTATGCATGAGGCTTGCAACTTATAGGATGTCTTATACATAACACATATGCTTTATTACTACCGTTGAAAAAATTGTTTCTATGTTTTTTCAAAATGAAAAGCTCTAGCACAAAAATAGTAATCCATGCTTCCCTCTGCGAAGGGCCATTCTTCTACTTTATTGTTGAGTCAGTTTACCTACTTCTTTCTATCTTAGAAGCAAACACTTGTGTAAACTGTGTGCATTGATTCTTACATGTTTACCTATTGCACTTGTTATATTACTTTGTGTTGACAATTATCCATGAGATATACATGTTGAAGTTGAAAGCAACCGCTGAAACTTATATCTTCCTTTGTGTTGTTTCAAAGATTTCTACTAAGAACTTATTGCTTATGAGTTAACTGTTATGCAAGTCTTATTGACGCTTGTCTTGAAAGTATTATTCATGAAAAGTCTTTGCTATATGATTCAGTTGTTCACTCATTATCTTCATCATTGCTTCGAATCGCTGCATTCATCTCATGTGCTTTACAATAGTATTGATCAAGATTATGATAGCATGTCACTTCAGAAATTATCCTTGTTATCGTTTACCTACTCGAGGGCGAGTAGGAACTAAGCTTGGGGATGCTTGATACGTCTCAAACGTATCTATAATTTCTTATGTTCCATGCTACTTTTATGATGATACTCACATGTTTTATACACATTATATGTCATTATTATGCATTTTCCGGCACTAACCTATTGACGAGATGCCGAAGAGCCGATTCTTTGTTTCTGCTGTTTTTGGTTTCAGAAATCCTAGTAAGGAAATATTCTCGGAATTGGACGAAATCAACGCCCAGGGACTTATTTTTCCACGAAGTTTCCAGAAGACCGAGGGAGATACGAAGTGGGGCCACGAGGCGACGCCACACTAGGGCGGCGCGGCCCAGGTCCTGGCCGCGCGGCCCTAGCGTGTGGGTCCCTCGTGACGCCCCCTGACCTGCCCTTCCGCCTACTTAAAGCCTTCGTCGCGAATACCCCAGTACCGAGAGCCACGATACGGAAAACCTTCCAGAGACGCCGCCGCCGCCAATCCCATCTCGGGGGATTCAGGAGATCGCCTCCCGCACCCTGCCGGAGAGGAGAATCATCTCCCGGAGGGCTCTTCATCGCCATGATCGCCTCCGGATCGATGTGTGAGTAGTTCACCCCTGGACTATGGGTCCATAGCAGTAGCTAGATGGTCGTCTTCTCCTCATTGTGCTATCATGTTAGATCTTGTGAGCTGCCTATCATGATCAAGATCATCTATTTGTAATGCTACATGTTGTGTTTGTTGGGATCCGATGAATATTGAATACTATGTCAAGTTGATTATCAATCTATTATATATGTTGTTTATGTTCTTGCATGCTCTCCGTTGCTAGTAGAGGCTCTGGCCAAGTTGATACTTGTAACTCCAAGAGGGAGTATTTATGCTCGATAGTGGGTTCATGCCTCCATTGAATCTGGGACAGTGACAGAAAGTTCTAAGGTTGTGGATGTGCTGTTGCCACTAGGGATAAAACATCGATGCTTTGTCTAAGGATATTTGTGTTGATTACATTACGCACCATACTTAATGCAATTGTCTGTTGTTTACAACTTAATACCGGAAGGGGTTCGGATGATAACCTGAAAGTGGACTATTTAGGCATAGATGCATGCTGGATAGCGGTCTATGTACTTTGTCGTAATGCCCTGATTAAATCTCATAGTACTCATCATGATATATGTATGTGCATTGTTATGCCTTCTCTATTTGTCAATTGCCCAACTGTAATTTGTTCACCCAACATGCTATTTATCTTATGGGAGAGACACCATAGTGAACTGTGGACCCCGGTCCATTCTTTACATCTGAAATACAATCTACTGCAATTGTTCTTTACCGTTCTTCGCAAACAATTATCATCTTCCACACAATAAGTTTAATCCTTTGTTTTCAGCAAGCCGGTGAGATTGACAACCTCACTGTTACGTTGGGGCAAAGTACTTTGATTGTGTTGTGCAGGTTCCACGTTGGCACCAGAATCCCTGGTGTTGCGCCGCACTACACTTCGCCGCCATCAACCTTCAACGTGCTTCTTGGCTCCTCCTGGTTCGATAAACCTTGGTTTCTTTCTGAGGGAAAACTTGCTACTGTACGCATCACACCTTCCTCTTGGGGTTCCCAACGGACGTGTGTTAACTGCACGCATCAGTCAACTCCTTAAATTTGTTGGAAACCCTTTGCGACAAGTCGAGCTTTATAGACAGTAATATTACCATCAGCATCTGTTTTTCTCTTGAAGATCCATTTATTCTCGACAGCCTTGCGGCTATCAGGTAAGTCTACCAAAGTCCACACTTTGTTATCATACATGGATCCCATTTCGGATTTCATGGCTTCTTGCCATTTGTTGGAATCTAGGATCATCATTGCTTCTTCATACGTCGCAGGGTCTTCATCATTGTTGTCCACAATCATGACATTTAGACAAGGATCATACCAATCTGGAGTGGTACGCTCCCTTGTCGATCTGCAAGGTTCAGTAGCTACCTCGTTCGAAGTTTCATGATCATTATCATTTGCTTCCTCTCTTATCGGTGTAGGCTGTACATGAGCATCTTCCGGCACTGCGCTACTCTGATCTACGAGAGAAGGTTCAACAACCTCGTCGAGTTCTACTTTCCTTCCAGTCACTTCTTTAGTGAGACACTCCTTCTCAAGAAAGGTTCAGTTCTTAGCAACAAAGATTTTGCCTTCGGATCTGTGATAGAAAGTATACCCAATAGTTTCTTTAGGGTATCCTATGAAGACGCATTTCTCCGCTTTGGGTTCTAGCTTGTCAGGTTGTAACTTTTTTACATAAGCTTCGCAACCCCAAACTTTAAGGAACGACAACTTAAGTTTCTTCTTAAACCATAATTCATACGGTGTCGTTTCAACGGATTTAGATGGTGCCCTATTTAAAGTGAATGCAGCTGTCTCTAATGCATAACCCCAAAACGATAACGGCAAATCAGTAAGAGACATCATAGAACGAACCATATCTAAGAGAGTTTGATTACGACGTTCAGACACACCATTGCGCTGTGGTGTTCCCGGCGGTGTCAACTGTGAAAGTATTCCGCATTTCTTTAAATGCATGCCAAACTCATAACTCAGATATTCGCCTCCGCGATCAGAACGCAGAAACTTAATCTTCTTGTTACGTTGATTTTCTACTTCACTTTGGAATTCCTTAAACTTCTCAAAAGTTTCGGACTTATGTTTCATGAAATAGATATACCCATATCTACTCAGATCATCTGTGAAGGTTAGAACATAACGATAACCACCGCGCGAGGCTACACTCATTGGTCCGCACACATCGGTATGTATGCTTTCCAATAAGTCTGTAGCTCGCTCTATTATACCAGAGAATGGAGTCTTAGTCATTTTTTCCATTAGACATGCTTCGCATCTATCAAGTGACTCAAAGTCAAGTGACTCAAGAAGTCCATCGGAATGGAGTTTCTTCATGCGCTTCACTCCAATATAACCAAGACGACAGTGCCACATATAAGTAGAATTATCATTCAATTTAATTCGCTTAGCATCAATGTTATGAACATGTGTATCACTACTATCGAGATTTAACAAGAATAAACCATTCATCTCAGGCGCATGACCATAAAAGATATTATTCATAAAATAGAACAACCATTATTCTCAGACTTAAATGAATAACCGTCTTGCATTAAACAAGATCCATATATAATGTTCATGCTCAACGCAGGCACCAAATAATAATTATTGAGGTTTAAAACTAATCCCGAAGGTAGATGCAGAGGGAGCGTGCCGACAGCGATCACATCGACCTTGGATCCATTTCCAACGCGCATCGTCACCTCGTCCCTCGCCAGGCTTCGTTTATTCCTTAGTTCCTGTTTCGAGTTACAAATGTGAGCAACCGAACCAGTATCAAATACCCAGGCACTAGTACGAGAACCAGTAAGATAGACATCTATAACATGTATATCAGATATACCTTTCTTCTTCTTGACAAGGCTGCTCTTCAGATCAGCCAAGTACTTGGGGCAATTACGCTTCCAGTGCCCCTTCCCATTGCAGTAATAGCACTCAGTATCAGGTTTAGGGCCAGCCTTAGGCTTCTCTGGAGGCGAGGCAGCTTTCTTGCCGCCCTTCTTGGAGTTGCCCTTCTTAGGTTTGCCTTGTTTCTTGAAACTGGTGGTCTTGTTGACCATCAACACTTGGTGTTCTTTCTGTATCTCAATCTCAGCAGACTTTAGCATGGAGAAGAGTTCAGGTAACTCCTTGTTCATGTTCTGCATGTTGTAGTTCATCACGAAGTTCTTGTAACTTGGTGGCAGTGATTGGAGGACACGATGAATACCCAGCTGGTTAGGAATCACTATACCCAAGTCACTGAGCTTCTTCACATGCCCGGACATAGCGAGCACGTGCTCACTAACGGAGCTGCCCTCTTCCATCATACAGCCAAAAGAAGTGCTTCGAAGCCTCATAGCTTTCCACGGCCGCATGAGTTTGAAATATCGTTTTCAACTCATTGACCAGCTCATAAGGGTCGTGGTGCTCAAAACGCTTTTGGAGCTCCGCCTCTAGGCTGCATAGGATGGCACACTGAACTTGAGAGTACCGAATCACACGAGTCTCGTAAACATTCTTTTCTTCCTCGGATACTGCAGGTGGTGGTGGGGAACCTAGCGGTGCATCAAGCACATATTGCAGATTTCCGCCATTGAGGAAGATCCTCACATGACGGAACCAGTCGGTGAAGTTGCTACCATTGCTTTTAAGCTTTTCTTTCTCTAGGAACTGGTTAAAATTGATTGATGGGGATGCCATGATCTACAACATATATTTGCAAAGAGTTTAGATTAAGTTTATGACAAATTGAGTTCAAATTTTAATTCTACAAAATTAAACTAGGTGAACTCCCACTCAAAACAATATCCCTCGCATTGTCTTAGTGATCACACGAACCAAATCCACTACACCAAGTCCGATCATCACGAGACAAGATGTAACTTCAAAGGCGAACACTCAAAGTGTTCATCATATCAATCATATGACTCATGCTCTACCTTTCGGCATCCCGTTTTCCGAGACCATGTCTGTACATGCTAGGCTTGTCAAGGCAACCTTAGTATCCGCGTGTGCAAAACTGGCTTGCACCCGTTGTATGCACATGTAGAATCTATCACACCCGATCATCACGTGACGCTTCGAAACGACAAGTCTTAGCAACAGTGCATACTAAGGATGAACACTTTATTATCTTGATATTTAGTGAGAGGGATCATCTTATAATGCTACCGTCGTGATCTAAGCAATATAAGATGCATAAAGGATTAACATCACATGCAATTCATATGTGATATGATATGGCCCCTTTGTCTTTGCGCCTTTGATCTTCATCTCCAAAGCACGGACATGATCTCCATCATCAACGGGCATGATCTCCATCATCGTCGGCGTAGCGTAAAGGTCAATGGCGCCGTCTTCATGATTGTTCTCCCATGTAGCAACTATTACAACTACTTTGAAATAATACTCAACATGAAATTTAAAGACAACCATAAGGCTCCTGCCGGTTGCCACAATACAATAATGATCATCTCATACATATTCATCATCACATCATGGCCATATCACATTACCAAACCCTGCAAAAACAAGTTAGACGTCTCTAATTTGGTTTGCATATTTTACGTGGTTTAGGGTTTTCGAGTAAGATCCAATCTACCTACGAACATGAACCACAACGGTGATACTAGTGTTGTCAATAGAAAGAGTAAATTGAATCTTCACTATGGTGGGAGAGACAGACACCCGCAAAGCCACTTATGCAATACAAGTTGCATGTCGAGCGTGGAGCAAATCTCATGAACGCGGTCATGTAAAGTTAGCCCGAGCCGCTTCATCCCACCATGCTGCAAGATGCAAAGTACACGAACTAAAGACAACAAAGCATCAACGTCCAAAAAACAATTGTGTTCTACTCGTGCAACCAATCTATGCATAGACACGGCTCTGATACCACTGATGGGATTCGTAGCATAGAAAACAAAAAATTTCCTACCGCACGAACGAAAACCAAGCCAAGATGCAATCTAGAAGATGGTAGCAACGAGGAGATCACGAGACTAACCCTTGAAGATTTCCAAAGCCTACGAGATTAGATCTCGTTGTTGCAGAAGATGATCACTTGCCGCTTTCAAAAGCGCGTAGAAGATCTTGACGG
Source organism: Lolium perenne (assembly GCF_019359855.2). Taxonomy (NCBI): domain Eukaryota; kingdom Viridiplantae; phylum Streptophyta; class Magnoliopsida; order Poales; family Poaceae; genus Lolium; species Lolium perenne. The sequence goes on from NC_067250.2 coordinate 129,639,019, forward strand.
TGCCACAGTCGGGCAGCACCTCCGTACTCGGTCACACGTTCGGTGTTGATGAAGACATCCTTCTCCCCGTTCCAGCGGGCAGCGGAAGTAGTAGATCCTCCTCGGAATCCCGGCAGCACGACGGCGTGGTGGCGGTGGTGGTGGAGATCTCTGGCAGGGCTTCGCCAAAGCGTATGCGGGAGAGGAGGAGGAGGAGGGCGGCTAGGGTTTCGGGAGAGGGGGCTATGGGCGCCAGCCTCTGGGGGGCAAGGGTGGTGCGGCCAAGGTGTTGCCGGCCCCCTTCCTCTCCTCATCTATATATAGGTGGAATAGCCCCAAGGGTTTGCCCAGAAAACGAATAAGAGTCCAACTCCTAAACCTTCCATAAGGACGAAACCTACCCAAGGGGGGACTCCTACTCAAGGTGGGACTCCCACCCCTTCCTTGGTGGGGTGGCCGGCCACCATGGGGTGGAGTCCACCTGGGACTCCTCCTCCCTTAGGCTAGCCGGCCAAGGTGGGTGGAGTCCCTACCTTCCGCGGTGATTTCTTCCAGACTTTTCTAGAACCTTCTAGAACCTTCCATAAATACACCGGATCATTTTCAAACCTAGAAAATGACTTCCTATATATGAATCTTATTCTCCGGACCATTCCGGACCTCCTCGTGATGTCCTGGATCCCATCCTAGACTCCGAACAAACATTCGAACTCCATTCCATATTCCATATCTACTTAAAACGACATCAAACCTTAAGTGTGTCACCCTATGGTTCGTGAACTATGCAGACATGGTTGAGACTCTTCTCCGACCAATAACCAATAGCGGGATCTGGAGATCCATAATGGCTCCCACATATTCAACGATAACTTAGTGATCGATTGAACCATTTACATACGATACCGATTCCCTTTGTCACGCGATATTTTACTTGTCCGAGGTTTGATCATCGGTATCTCTATACCTTGTTCAACCTCGTCTCCAACAAGTACTCTTTACTCGTACCGTGGTATGTCATCTCTTATGAACCATTCATATTCTTGCAAGCTAATTAGATGACATTCCACCGAGAGGGCCCAAAGTATATCTATCCGTCATCGGGATGGACAATATCCCACTCTTGATCCATATGCCTCAACTCATACTTTCCGAATACTTAATCCCACCTTTATAACCACCCATTTACGCAGTGGCATTTGATGTAATCAAAGTACCCTTCCGGCATAAGTGATTTACATGATCTCATGGTCGAAGGACTAGGTAACTATGTATCGAAAGCTTATAGCAAATGAACTTAATGACGTGATATTATTTTACGCTTAATTGGGTGTGTCCATTACATCATTCATCTAATGACATAACCTTGTTATTAATGTTCATGATCATGAAACTATGATCATCTATTAATCAACAAGCTAGTTATACAAGAGACTTACTAGGGACTCCTTGTTGTTTACATAACACACATGTATCAATGTTTCGGTTAATACAATTATAGCATGATATGCAAACATTTATCATAAACATAAAGATATATAATAACCATTTTATTATTGCCTCTTGGGCATATCTCCAACAGAATATGGGTCCGGTGTCGGAGACCAAGAAGACGAGCTCCTCCTCCAGAGAACAACAAGGGTACGATGCAGGAGTATAATGAATAGTACCTCCATCCCAAAGTTTAAGGCTTATTTTTTTTGAAAAGTCAAAACAAGTAAAGTTTGACCAAACTTTTAGAACAATCTATCAAAAAATATAATATTGTAGATACCATACGAAAATATATTTCATTATCTATTTAATAATATTAATTTTATATTTTACATGTTAATTATTTTTGGTAAAAGCTAAATCAAACTTAACATAGTTGATTTTTCTAAAATATTATAAGCTTTAAGCTTTAGAATGGAGGTAGTATACCGGAGTGATAGATCTACATCAGTGTTGGAAGGAAAAGATGAGGATTTTAGATGAGGGGCTAGTGTAGGTAGGTGAACCGAGTGATGCATTCGCACTCCAATCATCTCCTCGCAACGTGGCACAAGGCATCTATACCCCCACATTAATTTGTCTCTGTTTTTCTGAAATCTGGATACAGCAGACTCCAACGCAAAAAGGAAAGAAAAAGAAAATGCCGGTGCCGGGGAATCGCAGCTGTTGTCTTCCGGTCGTTTTCCTCCCGGCTCCACGGAGCCACGTTTCCGCACGCGGGCGGCGTCTCCCGCAGATTTTTCATCCAACCCAACGATACGGGATCGCACCAATCCTAGGCCAAGCGAAGAGCCAATTCGCGAGCTCAGTAAATTTTCTACTCCACTGGGACTGGGTAGCTCATCGATGCACGTGCGGAATGGAATCGAAGCTCGGAGCGAAGCTTCGCGCGGGCGAGAAATTCTTCGCGGCGACAGAGACAGGCTTGGAAAAAGAAATGACGTTCTCGCCGCGGCTAACCGGCTACGGCTCCGTTCGGTAACTTTTTTTTTTGAAACATCTCCGTTCGGTAACCTCTCGATAAAGACAAAACGCGAGACGAGAAAACAACCATTCTGACACCATTTCAACCGTTGGATGCAAACGGATTAAAATAATGGTTGGGTCTGACTTCAATCCAGCGGCTTGACATAAACTGATCAACCCTGAGACCGAAATGGTGTGCCATCCCTTTCTTTGCAGCCCTAGGACGACGCCACCACACGCTGCCCCCTCGCCGTTGTAGCTAAGCTCTATTCTGGCCACGACTCGCCGACGTTCATGTTCTGTGTAGGGGAAAGCCCTTGCCCGTATCGCTCGCGTCCTTGTTGGCCGCTCATATGCTCGGAGCCCCCACTGGCCTCGATGCGCAAGGCAAGTTCGGTCAATTGCACGATACGATAGCGACGAGCTTTTCGGCGAATTAATGACCATTTGCGCCAACTATGCTGACCATTTATATATTGTTGTTGCCCCGCAGATGGAACTCAGGCAGTCGCTCGAGATGCTACGCATGGAAGTCGTGGACACCTCATCCGTCGAGACATCGCAGCTCTCGCAACCTCCCTCATCCACAAGAACAATGCCAAGCAGATGTCGATGTACAGGGGCTCAACGAGGGGTCACTCGATCAACATCAAGCGCAAACGAGTGGGTGGCCACAACTGGCTCTATAAAGACTACTTCCAACTCACCGATCCGGTCTACAAGAAAGTCATGTTTCGCCGCTGCTATTGGATGTCAAGAAATCTGTTTTTGATAATTTTACGGGGCGTCAGAGACTACGACCCCTACTTTCGATGCAGGTCTAATTCCACTGGTAAGCTAGTTAGGCTTCACCTCTAGTCGGGAGTGTTTCGCGGCTATTCACATGCTTTCATACGGAGTGTCTCGTGATAGCTTAGACGAGTACCTATGGATGAGTGGGAACACCCTCCTTGAATACATGTACAGGTTTTGACGAGCCGTGATTACGGTATTCGAGAAACTTTACTTGGGAGAGCCAACAGTTGATGACACATCACGGTTGTTGTCGGTCACGAGGCAAGAGGCTTGCAGAAAAGATGTTGAGCAGATATTTGGTGTGCTCCAATCTTGGTGGGCTATTATTCATCACCCAACTAGAACATGGTCTTTGAAGACCATATATGAGGTGATGATCTTTTGTGTGATCATGCACAAAATGATCGATGAGACATAGCGTCCTAATGGCCTCAATGACCACAATAGGAATTTTAGGGTGACTTGGTTAAGCCACAACTTGGGGCAATAACATGAGGAGTTTCTGCAAACGTTGAAGTCTCATGCAGACGGATCTCATTGATCATATGGGCATTGCCGCATTGACATGCTATGAAGAGAATGAGTAGTCAATCTCATTTCATTTTGTTTGTCCATTATGAACTGTACTCACTCATTTTTTTTATGCATAGCAATACATGCAATCTTTGTTATTTATTTGATGTAATATGTTTGTTAAACATCACATTCGATTTTTTTTATTACATGTCTATGTGACAATTTGAGAAGAATAGGGTGAGAAATAATCTAAAAATGCTCAACGTCAGCGCGCTAGGGCTAATTCACGCAAACGGTGGATCGTGACCGAACAACCTATTTCATCTCCACGACTCGATTCAAACAGATGTAGACGATCATTTTTTATGAGGGAAATGCGTCAATCCGCTGATGCTTCATAGCTTGTCTACTGCGAAGCTCTGAATCGCATTGATGTTTCATTCTCGGTTTTCCTATAAGCATTATCGGTACGAGAAGGGTAAGCTAGCGCAACTCCAAAGCGGTCACATATTTTGTGTGTAAATTGTGTTTGGTTTGGTCCTAGTTTTTTTTGGCCGATATTTGAGGATCACGTTGGTAATTGGTTTTCTCGGTACCTACCTGTATAAGAAAATACAAATCAGTATTTTCTAAAATTAATACAACTTATTCAAATTTAACAAGTTTTAGTAAATTATGGATAAATTTTAAATTTTATTTGAAAAATCTCTGCTGATATTTGGACCACTATTTCCCAAATATAGCCAAATATAGATAACATAATCAACCTATCCCTTGTCCTATCGGTGGCCATTGATCTCATATTAGACTTTCAGAGGCATTCCGCAAAAATATAGAACACTAGAGACTAGAGAGCGTTAAAATACGATGTCATTATGTTTACTAGCCATGCCTATAAAAGAGTGCCAAATTTATAGATCCTGCAAAGCCAAAACTTCAAGTATGTCTGTGCACTCTCCAACATGTCCCTTATATTACCCCTGTCAACAAAATAAACCGTTCTTCTACTTCCACTGAATGCACTCTATGCTTCCAAGCACCCATAGAAAAATCTCTTCAAGCGTCAATTACCGACAACTAGGATGTGTCTGGAGCATTTAGTTGTATCAGATATTGTTAAACAAACATAGAAACCATAACTCAAACATGTACATTGATTCTAGGCATGTGGACTCGTTCATCCGCATGTAATCATCATCACAGACAATGCAATAGGCAAGCATCGGAACACCTGCAATGCATTTCTAATAGGAAGAAAGCTAACCTTACTAAGAGCATCCGTCTTGCATATGAAGCAGTTGTCATATCTCTTCACTCCGTTCATAAAGCGGAGGAAAACCGGCCCTGACATCCAGAACCGGCGTCAGAACAAAGCACTGTATAGATGGTTGGTACAATGAAAGTAGTCACAGAAAAGTTGCACATGGACAACTTCTCTTTTACGACCCAACACCGTGCCATGTTCCTTGAACGAGCCCTGGGGCCTTCGATGCTTTTTCAGTGTTTTCATCCATGAGAAGGGTCACCATCATCAACAATTCGTTATCATCATCATGCACCAACATATCAATGACATGGTTGTCAAAGAACCTGTCTCCGCTATCATCCATGGTCTACGCAAGTTCAAATATATAAATAAACATCACAAATATATCACTAGAGAACATATAGGAGGCAAATGGCAATAGCATAACACCTCTAAACGAGGCGGGAAAATGGCAAAAAATCCTTGCGTGTGGGCGCAATTTGCAACTTGTTCTGTCCAGAAAGCATAGCAGACGAGTGAAGACGACCTCTTCCAGCGACAACGATGGTTGAGATGGTGGTGCCGGCGGCGGGGGGGGGGGGGGGGGTGGGGGGATGGAAAGGGTTATCGACCGAGCTTCTCCAGCAGTAGCAAGACCACCCAAAATTCTCCTACAAAACGGCCCGAGCTCGTTCGTCTACCAACGGTGGTGGCGGGTGTCGGAAGTGGTGGAAAATTTTCGACCGCGAGCCCCCTCATTCGTTTACCAACATTTTTTCTAAGAAAAATTCCAAGTTCATGTCCCCCCTCATCCCCGATGATCATTTTGTGTAGAATCACATATGTTTTCATGATTCTATGGAAGGACTTGTTGTCCCAAAAAACAAGCCAGACCTCCAACAACCTTGTCCTAAAATTTCTCTCAATGTACTTCTGACATGATTCTTGAGCCTTGGAAAACAACATATTTCTTCATTGGAAAACAACCACACACACTTGAGTGGGGCATCTTCTCCAATGCAAAGATACTCATCGGTGTAATCAGCCGGAATGTGGTATGTCATCGTTCTCATTGCGTCAAACAACCACAAGCACTTAAGCGAGGTATCATTTCCAATGTGAATATACTCATCGATGTAAGCATCCAGAATGTCTACGCAATCATTCTCATTGCGGTAGACACCTTTGATATGGACTAAATCCTAGGAGACCAATATCATTTCTCGGGCGACTGAAATAACATGAGTTTACCTCGCAATATTCCACTATTTTGAGAAAAAAGGTCTCTACGCATTCGATACTGCATATGAAAGAGATGTGCTGGGCGGGTGCAGACCTCAACAAAGTAATCTTTCGTGAGCATGGCATGGCCACACGATATCGATTATGAGAAATGCAAAAGTGGACGACCGTCGAGCCTTGGCTCTTCTGTTTCTTGCCCTCCATGTGTGTCCTTCATGGTGGTGACCAAGATGAGATTCTAGATGTCGTCGTCCTAAAGAAATTCTTCGATATTGGAATCGTCCGACAAAGATGACGAGTCCTCGAGGAAAAATGATGCCGTGGATGAATTCATCTACTCACAAAATTCTATGTCCACACTAAAATACTCCATTCTAAATTAATTGGCACGGCTTTATACATATACATGTGTATGTAAAATCATTTTAGTGTATAGATAAGGCGATAACTAATTAATTTGGAACGGAGGTAATACTAATTTACTACCCTCCGGTCCTGAATACTTGTTCGTGTTCAATGAATCTAGATACTTTTTAACCTACTTTTTACCTAAATCTGTGATTGATTTTTTAGGCCAGAGGAGGGAGTACCTCTATTTCATAGTATTAATTGTCACAAATTTGTCTAGATTCGTGCAATCAAATTTATGACAATAAATATGGAATGGTGATACTACGTAGTACTCCGTCCATTTCACATTAAGTATGGCTGCTATTTGTCAAAATAGACGTAAACTCGCCCAGATACTTTACATAATGTATCTAGACCGAAATTTTATCACAGCTGTTAGAATGGAGGAAGTATTTTGCATCTCTTGTCCATAGGAGAGTCTGGCTCCGATGTCCCACGTGCTCCTTTGGGCACATAATTCCTTTGGCCATATTTAGAAACATTTCTACTCCGCTGGCAGAACCTTATCCTCGTGCAAATCGCTACTTTATCAGCTGACAATGTCTAAAAACGGCAGCGTCAGTAACTCAGTATACTTGGTCAATCTCAAAAGATCTCCTTCCATCTTCAGAAATTTTGGTCTCATCAGTGATCAGAAGCAATAATAGCCGGCCCCACCCGCAGAGAGAAAATAAATTTCCGCCAAAATAACTCCCACCAACCTCCCCAGACCCTGGCGCTTATAAACCAACTGCCATTGCTCCTCCGCCTCCACGCGAATTCACCACCACCACGGGACACGACACGACCCTGATCGAACATGTCCGCCTCACGCGCGCTCCTCTCCAACCCGCACGCCGTCGCGAGCCCGACGGCGGCGCGGGCCCGCCTCGCCGCGCCCTCGAGGGCGGCGGTCCCGCTCGCGCGCCTCCGCATTCGATCCGCGATCCTGTCCTCGCCGGCTGCCGCGGCACCCGTGGCCACGGCCTCGGAGCCGAGGCGCCGGATCTCGCGCACGGGGTCGGACGCGTCGCTGCGGCCCAAGCCCGCGGTGCTGGTGGCGGAGAAGCTGGGCGAGGCCGGGCTGGCCGTGCTGCGCCAGTTCGCGGACGTGGAGTGCGCCTACGGCATGTCCCCCGCCGACCTCCTCGCCAAGGTGGCGCAGTTCGACGCGCTCATCGTGCGCAGCGGCACCAAGGTCACCAGGGAGGTGCTGGAGGCCGGCCGCGGCCGCCTGCGCGTCGTCGGCCGCGCCGGCGTCGGGATCGACAACGTCGACCTCCAGGCGGCCACCGAGGCCGGCTGCCTCGTCGTCAACGCGCCCACCGCCAACACCGTCGCCGCCGCCGAGCACGGCATCGCGCTGCTCGCCTCCATGGCGCGCAACGTCTCGCAGGCCGACGCCGCGCTCAAGGCCGGTGAGTGCTTCATCTCTGCTGCTTGCTTCCGTAAAACTTTTTAATACTCCGTACCAACATTAAAATGGGTTAATAATACGGAAGGCCATCCTAGTAGTTGATCAAGTGCCATTAGTTCAGATTCTAGCAGGCTACAGTATGTGACGTCGACGTCCGATTCTCAAGGACTCATAATCTATGCTGCTTACTGATCCTCAGAATCGGATTTATAATTTTTTAAGTAAATGCATACTACTCACTTCTGTCGTCCCGCGTCATGGACGACGACATTGCAACTTTTGGTGATTGACTCGGCCAAAAATTACTGTAGTACAAGTAAATAAGTTAACCAATTTCACGTGGTGATCAAGCTTCTTGTTCAAAATCCATTTCAAGCTGATCTTGTTTCGTGCCAAATGAAAAATAAAACTATGATTTCAATTTATGGTGGTCCCCCTTCAGTTGGAGTACTTAATTATGTTTGGATCGGATCACCAAAACGAGGACTGGTAATACTGAAGATGGGGGCAGGTTCAATGAATCTGGTTGTGTCTACTCAACTTGGAAAACTGTAACAGAAACAGAACAGACACTGTTTTGTTTGTGCAACAATCGCGAGTTGGCCATGGGGGCGACTGATGCAATTATTGGACGCAATTGAGTCTCTCTTCGGGACCCTATAGTACATTATTGCGCCCCATGAACACCGGCAGGCCGCTAGGAACATCATTTGTAGCAGACGCAAATAGACTTGCCTGTATTCACCGGACTAGAGTTAAATGACACCCAATAATACAACTGTAACAGTATGCTGAACTGTTACAAAGGAAAATGAACAATGGGTTCGGCAGGAGCGTACAGATATCATTTTTTACGGTGATGTTGACGGCCTGTTTGCTGTTGTGATTGATTGAGTATACTTTATTGCATTTTGTCTATATCAGATCATGACAGCTTATTAGTGTAGCCCAAAGAGATGCATCGAATCTCTAGGTAAGGGGTATAAGATTTCTACTGGTAGTTGACATAGCAGATTATGCTGTCAACATCTTTGCTAATCAGGACCGTATCTGCTTAATGCTTATTGAGGAATCTATGCAATATAGTTTTGGTAATATATCCCTAGTTTGTACTACAATTTGATTCGTCCGGGGTATGATGCCTCAGTTTAGTGGGAATAGGATCCCTGCTCAACAGCTTTAGCATTTTTTATCTTTTTAGAAAGGGGCTACCTATTTGCCAAAGTTCTCTGGAAAGTAATGCCACTTGTTGAAGCAAAATCACTGTTGAACGTTTTGGTAGCTCTTGTCGCTGAAATATTAATGTTTTGCTTAGTCTTTTGCCCCCAAAAGATGGTATGATGTTATTGAACTATCCCGTAGGTATTTTCAGTTTTCACCATAGAGTTCAACGACATTCATGTCACAAATGACATTTGGATAAATTGTATTCTTATCTGACATGTAAATTATACAGTTGCTTGTAATTTTAACTGCACAATACAAAAGTATGTACCAACTAGTTATGCGAATGAACAGGTTCGTTCTTGTTAATAAATGTATTGAACTCATTTGATACAGGTAAATGGCAAAGAGCCAAGTATGTCGGAGTTTCCCTAGTTGGAAAGACTCTTGCCATCATGGGCTTTGGAAAGGTTGGCTCAGAGGTAGCAAGGCGAGCGAAAGGGCTTGGGATGCATGTGATTGCCCATGATCCCTATGCCCCGGCTGATAAGGCCCGTGCCATCGGAGCTGAGCTGGTATCTTTTGAGGAGGCCATAGCCAAAGCTGACTTCATCTCCATCCACATGCCGCTCACCCCGACGACATCCAAGGTCTTCAACGACGAGTCCTTCAAAAAGATGAAGACCGGTGTACGGATCATCAATGTGGCTAGGGGTGGAGTGATCGATGAAGATGCTCTGGTTAGAGCACTTGACTCTGGCAAAGTTGCTCAGGTGATTAGTAATTTCTGCCTCGCAACTTTCTCCAGCTCATTAGTGAAAATACTTGTCTGAAATGTAGAGATTTTATTTGCCAATCTGGATCAGGCGGCTCTTGATGTCTTCACAGTGGAGCCCCCGCCAAAGGACAGCAAGCTGGTTCTTCATGAAAATGTCACTGTTACGCCTCATCTAGGAGCAAGCACAGTGGAGGCCCAGGTCTGCATCTTACCTACAACCATATTGATACCTGTCCTAATGGATGCTGGCCGCTGTTCCTGATGTTCTAACTTTACTGAACTCACCACATTGTAGGAAGGCGTCGCAATCGAAATAGCCGAAGCTGTCGCTGGTGCACTGAGAGGTGAACTCTCAGCGACTGCTGTGAATGCTCCCATGGTCCCAGCAGAGGTACGAAGCTTCTTGAAATGTCACTGGCGCACTGCAATTATGCAAGTTCTTGGACAACTGTAACTCTGTTTCTTCCCTTTATAGGTTCTTTCAGAGCTCGCTCCCTATGTTTCCCTGGCAGAGAAGCTGGGGAGGCTGGCAGTGCAGCTCGTGGCCGGAGAGAGTGGTATCAAGGGTGTCAAAGTTGTGTACACCTCAGCCAGAGGCCCTGACGACTTCGACACTAGGCTCCTCCGCGCAATGGTGACCAAGGGCATTGTGGAGCCCGTGTCTAGCACATTCGTCAACCTCGTGAACGCTGACTACACAGCAAAGCAGCGCGGCCTGCGCATCACAGAGGAGCGGGTCTCCCACGACAGTGGCGCCGCCGAGGCACCGCTGGAGTCCATCCAGGTCCGTCTGTCGCACGTCAAGTCCAAGTTCGCCGGCGCAATCAGCGACGGCGGGGACATTGTCCTTGTAGGCAGGGTGAAGTATGGCGTACCCCACCTTACCGTCGTTGGTCCGTATGAGGTTGACGTTAGCATGGAGGGCAACCTGATCCTCTGCCGGCAGATCGACCAGCCTGGGATGATCGGCAAGGTCGGGAACATCCTCGGCCAGAAGAACGTGAACGTTAGCTTCATGAGCGTCGGCCGGACCTTCCGTGGCAAGCAGGCGATCATGGCCATCGGCGTCGATGAGGAGCCTGACAAGGAAACGCTCGAGAAGATTGGTGCGATCCCGGCGGTTGAGGAGTTTGTGTTCCTCGAGCTATGATGGAAGGGAGCCTGGTAGGATGAGTAGTAGCGCATCGTTGGTTTGATGGCCACGAAGAGCAAGTGATCCGTGGTCCGTCGCGGGACTTTTACATTTTTGAAGCCTGAAGATTGGAAGAAGTATACATAGGCAGGGCGCCTTCGCTTGGCCCCTGTTTGAATAAGAACGATCTATGTGTATGTATGCCCTGTGTGTTGATGTGTGTGGCGAATGCTTGTTTGTGGAGAACAGTACTGCCATATTGTATTGTTTGATGCAATAAAAATGTGTTAGTAGCCTTGTATACTACTACAGCTTTATCTGTTGCCCGTTTTATTAATCGATAAAATGATTATACTCTGCTTTTACGTCCCTTCCAGGGATTGAAGCAGCCACCGGCTGCAGTTGTCGAATCAGCTTCGCTGGGGACAGGGCCGGCTCTGAATTTTCAGAGGCCCAGTGCGAACTTTATGAATGGGCTCTATAGTTATAGTGGAGGAAAATAATCGATTTCATACACAAAATTATTGTCCATCTATGTCCCCATGCAACAATTCTCATGGTTATAGCGGAGGAAAATAATCCTTGCATGTTAGAAACGTATAGGAAAACGAAGAGGCGTCCGGACTCTGGAGAACGATCGAACGAGCAGCTGTGTGTGTCGTGCGTGTACATTGGGATTAGACAGATGATTGGTTCCTGGAGAGACGTTGCTTTTATCTTCCCATTGAATAGATGGGCCTATAATGGTTTTTTCTTATACAAATACCTATGTACTAAAGTTCTTGCTATGGGTCCCTAGTTTGGCTGGGCCCCGGGCCGTCGCACCCGCTGCCCTGGGCCAGAGCCGGCACTGGCTGGGGAGCTCAGCTGCCGGCTGCAGTTGATCCATGCACATATTGAGGTCGAGGGAATGCGTCGGGACCCAGCTCCTGCGGTCTCTTGTCTAATCTGGCCCTGATTGAGCTTTCTTTATGTTACGGAGCTGGTAATATGTACTTCCTCCATCCCATCAAACTTATCTGAGATACATCCAAACTTTAACAAATATAAGATAATTTTCGTGGACAGGAGGAAGTACTTTTGTTTCTTGTTTTCGGAAATTCTGAAAACATATTTGGACATAGTCAACGCTGTAATCCAAAAGTACCAAAAGTCGCAATGCAAAATTCTTTGTATTGTGACAAAAATAGAAAATCAGATAAAATTTGGAGATTTTAAAATATATGTACCCACGCTTGTCATTTTTGTGTAGCTTAAATACAAATTATTTGAATTGATATTTCACATGTTTGCGGGATACATTCATTGCCTCCATCTGGGTTATTTTTCTTTTTTTAACTCATAAATGTGATTTTCAGCTCTTTTAAAGCAGTGGGATCACTAGTGCTCATATGTCAAAAATCTTCTCTCGTTGTTTATAGAAAGAGCTTTTGCCTTCTAAGCTCCAAGACTTGCATGTAATCCTGGTTTACCCAGCTTCCCCCGCAGTAGTTATGCCTTTCTTCTAAACAAAATTCTTGTCTGAAGGAAAATAGAGATCTTTATAATCCTATCTGTGGTCGGAGAGAAGGCAGAGGTGAGTGGGGAGTCAGTTCAACCAGAGCTACGATCTGCTTTGGAAATCAGTTCGTTGATTGCAAATTAAAGAGCTGCTCATCCTCCTCAAGAGAAACAGAAGAAAGGAACTTGGGTTCAACCCCAAATGACTTTGTTAGGATTGATGTAGATGCTTATTTTGATGAATATACTTTAACATGTACCAGAGGAGTAGTTATCCATGATAACAAAGGCCGAGCGGTGTCTCCTCCTCCTCCTCTAACCTAGCCGCCGCCTCCTCCTCTTCCGCCCCCCTCCCGGGCGGCGGCGGAGGATCTACCCGCCCCGCTCCGAGCAGCCGCCCCCCGGATCGCCGCACCTCAGCCGCCGCTGCTGCCGGCTTCGGCCCCGGCCCCGGCCTTGGCCTTGGCCCCGGCTTCGGCCCCGGCCTCGGCCACGGCGGCGGTGGCGGCGCCCCTTCCATCGAACGACGAGGGGGAGGAGAGGGTTTCCACGGTGGCGTTCCATGGGAGGTGATGAAGCGCCGGTGGAGGAAGCCGGGCGGCACGGCTACTTGGCCGGGGCCTGATGCTCTCCGTCGGTAGCCATGGAGAATTCGATGGAGCGGTGGCGGCCTCCGCCCCGGTGACGGTTCAGCGGTGGTACGCATGATCCGCGCCGCCGTCTTCTTCCCTGGTGATCCGGCAGGAGGGATTGGCGGCGTGGGGGCTGCTGGTCTTGCTTTGTTTTTGGTGGCGGTCCTCGGGTTTCTCGCAAGCGAAGATGAAGATCTACCGGAGGTCAGTTTGCTTTGATCTGGCTGGAGAGATGAGTTCCGGAAAGCTCCGCTGTCGAATGGAACAGTGCATATTTTGCCTGCAGTTTGCTGGATCGGGTGGTATTCGGTCGCGCGCACCCATGTTTTTATTCCGACCGTTTGGTTCCGGAGGGAGCGCCGCGAAGCTATATTCTGTGTTGACATCTTGTGACTTTTTGGTCCATGGTGAAGTCAGAAGAAGGAATATCATGAAGGTCGGATTGGTGGACTGACTAAAGGAGGTTCGAGTCAACGTGATGTTGAGGGATCTGCTTGGCGTTCCGGGCTTGCAGCAGTGGTATGCACGTGGGGGCGGCAGCACAGGGAAAGTTCGGAGTCTTACCTCTTAGGGTGAAAACCCAAGGTCTGGCCTTAACTGGTTGTGCCTGGCAATGTTCTTGTTGGAGGCATTGTTTTGAGAGTTGGGACTATCTTCAGGGAGAAATCCTAAGACCTTTGGTCGGGCGATGACGGCGCTGGTGCACTGTTTCCTTCTTGGAGGCGTCGCTTTTGGAGAGTCTGTACTTCAGGTGTTGTCACAGTGGTGGTTGTATTGCTGTTGCTATGTCTAGAAGGCTATAGCAGGACTTTTATTTCTTAGTTTTCTTTTCTCTTTTTTGGCTGTGTGCATCCGTACTGCCATTAGGGTGGGCGTTGTTGCAGAGGCTGGGTGTAATTGGTATCTTTTGATATTAATATATTCCCTTTATCGAAAAAAATGCACCAACAAACTGGAGCATGCACTGATGTGCTGTCAGGGGAAGCGCAAGCTATGAAACAAGGATTCGAACTTGCTCAATCTATTGGATTTTTTTTCGAAATGGGGGCTGACCCCGGCCTCTGCATCAATCGATGCACGCAGCCCTCTTTTATTACCCAGATAACATAATCCTTAGTTTTACAATTCACGAATCACAAAGCGTGTACACAAAAACTAGCCAATGGAAACGATGAAGAATGGAGCGGTGAGTCATGCACTACAGGAATGGACGTATACGCCGACGGCCAGCTGCCATCGGCGTAGCCACGCCTGGCCCTCGGCGTAGGCTACGCCGACGGCAGCCCTCGGCGTATGGTGTCGGCGTTTAGGTCCCTTGGCATAGACAATATTGCCGTCGGCGTAGCCTAGCCCTCGGTGTAGCACGCTACGCCGACGGCAAAACCGTCGGCACACAAATTTTACAAATTTGAATTTTCTTTTTTCCAAAAAAAACCAAAAAAAAATTCAAAAAAAAATAATTTTTTTATATGCCGAGGGCTTTGCCGTCGGCATAAAGTTTTAAATTTTTTAAAATATTAAATTTTTACACCATTTTTTTTTCTTTTTTTTACTTGTTTATCTTTCACCCATACACTTTTAACTCTAAGTACACTTAATCTTAGGTCAAATTACAATCATGATTAACTTCTTGGTTCCATTCGGATGAGCTTCCCTTAAAGAATTGACACATTGCTGATAATAATAGCCTATCAACCCTATTAACCCTTGGACCGTAATGTCACAACTCATTATTTTTGAATTCCAAACAATTACTTAAGTAAACAATAATGAATATATAAGTAACAATGATTAATAATATTGAATTCAAATAATAATAAAATGATTTTATTTTTGGTTTTTTCTATTTAATATGGAATAATTAATATCTTGAAATCGAAAAATCGAAATTCCACAAATAATATGTCTAAATCGATCAGAAAAATGAGAGGAATCTAAATATAACATCCACATCATCATTTGAACCTAAAAATTAGAGGAATCCAAATATGACGTCCAGTTTGCCATCTGGCTAAAACGGGAACCCGAGGACATATAAGAAAGTGTTTAATTTGTTACTATGTTAACATGGTACTGTACATGATTTAAATATGCATGATTTTGACACAAACGGATAGAGGATGTTTTTCTGAACATTTTGATGCCTTATACCACTGTTCAAAAAATCGTCCGATTCAACGATTAATCGCCCGATTAATCCCTATTCAGTGGTCATCGATTAGCCGATAAATTCATTTATCGTCCGAATAACTCATTTATCTCGATTAATCGTCCGATTTGCCTATTAATCGCTAATCGTCAGCCGACCGAGTTGAACCCGATAAGCGATTTTCTCAACATTGCCTTATACACATTTTTCTGACATCATATGAATTAGTTATGATTTTTACAAAATTAGACAAATTAGAAAAAATAGTCTACGCCGAGGGTGGCCGTCGGTGTAGCCCTGTCTACGCCTAGGGCCAAATATATGCCGATGGCTGCCCTCGGCGTAAACTTTGCTACGCCGACAGCAACGATACTGTGGTGACCCTGCATACCACTGCATGTTGTAGTATGCCAGTCGTTGATATAACATTCACGAAGTACCATTCCGCAAATATTACATCCCTCAGAGTAGTACAACAGAACATAGCAGGTCCATAACTCATTCATTTATTATTACAAGCATAATATACATATTGTCTCGGAGCTCCTCTTGGGTCCTAAGAGGGATACTCCTGGGTTCGAGGCGAACCCAACTTAACTTACAATATAGAAGTCTCACTAGGTTATACATTTATTTTATCGAGCAGTTAAGTACTAGAAGTTCGCACTGCTCGGATACTACTACTCTCTATCGGTCTAAGCTTGTTCTCCACCGGAACCCTCCCCGGTTCCGTAGACTATAAGGTAGTCTACACCTTCGACACCTCCAGAGAGGTCTGGTTCTTCATAGCCGATGATCTCGACTCCTTCAGGGTTGTCGTTGTCCTCCTCCAGACGGTTCAGACAATCTAAGCAGGGGATTTAAGAGTGGGATGAGTACGAGCGTACTCAACAAGTTCATTATAGATAAGAGGTGTTTAATGCACTAGCTACGATATTAGACCAGAAAGTCTAATACCAATGCAGGTTTTGATAAACATTTCTTCAAGAGGTTGCTTTTATTTCAAAGAACTATGTCCGTCAGCCTTCACCGGTTTACTAGAACTTCATGGAGCTCCTTTCCGGCCGCGTTCGCAGTTCAATATCCCGGAACAGGGAGTGACAGGTCACGGTTCTTTACACTCTGCAGAGGTGTGTTGCTTTACCCATAAGAGATCTTAACCTTGGTGCCAACCGGGCAGCTTTCCCGTCCACACTTCCTCCGGTGTGAGGCCCTGTATAAGGTCATAGCCAACTATATTCCTCCGCTACCTCGCACACCCACCCTTTGTTGCAAACCCCGACCCTGGGTCCTCGCCGGTCCCATTACTCCCGTAATTTCAGGGTGGACCCCGACCACGACGACAGTCTGGGATTGAACCAAACTCCTTCGCCGGCAGCTGCAACCCATCATAGACCACATTACCGTGGAGAATTAGAGGGGGATCCCCACCCACCAATTGTTCCGCAAGCAGCAACCGCTACGGTAAGCAACAGCTATACCGTGGGGAATTAGAAGGGGCTCCCCACCCACCAATTGCTCCGCAAGATACAACCGCTACGGTAAGCGCATCCGTTGATGTACAAGAGGTGGAAATACGGTTGACTATTCTGTCCCACTCCAGATCTTATGGTTAACACGGGTATTACGGCACAAGAATCACTGGCGACATTTGTTGTTTAATCCTAGATGGATATAAACCCTTGCAATGGAACCTCCACCATATCAACACAATCCATGGTTCCATTGCCCACCACATAGTCATATTCATAGTTATGAAAATAGTGGTTTTGGTTTTTATGCAATAGTGATAAACATAGTACTTTGCAAGTAATTTGATAAAAATACTCAAATGGTATGAGCAAGTGATGAACTTGCCTGAACACTGCAAAGTTTTGCAGTTGGATGGTGTGGACTGACCCTTGTCCTCTGTTTCTGAAAAATAGCATCATTGTCCGATAAGGGCAATGGTTAAAGAAGCATTGATGCATGATTCCATTTTTAGGGTTTGTTCCCCCCTTCCGATGTCTTATCATTTCATGTGAGAGGTTAATACTAAGAATAATTTGGGGATACTCTATTTAGAGTAAAATACAACCTTGAAATGTTGTCAAGGTGTTTTTAAAGTCCAAATGAATTTAGGGACTTATTTTCATTATTGAAAATAATATATGTGATTTGAATGATTATTTTAATCCTCAAATTTGAACTTATTCATAGTTGTCTTCAAAAATTAACTTTGATATTTTATTCAGATAGAGAATTTTATGCTGATCAATTTTCATATTTTTAATTATTTTTTTAGAGCTATTAAATATTTCTTGTGTATTTTCAAAGTTTCTGTATTTAAAAGGATTTGTGAAAAGACATATTTGCCCCTGGGCCCATATGTCAGTGCGGCCCAGCGGGTTAGGTCGCACCCGAGCCACCAGTTCGGCTCGGTCGGCCCACTCATCCTCTCCTCTCTTCCTCGCGCAGAAATCCTAATCTCTCATTTCTCTCTCGCGACGCCGTGGTCGCCTCGCCGTCGCCGAATTAAACCGGCCGTCTCCGGCCAGCTCCGATGGCGAGATCGGTGCCAATCGAACCGCCGTTCGACGACGCACCGATTGGTCCGCGCCGATCTGCTTTCCCTCGCCGCCACCGTTCTTCCCCAACACCCCTGCGACATGGCCGTGGTGATCCACAGCGATCTCGTCGCCGCCGTTGTTCCTGGTGACGTGGCGCGGCCGTGTGCCTCGCCGTGGTGATGCTGGGGCTCATGCGCCTGGCGACGCCTGGCCTGGCTGCAGCCTGGCGCTGCCGTGGTCGGCCCGTGCCGCCGTGCCGCCATGGGCACGTCGCGGTGCTCTGCTCCAGGTATGTTCGCCTCCTTCTCTCCTGTCTTCTCTACCTCCTCCCCTCACTCTGGATGCCTGGGAATCCAGCTTGTAGTGCTGCTGCTACGCCTCTGTTCCTTGCGCCATGCTTGCTCTGGTGCTGTGCTCGCTGCTGCTGCCTACATGCGCCATGACTCCTAGCTAATGTGCTTGCTCTACTGCTATGCGTATGCCGCTTGCTGTTCTGCTACTGCCATGCTTGCCCTAGTCTATGCGCGTGTGCAAATCTTACTGTGGCGTGTGCTTCCTTTGTTTCCTGTCTCTGCTCACCCTTGTGGTTATACATGCTATTATCTGTCTAGATGCTCATCTGAGCATCACTAGCCATTGTTGTTGCTTGCTTGCTTGTGTTGTGATATGCTCTGGCTCCCCTGGTTCATTACTGTGAGTGATTCTTGCTGTTTAGCAAGAGACAGTGTTGTTTGTGTGATGATTATTGAGTTCTGGCTCATGGTAGGCTTGGCCTTGCTTAATTGTTGTCCATATACATCAATTCCTTGATGATATGCTTCTGGATACAATCATAAAAATGGTTTATGTACTTGTCTGTGATTCAATTGTTGCTTAACTGTGGCTGTTTAATTTATATGATTCCTGTGTGATGCCAGTGATGCCCTAGCATGCTCTAGCAGGCTATGGTGATCAAATGATCATCACTTGCTTGTTGATTGCATGCTTGCTTACTGCCTGTGCCTATCTGGTGCTCAACCTGGTGTCTGTGTGACACACATACATGTGCTGGTGTGTGTTGATGCTTGCTCAAGCATCATCTGATGCTTGCAGTGATCCATTGGGTCACTGGCAAGATGTTGGTGCTTTGATTACTTGTCTGTTTCATTTATTTGTATTTCCCTGCTTTATTAGATGGATAAATGATGTGAACTGTTTAGCAGTAATGATCATATGGATGGATTTGATGTAGCTAGAGGGATGCCAACCACTGGTTGGGTACCCTAGTGATACGTCTCCGACGTATCGATAATTTCTTATGTTCCATGCCACATTATTGATGATATCTACATGTTTTATGCATACTTTATGTCATATTTATGCATTTTCCGGCACTAACCTATTAACGAGATGCCGAAGAGCCAGTTGTTGTTTTCTGCTATTTTTGGTTTCAGAAATCCTAGTAAGGAAATATTCTCGGAATTGGACGAAATCAACGCCCAGGGGCCTATTTTGCCACGAAGCTTCCAGAAGACCGAAGAGGAGACGATGTGGGGCCACGAGGTGGCCAGACACCAGGGCGGCGTGGCCCAAGCCCTGGCCGCGCCGGCCTGTCGTCTAGGCCCCTCGTGTGGCCCCCTGACCTGCCCTTTCGCCTACATATAGTCTTCGTCGCGAAACCCCCAGTACCGAGAGCCACGATACGGAAAACCTTCCAGAGACGCCGCCGCCGCCAATCCCATCTCGGGGGATTCAGGAGATCGCCTCCGGCACCCTGCCGGAGAGGGGATTCATCTCCCGGAGGACTCTACACCGCCATGGTCGCCTCCGGAGTGATGAGTGAGTAGTTCACCCCTGGACTATGGGTCCATAGCAGTAGCTAGATGGTTGTCTTCTCCTTATGTGCTTCATTGTCGGATCTTGTGAGCTGCCTAACATGATCAAGATCATCTATCTGTAATGCTATATGTTGTGTTTGTTGGGATCCGATGGATAGAGAATACTATGTTATGTTGATTATCAATCTATGTGTTGTTTATGATCTTGCATGCTCTCCGTTACTTGTAGATGCTTTGGTCAAGTTGATGCTTGTAACTCCAAGAGGGAGTATTTATGCTCGATAGTGGGTTCATGTCTCCGTGAATCTGGGGGAGTGAGAGAAACCTCTAAGATTATGGATGTGTTGTTGCCACTAGGGATAAAACATTGATGCTATGTCCGAGGATGTAGTTATTGATTACATTACGCACCATACTTAATGCAATTGTCTATTTTTTGTAACTTAATACTGGAAGGGGTTCGGATGATAACCTGAAGGTGGACTTTTTAGGCATAGATGCATGCTGGATAGCGGTCTATGTACTTTGTCGTAATGCCCAATTAAATCTCACAATACTCATCATATCATGTATGTGCATGGTTGTGCCCTCTCTATTTGTCAATTGCCCAACTGTAATTTGTTCACCCAACATGCTATTTATCTTATGGGAGAGACACCACTAGTGAACTGTGGACCCCGGTCCATTCTTTTACATCGAATACAATCTACTGCAATACTTGTTCTACTGTTCTCTGCAAACAATCATCATCCACACTATACATCTAATCCTTTGTTACAGCAAGCCGGTGAGATTGACAACCTCACTGTTTCGTTGGGGCAAAGTACTTTGGTTGTGTTGTGCAGGTTCCACGTTGGCGCCGGAATCCCTGGTGTTGCGCCGCACTACATCTCGCCGCCATCAACCTTCAACGTGCTTCTTGGCCTACTGGTTCGATAAACCTTGGTTTCTTACTGAGGGAAAACTTGCCGCTGTACGCATCACACCTTCCTCTTGGGGTTCCCAACGGACGCGTGCTGTACACGTATCAAGCTCTTTTTCTGGCGCCGTTGCCGGGGAGATCAAGACACGCTGCAAGGGGAGTCTCCACATCCCAATCTCTTTACTTTGTTTTTGTCTTGCTTTATTTTATTTACTACTTTGTTTGCTGCATTATATCAAAATACAAAAAAATTAGTTGCTAGCTTTACTTTATTTACTATCTTGTTTGCATACTCTATATTGAAAAACACAAAAAAATTAGTTACTTGTTTTACTTTACTTAATATCATGCATGTTTTTATTTCACTAGTTAAGCATAATGGAAAACAACAAAAATATGAGAGATCTTTATGAACTTTATCTTAAATTAGGACATGATGTGTTTGAAGAGAGAATTAAAAAACCAATGGAACTTTATGCTAATGGGAATGTTATTAATATGAATGCTTTCAACACTATTGTTGCTAATGCTATGGAAAATTCTAAGCTTGGGGAAGCTGGTTTTGATGAGCATGATCTTTTTAGTCCCCCGGGCATTGAGGAGGAAATTTACTTTGATGACACTTTGCCTCCTATTTATGATGATTATAATGATAGTAGTCTTTTGGTACCACCTGTTATGGAGGATAAATTTGATTATGATTAAAATATGCCTCCTATATTTGATGATGAGAATAATAATGATAGCTACTTTGTTGAATTTGCTCCCACTACAATTAATAAGAATGACTATGCTTATGTTGGGAGTAGTAATAATTTTATGCATGAGACTCATGATAAGAATGTATGTGATAGTTATATTGTTGAGTTTGCTCAAGATGCTACTGGACATTATTATGAGAGAGGAAAATATGGTTGTAGAAATTTTCATGTTACTAAAACACCTCTCTATATGCTTAAAATCTTGAAGCTGCACTTGTTTTATCTTTCTATGCTTGTTGCATTATGCTTCTTGAACTTGTTTATTTACAAGATTCCTATGCATAGGAAGCATGTTAGACTTAAATGTGTTTTGAATTTGCCTCTTGATGCTCTCTTTTGCTTCAACTCCTATTTCTTGCGATTGCATCATTAAAACTGCTGAGCCCATCTTAATGGCTATAAAGAAAGCACTTCTTGGGAGATAACCCATGTGTTTATTTTGCTACAGTAACTTTGTTTTATATTTGAGTCTTGGAAGTTGTTACTACTGTAGCAACCTCTCCTTATCTTAGTTTTATGCATTGTTGTGCCAAGTAAAGCCGTTGATAGTAAGGTTCATACTAGATTTGGATTACTGCGCAGAAACATATTTCTTTGCTGTCACGAATCTGGGCCTAATTCTCTGTAGGTAACTCAGAAAATTATGCCAATTTACGTGAGTGATCCTCAGATATGTACGCAACTTTCATTCAATTTGAGCATTTTCATTTGAGCAAGTCTGGTGCCTCAATAAAATTCTTCTTTACGAACTGTTCTGTTTTGACAGATTCTGCCTTTTATTTCGCATTGCCTGTTTTGCTATGCTTGATGGATTTTTCGATTCCATTGACTTTCAGTAGCTTTGTGAAATGTCCAGAAGTGTTAAGAATGATCATGTCACCTCTGAACATGTAAATTTTAATTGTGCACTAACCCTCTAATGAGTTGTTTTGAGTTTGGTGTGGAGGAAGTTTTCAAGGATCAAGAGAGGGAGATGATACAACATGATCAAGGAGAGTGAAAGCTCTAAGCTTGGGGATGCCCCAGTGGTTCACCCCTGCATATTTTAAGAAGACTCAAGCGTCTAAGCTTGGGGATACCCAAGGCATCCCCTTCTTCATCGACAACATTATCAGGTTCCTCCCCTGAAACTATATTTTTATTCCATCACATCTTATGTACTTTGCTTGGAGCATCTGTTTGTTTTTGTTTTTGTTTTGTTTGAATAAAATGGATCCTAGCATTCTTTGTGTGGGAGAGATACACGCTCCGCTGTTGCATATGGACAAATATGTCCTTAGGCTTTACTCATAGTATTCATGGCGAAAGTTTCTTCTTCGTTAAATTGTTATATGGTTGGAATTGGAAAATGATACATGTAGTAATTACTATAATGTCTTGGATAATGTGATACTTGGCAATTGTTGTGCTCATGTTTAAGCTCTTGCATCATATACTTTTCACCCATTAATGAAGAAATACATAGAGCTTGCTAAAATTTGGGTTGCATATTTGGTCTCTCTAAGGTCTAGATAATTTCTAGTATTGAGTTTGAACAACAAGGAAGATGGTGTAGAGTCTTATAATGTTTACAATATGTCTTTTATGTGAGTTTTGCTGCACCGCTTCATCCTTGTGTTTGTTTCAAATAGCCTTGCTAGCCTAAGCCTTGTATCGAGAGGGAATACTTCTCATGCATCCAAATCCTTGAGCCAACCACTATGCCATTAGTGTCCACCATACCTACCTACTACATGGTATTTCTCCGCCATTCCAAAGTAAATTGCTTGAGTGCTACCTTTAAAATTTCTATCCTCTACCTTTACAATATATAGCTCATGGGACAAATAGCCTAAAAACTATTGTGGTATTGAATATGTACTTATGCACTTTATCTCTTATTAAGTTGCTTGTTGTGCGATAACCATGTTCCTGGGGACGCCATCAACTACTCTTTGTTGAATATCATGTGAGTTGCTATGCATGTTCGTCTTGTCTGAAGTAAGGGAGATTTACCGCTAGAATGGTTAGAGCATTGCATAATGTTAGAGAAGAACATTGGGCCGCTAACTAAAGCCATGATCCATGGTGGAAGTTTCAGTTTTGGACAAATATCCTCAATCTCATATGAGAAAATTAATTGTTGCTACATGCTTATGCATATATGAGGAGTCCATTATCTGTTGTCTATGTTGTCCCGGTATGGATGTCTAAGTTGAGAATAATCAATAGCGAGAAATCCGATGCGAGCTTTCTCCTTAGACCTTTGTACAGGCGGCATAAAGGTACCCCTTTGTGACACTTGGTTAAAACATGTGCATTGCGATGATAATCCAGGTAATCCGAGCTAATTAGGACAAGGTGCGGGCACTATTAGTATACTATGCATGAGGCTTGCAACTTGTAAGATATAATTTACATGACACATATGCTTTATTACTACCGTTGACAAAATTGTTTCTTGTTTTCAAAATCAAAGCTCTAGCACAAATATAGCAATCGATGCTTTCCTCTTTGAAGGACCTTTCTTCTACTTTTATTGTTGAGTCAGTTCACCTATTTCTCTCCACCTCAAGAAGCAAACACTTGTGTGAAATGTGCATCGATTCCTACATACTTGCATATTGCACTTGTTATATTACTTTACATTGACAATATCCATGAGATACACATGTTACAAGTTGAAAGCAACCACTGAAACTTAATCTTCCTTTGTGTTGCTTCAATACCTCTACTATGAATTATTGCTTTATGAGTTAACTCTTATGCAAGACTTATTGATGCTTGTCTTGAAGTACTATTCATGAAAAGTCTTTGCTATATGATTCATTTGTTTACTCATGTCATTTACATTGTTTTGATCGCTGCATTCACTACATATGCTTACAATAGTATGATCAAGGTTATGATGGCATGTCACTCCAGAAATTATCTTTGTTATCGTTTACCTGCTCGGGACGAGCAGAAACTAAGCTTGGGGATGCTGATACGTCTCCGACGTATCGATAATTTCTTATGTTCCATGCCACATTAATTATTGATGATATCTACATGTTTTATGCATACTTTATGTCATATTTATGCATTTTCCGGCACTAACCTATTAACGAGGTGCCGAAGAGCCAGTTGTTGTTTTCTGCTGTTTTTGGTTTCAGAAATCCTAGTAAGGAAATATTCTCGGAATTGGACGAAATCAACGCCCAGGGGCCTATTTTGCCACGAAGCTTCCAGAAGACCGAAGAGGAGACGAAGTGGGGCCACGAGGTGGCCAGACACTAGGGCGGCGCAGCCCAAGCCCTGGCCGCGCCGGCCTGTCGTCTAGGCCCCTCATGTGGCCCCCTGACCTGCCCTTCCGCCTACATATAGTCTTCGTCGCGAAACCCCCAGTACCGAGAGCCACGATACGGAAAACCTTCCAGAGATGCCGCCGCCGCCAATCCCATCTCGGGGGATTCAGGAGATCGCCTCCGGCACCCTGCCGGAGAGGGGATTCATCTCCCGGAGGACTCTACACCGCCATGGTCGCCTCCAGAGTGATGAGTGAGTAGTTCACCCCTGGACTATGGGTCCATAGCAGTAGCTAGATGGTTGTCTTCTCCTTATGTGCTTCATTGTCGGATCTTGTGAGCTGCCTAACATGATCAAGATCATCTATCTGTAATGCTATATGTTGTGTTTGTTGGGATCCGATGGATAGAGAATACTATGCTATGTTGATTATCAATCTATGTGTTGTTTATGATCTTGCATGCTCTCCGTTACTAGTAGATGCTTTGGCCAAGTTGATGCTTGTAACTCCAAGAGGGAGTATTTATGCTCGATAGTGGGTTCATGTCTCCGTGAATCTGGGGGAGTGAGAGAAACCTCTAAGATTATGGATGTGCTGTTGCCACTAGGGATAAAACATTGATGCTATGTCCGAGGATGTAGTTATTGATTACATTACGCACCATACTTAATGCAATTGTCTGTTGTTTGCAACTTAATACTGGAAGGGGTTCGGATGATAACCTGAAGGTGGACTTCTTAGGCATAGATGCATGCTGGATTGTTTGCAACTTAATACTGGAAGGGGTTCGGATGATAACCTGAAGGTGGACTTTTTAGGCATAGATGCATGCTGGATAGCGGTCTATGTACTTTGTCGTAATGCCCAATTAAATCTCACAATACTCATCATATCATGTATGTGCATGGTCGTGCCCTCTCTATTTGTCAATTGCCCAACTGTAATTTGTTCACCCAACATGCTATTTATCTTATGGGAGAGACACCACTAGTGAACTGTGGACCCCGGTCCATTCTTTTACATCGAATACAATCTACTGCAATACTTGTTCTACTGTTCTCTGCAAACAATCATCATCCACACTATACATCTGATCCTTTGTTACAGCAAGCCGGTGAGATTGACAACCTCACTGTTTCGTTGGGGCAAAGTACTTTGGTTGTGTTGTGCAGGTTCCACGTTGGCGCCGGAATCCCTGGTGTTGCGCCGCACTACATCTCGCCGCCATCAACCTTCAACGTGCTTCTTGGCTCCTACTGGTTCGATAAACCTTGGTTTCTTACTGAGGGAAAACTTGCCGCTGTACGCATCACACCTTCCTCTTGGGGTTCCCAATGGACGCGTGCTGTACGCGTATCACCTAGCTCATACTGAACCCTCTTGGGTGATGATGTGATGGCTGGAAGTGTTGGCTGTGGGTTGAGGTGGCCCTGACAGCCCTTTGGTGCTATCATGGTAGCTCCCCTTTCTCTGTGGCTTGCTGTGGTGAATAGTTGCTCACTGGCTTGACCATATTTGGTTGCCAGATGCTTTTGATGTTGACAAACATTAATAGACACTTGATAGTCTATTTGTCTGATGGTGTAGTGGCCATAGGTGCTAAGTGAATCTGGCTATCTAGATAGGATCATCCTTTGTTGGATTTCTTTGATTATGCCACTGGTTTGGCATAGCCAATGTTCCCAGGGTGCCTTCCTCTTGTTTACTTGCACCAATTTGGCTAGTAGCCATATGATGACTCACATATAGGGTTTCTACCCACTTTGCTTTTGTGACTTGTGCATATGATGGATTTGTATGAGCAAAACCTTGCTTGCTCATGATTTATTGGTATACCTCACTCCAGCTACTAGAAATGGGTGTTGGTGTAGAGGTTTTGGTTCTGGTTGGATTTAGGAGCTTGCCCTGCTCCTCCTGGCTTGCTTGTGATGCTTGATTAACTTTTTGTGATTGTGGAATAGGTGAGACAGCTCTGGCTGTTCACCTGTTCTTGGTGTTCTTGAGTTGTTCTTGCTATTTGGTGACTTACCCTGCTGCTTTGTCGATGAACTGTTGGTTCTGGCGGTGGAAAAGGTTTTATACCATCTTTGCTTTGCTCTCTTGGTCGACAGCTGAGCCTGGCACACTTGGGCGACTCACTAGCTGTGTGTGTGCTGTGCTCCATGCACACAGCCTTGTGAGCAGGCTGTGTGTGTGTGTATCCTGATGCTTTGCATCAGGCTTGGGACTTGGCTGTGAGCTGATCAGCTCGGCAGCTTTGGTCATATCCTTTCAATTCTCATTTCTTTGCTAACCTGCCAAGTGGCATTGCCACTTGGCATAATGTTATGTTTGTTTTGTTTGTGTGCAGGGATCAAGCAATTGATCAAGATGGACCTGAAGATCATCAAGTCCAAGATCAAATGAAGATGACCTTGTAGTATTTAGGATAGAATCTTACCTTGTACTTTTCTTTCATTTTCTTTTTCTAGTTTTTCCAATTTGTGTAATGTGTTGTAATATTTCATATTTCTATTATGAATATTGTAATTGACAATGTATCATGTGTGATTATCAATAAAGCTCCAATTTTCCTTAATGAGCTTTATCTAATTGTTGTACTATTTATATTTCTTTATTACATATAATTGTTTATTGAATTATCTCAAATTTGAATTATGAGATAACAATTTGATGTTTGAATTTGTAATTCAAATTCAACTTTGGTTTGAATTCAATTATGCAACTTAAATTTGAATTCAATCATGCAACTTAAGGTTGTGATGCAATACCTCTTCTCTCTTCTCAAAACCCTAATTTAGTTGAGTAGGAACAAGTTTGTCGCACTCTCGAAACCCTAACCCTGTAAGGTGTCGAGAGAGAAACCTGTCCCCCTTCGATGCAGTTTTGTTTTAAAAGCGCGAAATTTCCCCAGAATTTACGATGCAATGCACATCCCTTTCTAAAATCTACCCCTCGATCGTCTCTAAACCTGGGACATTACAGCCTTTCCCCCTTAAAGAAAACTTCGTCCCGAAGTTGTGGTTGTAATACCTGAAGAGTTCGGGGTATGTTTTCCTCAGGTCTTCCTCCTTTTCCCAGGTGGCTTCCCTCTCGGGGTGATGCTTCCACTGTATCTTGCAGTATTTTATGGCTCGATTCCTGAGTTGTTTCCAGTTCTCCTCGAGAATCTTCGCTGGCTTCTCGATGTAGGTCAAATCTGGTTGTAACTCGAGCTCTTCATGTGATACTGGCTCATCTGGGGTCTTCAAACACTTTCTGAGTTGCGACACATGGAATACGTTGTGAACTTGGGATAACCTTCCCGGTAGTTCCAATTCAAAGGCTAACCCTCGGTTTTGACTCAGAATCTTGAAAGGTTCGATGTACCTAGGGCTTAATTTCCCTTTTACTCCGAATCTCTGAAGTCCTTTCATCGGGCTCACCTTGAGATATACCATGTCTCCAACTTGTGGTTCCCATGTCCTCCTTTTTTGATCGGCATAACTTTTCTGTCGGCTTTGGGCTATCTTGAGCCTATCTCTTATAATGTCAATAATTTGTTGCTTTTCCTTGACATAATCAGGATTAAACTCCTTGCTTGCTCCAGCTTCATACCAGCATATAGGTGATCTACACTTCCTTCCATACAGATCTTCGAACGGTGCCATCTTGATGCTGCTTTGATAGCTATTATTGTATGAAAACTCTGCCAGTGGCAAGTGCTCCTCCCATGATCCTCCGAAGTCTAGGGCACAAGCCCTAAGCATATCCTCTAGGATCTGGTTAGTTCTCTCTGTTTGTCCACAATCCGAGGATGATAGGCGGTACTATAGTCCAACTTGGATCCTAAAGCTTCATGTAGTTGCTTCCAGAATGCTGACGTGAACACGGATCCTCGATCCGACACGATCTTCTTGGGCACTCCATGTTTACTCACGATCTCTTTGATGTAAAGATCGACGAGTTTCTCTCCTTTATCCTGCTGATTTACCGCTAAGAAGTGTGCGCTTTTCGTCAACCGGTCCACGATTACCCATATCATGTCCTTCTTTTTATTGGTCATGGGTAGTCCGGTGATGAAATCCATTCCTATCTCCTCTCATTTCCATTCTGGGATTGGTAAAGGTTGTAACTTTCCTGCCGGACTCTGATGTTCAGCCTTCACTCTTTGGCAGGTATGGCATTCCGCCACGTATTGTGCTATCTCTCTCTTCATATTATTCCACCAGAATAACTCCTTGAGATCCATGTACATCTTTGTACTTACCGGATGTATGGAGTATGGTATTTGATGGGCTTCCCGGAGTATTACTTCCTTGATCTCAGCAATATCCGGAACGCAAATCCTCTTCTGAAACCATAGTGATCCTGATTCTCCTCGGTGAAATTCTGATGGTCTTCCTTCATCAATCCTTCTCATCTCCTCCACGATGAATGGATCGTCCAGCTGACCCATCATTATCTCGTTCTTTAAGTTAACATTTACCTCATCGGCTACTTGTAAAGCCGATAGCCCTTCATGAGCCTCTTTCTCCCAAAGTTGTATTTGGGCTTGGCTTATTTCCTTCCTCAACTCCGGCGATAACTCTTGTTCCACTCCTCCAGTGCTCTTCCTACTCAAGGCATCTGCTACAACATTGGCCTTTCCTGGAGTATAATTGATGGTCAAATCATAATCCTTGATTAGTTCAAGCCATCTTTTCTGCCTCATATTGAGTTCCTTCTGAGTGAAGAAGTACTTGAGACTCTTATGATCCGTATAGAGCTCACACTTGGCTTTGATACGCGTACAGCACGGGACCGTTGGGAACCCCAAGAGGAAGGTGTGATGCGTACAGCGGCAAGTTTTCCCTCAGTATGAAACCAAGGTTTAATCGAACCAGTAGGAGCCAAGAAGCACGTTGAAGGTTGATGGCGGCGAGATGTAGTGCGGCGCAACACCAGGGATTCTGGCGCCAACGTGGAACCTGCACAACACAACCAAAGTACTTTGCCCCAACGAAACAGTGAGGTTGTCAATCTCACCGGCTTGCTGTAATAAAGGGTTAGATGTATAGTGTGGATGATGATTGTTTGCAGAGAACAGTAGAACAATTGCAGTAGATTGTATTTCAGATGTAAAGAATGGACCGGGGTCCGCAGTTCACTAGTGGTGTCTCTCCCATAAGATAAATAGCATGTTGGGTGAACAAATTACAGTTGGGCAATTGACAAATAGAGAGGGCATGACCATGCACATACATATTATGATGAGTATAGTGAGATTTAATTGGGCATTACGACAAAGTACATAGACCGCTATCCAGCATGCATCTATGCCTAAAAAGTCCACCTTCAGGTTATCATCCGAACCCCTTCCAGTATTAAGTTGCTAACAACAGACAATTGCATTAAGTATTGCGCGTAATGTAATCAATAACTACATCCTCGGACATAGCATCAATGTTTTATCCCTAGTGGCAACAGCACATCCATAACCTTAGGGGTTTCTGTCACTCCCAGTTCACGGAGACATGAACCCACTATCGAGCATAAATACTCCCTCTTGGAGTTACAAGCATCAACTTGGCCAGAGCATCTACTAGTAACGGAGAGCATGCAAGATCATAAACAACACATAGATATAAATTGATAATCAACATAACATGGTATTCTCTATTCATCGGATCCCAACAAACACAACATATAGCATTACAGATAGATGATCTTGATAAAGTTCGGCAGCTCACAAGATCCGACAATTAAGCACAATGAGGAGAAGACAACCATCTAGCTACTGCTATGGACCCATAGTCCAGGGGTAGACTACTCACTCATCACTCCGGAGGCGACCATGGCGGTGTAGAGTCCTCCGGGAGATGAATCCCCTCTCCGGCAGGGTGCCGGAGGCGATCTCTTGAATCCCCCGAGATGGGATTAGCGGCGGCGGCATCTCTGGAAGGTTTTCCGTATCGTGGCTCTCGGTACTGGGGGTTTCTTGACGAAGGCTATTTGTAGGCGGAAGGGCAAGTCAGGCGGCGTCACGAGGGGCCCAGGAGACAGGTCGGCGTGGCCAAGGCTTGGGCCGCGCCGCCCTATCATCTGGCCGCCTCGTGGCCCCACTTCGTTGACTCTCCGGTCTTCTGGAAGCTTCGTGTGAAAATAGGCCCCTGGGCGTTGATTTCGTCCAATTCTGAGAATATTTCCTTACTAGGATTTCTGAAACCAAAAACAGCAGAAAACAGCAACTGGCTCTTCGGCATCTCGTTAATAGGTTAGTTCCAGAAAATGCATAAATATGACATAAAGTATGCATAAAACATGTAGATATCATCAATAATGTGGCATGGAACATAAGAAATTATCGATACGTCGGAGACGTATCAGGCTCCATAGAGAAAATGTCTCCAAGTTTTGAGTGCAAATACAACTGCTGCTAATTCTAAGTCATGTGTTGGATAGTTCACTTCATGAGGTCTGAGTTGCCTTGATCCATAAGATATTACCTTCCGATCCTGCATGAGTACGCAACCCAATCCATGCTTGGATGCGTCACAGTACACGGTGTAATCCTTGCCAACTTCAGGAACTGCTAACACCGGTGCTGTGGTGAGTTTCTCCTTCAGAGTTTGGAAACTCTTCCTCACACTCCTCTGACCACACGAATGGTGTGTTCTTTCTTAACAGCTTCGTCATTGGTCCTGCTATCTTGGAGAACCCTTCAATGAATCTCCGGTAGTATCCTGCCATTCCTAGGAATCCTCGGATTTCCTTGACAGTCTTGGGTGCTTCCCATTCTAAGACTGCCGCTACCTTGCTCGGGTTAACAGCTATTCCATCTTTGCTAATGACATGACCCAGAAATTCCACTTGGTCTAGCCAAAATTCACACTTGCTGAACTTGGCATAGAGTTGATGTTCTCTTAGTGTTTGCAGCACTAACCTCAGATGTTCAGCATGTTCAGTTTTGTCTTTGGAATAGATCAAGATATCATCAATGAATACGATGACAAACTTGTCTAAATATGGCATGAAGATCTTATTCATAAGATTCATGAAGATTGCTAGGGCATTGGTTAATCCAAATGGCACTACAAGGTATTCATGATGTCCATACCTTGAGACAAAGGCGGTTTTCGGAACGCCTTCCTTCTTGATCTTAATCTGATGATAACCGGACCTTAGATCAATTTTGGAAAAGACTCCCGCGCCTCTAACTTGATCAAATAGATCTTGTATTCTTGGAAGTGGGTACTTGTTCTTGATTGTGACATTGTTCAAATTCCTGTAATCTCCGCACATCCTTCTACCTTCTTTTATCAACGAAGATCACAGGTGATCCCCATGGTGAAACACTCTCCTGTATGAATCCTTTCTGTTCCAAGTCATCCAATTGCTCCTTAAGTTCTTTCAACTCCTTAGGCCCCATCTTATATGGTGCTTTAGTAATCGGAGCTGTTCCTGGAATTAGGTCGATAGTGAATTCTATCTCCCTATCTGGTGGCATTCCAGGTAATTCCTTCGGACACACATCCTGGAATTCATTCACTACAGGTATATCCTCCAACTTCACCTCCTTCATGTTGTTCAGCTGTAGCTCGACTTCGATCTGTGTATGCTTGTCTCCTTGGTAGATCATTCTACTTCCATCGGGGCTTTTCAAAGACACAGTCTTGTTCACACATTCGATCAATGCTCCATTAGCTTCTAACCAGTTCATACCAAGAATGACATCAATGTCCTTCATCGGTAAAATGAACAGGTCTGCGTCAAACGCGCATTTATTGATCATGATGACTTGTTTTTGTTTGGTATGGGTTACTACTATCGTTCCCCCCGCGGAAAGTATGGTTATGGGTGTATCTAACTTAGTGCAACTAATCCCATGTTTGATGATGAATTGCTGAGAAATGAATGATGTAGTTGCACCAGTATCAAAAAGTACTTTGCCAGGATGAGTGAGTATCTGGAGCGTACCTATCACTGCCTGATCGGAGTTAACCACCTCCTCCAAGCTGGTGTAGTTCAATTTGCCGAAGGGTTTCTTGTTCTTCCAGTTCCCTCCGGTGTTTCCTCCTCGGCTTCCTCCTCCTCCAGACTGTCCTCCTCCATTCTTATTTTTGGGGCAATCCTTCATCATGTGCCCTTCCTGACGGCACCCAAAGCATATTATCTTGGGTTTCCTGCAATCTTGTGAAAGATGCCCTCTAAATCCACAAATGCGGCAAACAATCTGGTTTGCGGCTTGGTTTCCTCGGTTCCTCCTATTGTTGTTGTTGCTGTTGTTGTTGTTGTACCTTGGTTTAAAACTCAAGCCAGTATTAGGCTTGTTACTGACATATCTCTTAGGCTCAAACTTGGCATTTTTCCTCTTCTCTTCTTGCAGCTGCTTGAAGTCATCTTCAAGAGTGATGGCTGCATCCACCAACTCTTGGAACTCTGTTGCTCTCATCATCCGGAGCTGTACCTTGAACTGGGGACTTAACCCCCGCAAAAACCTCTTCTTCTTCTTGTCCTCGGTGTTGACCTCCTCAACAGCGTACCGGGACAGCTTTGAAAACTCCCTGACATAAGTCAGGATGGCCTTGTCCTTCTGCTCGAGACTCTCAAATTCTCGACGCTTCAGCTCCACAATGCTTTCAGGGACATTGGATTCCCTGAATTTCCTTGCAAATTCCTCCCAAGTGAATACCTTTCCAGCCGGATAAACGGCTACGATGTTGTCCCACCATGATGCGGCAGGTCCACACAACAACTGTGTAGCATAACGGACCTTCTCCAGGTCGTTGCAACCAACAGTGTTGAGCTTTCGCTAAGTGTCCATAAGCCAGTCCTCCGCGTCCATTGGCTCGGGCGCGTATGCGAAAGATATAGGCTTTGTATTCTGGAAGTCTGATAAAGTGACTCCCTGATTCTCGGGTCTCTCTACCCTGTTTTGTTGCAGCAGCTCCTGGAAGAACTTATTCTGCTGCTCCAACGTTATACGTTGCCTCTCTTCCATCATCTGCATGTACTGGACAAAGTTCTGCTGCGTCATGGGTGGTGGTGGTGGAAACTGATTTCTGGCTGCTTCGTCAGCCTCTTCCTTTTGCTTCGCCTCGCGCTCCATGCGCTGCGCTTCACTCTCCTCTCCTACCGGTCCCGACATATCCCCCTAGTTCTGCAACACAAGGTGATACTCATAATTACTCCATGCGCAAGTTTTCTGAGCTCAACTTTGTGCACAGAACTAGTCACGCAATGGAAATCAAGAAGCAAATCCAAATCATACAAAACATATACCATGTATATACATACTTAAGTGGTCTAATACAATACTCAGGTCGATGTGAGTATGCAAACTCACTTATTGAAGTATATGTACAAATTTCTACAAATATTACACACTACAATACACGTGGTACTTGTGTATTGTAGTCTCGCCTCCCTTGGTGGTCTCTAGTCGATCTTCACTCCCGGTACATCCCAGGCTTCCATCCGGTCGAACGTGTCGTCCTCCTGACAAAACCTGGAACGTAGGGTCTTCCCGTTGGCTGGTAGTCGGAATCAGAGGATGATCCGAGGGAGAAATCTATGTTCATGAATTGATTATTCAAAACATCATAATCCACCCATCGGGTATATTCCCCTGTGACTCCGTCATAGGTATTACCTCCATCAGTATCTGACTCAATCAGTATAGGGTACTCCTCATAGTCACCCCTATTGTACTGATTGCCCTGGAACTGGGTTGTGGCGTCCTCATTCATCTCCGCATTATTTCTGACAGAGTTGCCAGAATTTCCCGTGTCTGACCCCCAACGCCAACCTGTTGAGTTCTCTATAGGAGTCTCGGAACGCTGATTGTTTCCGGATTATCCTCTATAGGAACTACTAAGATAGTTCCCAGGTGTAATAGGTGTAGTTTCTAGTTCAGGGTGGTCAATACTAATGTAGTCACCAGCTGAGTAAACTGGTGTGTGCACCTCATTCTCCATGGTTTCCTTCCCCTTAGTCTCCTCCTTGGGTTCAGTAAACTCCTCTAGCATTGTATCAATTGCTCCCGACAAGTGTCGGTTCAACTGAAAGAACAATGACAGTAAGTTGCGGCTATTGTCCATGTACTTTGCGGCTTCTGCTGGTTTGCGTTTTGCAAATTTGAAGTGGTTAAGCATGGGGTCATCTTCCTCCTCCATATGAGGAATGTGTGAGAATTCGGAACCCATAAGCTCTTTCGTCTTATGCTCCCGGATATCAGTGATGGCTCTCATAATGGCGATATGGTAGGCTGTTTGGATAGTTCTGGCCTCACCTGCTGGCATCACTATGCTCATTCCTAGGGATTCTGGGAGTCTTAGTCCTACCCTACACTTTGCCAATACAGTACCGTCGTAGTACATGTATTTCTTTACTTGGATCTAGGGATCACACCCAAATTCAAGTAACATGGCACGTAGAATATCTGCGAGTCCTCCATCATATTCACTCAGTGTTGAATCCATCACTTTCACGTTTTGTCCCGGACGTGAACTTGCCATAGTTGGCTGTAGAAATAGAAAGAATATAAGATTAGTAATAATGCATCATAATAGAGATAATAAAGAATTATCGCACTAAAAGATATGATTGTTGTATTCTCAATTGAATAAACACCATATTTTTAGAGAATTCTTTACTAGTCTTATTTGACTCCTAACGTTCGGTCCCATTTACTAGGTTCCAACCTAAGGTCAAAGCTTTTGCTCTGATACCAACTGTGGTGACCCTGCATACCACTGCATGTTGTAGTATGCCAGTCGTTGATATAACATTCACGAAGTACCATTCCGCAAATATTACATCCCTCAGAGTAGTACAACAGAACATAGCAGGTCCATAACTCATTCTACAAGCATAATATACATATCGTCTCGGAGCTCCTCTTGGGTCCTAAGAGGGATACTCCTGGGTTCGAGGCGAACCCAACTTAACTTACAATATAGAAGTCTCACTAGGTTATACATTTATTTCATCGAGCAGTTAAGTACTAGAAGTTCGCACTGCTCGGATACTACTACTCTCTATCGGTCTAAGCTTGTTCTCCACCGGAACCCTCCCCGGTTCCGTAGACTATAAGGTAGTCTACACCTTCGACACCTCCAGAGAGGTCTGGTTCTTCATAGCCGATGATCTCGGCTCCTTCAGGGTTGTCGTTGTCCTCCTCCAGACGGTTCAGACAATCTAAGCAGGGGATTTAAGAGTGGGATGAGTATGAGCGTACTCAACAAGTTCATTATAGATAAGAGGTGTTTAATGCACTAGCTACGATATTAGACCAGAAAGTCTAATACCAATGCAGGTTTTGATAAACATTTCTTCAAGAGGTTGCTTTTATTTCAAAGAACTATGTCCGTCAGCCTTCACCGGTTTACTAGAACTTCATGGAGCTCCTTTCCGGCCGCGTTCGCAGTTCCATATCCGGAACGAGGAGTGACAGGTCACGGTTCTTTACACTCTGCAGAGGTGTGTTGCTTTACCCATAAGAGATCTTAACCTTGGTGCCAACCGGGCAGCTTTCCCGTCCACACTTCCTTCGGTGTGAGGCCCGGTATAAGGTCATAGCCAACTATATTCCTCCGCTACCTCGCACACCCACCCTTTGTTGCAAACCCCGACCCTGGGTCCTCGCCGGTCCCATTATTCCCATAATTTCAGGGTGGACCCCGACCACGACAACAGTCTGGGATTGAACCAAACTC
Source organism: Lolium perenne (assembly GCF_019359855.2). Classification (NCBI taxonomy): domain Eukaryota; kingdom Viridiplantae; phylum Streptophyta; class Magnoliopsida; order Poales; family Poaceae; genus Lolium; species Lolium perenne. The sequence continues at coordinate 129,675,411 of NC_067250.2, forward strand.
CTTCGCCGGCAGCTGCAACCCATCATAGACCACATTACCGTGGGGAATTAGAAGGGGATCCCCACCCACCAATTTTTCCGCAAGCAGCAACCGCTACGGTAAGCAACAACTATACCGTGGGGAATTAGAAGGGGCTCCCCACCCACCAATTGCTCCGCAAGATACAACCGCTACGGTAAGCGCATCCGTTGATGTACAAGAGGTGGAAATACGGTTGACTATTCCGTCCCACTCCAAATCTTATGGTTAACACGGGTATTACGGCACAAGAATCACTAGCGACATTTGTTGTTTAATCCTAGATGGATATAAACCCTTGCAATGGAACCTCCACCATATCAACACAATCCATGGTTCCATTGCCCACCACATAGTCATATTCATAGTTATGAAAATAGTGGTTTTGGTTTTTATGCAATAGTGATAAACATAGTACTTTGCAAGTAATTTGATAAAAATACTCAAATGGTATGAGCAAGTGATGAACTTGCCTGAACACTGCAAAGTTTTGCAGTTGGATGGTGTGGACTGACCCTTGTCCTCTGTTTCTGAAAAATAGCATCATTGTCCGATAAGGGCAATGGTTAAAGAAGCATTGATGCATGATTCCATTTTTAGGGTTTGTTCCCCCCTTCCGATGTCTTATCATTTCATGTGAGAGGTTAATACTAAGAATAATTTGGGGATACTCTATTTAGAGTAAAATACAACCTTGAAATGTTGTCAAGGTGTTTTTAAAGTCCAAATGAATTTAGGGACTTATTTTCATTATTGAAAATAATATATGTGATTTGAATGATTATTTTAATCCTCAAATTTGAACTTATTCATAGTTGTCTTCAAAAATTCACTTTGATATTTTATCCAGATAGAGCATTTTATGCTGATCAATTTTCATATTTTTAATTATTTTTTTAGAGCTATTAAATATTTCTTGTGTATTTTCAAAGTTTCTGTATTTAAAAGGATTTGTGAAAAGACATATTTGCCCCTGGGCCCATATGTCAGTGCGGCCCAGTGGGTTAGGTCGCACACGAGCCACCAGTTTGGCTCGGTCGGCCCACTCGTCCTCTCCTCTCTTCCTCGCGCAGAAACCCTAATCTCTCCTTTCTCTCTCGCGACGCCGTGGTCGCCTCACCGTCGCCGAATTAAACCAGCCGTCTCCGGCCAGCTCCGACGGCGAGATCGGTGCCAATCGAACCACCGTTCGACGGCGCACCGATTGGTCCGCGCCGATCTGCTTTCCCTCGCCGCCACCGTTCTTCCCCAACACCCCTGCGACATGGCCGTGGTGATCCACGGCGATCTCGTCGCCGCCATTGTTCCTGGTGACGTGGCGCGACCGTGTGCCTCGCCGTGGTGATGTTGGGGCTCATGCGCCTGGCGACGCCTGGCCTGGCTGCGGCCTGGCGCTGCCGTGGTCGGCCCGTGCCGCCATGCCGCCATGGGCACGTCGCGGTGCTCTGCTCCAGGTATGTTCGCCTCCTTCTCTCCTGTCTTCTCTACCTCCTCCCCTCACTCTGGATGCCTGGGCATCCAGCTTGTAGTGCTGCTGCTACGCCTCTGTTCCTTGCGCCATGCTTGCTCTGGTGCTGTGCTCGCTGCTGCTGCCTACATGCGCCATGATTCCTAGCTAATGTGCTTGCTCTACTGCTATGCGTATGCTGCTTGCTGTGCTGCTACTGCCATGCTTGCCCTAGTCTATGCGCGTGTGCAAATCTTACTGTGGCGTGTGCTTCCTTTGTTTCCTGTCTCTGCTCACCCTTGTGGTTATACATGCTATTATCTGTCTAGATGCTCATCTGAGCATCACTAGCCATTGCTGTTGCTTGCTTGCTTGTGCTGTGATATGCTCTGGCTCCCCTGGTTCATTACTGTGAGTGATTCTTGCTGTTTAGCAAGAGAAAATGTTGTTTGTGTGATGATTATTGAGTTCTGGCTCATGGTAGGCTTGGCCTTGCTTAATTGTTGTCCATATACATCAGTTCCTTGATGATATGCTTCTGGATACAATCATAAAAATGGTTTATGTACTTGTCTGTGATTCAATTGTTGCTTAACTGTGGCTGTTTAATTTATATGATTCCTGTGTGATGCCAGTGATGCCCTAGCATGCTCTAGCAGGCTCTGGTGATCAAATGATCATCACTTGCTTGTTGATTGCATGCTTGCTTACTGCCTGTGCCTATCTGGTGCTCAACCTGGTGTATGTGTGACACACATACATGTGCTGGTGTGTGTTGATGCTTGCTCAAGCATCATCTGATGCTTGCAGTGATCCATTGGAGCACTGGCAAGATGTTGGTGCTTTGATTACTTGTCTGTTTCATTTATCTGTATTTTCCTGCTTTATTAGATGGATAAATGATGTGAACTGTTTAGCAGTAATGATCATATGGATGGATTTGATGTAGCTAGAGGGATGCCAACCACTGGTTGGGTACCCTAGCTCATACTGAACCCTCTTGGGTGATGATGTGATGGCTGGAAGTATTGGCTGTGGGTTGAAATGGCCCTGACAGCCCTATGGTGCTTTCATGGTAGCTCCCCTTTCTTTGTGGCTTGCTGTGGTGAATAGTTGCTCACTGGCTTGACCATATTTGGTTGCCAGATGCTTTTGATGTTGACAAACATTAATAGACACTTGATAGTCTATTTGTCTGATGGTGTAGTGGCCATAGGTGCTAAGTGAATCTGGCTATCTAGATAGGATCATCCTTTGTTGGATTTCTTTGATTATGCCACTGGTTTGTGATGTCTACGCCCCCCTCCTTTTCCTGTAGACAGTGTTGGGACTCCAAGAGCATAGGTTTGTAGAACAGCAGCAAGTTTTCCCTTAAGTGGATCACCCAAGGTTTATCGATCTCAGGGAGGAAGAGGTCAAAGATATCCCTCTCATGCAACCCTGCAACCACAAAGCAAGAAGTCTTTTGTGTCCCCAACACACCTAATAGGTGCACTAGTTCGGCGAAGAGATAGTGAAATACAGGTGGTATGAATATATATGAGCAGTAGCAACGGCACCAGAAAAGTGCTTTGCCCAGGACAGTAAACAAGCAGTAGTAACGCAGTAAAACAGTAAACAAGCATCGATAGCAGTATTTAGGAACAAGGCCTAGGGATCATACTTTCACTAGTGGACACTCTCAACTTTGATCACATAACAGAATAGATAAATGCATACTCTACACTCTCTTGTTGGATGATGAACACCATTAATTGCGTAGGATTACACGAACCCTCAATGCCGGAGTTAACAAGCTCCACAATTCAATGTTCATATTTAAATAACCTTAGAGTGCATGAAAGATCAACACGACTAAACCAAGTACTAACATAGCATGCACACTGTCACCTTCACACTATGTAGGAGGAATAGATCACATCAATACCATCATAGCAATAGTTAACTTCATAATCTACAAGAGATCATAATCATAGCCTACGCCAAGTACTAACACGGATGCACACACTGTCACCATTACACCGTGCAGGAGGAATAAAACTACTTTAATAACATCACTAGAGTAGCACATAGATAAATTGTGATACAAAACACATTGCAATCATAAAGAGATATAAATAAGCACTTCACTATGCCATTCATAACAGTGAATAAGTATTCTGTGAAATATAGCCTAAGAGACCCACACGGTGCACACACTGTCACCTTTACACACATGGGACAAGGAGTCTCCGGAGATCACATAAGTAAAATTCACTTGACTAGCATAACGACATCTAGATTACAAGCATCATCATATGAATCTCAATCATGTAAGGCAGCTCATGAGATTATTGTATTGAAGTACATAGGAGAGAGATTAACCACATAGCTACCGGTACAGCCCCGAGCCTCGATGGAGAACTACTCCCTCCTCATGGGAGACAGCAGCGTTGATGAAGATGGCGGTGGTGTGGATGGAGGAGCCTTCCGGGGGCACTTCCCCGTCCCGGCGGCGTGCCGGAACAGAGACTCCTGTCCCCCAGATCTTGGCTTCGCGATGGCGGCGGCTCTGGAAGGTTTCTCGTACCGTGGCTTTTTCGTATCGAGGTTTTAGGTCGAGGGCCCTTAAATAGGCGAAGAGGCGGCGTCAGAAGGTCAACGGGGCGATGACACTATAGGGGGGCGCGGGCCACCCCTAGGCCGCGCCGGCCTATGGTCTGGTGGGCCTGTGGCCCCCCTCTGGCGACTCTCGGGTGTTCTGGATGCTTCCGGAGATTCTAAGATCTTCGGCGTTGATTTCGTCCGATTCCGAGAATATTTCGTTACTAGGATTTCTGAAACCAAAAACAGCAGAAAACAGGAACTGGCACTTCGGCATCTTGTTAATAGGTTAGTTCCGGAAAACGCATAAATATGACATAAAGTATGCATAAAACATGTAGATATCATCAATAATGTGGCATGGAACATAAGAAATTATCGATACGTCGGAGACGTATCAGCATCCCCAAGCTTAGTTTCTTCTCGTCCCGAGCAGGTAAACGATAACAAAGATAATTTCTGGAGTGACATGCCATCATAAACTTGATCATACTATTGTAAGCATATGTAATGAATGCAGCGATCAAAACAATGTAAATGACATGAGTAAACAAATGAATCATATATCAAAGACTTTTCATGAATAGTACTTTCAAGACAAGCATCAATAAGTCTTGCATAAGAGTTAATTCATAAAGCAATAAATTCATAGTAAAGGTATTGAAGCAACACAATGGAAGATTAAGTTTCAGCGGTTGCTTTCAACTTGTAACATGTATATCTCATGGATAGTTGTCAATGCAAAGCAATATAACTAGTGCAATATGCAAGTATGTAGGAATCAATGCACAGTTCACACAAGTGTTTGCTTCTTGAGATGGAGAGAAATAGGTGAAATGACTCAACAATAAAAGTAAAAGAAAGGTCCTTCAAAGAGGAAAGCATCGATTGCTATATTTGTGCTAGAGCTTTGATTTTGAAAACAAGAAACAATTTTGTCAAAGGTAGTAATAAAGCATATGTATCATGTAAATTATATCTTACAAGTTGCAAGCCTCATGCATAGTATACTAATAGTGCCCGCACCTTGTCCTAATTAGCTTGGACTACCGGGATTATCGCAATGCACATGTTTTAACCAAGTGTCACAAAGGGGTACCTCTATGCCGCCTGTACAAAGGTCTAAGGAGAAAGCTCGCATCGGATTTCTCGCTATTGATTATTCTCAACTTAGACATCCATACCGGGACAACATAGACAACAGATAATGAACTCCTCTTTTATGCATAAGCATGTAGCAACAATTAATTTTCTCATTTGAGATTGAGGATATATGTCCAAAACTGAAACTTCCACCATGGATCATGGCTTTAGTTAGCGGCCCAATGTTCTTCTCTAACAATATGCATGCTCTAACCATAAGGTGGTAGATCGCCCTTACTTCAGACAAGACGAACATGCATAGCAACGCACATGATATTCAACAAAGAGTAGTTGATGGCGTCCCCAGTGAACATGGTTATCGCACAACGAGCAACTTAATAAGAGATAAAGTGCATAAGTACATATTCAATACCACAATAGTTTTTAAGCTATTTGTCCCATGAGCTATATATTGTAAAGGTGAAGAATGGAAATTTAAAGGTAGCACTCAAGCAATTTACTTTGGAATGGCGGAGAAATACCATGTAGTAGGTAGGTATGGTGGACACAAATGGCATAGTGGTTGGCTCAAGTATTTTGGATGCATGAGAAGTATTCCCTCTCGATACAAGGTTTAGGCTAGCAAGGCTATTTGAAACAAACACAAGGATGAAGCGGTGCAGCAAAACTTACATAAAAGACATATTGAAAACATTATAAGACTCTACACCGTCTTCCTTGTTGTTCAAACTCAATACTAGAAATTATCTAGACCTTAGAGAGACCAATTATGCAAACCAAATTTTAGCAAGCTCTATGTATTTCTTCATTAATAGGTGCAAAGTATATGATGCAAGAGCTTAAACATGAGCACAACAATTGCCAAGTATCACATTATCCAAGACATTTTACCAATTACTACATGTATCATTTTCCAATTCCAACCATATAACAATTAACGAAGCAGTTTCAACCTTCGCCATGAACATTAAAAGCTAAGAACACATGTGTTCCTATGAACCAGCGGAGCGTGTCTCTCTCCGACACAAAGAATGCTAGGATCCATTTTATTCAAACAAAACAAAAACAAAAACAAACCGACGCTCCAAGCAAAGTACATAAGATGTGATGGAATAAAAATATAGTTTCAGGGGAGGAACCTGATAATGTTGTCGATGAAGAAGGGGATGCCTTGGGCATCCCCAAGATTAGATGCTTGAGTCTCCTTGAAATATGCAGGGGTGAACCACCGGGGCATCCCCAAGCTTAGAGCTTTCACTCTTCTTGATCATAGTATATCATCCTCCTCTCTTGACCCTTGAAAACTTCCTCCACACCAAACTCGAAACAAACTCATTAGAGGGTTAGTGCATAATCAAAAACTCACATGTTCAGAGGTGACACAATCATTCTTAACACTTCTGGACATTGCTCAAAGCTACTGGAAGTCAATGGAACAAAGAAATCCATCCCACATAGCAAAAGAAGCAATGCGAAATAAAAGGCAGAATCTGTCAAAACAGAACAGTCCGTAAAGACAAATTTTAAAGGGGCACCAGACTTGCTCAAATGAAAATGCTCAAATTGAATGAAAGTTGCGTACATATCTGGGGATCACTCACGTAAATTGGCATAATTTTCTGAGTTACCTACAGAGAATTTTTCCCAGATTCGTGACAGCAAAGAAATCTGTTTCTGCGCAGTAATCCAAATCTAGTATGAACTTTACTATCAACGACTTTACTTGGCACAACAAAACACAAAACTAAGATAAGGAGAGGTTGCTACAGTAGTAAACAACTTCCAAGACACAAATATAAAACAAAGTATTGTAGCAAAATAAACATATGGGTTATCTCCCAAGAAGTTCTTTCTTTATAGCCATTAAGATGGGCTCAGCAGTTTTAATGATGCACTCGCAAGAAATAGTAGTTGAAGCAAAAGAGAGCATCAAGAAGCAAATTCAAAACACATTTAAGCCTAACATGCTTCCTATGAAAAGGAATCTTGTAAATAAACAAGTTCATGAAGAGCAAAGTAACAAGCATAAGAAAACTAGACAAGCTCAACATCAAAATTTTAAGCATATAGAGAGGTGTTTTAGTAACATGAAAATTTCTACAACCATATTTTCCTCTCTCAAAATAACTTTCAGTAGCATCATGAGCAAACTCAACAATATAACTATCACATAAAGCATTCTTATCATGAGTCTCATGCATAAAATTATTACTACCCACATAAGCATAATCAATTTTATTAGTTGTAGTGGGAGCAAATTCAACAAAGTAGCCATCATCAAATATAGGAGGCATATTGTAATCATAATCAATTTTATCCTCCATAAAAGGTGGCAACAAAAGACTACTATCATTATAATCATCATATATAGGAGGCAAAGTATCATCAAAGTAAATTTTCTCCTTAATGCTTGGGGGACTAAAAAGATCATGCTCATCAAAACCAGCTTCCCCAAGCTCAGAATTTTCCATAGCATTAGCAACAATAGTGTTCAAAGCATTCATATTAATAACATTCCCATTAGCATGCATATAAAGTTCCATGGGTTTTTTAATTTTCTCTTCAAACACATCATGTCCTAATTCAAGATAAAGTTTATAAAGATCTCTCATATTTTTGTTGTTTTCCATTATGCCTAACTAGTGTAAACAAGAAACAAAAAGATGCAATTGCAGGATCTAAAGCAAATAGCTTCGAGCACACACACAATGGCGCCAGAAAATCATTACACAGGAACCGGAGTATGAGTGCCTTTTACCTTTCCTCCCGGCAACGGCGCCGAGAAAATAGCTTGATGTCTACGCCCTCCTTTTCCTCAGGCAGTGTTGGGCCTCCAAGAGCAGAGGTTTGTAGAACAGCAGCAAGTTTTCCCTTAAGTGGATCACCCAAGGTTTATCGATCTCAGGGAGGAAGAGGTCAAAGATATCCCTCTCATGCAACCCTGCAACCACAAAGCAAAAAGTCTCTTGTGTCCCCAACACACCTAATAGGTGCACTAGTTCGGCGAAGAGATAGTGAAATACAGGTGGTATGAATATATATGAGCAGTAGCAACGGCACCAGAAAAGTGCTTTGCCCAGGACAGTAAACAAGCAGTAGTAACGCAGGAGTAGTAACGCAGTAAAACAGTAAACAAGCAGCGATAGCAGTATTTAGGAACAAGGCCTAGGGATCATACTTTCACTAGTGGACACTCTCAACTTTGATCACATAACAGAATAGATAAATGCATACTCTACACTCTCTTGTTGGATGATGAACACCATTAATTGCGTAGGATTACACGAACCCTCAATGCCGGAGTTAACAAGCTCCACAATTCAATGTTCATATTTAAATAACCTTAGAGTGCATGAAAGATCAACACGACTAAACCAAGTACTAACATAGCATGCACACTGTCACCTTCACACTATGTAGGAGGAATAGATCACATCAATACCATCATAGCAATAGTTAACTTCATAATCTACAAGAGATCATAATCATAGCCTACGCCAAGTACTAACACGGATGCACACACTGTCACCATTACACCGTGCAGGAGGAATAAAACTACTTTAATAACATCACTAGAGTAGCACATAGATAAATTGTGATACAAAACACATTGCAATCATAAAGAGATATAAATAAGCACTTCACTATGCCATTCATAACAGTGAATAAGTATTCTGTGAAATATAGCCTAAGAGACCCACACGGTGCACACACTGTCACCTTTACACACATGGGATAAGGAGTCTCCGGAGATCACATAAGTAAAATTCACTTGACTAGCATAACGACATCTAGATTACAAGCATCATCATATGAATCTCAATCATGTAAGGCAGCTCATGAGATTATTGTATTGAAGTACATAGGAGAGAGATTAACCACATAGCTACCGGTACAGCCCCGAGCCTCGATGGAGAACTACTCCCTCCTCATGGGAGACAGCAGCGTTGATGAAGATGGCGGTGGTGTCGATGGAGGAGCCTTCCGGGCACTTCCCGTCCGCGGCGTGCCGGAACAGAGACTCCTGTCCCCCAGATCTTGGCTTCGCGATGGCGGCGGCTCTGGAAGGTTTCTCGTACCGTGGCTTTTTCGTATCGAGGTTTTAGGTCGAGGGCCCTTAAATAGGCGAAGAGGCGGCGTCAGAAGGTCAACGGGGCGACGACACTATAGGGGGGCGCGGGCCACCCCTAGGCCGCGCCGGCCTATGGTCTGCAGTGAGCTGTGGCCCCCTCTGGCGACTCTCGGGTGTTCTGGATGCTTCCGGGGATTCTAAGATCTTCGGCGTTGATTTCGTCCGATTCCGAGAATATTTCGTTACTAGGATTTCTGAAACCAAAAATAGCAGAAAACAGGAACTGGCACTTCGGCATCTTGTTAATAGGTTAGTTCCGGAAAACGCATAAATATGACATAAATTATGCATAAAACATGTAGATATCATCAATAATGTGGCATGGAACATAAGAAATTATCGATACGTCGGAGACGTATCAGTTTGGCATAGCCAATGTTCCCAGGGTGCCTTCCTATTCGTTCTCCTCTTGTTTACTTGCACCAATTTGGCTAGTAGCCATATGATGACTCACATATAGGGTTTCTACCCACTTTGCTTTTGTGACTTGTGCATATGATGGATTTGTATGAGCAAAACCTTGCTTGCTCATGATTTATTGGTATACCTCACTCCAGCTCCTAGAAATGGGTGTTGGTGTAGAGGTTTTGGTTCTGGTTGGATTTAGGAGCTTGCCCTGCTCCTCCTGGCTTGCTGGTGATGCTTGATTAACTTTTTGTGATTGTGGAATAGGTGAGACAGCTCTGGCTGTTCACCTGTTCTTGGTGTTCTTGAGCTGTTCTTGCTATTTGGTGACTTACCCTGCTGCTTTGTCGATGAACTGTTGGTTCTGGCGGTGGAAAAGGTTTTATACCATCTTTGCTTTGCTCTCTTGGTCGACAGCTGAGCCTGGCACACTTGGGCGACTCACTAGCTGTGTGTGTGTGCTGTGCTCCATGCACACAACCTTGTGAGCAGGCTGTGTGTGTGTGTATCCTGATGCTTTGCATCAGGCTTGGGACTTGGCTGTGAGCTGATCAGCTCGGCAGCTTTGGTCATATCCTTTCAATTCTCATTTCTTTGCTAACCTGCCAAGTGGCATTGCCACTTGACATAATGTTATGTTTGTTTTGTTTGTGTGCAGGGATCAAGCAATTGATCAAGATGGACCTGAAGATCATCAAGTCCAAGATCAAATGAAGATGACCTTGTAGTATTTAGGATAGAATCTTACCTTGTACTTTTCTTTCATTTTCTTTTTCTATTTTTTCCAATTTGTGTAATGTGTTGTAATATTTCATATTTCTATTCTGAATATTGTAATTGACAATGTATCATGTGTGATTATCAATAAAGCTCCATTTTTCCTTAATGAGCTTTATCTAATTGTTGTACTATTTATATTTCTTGATTACTTATAATTGTTTATTGAATTATCTCAAATTTGAATTATGAGATAACAATTGATGTTTGAATTTGAAATTCAAATTCAACTTTGGTTTGAATTCAATTATGCAACTTAAATTTGAATTCAATCATGCAACTTAAGGTTGTGATGCAATACCTCTTCTCTCTTCTCAAAACCCTAATTTAGTTGAGTAGGAACAAGTTTGTCGCGCTCTCGAAACCCTAACCCTGTAAGGTGTCGAGAGAGAAACCTGTCCCCCTTCGATGCAGTTTTGTTTTAAAAGCGCGAAATTTCCCCAGAATTTACGATGCAATGCACATCCCTTTCTAAAATCTACCCCTCAATCGTCTCTAAACCTGGGACATTACAGATACGCTGAGGGGCAGACGGCTGGCTGGCTGTGCCGGGCCATACGCCGACGGCCCCGACATTTGGCCGTCGGCGTACGCCACGGCCGTCGGCGTACGTCGCCCTTCCTGTAGTGATGGCATGGCTGCTGCGATTTCCGATGATTGCTTTGTAAAAGTATCTTTTGATAATGTCCCGGGGGAAGTAAATGTAGTAGCACATGAATTAGTGAAAATAGCTAGGAGTTTATCTGAAAATATTTGCTAGATGATGTAACTTTGATTTCCATAAATAAAATCACTGGTAGAAAAACAGGCTTCCGTCCAGCACCATAAGTCGTGAAGCTATAGGAACCGCGACTAATGGGACCTTTAGTCGCGGTTCGGGAGGCGAACCGCGACCAAAGGCCTGGGCCCAGGGCGCTCGGTGGCCAGCTGGTGCACGTGGGGGGCTTTAGTCGCGGTTGGCCTGGCCAACCGCGACTAAAGGTGCCCGAAGGCCTTTAGTCGCGGTTGGCCAGGCCAACCGGGACTAAAGGCCCATCCCTATAAAAGGGCCTCAGCTCACAGCACTTAGCCATTTGGTGCCACTTCTCTTCACAAGCTTCACAAGGGGGTGTAGGTTTGCTTTTGGTTCCTCTTATGCACACAAGGTGTTTGATAAAATGCCCCAAGAGCATGAAACAAACATGATATGAAGTGTTGGAGCCACACTTGAGCTTCCTTATTTATTTTTTCCTCCTCGATCGCGGTTAGCAACTTGAACCTTTCATGTGTCATTGATAAAATATGCATGTGTGTAGTTCATTGTTTAATTTATATTGTTTGTAGCTAGTTAGTTTAACAAATGCATGATGGTTAATTATATATTTTATATTATAATAATGCAGATGAATCGGCAATGGATGTACGGTAACCGACTCTCCGGCGAGTTCACTACGGGTTTGAAAGATTTCCTCGTAGTGGCTAATGTGAACAAGCAGGGGGTTTTGTTATCTGTCCATGTGTTAACTGTAAGAATCAGAAGGGTTACTCTTCCTCAAGAGATGTTCACATGCACCTGCTTGCACGGTTTCATGCCAAGCTATAATTGTTGGACCAAGCATGGAGAAAGAGGGGTTATAATGGAAGAAGATGAAGAAGGGGATGATTTCATCGATGAAAGCTATCTTGCTCATTTCGGTGATACTTTCATGGAGGATGCTGAAGGTGAAGGGGAAGGTGAAGGGGAAGGTGAAGAAGAGGCACGTGATGATCCCGTTGATGATCTTGGTCGGACCATTGCTGATGCACGGAGACGCTGCGAAACTGAAAAGGAGAGGGAGAATTTGGATCGCATGTTAGAGGATCACGAGAAAGGCGCTGTACCCCGGATGCGATGATGGTCTGAAAAAGCTGGGCTGCACTGCTGGATTTGCTGAAATGGAAGGCATAGGCAGGTGTAGCTGACTCGGCATTTGAAAACTTGCTGAAAATGTTGAAGAATATGTTTCCAAAGAATAACGAGTTGCCCGCCAACGTACGAAGCAAAGAAGGTTGTCCGCCCTCTAGGTTTAGAGGTTCGAAGATACATGCATGCATCAACGATCGCATCCTCTACCGCGGTGAATACGAGAATTTGAATGAATGCCTGGTATGCACCGCATTGCGTTATAAGATCGAGGCGATGACCCTGGTGACGATGTTGAGGGCGAGAAACCCGGGAAGAGGGTTCCCGCCAAGGTGATGTGGTATGCTCCTATAATACCACGGTTGAAACGTCTGTTCAGGAACAAAGAGCATGCCAAGTTGTTGCGATGGCACAAAGAGGACCGTAAGTCGGACGGGGAGTTGAGACACCCCGCAGATGGAACGCAATGGAGAAAGATCGACAGAGAGTTCAAAGATTTTGCAGCTGACGCAAGGAACATAAGATTTGGTCTAAGTACAGATGGCATGAATCCTTTTGGCGAGCAGAGCTCCAGCCATAGCACTGGCCCGTGACTCTATGCATCTACAACCTTCCTCCTTGGTTGTGCATGAAGCGGAAGTTCATTATGATGCCAGTGCTCATCCAAGGTCCGAAGCAACCCGGCAACGACATCGATGTGTACCTAAGGCCATTAGTTGATGAACTTCTACAACTGTGGGGCAGACCTGGTGTCCGTGTGTGGGATGAGCACAAAGAAGAGGAATTTGACCTACGAGCGTTGCTTTTCGTAACCATCAACGATTGGCCTGCTCTTAGTAACCTTTCGGGACTGTCAAATAAGGGATACAATGCATGCACGCACTGCTTACATGAGACTGAAAGTGTACATTTGCCAAATTGTAAGAAGAACGTGTACCTTGGGCATCGTCGATTTCTTCCGAAAATTCATCCAAAGAAGAAAGAAAGGCAAGCATTACAACGGCAAGGCAGATCACCGGCCGAAGCTGCTGAACACACCGGTGCCGAGGTATTTGATATGGTCAAGGATTTGAAAGTCATCTTTGGAAAGGGTCCTGGCGGACAATCAGTTCCGAAGGGAGCTGACGGGCACGCAGCCATGTGGAAGAAGAAATCTATATTCTGGGAGCTAGAATATTGGAAAGTCCTAGAAGTCCGCTCTGCAATCGACGTGATGCACGTTACGAAGAATATTTGCGTGAACCTCCTAAGCTTCTTGGGCGTGTATGGGAAGACAAATGATACAAAGGAAGCACGGCAGGACCAGCAACGTTTGAAAGACCCTGATGACCGGCATCCGGAACGGTTTCAAGGTCGTGCCGCCTACGCTCGACCAAAGAAGAGAAGGTCATCTTTTTTGAATGCCCGAGCGTATGAAGGTCCCGTCTGGATTCTCGTCCAATATAAATGGAATAATAAACATGGCGGAGAAAAAGTTCCAAAACCTGAAGTCTCACGACCGCCACGTGATTATGACGCAATTGCTTCCGATTGCTTTGAGGGGCTCTGCCGAAAAATGTTCGAGTAGCCATTGTGAAGCTATGTGCATTCCTCAATGCAATCTCTCGAAGGTAATCAATCCAGAAGTTCTACCACGGTTCTGAACGATGTGATCCAATGTCTTGTCAGTTTCGAGTTGGTGTTCCCGCCATCCTTCTTCAATATTATGACGCACCTCCTGGTTCACCTAGTCGATGAGATTTCCATTCTCGGTCCTGTATTTCTACACAATATGTTCCCCTTCGAGAGGTTCATGGGAGTATTAGAGAAATATGTTCGTAACCGTGCTAGGCCAGAAGGAAGCATCGCCAAGGGCTATTGAAATGAGGAGGTAATTGAGTTTTGTGTTGACTTTGTTCCTGACCTTAAGCCGATTGGTCTTCCTCGATCGCGGCACGAGGGGAGACTAAGTGGAAAAGGCACGATCGGAAGGAAATCAACGATATGTATGGACGGCCATTCTCTGACTGAAGCACACCACACAGTTCTGACCAATTCCAGCTTGGTGGCTCCGTACTTTGAGAAACACAAGAATATTTTACGCTCGGACAACCCGGGGAAGCCTGAATCCTGGATTAGGAAGGCCCACATGGAGACTTTCGGCAGTTGGTTGAGAAAACATTTAATGAATGACGATCATATTGTAGATCAGCTGTACATGTTGGCCAAGACACCATCTTCGACTATAACAACTTTCCAAGGGTACGAGATAAATGGGAATACATTTTACACGATCGCCCAAGATAAAAAGAGCACCAACCAAAACAGTGGTGTCCGCTTTGATGCAGCAACCGAGAATGGGCAAAAGGTCACATATTATGGTTACATAGAGGAGATATGGGAACTTGACTATGGACCCTCCTTTAGGGTCCCTTTGTTCCGGTGCAAATGGTTCAAGCTAACAGGAGGTGGGGTAAAGGTGGACCAGCAATACGGAATGACAATGGTGGATTTCAACAATCTTGGTTACCTTGACGAACCATTCGTCCTAGCGAAAGATGTCGCTCAGGTTTTCTATGTGAAGGACATGAGTAGCAAACCGAGGAAATGGAAAGATAAGAAAACGATCAGTACATCATGCGATGATCCAAAGCGCCACATTGTTCTTTCAGGGAAAAGAAACATCGTGGGAGTGGAGGACAAGACAGACATGTCAGAAGATTATAATATGTTTGCTGAAATTCCGCCCTTCAAAGTGAACACCGACCCAAGCATTAAGTTAAATGATGAGGATGCTCCATGGATACGGCACAATCGTAAGCAAGCAGGGACACAAGGAAAGAAATGATGTGTAATAATTTATTGTACCAAACTTTGTTGAATGGATCATGTGAATTATATTACCCGTGATGTGTTTGGTGTCCATTTTCGAATGATTCAATTGACTCGAGATAGCACTGATGATACATGAAATTTGGAGTGATTCAGTCATACTCCTGCCTAGGCGTATAATATGCATACTCGTAGTCTTCATAGCCACCGCCGTTGTACTGGTAGTCGTCGCCTTCTAAGTTGCCGCCGTCGTCGTCGCTGCTGTCGTCGCTGTCGTCGGGCGGCACTCGTGGCTCGAACTGAGGGTAGCGCAGGCGGGGGATATCGCCGGCCGTGATGTAGTCCATGACGCTCTGGAGAGTCCGGCCGTACCACCATAGCCGACGGCCGGCCTCGTGGAAGTTCCCAGGAGGCAGACCGTCCTCCTCATACCTGGCGAGCGCCCTCTCACGCCGATTGATGAAGAAGGCGTCCCAAGTATGCTGGTTATCGGGATGCCAGCGGGGATTCATCCGCAGCTCCGGCGTGAGGTCGAGGTAGTAGTGGTTCATGATGGCCGCCCGGCGCGCAGTACCCTGAGGGACGGGAGGGACCGGCACGCCGCCGGCGCTTAGGCTCCAGCCGACGGGGACGCGGTAGCCCGGTGGGCAAGGGTAGTTCGAGGCGCAAAGCTCCTCCACCTGCTGGTAGGTTAGAGTGGGTGCGGTGGAAGCCATGAGAGAGTGATGAGAGATTGTAGAGATGTGATAATGCTGGCCAAGCCGGGCTACATATATGTAGTGACAAATGGCGGGAAAAATGGGAGCGGGAAGACAGGAGGCGGGAAGAAAGTGGCGGGAAGAAAGAGGCGGGAAGAAATTGGCGGGAAGAAATTGGCGGGAAGAAAAAGAGGCGGGAAGACAGAGAAGAAATGGCGGGAAGACGAGGCGGGAAGAGGGGGCCAACGAGAAGACAGAGGCAGCCGGGAAGAAATTTTGAATTGAATTAGTTTTATTTTTATGAATTTTTTGATAATTTGTATTTTTTAAATTTTGAATTGAATTAGTTTTATTTTTCTGAATTTTTTGATATATTATTTGTATTTTTAAGATTTTGAATTGAATTAGTTTTATTTTTCTGAATTTATTGATGTATTATTTGTATTTTTAAAATTTTGAATTGAATTAGTTTTATTTTTATGAATTTTTTGATATACTATTTGTATTATTAAGATTTTGAATTGAATTAGTTTTATTTTTCTGGATTTTTTGATATACTATTTGTATTTTATGATTTTTGAAATGAATTAGTTTTATTTTTCTGAATTTATTGATATATTATATGTATTTTTAACGTTTTGAATTGAAAAAGAAAAGTAATTTGAAAAAAGACCTTTAGTCGCGTGTCGCCTCCCCAACCGCGACTAAAGGGTCTTTCAGCGCGGGAACGAAAAACCCGGCGAAAAAACCCTTTAGTCGCGGTTGGCGAGGCCAACCGCGACTAAAGGGTACCCTTTAGTCGCGTGTCGCCTCCCCAACCGCGACTAAAGGGGGGGTGCTATATATTTCCGCGCGCCGCCTGCGGTTCACACTTCTTCTTCTTCCTCGCGAACCGGTTGGCGAGGCCAACCGCGACTAACGGGTACCCTTTAGTCGCGTGTCGCCTCCCCAACCGCGACTAAAGGGGGGGTGCTATATATTTCCGCGCGCCGCCTGCGGTTCACACTTCTTCTTCTTCCTCGCGAACGCCGATCGACAGAGCCTGCTCGTCTCCTCGTCTCCTCGTCACTCCTCGTCGCTGCCGTCTGCGCCGCCGCCCGCCGCCCCCCGTACGTCTCTCTGCCGGCGCCCGCGCGCTCGTCCCCGCCCGCCGCTCCGTCGTTGACCCGCACGCCGCTCCGTTCGCCCGCCCGCCGCTCCGTTGCCGTCCGCCTCCTCCCTCTCGCCACGGCGCGCGCCTGCGATGAACGACGCGCGCTGCCGCCTCGCTCCCGCTCGCTAACGCCGCTTAACGCCGCCTCGCGCCGGCGCTGGCGCTTGTTGCACAAGACGCGCGGCTGCACGCGCCCTCTCGTTTGACAGAGAGATCGTGTGGGGCGCCGGCCGCCGTTTTTTTATAGTTTTTTTGTTCTTTTTAATTTTAACTAGTTAATTAGTTTTAGAAAAACATTAAAATTTGATAATTAACAAAAAAACAGTAAAATTTGATAATTAACAAAAACGTATATAAAACTTGATAATTAACAAAAAAAGTAAAACTTGACAAAAAAAGTAAAAAGTTAAAAAATGTACACGACCCCGCGCGTATACGGAGAGGGGGCGGTGAGGGGGGCGGCGCATCGCCGCCCCCCTTGCCGCCCCCTCCGTATATGTGCGGGGTTTTTTTTTGTTCGCAGCGAGGGGGCGGCGCCACCGCCACCGCCGCCTCCCTTTCGCCACCGCCACCGCCCACCTTCCGCCGCCCCCCTTTCGCCACCGCGACCCCGCATATATGCATGTGTTGTGTCTCGACTCCGCCGCCGTAGGTCCCTAGCCATCGTCAACCCATTGCCGCTTCAGTCAAGGAACGCACGCGCGCGTACACTATATAATCCTTGTCATATCGGAACGGGTCACGCCTCGACGACGAGATTCTCGTCCGGTAGACATATCCGAGAAAACTCCCCTTCTTCACTTAATTAATTTGTTTTGACTACATGTTTTCAGGACTGACATATGGCGGACGATAGAGCTGACCCGATTATGGAGAACTATGATCCGGACGCTGAAGACCATATGTTCGGCATCATAAACGGCGATATTCTATATGTGCCGACCGGACAAGAAGAAGATGATATCTCTTCTTATCTGAACCTTGAGGGTGAAGATGAAGGGCGCCGTCAGCAAGATGATGCCGAAGAAACGTCGATAAATGACGATCTTCAATTGGAAGTAGCAACCACCTCCGGCGCTGAGGTATATATATACATTGAGCCTCTGGTGATACAAACTAACTGATTTGAATAAATATGTGTGTACTAACGCGCGCGACTCTCTTTCTTATTTTAGCCCTCGGCCGGATCATCGAAACAATCGAGTACGTCGTCAAAGCGTGGCGCAACCAAGACGATGAAACCAGGAGAAACATGCACCATCGAGGTTGTCGAGGAAGCAACCGGCAGGCCGCTGGAGCCCCGCAAGAACGCCACCAAGTTTATCAGCCAATGCGGAGCCGTTGTTAGAGACAACGTCTCGATCACCGTCCAGGAGTGGAATCAGCCAAAGAAGGCACGTCTTGGTTTCACTTTTGTCGATAAGAGAACAAAAAAAGATTGCTTCAACAAGCTTATGGAACATTTCGTTCTACCTCCGGAATACCACAAATACGATGAGGAGGGTAACAAGATTGAGGAAAACAAGGAGAGGTGCAAGCTAGTCAAACAGTTCGCTCTTCATAAGATGTCCGACGCATTCCGGAAATACAAGCAAAATCTAGCCCATGACTTTGTCAAGCAGAACAAGACTCCGGATTTCAAAGGACAATATGAGAAACTGCAACATGATTGGCCAGAATTTGTGAAGCAAAAGAAATCGGAGCAGCTCCTTCAAATATCAAAAAAAATAAGGAAAATGCGGCTAAGAAGGAGTACAATCATATTATGGGGCCAGGAGGGTATCGCCTTTGGATGCCTAGGTGGGAGAAGATGGAGAACGAGCTGAGGGCGCGAGGAATCCGTCCAGGTACGGACGGATGGGACCCAAGGGCCAAAAGCTGGTGGTACGAGCATGGGGGATCGCTGAACCCGGAGACAGGGGAGTGTGTTTACCAGGGCAAAATAATTAAACCCACCCAAAAGCTTATTGAGGCAATGAGGGATGCTCAAGAGGGGAGGATCAAGTTCAACAGACGACGCCCTGACAAAAGCCCTCGGGAATCCTGAACACGGAGGACGTGTACGAGGCATGGGGCACATTCCGTGGAAAGTAGGGTTCCCCCAGAACGATGACCCATACGGTTACAGAAGCCGTAAGAGAAAGATGGATCGGGAAGCAGATGTTGTGGCGCGGTTGGCATCGGAAATGGATGTGATGAAGAAAACCGTGAGTGTACTAGTAGCCGAAAGAGATGCAGCTCGGGCGCAGCATGAAGATCATCCATTGGATCTCGGAAGCCAGCAGCGGAGAAGCAGCGTGGCTTCCACGAAGGCCCCACCGGCTGGTGCACCGACGATCGAAATTACTGCACCGGAGCCTCTGGTGGTCGAAATTACTGCACCGGAGCCTCCTCGCTACCCCGTGGACGATATAAAGGAGATGAAAGCATGTCATCTGTATTATCCTATCGGGAACATGTCCATGAAGGTAGCCATCGGCAGTGCTTTACCACCTGGAGCACTCCACCACAACAACCCCATTCAAGATGGCTATGCTCGTGTCACGGTGGAGGACATAGTCCAAGGGTTTGAGGACCTGGACATTGACATTGCTACACCTGAAGGGGCGACAAGACTTGGAGATGTCAAGCGCCAGTTCATTCTATGGCAGAAGAAGTTTATCAAGTTTCCAGGCGAGGCGCCAACAAGTCCACCCCCCTACGGTGGTGGTGGTGGCGGCGGTGGCGGTGGTGGTGGTGCTTCACCTACACCTCCTTCACGTCAGCCGACGCCGCCCCCCAATTCACCTCCGGCGGGTAAGCAGCTGCCGCCCCCTAGTCCGCCCGGGCGGGTGCGCACGCCGCCCCCAATCCACCTCCGGCGAAGAAGCAGAAGCAGCAGTCCTGGATTATTAACCCGGACCCTTATGTACCTAAGAAAACAAAGGTACCGGAGCCATCACTGAAGCCTCTCCCCACGAGGCCTTGGGAACGTAGTGCCGAGGAAGTCGAGGCGGCCGCGACTGCTGAATATGAGAAATGGAAGGAGGGCTGCAAGAAGAAAAGAGAGCCCGAGCCCAAGCCAGTATTTTCTGATGAGCAAAAGAAGTGGGCTAAGTCATTTTTGAACACACCGTCCCAAGCCGCGAAGAATCTGCCTGACGACTATGCACGTGAACTAAAGAATCGAGCACGCATGTTCAAGAAGAAGAAAGAGGAGGCCGAGAAAGCGGAATTAGAAAGTGCACAAAGCGGAAACGAGTTGCCCAGCTCGGGAACAAAGTAAACAATCGATTGCCCCGCTTATAGTGACAGCCGCCGGTCCGGATGCCCCGATATCATAGAAGCTGCGGCAAAGACAGGGATTGACCGTAACGAGTGCCGAGAGAACAAGCGGCCAACTTAGGTATTACTCTTCGTGAACTGTTAGGCCTTGATGAGGCGCCGGTGAAGGAGGTAGTACTTTCATATGTGAAGAATGGGCCTCTCGTCGAGCTGCGCGCAGGAAGAGGATCTACCTCCACAAATGAAAGGTCTGCTGAACTGGTACAAGGGTTACATAAAACATAAAAACGCCAAAGATTATATTTATGCGGAAGTTGGATATGAGCATCACTTCAAACATTACTCTGTACAAATTCATACGAGTGAATTGTTCCAGCTTTTCAATCTGCGCGAGCTCGACAAATCTATCATCGGTTGCTACGTTACGTAAGTGATTTATTTCTACCCCATCTCGTTCATATTGCCTGCACTATATATATATATGTCCTAACTATATTGTTGTGTCCGCTATTATACATGCAGATTGAAGATTAAGGAAGGCAGAGTAAGGAACATCCATGATGTTGGGTTCATTGACCCACACATCGTTAATGGATATACGTTACAGCATCACCCCGCCGACGTGGAGGAAGACCTGTGGCGGTTTCTTGAAAAGCAGGAACTCAAAAGTGATATTCTATTTCCTTACCATTTTGGGTGAGTGTTTATGTCTTGAGCACATTCTCTTTTGTTTACTCCATGCATGGTATGTGGCCGGCTAATCGATGAGTTATGCATGACGTCTTGTGCATGTATCGTGTCCGCAGTTCCACCGGATTACGCTAGTAATTAAAGTTGACAAATCAGAATGTCTCGTCCACGACTCTCTGAATATGGATAAGGCGGAGTGGGCCGACATGAGACAAATGATTCAAAAGTAATTGTTTTCATTCATTTGCGCTCTATATCGATCGGCCTATTTCGTTCATTTTCCTAATTAAGCTTCAAGTAATTAACTAATAACTCTCTTGTTCATTTAATTTTCTTTGCCTCGTAGGGTTTGGAGACGGTTCTCAGATACAAAGGTCGGTCAATTAAAAAAAGAGCTAAATTTCATGCGGTCAAAGGCTAAGAATGGTAGCGATATTCAGCCACCGGGAACCAATCTGTGTGGATACTATGTCTGTGAGATGATCCGGAGATACACCTCTGAGCGCGTTCCGAGTGATCTCAATCCTCAGAGGAATAACCTCCGGATGATGCTTAGTCTAGAAGCTCGCTTCCGACCACTTCAAGAGGAACTAGCTGGATGGTTCAGGAGGGAAGTCCTCGATCCTAAAGGAGAACACCATTACGAGGACGTAGAACTATACATGCATTAAATTATGTATGGAAACTTGTTCAAACTTGTATATGGTCATCCGATGATATTGAATATATATTGTATATTCCTCTTGAATTCTTTTTGGTTCTAATTTCAAATTTGTTTGAAATTGTACATGCATATGCATGTATATATGTAGTACCGTAGAATATGTGAAACTCCTTCAAAATTACAATAAAGCACAAAAGAAATAAAACAATATACAAATTAAACAGAAAACATGTTTAGGGGGGCAGGTTTAGGGGGGGGGGCCTAAAACCCTAAACCTGCGGCCGCCTTTAGTCGCGGTTGGCCAGAAGAACCGCGACTAAAGGTCCTCCGCCCCGACGGTCGCCTGGCGCCCACGTGGACGGGCCTTTAGTCGCGGTTCGTAAGCAACCGCGACTAAAGGGGGGGCCTTTAGTCGCGCTAATTTGGTCGCGGTTGCGCAACCGCGACTAATGGCAGTTGCGAACCGCGACCAAAGGCCTTTTTTCCACCAGTGAATGTGAGCAAGTTGTAAAAAAAAAAAGTCCCAGCATAGTTTCGAGGAGCCACCCTGCCATCCATGTTGCTTTCGAATTTGGAAAGGGACATTCGCCCGCATTCGGAAGTACCTGGATTGTTCTACATCGAATCCCCTCCCTGGCAATCGCTCGCTCGAGCGCTCAGTTTCTATCAGCGCGGAGCGCTCGCGCGAAAGCGCGACTCAATTCCCTTTTGTATCACGTAGTGTTTTAATTGCGTTCACACATGTTCACACTAACAGTTTATATTACTACTTTGCAAGTTGCATGCAGCCAAGAGCGTTCACACTGCATGCATGCACATGCACAGAGCATCTCATGGATTTGCATTTAATGAACCAACTTTTCAGCACTGTTTCATAAGTTGTTGCATGCATACACATAGCATCTCACTCTTTTTTTTCAGCACGAGGCAGACTTGCAATTCTCTTTTTACAATTCCCTTTTGGTTTTTTTTCGTACGGTAATTCATATTTAATGGGGTCCTTTTGCAATTCCCTTTTTCGGGCTAGTGGTTTTTAAAAGGGAAAATAACGGGTGGGAAGATCCACTTGCAACTCAAATGAACTACCACTTGCTACTCAAATTAAGTACTGTTTTAAGTTGTAAGCTAACAAAAGTTGCTAAAAAAATCCTTAATGAAAATTACTTTTTAGGGTTGCTAGGTATTTATATTTACCGTTGATAAATAACGGTGCACCGGGTTGATAACTTGTAAACAAAAAAAGAGTCGCTACATTTTTTAAATTAAATTAATTTTTTAGGATTGATATTTATTTATATTTACCATTGATAAATAGTGGGTCACCGGGTTGATAGCTTCTAAACTAAAAGAGAGTCGCTAAAATATTCTAAATGAAATACTTTTTAGGGTTATTATTTATTTATATTTATCGTTGATAAATAATGAGGCACCGGGTTGATACCTTGTAAAATAAAAAATGTTCGCTAAAATATTCTAAATGGAATACTTTTTAGGGTTGGTAGTTATTTATAATTATCATTGATAAATAACGGGGTACCGGGTTGATAAATTATAAACTAAAAAGAGTCGCCAAAATATTCAAAATAAAATAAGATTTTTTAGGGTTGGTAGTTATTTATATTTACTGTTGATAAATAACAGGACACCTGGTTGATAGCTTCTAAACTAAAAAAAATATCGCTAAACTGTTTCAAATAAAATTAACTTTGAGGTTGATAATTTTATATATTTACCGTTGATCACTCAAGTACGGAGGGGTTGATTATTCAGATAGAGAGGGTTGATAACTTTTAGCCCGGAAAAAAGTTTCTCGAAACATATCAACATGGGTGCTAGTTTTGAAGATCTCGTCGAGACGGATTTATTGGTGAAAGCGAATCTTAATTTGGAGTTGTCGTTTGAAAGTTAAAACGTTTTGAATTTACAAATTTGGAAAAGATTCCGCTGACATCAGCATATTCGTCTATTTGTGCATGCATGCATGCAGAACTTTCCCTCAATAGCCTACACTAGGTTGATAATTTTATACATTCACCGTTGGTCACTCAAGTACGGAGGGGTTGATTATTCAGATACAGAGGGTTGATAACTTTTAGCCGGAAAAAAAATTTCTCGAAACATATCAACATGGGTGCTAGTTTTGAAGATCTCGTCGAGACGGATTTATTGGTGAAAGCGAATCTTAATTTGGAGTTGTCGTTTGAAAGTTAAAACATTTTAAATTTTCAAATTTGGAAAAGATTCCGCTGACATCAGCAGATTCGTCTATTTGTGCATGCATGCAGAACTTTTTCTCAATAGCCTGCACCAGGTTGATAATTTTATACATTCACTGTTAATCACTCAAGTACGAAGGGGTTGATTATTCAGATAGAGAGGGTTGATAACTTTTAGCCTGAAAAAAAGTTTCTCGAAACATATCAACATGGGTGCTAGTTTTGAAGATCTCGTCGAGACGGATTTATTGGTGAAAGAGAATCTTAATTTGGAGTTATCGTTTGAAAGTTAAAACATTTTGAATTTACAAATTTGGAAAAGATTCCACTGACATCAGCAGATTCGTCTATTTGTGCATGCATGTAGAACTTTCCCTCAATAGCCTGCACCAGGTTGATAATTTTATACATTTACCGTTGATCAGTGAAGTATGAAGGTGTTGATTATTCAGATAGAGAGGGTTGATAACTTTTAGCCCGATTAAAAGTTTCTCGAAACATATCAACATGGGTGCTAGTTTTGAAGATCTCGTCGAGACAGATTTATTGGTGAAAACAAATCTTAAATCGGAGTTGTCGTTTGTGAGATAAAACATTTTGAATTTTCAAATATGGATTTAGAGCTGCTAACATGGCTTTCCCTAATTGGGCTGGGGGAAACCGATCGCTCATTCTCTTCTTGGCGATCGAGCGCCAGCTAGGGCCGCCCGTTCTACATAGGCCTTCGGTCCAAGCTGCCCTTGATCGAGCAACGATCATCGAGCCAAAATGGTAGTACTTGGAGAGCATGGCAGTGGGACTATTCAGCGCCTAATGGGATGCAATGATGCGGCCCATTATAATACATGATTTTCGTTTTTCTTTTCCCTTCTTTTTTGTATTTTCAAAAATTTGTTTGTTTAGTTGTGCAAAAAAAAAATCAAACGATTGAACTTTTTTTGAAGCGGTAGTTTTTCTGAAGGGTAGTGCTACACGTTGGCCGACCGATCCTGCTCCCGGATCGGCCGTACAACCGCAGCTCGTTTCACGCATCTTATGGTCGAGATTACCCCAGGACATGTCGCTTCCATTGCGGTTGTAGTTGCGTCAGCCTGGTACAGAGTTGCATGTTGTCCCTGATCGTGCGTGCGGAGAGGTTCGATGCTTTGCATGCAGGCATGTGAAACCTAGTAAAAAAGGTTGGCTGCTAGCTGTAGGCCTATAGCTTTGTGCATGGTGCTGCTCACATGGTGGGTTCCACCTATGCTACTTGCTAAATCTCTAATCCAGCTAGCTCCACACCTAATTAAGTATAGAAAATGTTGCAATAGTGGTAGAGTATCATAAGCTTTTTTTTTGTGGATCAATAAAATTGCGGAAAATGTTTGCAACATTTTGGGCACACTTTTCTAGCAACAATTATTTTGTTGTAGGTTTATTTATAACAAAAATTACCATCTATATTACATAAATCGTAAATGGTTACAACAAAAAAATCGAACTTGTAGCTAACCACCTTCAAAACTTTACAACATCTCGCGTGTGTCTTCATAACAAAAATAAAATGGAATTGTTACAAAATTATTGAGCGTAAGAAAGTAGTAATTTCGAGAGAGAAAGAAACTTGTAGCTAACGCACAAAAACCCTTACAACATCTCGTGTGTGTCTTCACAACAAAAAGCACATTGGTTTCTTACAAAAATAATGAGCGTAAGCAACATCTTTAATTTCGAGTGAAAAACAAACATGTAGCAAACGCACAGAAAACCCTTACAACATCTCGCGCATGTCTTCACAACAATAATTACATGGGTTTCTTACAAAAAATAATGAGCGTAAGCAACATTGGTAATTTTGAGAGAAAAACAAATTTGTAGCAAACACACATAAAACCCTTATGACATCTCTTGTCTGTCTTCACAACAAAACTCACATGAGTTTGTTACAAAAAATAATGAGCGGAAGCAACATCAGTAATTTTGAGAGAAAAAACAAACCTATGCAAAAAAATCGTACCAAATCTAGACCATGCTTTCACAACAAAACTCATAGGTGTTTGTTACGAAAATAATGACCATAAGCAACAAATAATTAACAGAAAGACTTGGTTGTACTATAGTCCATAGCACACTGATTTAGTATTGTCGGCGATGAATTCGGCTCGAGGGTTCCCCGTCGGCGCTGAAGAAGGTTTGTTTAGACGCAAACCGATGTCACCAGATCGAGCTCACTCGTGATGAATTCGACTCATCTTAGCCTTATCAGAATTAGATCGCAACATTTTTTCATCATACACCTAGAGCTAAAGAAGCATCTCATTCGTGTGTTCGAAGCTGAACACGGACCAGACATGATGTGTCAAGAAAAAATATAACAATAATAAACCATTGATATATTTTTAGCGTCACACTAGAAAATAATACGGTTAGTAGCTGGCTAAGTGTCATAAAATTCATTCTTTATCAAATTAATGGTAGCCTATGAGGTCACATCATTTTTTAACCCATATATGCTAGTAGTGCTAGTACTACACACGCATAGTAGCACCCTGCAGAAGTGGACAAAAAGAGCTGCAGCAGCTGTGGTCCAATACGGGTGAACGTGTGTGCTCTGCATGCGAGAGCAGTAAGCTAGAGCGTGAGTTGCATGCAAGCAGCTATGCGTGGAAGAAAAAGTTAACGACTACACCGCGCGAGGCAGGCAAAAGCACGCGATGCCAGCGCGAGCGGGAGGGACCGATCCGCGGACGCCGATCGGTCGGCCGAACGCAAGCATTTACCTTTTCTGAAACCTTTGAAAGTTTTTTTTTTAAATATGTGATCTATGTTTTTCAGACATCACACACATTTTATAACACATCACAACATGATTTTTTTAAATCCAATGGAATTATCTATAAACTTGCCGTGAACAATTGTTTCAAACAACATGAATACAATACTTTTTAGACCATGAACAACTTCCTAAATGCAATGAATATTTTTCCACAACTTGAAAACATTTTTACTATAAAAGCATAAAAGAAAAAAAGTAAAAGGGAAAAGGGAAAAGGTAAAAAAAGGAAGAAAGGGGTAGTGAAAAAGAAAAGAGAAAATAAAAGACTAAAAAAGTAATAAGAAGTAGAAAATAAAATGAAAAAAAGGCATGCGGGTCGTGGCCCATATGCCGGGTGGTGTGCGGCGCCCTAGATAGGGACCACGAATAGGAATTGTTGGTAGGAAATAGAAAAAGCTTGCGGTGGTGCGAGTGGGATAGAACAGGGCCAAATGTCATACTGGGAGGGGCAAAAGACACGCATGTTGGAGATGGTAGCGAGCAGACATGTGCCACTAGGTTCTCCTTTCGCTTGGGCAGTTCGCTACTCTCAAATTGTCGTCCAGTCATTGAAATCTGAAACCTACCGTAGATCCAAATTGTCAATTACGATACTGAATAAGAAAGGCTAATGTCTATTGACATGTGTTTTTTTTCGTGCTAGAATATTAGCATATTAAAATCATCCGACGATAACATGTCATGGATTATCTTAGAAAGATTAAAGATGCTGTTTTGTTTGGGCCATAGCTTTTGAGAAGCAGAATTTATGCTGAATTGTGGAAAAGCAGTGAGAAGCATTTGTGAGAAGCAGAGATTTGATGTTTGGCAGAGTCTTGTTAATAGGCTGCTGCGAAATTGTGATGAAGGATGAAATCTCTGAAATGCCCCTGAATTCTGAAGAAGTTGTATAAATGCCGATTTGACACGGATCAACTATTTCCGACTGTTTTACGAGACTTGTTCATATTAAATATAAAACATTACATATATTCAAGATAATACGAGAGTGTTGTGACATTGATATTACAAGACAACGTCTCATCAACCCAAAAGAGCAACAAGTTTTTCACTTCTTCACATGTACCCAAAAGAGATAGAAGTGTTCTAATGTCTAGACACCTCCACTTGCTGCGAACAAAGCATTAGCTATGTTATCACGAGTGTTGTTCATGGTAACATGATCCCCTCCTAAATTGTCGCCTACATTGCCTCCGGATGTGGAACTAACATGCCCCGGAGGCATGTAGTTCTCATCAATATCGCATCGATAGAAGTGTAGATCAAACAATTGACTATCACGAATGAAGTTATGGAGTGCTAGACATGCAATGATAATCTCTGTCTGCTTCTCCATTGGATAACTTGATATACCATGTAAGATACGCCATTTCTACTTCAATACCCCAAATGCTCTCTCAATAGCATTTCGAAGAGATGAATGAGCATGGTTGAATATTTCTTGCTTCCCAGATGGCGGTCCAGCTAGTCGAAACTCGGGTAGATGGTACTTGGTTCCTGTATATGGTGAAAGACACACAAATATCTTATAATGTGCACTGAATATAACACACAGCAATATCATTTACACTTCAATTTCTCACAGCAAAGATTATGACAGAGAACCAAATAAAAAATTAGTCACTATGCAGTAATCTTCACGCCATTTGCTAGTATGACAGAGAACCAAATAACAATTTGACAGGGAACTACCTCACCTTGCGGTTGGACGACGGCAACAGCGGAGGGTCGACGGGGACGGGACGGCGGCGGGTCGACGGGGACGGGGACAGCGGCGGGTCGACGGGGACGGGGGCGGCGGCGGCTCAACGGGGACCGGGGCGGCGGCGGCTCGACGAGGACGGGCGGCGGTGGAACGACGGGGACGGGGCGGCGGCGGCTCGACGGGGACCGGGGCGGCGGCGGCTCGACGAGGACGGGGGCGGCGGCTCCACGCAGATGGGGCGGCGGCGGCTCCACGCAGATGAGGACGGGGACGGAGCCGGCGGCGGGTCGACGGGGAGGGACGGGAGCCGGCGGCGGGTCGACGGGGAGGGGGACGGGAACGGCGGCGGCGGCGACCGGGGACGGGGACGCGAACAGCGGCGGCGGCGGGTAACCCTAGCGCGCTGTGTGTTTCATCGTGAACGGGAGACTGGGAGAGGGAGTTGGAAAAAACGGGCTGTCGGGCTGGGGAAAAACGGGGCCGAGCGGGAGGGTAGTTTTCTGGTTGATTCGTCGAAGAGGCAGGGGCTTTTTCGGACTCCGTCGCTCGGGAAGCAGGCCGCAGCTCGGGAAGCACCTCTCGCCCAGCTTTCGGACCGCACGTTCATTTCCTCACAGCGCTTCTCACAAGTGCTTTGCAAAATTTTGCTGTTTGTTTGGGCTGCTGCTTTTTAGGCCCCAAAAGCAGCAAAAGCAGAAGCAGAAGCCCAAACAAACAGGGCCTAACTGTGCTAGGCAATTTTATGCTCATCCCGAGCAAGACCATACGCGACTGAATTTCACGTAAAATTGTCAAATTTATTATGGATATGAAATTTAATTGAAAACCGTCTGCCAACCTCTAGAATCTCATTAAACTCTAAATTATGACCTGAACACAATCAACAATATGCAAATAATTAGCCAACTCACCACGACTTGAAGAATTTGAGAATTTCATCTTCTTACGTGGCTTTTGATTCTTCTTTGAGTAGGTCTCATCTATAGCCTCATTGGAGACCTCACCAACCGTATGAAATAAATGTCCATCATATCCAAGCTTGGTTGTGTGTATCTCAGTTATGCAACGTAATGCTTAAAATTATAACTAATAAAGCGTTCTTTGTCGAAACAAGATGTGGCACCCGCCTCCTTCTCATCTAGTTGTGTGGTGGACAATTTGCTCGAAAAAGGGTAGTCTCGCGCCTAAATGGTTGATGATGTATCCTTTGATATGTGAGTGGCACAATTCGTTTTATGGATCATGATTCCCTAACCACAGAAGGTGTAAACATCTGAAATTATTTCGAGGAGTTACCGGGGCGGCGGCTGCACCAAGAACTTCTCTTTCACTAATCTTCATACGTGAATGTCATCTAAAAAGGGGAGGGGCGCGCTATATTTCTAGTCCAAGCTCATCAGCTTCCGACTCGTCTATTTCTGTCATCGAAGTACCACGAGAGCGGCAGAATGCAAATGCTTCATTCGATGCGCAATTCAGTTGTTCCAGCTGTGTGGTCTCGTCCATATCTCCGGTCCCAGATGAGACGCATACGTGCACCATCTTTGCTTCAGTGGTTCAAGGATGAGAAGAGCTGAAGTAACAAGATTCTTCAAGAAGATTGTCAAAAAAGAACAAAGAAAATCTCCAAGAAGAAACCCACCTTGATCAACCACCAAGTACACATCATGCTGCTCCTACGGCATCAATAATGCGAGGTGTGAACAGCTGATGGAAGCAGCGCTTGCGCAGCGGCGGCCCCGGCGTCTCCCTCTCACGCACTGTCCAGTGCTGCCACCCACGAACGCATGTCTGCCTGCGCATACTATCCGTCTCGCGTGCTGCGATGATGGCGCCGCAGCGGCACTCGCGGACCCCCTCAACACCTGAAGGACGACGCCCCACTCGTCACTCTCGATTCTCCTCCATATTATTCCGCCAGCTAGGTGCTTGACCGCTCGCCGCCCCTCCGCCAGTGGCTCTCCGGCCGAGTCCCTGTCCGTCTCGGCGTCACCGCATCCTCGATGCGAGCACTTTGTCGGCAAAAGCAGCCGCTCGTTCCTCTGGAAGCATCGATCAACCGTCCATGCTTCAGTGTTGATTCTAGCCATGGATGTGGATGAATGGCGTCAGACGCAACCGGCAGGAGCAGTTCAGTTTATAGCCACGAGAAACTGAATCCCGAGCAGAGAGGATCTTCCTTTTCTAATCAAGAGCTTACAACTGGTTAAAAGTTAATTAGAACTACTAATTGAAGGGTCATTTGCTCGTCTGCACGATCCAGTCTTGCCAAGCTGCAGGAATATCCCGTGCATGTGGGTTTATAGTTTCTTGATATTGAAAAGACAGTCGGCTGCTCGCATGCCAAGATAATGATGACACACGAAATGCATGCATGGCCTCATCATCCCTCCTGGCCTCCTGGGCGTTGGTCCAGTGAGTTTTTTTTTTTAGGAAAACGCTTGCTTTCCTCCGGGGATGAGAACGCGTCCGTCCTCCGTCTCCAGAGCGCGCCGCGTGTCCCTTTTCCGTGGCAGAACAGAAGCGGGCCCACCACTACTTCATCCCCAACTTCTCTCATCTTCTCCATGATTCCCCAACACTTGTCAGATCGCCCGACCTCGTGAAAATGGTGCCGTCGCGTCCTCTGGGATTCCGTCGTCGCCACACCGTTCATCCCCCTCCGCAACGCTGCCGCCCCGCCCCGTGGGATTCCGCCACCACGCCATTCCTCACCCTCCGCAACGGCGTCGCCGCGCCCTGTTGGATTCCTAGCTCCGCACCGCCACCTTCCAGCCACGGGCCGCCAGGATAGCCAGCCACGAGCCACCGGACCGGCCAGCCACGCCCCGTCGGGAGCCAACACCTCCTTCCATTTTCCCCTCCCTTGCGCGCGGATGACGGAAACCGGGCGAGATCCCTCTCCCATGCGCGTGAGACGAAGACCACGGCGGAGGCGCTCACGCGTGAAGAGGTGGTAGTTCTGTGCCGAAGGCGTCGTCGGGCGGCGCGGCCGCGCCGAGAAGGAAGAACTTCTCCCTCGATTTTCGGGAAGATTTTCAAGGTGGGTCTCGTCCTCACTTTCTACCATGTGCAACGGCGGGTGCGAGGTGCAGCCAGGCTACTGCGACGGCGGGTGCAGCCGGTGGTGACCGTCGCTGCTACAAGCGGTGATGCTGGCGGTGGTGAGCGTCGCTGCTACAAGCGGCCGGCGCCGGTGCTACAATCGCCCGGCCGCTCCTGCTACAAGCTGACCAGCGATGCTGCTACAAGTCGTCGCCCGCGCCGGCCTAGCTGCTAAAATGGTCTGATGCCCCTGCTACAATCTCCCGGCCGCCCTGCCACAAGTCGCCGCCGGCGCTGGCTGCTACAATCGTCCCCCGCGGTCACCGACTCCCCTCCACGTCCTCCGCTCGCGCACTCCTCTGCCGAGCCGCCGTTCTCCCGCGCCACCCTCTCGCCGGTGTTCGCTCATGCCATCGCGACGCCTACCTCCTCCTGCAGCCACCTCATCGTTGTCGTCGGCCGCCTCCGAGCTGCTACCTTATGGGCGACGGACGTTGCTACATGAGACTGGCGGAGTTGCTGCCGGCGGCCATCGAAGTTGCTGTCATGGGCGACGGCCGTTGCTACCGAGAGTTTGCTGACTTAGGTCTCTAGCGTTAGCATAAATTTTTTGATACAACATTTTTGCGGTTTTGATAAAATTGTACAATATGTTTGCTACCGGGTCTCCGGGGAGGTCTCCGGTGAGGTCACCGGCGACGTCCCCGTTGATGTTTCTGACGATGTCTGTTTTTATTACATTAGGATTTTTTTTGCTACAAGTGCTATGTGTTTTTGATACAATATCATTTTTTTGTGCAATACAGTTCTGTTTGTTTGCTACATTAGTATATTTTTTTGATACAACTTTTTTACGATTTTTCTGCAATTGTATAATATGTTTTCTATGTTGTCTCCGGCGATATCTCCGGTGAGTTCTCCGTCGATGTCTCCGATGATTTTCATTTTTGCTACATTGGCACATTTTTTTGCTACGTGGTCTCCGGCGAGGTCTCCGGTGAGCCCAGCCTTTTTATTTTCTTTTCTGAACGAACTGTTTTTTGCTTCAGTCATTTGCTGCCGGGAGTGATTTTTTGCTGCCGGAGGTGTTTTTTTGCTACATGCAAATCTAACCGTCAAAATGGTTGATCTGACGGCTGGGGACCTGGGGGCTGGAGAATCAGATCCCCCGGGGGACGCCCAACAGTTTCCTTTTTTTTTAACCTGGGTCTTGAGTGAGGTTAATTCAACAGTACATGCTCCAAATGTGACTATCATTTAAACTTGGCCAAGCGGCAGTGCACTAGGGGTACATGAATGGTGCCTAAAAAGATGTATTTGTTACTCTTGGAAACGATGGATCTAGCATGGATGAGAGGGACAAGCATTGGAATATGATAGTGCATGGAGATGGATGCAATCATGTGGGAATTGAACATGACGTTACAAGTGAACATTTTAGAACTTCAAAACCACCTAAATGATGAATTAAGACTGGATGAAAATTCAATCTCATTCTTCAAAATTTCGTTCGTAGATTGATATGGTGTTGGGTCACCATTATTTTTAGGCCGTGTACTAAAGCCTTGTACTCACTAAAAAAGACTTACCTCAGGTAAGCATTCAGTCTCACGTGTACACATGCAGCGGTGAAGTTTGGGATGAGTTTTCTAGGAGGCAAATCGGATGGGGAGGCATTTTGTGTCAATATTGAGGGATTGGACAAATACCAGTGATTTTAGCAAAAAAAAGTGGACACGCGTATGTGTGTGCTGGGGGGGGGGGGGGGGGGGGGCAACGGCCCCCGTAGTGCACCAACCACTGGTCCACTGCAAAGCCAGGCCATAGCGCGCGTAGCCAAAGAGTGGGAAAAAAAACTATGCCTAAGCCTCCATGTGTAAAACCTAGTAAGCCAACTTAATCGATTGAGAGCAGACGAGTTGTTTCTTTGTTCCAAAAAATAAAATAAACAAGTTGTTTCCTGCTGTGCTTCTCATACACGACCGACTGCCGAGGCGAAAATCCCTATTCGCCGCTTATGCGGGAGCGACAGATGGGGTGGGCCAGCCCATTAACGCCTAGCACGTACGGTTTTGGTTTTTTCAGGGTTTCTCAGATTTTTTCGATTTTGGATGGTTTCTTTTATGGTTTTTGCTGCGTTGTTTTTACTAATTTCGAAATTTGTTCAGATTTGTTTTTTATTCTAATTTAAAAATGTTCTTGTTATAAATTTATTTAAATTCAAAATTTGTTCAAATTTGTAATTTGTTCAAATTCAAAATTTGTTCAAATATGAATTTTGTTATATAATTTTTTTAAATTTTTTTGTCTTCGTTTGATTTTGAATTTTGTTCAGATTTTGGAAAAAAAAATGAGGACTGAAGAAGCAGTTGAACGAGATCCAATCATTCACAGATGGCTACGTTAAATGGGCCGAGCCCATCTTTTTCCTTGGAGCAATCCCTGGCGCGGACCCGAACATAGTCATCGCGTAAAGCGATGAATAGGAGCTCTCGACCGAGGCCAAGTCCAGAGGTGCTGGCAATCTGCCGCCGGCCGAGCGGCCCCCATAGTGCACCAAGCGCTGGCGGACCTGTGTAAGGGAAAAGCCTGGTCATGACCCGCACAGCCGAAGAGTGGAAAAAAATTGTGCCTATGCCTCCATTTGTAAAGCCCAGTAAGCATAGGCACAAATAAATGAGTTGGACCTTTCTCAGGACAGACGAAGACGCATTTAAGTGACATACTTCAAAATATCATCTAA
Source organism: Lolium perenne (assembly GCF_019359855.2). NCBI lineage: Eukaryota > Viridiplantae > Streptophyta > Magnoliopsida > Poales > Poaceae > Lolium > Lolium perenne. The sequence continues at coordinate 129,709,563 of NC_067250.2, forward strand.
ATCTCATTAATTAAAACATATAATTAAATATTTTATCCTTCGCATTACGGCCTTCCGGTGTTTTCTAGACAAGACAGTAGATTTAGGATCGTTGTCTCCAAAAAGAGTAGGAGGACCAAAGCCTTCTACTCAGTAAAAGACTCACCTCGTGTATGCATGCATGAAATGGCGGAGTTTGTGAAAAGTTGGTGGGAGGAAAATGGCCCCGGGGGCTCTTTGGTACAGCATGGGGGGGTTCCATTTTATACAGTCCTGATAAAGAACTTTTAAATAGCAGTATCCAAAAACCAAATTTCGTAGTGCACTTCTACTTCTTGGTAGGTAATATCTTAGAATCTTTTAATTTTTATTATATGTGAGTGCAAATGCCATAATTATGTCCAAGTGGCCGACCCTCACACAAAATAAAAGAACAAGTTGTTTCAAAGAACAAGTTTGATCTTTTGTATTGCTCTTGTAAGATGTTGCGAATAATCTAATATAAAAAGGCGTGTGCATCACTTGGATGCAGAAGCTGGGGCAATTTTTTCTCCATTTCGAAAAAATATGATAGCATCGCGGTTGTCATAGACGCTACATCAAATGGAGCAACTCATAAAATTGAAAGTACAAGGGAACACTACTAGAAAACAACTTATCAATGGCGCACCAGTTTTGACTATCAGTGGCGCACTAGTGGTGCGCCACTAATATCACGCCACTGCTAACTTTTAGCAGTGGCGCATCAGTAGTGCACCATTGGTATGCCACATAGCAGTGGTGCACCACATATAGCATTGACTTGCACCACAGTTACAAAGCTAGTGGTGCGCCACTAGAGTCCTAAAAGGTGCGCCACTACTAGTATGAGAAAAAAACAAAAAAAGAACAGTGACTCGTACAGCTCATCCTGTCTCGATCATGTATCGTTTCTACCGGGGGAAGAAAACAAAGAGTAGTCAACATTTATTTCACAATAAAAATTACAACTAGTATCTAACTTTGCAACTAAATCCCTAAGGGAAAAACAAAAAACAATCAGGTCCCTGCTCTACAGGGACGGAGCACGCCGGCTTCCTGCGCACCGGCGGAGGGAGGCGTCGACGGTCGCTGATGGAGGTGAAGTGGCCCCGCGGCCCCGCGCCGTCGTCGGCCGCGCGGTGCGCCGTCTGCCGACAGGGACGGAGCACACCGGCTTCCTGCGCGCCGGCGGAGGGAGGCGTCGACGGCCACTGATGGAGGTGAAGTGGCCGCGCGGTCCCGCGTCGTCGTCCGCCGCGCGGTGCGCCGTCTGCCGACGCGGTGGTCCTCGATCTGGTCCGCGCGTCGTCGTTGATGAAGATGCGACGCCGGGCCGCGGTGGTCCTCGCGCGCCGTCATCCGTCGTTGGTGAAGAGGCGCCGCCAGGAGTTGAGGTCGGCAGTGAGCCGGAAAGAGGAGGCGGAGCGGAGGGGTCGGGCTGGTCCTCCTCGTGCTGGTCAACCGCGCTCGTGGCCGGGAAGAGGAGGCAGGGGTCGGGCCGAGCGCTTCATCCACTACCTCGACAAGCGCCTCGATCTGGACCTGCTCGTGGGGAGCGCGGCCGCAACCTGCGCACACCGGTCGAGCTTGGCCGCCACGTGGGTGAGAGAAGGGGCGGCGCCGGGCAAGTCTAGACGGGGGGCGGCGGTAGGGAGAGGGACCAGATGGGTGGAGAGAGGAAGAGGTGGGTGGGGAAAAGAAGTTGGCTGTGGGTGGGGAAAGAAAGAAGAGGGTGCAGTGGGGAGAAGAAGTTGGCTGTCGGTAGGCACATGGGGCATTTAAATTTGTGTTGCGGTCGATCTGGGTGGAGTGCTGTGCATATGCGGTGCGTTATCCAAACGATGCGGTACAATGGCGCAACATGTTACACATGTTACAGTGCGCTATTGCTGTTTGCAGCACAGTGGCGCATCACATATATGTGCATTATTGCTATTCGAATAGCAATGGCGCACCTATATGTGGTGCGCCACTGCTAACCTAAGACTTATCTATAATTCAGCTTAAAATTAGTAGTGGCTTATCATTATACTAGTGCGCCATTGATAATGATCTATTAGTGGAGCACCACTTTTTGGTGCGCCACTGCTATATAGCAGTGGAGTACCAGTAAAGTGGTGCGCCACTGATACCAATCTTACGGCTAGACTTTTTTCTAGTAGTGAAAATGACGCCGCAAATAATTAAATACCCCAATTTGAAGAAAGAAAAACATACAATAAAATGAATAAAGCTAAATTTAGAAGTTAGAGACGAGAACTTACAGCATAAAAAAATACGGAAGAGTTCAAGCCATCAGACAACCTTGATCCGATAAACATGGCAATGAATTTGGTTTCTGGATACCTGTTGATAATACAAGACACCAGGAATAAGGAATATCTCACAAGTATATAAAAAATATACAATCATTAGAAAATAGCTCATATGAAAAGATCAAGACAATACCGGAAAAAAATAATGTGATGCCAATTGTGCTATAGAAGTCATGCAGTTGTACAAAAATCACCAAGATCAATCTCATAAAGAGCAAACTTATAGGGTAAACAATAACCAGGATAATCATTAATGTACTAACTCTAAGATACAAAGATACACACATGCATGGTGGCAATGCCCTCGCCACACTATCTTATAGGCTGAGGGTTCATGCTTCATATGTCTACATGGTTGTGAATTTAATCGTTAGCCTTGTCTGAACTAGCAGGCTAGGCTTAAATCCTGCCACACGTTGGTAAATAAGAAAAGAAAAGAAATACTAGTATAGTTGAGAATAAACAATACATATTGTCTGGTGAGATACGGTCGGGCTCAGTGGGCCATACTGTCATTGTCGCTCACCCGCCCCTAATGCTATCTCATGGCTAGTTGGTGTTATCGCCGGAAATAGGAGCCATCACTTTATTCCTAGGTCACAATGCCCCCGTTAATTACAGACTAGTTGAATGCCCGTGCTTCGCCACGGCCCATATCTCCATTCTGAATAAGGGTTATATTTTTTTTCTGAAAATTTAAGCTTAGTAAACCTGGTCCGAACTTTTAAGAAAATGTACCAACCACTATATTTTTTATATATATATATAATATAGAAATATATTTCATGATGTATCTAATGACATTGATTTTGTGTCGTACATGTTAATTATATTTTGTAAAAATCTTGGTCAAAGTTTACAAGTTTGACTTTTAAAGAATAATATAAGGCTTATTCATTAAAATGGAGTTAATATAATAATTGTAAAAGTACACTTGTATGTACCATTAAGCCACAAAATATTCGAAAAACTCATAAGGTCCCACCTCGTTTGGAGTTATGGATCTTAGGGCATTTCCAACGGGGCGACGCATATTTATGTCCGTTTGCGTCGGGCACGAACAGAAAAAACGTCCGCATGTCCGCATGCGTCTGCTCCTTCTCCAGCGGGTAGGAGAGAGGGGGCTGCATGCAGACCAAACGGACGCAAACGGACGCGCGGACGCGTCTGCACAGACGCATTCCTGGCGCATATTTGGTCCATGTTTGCGTCAGGACGGGCTGCGGACGTTTTGCGCCTAGCCGCTGGAGCGCGTTTTTTGTCCGCGCACGTCCGTTTGCGTCGCCCCATTGGAAATGCCCTTATGTCACTTTACTACTCCCTCCAGTTCAAAATAATTGTCTAAAAATAGATGTATGTTGAACCAGAGGGAGTATTATACAGAAAGGCTGGACAAGATCTATTCTCTATATTTTCTCCTACCCCCACCAAAATAGAGAACATACATGATAAGCCAACGGTGAATGCAACTCAGTGAATTTTACCAGGTGATAGGTTTGTGTGCCTAAAACCACCTTCTCTTCGGCAATTTGAAAACAATGTTTCTGCTCCTTGAATGCTTCATCAGTAAATTGAAGTTTTGCTGGCTCATATGTAATACTTCTAGATTCAAATCCATGCTTAATGTCCTCTATTTCTTGTTGACATTGTTGCTCGTTTTCTAGTTGCACGTCTAATTAGAAGGACAAGCTTAATTCAGTTTTTCAGGGAGAGGGGACATGAAGTTGAAGAACTTTAGTTCAACAAAGATTGCATGGTCATTAAATCAGACGAATAAGTGTTTCGATCATCATATTTACAAGCGGATAAACAACGGAACCAACCACAAAGGAATTCAACAATCTCCACTCATTATATTGTAGTAGTATGAGTTACATGGCTATGATATCAGCGATCTGAGGGAGAGAATAGAGGCATGAAAAGTAGATAATAAATTGCCTTGCAAAACTATACAAAGAAAAGATCAACCCATTGCAACACCCTTTTCCTCTTTTTTTGACACAGTTTCTTTATGACAAAGAACACCCGTTTCCTCTTATTTCGAAGAGTGAACTGGAAAGATCAACGCATTGCAATACCCTTTTCCTCTTATTTGGTATAGTGAGCTGGATGAACATGCCCTCATCTTCCCCATGTTAACTGCATGCAGGATATACTATTCACATGACCAAGTAGCTTAAACAGCTGCTTGTACTCTAGTGAACATTAATATGCAATTTTTATAATTACCTAAGTAGTTCCAAAAAAGCTGGACAGTTCAGCCATTGCTGATCTCTAGCAACCAATTGTCAGGTTATAAATGCAAAACTAATCATATCTATGATGAAAATATAATGCATGAGATTATGTGCACTTTTGAACTCACATATGAGACATCTTTGATACGAATCATAGCTTTGCTCCTTCTATCTGAAGATTAAGAATATCATTGAGTGGTTATCAACCTTGATTTTTTCTTCAGATAAAAAAGTGAGCGACAACCTCAAGATAAATGCAGTCAATCATGTTGCAGATATCACCATAGAAAAATAGATTTGAGTCTTGAAATAGATGCTTATCATTTAGGACTGGTAAAATTCTAAAATACAAGGGAAACCACCTAATCAGTGCAACAACTTATCAATTTGGCAATTCTATGTGTGAAGACTCTGACATGTGAATTTATAAGCACAAAGCGAACATGTAGATCTATACAGCTAATGAAGGAAACATAAAGCATAGCACAAGATGCTAACCTGTAATGCAAAGAGATACAATAAATTCCTTCGTTTGTTGGACAAATTTCTTCTTAAATGCAGGTAATTGGCTATCTCCAAAGTAAGGGGCCTGATTTCTGAAGGCCCTTGTCATCCAAAAGCCTGCTTCTGATTAATGATTGATTTAAATAACTTCTTGAACTCAATCTATTGTTATAGATTAAGGCTGCAACATGTATCTGTTCAAATACATGTCAATAGGCAGAGGAAGACATCAAACTTGAAGAAAATGCGGCAACCTGTGGTCGAACTGCAGGGGAAATGCAGGCTTCGGCTGCAGGGTGCAGGGACCTGCAGGCCATGGCCGCAGCATGCAGGGTCCTGCAGGCCATGGCCACAAACATGCAAGACGACGCGGGTGTCAGCGTTCCGGCATGCAGGGGATGTGCAGGCGGCGGCCGCATCGTGCATTTTTAGTGCGGGTATCGGTGTAAATTCACAATTGCCCAAAGGCACAAATTCACCTCCGACCATATCTAAAAATTCACGATTGCATAACTAAATATATATAGCACAACTCATAATGGAGGATCTTTTTTCCTTGAGTCATGCAACTTCTGAAATTCCATACAATTGACTGAAGTAATAAGAACAAATATGATTGTCCTTCATATAATTACTAATTAAAGCAATCAGACAACATATATAACACATGGAACAAAGATGGTTACCTGATGACTGCAAATAATTAGCTAAATATCAATCATGCTATGCAACATGCAGACCATCACTGGGTACCATATGCCTGTGAGATTGGGATGGAAATCCTTCCGTGCCTTTGTATTGTCATGCCTCGGTCCAGCAGAGTAAAAAACCATTGTTTAGAGTGGAAATCCAATTCAATAGTGGTCAAGCAATATTACAGCCCAGCTTCAAATGCTACTTACGTTTCAAGAGAAAAATACCTAATGGATTTTGCTTGTTTAGAACATTTTGAAGCGACATACGAGAATAATGAAGAGCATATATTCCCTCCTCCCTGCACAAGATGAATGTGCTAATGAGTACATGCTCAACTAAAAATAATTAAATAATGTTCCTCAAACAACAAATCCAAGAGCTAATTACTTTGCTGGATTTGAAAAATATATGCTTCAGCTTCCAAGTTCTATACTGGAGCAATGGACCACACAAGTAACCAGAAATTTAGCTGCCAATATACAAATACGATCTTGAGTCATCAGAAGCGAAACATGAACTTATTATGCAAGGGTGTCTAATGCTGGCAAAGGGAGGTGCGATACCTGCAATTAGCCAGAATTATTATACAAAGCCAAAACATCAAACACCTTGAAGGCGCTGAACCATGTGTGATCAAATTTCAGTGGCAGCATGCCAATAGTCTTCGCGGGTGCAGCGACAGGTGACTCGCTGTCTTTGCTGGAGGCAGCAGGTGGCGGCATCGTCTTTGCGGGCGCGGCGACAGTTGGCGTCGTCGTCTTTGCGGGTGCGGCGACAGTTGGCGGCGTGGTCTCCACGGACATGACAAGAGAAATAGATAGTGAGAACTTGAAGTAGCTCGTCACTTAAAGGCCACAATTGCTAGTCCTCTTTCATTTCTCTTATACCAGAGATAATTAAAAAATACAAAATGCCTATAAAAATTAAGAGATCTCTTGATAGGTAGAATGTTGTCCAATCAATATTAGAGAAACAATACAGATGTTTCATCATAGATTGATTGTGTTGCACCATGATGAATAGAATTGATCATCCTAGATGGAAACAAACAGAAGCCATGGTCAATACCTTTCATATCAAGAACCACATAAGGTACTTCCTTGTGACTGGTATAGAATCTACAATTATCTAGGCCAACCTGGTTATAATCTTAAATTCCTGCGAAAATACAGCACATCAGGAGAAAGGAACATCAGGAGAAAGGAGAAATCACAGTAGCATTGACCAAGATCTTGGCAATCATGAGTGAATATAACGCAAAGAACACAGAGTATCCTCGTCCTATGTTCTTCATTCTTCTTCAGGATCATTCCAGTATAGCATAGGGACGGCATGTGAGCTACAATGGAGAAGGCGATCCAGAAATTAAAAGGACAACCATTAAGGTGCCTTGACAAATTGCAGTAGTGGGATGGATAGGATGGACATGAAGATTACTGGGGTTCTTGGAGCGGTGTCGCGAGGGGCAGTAGTGCCTGTGACTCCGTTAGCGCCGCCGGCTAGCGAGGACGGTGGGCGGCGACGGATCCCACCTTGAATCGACGGGTTCGGCTGCGTATCTGGCGGGGGTGTTCCCGCGATTTGCAGGCTCCCGTGGCGGCGGAAGTGCAGGGATCCCGTGGCAGCGCAAGTGAAGGATCCCATGGCGGGGCTTCAGGCTCCCGTGGCGACGACCGTACAGGGGAAGGTGCGGGGTGAAGGACGGCGGCGCGATGGCGACGGTTGGGGAATAAATCCAAAAAGGTGCTACGGGGTAGCTATTCCACGGGATTTGATTAGCGTCTGACACTGTTTTACCGCAAAATCCCATGTTATTTGGATCATTCTCAAAAAAAAATGTTATTTGGATCAAGAAGATAAGAAGATAAACCTGGTTAAACTTGAGATAATACCGAACCGGAGAAACAAACTTTTCGATTTGAGCGGGCGGGAGTTGGTTGTTAGGCGCGTGGGATAGGCTTTGTTTTCTCCGTTGCGTGAGTTTGGTAGCTATTTTGAAGGATGGCATATTGGATGGCATATTGGTCTGCGGTGGCATTTGTCTTGTAAATAGGAGGAAGTGTGACATCAAGTGAAGTGACGTGAGGGGTATTATTGTCCATCCTAAAAATGTGACACCAGGCATTCACCAGTTTGCTCTTAATAGTAGAGATTCATGTTTACTGGAGCCATCACTTTATTTATTTCATTTCCCGTGTTCACTTTGGCCTACATGCATTTATGTAATAAATGATAATGTATTCAGATTTCATGCGATGTAATAACGATATAACTATGATATTCATGTGTGAATACCAAATTTTTGGGACTAGTACAGTGGATGCACATCGACCAGGTACGGGTCATCACAAGGAACCATCACACCTTGACCTAAAGGAGGTCGGGATCTCACAAGGCACATCGAGAAGGATTCAACAAAATCGCATCATTGTGGCCCAATCCAACATGATAGACGTCGACATGGTATTTACCCAAAATCTCTCTGGCATGTGGAGGAAGGAACTATGGACACACAAATGCGTAACAGATTTCGCTATAGTCACACAAAGCTTTTGCCCGATCTCTTTGTCGCACCTCCACATGAATCCATATCTACAAAGGACCTAATATGGGGAAGAGGCCCATCGCAACTCCATTATATCCTTGAGATGTAGATCATGGTCACTAGTAGAAAAATAGGCTATGGTTTTTGGCTCCAAAGAGCATTATCATCGGACCGGCTACGAACCGGTGCTAAAGTGTGCATTAACACCGGTTCGAGAGGCTAGAGTTTTAGCACCGGTTCGTGCGGGACCTTTAGCACCGGTTCGTGCCACGAACCGGTGCTAAAGGTTTTCCTGCTCCCCACGCACCTCCACACCCCCCTTGGATCTCTTTTTTAACTCTATAAAATAGAAAAGAAAATGATAGAAAATTCAAAAAATAAAATATTTTGAGATTCCTGTATGTTACGCAACCTACTATTAGGAAAAATTTTAAAAATTGAATTTCGAACTTTTTGCATAAAAAGTTTAGAAAAAGGTAAAATGGCATTAACTTTTGCATACAACGTCGGAAAAGCGTATAATATATCAAAATGATCATTGGAAAAAGTTACATCCGAATTCACCAGGTAGGTTTACCTGGTTAGCCAATTTCTAGATTCTCAAAATTCCAAATTAAAATATGAAAGTAGGAAGATTTTAGTTTTTTGCTAGAAATTTAGAATTTTTTATTTTTTAAAATTAAAATGAATAATTGCATCGTGCATAAAGATTACTATTACTTTTAGCAAATTATAAGATTTTCAAATTTTCAGGTTTTAGGTTTGGCAAAAAATATATTAAAACAATTAAAAATTAAAAATAATTTAAAATAATACAAATTATAAAGTTAATGTTTATTTATTTATTCAAGATTATTATTACACCATTAATTTTGTTTATTAAAAGAATTATTTGAAATTCAAACAATAAAGAAATATGACATCGACCAACATGTTAATAGGATTGATATGATACTAGTATCACATACATGTGCGCGAAGCACTTGGATGTGGGACGGGAAAGAACTTGGAAGTTAAGCGTGCTAGTATTAGAGTAGTGCGGGAAGTTTGACCACGAGTAAGTAATTTGACTAGAGATAAGTGTAGTTAGAGACTAAACTTGTGAAATAACTAAAATATTAGAAATTATGAAAAAAGGAAAAAAAGAGGGAGTGGAAAATAATTCGAATTTTTTAGGGTAGCGGGGTTCTACTGCGGCAACGTTTTGGGGCGTTTTCCTGCCGCGGCAGACCCTACAAATCGGTGCTAAATGTCCTCTCGCTCTTGTGCTCGGTAGCCGCCACGTGGTGCCCCTTTAGCACTGGTTTGCAACTGAACCGGTGCTAAAGGGGGGGCTTTAGCACCGGATGCATTGCACCGGTTGGCCATCCGGTGTATATGGCCATTTCGAACTGGTGTTAAAGCCCCGATTTCTACTAGTAGGTGTAACCACCAACAATAGAAGATACCTGACCATGACCACCTAATGTCACCCACACGAAAAAGGCGGCCTGGCAACACGGAGACAACGCTGCTACGAGGTCTCTAGGAGAGGATTTCTTGTATCCACCATCTAGGGCCACAACCTTAGCTCTTGGCCCTGCTCGAAGGTGTGGCGATGTGGTTGGGGCTAGGGTTTAGTTTGCCCTCAAGAGAGCGACGAGAGAATTGACCTAGGTTAGATCCACCAAGATATTTTCTTTACACTAATCTACATATTTGAATTTCATACAAGCAGAGAGCAGCGCGAGGGCCGATTGGGGGCTAGCTCTACCAAGAACTTCTCTTTTCGCAGCGTTTACCTAGGCTTAGCCCATGACTTAGCCTATGTTTGGACGTTTAGGCCCAGACAACCTAGCTTCAAGCGGAGAGCCCACTCCATTCCAAAATCCCGGACTGAAGGTAGGGTTACTAGCCGATGAGTTCATTTTTAAAGCATATTTACCTTATGTTTTTTGCATGCATGTGTAGTGATAGAATTTTGGTATTTTACGGCGCTCATGCACACGTTTTATGCTTGTTTCCATAGGATCCCAAACTATGAAGGTACCGATGACCATTGTTTGGAGCTGTCATATTGGACATAAGTATGATATTTTGAAGTGACAAAAATGTTTAAACGATTTTTCACGCACCTGGGTGAAAGGGAAACACGAGAGGAAACTCTTGAAGGTTTAACGACCGTCGGTACGGGAAAGACTCTCCCGTACGTACCTTGATCCCATACCATGTAGCACCTCCTCCGCCTCATCAAATAGTTTCACCGCGCGAGGATGGATCTTAGATCCGCCATTAAGATACACCAAAACTCGCAGAAACCTCACTTTTGAAAGGGATCTGGAGGGAGAACTTGCGGAGGCATAATACTTGTTACTACACAGATCATTTGAGGCAAAGGCATCGTCATCCATCATCAATTGCTGCATCTCCATCATCGTCACATTCCTCTCATTTATCTCCTTCTTGTTGTAATTCTAATTTTCATTGTTGCAGTTGAGTTCATCCATATATTTGTATACCATTCATATGACTATGATGATGTTCTTGGTTTCCTCTATGTGTGAGTAGTTTACTCTGTTCTTGGGGAGATGGAGAAACCCTAGCAATATTATGATGTGAAATAAAAATGACCTATAACTTCAGTTCATGAGCATGTATTAATTTCTCTCTAGATATTATGTGAAGTGCACCATGTAATATTTGCTCGTGGGACTAGAGAGAAAACTACTGTTGGTCATATGGTAGTATGGACGGTTGTAAGTGACATAACGTGCCGACATGCTATTCCTGTGGGTAATGGGGATAAGAATGGGTTCACTAAGCTCATACAAATATCCATGGGGAAGCGCTTAATTGTGAGGGATCCGAGTGGCTTGCTTACGATCATTGTTCTGGTTATTCGGGATGAAATAACATATAGCTTTCTGTAATCATCTTTTTATGGAGCTCTTCCCATACAAGCACATGGAGGATAATATAGACTCATCTTATATCATAATTATTACCAATGCTAGTGTTGGATCCTACAATCCCGGAGAACGCCTTAGCCTTCTTGAAGTTTCATTATATTTATATAGAGATTGTATCTTTGTTTCCACTCTTTAGTTTTAATCATTACTCAATTCACACCAAACACAATTCTCCCAAAACAAACCTACTTGGAATCAAAGGAAAATTTCAAGTATCTGTGGGTAAAGGGCAACGAGAGGCATGCACAACTCTAACAATAGCTCTATGTGGTTTAATACTCTTGCTTCTGAAACTTGATACAATATACATGTGCACCTGAAATCATCAATCTCTCTTATAAGCTGGTCTTAGAGAATCTCCAATGACATTGGTATATTTCATCTCTATTGCTAAAAACTTAAATATTAGCAATCTGATTAAAATGTTTCTCTAAAAACATTGTAAAAGTGGTCCCCACTAATTTTTCTAGAAGCTGACCAACAGTTTCCCTCTCTAATTTTCAGACATGCCAATCGAAGCCAGGCCCCAAAAATTTCCAAAACGATGCGGGAAGTTTCCGCCCGCAATCCCCGCTCTTACTGCTACCGTCTCAAGCCACAGCAACGTCCATGGAGGCCATAAGCAACCTCCCCAATACCCCCACCGCCCCTGCGACCCTCAGTCATCCTTCTTACGGCATGGTCGGCGTGAAGCCGAAGGCCGTGAGGTGCCTAGGGTTGGCGCCCCGCGACACCCCTAGGTTGCCCGGTCTACCACCATTCCCGCCACCGGGAACGAGTAGGTGGACTCCCTCGTCATCTCCCACTCATTGCTACTGTGAAGACCAATTAGAAGTAGCCCCCTCGTGACCTACGCCGGATTCACACATAGGTCGGGGGCGGGGTGCATAGGACCCTGGTTAGAATAGAAATCCTTTGTAAAATGGCATTTTCGCCATACATTGATGACGGCTATTAGAAACGCCAAAAGATCTTGATACATTGGGACTCCAAGTGCGGAGTGTTGTATCAGCAGAGTATTTTCCCCACAAGGGTGACTTGGGGGTTTATATCGAACTCTCGGGAAACTGGACAAAGAGTATACACTTCTACCTTCTTCTAGCAATCCTGCAAGTAAAATAAATGTCTTGTGTCCCTAACTCCACCATGTGGTTTTCAAGCACAAGGTTTCGCATAAGTAAATAACACAAGTAGAAATAAAGCAAATAAAACTAGACTAGATAAAATAACTAAGTAAAAACTGTAAAGATGTTGATTGATTTTGGTGTTTTGGATGCAAATAAGAAAAGTAAATATTTTTTTATTTTCAAATTAAAATAGTGCAGCAAATAAAAAACAAGGTAAAAGCAATATAAAGGTGTTTCTTATGATAAAAAGTGAACCGGGGTTCATGGGTTCACTTGACTATTCTCTCTTTAAGTTGTGGTGGACAAATAACAGGAAGGTGCAAATAATAGTATATATAAGATCCGAATTAATATGGGAATCATGTCCTAACATAGAGATGATGCAACACATCTCTCTTATACTCCCGAGAACTCTTCTCGAGAACGCTTCGGGGTCATATATATATTGGTTTTTAGGGCAAAATACGTTGGTTGGCGAAAGAATCAGGGCAATCGGACGACCGACGGGCCGAACGGAGGTGGGTGGCGCGCCCTACCTTACTAGGCGCGCCATCTGCGCTCTTTCGGGCCTCGAGCCCATCCAGGCCCCCTCCAAAGTTCCAGGTTGCTTCTTCCAATGAAAAAGTGATGCTCCAAAAATCCCAGGTCTATTTGATTCCGTATAGGTCTCCAAAAGTGAAAATACACAAAACAAGATTTTCCTGTTCTGCAGTGTTATAAATCAAATAAAGGGGATCATCGACAAATCCCCATAAATCAATGTAAAACATGATACATATTATCGTCATATATCTTGCAAATATGTGGGAATTCAATATGATAAAGGACAAAGTTCATGTATGCATTTTACATGCATCAACATCCCCAATCTTAACCTATGCTCGTCCCGAGCATGAAGATGATAAAACTAACATGAACTTTGGAGTTTATAATATATAGCTTCTAAATAATCACGCAAAGTATCACAAGGTTCGGTCAATAAAGAATGACAATAAGTAATATGAACTCATCAAGTGATAACTCTTACATTCTACATAGCATGCATAATAAATATCACTATAGGAAACATGAATGATAAGTAATATGAATCATAAATCATGCTGAGAAGGATCCTATAGAGTTATTGGAAATCCATCTGCCCTCTCTTTTCAGGAATATTTCTTTTGACTCTTGAACAAAAGAAAGTAAGTAGGGAATGTATGTGCTAAACCTCCAACAAAATAAAAAGTAGAGAGCATAAAATATGGTTTTGAGCTATGCAATTCATGTCAACAATAATAATAAGGATGGAGTACCAAGTATCTCATGTATGAAGATATCTATGTGTCATGAGTTTGACCTCTTATGAGTAAGTGTAGCCTCACTTTCTTGAATTCTAAGGACTACACCTCTTATTACTCAGCTTCGGGTTACCAAGACCTTTCAACATACATGTTTTAACCAAGTATCGCAATGGGGTACCTTCATGCCGCATGTACAAATGATCAAAGGAGATGTGCATCTCAACTATAGGCCAGCCATACCGGGACAACATGAACAACAAACGTTAAGTATCCTCTCTAACTCTCTTCTCACTTTTTTTTCTCATACTCTTTTTTTATAAATCTTTTTTTAACACAATTATTTTTTTCACTCTTCCAATTGAGGATGCTCGTTGCTAAAACTTCCACCATGATTAGGCATAGCTCCAGTTAGTGGCACATTTCTCTTCTCTAACAATGCATGCCTACTTGCTTAAAATAATTGCCATTCAGTCCACAAGACAAAGCTATCACCAAAACAAAATAAATGATGATCAACGCAGAGTGCAATACCCCAAAAGTGCAATGTTTTGAAAGAATCCACATTAAACATGGTTACGGTCTAGGTCATTACTCATAATCAGTCAAACCAACAACATGCATAGTGGTATTTTTCTACCAAATCTTACTTTCTTATGAGCTTTAAATTACACAAAAAGAAAATTTTGAAAAGGTTGGAGGCAAAACACACACATTATACTTGGAATAGAAAGTGCTATATAGGTAGGTATGATAGACATTGGATTTGAGTTGAGCTTGGAAACAAGTCTATTCTTGTGTAAGAATTCAAATATTTTGGCTAGCAAGAGGTCTAAAAGCATGCAGTAGTATGCATACACTATTCATTCATCATCAATAAATGATAATTAAAATTAAACATCTATGTATACTAGAAAGAAGTATCACTGAATAAGGCACATAACAAATCATCACTCTGTAGAGTGTGTGAAACTATAAATACAATACACAAAATATATTTCAGCTTTTAGGCATTCCTCCTTTTTTTTATAAGCATGCAACTTATTTTGCTCTAAACATTCCGAGATAAAGATTTTGGTCCAGTAGCTCATGCATACGCAAAATAAAGACTCAATATGATGGTCCTTTCATTAAACAAAACAATACTAGACACAAATAAAATATGGACGCATCAAGTTTTTGCGAAAATTTTATGTTGCTAAAAAAAACAGAGTTTAGAGGTGCTCAAACCTGGAGTTTTTGAATGAGTCCAGTAGGGTGTCATGGGAATCCCAAATATTATGATATTCATCATACTTGAATCATCTTAGTGTGATATTTCTCTATTTTTTGTGAAAAAACTTCAACACAAACTTTTCTGCTCATTCTTTTCTATGGGGTGATGCTAGATGTACAAAGAAATCATGCTAGCTGCCATTTTACTTAATAATTAAATTATATATTTATTAAATAGAGATAAAATAATGTTCTAATCATTCTAGTATGTCAAAATTTCCAAGTAAAAATCATTTTGATACTCAAAAGAATGGATCTAACAAAGTAAGGCAGAATCTGTCCAAATTTTTTGCTGCAGCAAAACTGAATTTTTTAGCACAACTTAGACACCTCAGAAAATTTAGCATATTTACATGCATATAGAGGATGAAAAGTTACAACTACTGTGGTTTTATAAAGATTTTATAAGCTACCAAAAAAGATAAAAAAAATCATGCACTAAAAAGTGTAGCACAGAAATCAGCAACTCCATATTATATTTGCAACTTTAAACATCCAAACGGATATAAACTTGATACTTTATTTTAAAACCAGAGAGTAAAATAAAATAAAACTAACATCATACAAAAACATGCAAAAATAAAAACCAAAAATAAAAACATCTCGGGTTTCCTCCCGTAAAGCGTTTTCTTTATAGCCATATAGCTAGGCTTACTTATTTGATTGTAGGAGCAACAATATTGTAGGAGTGATGCTTCTTGATTATCTCCTTCTCATTATTAGAAATAATATATGACAACAAGATAACAAGATCCCATGGTGTGATCATACCAATAAATATATTTAGTGCTTTAAAGCACATTAGCACACAACATAAAGTATGCAACAAGTAATTACGAAGTCTAACTTTCTTCCTACGCATTGATATTTTATATATGAATGAATCACAGCCAATAAGAGTATACCAAAGCATATCTACAGTAGGTAAATGAATTTTATAATTACCATTAGTATATAGAGGGTGCTTATGTCCTACTCTTTCATAATAATTGCACTTACTTGAAAGAAAATTAATAGTGTAACTATTTGAATCATGAATCTTAGAGAATTGTGGCATATCAAGAGGATCATTAAATTTATTGAGAAATCATGATCATGCTTTCCTCTTTCAAAATAATTATTAGTACCACTTCTAATCATGACATCATGGTGCAAGAAGATTTCTCATATGCATAAGATAGTTGCAAACCATACACGTATTTCTCAACATAAGCATATTTTTCCTCCAACAATGCTACACTTACGAGATTTTGGTTACGGGATCTGGGTTACGGGATGACGTGGAAACCAGGGATTAATTACTGTTCCTGAAAACACAGGAGGATCAGAGATGTGCACCAGCGGGCTTCCTCCTGCTCACCCCGTAAAAAATGCCCGTAACCAAAATCCCGTAAATGTAGCATTATTGATTTTTCCTCCATTGTGAAAATAGAGGATTGTAATAATAACATGGGATTCTCATGTATGAGAGAATTATCACAAACAACAAATTTATCATTTTTATCCTCACATAACATAGTATTTTCTAAGCATGAAGAATTATCAAGTAAAAATAATCCACCATCTAGAGCATATTCAATTTTAGAGTTATTATCAGATATTGATGGTGAAGGTGTAAGATGCCAGGCTTCTCCAAGCTTAGATGAAACTATGGCTTCTTCATTTTCTTCTTCATGTAATAGGCTATTGTCTTCTTGAGTTATGTGGTTTCTCTTATTATATTTGAGAATATAGATATTATCAGAAAAAATAGTCTATGAAGTGATTTAGGATAGTAGAGACATTAAAATCACAATCATGACTCTCACCAGTTGCTTCATAGATATCATCAAGGAAAATCTTTAATTAAAAGGCTACCATAAAGCTCACAAATTGTTCTATTTCTTCTATCCGATGAACATAACTATAAGTATTATAGGAGGCAATTGTATGTTGTTCATGGGATCTACATTGGAAATCAAAGTGTTCACCACAGTAGAATTAACAAGACCTTTCATAATGTGCAAGAAACTCACTAGCAGATTTATTTAGAAGTCTTAAGAAACTTTTTAGTTGTTTCCCTTCACATGATTCTCTACATTTCATGAATGTCATAACATTTTTACATTCCTCTTTCAAACTGTCATTTTTATCTTGACTAGTAGCCATACCATGAGGATTTTTGATATTTTCCATTTTTATGGGTTTTTAAATTTTATGAAAAAGAACTAACATGCAAAGAATAAAAACAAGTAAGCAAAGCCTAAAAACAAGACAAATAAAATATGATGCAAAATATAAAAGAGATAAGAGAGCTCACAACGATGTTACCTCCCCAAGCTTTGGTGAGACGCAGTTGTAAGAAGATTCCAACAACGCCAGAAAATCTCTTGCACTAGATGTGGAAATTGGAAATCACCCTAATGCACACCTTTCAGTTCCCCAGCAACGGCACAATAAAATGCTCTTGATAAAAACTATTAGAAACACCAATAGATCTTGATACATTGGGACTCCAAGTGCAAAACTAGTTTTGTATCAGCAGAGTATTTTCGCCACAAGGTTGACTCGAGGGTTTATATCGAACTCTCGGGGAACTAGACAAAGAGTATACTCTTCTACCTTCTTCTAACAATCCTGTAAGTAAAATAAATGCCTTGTGTCCCCAACTCCACCGTGTGGTTCTCAAGCACAAGGTTTCGCGTAAGTAAATAACACAAGTAGAAATAAAGCAAATAAAACTAGACTACAAAAAATAACTAAGTAAAAAATGTAGAGTGGTTGATTGTTTTGGGTGTTTTGGATGCAAATAAGAAAAGTAAATATTTTTGTATTTTCGAATTAAAATAGTGCAGCAATAGAAAACAAGGTAAAAGTGTTGGGAGATATGCCCGAGAGGCAATAATAAAATAGTTATTGTTATATCTTAGTGTTCATGATAAATGTTTACACTCCATGCTATAATTGTATTAACCGGAAACATTGATACATGTGTGTTGTGTGAACAACCAGAGTCCCTAGTGAGCCTCTCTTTTAACTAGCTTGTTGATTAATAGATGATCATGGTTTCCTAATCATGAACATTGGATGTTATTAATAACAAGGTCATATCATTAGGTGAATGATGTGATGTACATACACCCATAGTAAGCGTAGCATATGATCAAGTCATTTAGTTCTTTATGCTTCAAGCTTTAATTTGCATAGTAACTTAATCCTTTGACCATGAGATCATGTAAATCACTTATACCGGAAGGGTACTTTGATTACATCAAACGCCACTGCGTAAATGGGTGGTTATAAAGATGGGATTAAGTATTCGGAAAGTATGAGTTGAGGCATATGGATCAATAGTGGGATTTGTCCATCCTAATGACGGATAGATATACTCTGGGCCCTCTCGGTGGAATGACATCCAATTAGCTTGGAAGCATGTGAGTGGTTCACAAGGGATATCATATCACGATACGAGTAAAGAGTACTTATCGGTAACGAGGTTGAACTAGGTATGGAGATACCGACGATCAAACTTCGGATAAGTAAAATATCGTGACACAAAGGGAATTGTTATTTTATGTGAATGGTTCTTTCGATCACGAAGTCATCGTTGAATATGTGGGAGCTATTATGGATCTCCAGGTCCCGCTATTAGTTATTGATCGGAGAGGAGTCTCGATCATGTCCGCATAGTTATCGAACCGTAGGATGGCACACTTAAGGTCTGATGTCGTTTTAAGTAGATATGGAATATGGAATGGAGTTCAACTATTTGTTCGGAGTCTTGGATGGGATCCAGTACATCATGAGGAGGTCCAGAATGGTCCGGAGAATAAGATTCATATATAGAAGTCAATTTCCAAGTTTGGAAATGATCCGGTGCATTTATGGAAGGCGCTAGAATGTTCTAGAACTTTCCGGAAGAAATCACCATGGAAGGTGGAGTCCCGGTTGGACTCCACCAACCCTAACCAACCAACCAAGTGGGAGGGTGGAGTCCATGGTGGACTCCACCTCCTTGGCCGGCCAACAAGGGGGGAAAGGGAGGAGTCCCTATCCCCCTAGGTTTCGTCCATATGGAAGGTTTTGAATTGGGGTCTTATTCGAACCTTTTGGCAAACCTTAGGGATTCCACCTATATAATGAGGAGGAGAGGGAGGGGCTGGGCACACCTGGCCGCACCACCAAAGGGTCCCCCTAGCCAGCACCCCTAGCCACCCCCTCTCTCCCAAACCCTAGCCTCTCCCCTCCTCCATCTTCTCCAACGGTGCTTAGGCGAAGCCCTACCGGAGACCTCCACCACCACCGTCACCACGCCTTCGTGCTGGCGGGATTCCGAGGAGGATCTACTACATCCGCTGCCCGCTGGAACGGGGAGAAGGACGTCGTCATCAACACCGAACGTGTGACCGAGTACGGAGGTGCTGCCCGACTGTGGCACCGTCAAGATCTTCTACGCGCTTTTGAAAGCGGCAAGTGATCGACTACATCAACAACGAGATCTAATCTCGTAGGCTTTGGAAATCTTCGAGGGTTAGTCTCATGATCTTCTCGTTGCTACCATCTACTAGATTAGATCTTGGCTTGTTATTCGTTATTGCGGTAGGAATTTTTTTGTTTTCTATACTACGAATCCCATCAAAAAGGAATATAAAGGTGTTTCTTATGATAAAAAGTGGACCGGGGATCATGGATTCACTTGACTATACTCTCTTTAAGTTGTAGTGGACAAATAGCATTTCATCAATGAGATATGAAGGTGCAAATAATAGTATATGTAAGATCAGAATTAATGTAGGTGTCATGTCCTAACATAGAGATGATGCACCACATCTCTCTTATACCCCACAAGAAAGTGAAAGGACGAGATTTCGCCTAGAGGGGGTGAATAGGAGTTTTTAAAAACTCTTACGGATTTGGCTTGTAAGAATGCGGAATTAAACTAATGTTTATTTTACAAGCACAAATCCTAAATATGCTAGGCTCACCTAAGTGCAATAACAAAAACTAGAGCTAAGCAAGATAGGCACAAGATATATGTAGCACAAGTGATAGCAAGATATATGTTCTTCAAGCACGATGAATATCACAAGGAAAGTAAGCTCGGATATAGAAATAACCGAGGCACGTAGATACGAAGATGTATTCCCGTGTTCCCTTCCTTTCCAAGAAGGTAAGTCACGTTTGGAGGGGTGGAGGTCCCACGAATGATTCCCCAACGCCGAGGCTCACCCTATTCTGCGAGTCTATCCCACGAAGGAATAGCCCTTTCCTTATGGCTAGCTTTTCCTCCACCCCGGAGATGGCAAGCTCCACAACCACTTCACAAGCTCCGCGAAGGAGAAGCCCGGGCCCCTTCACAATCTTCCACGAAGAGGTCACTGGCACTACAAGAAAAGTTCTGATAGGCAACGTCTCAAAATCGTCCGCTAAGGGGTGTTTTTCGTCGCCTATGGGCCTAACCCGACGATATGGGTTCTGTTGTCGAAACTGCGTCAGGCAAAGTCCTACCACGTTTTTTCCGGTCCGTCGCGCTTGGGCGCCCTTCCGCCACGGAAAATCGGACCGTTGCAGAAGTGTTTCCGGGAGCCCGTTGACTGCTGACGTCATGCAAACTGACACGTGGCAGACGCCGTTAACTGGCAGTTAACGGCGTTAACCGCTGAAACACCGTGGTAGATGCTAGGCCCACACGAGGCCTACCACGTCTTAAGCGGGCCGGCCCATTAAGTTTGCGGGCCGGGCCAGCTGACTAAGTTTGACCGGTCAACTATATAGCTGGGCTGGTCCATTAGTTACGTGGGCCGGGCCTAACCTCTAAGGTTGACTGGTCAAAACATTAATGGGCCGGCCCACTAAGCATGTGGGCCGGGCCGAATGCACTCGTTTGACCGATCAACAGGCAAAAGGGCCGGCCCACAAAAACATGTGGGACCCACTTTCATGTTATCGGGCCGGCCCATTTACCAAGTGGGGTCACCTTAAAGCAAGTGGGCAGGCCCAAGAAGTTATTGGGCCAGCCCAATTAGCATGTGGGTCCCACTTTCCTGCTAATCGGGCCGGCCCATTTAGTGCGTGGGGTCCACATTAGATCAAATGGGCCGGCCCACCAAGCCAGTGGGCTGGGCCAAAAGCACAGGTGGATCCCACTTTCCTGTTAATGGGCCAACCCATTTAGTATGTGGGGTCCACCATATAGCAAGTGGGCCGGCCCAACAATATAGTGGGCCGGGCCAAAAACACAGGTGGGTCCCACTTCCCAGTTAAAGGGCCGGCCCATTTAGTATGTGGGGTCCACCATATAGCAAGTGGGCCGGCCCAACAAGATAGTGGGCCGGGCCAAAAGCACAGGTGGGTCCCACTTTCCTGTTAAAGGGCCGGCCCATTTAATATGTGGGGTCCACCATATAGCAAGTGGGCCGGCCCAACACGCTAGTGGGCCGGGCCAAAAACGCAGGTGGTCCCACTTTCCTCTTAAAGGGCCGGCCCATTTAGTATGTGGGGTCCATCATGTAGCAAGTGGGCGGCCCAACAAGACGGTGGGCGGGCCAAAAGCACAGTGGGTCCCACTTTCTGTTAAAGCGGCCCAAGAAGTAAGTGAGCCGGCCCAAAATGAAAGTGGGTCCCACACTACATTAATGGGCCTACCCAACTGTATAGGGCCCTGGTTGTTTGACTAGTCAACTTGCATTAAATTTCATGAGCCTAAAATCTGATATCAATGATACACACAATTACATACACAAATAAAATAACTAGGAAAATTACAAGGCAATTAATGTGCCCAAATAAAAAAATTACATAGAATCATTGAGGACTTCTATTAGCATCATCAATAACATGTTGACATTTGGCAATCGCCTTGATTGAATCTTGTGTACTCTTGGTCAACATATCAGCTACAGACCTTAAAGCAGCAATACCATGTCTTTTATAAAGTACAGCCTTGAGATGTTCACTGTTTGATGAAAAGAATGGTCTAGGTTGACGGCTATGAGAGGATGCATCGAACAAAGATCAGAACTTTTTGTGGGCCTCTCTTCTAATGAAGATTGCTTCATCAGAACTGCATTCTGATAATAATGCAAAAAGATTAAACGATGAACTATGCAAACATGTATTAAGCATTGTCGATATGAGATAGTCACAAGTACTAAGTGACAAGGTATTAACTTGTCAATGCCTATGGATTGTAGGCTAGGGTTTAGTTGGAAGTAGAGGGCAAGTAGATCTCGAAAGTTTCAGCCGAAAAGTACTCGACGATTATGAAACTAGGGTTTAGTAAAAACAATGATTCGATCCTCTCTGCGTCCCTCGACTCCCCCTTATATAGGAGGTGGAGCCGAGGGATTAAATCTTTATACAAGTTACAAAGTCCGGGAAGGTTTCTAACTCATCCCGCAAGATTACAAATAAGACTTTCAATTACAACTCTAGCTTTCCTTAATAATATCTTGGGCTTCCGAATCTTCTTATTCTTCGGGTAGTGGGCCTTCAGTAAACCCCGGGTACTATCTTCGGCAGGCCCATTTGGGATGCCTATGTCAGTAGCCCCCGAGATTTTGCTTGAATCGTAGGGTCAAGGAAAATCTCCACTGTTTATTTTTATTCGACAACTTTAACTTTTTTATATTTCTTCTCACAAACTTCTATATTGTACAGGGATAACGGTAATTGGGGCTAGTTCATCTGACGGATCAGGTACTAGTTAACTGCTCTAGTGGCAATCCGCAAAAACCTTACTTCAAGATCACGTCCCTGGACATGATCTCGGGATACTGGTGTAAACTTCGACAGGTGCCGCTTAAGGTCTTACCATTCTGTCGAGTCCCAGCAAAATTTATCGGGTACCTAACGCGTCCGTTAGGATTTTTCTTCGTATCTGTTGATACGGATAAAAGTAGCAGAGCGCAGTCTTTGGCGATGCCACGCCCAGCAGAATGGATCTGGGGTCTTACCTTCGCAAATTTGCGGCATTCAGAAATTGATCGCAACTTTGGCGTTCTGGAATGGCACATTTTATCGAGTCAAAGATGACTTATATTGCGCTCCCGATGGGAGTATATGTAGAGTTAGTTATAACTCGAAATATACTTTTTTGCTCTTCTATCTTTCTTTTTCTCTTTCTTTCTTTCTTTTCTTTCTCTCTTCTCTCTCTTCTTTTTTTATGATTTCATCGGGCACGCGAGCAGCGTTCCCGATGGGAGTAGCCCCCGAGGCTACAGCCAAGGACTTGTATTTGGGTGTAGGCTCCACGCCTTATGCCGCTATATTCTCTTTTATCTCTCGAAGTTTTATAATTTCTCGGGTGCGCGAACAGCGCTCCCGATGGGAGTAGCCCCCGAGGCTATGAACAAATATTTGTATTTGGTCATAGGCTCACGCCATTTCTATCTTGTCATTCTGGATCTTTTCCTTTTTTCCAAAGTAGCCCCCGAGCATTTGACCAAAAACTTGTATTTGATCAAAGGCTCAGCATTATTTTTCCGTGTCGCCTTTTATGAAGCTGTTGAGTCGAATTTTTTCTTCTGCCAAGGTGACGTTATTGCTGACGATAGCCACGATTGCTAGTCAGAAATTTGCGACAAGTCTTCTCCCGCTGCCATGCGGGCCTAGTTGATCCACTATCTTGACACGTCGTGCAAGTGGGGGACACACGACATCCGCTTTTTCTGGCACACGCACCGTAACTTCCCCAACGCTGAATTACTTTTTTACCCTTGTTGCCACGTGGCTATCATCTGCCACACATTTTTCTTATCCAACGGTTCGTCGTTTCACCGCACCCCTATATAAGATCGTCTTCTTCCTCCTTGAGCACTTCCGCTCGCGCCGTCCTCCTGCTCTCATCTGCAAATTTCCTCCTACGATCCACAACCACCTAAGCTCCTCGCCTCCAAGCTGCAAACCCTGCGCCATTGTTGATGCCACCTCGTCGATTGACAAGGCACAGCACGCCGGAGTCCTCCATGGCCGCCGTGGATCTTGGGGCGGCGGAGTGGGAAAGATCGAAGATTTCCACTCAAGACATCAACATGCTGAAGAAGCTGGGGATCAGCAAGAAACCCAAGGCATTGTGCTTCCCCAGTGAGTAGAGCTACCCAACCCCTCCAATGGGGTATCGGGTAAGTTTTGTCGATCACCTCATCCGCGGTCTGTTCGCCCCCATTCATCCTTTTCTCCGTGGACTGCTTTTTATCTACGGTCTGCAACTCCACCACCTCAGGCCAAACTCCATTCTTCACATCTCCATTTTCATCACTCTTTGCGAGGCCTTCCTTGGCGTCCAGCCTAACTGGGCGCTATGGAAGCGCATTTTCTTCTGTCGCCGTAATGGCTCTCCCAATGTCGCCTATAATATAGGCGGCGTTGTAATTTCTGTTCGACCCACTGTCGACTACTTCGACGTCAAACTCCCTGACTCAGTTCAAGGATGGCGCAAGAAGTGGTTGTACATTCAGGAGGAGAACCATGGATGTGCGGAGGACAACATCCCTCCTTTTGATGGCGCCGAGAAAATCTTTCACCGCCGCTCCTGGGACGCGGAGGCCACCGAAGAAGAAAGGGCGTCAACAAAAACCTTGATGGCTCGTATCCACGAGTTGCAAAATACTCGCGGCAAAGAGTTATCGGGTGTCCAAATCACTGCATACTTTCTTAGGACTAGAGTGCAGCCGCTTCAGGCTCGCAAATATCCTCTCTGGAAATATGCCGGCGACAAGGACGTAGATCGGCTGTCGGTAAATTTGGAGGTCAAGGATTTAGAAAGACTTGTCCGAAAAATTTCATCTCTCAGCAAAAAAGATGCTGTCCCTTCTTCTTGCCGTGTGACACCATTCAGCGCCGCCAATCCACTTCCCAAGGTAATCTTTGTCTATTATCTTGTTGTTGCTTTGCTATCTTTTTTTATAACTTCTTTTCTAATATCTCTCCCTGTTTTATTTATAACGAGAAAAAAAACGTTTTGACATGTACAACGGACAGACCCAAAATCATCGGCCATGGTACACCAGCAACCACGGCGCGACTTCAACTTCGTCGGCCATGGCAACTTTTCTTGTAGTGTGGGACACCAACCAAGCCAACTAGGAGGTCACACTCCAAGAGTAACAAGCTCACGGTCTCTCACTTGAACTAATCGTGGTGGAGAGCTCAACACTATGCAATGATGCAAAGCAAGAACACTAGAGGTGTTCAAATCCTTCACACTCAAATCTCACCAAAGCAACAAATGCTAGGATGAGATTAGAGAGAAAGAACAATGGAGGAAATCAACAAATGAATCCAAGATCTAGATCCAAAGGGTTCCCCTCACTTAGAGGAGAAATGGATTGGTCGGGATTTGTAGATCTAGATCCCCTCTCTTAGATCCCTCAAGAATGAGCAAGAATCATGGGAGGAATCAAGAGATAGGGAAAGTTCTTCAAAGTCAACAATGGAGGAGAGAGAGTGAAAGAACTAACAAAGACCAAGGTGGAAGAAGGCCTATTTATAGCCCAAGCCGAAATCTAACCATTGGGGAAGTGTCCAGCTCAGCATCAGTGGAGGAAGCTGGTCAACTGGGCCTAGGGCCGGGCCATCTGGTCCAGGGGCCGGTCAGACCGGGCCACAGACCGGACCATCCGGTTTAAACCAGACTGGGCGCCGAGCTGTGACCGGGGCGGATTGTGGATATACAGAACATGTCCCCTCTTGTCACCAGAGTAGGAGTCGGTCCGCACCGGGGAGGCCGGTCCACAGGCCGGTCATACCGGACGTGGGGCCGGACCGGCCGACCCAAACCGGACCTCAGGCCAGGCGGGCACCGAGCGACAGTGCCAGAATACGCAGGACCACTGAAGACCTTTTCTTGACCTTTTAAACAGAAAATGCTCCCGAACTCCGATTGACATGAAACAATTTTTTTTGGAAAGATAACCAAGTTTGTTGGAAAGATAACGACAAATATGGAGACTCCTCACATAATATTTTAAGAGATTCTAGAGGGGGAGTCTCCCACCATCAAGAAACGGTGAAGACGTCCAAACTCGAAAACGCAATAGAAGATGCATGCGGATTCCGTTTTCGATGAACTTGGGCTTGTTGTAAAGCTAGCAACAAGCTCAAGAACCTCACATAGAAAAACACCAACAAGCAATAGGGATATGTAAAGTATGTAAATGATTGAGCTCCCTAAGACGATGTGATCAAGTTACCCAACCGAAAGCCCCTCTTGATAGTGCGGCTATCTATCCTATAATCTGGTCTCCAAACAACCACCTTGAGACCGGTAAAAGGAAAACCTAGCAAGGCCATACCTTTGCCTTGTGCATCCCGCTTGATCTTGATGATAGCTCTTCAAGCTCCACTCAAGCCAGAATGCCTCACTTGATCTTTGTTACTTCGTGAAGACTCACAAATGCTCCCCCATACACCATGATGGGAAAGCTCCATTGATGCGTTATCACCAAATGGACAGCAAGCTTCAAGCATATGATCCTCTTGAGATGCTCAACTTGAACTTTCCCAACTCAACCTTGATGATGATCAACACTTGATGTCATCCTCTCATGGAATATATGAGATCTCACGTTTGATGCATGCCCATGGAAAGATACCTAACCCACATAGACAACGCAAGGGAACATATATGATGGTTTAGTTCATAAAGTATAATTGACACGACTTACCATACCACATGGCTTCTCATGGCACATTCTTCATGCTTCATGTGTTGACCAATCTTGAATCTATTATTCATTCTTTGTATTGGTCAACCTTGTATCTTCTCATGCTCTATCATACTATCTTGAGGTGTATAAAGAATTCTTCATTTGTTTGCATGCTCTAAATCTTAGTCAATTCATAGCTCAACTCATGAGACTATCATGACACCAACTTAGATCCATAACTTGAATTCTTCACTTGGAATCAAGCACTCAAGATCATGATCATTCATTGCTTATCACATAAGCTAGAGCATGGAAAATATTGAGCTCCACATAAGAACTCCTTCATTTCTTCTTCTTGATCATATCTCATATATGTCTTCAAATCGATGATCTTGATGCCAATACTCAAAGTATATCTTTTATCTTCATAGCATCCATACTTGAATCCAACACATGAAATACAAGTAGTACCTATGGAATATTCCTTCATATAAACTCAATGAAAACATTCGTCCATAGGGGTTGTCACTAATTACCAAAACCACACATAGGGGCAATATACCCTTACAAAAAGAAACTTCATCAATCTTGTATTAAGAATTAACAGAGCATAGCCATAAGTACTTTGACATGAAGTTTAAATATTAAATATGCTACCTTGAACAAACAAGATTATCAGTACTATCACGTGACGAACATAGCACATGCATTCACTTTATCCCTAGTGAGGTAGCAAAAGAAAAGGCAAAACCATAATAGATCTTGAACATATTGTCACTATCCAATCACTAAAATCATTCTACTCCATCTAATACACACATCATCCCACACGCTCTTGCATAGATGTTGGATCGGAACATAAACTTAAGAACATGGTACATAGTATGCATCTATCAATACATCTCACACATAATATGATCAAATCTCATAGCACAATATCATGGAATAAGGATCCACCACATAGGTATTACAAATATGGCCATAATATTGTTATGCAGCTCATATGGCACTAAGAACTATGAAGAACATGGGGTAAATAGATCAAGCTACTACCACAAACCCGTAGTCCAGAGGTGAACTACTCTCCCTTGAACATGGTGATGATTATGAAGACATTGGAGAAGGTGGAGATCCCTCCGGCGGTGATCCCAACGGAGTCCCCCCAATCTTCTCGGTAGCAGCCTCCGTTTTCGTGTTTCTGTGTTTGTGCGGCGCTCTCTTTCCAACAACTTTTCTGAGTCATATATATAGTGGGTTTTAGGGAAAAACATGTTGGTTGGCGAAAGAATCAGGCAATCGGACAATCAACGGCCGAACGGAGGTGGGTGGCGTGCCCTAGCTTACTGGGCGCGCCACCTGCCCTCTTTTGGGACTCATGCCCATCAAGGCCCCCTCCAATGTTCCAGGTTGCTTCTCCCGATGAAAAAGTGACATTCCAAAAATCCCAGATTAATTTGACTCCGTATAGGTCCTTGAAAGTGAAAAATACACAAAAACATGATTTTCCTGTTCTGCAGTGTTATAAACCAAATAAAAGGATTATTGGTAAATCCCCATAAATCAATGTAAAACATGGTATTATCATCATATATGTTGCAAATATGTGTGAATTTAATATGATAAAGGACAAAGTCCATGTATGCATTTTACATGCATCATACATGCACCCCCTAAAATTATTATTTATGTGTTTAGGCACCATCTAGGCACCATGGTTCCAAATACTCTAGCTCCTCAATTGCGCATGACCCCGCATCAGTGGCGACGCGAAAGTGCTCGTCTTCCAAAACGACACCGACCCTTTCACCTATGCCTCCTTTTGTAGCCTTTGTGGTGCATGCATGTTCCCCTGCACGGGTGACACTCATGGAGCCTGAGAGAAGGTCTTCTACCGCTTTGGGACCAACACATTGGTGGTGGTCGACGAAATTTCATGATGGTAAAAATAGAACTTTTTTTTTCACTCTCTTTTAGTTTAAATTGCATGCATTCGGACTATCAATGGAAATACGTATATTGAATGAGATCGTAGGATGCAATTTTACATAATTTTGGGTAGGCCAAAATGAAAAATTAATTGAAAATTGGAGCAATTGTTGTGGACATTGAAATGCAAGTTCTCTAAAATTGTAGCGTGGAGAATGATTATTTCATGAATTACACTTGTGGTCCACCTCCAAAAATACTATCACAAGATTTTGCACAAGAGGAGAGCACGGGTTTTGTTGGATCCACTCTACGAAAGGGGAGATGAACTAACTTCTTTCAAAAGAAAGATGAAACATTGCACAATGCATGAAAATTTATTGGCATAGATCCAATTATAGCTTGGGACTATATCCATCAGCTCTATAGGCTTCTCCTCAAGGGTGACATGTCTACACCGATCAGTTCTGTCCAAAATTGTCTCCATACCAATAGCAGATTGTTTCAAATGGTCATGGTGCTTCGATCAAGTTGACCGTCTCAATCCAAGTGGGACTAATGCCAATCACAAGGTGATGACTAGTGAAAGCATTTTATTTAAGTTTTGATTTATGTTGCTTGATGCTTATTTTTGTAGTGTTGAACGTTGTTTAAAATTTATTCATGGGAAACCTAAAAATAAAGGTGGGAATCCAGGGAGGCCATTCATTTTAAACCGTTGTTGGGAAATCCTCGAGAATGGTAAGAAATGAAAAAACGGCCCCTCCAATGAATTCCCAAACAAGAGGAAGGCTCCTTCTAGCTCGAAAGGAGATGGTTTTGGGGTTGACACAGATGATGATGGATCAAGGCACCACACTCCTCTTTCATCGATCAAAAGAGGTAGGCCCGATGGAAGGAAGGAAGGAAAGAAGAAGAGGGCGAATGGAGACGAGGGGGTTACAACGAATCATTGTACAACATGATGGAGTTGAGGAAAGATATTGCTATGCAAAAGGAGAGAGTTGAAGAGCAAGGAATTGGAGGAGAGTAAAGGAAGGAGGCGGCCGATGAGACGAGGGGTGCGACCTAGGAGAAGAGGGCATCAACCGAGGAGATGTTTGCCGAGATGGAGGAGAGGAAGGTGGCGGCCAAGGAGATAGCCAAGATGATAGAAAATGAGCAATGATCACAGACCCAAGTGGTCTAGATGGGAAGGGGCAAGTATATCTAGATCTTTGCCATGAGCAAATCTGTAACATCCCAAGTTTGCAATAAAAGAAACAAGAGAGAGTTTCCAAGAATCCAAAAATTAGAGCCAACAAAAATTTTTTCTCATCATATAGGACTATGCATATAGCTCACCTTATTAATTATTTGAGTGTGCCTTTGCCATGATGCTTGCTTATGTGTTTACACTTACTCTAAAACCCTAACCATGATCACTTGATCATCCAAATACAAAGGAAAAGAAATAAGAAGAGAAATTATAAAAATCAATTCAACACCCACATATGGCCTATGCCATTTTTGCAAAACCTTAACCTAGACCATTTTGGTTTGCACCATTGGTTGTAAATGGATACTAAACACTTATTAACACTTTTGGAAACAATCAAACTCAATTCAAATCAAATTTGAATCAAATATGAGCTCACATGTGATTATGGTCATGTGTGACAATTTCAGCATGATACCCACTTTGGGCCCCTGGTTTTTGAAATTTCCTTTCTACACCTGGCCAACTCTTTGCACCTCATCCAAGACAACATCAAGGAGAACAACTTTGCTCAAAACCACAACCCCAAACTCTGTCTCAATTTCAAATTAGAAGTAAGCCAAGTGGAGACTTTGAATCAAATTCAAGATCATATGCAAAATGAGATTTTGCATTTCAATTCCATTTTGATCACCACCACCACCAATATACTCCAAATATTATATGTTTACAACCCACCAAAAAGATTTGCAAAATTCAAAAATTTATTTCTTTCGGGCATTTCATCAAACACCTTGCAGTCAGGGTATCTAATGTTGCCCATGCTGGATTTTGGAGAGGACTTGGTCCAACCCTGGCTCTCCACTGCACCTCTGGAGCTTCCTCTCACCTCCCTGCACCTCTTCCCTCACATGCCCAGCACTGGAGCAAGCTCAACTTGACCAGAACATGGCATGCCGTGGCATGGCATGCCACTCACCTGCTCACTCCCTCTCTGGTCACTTCCAGCAGGCCTCACCATGTCAATCACTCTCCTCTCACTCACCTGAGCCTGACCAGACCAAGCCACGACCAAGGCTCACACCGCAACGGGCAGAATTGCCGTGCCCAGTGGCGCCCAGACACGCCCATGCACGCGCCAGAGCGCGCATGGCATTCACCCTGGGCGCGCCAGAACGTCAGCCGCCCGGAGCCCTCGCGTCACCTCCGCTCTCCATCTCTCGCCAGTAGACGCGCCAGGATACCAGCAAGCTCGCAGACACCCTCGTTTGACCGCAGGAACGCCGTGGCCCTCGTCATCATCGACGCGACGCGCCACGGGCCTGCAAGCTCTTGTCGACATCGCCATCGCTGCAGAGCCCCGTCTTCGCCACGATCACGCGCGTCAGCTTCGCCAGAACACCAGTAACCAGATGCGCCCATGCCTTGCCTCTTCGCAACCTTGGAACGGCGACGACGACGGCGACCCTAGCCATGCTCCACGGCCACCTCCCTCTGCTATAAAAGGGGGACTCCTCCTCTCAAATTGAGCACGCCATCCATTTCCCCTCCTCACCACGACTCTCCTCGACCACTCACCTCCCTCGATTAGCCACATCACCGCGCCAATTGCAAGCTCATCGCCGCCACCAGTAGCCGAAGCTCGCCGGAGAAGGAGGCCGCCCCTGGAGACGCAACTGCTTCCCGGAGCTTCCTCATCTACTCCAACGTTGCGGCGCACCACTCCGACGATCGCCGGAGCTCCGACGGCCGCTCCGACCCCCTACCTCCGCCTCCCGTAAGCTTCCATCTCGCCGGAGACGACGACCCCTCTGGGCCATCGATCCATCGTCTAATCGCACGGCCGATATTCCCCGTACCGATTCGCTAGTGATAGCCCACAGACAGGTGGTCCCCACCTTGTCAGCTGACCCGCTGCGAAGCTGGGCCGGCCCATCTCTCTCTCGCACTGCACAGCCCGTTTATTTCCCGCCAGCCCACGTTTCAAATTTAAAAATCCAGAATAGAGAAATATAACAATCTGATGTTAACTTTGAAATTTAATAGGGACAAATCTACTTGGCCAAATTTTACAAATTTTATATCTTTGGAAAGCATAGGATTTTATCTACACAATGCCACTGGATTGAACCCTAGATCTATTATAGAATTAAAGTAGGAAAATAAACAATACAGTCACTTTTCTGCCTTAGAATAATTATTAAAAATCAACCACAAATGATTTTAAGTTAATTCCAACTCCTATAAATCACATTACACTTGTACTAATTGCTTCTGCAAAAGTATGCCATGCTTACTTTGAATGATCATGGCCTAGTTTAATTAAAGGACTATATGGCTACTTCTAGTCAAAGATATTGTCCAAAACTATTAATAAATCTCATGGGAGATTCTCTCTCATTTAAATCTTGTCACCAACAATTCAAAATGAGGTAGAGACTCTGGTCATCTAGGTCTCATATGATTTGTTGATGATATTAAATCTTTACCATGCTAGGATTAAATGGTATGAGGTGCTCACCTCATTTAAATCATTTTCTTAAATGATAAGTGTGAAGAGGTTGACTTTGGTCAACCTAGGTAAAAAAAAACACATATTATTCAGGAGAGAAATTAAATATTAAGAAGATAATGAGAGGAAATTATTTCTCTAAGTAATTAAAATTAACACCTAAGTTAGTATGAGAGGAAATTATTTTTCTTAAATAAGAAAACACATCCACCAACTTAATAGTAATGTGTGATGCTAGTTTAAGTTGTGTGAATCATGTGTGTGCTTAGTTTAGTAAATAAGTTTGGTATGATGATTGTGTACCCCGTATTCGTATTTTAGACGCTAGTACCGAGGAGTATCAAGAGGAGGAGGAGGTCTACTTCCAAGGAGAAGAGGACTTGGTCCAACCCTGGCTCTCAACTGCACCTCTGGAGCTTCCTCTCACCTCCCTGCACCTCTTCCCTCACCTGCCCAGCACTGGAGCAAGCCCAACTTGACCAGAACATGCCATGCCGTGGCATGGCATGCCACTCACCTGCTCACTCCCTCTCTGGTCACTTCCAGCAGGCCTCACCATGTCAATCACTCTCCTCTCACTCACCTGAGCCTGACCAGACCAAGCCACGACCAAGGCTCACACCGCAACGGGCAGAATCGCCGTGCCCAGTGGCGCCCAGACACGCCCATGCACGCGCCAGAGCGCGCATGGCATTCACCCTGGGCGCGCCAGAACGTCAGCCGCCCGGAGCCCTCGCGTCACCTACGCTCTCCATCTCTCGCCAGTAGACGCGCCAGGATACCAGCAAGCTCGCAGACACCCTCGTTTGACCGCAGGAACGCCGTGGCCCTCGTCATCATCGACGCGACGCGCCACGGGCCTGCAAGCTCTTGTCGACCTCGCCATCGCTGCAGAGCCCCGTCTTCTCCACGATCACGCGCGTTAGCTTCGCCAGAACACCAGTAACCAGATGCGCCCATGCCTTGCCTCTTCGCAACCTTGGAACGGCGACGACGACGGCGACCCTAGCCATGCTCCACGGCCACCTCCCTATGCTATAAAAGGGGGACTCCTCCTCTCAAATTGAGCACGCCATCCACTTCCCCTCCTCACCACGACTCTCCTCGACCACTCACCTCCCTCGATTAGCCACAACACCGCGCCAATTGCAAGCTCATCGCCGCCACCAGTAGCCGAAGCTCGCCGGAGAAGGAGGCCGCCCCTGGAGACGCAACTGCTTCCCGGAGCTTCCTCATCTACTCCAACGTTGCGGCGCACCACTCCGACGATCGCCGGAGCTCCGACGGCCGCTCCGACCCCCTAGCTCCGCCTCCCGTAAGCTTCCATCTCGCCGGAGACGACGACCCCTCTGGGCCGTCGATCCATCGTCTAATCGCACGGCCGATATTCCCCGTACCGATTCGCTAGTGATAGCCCACAGACAGGTGGTCCCCACCTTGTCAGCTGGCCCGCTGCGAAGCTGGGCCGGCCCATCTCTCTCTCGCACTGCACAGCCCGTTTATTTCCCGCCAGCCCACGTTTCAAATTTAAAAATCCAGAATAGAGAAATATAACAATCTGATGTTAACTTTGAAATTTAATATGGACGAATCTACTTGGCCAAATTTTACAAATTTTATATCTTTGGAAAGCTTAGGATTTTATCTACACAATGCCACTGGAATGAACCCTAGATCTATTATAGAATTAAAGTAGGAAAATAAACAAGACAGGGACTTTTCTGCATTAGAATAATTATTAAAAATCAACCACAAATGCTTTTAAGTTAATTCCAACTCCTATAAATCACATTACACTTGTACTAATTGCTTCTGCAAAAATATGCCATGCTTACTTTGAATGATCATGGCCTAGTTTAATTAAAGGACTATATGGCTACTTCTAGTCAAAGATATTGTCCAAAACTATTAATAAATCTTATGGGTAATTTTCTCTCATTTAAATCTTGTCACCAACAATTCAAAATGAGGTAGAGACTCTGGTCATCTAGGTCTCATATGATTTGTTGATGATATTAAATCTTTACCATGCTAGGATTAAATGGTATGAGGTGCTCACCTCATTTAAATCATTTTCTTAAATGATAAGTGTGAAGAGGTTGACTTTGGTCAACCTAGGTCACATATTATTCATGAGAGAAATTAAATATTAAGAAGATAATGAGAGGAAATTATTTCTCTAAGTAATTAAAATTAACACCTAAGTTAGTATGAGAGGAAATTATTTTTCTTAAATAAGAAAACACATCCACCAACTTAATAGTAATGTGTGATGCTAGTTTAAGTTGTGTGAATCATGTGTGTGCTTAGTTTAGTAAATAAGTTTGGTATGATGATTGTGTACCCCGTATTCGTATTTTAGACGCTAGTACCGAGGAGTATCAAGAGGAGGAGGAGGTCTACTTCCAAGGAGAAGAAGACCACTTTGACCAATTCCCCAACCAAGGCAAGATAATACTCTTGCAAAGTGCAAAGCTCACCATGAGCAATGCATTACCCCATTTACTTTATGTTCATGATCCTACTTCCCAGTTTTACTTTACAAGCTTTATTTATTTTTGTTTTATCAAAGTACTTTTTGATTCATGATTTACTTGGTTAATATTGGATTAGTACAAGAGTATCAAAGTTAGCCTAGAAGCAAAGCAAAGTACTTAGCACCCCTCATACCTAGATGCTAGTGCTAAATTAAAAATGACTACTCTAGATGGGAACATGTGTTGGTGAAATAATGATGTTGAAAACCTTGGAATGATGAGTCATTTCCATTGAAAGATTTTGAAGGTGAATATGACATGAATTTGACTTGGTGAAATGGCTAAAAACTGATGATTGAGTTGGATGGGATACCATTCCAATTTTTGAGTACCCCCACAATACCTGATTATGGGTAAGGCTTAGCTGGAAATTTATGTGTCTTAGTATGGGTTCCCTCTGAACAAGCGTCATAGAGGTTATGCCGAGGCTGCCTCCGTTGAAAGGGAAATGACGTGAATTGAGGTGAATTGTACGGCCAAGCCCTGTGCAGTTCCCGGGTTAGCAGTTGGTTTTCACCGGGAGGCCAAGCTCATGGGGAGAGGTGCCTATACTAGGGTGGGTAAGTGAAAGGTTAACGGTTGATGGTCCGCGTACTGAGTTACGATTATTCGGGGTTTATCCCTGATGGATGTAATCAAATGTTGTGGCACAAGTGTGCAACCTCTGCAGAGTGTAAACCTATTCGAATAGCCGCGTCCGCGGTCATGGACAGTTGGAAAGGCCATACTGTTTCCGTCATCAGAATTTATATCTTTGTGACTTATGAATTTGAAGTTGAACGGTGACTTTGAAATTGAATCGCAACAGAGTTGTGGGAATGACACTAATGTTCCCACTTGAGTTAGTTAACACCTGAGGAGTTGTTTACTAAAATGTTTCTAAACTAAAATTGGCTTTATGCAAATAACCTTAGAGCTTAGAACACTCTCAATAGCAATGTTAGTACTTACATTAGTATTAGATTGCGAGTACTTAAAGTACTCACGGCTTTGTCCCTGGCTATTCAAATGGCCAGACTATGAAGCCGAGCAGCAGTACGAGGATGACGATCAGCAGGATGTCTACCACAACTAGGAGCTTCTAACGTCAAGCGTTGGCCTGTGGACTAGAGAGTCCATTTATCTTTACGCTTCCGCTATGAACTTATGTTTGTTCGTTGATCAATAGATCAACTATTCGTGTAATATGGATCATGTGATTCCAATTTGTAAGACATTATGGTTTGTAATGAATGATGACTGTGATACTTAACTATTATGCCTCGCAACAACAATATTCCTGGGATTGCGATGTATGACATAATAGGCATTCAGACTTAAAAATCCGGGTGTTGACAAATTGGTATCAGATCCATTGTTTGACCTTAGGAGACCCTAGTTAGAAATGGACGTTCTGAAAAATTTAGTTTCAAAAACAAATGAAGTATTTCTGAAAAACTTAGTCTTTGTCTTCTCCTTGAGTTCTTTGGAAAAAGAAGAAGTCATGCTCTTCCTTAAAAATGTACCTAAAAGTTTGCCACACTTGTTCACCTCTCTAACTTAAATCCTTCACTTCACTTTCAGATGGAGCCCGTGAACACGAAGTTTTACCAGCTCGGGAATGGGGGAAGCTTGATCTTCGAGCACGACCTCAACGCCCTTTCCGATCATCTTGATCGCCCGCACCCGGAGTTCCACGGAGTTCAGGTCACGGACCAGCCAGGAGGCGAGTTGTAGTGGATCATCACCGCTGACTTGAGGGGCAAGATGGAGCCTCCCACTTCTGAGAGGATCCTCTTCTCCTTCAGGGAGAGCAACTGGCTGGACGGACTTGCTCGCGCCCTTCAGGAGGGCCTCGCACGCTTGAGCGGGATTAGCGGGGAGGCACTCAAGGACCCTCGCTTTTCTCACCTCGCGAGGCGTAACTCTGCTGGAGAGCCCATGGACATGCCGCCCCACCCGGAGCTGAAGCACCATGTGGAGCATCTCGACTTCATCCTGTACCACACTCAGCAGGATCTCGACCACGCCCGTGAGTACGCCAACCAGACACACGCCCACATCATCGAGCAGGGGGAAGCCATCAAGCTGCTCGCCAGGGACCGCAGGACTCTCCGCCTGCAGCGGACAAAGAAGGATGCCACCATCACTCGCCTCTGCGAGAAGATAGCAGCACTTGAGGCCACCGTTGATGACCCACAAGTATAGGGGATCGCAGCAGTCTTCGCGGGTAGTATAACCCAATTTATTGATTCGACACAAGGGGAGACAAAGAATACTTGGAGGCCTTAACAGCGGAGTTGTCAATTCAGCTGCACCTGGAAACAGACTTGCTCGCAAGAGTTTATCAGTAGTAACAGTTTTATAGCAGTAGCAGTAGTGAAATAACAGCAGCAGAGTAACAGAGACAGCAGTAGTGATTATAGTAAACAACAGGATTAAAATACTGTAGGCACGGGGACGGATGACGGGCGTTGCATGGATGAGAGAAACTCATGTAACAATCATAGCAGGGCATTTGCAGATAATAATAAAACGGTGTCCAAGTACAAAGTAATCAATAGGCATGTGTTCCAATTATAGTCGTACGTGCTCGCAATGAGAAACTTGCACAACATCTTTTGTCCTACCAGCCGGTGGCAGCCGGGCCTCAAGGGAATCTACTGGATATTAAGGTACTCCTTTTAATAGAGTACCGGAGCAAAGCATTAACACTCCGTGAACACATGTGATCCTCACATCACTACCATCCCCTCCGGTTGTCCCGATTCTTGTCACTTCGGGGCCATTGGTTCCGGACAGCGACATGTGTATACAACTTGCAGGTAAGATCATAAAACAATGAATATCATGATGAAACAATAACATGTTCAGATCTGAGATCATGGCACTCGGGCCCTAGTGACAAGCATTAAGCATAACAAGTTGCAACAATATCATCAAAGTACCAAATACGGACACTAGGCACTATGCCCTAACAATCTTATGCTATTACATGACCAATCTCATCCAATCCCTACCATCCCCTTTGGCCTACAGCGGGGGAATTACTCACACATGGATGGGGGAAGCATGGCTGGTTGATGGAGAGGCGTCGGTGGTGATGATGGCAATGATCTCCTCCAATTCCCCGTCCCGGCGGAGTGCCAGAACGGAGACTTCTGGCTCCCGAGACGGAGTTTCGCGATGTGGCGGCGTTCTGGAGGCTTTCTGGCGACTTCGACTTCTCCCCGTGCGTTTTTAGGTCGAAGGCAATATATAGTCCGAAGGAGGGCGTCGGAGGCTGGCCGAGGGGGCCACACCACAGGGCCGCACGGGCCCCCCTGGGCCGCGCCGCCTTATGGTGTGGGGCCCTCGGGCCTCCACCTGACTTGTCCTTCTGGCTCCGTCAGTATTCTGTGAAAATAGGGCCTTCTGCATAAATTCCGAGGATTTTCCTGAAAGTTGGATTTCTGCACAAAAACGAGACACCAGAGCAATTCTGCTGAAAATAGCGTTAGTCCGTGTTAGTTGCATCCAAAATACACAAATTAGAGGCAAAACAATAGCAAAAGTGTTCGGGAAAGTAGATACGTTTTGGACGTATCAACTCCCCCCAAGCTTAGCTTATTGCTTGTCCTCAAGCAATTCAGTTAACAACTGAGCGATAAAAGAACTTTCACGAACACATTTGCTCATATGATGTATATATCCTCATGCTATGGCTAACACTTAGGCAGTTCATAATGAGATGCATACAAATAAGATCATCTAACAGCTATGTCAATCATGGAGAGGTACCAACAATTAATAATAAGCATCATGAATCATGTCTATAAGCAGGATTGCAATGTTCATAAGAGAGTATGATAAAGTGGTATCTCGCTTGCCCGTATTTGATCGGCAAAACATAAATGCCCAGGCACCTCTGAAGTTCATAGAAAGACTAGAAGTAGTGATTGTCAAAGATAAAAGCATCAAGTTATACCACAATCAATCATATTTTGAGAGAAGCATATTATACTAAGAATGACAGTTGTGCTCTCAAGATAGTGCTCAAAGAAAGAATGGAGACACAACACAAAAGTAAAAGATTGACCCTTCGCAGAGGGAAGCAGGGATTAACATGCGCTAGAGCTTTTCATTTTTAAAACAGGAGTAAAATTATTTTGAGAGGTGTTTGTTGTTGCCAACGAATGGTAATGGGTACACCAACTACCTCGCCAACCGGACTCCCAAGAGCGGCTCCCATGAATTATTTTTATGTTTATGTGGCACTCCTTCCAACCTTCTTTCACAAACCATGGCTAACCGAATCCTCGGGTGCCTGCCAACAATCACATACCATGAAGGAGTGCCTTTTTTATTTTTGTTTTATTATGATGACACTCCCCCCAACCTTTGCTTACACAAGCCATGGCTAACCGAAGCCTTCGGGTGCCGTCCAATGATCACATACCATGGAGGAGTGTCTATTTAAGTTAATTAATTTGGGACTGGGAACCCCATTGCCAGCTCTTTTTGCAAAATTATTGGATAAGCGGATGTGCCACTAGTCCATAATGAATGTCCGTCAAAAGTAAATGACAAGGTTGAAAGTTAAACACCACATACTTCCTCATGAGCTATGAAACATTAACACAAATTGAGAAGCATTTTGAAGGTTTTCAAGGTAGCGCATGAGAATTTACTTGGAATGGTTTGAAATGCCATGCATAGGTATTTATGGTGGACACTTTGGAACAACTTGGTTTTCAGGTGTTTGGAAGCACGAGCAGCGTTCCCGCTCAGTACAAGTGAAGGCTAGCAAAAGACTAGGGAGCGACAAATCAAGAGAGCAGTAACTGTCATAATCATGCTTGCGGCAAAATAAATTAACGGAGGCATAAAAGTGATACAAGAACTCTGAAGCAATATAAATCATTGAGGCTTAATTGAATTTTATTCAGTCATATGCATGCGTGAGCATGTGCCAAGTCGATATAAATGAATTATTCAGAGGAGGATACCACAATGCCATACTTACTTATGAATAAAACAATGCAAGCAAACATCCATGACATGCTACTCATATTAATAAATTGGAGCTAAACATGAGAGATCATGAACTACTAGACTTTCTCAAATGACATATACCTCACATGAACCAACTAAGCATGCTCACATGGATGAGTATATGTACAAAAATGAAAACAAATAGAGTTCATACCAGCCTCTCACCACAATCCAATTGTCGTAGATCGTCATTATTGCCTTTCACTTGTGTAGCTTGGATAATATGAAATGAAAACCACGCTCCAGCCACCGAAGACCATTGAACTCATGATGAACTTTACAAACCAAAGAAGAACAGCAAATATTTTTGGTGTTTTCGAATTAGAAACAAGAACAAAAGGAAACAAGCAAACAAAGCAAAATCTTTTTGGGTTTTCTTATAGCAAACTAGCAATACCAAATAAAGCGAAACAAATGCAAGAAACCAAAGCAAACAAATGATGAAGAGAAACAACAGAAATATTTTTGGTATTTTTGTGTTTTAGGAAAGAAACAAAGGAAAAACAAGAAATGGCAAACTAGAAGACTCACATAAACACAAAGCAGCAGAAATTCGTCAAACTTGACAGCAGTACAGTACTCGATTTTTAATAAGTTCTTCCACTGCTCAAATCGAAAAGTGTTCAACTAATGAAAGTTAGATAACAACCTGGGGAACATGCACAAAAATTGGCTTTGCAAAATACTGTTCTGGCTATTTTTGAGAATTGTTTCGGTAACAGTCCAAAATCTGTTTTCAGGCAGCACTTCCCCAAATATCATCTCCCTCTCTTTAGAAAACCACTCAAACAAACTAAACAAGTATATACAAGTATCCAGCAATCATAATATGCAAAGAATGAGTGATGCCAGTATACCTCCCCCCAAGTTTAGGCTTTTGTCCTAAGTGGAGTTCAATCCCATCGAGGCCATGAGGTAGCATCTCCGTAGTACGACGAAGATGGATCATATTCCGGGTATGTGCTAGAGAAAGCACCCGGATACGTGACGGTGTAGTCGTAGGAGGGCTCGGCGTCCTCTGAGTCATGCTGCTGGTGGAAGTCTTGTATCTTCATATTTTCCTCCACCTCCTCCTTAGTGCGCGACCATGGTTGCCTGTCAATACTGAACAAACCTGGCTGGGGAAAAGGAATTTCCTTCTCATCCCCGTCAGCAAACAACATTCTATAGACCATATTATCTAAAGTGGAATCAGCGGTAACAAAATGATGGCTTTTCATAGCAGCAATATCAAGTCTCCTAGGGGTTAATGGCACATCATTAGAATCAAGAGGAAGTCTCAAATGTGTTAAAATACGCAATGCAATAGTTCCTCCAAAAATAGGCCCCCTGTTAGACAGGCGGCGAGCAATAAGGGAACCAAGATGATATGATGTCTGTCCAGTAAGTGCAGCATTCAAGAAAGCAAGATGGTAGCTAGAAATATTGCTAGTGTTCTCCCTACCAAGAATGCTAGTAGCAATGTAATAGGCAAAATACTTAATGGCGGGGAGTTGGATGTTCCTTATCTTGCCACGCTGAATGGTGCGACAATCATCATCGGTGATCCCTCGATAGAGCTCCAACAGGTCCCGGGGGTTGTCATCAATCCTCCTTGCTGTACCTACAGGGGCAATATCCAATGCACGACAAAATTATTCCAACTCCATTGTAATAGGATTACCATAAATCTTGAATGCAACTGTCGGCCCATATTGCTTGTTGTGGAACTTGAAGCTCTCGACGAAGATTTTGGTGAGCATGTAGTATTGCTCCCTTTCATCTCCCACATAGGAGGCTAAGCCCGCCCTATTAACAAGGGTGAAGAAATCCTCCAATATCCCTGCATTTCTCAGAAAATCATAGCATGGGAAAGACGAATCATTAGGAGCCCCATTGTCCTCTTCGGGCGCGAAGCTAGGCGCGATGATATCCTCATTGTACGATCGCCTAAGTCGGGTGGCGGTCCTAGAAGGCCTCCCGGTGCTGGTAGTTCCCCTCTGAAACAATTCTCCAAAGTTGAACTTCTTCATCTTCCTTTTCTGAAATTTTTCAACAAACAATATAAAATTTGATTTGGTGACATATAATCAAGGGGAACTACTATAGGAACTTGCTAGAATACTAATCATGCATCAAAACTAGTTTATACAACTTAGAACAAGCATGCAAGCTCACTAAACATGTTACCTACTGCAGCAAAATATTCAAGATATACTCAACCAAACAAAATTCTACTTGGATAGGCGGAGGAGTCACATACCGGAGAGCAAATGTGCCAAATTTCAGACAGAAATCTGGGCTGAGCAAAGAGATCGAAAAATCCTGAGCTCTTGAGCAAAAACGCGAGTGAGAGAAAGCTGGTTCGAGTTTTTTCGGGAGAGAGAAGAGTCTGGGAGGAAGAGATGAAGTAGTGGGGCAAGGAGGGGCCCACACCATAGGGTGGCGCGCCCCCCTCCTTGGCCGCGCCGGCTGGTGGTGTGGCACCCTGGGGTGCCCCACAGGTCATCCTCTGGTGCTCCCAGGTGCCTCTTCGAAAAATAGGACCAACGGTATAATTTTTGTGAATTTTTGAAAACTTTGAAAAATGCACATTTCTGGGTATTAAGTTTATTATTACTGGCCAGGAAATTTTTTGAAATCTCTAATTAACTAAGGAACTTTGCAAATCAAAAGTGCTACAGCAAGTAAGACAAGTGGAGGAAGAAAGAGATGTTGTTTACCTCCCCTATGCATATAAAAGGTATTCGTTAACAAGGTTGATCAAGTCTTGCCACCGAATAATTTTTACATAGCATAAGAAGAAATAAACCTCAAATCAATCATGTTACCTTGAATTGTATCGATATGGATCCAATCATAAGATTTTGATAACCTTCTTTAGGCTCATATATAGGACAATCAATAGTTCCAATTTTGATAGTTCTCACATTAGAAATAGTATTGACTCCACATACTTTATCAATCCTCTTGGGGAAATAGACGGTGTGCTCCTTATCATCAACATTGAAAGTAACCTTCCCTTTATTGCAATCAATAACAGCTCCTGCAGTGTTAAGAAAAGGTCTCCCAAGAATAATAGACATATTATCATCTTCAGGCATTTCCAACACAACAAAATCAGTTAATATCAAGCAGTTATTAGTAACTTGAACAGGAACATCCTCACATATACCAACAGGAATAGCAGTAGATTTATCAGCCATTTGCAAAGATATATCAGTAGGTATCAACTTATCTAAATAAAGTCTCTTATAAAGAGAAAAAGGCATAACACTAACACCGACTCCCAAATCACATAGAGCAGTTTTAACATAATTATTCTTAATAGAACAAGGAATAGTAGGTATACCTGGGTCGCCCAACTTCTTTGGCACTTTGCCATTGAAAGAGTAATTAGCAAGCATAGTGGAAATCTCCTCATTGGGGATTTTCCTTTTGTTAGTAACAATATCTTTCATATACTTTGAATAAGGAGGCAATTTAATAGCATCAGTCAAAGGGATTTGCAAGAATAAAGGTTTCATCCAATCGCAAAATTTATTATAGTGTTCTTCTTCCTTTGATTTTAGTTTCTTAGCAGGAAAAGGCATTTGCTTTTGTACCCAAGGTTCTCTTTCATTACCATGTTTCTTATAAGTAAAGTCTTCTTTAGTATACTTTTTTATTTTTAGCATGCTTTTCAGGTTCATCTTCTACCTCTTCTTTATCAGAAGCATCATTCTTATCATTATCATTATCATGTTCATTACCACTTTCAGTTTCAGCATCAGAAATAGAAATACTATTAGGATCATTAGCAGGTTCAGAGGATTCTACAACATTTTTATGTCTCTTCTTCTTTTTCTTCTTAGAAAGAGCACTAGGTTCAATGCGTTGAGAATCTTGTTCAATTCTTTTGGGATGCCCTTCAGGATATAGAGGATCCTGGGTAGAGACACCACCTCTAGTTGTTACTTCATAAGCATGTTTCTCTTTAGAATTATTATTTAGCAAGTCATTTTGCACTTTAGTGAGTTGATCAATTTGAGTTTGAATCATTTGAAAATGTTTAACAAGCATCTTAACATCATTGGAGGTTCTCTCCACAATATCATGCAAATTGCTAATAGCTTGAGAATTTTCCATTAGATGATTCTCTACTCTCATATTAAAATTTTCTTGCTTAACAATATAATTATCAAACTCATCTAAGCATTGCGCAGGAGGTTTTGAATACGGAATATCTTCCCTAGTAAAGCGTTGAAGGGAGTTTACCTCAATCATGGGTGAAGGGGGAATTATCTCACATATATCCTCTATGGGAGGTAGATTCTTCACTTCTTCGGATTTAATACCTTTCTCCTTGAGAGACTTCTTAGCTTCCCTCATATCTTCATCATTCAATTCAATTAAAACCCTCTTCTTCAATATTGGCGTTGGAGTTGGTTCAGGTGTATTCCAATCATCATGATTCCGGCTTATTTTAGCCAATAATTCTTCAGCTTCGTCTGGAGTTCTTTTCCTGAAAACACAACCAGCACAACTATCCAAATATGCTCTAGATTCAATGGTTAGTCCACTATAAAATATATCAAGTAGATCATTCTTTTCTAAATCATGTCCAGGTCGAGCTCTGATAAGAGAACAAAATCTTGCCCATGCCGCAGGCAATTTCTCTTCATCTCCCTGGTCAAACCTATAAATTTTCTGTAGAGCAATATGTTGAGCACTAGCAGGAAAGTATTTTCGAAAGAAAACATCACGCAAATCAGCTGGACTTTTAATAGAACCAGGAGACAAATTATTATACCAAGCTTTAGCATCATCCTTTAATGAGAAAGGAAAATTTTTAATGACAAAGTAGGTACGCATCTTGTCATCATCAGAGAACAAGCTACTCATAGAAGAAAGTTCATTCATGTGTTCTACAGCACTTTCTTTTTCAGTACCACAAAAGGGTGCTTTCTCTACAATAGCTATATGAGATAGATCAAGAGAAAAATCATAATCTTTATCCTTAATGCATATAGGAGATGTGGCAAATTCAGGATCAGGAGATAGCTTATGTCTAACAGTATATTGTGTAAGAAACTTTTTAATGTTTCTTGCATCAGCAGTAGCATTGCATCTATTAATAAGATCATCATTAAGCTCCACATAATCTTCATCAGGATCATCACTAGAATAATCAAGTTCAGGTGAACTAACAGGTGTAGTGGCATTTTCATTAGGAGTTTCAGCATTTTCAATTTGT
Organism: Lolium perenne; assembly: GCF_019359855.2. Classification (NCBI taxonomy): domain Eukaryota; kingdom Viridiplantae; phylum Streptophyta; class Magnoliopsida; order Poales; family Poaceae; genus Lolium; species Lolium perenne. The sequence goes on from NC_067250.2 coordinate 129,754,518, forward strand.
CTAGACCTAGCAATTGTAGCATCTAGAAAGGATCCCAGTGAACCACTATCATCAAGCACAGCAGAAACATTATCAATATTATGAGAGTTTTCAGATTCAGCAGACGTACCAGCTTGTGGCGGTGAAACAAGTTGACTTATCACAGATGGTGAATCAAGTGTAGCAGAGGTACTCAGAGTTGTACCTTTTCCTGTAGTGGATGGTAATATGGCGACTTTAGAATCGCGAGCTTTACCCATGATGGAGAATTTGCAGCGAACAATATCAATCCAAGTGAACTTCCAAATAAAGCTATGCTCCCCGGCAACGGCGCCAGAAAACAGTCTTGATGACCCACAAGTATAGGGGATCGCAGCAGTCTTCGCGGGTAGTATAACCCAATTTATTGATTCGACACAAGGGGAGACAAAGAATACTTGGAGGCCTTAACAGCGGAGTTGTCAATTCAGCTGCACCTGGAAACAGACTTGCTCGCAAGAGTTTATCAGTAGTAACAGTTTTATAGCAGTAGCAGTAGTGAAATAACAGCAGCAGAGTAACAGAGACAACATTAGTGATTATAGTAAACAGCAGGATTAAAATACTGTAGGCACGGGGACGGATGACGGGCGTTGCATGGATGAGAGAAACTCATGTAACAATCATAGCAGGGCATTTGCAGATAATAATAAAACGGTGTCCAAGTACAAAGTAATCAATAGGCATGTGTTCCAATTATAGTCGTACGTGCTCGCAATGAGAAACTTGCACAACATCTTTTGTCCTACCAGCCGGTGGCAGCCGGGCCTCAAGGGAATCTACTGGATATTAAGGTACTCCTTTTAATAGAGTACCGGAGCAAAGCATTAACACTCCGTGAACACATGTGATCCTCACATCACTACCATCCCCTCCGGTTGTCCCGATTCTTGTCACTTCGGGGCCATTGGTTCCGGACAGCGACATGTGTATACAACTTGCAGGTAAGATCATAAAACAATGAATATCATGATGAAACAATAACATGTTCAGATCTGAGATCATGGCACTCGGGCCCTAGTGACAAGCATTAAGCATAACAAGTTGCAACAATATCATCAAAGTACCAAATACGGACACTAGGCACTATGCCCTAACAATCTTATGCTATTACATGACCAATATCATCCAATCCCTACCATCCCCTTCAGCCTACAGCGGGGGAATTACTCACACATGGATGGGGGAAGCATGGCTGGTTGATGGAGAGGCGTCGGTGGTGATGATGGCGATGATATCCTCCAATTCCCCGTCCCGGCGGAGTGCCAGAACGGAGACTTCTGGCTCCCGAGACGGAGTTTCGCGATGTGGCGGCGTTCTGGAGGCTTTCTGGCGACTTCGACTTCTCCCCGTGCATTTTTAGGTCGAAGGCAATATATAGTCCGAAGGAGGTCATCGGAGGCCGGCCGAGGGGGCCACACCACAGGGCCGCGCGGCCCCCCCCTGGGCCGCGCCGCCTTATGGTGTGGGGCCCTCGGGCCTCCACCTGACTTGTCCTTCTGGCTCCGTCAGTATTCTGTGAAAATATGGCCTTCTGCATAAATTCTGAGGATTTTCCTGAAAGTTGGATTTCTGCACAAAAACGAGACACCAGAGCAATTCTGCTGAAAACAGCGTTAGTCCGTGTTAGTTGCATCCAAAATACACAAATTAGAGGCAAAACAATAGCAAAAGTGTTCGGGAAAGTAGATACGTTTTGGACGTATCAACCGTCAAGAACCAGGAGGAGCAGATGAAGAAGATGGAGAAGACATTCAGGGAGGAAGCGCCTTCCTGAGTGACGACGACGACTTCGAGGAGGATGAGAACACCGAGGAGGAAGACTACGAGTTCCTGGATGCCGGAGAGGATGACCACGTTGCCATAGATGTGGATGGAGAGTAGTTTCACTTGTGCACTACCGTAGGTGTGAGTTGTATCCCGCCCCATGTATCGTAGCTTGAAGAAGAAGGGTTCTTAAAACCCTTAGTGTGTTAGCTTGTAATGTGTGTTGTTTGTCATGAATGAATGTATGTTTGTGTCATCATGAAAAGACTTCAAGTTTTAAACTTTTGAACTTAAACACAAAACAAGCCATAGAGAATTTCCCTCTTATCTCATGATCTATCTCAATGCTCAGATGGCCCCTCCAACTCGCAACACGAATCAAGACGCTATGATGCAGATGTTGCAAGTTATGCTGGAAGGTAGAGAAGCAGAAAGAGCTGAAAGGCAAGCCAACATTGCAGCACTTCAATAGCTTGCCAACAACAATCAAGGCCATCATGACCACCCATGATCAAAGCTCAAGAACTTCCAGAATACAAACCCGCCAGTTTTCAGCAAGACTGAGGAACCACTTGATGCAGATGATTGGATCCAAAATATGGAGAACAATCTAGAAGTAGCTGGAGTTGAGGAAAATGAGAAAGTGCTGTTTGCCACGCACTACTTAGCAGGACCAGCAAGAGCTTGGTGGACAAGCACCCGTGCCATGTACGCGGGACAGTTCATGACTTGGACTGATTTCAAGCTCAAGTTCAGCAAGTATCATGTGCCCCCGGGTCTGATAAAGAAGATGAGAGATGAATTCCGTGAACTGAAGCAAGGCCGGATGTCCGTGGTGGAATACCGCGACAAGTTTCTAACGCTGTCAAGGTACACCCCGGATGAGAATGATACTACTGAGAAGAGGAAGGAAAGGTTTCTGAACGGACTGCATGATGAGATGCAGACTGTGTTGATCAACATCCCCTTCGCCGACCTCGAAGCCCTTGTTGACTCCGCCATCCAAATGGAGGGCAAACTACACCAAGCCAGCGAGAACCGCAAGCGCCGCATGATGAACCAGAGTGGGCCCAGCAATGCCCCTAGGTATCGCCCCAACTCAGGCGGAGGCTTCACCTCCAGGAACAACAAGCCCAATGCATAGATGTCACGTCCGGGTTATCAGGACCGGAGTGGAGGAAACCCCAGGCCAGGAGGCCATTACAACAACAATAGCAACAACAACAACAACAACAACAACTTCAACCGCGCTCCGCCGAGAGCCCCCAACAACAACAACAACAGCAACACCAACACTGCACCAAGGACTGGGAGCAACGCCATCCCCGTTGCGACCAAGGACAAGGCCACCATCACTTGCTATGAGTGTGGTGTAGTGGGACATTACTCCAACGAGTGTCCCAAGAGGCTCGCCAAGCTCGCAGGCAACACCGCAGCACCAGCTCAGCAGCAACGCTGTGTCTCCACCGGCAAGAAGTTTGCCCCCAACAACCCAAACAACCGTGGAGGTCGCCTCTTCCACATGAACGCCGAGGAAGCCCAGGAAGCACCTGACGTGGTGCTGGGTATGTTCTCTGTTAACTCAATCCCAGCAAGAGTGTTGTTTGATTCTGGAGCATCGCATTCGTTTGTTACAGAAGATTTTGTGTGCACTAGTAAGATTCAACCAATCAGCTTGAAACATGTCATGATAGTTCAAATACCTGGATCAACAACTAAAGCTAGAAAATTTTGCAAAGATGTACCCATCATAATTCATGAAATAGATTTTTATGCAAACTTGATTGTTCTGGGAACAAAAGGATTGGAAGTAGTACTGGGTATGGATTTGATGGCGAAACATCATGGATTGATAGACTGCGCCAAGAAGGCCATCACCATGACTAGTAGCACCGGAATAATAATAGAACATGTGTCTGAGAAACTACCCAGAAATTTCACCTGCAACCAAAGTGTAGCCAAGCCAACTCTGGATCAAATCAGGGTCGTCTGTCGATACCCTGATGTGTTTCCGGATGATCTACCCGGTATGCCCCCTGATCGGGATATCGAGTTCATCATCGAGTTAATCCCTGGGACAGGACCTATAGCCCAGAGAGCCTATAGCATGAACCCCACAGAGCTAGTGGAACTGAAAAAGCAACTGGATGATATGCTGTACAAAGGTCTGATTCGACCAAGTGCGTCGCCTTGGAGATCACCAGTTTTGTTTGTGGATAAGAAGGACGGTGCCACTCGTTCGGTTACGGATTATCGTAAGCTTAACGATGTCACCATCAAGAACAAATACCCCTTGCCAAAGATAGAAGACCTGTTTGATCAGCTGACCGGTGCCCAAGTATTCTCGAAGATTGATCTAAGGACAGGTTACCATCAACTGAAGATCCGAGCAACAGATATTCCTAAGACTGCCTTTACCACCAGATATGGATTGTATGAATACAATGTCATGTCATTTGGATTGACCAATGCCCCCGCTTACTTCATGAATCTCATGAATAAGATCTTTATGGAATTCCTAGATAAGTTTGTCGTTGTCTTCATCGACGACATTCTTATCTACTCCAAATCAGAAGAAGAACATGAGCAACATTTGGAAGTGGTCCTAGAAACCCTGAGGCAGCACCAGTTGTACGCCAAGTTTAGAAAATGCGAGTTTTGGTTGAAGGAAGTAGGATTCCTGGGACACATCTTGTCTGCAGGAGGAATTGCTGTAGATCCCGCTAAAATCAAAACCGTTGAGGAATGGAAAGCCCCAACCACCCAGACTGAAGTCCGGTCATTTCTGGGATTAGCGGGATATTACCGCAGATTCGTAGAAGGATTTTCCAGCATCGCAAGACCAATGACTCAACTGCTGAAGAAGGACAAGAAGTTTTACTGGAATGACAAATGTGAAGAAAGCTTTCAGCAACTCAAGCTCAGATTAACCACAGCCCCAATACTGATCATGCCCGATGTCACCAAGCCATTCGATGTCTATTGTGATGCATCCAAGATTGGTCTTGTATGTGTGTTGATGCAAGTAGGCAAAGTGATATCATACCTATCAAGGCAACTGAAGCAACATGAACAGAACTATCCAACTCATGACTTAGAGTTAGCAGCCGTAGTCTTAGCCCTGAAGGTTTGGCGTCATTACCTCATGGGTAATCGATGCGAGATATATTCAGATCACAAGAGCCTGAAGTACATTTTCACCTAGAAGGAGCTGAACATGAGACAGCGCAGATGGATAGAATTAATCAAGGATTACGACATGGAAATTCACTACCACCCCGGCAAGGCCAATGTGGTAGCGGATGCTTTGAGTAGACTGCCGTGTCAGTTGAACTCCATGATCGCAATAGAACAACCCAGCCTGTATCAAGAGTTTGAACAGTTCAGACTAGAGCTAGTGAGCGAAGGATTCTTAGCCAGCATTGAGATCCAACCCACCTTGATGAGCCAGATAAAAGAAGCCCAGAAGGGAAATGCCAGCATTGACGGAATCAAGAGTCAGATAGCTGCAGGAAAGGCACCGGGATTCACCATAGATGAAGAAGGAGTTCTTTGGTACAACAGACGCCTGTGTGTACCATCAGATTCAGAGTTGAAGCAAGTCATTCTGAAGGAAGCTCACGATACACTGTATTCCATTCACCCCGGAGGAACCAAGATGTACCAAGACCTGAAGGAACAATTCTGGTGGCACGGAATGAAGCGAGAGATAGAAAGCTACATCGCCAAGTGTGATATCTGTCAACGAGTCAAGGCAGAACATCAACGCCCCGCAGGACTGTTGCAACCCTTACAAATCCCTGAGTGGAAATGGGATTCTGTCGGTATGGACTTTATCACAGGATTGCCCAAATCTAGCAGAGGAAATGACTCCATTTGGGTAGTTATTGATAGATTGACCAAAGTTGCACATTTCATCCCCGTCAAGACCACTTACCAAGGCCCAAAGCTAGCTGAGTTATACATCTCCAGGATAGTCAGCCTGCACGGAACCCCGAAGTCAATTGTGTCAGATAGAGGATCTCAATTCACCTCAAGATTCTGGCAGAAAGTGCATGAAGGACTAGGAACCCGTCTGAATTTCAGCACAGCTTGTCACCCGCAGACTGACGGACAGACCGAGAGAGTCAACCAGATACTGGAAGATATGTTGAGAGCCTGTGTGCTAGAGTATGGATCCAAATGGGAAGACTGTCTACCTTACATAGAATTCTCCTACAACAACAGCTATCAAGCCAGCTTACAGATGGCCCCCTTTGAAGCCCTGTACGGAAGGAAGTCCGTACCCCTCTGAACTGGTCGGAAGTCAAAGATAGTCAAGTCTTCGGCCCCGATATTCTCCGAGAAGCTGAAGAGAAGGTGCACAAGATCCGCGAGTACCTCAAGACCGCTCAGTCAAGACAGAAGAGCTACGCCGACAAGAGACGCCGAGAGATGACATTCAAGATCGGAGATTTTGTGTATCTCAAAGTTTCACCCCTCAAAGGAATGCAGAGATTCCAACTCAGAGGAAAGCTCGCTCCCAGATATGTCGGACCATTCAAAGTTCTGAGTCGCCGAGGAGAAGTTTCATATCAGCTTGAACTACCGGAAGAAATGTCCGCCGTGCACAATGTGTTTCACATCTCACTACTTCGGAAGTGCCTCGAAGTAACGGAGAAGACCGAAGTGTTCAAGAACATCGATCACAGAGCCATTGATATCAACAAGGATCTCACATACCATGAAGTGACTATTCACATCCTTGAAGAAGCTTTCAGGACCACCCGCACCAGGAGTATCAAGTTCCTGAAAATACAATGGAGTAATCACACCGAAGAAGAAGCCACTTGGGAACGCGAAGAAGATATGAAGAAGGAATACCCAGATCTCTTTAGTACCTAGTTTTCTTTAGATCTCGGGATGAGATCTTTTGTAAGGGGGAAGGGTGATGGCGTGTAACTCACACGTTCGTTGGGAACCCCAAGAGGAAGGTATGATGCGCACAGCAGCAAGTTTTCCCTCAGAAAGAAACCAAGGTTTATCGAACCAGGAGGAGCCAAGAAGCACGTTGAAGGTTGATGGCGGCGGGATGTAGTGCGGCGCAACACCAGGGATTCCGGCGCCAACGTGGAACCTGCACAACACAACCAAAGTACTTTGCCCCAACGAAACAGTGAGGTTGTCAATCTCACCGGCTTGCTGTAACAAAGGATTAACCGTATTGTGTGGAAGATGATTGTTTGCGTAAAAAACAAGAGAACAAGTATTGCAAGAGATTGTATTTCAAGAAAGAGAATTGGACCGGGGTCCACAGTTCACTAGAGGTGTCTCTCCCATAAGACAAGCAGCATGTTGGGTGAACAAATTACAGTTGGGCAATTGACAAATAAAGAGAGCATGACCATGCACATACATATCATGATGAGTATAGTGAGATTTAATTGGGCATTACGACAAAGTACATAGACCGCCATCCAACTGCATCTATGCCTAAAAAGTCCACCTTCAGGTTATCATCCGAACCCTCCAAAGTATTAAGTTGCAAAGCAACAGACAATTGCATTAAGTATGGTGCGTAATGTAATCAACAACTACATCCTTAGACATAGCATCAATGTTTTATCCCTAGTGGCAACAGCACAACACAACCTTAGAACTTTCTCATCCTTTGTCCTGTGTCAATGCAGGCATGAACCCACTATCGAGCATAAATACTCCCTCTTGGAGTTACAAGCATCTACTTGGCCAGAGCATCTACTAGTAACGGAGAGCATGCAAGATCATAAACAACACATAGATATAACTTTGATAATCAACATAACAAGTATTCTCTATTCATCGGATCCCAACAAACGCAACATATAGAATTACAGATAGATGATCTTGATTATGTTAGGCAGCTCACAAGATCCGACAATGATAGCACAATGGGGAGAAGACAACCATCTAGCTACTGCTATGGACCCATAGTCCAGGGGTAGACTACTCACTCATCACACCGGAGGCGACCATGGCGGTGTAGAGTCCTCCGGGAGATGATTCCCCTCTCCGGCAGGTGCCGGAGGCGATCTCCTGGATCCCCCGAGATGGGATCGGCGGCGGCGGCGTCTCTGGAAGGTTTTCCGTATCGTGGCTCTCGGTACTGGGGGTTTCGCAACGGAGGCTTTTAGTAGGCGGAAGGGCAGGTCAGGAGGCGGCACGAGGGCCCCACACCACAGGGCCGCGCGGCCAGGGGGGCCGCGCCGCCCTAGGGTGTGGCCACCTCGTGGCCCCACTTCGTCTCCTCTTCGGACTTCTGGAAACTTCGTGGCAAAATAGGACCCTGGGCGTTGATTTCGTCCAATTCCGAGAATATTTCGTTACTAGGATTTCTGAAACCAAAAACAGAAAAACAAAGAATCGGCACTTCGGCATCTTGTTAATAGGTTAGTTCCAGAAAATGCACGAATATGACATAAAGTGTGCATAAAACATGTAGATAACATCAATAATGTGGCATGGAACATAAGAAATTATCGATACGTCGGAGACGTATCAGCATCCCCAAGCTTAGTTCTGCTCGTCCCGAGCAGGTAAAACGATAACACAGATAATTTCTGGAGTGACATGCCATCATAATCTTGATCATACTATTTGTAAAGCATATGTAGTGAATGCAGCGATCAAAACAATGTATATGACATGAGTAAACAAGTGAATCATAAAGCAAAGACTTTTCATGAATAGCACTTCAAGACAAGCATTAATAAGTCTTGCATAAGAGTTAACTCATAAAGCAATAATTCAAAGTAAAGGTATTGAAGCAACACAAAAGAAGATTAAGTTTCAGCGGTTGCTTTCAACTTGTAACATGTATATCTCATGGATATTGTCAACATAGAGTAATATAATAAGTGCAATAAGCAAGTATGTAGGAATCAATGCATAGTTCACACAAGTGTTTGCTTCTTGAGGTGGAGAGAAATAGGTGAACTGACTCAACATTGAAAGTAAAAGAATGGTCCTCCATAGAGGAAAAGTATCGATTGCTATATTTGTGCTAGAGCTTTGATTTTGAAAACATGAAACAATTTTGTCAACGGTAGTAATAATGCATATGTATCATGTAAATTATATCTTATAAGTTGCAAGCCTCATGCATAGTGTACTAATAGTGCCCGCACCTTGTCCTAATTAGCTTGGACTACCGGATCATCACAATGCATTGTTTTTACCAAGTGTCACAAAGGGGTACCTCTATGCCGCCTGTACAAAGGTCTAAGGAGAAAGCTCGCATTGGATTTCTCGCTATTGATTATTCTTCAACTTAGACATCCATACCGGGACAACATAGACAACAGATAATGGACTCCTCTTTTATGCATAAGCATATAACAACAATTAATAATTTTCTCATTTGAGATTTGAGGATTGTTGTCCAAAACTGAAACTTCCACCATGGATCATGGCTTTAGTTAGCGGCCCAATGTTCTTCTCTAACATATGCATGCTTAACCATAAGGTGGTAGATCTCTCTTACTTCAGACAAGACGGACATGCATAGCAACTCACATGAAATTCAACAATGAATAGTTGATGGCGTCCCCAGTGAACATGGTTATCGCACAACAAGCAACTTAATAAGAGATAAAGTGCATAATTACATATTCAATACCACAACAGTTTTTAAGCTATTTGTCCCATGAGCTATATATTGCAAAGGTGAATGATGGAATTTTAAAGGTAGCACTCAAGCAATTTACTTTGGAATGGCGGAGAAATACCATGTAGTAGGTAGGTATGGTGGACACAAATGGCATAGTGGTTGGCTCAAGTATTTTGGATGCATGAGAAGTATTCCCTCTCGATACAAGGTTTAGGCTAGCAAGGCTTTTTTTTTTTTGAAACAAACACAAGGATGAACCGGTGCAGCAAAACTCACATAAAAGACATATTGTAAACATTATAAGACTCTACACCGTCTTCCTTGTTGTTCAAACTCAATACTAGAGATTATCTAGACCTTAGAGAAACCAAATATGCAAACCAAATTTTAGCATGCTCTATGTATTTCTTCATTAATGGGTGCAAAGCATATGATGCAAGAGCTTAATCATGAGCACAACAATTGCCAAGTATCACATTACCCAAGACATTTATAGCAATTACTACATGTATCATTTTCCAATTCCAACCATATAACAATTTAACGAAGGAGAAACTTCGCCATGAATACTATGAGTAGAAACCAAGGACATACTTGTCCATATGCTACAGCGGAGCGTGTCTCTCTCCCATAAAGTGAATGCTAGGATCCATTTTATTCAAACAAAACAAAAACAAAAACAAACCGACGCTCCAAGAAAAAGCACATAAGATGTGATGGAATAAAAATATAGTTTCAGGGGAGGAACCTGATAATGTTGTCGATGAAGAAGGGGATGCCTTGGGCATCCCCAAGCTTAGACGCTTGAGTCTTCTTGATATATGCAGGGGTGAACCACCGGGGCATCCCCAAGCTTAGAGCTTTCACTCTCCTTGATCATGTTGCATCATACTCCTCTCTTGATCCTTGAAAACTTCCTCCACACCAAACTCGAAACAACTCATTAGAGGGTTAGTGCACAATATAAATTGACATATTCAGAGGTGACACAATCATTCTTAACACTTCTGGACATTGCATAATGCTACTGGACATTAGTGGATCAAAGAAATTCATCCAACATAGCAAAAGAGGCAATGCGAAATAAAAGGCAGAATCTGTCAAAACAGAACAGTTCGTATTGATGAATTTTAAAATGGCACCAGACTTGCTCAAATGAAAATTCTCAAATTGAATGAAAGTTGCGTACATATCTGAGGATCATGCACGTAAATTGGCATAATTTTCTGAGCTACCTACAGGGAGGTGGACCCAGATTCGTGACAGCAAAGAAATCTGGAACTGTGCAGTAATCCAAATCTAGTACTTACTTTTCTATCAACGGCTTAACTTGGCACAACAAAACACAAAACTAAGATAAGGAGAGGTTGCTACAGTAGTAAACAACTTCCAAGACACAAAATAAAAACAAAGTACTGTAGGTAAAAACATGGGTTGTCTCCCATAAGCGCTTTTCTTTAACGCCTTTCAGCTAGGCGCAGAAAGTGTGTATCAAGTATTATCGAGAGATGGTGTGTCAACCTTACCTTGGGCTTTACCCTTACCTTTCTTATTGTTTTTCTTTCCCTTGGGTTTAGGAAATATATGATTTCCCCCCGGTATAGAGGTGAATTTCAGAGTGCCTTCTCCAACATCAATGACTGCTCCCAATAGTTTCAGCAGGGATCTTCCGAGTGTGAGTTTTCCTGTTTCAATAACAAGATAATCAATGGATATTGTCCTTCCAAAAATGGTTGTATGCACACCTGCGGCTATTCCTTTAGGAATTATAGTAGAGTTATCTACGAGAGTTATTTCTTCTCCTCCTTCATCAACTCCCCAAAGTTTCAAAGATTTATAAATACTTTCAGGCATAAGGCAAAATTCATACATAATATCACAGTAGGCATGGAGAGTTCGATCACCGATAACAATTCTAACAGCAGGATCCCACAATGAGAGTTTAGAGTTCACTAAAACTTGTTCAAGACGATTACGAACGTGGCAATAGTTATCATTCAAGCGAGATGTACTTATCTCGAGATTATTTAATCTACTATATATGCTAGTGAGGGCTGAATCAAAGTTATTAGCTGTATCATGTGATGCAACCAACTTCTTTATGGCATTAAAAGCTTGATCCCCATTGCAATGAAGGAAATCTCCTCCCACTAAAGTATCCAAAGCATATCTATAGCGAACCATAAGACCAAAATAAAAATTACTAAGGAGCAAACTTAGAGTCATTTGAGGTTCAGTTTTACGATAAGAAGTAAAAATTCTAGACCAAGCATCCTTAAAACTCTCCTCATCCCCTTGTTTAAAAGTGAAGACTAATTCTTCAGGCGAAGAAGTAACAGGTTCAGAGCTAGACATGGTAACAAAAGTAACTATTTTTTTTTTGTGTTTTTGATATAGAGTGCAAGACAATAAATAAAGCAAACTAGATAAAGTAAATGCAAGTAACTAATTTTTTTATGTTTTCGATAGCAAACAAGATAGCAAGTAAAGTAAAACTAGCAACTAATTTTTTTGTATTTTGATTTAGTGCAGCAAACAAAGTAGTAAATAAAACTAAGCAAGACAAAAACAAAGTAAAGAGATTGAGAAGTGGAGACTCCCCTTGCAGCGTGTCTTGATCTCCCCGGCATAGGCGCCAGAAAAAGAGCTTGATGGCGTGTAACTCACACGTTCGTTGGGAACCCCAAGAGGAAGGTATGATGCGCACAGCAGCAAGTTTTCCCTCAGAAAGAAACCAAGGTTTATCGAACCAGGAGGAGCCAAGAAGCACGTTAAAGGTTGATGGCGGCGGGATGTAGTGCGGCGCAACACCAGGGATTCCGGCGCCAACGTGGAACCTGCACAACACAACCAAAGTACTTTGCCCCAACGAAACAGTGAGGTTGTCAATCTCACCGGCTTGCTGTAACAAAGGATTAACCGTATTGTGTGGAAGATGATTGTTTGCAGAAACAAGAGAACAAGTATTGCAGTAGATTGTATTTCAGTAAAGAGAATTGGACCGGGGTCCACAGTTCACTAGAGGTGTCTCTCCCATAAGACAAGCAGCATGTTGGGTGAACAAATTACAGTTGGGCAATTGACAAATAAAGAGAGCATGACCATGCACATACATATCATGATGAGTATAGTGAGATTTAATTGGGCATTACGACAAAGTACATAGACCGCCATCCAACTGCATCTATGCCTAAAAAGTCCACCTTCAGGTTATCATCCGAACCCCCTCCAGTATTAAGTTGCAAAGCAACAGACAATTGCATTAAGTATGGTGCGTAATGTAATCAACAACTACATCCTTAGACATAGCATCAATGTTTTATCCCTAGTGGCAACAAAGACAACACAACCTTAGAACTTTCTCACATCGTCCCAGTGTCAATGCAGGCATGAACCCACTATCGAGCATAAATACTCCCTCTTGGAGTTACAAGCATCTACTTGGCCAGAGCATCTACTAGTAACGGAGAGCATGCAAGATCATAAACAACACATAGATATAACTTTGATAATCAACATAACAAGTATTCTCTATTCATCGGATCCCAACAAACGCAACATATAGAATTACAGATAGATGATCTTGATCATGTTAGGCAGCTCACAAGATCCGACAATGATAGCACAATGGGGAGAAGACAACCATCTAGCTACTGCTATGGACCCATAGTCCAGGGGTAGACTACTCACTCATCACACCGGAGGCGACCATGGCGGTGTAGAGTCCTCCGGGAGATGATTCCCCTCTCCGGCAGGGTGCCGGAGGCGATCTCCTGGATCCCCCGAGATGGGATCGGCGGCGGCGGCGTCTCTGGAAGGTTTTCCGTATCGTGGCTCTCGGTACTGGGGGTTTCGCAACGGAGGCTTTAAGTAGGCGGAAGGGCAGGTCAGGAGGCGGCACGAGGGCCCCACACCACAGGGCCGCGCGGCCAGGGGGGGCCGCGCCGCCCTAGGGTGTGGCCACCTCGTGGCCCCACTTCGTCTCCTCTTCGGACTTCTGGAAACTTCGTGGCAAAATAGGACCCTGGGCGTTGATTTCGTCCAATTCCGAGAATATTTCGTTACTAGGATTTCTGAAACCAAAAACAGCAGAAAACAAAGAATCGGCACTTCGGCATCTTGTTAATAGGTTAGTTCCAGAAAATGCACGAATATGACATAAAGTGTGCATAAAACATGTAGATAACATCAATAATGTGGCATGGAACATAAGAAATTATCGATACGTCGGAGACGTATCAAAGGGTTTGTAACATCCCAAGTTTGCAATAAAAGAAACAAGAGAGAGTTTCCAAGAATCCAAAAATTAGAGCCAACAAAAACTTTTTCTCATCATATAGGACTATGCATATAGCTCACCTTATTAATTATTTGAGTGTGCCTTTGCCATGATGCTTGCTTATGTGTTTACACTTACTCTAAAACCCTAACCATGATCACTTGATCATCCAAATACAAAGGAAAAGAAATAAGAAGATAAATTATAAAAATCAATTCAACACCCACATATGGCCTATGCCATTTTTGCAAAACCTTAACCTAGACCATTTTGGTTTGCACCATTGGTTGTAAATGGATACTAAACACTTATTAACACTTTTGGAAACAATCAAACTCAATTCAAATCAAATTTGAATCAAATATGAGCTCACATGTGATTATGGTCATGTGTGACAATTTCAGCATGATACCCACTTTGGGCCCCTGGTTTTTGAAATTTCCTTTCTACACCTGGCCAACTCTTTGCACCTCATCCAAGACAACATCAAGGAGAACAACTTTGCTCAAAACCACAACCCCAAACTCTGTCTCAATTTCAAATTAGAAGCAAGCCAATTGGAGACTTTGAATCAAATTCAAGATCATATGCAAAATGAGATTTTGCATTTCAATTCCATTTTGATCACCACCACCACCAATATACTCCAAATATTATATGTTTACAACCCACCAAAAAGATTTGCAAAATTCAAAAATTTATTTCTTTCAGGCATTTCATCAAACACCTTGCAGTCAGGGTATCTAATGTTGCCCATGCTGGATTTTGGAGAGGACTTGGTCCAACCCTGGCTCTCAACTGCACCTCTGGAGCTTCCTCTCACCTCCCTGCACCTCTTCCCTCACCTGCCCAGCACTGGAGCAAGCCCAACTTGACCAGAACATGCCATGCCGTGGCATGGCATGCCACTCACCTGCTCACTCCCTCTCTGGTCACTTCCAGCAGGCCTCACCATGTCAATCACTCTCCTCTCACTCACCTGAGCCTGACCAGACCAAGCCACGACCAAGGCTCACACCGCAACGGGCAGAATCGCCGTGCCCAGTGGCGCCCAGACACGCCCATGCACGCGCCAGAGCGCGCATGGCATTCACCCTGGGCGCGCCAGAACGTCAGCCGCCCGGAGCCCTCGCGTCACCTACGCTCTCCATCTCTCGCCAGTAGACGCGCCAGGATACCAGCAAGCTCGCAGACACCCTCGTTTGACCGCAGGAACGCCGTGGCCCTCGTCATCATCGACGCGACGCGCCACGGGCCTGCAAGCTCTTGTCGACCTCGCCATCGCTGCAGAGCCCCGTCTTCTCCACGATCACGCGCGTTAGCTTCGCCAGAACACCAGTAACCAGATGCGCCCATGCCTTGCCTCTTCGCAACCTTGGAACGGCGACGACGACGGCGACCCTAGCCATGCTCCACGGCCACCTCCCAATGCTATAAAAGGGGGACTCCTCCTCTCAAATTGAGCACGCCATCCACTTCCCCTCCTCACCACGACTCTCCTCGACCACTCACCTCCCTCGATTAGCCACAACACCGCGCCAATTGCAAGCTCATCGCCGCCACCAGTAGCCGAAGCTCGCCGGAGAAGGAGGCCGCCCCTGGAGACGCAACTGCTTCCCGGAGCTTCCTCATCTACTCCAACGTTGCGGCGCACCACTCCGACGATCGCCGGAGCTCCGACGGCCGCTCCGACCCCTAGCTCCGCCTCCCGTAAGCTTCCATCTCGCCGGAGACGACGACCCCTCTGGGCCGTCGATCCATCGTCTAATCGCACGGCCGATATTCCCCGTACCGATTCGCTAGTGATAGCCCACAGACAGGTGGTCCCCACCTTGTCAGCTGGCCCGCTGCGAAGCTGGGCCGGCCCATCTCTCTCTCGCACCGCACAGCCCGTTTATTTCCGCCACCCACGTTTCAAATTTAAAAATCCAGAATAGAGAAATATAACAATCTGATGTTAACTTTGAAATTTAATATGGACGAATCTACTTGGCCAAATTTTACAAATTTTATATCTTTGGAAAGCTTAGGATTTTATCTACACAATGCCACTGGAATGAACCCTAGATCTATTATAGAATTAAAGTAGGAAAATAAACAAGACAGGGACTTTTCTGCATTAGAATAATTATTAAAAATCAACCACAAATGCTTTTAAGTTAATTCCAACTCCTATAAATCACATTACACTTGTACTAATTGCTTCTGCAAAAATATGCCATGCTTACTTTGAATGATCATGGCCTAGTTTAATTAAAGGACTATATGGCTACTTCTAGTCAAAGATATTGTCCAAAACTATTAATAAATCTTATGGGTAATTTTCTCTCATTTAAATCTTGTCACCAACAATTCAAAATGAGGTAGAGACTCTGGTCATCTAGGTCTCATATGATTTGTTGATGATATTAAATCTTTACCATGCTAGGATTAAATGGTATGAGGTGCTCACCTCATTTAAATCATTTTCTTAAATGATAAGTGTGAAGAGGTTGACTTTGGTCAACCTAGGTCACATATTATTCATGAGAGAAATTAAATATTAAGAAGATAATGAGAGGAAATTATTTCTCTAAGTAATTAAAATTAACACCTAAGTTAGTATGAGAGGAAATTATTTTTCTTAAATAAGAAAACACATCCACCAACTTAATAGTAATGTGTGATGCTAGTTTAAGTTGTGTGAATCATGTGTGTGCTTAGTTTAGTAAATAAGTTTGGTATGATGATTGTGTACCCCGTATTCGTATTTTAGACGCTAGTACCGAGGAGTATCAAGAGGAGGAGGAGGTCTACTTCCAAGGAGAAGAAGACCACTTTGACCAATTCCCCAACCAAGGCAAGATAATACTCTTGCAAAGTGCAAAGCTCACCATGAGCAATGCATTACCCCATTTACTTTATGTTCATGATCCTACTTCCCAGTTTTACTTTACAAGCTTTATTTATTTTTGTTTTATCAAAGTACTTTTTGATTCATGATTTACTTGGTTAATATTGGATTAGTACAAGAGTATCAAAGTTAGCCTAGAAGCAAAGCAAAGTACTTAGCACCCCTCATACCTAGATGCTAGTGCTAAATTAAAAATGACTACTCTAGATGGGAACATGTGTTGGTGAAATAATGATGTTGAAAACCTTGGAATGATGAGTCATTTCCATTGAAAGATTTTGAAGGTGAATATGACATGAATTTGACTTGGTGAAATGGCTAAAAACTGATGATTGAGTTGGATGGGATACCATTCCAATTTTTGAGTACCCCCACAATACCTGATTATGGGTAAGGCTTAGCTGGAAATTTATGTGTCTTAGTATGGGTTCCCTCTGAACAAGCGTCATAGAGGTTATGCCGAGGCTGCCTCCGTTGAAAGGGAAATGACGTGAATTGAGGTGAATTGTACGGCCAAGCCCTGTGCAGTTCCCGGGTTAGCAGTTGGTTTTCACCGGGAGGCCAAGCTCATGGGGAGAGGTGCCTATACTAGGGTGGGTAAGTGAAAGGTTAACGGTTGATGGTCCGCGTACTGAGTTACGATTATTCGGGGTTTATCCCTGACGGATGTAATCAAATGTTGTGGCACAAGTGTGCAACCTCTGCAGAGTGTAAACCTATTCGAATAGCCGCGTCCGCGGTCATGGACAGTTGGAAAGGCCATACTGTTTCCGTCATCAGAATTTATATCTTTGTGACTTATGAATTTGAACTTGAACGGTGACTTTGAAATTGAATCGCAACAGAGTTGTGGGAATGACACTAATGTTCCCACTTGAGTTAGTTAGCACCTGAGGAGTTGTTTACTAAAATGTTTCTAAACTAAAATTGGCTTTATGCAAATAACCTTAGAGCTTAGAACACTCTCAATAGCAATGTTAGTACTTAAATTAGTATTAGATTGCGAGTACTTAAAGTACTCACGGCTTTGTCCCTGGCTATTCAAATGGCCAGACTATGAAGCCGAGCAGCAGTACGAGGATGACGATCAGCAGGACGTCTACCACAACTAGGAGCTTCTAACGTCAAGCGTTGGCCTGTGGACTAGAGAGTCCATTTATCTTTACGCTTCCGCTATGAACTTATGTTTGTTCATTGATCAATAGATCAACTATTCGTGTAATATGGATCATGTGATTCCAATTTGTAAGACATTATGGTTTGTAATGAATGATGACTGTGATACTTAACTATTATGCGTCGCAACAACAATATTCCTGGGATTGCGATGTATGACATAATAGGCATTCGAACTTAAAAATCCGGGTGTTGACAAAATCTTGGCATGAAGAGAGTACCTCCGGAACAATGGTGGTAATGGTGGCGGTGCCATTTGAGAGAGAACATTATTGCACTTTTGGTTTGTGGTGTTGTTCATGCGCCAATAACTTTTATTTAGTGATGTTCATGCACTTCACCCTCGGTTCTATTCTTGAAGCTGACTTTAAATTTCAAATATTAGAAATTTGTGCTCCTATTATGTTTAATTTGGATGATGATGAAACTCTTTGATTATCATGTGTTGAAAACTTTAGTTATACGGTTCATATATGCAATGTCTTCAGGAGAAAGAGAATAGACAAGAAACTATGCATTCTAGTTATTAAAATCCTACTGTAAGAAAGCTAGCAAAGCGGTATTTTTTTAATTGCTAAGTCTTCTCTCTTGTTTGCACATATCCAGTTTAGTACTCACTTTGATCCCTTTTACTAAATTCGAATCAGTTAAAAAAGATCGGAGGAAGTAGCTTATATTATAGCAATTCTATTGAAGATGCTCTTAGCCTCCCCCCGCTTAGAGTCTTAGACTAAACACTGAGCAGGCTCGCAAAAAAAAGAAGGCTCACCAACATAGGTCTGGCTTCTTTTCAAATATCTTCATATTTTAATGCCATATAAAAAGAAGTGGATTATCTTCATATTTCTAATTTAAGCCAATCAGCTGCCGAGTGGGCAATTCCTGTAATCAAAGTACCACGAGAGAGGCAGAATTGAAATGCTCCATTGGATGCGCAGTTCAGTTGTTCCAGCTGCCTCGTCTCGTGCATCAGTCCGGCCGCAGCCAAGACGCATACGAGCACCATCTCTGCTCCAGTGGTTCAAGGATGAAGCGCCTGAGGTAACAAGATTCTCCGAGAAAAAACCCACCGAGATCAGCCACCAAGTACACGGTATGGAGGTTGAAGCAGCGTTTGCGCCTCCCTCTCACGCATGGTCCAGTGGTGCCACCCACGCATGTCTGCCTGCACATACTACATGTCTCGCGTGCAGCGATGATGGCGCCGCAGTGGTGCTCAGTCGCGGACCCCCTCTACACCTGAAGGATGACGCCCCGGTCGTCCCTCTCGACCCCCCCTCCATTATTCCACCAGGTGCTCGACCGCTCGCCGCCCCTCCGCCAGTGGCCTCGCCGGCCGAGTCCCTGTCCGTCGCGGCGTCACCGCGTCCCCGATCGACCTCCCCCTTTTCCCGCGACCCTTACTTTGTGTCCAGGGCTTTCATCGATCAACCTGCTTCGAAGCTAGCAGTACAGCGAGTCAGTGACCACAACATCAGCAAATTCAGCATGTCGACTACTGCATCAATCGATCGTCCTCAGGACCATGCGAGCACTTTCTTGGGTGTGGATTCTAGCCATGGATATGGATGAGTGGTGTAGAAACGCCAACAGGCCACGAGAAACTGAATCCCGAGGAGGGAGGAACTTTCTTTCGTAATCAAGAGCTGCTTACAGAGCCGGTTAAAACTAAAGAATCATTTTCTCGTTTGCACGATCGAGTCTTGCCAAGTTGAAAGAATATTCCGTGCATGTGGGTATGCCTGCGCGCGAGGATACATGACGGATACATAGTTCCCTGATGTTGAGAAGACAATGGGCTGGTCGCATGGGGATGAAGCCAGTGGCACAAAGAGACAACGATGACACAGGGCACGCATGCTCATTCAGTGACCGCGGGCGTCTACCTCCCACGTTCGGAAATCAGTGATAGAAGTGAATTGGAGATTGGTGAGTGAAAGATACAGAACAGAAGGAAGTATTACGAGGCCAGCAGGAGCCCTAAACAGTTGTGCTCCTTTCAACTTGGCAGTGCAGAGGAACATGGATGGTGTTGGATCAAAGAAGGATCTTGGTAGACGATGGATCAAGGCGTGAATTATTAGTGGCGGATAGGGTAACTGCAATGGCTGTTACCTGACTGGTAGGATACAGAGAGCAGAGAGCAGTGCACTCGCCGACCGAACGGAACAAATAATTCCAGCAGGGGAAGGCAGGGCTGAGTAGCTGACGCTGCATTCACCAAGCTCAGGGCGATGCACAGTCGACCAACCGTACCAGTACGGTACGTCGTCGTCAACCTTGGCCGCGCGTCACTGGCCAATAATGGAGGAGGCAGCGGCACGCCAGCCGCAGCAGACGCACTGCATGCCTCGCGGTGCGGCTGGTGGTGGTACGTTTCCAGCACGGCTAGCCGGCCGGCCGACCGATTTCGACGCGGCGACATACGAGGCACGGCATGGGGTGGCGATCTCGGACGGCTCTTTAGGCTGGTGCCAACGCGGGCTGGAGTGGAGGCGATACCGCCCGCGACGGGGCGAGAGGCGGGCGAGACGCTAGCGGCGGGCGGTGGTTCCACCGCCCGGCGGTAGGGGGCGGTACCGCCCGCCTATAGCCCGCGTTGGAGGCGAGAGCGGGGCGAGAGGGAGGCGATAGCAGTGCTAGTGGAGACGGTAGGGAGGAGAGAGGAAGTGAGAGCTGTCACTATAGCCCATGCACTGGCACCGTGGGGTGAGAGTGAGGGTAAAAGCTGACGTGACGAGGCTATAGTGGGGTGATGCATTGGCACCAGCCATAGCTGTTCACCATCGGCCCATCTGGTACGATGGTGATTGGGAAAAAATAAGTCCAAATTCTTCACGAGTAATCATCAATAATTGTCAACATAAAGAGGCAATCGATCTCTTTAACCATAACATGCATGGCAAAAAAACGAGAGGGAAATGACAAGGAAATTGGAGTGCAACGAGAGGAGTGGTAATGGCCGTGGAGACCGGCTCCGGGTCGCGGTCGCGTGTGACGCGGCGCCAAATAATCCCCGTGGTGGCCATCATGGTCGCCTGTGATAGCTCCACTCGATCCACGCAATGGTGTCCAGCAGCTCCTGCTCTTTTACATAACTGCTTTGCCTCCTTCTTCCCCTCTCACGAGTCAAGTCACCCATCCGTCTGTACCTCTCAACCCTTAAACATCAATTCTAAGAGCATCTCTAGCAGAACCCGTAAATCACACCGCAACCGTATTTTTTCAGCTGATTTACGGATTCAGGTCGAAAGTGGCGCAGAACAGAGACTGAACTCGCCATTCGGCTCGAAAACCTTTTTCAGGGGCCTGAAATTTTTTAGACTCGACCCCTATTAACAGATCAAAGGGTGATTTACAGGCCTAAAACTGAACGGACTTCTCTAGCGCCACCGTCCGTACAATCGCCTTCGACCGCCAATTTCTTGCCACTTTGCTAAAATTATGCGACGACAACCAAGCTCGTGGCTGCAGACGAGGGGTACGCCGGACGGATACAGCAGACTATGGCGCGATATGGTGCTAGACAGGCTGCGCAGCGCGGTGGCATGCGCACGGCCAAGAGCAGCAGCTAGAAGCTGCATCAGCTAGCAGCAGCAATGCACGCGGGGCAGCATCAATCACCTAGCATGAATCTCAACTGTGTAGCACTAAGAGCATCTCCAGCCGCGTCCCCTAAAGCGTCCTGAAAGGGATTTGGGACGCGCCGGACAAAAAAACGTTCCAGTCGTGTCCCCCAAAGCCCATTTTTATCCGGCGCGCCACCATACGGTGTCCGGCGCCCCGAGCCCGTCCCCGTCGTACAGGGGACGCACCGGGCACGCCGGACACAACGAAAAGCGAGGCGGGGAGTGGCGGGGCCGACCCGTCAGCGGCACAGTTAATTTTAACCTAACCGTCGCCTATCTCGCGACGGAAGTTATTCGCGCGCAGTGACACACGGCGGCATCTTTGCCTTAATAGCAACGGAGGGGCAGACGAGACGTCTCGTCGGTGCTGCGCCGACGAGACGCGTCGCCGGCGTGCGCACGCCACCGCCCGTTCCCGCGCTTTCTTCCCGCCTCTTCTCGCCTGTTCCCGCGCTTTCTTCCCGACGCCGGCGTCTATAAAAGGTCTTCCGGCTCAATGGTAGCCACCACACCCCGCCGGCAACAAACACAGCCCTCGTCGCTCCACCGCCGTCTCCTCCACCACCAGTAGCAATGGCGAACCGCCCCGGCGCTGGCCACTTCCCTCCACCGCCGTCTCCTCCACTTGCAGTCCCGGAAACGCAGGTCGACACCGACCCCTCAGCAGCGGCCCGTGAAGAGCGGTGGCGCGCACACCGTCAGCAGCGGCGGGAGGCAATGCAAGAAGAGGCCCGCCGCCAGCGGGAGGCGGCGCAGCGGCGGATCTAGCGGCGTTCGCGCCCATGGCCCCGCCGCCGGGCGAGGCCGCGCGGCAGCAGCGTGGCACGAGCAGCAGGCGCCACCGTTGCGGCGTCGACGCCTCGACGGGACAGAGGCGCGACGGTGCCGGTACCGGGCGGAGATGGAGCAGCGGTGGGTTGACAAGCGCCGGCGCCGCCGCGTTGAGCGGGATGCGCTGTATCGAGATCGGCAGGAGGCGATCGAGCGCCGGCGGCGGGAGTCGATCGAGCGCCAGCAGCAGCTGGCGGCGGAGGAGCGTCGGCAGCGGGAGGCGGCGCTGGCGGCGATCTAGGGGAGGCGGGCGGACCAGTTGGCGGCGGAGGCCGACGTGTTGGCGGCGGCGATGATGGAGGCGCCAACAGATGTGGAGGACGATGCGCCAATGGAGGAGGAGGAGGCCGAGGCGGAGGAGACCGAGGTGGAGGATGACGACGACGAGTTCGAGTGGTCCGACGATGACGGGCCGCACCCGGACGAGACGGCCGATCATCAACGCGCGCTCGTCGAGTCCTTCAAGTCGGAGAAGAAGCTCCAGGATGACGCCCGTGCCCGCGAAGAGGCGCAGATTCTACGCGCCATCGAGCTCTCCCTCCAGGCGGCGCAGCAGGGGAGGTCGGAGGAGGACACGCGGCGGGAACGGAGCCGTCGGGCCAACACCGAACGCAAGGAGAGGAGGCGCGCGCAGGAGGAGCTGCGGCGTAGGGGAGGTGACGACGGGGCGGGGCCGTCGAACGCACCGCCGGGCGGTCAGTAGTGTAGGTTTAGATGAAATCTAGCCGTTTTCATTCAAACTTTGTAATATATAATCAAAATTGAATGAAAACCTTTATTTTCGTGCACCAAAATTCATTTGGGGCGGCGTTTGGGGGACGCGGCTGGGGAGTGACGTCCCCCAAAGGCGGCACGAACAAAACACGTCCCCCAAACGCTCAATCTGGCGCGGTTTGGGGAACGCGGCTGGAGATGCTCTAAGCCGCGGCAGAAGCCATCATGGCCGTGTCCGGTCGCGTCCGGCCGGCCGGTTGGACCTACGCCTCATCAACTCCTCCGACGCTCGGCTCTCCCCTATGTGTGACCGTCCTCGCCTGACTCCCAAGCTCGCGGCTGCAGCCAGGAGCGTGACTGTCGGCCTGCGCGGGGAGATCTAGGCAGCGGCACAGACAGTTCTTGTGAAAAAGATGATGATTTTTCGAATATTCCGCTTTTCAGTTTTAGTTTACAGGGCTTGTTCTGCATCAGCCATTTTACGACCCGAATACACGAGTTCGATGAACTGAACTTCACTTTTTCAGTTCGTGTTTTTTCGGGCTCTGCAAGAGATGCTCTAAAAGCATCACTAGCAGTACCCTAAAAATGCCGAATCCTTGTAATAACCGCATTTTTTACGGCTTTGAGCCTGTAAACAACCAGGCACCCGCAAATCTTCAAACTTGTAATTTCTAAGCGTTTGGCTCAGATCTGAGAGTAAACCTGTAGTAGTGAGGGTTGGGAGGGCAAACTAGAGGCCACCCGTATTTCCCTTTTCATTTGCGCGCGACTGAAATTTCAGCCTCCTCCTCCTCCCTCGCGCCGCCACCGGCACCAGCTCGGCGCCCCCACCCTCTCCGGTGACCCTGCTGTGGGTTTTCGCCTCCATAGAGCATCCCCCGCCTCCGCCGACCATCGTGGACCCCACCACGGGAGCTACCCCGACCGGCGCCGATGTCGCGGCGATGGTCTCCGCGACCCACATTCGGCAGAAGAGGCGGAGGGCGGCAACCACCTGGTAGCCACGACAACGACTGTGGCACCGGTGATGGCCCCCCCGCCTCGGTGCCGAATCTGGCCTATGTCCGCCCCAAACCCTCCTTGGGGCCAAAGGGAGCCGTTGCCGCCAAGCGCGACCCCTCCGTGCTGCCGAAGGAGAAGAGGCCGTTGAGCCGCAAATGGCCACCGCAGCAAACCGTGAACCCTCCGCCGCCGCCAAGCGCGGGCCCTCCGCCCATTGTCTCCGCACCTCCGGCTCACAACGTCGTGGGCCTGAACGACGTGTTCGACCATATGTCCAAGTGAGGTCTCAACCACCTAGTGGCTGCGTTGATAGTGATTATGTGAGTACATTTAATATCTCATTTTTTGATCATGCTTAGTTGTTGATTATGCTATGGTTGTGACTATGATATGCTTGCAATTATGCTATGTTAGGAGACATATGCTGACATGCGGTACAAGTACATGGCTGGTTCGAAGGGTAAATCCTTCCCATTTAAGCATTGCTCGGCATTGCTTCAAAATCTTGACAAGTGGAAACTGAGGGATCAAGAAACTGCACCAAAGAAATCATATATTCTTAAAATGGATGATAGTGACGAAGAAGGAAGGAACCATGCCAAGTCTTAGGGAAACAAGAAGGCAAAGGAAAGGATGAAGATGGAAGCAGAGGCATCAAGATTGAGGGAGAAGATTGAACAAATGATCAAGTTCATTATCACCGAGAAAAAGAAAGAGGTGAAGCTTGCACAGTTGGAAGCTCGGCAAGAAGATGCCAAGCGCAAGATCGACTTGGAGGAGAGGATGATCAAGATCAAAGAAGCCAAAGCGTGGAAGGAGCTCATGGCCGCGGAGAAGGAGCACATCATGATGTCTACAAAGGACATGGATGAAGACCAATTGACGTGGTAGAAGGAGTACAAGGTGGACATCGTGGAGAGGAAGCGGCTACTGCGTGGTGGTGGTCCGTCCTCTACTCTCTGAGGTAAGTCTCCGATGAGTGGTGGTGGTCAGTGGCGGAGCCAGGATTTTTTTCGAGCCTAGGCGAATGATGACGCGTGAAGCACACGTCCGTTGGGAACCCCAAGAGGAAGGTGTGATGCGTACAGCAGTAAGTTTCCCTCAGTAAGAAACCAAGGTTTATCGAACCAGTAGGGGATGAAGGCCACGTGAAGGTTGTTGGTGAAGGAGTGTAGTGCGGTGCAACACCAGGGGTTCCGGCGCCAACGTGAAACCTGCACAACACAATCAAAATACTTTGCCCCAACTTAACAGTGAGGTTGTCAATCTCACCGGTTTGCTGTAAACAAAGGATTAAACGTATGGTGTGGAGAATGATGTTTGCTTGCAAAGAACAACAGAGAACAATGATTGCAGTAGGTTGTATTTCAGATGTAAAAGAATGGACCGGGGTCCACAGTTCACTAGTGGTGTCTCTCCAATAAGATAAATAGCATGTTGGGTGAACAAATTACAGTTGGGCAATTGACAAATATAGAGGGCATAGCAATGCACATACATATCATGATGACTACTATGAGATTTACTTAGGGCATTACGACAAAGAACATAGACCGCTATCCAGCATGCATCTATGCCTAAAAAGTCTACCTTCTGTTTAGCATCCGCACCCCTTCCAGTATTAAGTTGCAAACAACAGACAATTGCATTAAGTACTGTGCGTAATGTAAACAATACAAATATCCTTAGACAAATCATTGATGTTTTATCCCTAGTGGCAACATCACATCCATAACTTTAGAACTTTCTGTCACTGTCCCAGATTCAATGGAGGCATGAACCCACTATCTAGCATAAATACCCCCTCTTGGAGTTACAAGTATCAACTTGGCCAGAGCCTCTACTAGCAACGGAGAGCATGCAAGATCATAAACAACACATATATGATAGATCGATAATCAACTTGACATAGTATTCCATATTCATCGGATCCCAACAAACACAACATGTATCATTACAAATAGATGATCTTGATCATGATAGGCAGCTCACAAGATCTAAACATGATAGCACAAGAGGAGAAGACAACCATCTAGCTACTGCTATGGACCCATAGTCCAATGATGAACTACTCACCCATCAGTCCGGAGGCGGGCATGGTGATGTAGAGCCCTCCGGTGATGAGTCCCCTCTCCGGCAGGGTGCCGGAGGCGATCTCCCGAATCCCCCGAGATGGGATTGGCGGCGGCGGCGTCACAGTAACTTTTCTCGTATCGTGGCTCTCGGTACTAGGGTTTTTGCGACGGAGAGATTAAATAGGCGAAGGGGCAGAGTCGGGGGACGCTCGAGGGGCCCACCCCATAGGGCGGCGCGGCCAGGGGTGGGGCCGCGCCCCCCTAGGTCGTGGCCGCATCATCGCCCCTCTTCGTCTCCTCTTCGGACTTCTGGAAGGCTTCGTGGAAAATAAGACCGGAACTGGCGCCCCTCTTCGTCTCCTCTTCGTCCAATTCCGAGAATATTTCCTGTGTAGGATTTTTGAAACAAAAAATAGCAGAAAACAGAACTGGCGCTTCGGCATCTTATTAATAGGTTATTACCGGAAAATGCATCAAAATGATATAAAGTGTATATAAAACATGTGAGTATTATCATAAAACTAGCATGGAACATAAGAAATTATAGTTACGTTTGAGACGTATCAGCGAACCGCAAGTTAAAATGGCATGCTTTTTAAAACTATAGTCAGTCATTCGAATAAATTGTGAATTTCATTTTTAATTAGGCTACAAAATTGTTTCAAAATTTACATAATCTTATCCAAAACTTGAAGGTCCTCTACATTTAGCAGCCTAAAATTTTCTTATGTCTCGACCATCGTCCTAAACATTGATATTTGTTTGCAAGAAAGAGGGATCAAAAGAAAATTTGGACCTTGGTTGAAAAATGACGATATTGCAATTCTACAACTGAAAATTTAGTGAAATTTTATGCTTAGGAATATGAACTAGTATCCAAGTAATACCATTGTTCACTATTATAATACTTTTTAGATTTTTTTTTAAAAATGCATGTGTATAGACTCGTTTTAGTGTGTAGGTTCACTCATTGCGATCCATATCTATCCATCTTTTGGTTTAGCTTTTAAAACCAACTTCTGGGTTACCAGCTGAGAATCTCAACCAAACGACTTTTTTTCTAGAAAGTATGGAACAGCTGAAAAAACCGCCAGGGAGCTTCCGCACACGCGACAGGTCTGGTTGCTAGCCTTCGATCTGATTTGGAAGAGGAAACACAACGAAACGGTATGACTAATGGGATGGCAGTGGATAATTTTCACCAAAATTAAGAAGTCACCGTGATGGAAGCTGCCCTGGAGACGCTGCGAATTGCTGCGAGATTTGCACGTAAGTTTTTTTTTTTTTTTTTTTTTTTTTTTTGAACTGGGTGAGCTTTATTGATTAGGTAATAACGGTTTTACAATCACGCAAAAAGGAGTCCAACACGCAGGGAGGAACTGCCTCATGCATTACACCACACTCACGCTTACCTAATTGCGCTAGATCATGCGCCACCTTATTACTCACCCTAGGAACCTTTCACACCTTAATCTGAGGTATCATACCCATCAACGTACTAGCCTCCAACAAGAGGAACCAGTTGGCGGAACGATCTGTCTCCTTGGCGCCTAAGACAGAGACAATCCGAGCACAGTCAGTTTCAAGAACTCCAGGACGTCCTGGATGCGCAGCCAAATAGCGAATTCCTTCTAGACAAGCAAGGATTTCAGCCTCCTCCGCGCTTGCACACGGTGGTAGAGTTTTCCATGCAGAGAGGATTATACGTCCCGCCGAGTCCCGCACGACCATGCCAGCACCTCCTGCACTATGAGCGTCATTCCAGCCTGCATCGACATTGATCTTGATCCATCCACTCTCCGGGGCTTGCCAGTCAGAAGGTGCCTCAGTCACCTGGTCAGATGTGATTGCTTTGAGAGGCAACACAGCTGCTTTTCCTCTATGGTCAGGTTCAGGGGCTCCCGGTTGGATCGAGTGGAGGTAGCTCTGAAGGAACGATTTCGACGCCTCGATAGATGCTTTTCCATCACCATGGACGACATTGTTACGATGGTGCCAAGTGCGCCAAAGCAAGAGGAGCATTTTGACTCGCATGTCTTTGTTTGCAGCGGCAAGAAGCATCAGGAACCAGTCTTGTCCAGTGAAGCGGAAGTCCTCTTCTTTTGGCAAAGTCCAGACTTGCCGCATGCTCTCCCGCAGGGCACGAGCAAGGGTACACCGCACCATGGCATGATGCGCGTCTTCTGTGTCCGCTCCGCAGACCGGGCAGACTGGTAGGATCCTGGGTATGCGCCGATGGAGACTCCCTGTGACCGCAAGCGAATCAGTGGCCAAGCGCCAGGCGAAAATCCGCACCTTCTGGGGAACTGGTGTCTTCCAAACCAAATTCCAAATGCTCCGCTCTCCGTTGGCCTCATGGCTGCTCTGCCCTCTACTGAGATCTTGGGACTTCGGCTGCATGCCCAGCTTATATGCGCTCCTGACCGTGAAAACACCAGAGCTCTCATAATGCCATGCAACGAAGTCCTCTGATTGTCGATGCGGTAGTTTTAGTTGTAGAATGGCCTCAGCATCATGCGGGAGACAGTATTGCCGAACAATTGCCTCGTCCCACGTATGTGTCGCTGGATCAATGAGTTGCGACACCCATTTGAGCCTGCACCTCTCCTTCATCCCTGAAAGCTTCAGATTGTCTGCACGTAAGTTAATCTGCTGCTTTTGGGAATCTGCTGCTTTTGCTTGACTGAAGTACATCTGGAGTTTTGAAGCAAAAGTGGTATATACTGAAACTATGTATATTATTTCAGAACCTCCCTTTCTATCAATATTTTCAGTAAGTATGGAACAGTATAAAAATTTAAAGATATTGTCCCAAATGGGATTTACATATTAATCGGTGCACATATCAATGTTTTTCGATCAATTGTCATATAAACAGCCTTTGGGGTGATATAGATATTTTCAACCAAACTCACAATTCACGGTTATTACAACCAAACAACTTCCAGAAAATCCACTGTTCAGCTCACGGCAGCTTTTCCACAGTTCACAGCTCACAGTTTTTTCAGAATCTACATCTCAACCAAACACACTACCTTAAAGGTCTTATATTAGTTAACAGAGGAAGTATGTATTTACATATTTATAGACCTAACATTACACGCACACACAAATTGTAGAACAACAATGATTATATTTTTGTGACTAAATAGTTTACTCACAAATTTCTATGTACTACATATATAGAAATCCAAAAAAAAAATCTTGCACTACTGAGACGAATTAGATTGGGCGTGGATTACTTCTGCATGCTGGATGTGTTTTTTTTTTCATGTACAGTAGACTAGAAGTATAGTAAAAGAAAGAAGACTAGAAGTTTGACGAAAACTGAAAACAGAGGCCGAGCTACATGTAGTTTTTATTTTAAAAAATTCGAAAAGTATAGTTTTAAGTTTCAAAAAAATCTGAAAAAAAATTCTACATGTAGACAATGATGAAATCTACAAACATGCAAAATCGTAATGTGAAATTATTTGTATTGTAGACTACACAAAAATGAAAAAATCTGACATGTTTTATAGTTTTCAAATATCCACTATTCCCTATTCTCAGATCCATACATTTATCATTTTTATGTAGCCTAAGTACTAAAATTTTCACATTGAGATTTTGCATGTTTGTAGATTCCATTATTGGCTACATCCAAAAATTTTGTTCAGATTTTTTTGAAACTTAAAAATATGATTTCCAAAATTCAAAAAAATAAAGAGTTTGTCCGCACTTGGAAGTTTTATCGATTTTCCAGACACAAGCACGCGCCGACCATGCCCAACCAGTGCAGCGCCTCACAGAACCTACTAGCGAATCCCACCGTCGAGCTATTTTGGAGAATTGCCCGGGCAAACAAGATTAATTGCACATGAGGCAGCTCGGCTAGCTAAAATAGCAATGCGATGAGGCAATGCAGACTGGAGCCCGTGCAGTGCCCAGGCTCGCCGGGCCCTGGCTCCATCCATGGTGGTGGTGATGGAGGCGTGGACAACTCCATGAGTGCTTGATGTTTGCATGCGTTCTTGGTGGTGGTCGTGGTGCCAAGGTTTAACTTTTTGGTGGTGGTGCCGAGGAGAAGGAGCAGATGATGATTATGTGATGTAAAACTATAAACCATGCATAATTTATACTTATTTGCAAGTTTGTTTCAGTGTTTATTTTGTTTTGCTAGTGATGCTCATTGTGTGTTGCTGTCATTTTTAGGGCCGAAAACAAAGGGCGTAGCCCTCACACTCAACCCGTATAACAGAAACAAAATGCGTTTTTCTCGGCCTGTAAACAGATTTTAAGTTTTTAGGTTTTAATGGTACTCCTAGTGATGCTCTAAGTACTAGAAGATCGATCCCAATCGCTAATTCGATCCATCTCCAAGCTAGGCACAATATACAAATCCCAATTGAGGCAGCTTTAGGTGTAAAGAGACCATTTTAAAATCCCCGGCCGAAGTTCGTATAGCAACTGCTAACTGACGAAAGCGGTGTTCACTTCCGATGAAAGATGACTTTCATAATAAAGGACTGCCTGGGTGGATCAATCATGCAGTGTCCACTCCTCTAGATCGCATTAACTAATCAAGCATCATCTAGATCGATCTCCAAGCTAACTCCAAATCAGGCTGAATGACAGAGAGCCACTAGTGCTGTGCTTCTAGTGCCCATGGTAAAATTCTGACTGATCTTTATGACAGGAGGTCAAGTTTAATTAAGCTGTACGTAGCGATCATGACGAATTCTACTAAGTTATTATCTCCATCGTGTCCCAAAGTTCCCAACCACGCCATTACCACTGATAATGCCAGGCCATGTACCTAATTCATCCGATGGCGTGTTAGCATTTGCTGAGACATCAGTCAAGCTGCCGTCTCATCTCAGTTGTTAGTGGTCTTGCATCATCTCCAACTCGATCTTGAAGTTTAGCCTCGGACGACTCCTTTTGTAAATTTAAATAGTACTACGTATGTGCAACAAGCAAGTGCTTGGCATCCCGCTAACACAATCAGCTATATACAGGTACTGCTCCTAAAATTGAAAAGCGGCTATGAATTCAGAACATTTCAGCTGACAATCTTTGAAGACGCGCGTGGAATTTTACCGTTTCCAGCCACTAATTACGCACTTGGCGATAGCGGCATACATTCATCCTTGTGGTACGATATGTACGTACATGGATATCAACATCATGGTGGCCATCTTACATCGTCTTCAAGAATCTGCTCTCGCTAGACCCTGTCTCGCAAGACTGGATATCCTGAAAACAACACACTGGCCACAATGGAACATACATCTTAAAGTCTTCTCTCCTGAGACGAGAGAATATTTATCCTGGGCGCTGTTTCTTTCTCCTGATCATATCATATATTCGCAATCATGAGGAGTGTGCCCATCGACGCACCGCGTCCTACCTGAGACAAATAATTCTCATCCACTTTGGCCTTGGTTTACTCATTCATGCAAAGTGTGTGCCCTACCGGATTCCACCACTTGCCCACAACAGAAAAGGCGGGGAAGAAGGAGAAAATTATTCTCATTTCCATTACTCGGAGCTAAACGAAACGAAATATATAGATAGAAGCACCAACTTTTTCTCAAGGGACAAAAGGCCTATGAAAAGCTGCATTTCTCATGATGTAACTCCACTTCCATTATGGAAAAATGTTACAGATAACTCTCTCCACGAAAATATAGGGTCTCTCGATTGATGTTTTCTTGTGGCCGATGTCAGCAACTCTGCTGATCTGATCCGTTCGCCATTGCAAAAACTACACACAACCCCACAAAAATTTATGACTCTGATCGGGGTTACGTACGTTCCCTGTGTAGGTGGACTTTCTCCTGTTCTGGCGGCACCAAAGCTCTCGGCTTTCTCGAGGGAACCAAAACAAAATTGTTCTGCGAACTGCTCCACCAACAGTTCGGATCGAGCCACCCGAGTGATCTCACTGGCCGGTTGTCAAAATTAAACCTAGACCTAATGGAAGAAGAAGCAACAAAACTCAGACCTCGGGGATACGGTGGTCGTCCCGTTCTCTCTGGCTCTCGCTATGCTCACCATTACCAGCGTCCTTGATGCTAGCCATGGCGACTTCTTCCACCTTCTTCTCTTCCTCTTCTCCCTTGCTACTACGGTCTCCGAAGGAGGAGGCTCTGCTTGACATGGGTGTGGCCAGGTACGTCGGCTTCACGTCCCCAGCCATGATCACCAGTATCTTCTCCTCCCATATCGGTGGCGGCAGGTTGGAGAGCGCCGGCTTCGCGCCGTCGGCGGCGGAACCATCGTTGTCACCACGGCCGGCTCCACCCTCCAGGTAGCCAGACAGCTTCCAGTACGAGCAGGCGAGGATGAGGAGGGCGAAGGCGATGAGGCCGAGCATCGCCGCGAGGCCACCGAAAAGGTATGGCACCGGCGAGTGCCACGCCGAATGCGCGACACCGGCGGCAGCCGCAGGGGCTATCGTCGCTGCCGCCGTCGCATTGAAACCTGCTCCTGGCCTCATTGTTTCTGCTCTTGTTTTGTTGTATGTATGTATGTATGTATGTTTCTCCTCTGAACTGGGAGCAAACCGTGTATGCGAGTTGGTTTTCTGCTGTGCTCTAGAGAGGTTGTTGCTTTGGTGTAATGGTGTGAGAGCGCAGTGAAGCGCGCTGGAGGGTTATTTATAACCAGGGATAGGGGGAAAGCTGAGAAATTTGTCACTGCTTGTGTGGATTTGCTAAAGAAAAGTGTAGAATAAATTATGAGGTCACGCAGAGCATTGTTTATACGATTTTAGGGATGCAAAATTTCATAAAGGGGCTTCACGATGTTTAGTATTCGCCCTTTGGATCACTGTGGAAGTTGGCACGGGGGTGTCCATGCAAAATGGAAAGCAAAACCTATTATGCTCTATGTTTCTCCTTTTGGCTCACCTTTTGCTCCTTTTCTCACATATACGTTGGGTATACTTTACATTTCTGGAGTATTGGATAATAGGGAATGCATTTATCCATAAGAATGGCACATGTGGCTTGTCTAGCCCCTACGGTGCAGGGGCATGCGTGGCAAGGAATTATATCCCACTAAGAGAAGCACATATAGAGCACCACCCTAGAATAGGGACTCTCGTGTATTCAAATTTGTGACGGCAAAGCATAAACAAACTTAATTTTGGAAGAATAAATTATTTTTTAAAGCTAAGATTGATTAGTTTTGTTTTGAAATTAAGATTTGATTAGTTTGCCCATCATATTTTCCCTTCTATTTCTTCTAACACAACCTAGAAATTCCCCAAATAGCACCATGAATGTAGGTCTGTCTAAGAGCATCTCCATCACCGGACTCGGTTTCAGGCACCACCTAAATAGTGTCTGTTGTTGGGGTGCCCGGTACATGTCCTGCACTTTGGGGCCTGCTCTTGGGGCGCCCGGTACATGTCCGCCACTTTGGGACCGGCTGCCTCAACCGCCCCCCCCCCCCCCCCCCCCCACACACACACACCCCCTCCATACCACACACACAGGTTGACTCTGTATTTTCTGTTTTTTTTTTCAATGTTTGCTATTGATATAACAATACTGCATAATAAATTTTAGCACATAAATTAATTCAACCACAAGTTAAACATAGAAACAATCTAATTCATACAACAATTAAAATTTAAACTGAATTTGAGAAGTACTAGAAAATAGATAGCTCATTGTACAACAATTCAACATGACACTCATACAAACAACTGGGAACATTTTAACATTTTTAGAGTATTGAACAATAAGGAACGCACTTATCCATAAGAATAGATGGCTTGTCAAGTACCTAGGATGCAACTGCATGTCGCATGGCAACACTAGTAGGGAACGGCTTATAGGTAGCATTCTATTAGTGTTCAGTGGCGGAGGCAGGAATAAATTTAAGGTGTGGCGGAGTTGATAAATAAGAAAATGCAAGGCTCCACTAGATAAATTTTACTTTGTATTCAACGTGTACAATCTAAATTGAAAATATTAAACTAAAGTATTGCACTCAAAATACTTCACTAAATAAAGATTATATGAATAAAATATCAACAATTGAACTAGTCGAACAAATAAATGATCTGCATAAATAGGGAAACGACAGAAAAAACACTATACCCGACTTTGTATTGGAGCTTATTTCAGTCAAAAACAAAATAGTTTCAGAATTCGAAGGGCAATTTAGTTCTGAAATCAAATAACTTACAGTATATTATGTACTTGGCGTTCTTCTTTGGCGGCATATCCTTACTCGCCCTCGTGGCCTTGCCGGTCGTGGCGTCCTCTTGTCGCCGGCGGACGCACTTCTGGTTGCTGCCGCGCGGTTGCGTCCTGTCGTGGTGGGTCGGTGGGTTTCCACGATTTGAGTCACAACAGCCGAACAAGAAAGTTGTCGATAGGAAGGCCCAAGATCGTGGTGCGTACAGGCACAACCCAAATGGTTTTTGTTTACCGATTAGGCAGACCCAACAGTCAGCAGCCCAACACGGGACTATTTCATACCGATTCGTTTGTTTCAGTCCTCAAACAGCAGCGACCCCATCGATGGCATGGAGCAGAGACAAACCTGAATAAAAACTGAACCTGACGCATGTATATACCTAGTAGTATTAGCACAAAATTTAAGGTATGGCGGCCGCCAAACCTTGCCATATGGCTGGCTCCGCCCCTGTTAGTGTTGTTTCAGCTCCTCCACACGCCACATGGATAATTATAGCGCTTTGGGGTCGGTTGTCCCACCAGCAGCCCACTCCCAACCGGCTGGCTCTATATTTTCTATGTTTTTCGCTATTATTCATATTGATATAACTATACTGCATATTAAATTTTAACACATAAATTAATTCAACCACAAGTTAAACATATAAACAATATAATTCATACAACAAATTATATTAAATTTGAGAAGTTCTAGAAAATAGATAGCTCATCGTACAACAATTCAACATGACACACATGCAACAACTTGGAACATTTTAACATTTTTGGAGTATTGGAAAATAGGGAACACACTTATCCAAAAGAATGGACGGCTTGTAAAGTCCCTATGCAAGTGCATGTCTCATGGCAACACTAGTAGGAAACTGCTTATAGGCAGCATTCTATTAGTGGTGTTTCAGCTCCTCCCCCCCCCCCCCCACACCCACACGCCACATGTATAATTAGTGGTGTGTCATATTCTGGTATGCCACGAGCAATATCATATCAGTACCGTATTAGGAGACTAGACGCACCACTGGTGTGTGGGACCCACATGTTCACCCGGAAAGAAAATATTAGTGGTATGTATTTTAATTGCAGGGCCACTAATATTTTTTGTATTAGTGACAAGAGCTTGTTACCAGACCCTAGGTATTCATAATTTAATATTAATTTCATAAAAAACATTTAAATGAACTAAAACTAGAAAAAGGAGAGAGGAGAACGGCCCACACGCCCCACACCTCTCTCTCTTGTTCTCCAAAACCGCTCCACGCGCCGCCGCCCCCTCTCCGATCCCTCCATGCCGCCACCTTCCCTTCTCTCACCACCACCGTCTCATCCTTCGCCGCATCCCCCTCTCCCTCTCCTCTCCACAGATGCATGTGAC
Organism: Lolium perenne; assembly: GCF_019359855.2. NCBI lineage: Eukaryota > Viridiplantae > Streptophyta > Magnoliopsida > Poales > Poaceae > Lolium > Lolium perenne. The sequence continues at coordinate 129,790,099 of NC_067250.2, forward strand.
ATCAATCTCAGAGCCGCCACCACCCGTCAAAGTTGATGCCACCTTGGAGTCATCGTTACCCCATCGAAGTCACCGTCGTTACTGCCCCATCCATGTCACTATCCGTGAGGAGCCCCTCTCCTAATCCTCTCTTATTTAGTTTGTTTAGATGATTATTCTTTATTTAGATTATTCATATGCATGTGTAGTATTGGTTGTTGTTATTGTCGTTACTTGATAATTATTACTGTGTAAAATTTTGAGTTATTGTTATATTCTTCGGGAGAGTTTGTGTTAAAATTTCTAGTTATTGTTGTTTGTTGATTTTGTGGAGTATGTGCAGAATTTGGTGTTATTACTTTTAGTTGATTTGGTTTGGATGATATATGTGTAGAATTTTGTGTACTATAGCGTATAGTTTGTGTACATGAATATATATCTATACTTTGTAGGATTATGTGGATTGGGTGTAAGGTAATGTCTTTTGTTGTCATTGCTAACATGGCAGATCAGAGTAAGGATGGCATTTGTAGGTATTGGTAGGGTAGAGAAATACCATATCCATACCCGTATAATTATTAGTGGGTATAAAATCTTACCATATTCGTACCCACAAGTACATGCACTAATCCCCGATGGGTGGTACCTATCGGGTACGTAGATCATATAGTACACAAGTTATTCGCAACTTTGATTCATTGATAGCACATTTAACAAAAAAAAACTTTATGTCAACTCTATAACATGTAGTTACTAAGTACATGACAGTTGTCAAGATTTTGAAAAGATCCTTAATTTGTAAAGACGAGTAGATAATTGGTGTAAGGTTTAATTACAACAGTAGTTGGGGGCGTGCAACTCCTTTGAGATCTATCGACCCTTGCGCTACTGAGTTGGACAGATCTACATGCGAGTATAAATAGGTAGGGTAAGGGTATACACACGTGTACAAGGATATGCATGTGTCCTACACATGACTTAATGCGTAGGATATGGGTCCAACCATTGATATAAAAGTGTGCCCATACCTTGCCCATGCGTATACGGTACCCATGGTGCATGTACCCGTGGGTAAAATTTCAATCCTTAGATGGGAGGCGTTTTTGTTGTGTACACGAGAAGATGAGTAAGGTGCTCACTTGTGGGAGGCGATCGCTGTTCGTGGTGAGAAGCAACATATTGGCACGTGGATGGACCAAGAGGAGGTAGCACGCGCCTATAACTAGATGGCGATCCAGCACTAAGTAAAAAAGTACAATAAATGGTGTCCATACATGTGGTACGGAAGAAGACTCATATGATATTAGCATTATCTTCCAAAGTTGCAACCTGAGCGATGATGAGAACAATAACCTCTTAGAAATATTACCAGTAGCCAATTTCTTTGTCGGGGTACCATTTGTGACATGTTTGACATAATCAAACGTTTCCATCCTTTCGAGTCACTTGTATTTTCTTTAAGTTCGTGTTCGTAAATTGTGGTGATCGTCTGACATCATTACTCTTTTGTTTTTTCATCCACGGTAGCATCCCAAAATTACTTTATAAGATGGGTTTCTCCCTTCATATCTCTGATGAAGTCTTGGCTAGACTAGGTGTTGGAGGTTCCTCCTTAGTTACCATGATGAGCATCGTTCCATACAAGATGGATGATGATGAACGCCTAATCTAGCAAAGAGCGGTGGAAGGCATTCCACATGGACGCGACGATGATGATCTACAGGTTAGATAAGCCGTGATCATCACTGTAAGGACCACCACACACATGGACCTAAACATGAATACATGATGTTGTTTATTGTTGGTTGAACCAAATAGTTGATCTATTGTTGTGTTTGAACCAAATTCATAATTTTTTAGTGATCAATGGTGGTGAACAAATATGTAATTTTATTGACGGTGTTAATAATGCATCTCGTATGAGATTTTTGTATTTTGCAATGTTGCCATGTTCAATAAAAGTAGCAGCTTCCTTTAAATTCAAACACGACATTAGTGGTGTTGCCAAACAGATACTCGCCACTAATGTTTATGCTATCCATGGAGTATCTCAGGCACAGAACCATAATGATAAGTACCAGTGGCGTGTATCGAACACGTCACCAGTATCAAATATCACTGCCGTAAGACCAGTGGCATGCTAAAAATACCCTACATGGCTATTTGACAACTCCACTTGTAGCCATAGTGCAAGGAGTTATATCTCATTGAGATAAGCACGGATAGAGCACCAGTCTGAAGTAATGAGTCTCCTGTCAATGAATTCTATCTCGACCGCATATTTAAATTTCTAACCACAAGTATAGACCAACTTTGGGAAGAAGAAACTATTTTTTGAAGCCAAAATTTGCTAAGTTGGTCCATCATCTTGCCACAACTCACATTCAATTTTGTTTTACTAACATCGCTTAGAAATTATGCATTGCAGTTACCATATTATTGTTGCTTTTCAGATATCTGTAGATGTGCATATTCCTGCTATGTATTCATGCTACGACTTGACCACCGTGTAAAATAGGACAATAGTGGGGATGGTGTGAATTAGATGTAGTTGTTTGAGGGGAGTGATTAGCTCAATGAAATAAATTACAAAAACACATGTGCACGTTCATACTTTCTCGAATCGCCTCACAAGGAATTAAAAGGGAGAGTTATTTCCAGAGGCCAAGAATCGGAGCCCAACTTCAGGTCATCTTACTTAAGGTGTATATTCTTACCAAGTACTTAATTTCTTGAGTGTCATGGATGCACACGCCAGGGGAAGTTAGTGACAATTCTCTCATTTTTTGATAAAGGGAATATATTAATATCAATGAGATACAAAAATATACCCAACCTCTGCACCAACGTGATGCCCTAGCGGCATTACGGATGCACACAACCAAAAAAAAATTAAAAGAAAAGAAAAGAAAAGTCCCGCTACAGTGATCTATCTTTTGTAGCAGCAGTACTATCACCACCAAGACATCACGAGAAATTCAGCTTTCCAAAAGCGACTGGTACGTTGCAAAGGTATCTATAATTTTTTTATGCTCCATGCTTGTTTTACACCAACTTCTATGTGTTTTGTTTACATTTCATTGCACTTTTATACATTTTCCGGAACTAACCTATTGACAAGATGCCACAATGCCGGTTCCATGTTTTCTATTTTTTTGTATTTCAGAAAAGTTGTACAGGAAATATTCTCGGAATTGGACGAAACGAAAGCCGAAGTTCCTATTTTACTGTAACGAAGATAGAGTTCAGAGGAGAGACGGAGAGGCTCCACGAGGCGGCCACACCAGGCCATCACGTGGCCCAGGCCCTGGCCGTGCCATGGGGTCGTGTGGGCTCTTCGGGCACCCACCGACCTCACCCTTCCGCCTATTTATACACATGTTCGGGAAAAACCTAAATACCCAAGCATCCATCCACGAAAATTTCCGTCATGGCAGCCATCGCCCACCCTAGGTTGGGAGGGTTCTGAAGCTCTTGCCGGCACCCTGCCGAAGAGGGAGCTCATCACCCGAGGCCTCTTCATCGCCATGATCGCCACCGAAGTGATGCGTGAGTAGTTCATCTCTGGACTACGGATCCATAGCAGTAGCTAGATGGTTGTCTTTTCCAATTTATGCTTCATGTTTAGATCTTGTGAGCTGCCTATCATGATCAATATCACCTTTATGTAATGCTACATGTTGTGTTTGCTGGGATCCGATGAATATTGAATACTATGGTTTAGATCGATTATATACTTATCATATGTTATTTGTGATCTTGCATGCTCTCCATTGCTAGTAGATGCTTTGGTCAAGTATATGCTTGTAACTCCAAGAGGGAGTATTTATGCTCGATGGTGGGTTCATGCCTCTAGTAATCTGGAAGAGTGACAATAACTTATAAGATTGTAGATATACTGTTGCTACTAGGGAGAAAACAACAATGCTTTGTCTAAGGATAATTCTATTGTTTACTTTACACACATTGCTTAATGTGATAATATGTTGCTTGCAACTTAATACTGGAAGGGGTTCGAATGATAACTAGAAGGTGGATTATTAGTCATAGACGCAGTTGGATTACGGTCTTTGTATTATGTAGTAATGCCCAAACGAATCTCACAGTAATCATATTGTCATGTATGGTCTTTATTCTGTCAATTCCCCAACTGCAATTTGTTCATCCAACATGTTATTTTTATCTTTATGGAGAGACACCTGAAAGGACACGGATGTCGCCTAGAGGGGGGGTGAATAGGCGATTTAAAACTTTTACGAGATGGGCTTAACAAATGCGGAATAAAACTAGCGTTTACGTTGTCAAGCCCAAAGCCTATATACTATGGTTCACCTATGTGCACCAACAACTTATTCTAAGCAATGGTTCACCTATGTGCACCAACAACTTATGCTAAGCAATGCAAGCAACTTATGTGATAGCAAGATATATATATATAACTTCAAGCACGATGGCTATCACAAGGTAAAGTGCATAAGTAAAGAGCTCGGGTATAGAGATAACCGAGGCACGCGGGAGACGAAGATTTATCCCGAAGTTCACACTCTTGCGAGTGCTAATCTCCGTTGGAGAGGTGCGGTGGCTTAGTGCTCCCGAACGCCACAAGAGGCTCACCTTGAGGTGTGGTTGCTCGATGCACACCAACGCCACAAAGGCCTCACCCCAAGATGCGGTACTCACACCACACACCGAACGCCACGAAGGCGCCTCACCTAAATCTCCGGTGACCCTCGCCACAAAGGCCTAGGTCACGGTTCCACTAAGGGATTTTCTTCGAGGAGGAAACCGGGCCTTACACAAAGCTTGGGGCACACATCCACAACTTAATTGGAGGCTCCCAAGAAATCGCCACAAAGGCCTCCAATCCGTCTAGGGTTCCAAGAACCCAAGAGTATCAACTTTCTTGCTTTCACCTCCACGAATCACCGTGGAGAACTCAAACCGATGCACCAAATGCAATGGCAAGAACACCACAAAGATGTCCAAATCCTCCACTCTCAAATTCCAACAAAGCTACTAAAGCTATTGGGGGAATAAGAGAGGAAGAACAATATAAGAGGAGGAACACAAAATTTCTCTCCAAGATCTAGATCTAGAGATTCCCTCACAAAGAGGGGAAATTTGATTGGTGCAAATATAGATCTAGACCACCTCTCTCTTTTCCTCAAATTTGAGCAAGAATCATGGAGGGATTGGGGGAGAGGAGGAGCTCTCAAGATGCAACAGTGGTGGAGAGCCAAAGGTTGAAGAAGAAGTGCCAAGAGAGAGAGAGGAAAGAAGGATTAAATAAGGGGCACATTTTTATGCCCGTTGGGTGCCTCGACTTGGGGCCGGTAGGGGGAGGCCGGAGCCTCTGGCCGAGGTACCAGCCGGGGTACCGCCGAGCGCCCCAAACACAAGGGAAACCATCTGTGAGGCACAGCCTCTTTTCCGGTACCGCGGGCGGTACCTCGGGCGGTACTACCGGCCGTGCTCGGGCGGTACTACCGGCCAGCCCAAACTCCACTCTTTGGGCAAACTTAGAAAAAGCATAACTTGAGTATCCGGTCTCCGATTTTGATGATCTTGGACTCGTTTCGAATCTAGTAACAAGCTCTACAAGATCATGCAGGGAACCATCATAGTCCAGCAAAGGAGTATAGAAACAAATGAAGAAAGGTTTGACCTATCTAAGAAAGACATACCGGTAAAACCTCCAACCTCGAAAATGCAACAAGTTGCCCAAGCAAAAACCATTCTTGATGAACTAGAGTTTGTCATGAGAATACACACAAGCTCTAAAACATCACATGGATAAGATCCAAATAACAACCAAGAAAGATGATGAACCAAACTCGAAAACGCAACAAGTGATCTATGCGAAATCCGTTTTCGATGAACTAGAGCTTGTCATGAGAATAAGCACAAGCTCTAAAACATCACATGGATAAGGTACAAATAACAACCGAGAAAGATGATGCAAGGATGCAAAGGTTTGATCTCTCTCCGAACGATACGATCGAGTTACTCACTCGAGAGCCCTCTTGATAGTACGGCAACTAAACTATAAACCGGTCTCCAACTACACTATGAGACCGGTGAGAAAGAAACCCTATCAAGAGCAAACCTTATACTTGCGCATTCCACTTGAGCTCGATGATGACGATCTTGACCTCAACAAGATGGAACGCCTTTCTTGATTGTGCTTTCTTGACGAAGTCTTGTGGATTGCTCCCCCATAATCCACCATGGGAGAGCTTCTTCTTCGGCGCATCTTCACATATCCATGATCACCATAAGGATGGCAAGACTCAAGCAAAGGATCTCTTCAAGATGGGCAAATGATCTCTTCAAGATGGCTCATCTTGAACTTGCACTTCATTTCTTCATTCTTCATCATGTTGATGTCTTGAAGTAACTTGAGGGCTCACTTCATCTTCATCTTCAAGACATACTTGACACTTGATATCCTTCATCAATTTCTTCTTATTGCAACCTTGAAGCCAACAAATGGTTCAAGCATTGCCTATGGACAACTCGTACAAATATAACTCAATGCAAACATTAGTCCATAGGGATTGTCATTAATTACCAAAACCACACATGGGGCTCCATGCACTTTCAATCTCCCCCATTTTGGTAATTGATGACAATCTCTTTGAGAGGGTTTATATAAGGAATTTAAGTAACAAACAAGTTGAATATATAGATCAAACTCCCCTATAATATATGCACATGTGAATGATCTTGACTTTCATTGCATATATTGGCATTCAAAGCCTAGTGGAGTTTCCTCTAAATATTCAACTATGCAAAGCAACAAGATGCAATGCAATAAAGGCACATGCTTAAGCACAAAGCAAAGACATCACCAAATTCCCTTAAACCCTCCAAACTTCTCCCCCATTGGCACCAATTGCCGAAATGGGTGAAAAATTTAGAAGGCCAATATAGTGAGAGTTCCTCCATAGCGTGTGCATTTCTCATAATTTGAGTGGAATCAAATGCACGTATCCAATGACGAATATTCGGAAGGAATCACACTATAGATAGGATCAAAGATTGCAAAAAGATAACAAAGTCAAGAAGCTTCAACAAATGAAGCAAGCAACAAAATGAACCACAAAGAAGATACCAAAAGAAAGATAGATATTATGATAAGATCAAGAAGATTTCTCTAAATAATATGAGGAAGCTCCCCAAGGTTTGTGCACAAAACTAGACAATTTGCATTGGAGTATAAAGTGCACAAACATGGAATCATCACTCCCATAATATCATTTAAAACACAAATATTTGCAATAGATCATAGATAGAAAAATAAGCTTAACACTTGCAACAAACAAATAGTTGAGCAACAAGTAAGAGGCACCATAATAAAAAGGCTCAACCAAGAGGATATGTGAAAGGCATGATAAAGCATATTATAAGACTATTACAAGGATAAGCAAAACGCATCATCATAGTCTTTAATGAATTATATTGCTTAGCATGACCAATCAACACGCAATAAAAAAATAAGATATCAAAAGGAGATGTATCATCTCTTATGTGTATAAGTTTCTCTAAGTGGGCAATATCACAAAGATATTTATCCACAAAGAAACATGCACACACAAAATAGATACGCAACAAATATAGCATGATATCCAAGACGAAGTCATGCAATATACCAATAAGAATTTTTGCTTAATAGCATGGCCAAAGGCTCAATTTTATCTTATTGTACATTCATGAACTTCCACCACAAACATCTGAAATTCATCACAAATATCAACAAGGGAAAGAAGATAGTTGGGATGCATTGAGAAAGTCAACAAGTATCACAAACGAGGATACCAAAAGAAATAACTAAATTTGCACTTTCATCTATATTGCACATGTGAGAGCCTTGAGGAATTGATATGCAATAAAATTGCTAGATAGGCATAGTTGGGATGGATGAATCATGAGCATGATTTAATATACTTCCCAACAAATGCACTCATCTCAAATTACTCACATTCACAATAAAGAGGTTTCATTAAGACTTTTGCAAGAAGCACACTATTTGCAAATCAAGAGATTCATGCCAAGATGCAACCATAAGGTTGGATACAAGAAAGGTATGCATGAGATGATACTTTTTACCAAGATAGCATTGGTGTGGATGTAGTAGATATGTGTTCGTTGACCATCCTAGCTTGCCTCAAGTTACCATTGAGTCACCACTTCTTACCAAGAGTGAGACAAGTATCCAATGCATATCCATTGTACCTAACACAAAGGTAAGTACAAAATGGTCCCCAAACTAATTGGGTCCGAAGTAGTTAGACACACTACAACATATAGGACAAACTCCACAATTTTATGTGTATATAGATATGAAATTGAATTTCATGCACATCCTAGCCAAATTAGGATTTGATGGAGTTTACCCTATATATTGGATCAATGAAAGTGACACATGCCATAAGATATACATATATTAAATATGCATGCACAATACTTTCAAGGACCAAAGGAAGATACAATTTGGACAAAACACCAAATAAATTAAGAGACAATGGTTGCCCAAATTATATCAAAGAATCAAATCAACACAAGATTGACTTCAAAGAATTATCTCATTATAAGAAGCTAATTAAACCTAAACACAAAGGAATGAGATAACCAACTCCCAAGAGAGCAATGTTCCAACAAATAAACCAAACCCTCGAAACTTTTTAAGATGGAACAAAGTACCAAAAAGAAAATTTTTGTCTCCCAAAACCAAATTTTGATAATGCTCAAGAGATATCAAGCATTCTAACAAATATAGGAGAGCTCCCCCAAAATTAGTGCATTATCTAGGATTTTGCATATGAATACAAAATGCACAAAACTAGGATCATCACGCTACCTATATCTACAAAAAATGCTAAGAAAGTTTGAATAGACAAATTAGATTCATGAGATGCAAGGAAGACACATGGGAGTCAAAGCACAACAAATTCATGGAAATAAATAAGGCAATTTAAACACAAGAGCCAATGTAGATATGATCAATAAATATCTACCTCATAATTGATTACCAATTGTCCTAGGACAAGAGGTATTAGGAAATATTTCCCGGTGGTAGTTTGTAAGTAAACATAAGATCATATTTACAACGATCAAAGCATATGGTAAAAGATAAGAGTTAACCATCATGCAAAGATAGTTTCTTGATAGCTTCATTTAGTCATACCAACATGCAAGGTAATTAATAGTATACATACCATCATGCAAAGCAATTAATAGTATACATACCAACATGCAAAACAATTAATAGTATGACTTGAAGCACATGGTTTTCCAAAAATGTATTGAGGAACACGTTGTGAAAAATCATGCCAAGAAAAACTTTCACAAATAAGATCCACAAAAATATTAGCAATGAAGCCATTTAAGCAAATTGGAACTTGTTTGAGCAAACATGCCACATAGGAGAGAGATAAATTACGGTATCAATTCTATGTGACACAACCTCAAATGTTCACATTTTCTAGGCTTGTAATATGCACAAAGCTTATTACTCCCCCATAATGTGATAAGGAAATTATTTTCACAAGAGGCAAATAAGATCCAACTAGAGATATTAATGGACATTAGAATTTGAATTTCTCATGAAGATGACATACCACATAGCGACTAGATAATCTCGCAATATCAATTCTAAGTGATATTCCTCATGTACACACATTGTTTAGGATCGTGAAATTCCCAAAGGAATATCACTCCCCAAAATGGGATAGTCCATTAATCGCTCATAAGAGCCATATAAGATACAACAAGATGCAAAGAGGCTCCAACACAAACACAAATACATGGTGTGCAACCCAACATGCATAGACTTGATTTCTCAAGCAAAAAAAAGTAGGAAGCACAACATATACAAACACATGTTATTAACAAAACTAACACATGCAAAGGGGCGAGTAACTTTCAATATAAATGAGTTGAGAACATGTTACCGCAAGGAGGAACATTGAATATATGATAGAAGCAAGATAACCAAAAGACTTGGCTTGAGATAATATAAATGATGAAGATCCCTTAATTCTTCATGATGTAGCCAAGTCTCCAATGCCCTCCAAAAAGCACCTATTGATCGAATTTTGGATTGTTGGTCCCCAACTAAGTTGGGTCCTAAGAGGTTAGTCACAATAGGCTTGGCAACCCAAATGGTTCTTTTCTTGACACCACTTTGAGCACCAACAAATTTGGCAAACACATTGCCACCCTCATCCTTACGAAGAGAATAAACATCATCAATGGTGATAGAGTTGGATGAGGTACGAATAGTGCAAAAGGAGGAGATGTGGCCCTTCTCACGGCATATGTAGCAAGTTCTTTTCTTCTCCTTCTTCTCACTAGATTTCTCCACAATAGGAGCATTGGCTTGATTCTTCTTGGGAAGTGGCATTTCTTCAACTTGAGGTTGAATATGAGTTTGAGCTTGAGGCCGCTTCCCTTTTTGCTTCTTCTTCAAAGGACAAGATCTAACATGATGCCCTTCAATTTTGCACTTGAAGCAAACAATCTTGGCCGAGTCTTTGACTTGTAATTGGCCCTTCTTAATCTTGTTGTTCTTGGACTTGTTCTTGTTGTTGGAGTTGAATCCAAGTCCACTCTTGTCATTGAGGGATTGTTGCACACTTAACATCTTGTCAAGTTTGCATTTCCCTTCATGACCCTTTACCAAGTCGTTCTTCAAAGAAGAGACTTGGGCCTTGAGCTCTTTGATTTCCTCTACATGGTTAGTAACAACACAAGTACTAGAGGAAGTAGAACCTTCATTGTTAGAGCAACAAGGCAAGGAAGATAATTCATCACAAGATTTAGCAATATTATGAGTGGATGAATTACTAGGACTAGCACATGGCAATATAACATTTTGAGTAGTAGTGCTAGTACCCACACGAGGCTCACAAGGTGTTGTCTTAGATATTATAGCCTCATGAGCTAACTTTAGCCTATCATGAGAGGCTAGAAGATCCTCATGGGAGCTAGAAAGCTTTCCATGATTTTCTTCCAATTTCCCATAATTGCTAGTTAGCAATTTAAGTTGAGCCCTTAGCTCAACATTCTCCTTCAAGATAGATGCTTCACAAGAAGTAGAGTTAGTAGCACAAGCATCATTATTAATAGCAATGGGAGAAGGCAAGTTGTCATGCTCTTTTAGATAAGAAGCTTTAAGTTGCTCATGCGACTCGGTGAGTTTGGTGAGCGCACTCTCAATAACCCTTGAGCCCTTTTTGAGTTGCTCAAAATCCTTAAGGAGTTTAGCATTAACAAACACAAGCTTATCATTTTTTAGCTTTAGTTCATTTGCCACCTCAAGAGCTCTATCATGGTTTTCCTTTTTCTCTAGACAATTCTAGAGCAAAGGTTTCCTCAAGAGCTTCCTTGGTGGTTTGTTCTTCTTCAAGTTCATCCTTTAGAGATGCCACATCATTGGCGTACTCACGTTCAAGAGCACCCATTTTATCAATGGTGTTCTCATGCATCCAAATAAGTTTTTGGCTCTCAATAGCGGTAGTCAAGATTTCAAAGAAGTGAGTGCTAGCAATTTTATCTTTGCAAAGAACCTTGAATACACTCTTACCCTTATCGCGTAGAGAGACAACCCAATCCTCTTCTTCATATTCATCCTCATCCTTATCACCACGAGACATATTAGGTTCCATGGTAGGAGGTACCGTGGAACCCTTGGCCATAAGGCATACATGAGGACCGTGAGATAAAGATGAGGAGTTACTTGAGGCTCCTTTCAAGATCTTGCCTTGATCAATAGAATCTTTGGTTTCCTCTACATTGTTAGACACACAACAACTAGATGAAATAGAAGTATTTTTATCATGGCCACAAGACAATGCAAGCATATCATCATTAGATTTATTCAAGCAACTTACACATGATATGCAAGGACTATCAACACAAGCATGTAAATCATTTCTAGTGCTAGATGTGTTTAAGTCCAAAGATGAACCATTGCAACGAGATATAGATGAAAGATCATCAATAGTAAGCTCAATACCAACATTGCAATTTCCATCACCATATCATTACTTTGTGTCTTGCCACACATTGGTGAAGTGGATGAAGATGAGAACTCATCACGGCCGGAAGTGGAAGCAATACAATCATCCTTAATAATATTGGACACATCATATTTGTCTTGAAGCTTTGTCCATAATTCATGAGAGCTCCCAAAAGGTATGATTGACGAAGTAACTACATTGCTCACAACAATGGAAAACACATGAGAAGCAAGAGCATCGAGGCAAGAGTTTTTCTCCTCCTCAAGAGATAAATTTTGGAGGATCCTTAGGAGAAGAAAAACCCATGCCAAGAAATCGCTCCATGTCCGGGGACATATCCCGTAAGATTTTAAGCACATAAATTTTCCATAGATCATAATTTGTGCCATCAAATATAAACAGGTTATTGTGCGCTAATCCTCTAACCGACATCTTTACTCTCAAGGCGGTGAAGCCTAAGAATGAGAGACCTCGCTCTGATACAAATTGAAAGGACAGTGATGTCGCCTAGAGGGGGGAGAATATGCGATTTAAAACTTTTACGAGATGGGCTTAACAAATGCGGAATAAAACTAGCGTTTACTTTGTCAAGCCCAAAGCCTATATACTATGGTTCACCTATGTGCACCAACAACTTATTCTAAGCAATGGTTCACCTGTGTGCACCAACAACTTATGCTAAGCAATGCAAGCAACTTATGTGATAGCAAGATATATATATAACTTCAAGCACGATGGCTATCACAAGTTAAAGTGCATAAGTAAAGAGCTCGGGTATAGAGATAACCGAGGCACGCGGGAGACGAAGATTTATCCCGAAGTTCACACTCTTGCGAGTGCTAATCTCCGTTGGAGAGGTGCGGTGGCTTAGTGCTCCCGAACGCCACAAGAGGCTCACCTTGAGGTGTGGTTGCTCGATGCACACCAACGCCACAAAGGCCTCACCCCAAGATGCGGTACTCACACCACACACCGAACGCCACGAAGGCGCCTCACCTAAATCTCCGGTGACCCTCGCCACAAAGTCCTAGGTCACGGTTCTACTAAGGGATTTCCTTCGAGGCGGAAACCGGGCCTTACACAAAGCTTGGGGCACACATCCACAACTTAATTGGAGGCTCCCAAGAAATCGCCACAAAGGCCTCCAATCCGTCTAGGGTTCCAAGAACCCAAGAGTAACAACTTTCTTGCTTTCTCCTCCACGAATCACCGTGGAGAACTCAAACCGATGCACCAAATACAATGGCAAGAACACCACAAAGATGTCCAAATCCTCCACTCTCAAATTCCAACAAAGCTACTAAAGCTATTGGGGGAATAAGAGAGGAAGAACAATATAAGAGGAGGAACACAAAATTTCTCTCCAAGATCTAGATCTAGAGATTCCCTCACAAAGAGGGGAATTTGATTGGTGCAAATATAGATCTAGACCACCTCTCTCTTTTCCTCAAATTTGAGCAAGAATCATGGAGGGATTGGGGGAGAGGAGGAGCTCTCAAGATGCAACAATGGTGGAGAGCCAAAGGTTGAAGAAGAAGGCTTAAATAAGGGGCACATTTTTATGCCCGTTGGGTGCCTCGACTTGGGGCCGGTAGGGGGAGGCCGGAGCCTCCGGCCGAGGTACCGGCCGGGGTACCGCCGAGCGCCCCAAACACACGGGAAACCATCTGTGAGGCACAGCCTCTTTTCCGGTACCGCGGGCGGTACCTCGGGCGGTACTACCGGCCGTGCACGGGCGGTACTACCGGCCATGCTCGGGCGGTACTACCGGCCAGCCCAAACTCCACTCTTTGGGCAAACTTAGAAAAAGCATAACTTGAGTATCCGGACTCCGATTTTGATGATCTTGGACTCGTTTTGAAGCTAGTAACAAGCTCTACAAGATCATGCAGGGAACCATCATAGTCCAGCAAAGGAGTATGGAAACAAATGAAGAAAGGTTTGACCTATCTAAGAAAGACATACCGGTAAAACCTCCAACCTCGAAAATGCAACAAGTTGCCCAAGAAAAAACCATTCTTGATGAACTAGAGTTTGTTATGAGAATACACACAAGCTCTAAAACATCACATGGATAAGATCCAAATAACAACCAAGAAAGATGATGAACCAAACTCAAAAACGCAACAAGTGATCTATGCGAAATCCGTTTTCGATGAACTAGAGCTTGTCATGAGAATAAGCACAAGCTCTAAAACATCACATGGATAAGGTACAAATAACAACCGAGAAAGATGATGCAAGGATGCAAAGGTTTGATCTCTCTCCGAACGATACGATCGAGTTACTCACTCGAGAGCCCTCTTGATAGTACGGCAACTAAACTATAAACCGGTCTCCAACTACACTATGAGACCGGTGAGAAAGAAACCCTATCAAGAGCAAACCTTATACTTGCGCATTCCACTTGAGCTCGATGATGACGATCTTGACCTCAACAAGATGGAACGCCTTTCTTGATTGTGCTTTCTTGACGAAGTCTTGTGGATTGCTCCCCCATAATCCACCATGGGAGAGCTTCTTCTTCGGCGCATCTTCACATATCCATGATCACCATAAGGATGGCAAGACTCAAGCAAAGGATCTCTTCAAGATGGGCAAATGATCTCTTCAAGATGGCTCATCTTGAACTTGCACTTCATTTCTTCATTCTTCATCATGTTGATGTCTTGAAGTAACTTGAGGGCTCACTTCATCTTCATCTTCAAGACATACTTGACACTTGATATCCTTCATCAATTTCTTCTTATTGCAACCTTGAAGCCAACAAATGGTTCAAGCATTGCCTATGGACAACTCCTACAAATATAACTCAATGCAAACATTAATCCATAGGGATTGTCATTAATTACCAAACCCACACATGGGGCTCCATGCACTTTCAACACCTCTAGTGAACTGTGGACCCGGTCCTTTCTTTTATACTGATAAAATCATCCTATTCTATTTACTTACTGCAAGCACTATCTTATATTTACTAATTGGAGACTCCCAACAAGCCACCACGTTAATCCTAGATAACAGTCCGAAAAATACCATAGGATGTAAATCATGCGGTCATGATTAAATAACCAAGCGAAGAGTTATATATCTCCGTGGTCGTCAATCGTGATACGGCCTGACTCTTCTCTGTAAAAAAAAAGGAAAAGGAAATCCCATCTCTCGGCCGGCCGGGCGTGCTCGATCCGGTTTCCATACGTGATCTCCTAAACAGCTGCGGGTAGATTTGGCTTTAAGGCGGTGTAACCTGGAGAGGCCACACTACATATCTCTCCCCACCCGCATCATGCATGCAGAGGCAATATAATGATCCTCATCAGTAGTGATGGGAGTAGTAGCGCAGCGCACATGTAAGCAATCCACAATTTTTTTCCAATTAGATTGATGAGCTGCCCAATCACTATTTATTGATCAATTCACCGGCTGCCGGGATATACCTACACTCATTGTCTAATCTGGGATGATTAAATTTCTGCATTGCAGGAACCATTTAGTTCTGGTGACTAATTTTGCAGACCAATACACTGACGGTATTTCACATCAGCAAGCTATTTAGTCCTGCAAGCCGGTGGCCTCCATTATTTAAGGTGTGTGTAATGCATGTGCAATACGATAGCTTCTAGAAATTGACCTCACATAAGGAGAACTATTAGGCTCATTGGGATTACTATAAGCTATTCAGTAGGTTTTACATACCTTGGTAAATTTATATGCATGTCTAAAAAATTTAAAAAATTAAAATCCTATTTACGTAATATTATATTTTAAGTATGTTATAAAAGAAAACTGCTATCATGGTAACATTTGCAGCACAAGATTTCATAAAAGTTATTTCTGTTTCAATGAAAAAGAATGAATATACTGGAGCTAATTTATTTCCGTAAGAATCTAAGTACGGAGAAACTTAACAATTAGGAGCACAAGGCTGTATGTTATCTGGGAGGTTAGTTTCATAGCTAGAACCATAGTAGTTTTGTTGAATCCTCTGCCCATTATATAGGATCCGTGATCTAGATTAACACTCTGTGCAATACACGTGTTTCTAATGGGCTCCACTTAAATCCTAATTGTGCCACAAAATGAGGTGGTTATCCTGGCCATCTATAATTACAACTTTACAAGGATTGGTTCATATTATGAACTATTTGATCGACGTACACTGCTATGTGCTCTATTTTCCAAAAAAGAAATTACAAGCCATAACCTGCCAGCCAGGAGTTGGTACATTCATGTCCTAACAGGTCAGATTTTATAGGTGCATCTTCCCGATGTTTACAAATTACTCCGTTGCAGGTCGACTAATAGTTCTACTCCCTCCGATCCATATTAATTGACTTCAAGATGGATGTATCTAGAACTAAAATGTGTCTAGATACATCCATTTTAGAGTCAATTAATATGAACCGGAGGGAGTAATTTATTCCGGATTTTTTTTAACTAACATGGCACACATATGTACTCACATCATAATTTCTCAGGTTCAAAAATTCAGCCCGGATATATAATTCATACATATAATTAAACTTCTATGCCAAGATTTAGTACTGTATTATATTCCTCTCTTACGTATAACACTGTCACAAGCAAGCTAGCTAGGTTCATGTTGCCACAACGTATTATATCTTACTTTTTGCAAAGGATTTTCATACTGACCGATTTCTTTTACTAGGTATTGAGATATTGTATAATCATAATAAGTAATACTTATGGCAGTTGTTATGGAATTTCCACTACTTTTAGAGAATGAACGATTGTATACGTGTTGTTCAAGCTTCTCATAATTTATAAGAAAGACATTACAAAGCTTCAGTAGTATTTTTATTTTTTGAAAAAATATTACAATGTTTTCTCATTTGTTTTAAATAATGAGCCGTGCGCTGGCACACGGGTTGAAGACTAGTTCTCTTTAATTCCACTGGAAACAAACATCTATTTCCACAATATACGGTTAATCTTTTGTTTTCAGAAAAACCGGTGAGATTGACAACTTCAATGTAAGTTGGGGCAAAATATTTTGGTTGTGTTGTGTGCAGTTCCATGTTGTTGCTGACGCCAGTAATGTGTCCTGCCATAATACAGCTAGCAACACCTTCATAAGTCACTCCTTTCTCCTACTAGTCGATTAAACCTTAGTTTCTTACTGAGGGAAAACTTGCTGCTATGCTCATCATACCTTCCTCTGTGGGTTCCCCAACGGTGTGCAATATGCGCTCATCAAGCTACTTTTCTAGCGCCGTTGCCGGGGAGAAAGAGAATTTCTGCAAGGGAAGTCTCTCATCTCCAATATCTTTACTTTTTTATTGTTTTGCTTAGTCTATTTTACTTTGTCTTGCTTGCTTCATTATATCAAAAACACAAAAAAATAGTTTCTATTATAGCTTTTATTTATGTTGCTCTTTTTTAATTTTGCTAAAATGGGTACTCCTAAAAACACTAAGTTGTGTGACTTTACTAGCATAAACAACAATGATTTTATTTGTACACCTATTGCTCCACCTGCTCCTGAAGCAGTTTTCTATGAAATTAAACATACTTTGTTAAATCTTGTTATGAAAGAGAAATTTTCCGGTGTTAGTATTGATGATGTTGCTTCTCACCTTAATAATTTTGTTGAACTTTGTGAGATGCAAAACTATAAGGATGTAGATGGTGAAATTATAAAACTGAAATTGTTTCATTTCTTTTTGAGAGGGAGAGCTAAATATTGGTTGCTATCTTTGCCTAGAAATAGTATTGATTTTTGGGTCAAATGCAAAGATGTTTTTATTGGAAAGTATTATCCTCCTGCTAAGATTATATCCTTGAGAATTCACATAATGAAATTTAGAAAATTTGATAATGTACATGTTGCTCAAGCTTGGGAAAGAATGAAATCTTTGGTAAAGAATTGTCCCACTCATGGACTGACTACTTGGATGATCATCCAAACTTTTTATGCAGGACTAAATTTTTCTTCAAGAAATCTTCTGGATTCAGCTGCTGGAGGTACCTTTATGTCCATTACTTTGGGGGCTGCAATAAAACTCCTTGAGGATATGATGATAAATTATTCTGAATGACACACTGAGAGGGCTCCACAAGGTAAGAAGGTAAATTTTGTTGAAGAAACCTCCTCCTTGAGTGATAAGATTGATACCATTATGTCTATGCTTGTTAATGGTAAAGCTCATGTTGATCCAAATAATATTCCGTTAGCTTCTTTGGTTGCTCAAGAAGAGCATGTTGATGTGAACTTCATTAAAAACAACAATTTTAACAACAATGCTTATAGGAATAATTTTGGTAGTAACAATTATAGGCCATATCCTTCTAATAATAGTAATGCTTATGGGAATTCTTATGGTAATTCCTCATTATGTTAAAGAAAGCAAAACTTTGAATGCCATTCAAGTTAGGATTGATGATAATGTTAGGATGTTAGCGGAATTGCATGCTAGGTGGGAAAGGCAAGATGAAATTGCTAGAAATAATAATTTGACTAAAGTTTTTACCATTACCAACACTAGTAATACTAAAGTCTCAAATGATAGAAAAACTCCTATTAATGGTAAAATTATTGGTGTAGGAAATTTCCCCACTCCTTCTACAAAGTTTCCTAGAAGCACTGAAACTGTTTCTGATAAGAGTGCTGAAATTTTTCGGAGTATGGGAGACAATAGTTCTTATACCTTTGGTAGTAATGATTTTGATTTTAATGATTGCAATATCTCTGAAGTAATTAAGTTCTTACAAAATATTGCTAGAAGTCCTAATGCTAGTGCTATAAATATGGCTTTTACAAACCATATTATAAATGCTCCCATGCAAATTAGAGAAGAGAAATTAACATGTGAAGCTCATATTCCTAGGAAGTTAGAAGCTGGATGGGAGACCATCATTAATATAAAAGTAGATGACTTTGATTTCAATTCTTTATGTGATCTTGGTGTAAGCATTTCTGTTATGCCTAGAAAAATCTATGATATGCTTGATTTGCCACCGTTGGAATAATGTTATTTGGATGTTCATCTTGCTGATATTGCCAAGAAGAAACCTTTGGGGAAGTTAATAATGTTCTTATTAAATTTAATAATAACTTTGTCCCTGTTTATTTTGTTGTTTTGGATATTGAATGCAATGCTTCTTGTCCAAATATTTTGGGAAGACCATTTCTTAGAACTGTTGGTGCTGCTATTGATATGAGAGATGAGATTATTAAATATCAATTCCCACTCAAGAAAGGTATGGAACACTTCCCTAGAAAAATAAAGAAGTCACCTTTTGATTCTATTATTAGAACAAGTTATGATGTTGATGCTTCTTCATTTGAAAATACTTGATGCTAGCTCTTTTTCTGCGCCTAGCTGAAAGGCGTTAAAGAAAAAACATTCTTGGGAGATAACCCATGTTTTATTTCTGTATATTTTCTTTTGTTGAGTCATGGAAGTTATTACCTCTGTAATAAGCTCTCCTTATCATTTTTATTCAGTTTTTGTGCCAAGAATAGCCTCTAATAGGAAGAAAATAAGATTTTGGGAAGTTGTTGTCCTGAAACAGATTCGGTGCTGTCACCATAAAAGTTTGTATTCCCAGCCATTATGTAATTTTAATCTGCCAATTTTTTAACATATGCCCCAGGTTATTACCTAACCTTCATTAGTTCTGCGCTTTTCGATCTGAGCAACAAAAGATTTTCAAAAAAATCGATCTTTACCTCATGTTCTGTTTTGACATATTTCTGCTACTATTTGTAGTTGCCTCTTAATATCTTTCTTTTTGAGTTCTTTTGAGGGAATATTTTTTTTAAGAAGATACTACAATAGCTAATGTTTTAATAGATGTTTGATATATGTTAGAACTGAACCAAGTGGATTTATTATTTTGATTACACTAATGCATCTAGTGAGAATTGTATGAAGGAAGTTTTCAAGTGCAGGAAGAGAAGAATGATGTAATGAGATGATGTATGGAAAAAAGCTCAAACTTGGTGACAAGGTATTAACTTGTCAATGCCTACGGGTTGTAGACTAGGGTTTAGTTGGAAGTAGAGGGCAAGTAGATCTCGAAGGTTTCAGCCGAAAAGTACTCGACGATTATGAAACTAGGGTTTGAGAAACAATGATTCGATGATTGCTTTGTCCCTCGACTCCCCCTTATATAGGAGGCGGAGCCGAGGGATTCGTATTGTACAAGTTACATAGTCCGGGAAGGTTTCTAACTCATCCCGCAAGATTACAAATAATGCTTCCTATTACAACTCTAGCTTTCCTTAACAATATCTTGGGCTTGCGAATCTTCTTATTCTTCGGGTAGTGGGCCTTCAGTAAACCCCGGGTACTATCTTCGGCAGGCCCATTGGGGATGCCTATGTCAGTAGCCCCCGAGATTTTGCTTGAATCGTAGAGTCAGGGAAAATCTCCACTGTTTATTTTTACTCGACAACTTAAAACTTTTCTATATTTCTTCACATAAATTTCTATATTGTACAGGGATAATGGTAGTTGGGGCTAGTTCATCTGACGGATCAGGTACTAGTTAACTGCTCTAGTGGCAATCCGCAAAAACCTACTTCAAGATCACGTCCCTGGACATGATCTCGGGATACTGGTGTAAACTTCGACAGGTGCCGCTTAAGGTCTTACCATTCTGTCGAGTCCCAGTCATATTTATCGGGTACCTAACGCGTCCGTTAGGATTTTTCTTCGTATCTGTTGATACGGATAAAAGTAGCAAATCGACATCAGAGACGGCGCCACGCCACACAGAACGGATCTGGGGTCTTACCTTCGCAAAGTTTTGCGGCATTCAGAAATTGATCGCAACTTTGGCGTTCTGAGAATATATTGTCGAGTGCTTATTCGGCTGTTGGAATGTGATAACCCACAAGTATAGGGGATCGCGGCAGTCTTCGAGGGAAGTAAAACCCAAATTTATTGATTCGACACAAGGGGAGGTAAAGAAAACTTATAAGCCTTAACAACTGAGTTGTCAATTCAGCTGCACCTGGAAAAGCACTAGTAACAGGGGTGATGTGAAAGCAGCAGTAATATAAGAGCAATAGTAATAGTAACACAGCAGCGGTGATAGTAACACAGAGGTAATGGCACCAGAAAATAGTTGATACTACTTCCAATGACATATAGAACGAGTATATGATGATGAGAGATGGACCGGGGTTCCCAGCGATCTACACTAGTGGTAACTCTCCAATAACAAGTGACAAGTGTTGGGTGAACAAATTATAGTTGGGCAATTGATAGGATTGATAAAGCATTAAGAAAGAACATCAATTCATTAATCATGTAGGCATGTTTTCCATATATAGTCGTACGTGCTCGCAATGAGAAACTTGCACAACATCTTTTGTCCTACCAGCCGATGGCAGCCGGGCCTCAAGGGAATCTACTGGATATTAAGGTACTCCTTTTAATAGAGCACCGGAGCAAAGCATTAACACTTGGTGAAAACATGTGATCCTCACATCACCGCCATCCCCTCCGGTTGTCCCGATTTCTGTCACTTCGGGGCCTTTGGTTCCGGACAGTGACATGTGCATACAACTTGTAGATACAATCTAAGCAATAAGTATAGAGCTTAAATCTAAGATCATGCCACTCGGGCCCTAGTGACAAGCATTAAACATAACAAGATTGCAGCAACAATAACTTCACAAACTTTATAGATAGACTAATCATAATGTATCATCCATCGGATCCCAACAAACACAACACCGATTACATCAGATGAATCTCAATCATGTAAGGCAGCTCATGAGATCATTGTATTGAAGTACATAGGATAGAGAGTGCCAACTAGCTACTGCTAGAACCCGTAGTCCATGGAGGAACTACTCACGGAGCATGATGGAGGCGGCGGCGTCGATGGAGATGGCTTCCGGGGGCACTTCCCCGTCCCGGCAGGGTGCCGGAACAGAGACTTCTGTCCCCCGAATTGGAGTTTCGCGATGGCGGCGGCGCCCCTGGAGTCTTTCTGGAGTTTCGTCAAAAGGTATCGCGTTTTTAGGTCGAAAGGGCTTATATAGGCGAAGAGGCGGCGCAGGAGGGGCAACAGGGTGCCATCCCCATAGGCCGGCGCGGCCAGGGGCTGGCCCGCGCGGCCCTATGGTGTGGGGGCCCCAGGCCTTCCCTCTGACTCCCCTTCGGTGTCCTGGTCCGTCTCGGTGAATTATGATGTTTGGTCTTCGTTTCGTCGAATTCCGAGAATATTGCTTGAACAGCCTTTCTGGAACCAAAAACAGCAGAAAACAGGAACTGGCACTGTGGCATCTTGTTAATAGGTTAGTTCCGGAAAACGCATAAAAACATTATAAAGTGCGAGCAAAACATGTAAGTATTGTCATAAAACAAGCATGGATCATCAGAAATTATGGATACGTTGGAGACGTATCAACATCCCCAAGCTTAGTTCCTACTCGTCCTCGAGTAGGTAAACGATAAAAAGAATAATTTCTGTAGTGACATGCTACTTACATAACCTTGATCATACTATTATAAAGCATATGAGATGAATGAAGTGACCCAAGGCAATGATCTATAGTTGCTAACAAATAGATAACATATAGCAAAACTTTTCATGAAGAGTACTTTCAAGACAAGCATCAAAAGTCTTGCACAAGAGTTAACTCATAAAGCAATAAATTCAAAGTAAAGGCATTGAAGCAACACAAAGGAAGATTTAAGTTTCAGCGGTTGCTTTCAACTTTCAACATGCATATCTCATGGATAATTGTCAACATAAAGTAATATGATGAATGCAAATAAGCAAGTATGTAAGAATCAATGCACAGTTGACACAAGTGTTTGCTTCTAAGATGGAAGGAAGTAGGTAAACTGACTCAACATAAAGTAAAAGAAAGGCCCTTCGCAGAGGGAAGCATTGATTGCTATATTTGTGCTAGAGCTTTGGTTTTGAAAAAATAAAGAGAGCATAAAAGTAAAGTTTTGAGAGGTGTTTGTTGTTGTCAACGAATGGTAGTGGGCACTCTAACCCCCTTGCCAGACAAACCTTCAAAGAGCGGCTCCCATTTTATTTTATTTTTGGGTGGCACTCCTTCCAACCTTTCTTTCACAAACCATGGCTAACCGAATCCTCGGGTGCCTGCCAACAATCTCATACCATGAAGGAGTGCCTTTTTTATTTTAGTTTTATTATGATGACACTCCTCCCCACCTTTGCTTTCTCAAGCCATGGCTAACCGAATCCTTCGGGTGCCGTCCAACAATCACATACCATGGAGGAGTGTCTATTTTTGTTAATTAATTTGGGACTGGGAATCCCATTGCCAGCTCTTTTTGCAAAATTATTGGATAAGCGGATGAAGCCACTAGTCCATTGGTGAAAGTTGCCCAACAAGATTGAAAGATAAACACCACATACTTCCTCATGAGCTATAAAACATTGACACAAATCAGAGGTAATAAATTTTGAATTGTTTAAAGGTAGCACTCAAGCAATTTACTTTGGAATGGTGGAGAAATACCATGTAGTAGGTAGGTATGGTGGACAAAAATGGCATAGTGGTTGGCTCAAGGATTTTGGATGCATGAGAAGTATTCCCTCTCGATACAAGGCTTAGGCTAGCAAGGTTATTTGAAGCAAACACAAGTATAAACTGGTACAGCAAAACTTACATAAGAACATATTGCAAGCATTATAATACTCTACACTGTCTTCCTTGTTGCTCAAACACTTTTACCAGAAAATATCTAGACCTTAAGAGAGACCAATCATGCAAACCAATTTTAACAAGCTCTACAGTAGTTCTCCATCAATAGGTTTAAACTACATGAAAAAAATTAATCATGATCTACTTGAGAGCTCAAAACAATTGCCAAGTGTCAAATTATCCAAGACATTATGAGGCATTTTCTGTTTCCAACCAAATAACCATAAGTGCTATAGCTTCCAACTTTTATCATTGAACATTAAAAGTAAAACGAAGAACAAGTGTTCATATGAAAAAGCGGAGCGTGTCTCTCTCCCACACAAGGATTGCTAGGATCCGATCTTATTCAAACAAAAACAAAAATAAAAGCACACAGACGCTCCAAGTAAAGCACATATGATGTGACCGAATAAAAATATAGTTTCAATAGAAAAAAACCTGATAAGTTGATGAAGAAGGGGATGCCTTGGGCATCCCCAAGCTTAGATGCTTGAGTCTTCTTGAAATATGCAGGGATGAACCACGGGGGCATCCCCAAGCTTAGACTTTTCACTCTTCTTGATCATATATCATCCTCCTCTCTTGACCCTTGAAAACTTCCTTCACACCAAACTTCTTATAAACTTCATTAGAGGGGTTAGTACTCAAAAAAAAACTTGAATCCACCTTGGTCCTGTAGTGACACATTGCAAGAACTCAATAAAACATTAGCTACAGCTCTCCACATCTAGAAAGCCTTGCTTAAAGTCCACAAGAGACAATGCAAAAAATAGAGACAGAATCTGCCAAAACAGAACAGCCAGTAAAGATGAATTTTAAAGAGGTACTTCCGTTGCTCAAATCAGAAAACTCAAAACTAATGAAAGTTGCGTACATATCTGAGGAACACGCACATAAATTGGCAGATTTTTCCGAGTTACCTACAGACAAAACAGCCCAGATTCGTGACAGATATAAATCTGTTTCTGCGCAGAAATCCAAATCTAGTATCAACCTTCTATTAGAGGCTTCACTTGGCACAACTTTGCAATAAAATAAAGATAAGGAGAGGTTGATACAGTAGTAACAACTTCCAAAACACCACAAAACAGTAGCAAAATAAAGACATGGGTTATCTCCCAAGAAGTGCTTTCTTTATAGCCATTAAGATGGGCTCAGCAATTTTAATGATGCACTCGCAAGAAATAAGAGTTGAAGCAAAAGAGAGCATCAAAAAGCAAATCCATAACACATTTAAGTCTAACCCACTTCCTATGCATAGGAATCTTGTACACAAATAAATTCATGAAGAACAAAGTGACAAGCATAAGAAGATAAAACAAGAGTAACTTCAACAATTTCAGCATATAGAGAGGTGTATTAGTACCATGAAAATTTCTACAACCATATTTTCCTCTCTCATAATAATTTTCAGTAGCTTCATGAACAAACTCAACAATATAACTATCACATGCAGCATACTTTTCATGATCCACAAACACATAATTTTTATCAAGCTCAAAAATAGTGGGATCAAAACTTCCAAACTCACTTTTATCAATAATATAACAAGGTGATCGATCAATCTCAAGAGATATGGGACTCATACATAAAGTCAAGAACTCTCCAATCCCATTTTCATTAGTAGTACAATTAATATTATCAAGTAACATAGGACCATCATCTAGAGATTTATCATAAACATTTGCCAAGCAAAACTCTTTAGTACCATGCATTTCGACATCAGGCACAAACAAAGCATTATCATAAGATTTATCAAAGTAGCATGGATTATCATAGATAACAGTAGCATAATTATTCTCACAAGTTTTACTTATAGGTAATATTTCAAGAGAATCCACAGGAACATAACATTCAACCTCCTTCGGTAAGCACGGAGGACAATCAAATAGTGTAAGAGATAAAGAGTTACTCTCATTAGAAGGTTGGCATGGGTAGCTAATCCATTCTTCCTCCTTTTGTTCATCACTCTCCTCTTCTTTTTCGTCCAATGAGCTTTCAGGTTCATCAATTTCCTCCTCTTTTTCATCCAATGAGCTTTCAGGTTCATCAATTTCTTCTTCCACAGGTTCCTGCAAATTGTGAGTGCATTCTTGTGCATTAATGAGTCTCTCTTTATAATCAATGATATAAGGATTATCAGTGTAACTTTCATTGCAAAAATTAAGGATAGAAGAGACATAATCTTTAAGGTCCTTACAAACAACACAAGTTTCATAATTCTCAACCATGAAGGATTCTATCTCAGAGGCTCCCATAAATATGACAAATTGTTCTACCTCTTCAAACCCAAAATGAATATAGCTATTCCGATTATAGTTCTTAATTAAAAATTCCTCACTAAAGCCACATTGAAATTTAAGATGTTTAGTGTCCTGCTGAGAGCAACAGTTTGTATCATGGCGTTTAAGCAAGATTTTAGCAATTGCGTTCAATTTTTCTATCACAGCACTCATAACTTTACCAGTTCTTGATTCTCTATAATTATTATAATATTCTATAAGCTCCAAATAGGTTGTAGGTTCTCCCATAACAGCAGTTTTTAATTTTTCGGTTTTTCAAATTTTTATGGATTTTTGGGTATATGAGAAAAGTAAAACAAGACAAAAAGAAACTAAGCAAAAGTAAACTAAGCAAAATAACACTAGACAGAAATAAACTAAGCACAAATAAACTAGACAAAAGTAAACTAAGCAAAACAAAATAAAACAAAATAAAAATAGAGAGAGAGGTAGAGTGTACTCCCCAGGTGAACTTATGAGTAGAGCTATGCCTCCCCGGCAACGGCGCCAGAAAACAGTCTTGATAAGCCACAAGTATAGGGGATCGCGGCAGTCTTCGAGGGAAGTAAAACCCAAATTTATTGATTCGACACAAGGGGAGGTAAAGAATACTTATAAGCCTTAACAACTGAGTTGTCAATTCAGCTGCACCTGGAAAAGCACTAGTAACAGGGGTGATGTGAAAGCAGCGGTAATATGAGAGCAATAGTAATAGTAACACAGCAGCGGTGATAGTAACACAGAGGTAATGGCACCAGAAAATAGTTGATACTACTTCCAATGACATATAGAACGAGTATATGATGATGAGAGATGGACCAGGGTTCCCAGCGATCTACACTAGTGGTAACTCTCCAATAACAAGTGACAAGTGTTGGGTGAACAAATTACAGTTGGGCAATTGATAGGATTGATAAAGCGTTAAGAAAGAACATCAATTCATTAATCATGTAGGCATGTTTTCCATATATAGTCGTACGTGCTCGCAATGAGAAACTTGCACAACATCTTTTGTCCTACCAGCCGGTGGCAGCCGGGCCTCAAGGGAATCTACTGGATATTAAGGTACTCCTTTTAATAGAGCACCGGAGCAAAGCATTAACACTTGGTGAAAACATGTGATCCTCACATCACCGCCATCCCCTCCGGTTGTCCCGATTTCTGTCACTTCGGGGCCTTTGGTTCCGGACAGTGACATGTGCATACAACTTGTAGATACAATCTAAGCAATAAGTATAGAGCTTAAATCTAAGATCATGCCACTCGGGCCCTAGTGACAAGCATTAAACATAACAAGATTGCAGCAACAATAACTTCACAAACTTTATAGATAGACTAATCATAATGTATCATCCATCGGATCCCAACAAACACAACACCGATTACATCAGATGAATCTCAATCATGTAAGGCAGCTCATGAGATCATTGTATTGAAGTACATAGGATAGAGAGTACCAACTAGCTACTGCTAGAACCCGTAGTCCATGGAGGAACTACTCACGGAGCATGATGGAGGCGGCGGCGTCGATGGAGATGGCTTCCGGGGGCACTTCCCCGTCCCGGCAGGGTGCCGGAACAGAGACTTCTGTCCCCCGAATTGGAGTTTCACGATGGCGGCGGCGCCCCTGGAGTCTTTCTGGAGTTTCGTCAAAAGGTATCGCGTTTTTAGGTCGAAAGGGCT
Source organism: Lolium perenne (assembly GCF_019359855.2). Classification (NCBI taxonomy): domain Eukaryota; kingdom Viridiplantae; phylum Streptophyta; class Magnoliopsida; order Poales; family Poaceae; genus Lolium; species Lolium perenne. The sequence continues at coordinate 129,817,731 of NC_067250.2, forward strand.
TATATAGGCGAAGAGGCGGCGCAGGAGGGGCAACAGGGTGCCCTCCCCATAGGCCGCCGCGGCCAGGGGCTGGCCCGCGCGGCCCTATGGTGTGGGGGCCCCAGGCCTTCCCTCTGACTCCCCTTCGGTGTCCTGGTCCGTCTCGGTGAATTATGATGTTTGGTCTTCGTTTCGTCGAATTCCAAGAATATTGCCTGAACAGCCTTTCTGGAACCAAAAACAGCAGAAAACAGGAACTGGCACTGTGGCATCTTGTTAATAGGTTAGTTCCGGAAAACGCATAAAACATTATAAAGTGCGAGCAAAACATGTAAGTATTGTCATAAAACAAGCATTGAACATCAGAAATTATTGAGTCAACGGATGACTTATATTGCTCTCCCGATGGGAGTATATGCAGAGTTATTTATAACTCGAGATACACTCTTTTGCTCTTCTATCTTTCTTCTTCTCGTTCTTTCTTTCTTTTTTATAATTTCATCGGGCACGCGAACAGCGTTCCCGATGAGAGTAGCCCCCGAGGCTACATCCAAGGACTTGTGCTTGGGTGTAGGCTCCACGCCTTATGCTGCTATATTTTCTTTCTCTCCCGAAGTTTTATTATTTCTCGAGTGCGCGAACAGCGCTCCCGATGGGAGTAGCCCCCGAGGCTATGAACAAATATTTGTATTTGATCATAGGCTCATGCCATTTCTATTTTGTCTTTCTTGAACTTTTCATTTTTTCAAAGTAGCCCCCGAGCATTTGATCAAAAACTTGTATTTGATCAAAGGCTCTCCAATATTTTTCCATGTCGCCTTTTTATGAAGCTGTCGAGTCAAATTTTTCTTCTGCCAAGGTGACGTTATTGCTGACGATAGCCACGATTGCGAGTCCGAAAATCGCGAGAAGTCTCCTCCCGCTGCCTTGCGGGCCCAATTTATCCATTATCTTGACACGTCGTGCAGGTGGGGGACACACGTCCTCCGCTTTTCCTGGCGCACGTACTGTAACTTCTCCAAGGTTAAAATACTTTTTTACCCCTGTTTCCACGTGGTTATCATGTGCCGCACACTTTTTCCATCCAACGGTCCGCCGCTTCGCCGCACCTCTATATAAGATCCCCTTCTTCTTCCTCGAGCACTTCCGCTCGCGCCGTTCTCCTGCTCTCCTCTGCAAAACTTCCTCCTGCGCCCCACAATTCCCTGAGCTCATCTTCTCCAAGCTGCATTCCTGCGCCATTGTTGATGCCACCGCGTCGGTTGATCAAACATAGCACGCCGGAATCGTCAATGGCTGTTGTAGATCTGGGAAGCGCGGAGTGGGAAAGGTCCAAAATTTCCACCCAGGACATCAACCTCTTGAAGAAGCTGGGGATCAGCAAGAAGCCCAAGGCGCTGTGCTTCCCTAGTGAAGAAAGCTACCCAACCCCTCCAATGGGGTATCGGGTAAGTTTCGTCGACCATCTCATCCGCGGTCTTTCCGCCCCCATTCATCCTTTCCTTCGTGGATTGCTTTTTGTTTATGGTCTGCAACTTCACCATCTCACGCCCAATTCTATCCTCCATATTTCCATTTTCATCACCCTCTGCGAGGCCTTCCTTGGCGTCCAGCTTTACTGGGAGCAATGGAAGCGCATTTTCTTTTGTCGCCGCAATGGCTCTCCCAATGTCGCCTATAATATAGGTGGCGTTGTTATTTCCGTTCGCCCCACAGTCGATTACTTCGACGTCAAACTCCCTGACTCAGTTCAAGGGTGGCGCAAGAAGTGGTTGTACATTCAGGAGGAAAACCATGGATGTGCTGAAGACAACATCCCTCCTTTCGATGGTGCCGAGAAAATCCTTCGCCGCCGCTCCTGGGATGCAGAGGCTACCGAGGAAGAAAAAATATCGACAGAAGCCCTGATGACTCGCATCCATGAGTTGCAGAATACTCACGGCAAAGAGCTGTCAGGTATTCAAATCACGGCGTATTTTCTTAGAACCAGAGTGCAGCCACTTCAGGCTCGCAAATACCCTCTCTGGAAGTACGCTGGCGACAAGGACGCAGATCGGTTGTCGGCGGATTTAGAGGTCAAGGACTTAGAGAAGCTTGTCCGAAAAATCTCCTCCCTCAGCAAAAAAGATCCTGTCCCTTCTTCTTGCCGTGTAAAACCATATAGCGCCACCAATGCGCTTCCCAAGGTAACCTTTATCGATTGATTTGTTGTTGCCTTGCTATCTTTTTTGTTACTCCTTTTTTGACATCTTCCCCTGTTTTTTGTATAGAACCATCCAAATCTTGTCTCCCTTCCTCCCCTTCCTGAAGGTGGAGAAGTCGATGAAAGGGCCGTTGTCACCGACGACAACCAAGATGCCCCCTCTTTTGTGAATGAACCCGTAGATTCTCAAAAATCTGCGGGATCTTCTGAAAAGGAGGCTGCCTCCGAAGGCACTGCATCGGCACAATCTCCTCCCCCTGTTGTTTCTCCAAGGAACAAAAGGAAAAGGGATGATGTCGAAGATTCCGGCACCTCCAAAGCCGAAGAAGCTGTTCCTTCACGTCAGAAGGCAGCTTATGATCCATACCTTGAGGCCCTCATCAGCTCGTAAGTCACCTTTTGTTTCCCTTTATTTTTGTACTCGAAGATTTTTGTCTATCTTGCTTTTTATACTGCCGACATTTAATCGCAGTGATGATGAGGAAGAAGTACCAGCTTTTGATGTTGCTGCTCGAACGAGTACATCACATACTCTAGTTGTTTCGGAGACGCCAGTCAAAGGAGAGGAATCCTCGCCTCCTCAACAAAACGTCGGCGCTCCCACTCCTCCTGCAAGTCCTCTTGTCCCTTCACCAAAAAGGACAAGGGTTGAAACGATCATGGAGCCTACCCTGCAATTGGGTAGCTCCTCGAGTCCTCTTTTGGACGATGTAAGTCCGTAATTTCTTTCCTGTTATTGTCTATATTTTCTGTATTTGCTCCTTTGTGCCATCGTGTTTTTTCCTCATACCTATGCTTTTTTTTTCCTCCTTTGACAGCCCATGATCAAAGAACTTATTCGCATTAGTGCCCAATTCATTGGGTATCGCGAATACGCCAGCAAAACCGAAGGTGATGATTCCCTGCTTGCTTTTGTTCATGGCTTCTTGCTCCTGTGTTATCGATATTTTGACTATTTTTTGATTATTTTGGCAGAAAAACTTGCAGAGGCCAACAAACTTGCCGAAACGCTTGCTCAGAAATTAGAGCAAAGTGAGACGGCTCGCAAGAAGGCCGAACTTGATGCTGGCAAAGCTAAAGCAGAAGCTGAGAAGGCTAAGGCAGAAGCTGCTGGTGTCGAAGATCTGCAGAAAAGGCTTCATGATGCCGAAACTTCGTTGAACGAGCATAAAGCCGCACAGGCTGCTCGTGAAAAGGCGATCATCAAGCGCTTGAACTCGCAGAATCGACGCTTTGTCGGTAAGTTTATCGATCCATTCTATCTTTTTTAGACTTGCTTTTCTTTACTTGTTTGTCGACCAACAAATATTTTCTGTAACAGGCAAAACAAACCAAGAATTTGAGCTTGAAGATCCCGACAACGATCCTCTTCTGGACGCACTCTCTGTCCTCGAGTTTCATGGAACCGAAGCTCGCGAAGGCATTGAACAGGCTGACGCAGGATTGTCACGGATGTTCCCCTACTTCTTCCTGAAGAAAACGGAACCCAAGACTTTCCTTGCTCTTGCCAAGGACTTCAATCCACCAGAAAATCTTGGATTGAAGATGCGCCAAGAAAACATGAAGATTGCTGTCGAGAGTACTGTCGCCTTGGTTGCTGACAGCCAGCAAACTATCGACTGGGCAAAAGTAGGCGACACAGAACAGATGGAGACCACAAAATGGCAATCGCTGATCAGGGCGGCAAAGCCCAACACGAAGAAAATCTTGGCCTATCTCGGAATCAAGCCATTTTCGACTCCTAGCTCATCAAAGCCGGAGGTCTAGTTGAATGCCTCTTCTTTTTCTTTCTTTGTTTTTTCTGTTTCTTTTGCTATTGTCGCCATATTAGCTTTGGCGACAATTACCTTAGTAGTCCCTTTGAAGAACTCCTTCTGTAATGTCCATGTAATTTTCCTGAAGATCAATGGAATTCTGTCTTGTGCAATCATTTGATATTGAAATTTTCTTTTCCAGTTGATATTTGATAACTACTCCGCCAATCCTTGTTCTGCCGATACTTCGCCTGCTTCTTCATTCTCGAAGAAAACCCTTATCGAAGATTTTTCAAGTAAACATTTGTCGCAAGATTTGCAAGAACTTCGCCAACAACTCCAATCCATGAAGAAACAAACTCTTGCGATGATGGAGCAATCTCGACAAGCATCCGAGAGAGAGAGAAAATTGCTCTTCAATAGGCGAAAGAAGCCATTGCTGCAAAGGATGCTGCTGTTGCTGAGGCTACCGAAGCTTCTTCTCGAGAAAATTATATGCTTCAGCTAATGACTGACGCCAGCCTGGACATGACAGGTATGTTTCCTGCTCATAACCATGCTGGATGTTGTTCTTGCTATTTTTCCTCCCTTGACAATTTATTTGCTGTACCAGGCTCATTTTTGGATACTGCTACCGAAGATCAACGTGTTGAAGCTCGAGCCAATGTTCTGCTCAGACTGGCTGCACAACATGGTTCTAACTTTTGGGTTACTCCTGAGCGTACCCGCCAAATTGTCAGATTCCAAGATCGCGCGGCTCAGTTCCGTGACTTCCTTGACTTCTGTACGAAGACTTTGTTTTTAGTTTATGGAACCATGTTCCCTCGCAACAAGATGCCAGAAACTCTTCCTGCTTTAATGGAAAAATTTCGAGATGCTCCTCGAATCCATGGCTTTGTGCGGGCTCAACTCTCTGCTGGCGCAAGATTTGCTATGATGATGATAAAGATTTGCTATCCAAAATTGCCCATGGATCAAATTGTTTCCACGTGCCTGGCTAAGATGTCAAAGAAAAAGAGAAACATGGGCAAGATTGATGATCTTGTGACTCCTGTAGCCGAAGATATGATGGATGAACTTCTTCGGATGGATGCTGAGTTTTTGTGAAGGGTAGCTATGCCGAGCATAGTACTCGTCCTTCCAATGAGCGAATAACCATAGACCATGTGCTAGGTATCCGCTGAGGGTTTTTTCCTTTTTCTTGCTGTAGTTTCACCATTGATACGTCTTTGTGTATTTGTCTATATTGTAAAGCTGTCAACTCTGTAAATATGTATTGTTTCTATTTTTGATCGTCGAGCCCCCGAGCCTTTGGCTAGAGTTTATACTGTTTTGTAATCCCGAAGATTTTTCTCTTGTTGCAAGAAGATATATATATTTTACTATCGATGGGTACGAGCCCCCGAGTGTCTTGGTGGTGACGTTCTATATTTTTGTTGCGAGGTTTTCAGACCAAAGCAGTAAAATTTTAACGAGTACACTATATTTATAGTTGTTAGCTCCCGATGTTCTATTTGGCGAGGTATTCTTGTACCAAGGCGAAATATTTCGGTAAGTCTAGTTTATCTATATTGTGTATATTTTGTAACTTGAAGGCGTTGAGCCCCCGAGCGTGTCGAAGAATAAGAAGTATATCTCCACTATCTTTATTATATTGCAGCACCGCGAGCCCGCCTCATTAAAAACCTTTCCGGCCCCACTCGGTGCCCCGAAAAGGAAAATAGTGCGTCTGAAAACTCGCGGGCGTTTCAGTACATTGTATTTTTACAGAGGAGGACTATATTTCGACTCTAAGCGTAGAACCGCCTGAGCTGCGCCACGTTCCAGGGGTTTTTCTCGGGAACCCCTGTCTTCTTGTCCTTGATCCTGTATGCTCCTCCGTCGATGACTTCCGTGACGACGTAAGGTCCCAGCCATGGTGACTCGAGATTTTCAGTACTTTGCTGGTTAAGCCGTAGGACCAAATCGCCGACCTGGAAAGATCTGGGCCGCAATCGTCGACTGTGGTTGTTTTTCAGGTCCTGCTGGTACTTGGTAACTCGTGATAGTACTTCATCTCGAGCTTCATCGAGTGCATCCATATCGTCCTCCTGAGCTTTTCGTGATGTTTCCTCGTCATACTCTGTTACTCTTGGAGAATCATGCTCTATTTCGATTGGTAGTACTGCTTCGGCTCCGTGGACGAGAAAAAACGGAGTTTCTTGCGTTGCCGTATTTGGTGTAGTTCGGATGCTCCACAAAACACTTGGCAATTCTTCTGGCCAGGTATGTCGAGCCTTTTCGAGCGGTCCTAGCAGGCGCTTTTTAATGCCGTTGCAGATGATACCATTGGCTTTTTCGACTTGACCATTGGTTTGCGGGTGTCCAACTGACGCAAAGTGTAATTTGATGCCTACTTCTGCGCAGTATGCCTTGAACTCCTTAGCTGTAAAGTTAGTACCGTTGTCTGTGACAATGCTATGAGGCACTCCAAACCGAAAACGAGGCCCTTCACAAACTTTATTGCCGACGCTGCATTTGGTGAATTTATTGGCTTCGTTTCTACCCACTTGGTGAATTTGTCGACGGCAACCAACAGGTACTCGTATCCTCCTGGCGAAGCTTTATGCAACTTGCCCACCATATCAAGTCCCCATTGGGCAAAGGGCCACGACAATGGTATCGGCATCAGCTCTGCCGCCGGAGAGTGAGGTTTTGCAGCGAATCTTTGGCACGCGTCGCAGGTTCGTACTATCTCTTTTGCATCCTCGATTGCTATCAACCAGTAAAATCCTTCCCGAAAAACCTTGGCTGCAATAGCTCGACTGCTCGCGTGGTGACCACATATTCCTTCGTGCACATCCTTTAGGATTATCCTTCCTTCTTCGGGTGTGACGCACCTTTGCAGGACGCCTGAAATACTTCGCTTGTATAACTCCCCTTTGACCACTGTGAAAGCTTTGGATCGTCGAATAATTCGCCTTGCCACAACTGGATCGTCGGGTATTTCTTTCCTAAGGATATACGATATGTACGCTTGCATCCAAGGAACTTCTACCATCATCACAAGCTCCTGGTCCTCTTCGTCCTCCACGGCTTCTTTGAGGGGCGCCGAAGTTTTTTCCTCCTTTGCTTTTTTCTGCGCCTTCTTCGGCTTTGTGGATCTCTCCGCTATTTCTTCCCAAAATACACCTGGCGGGATTGGAAGGCACTGCGACCCGATGTTTGCGAGAACGTCGGCCTCATCATTGCTCAACCTACTGATGTGATTTACCTCGCATCCATCAAACAGTTTCTCAAGCTCATTGTACACCTCCTTATATGCTATCATGCTATCATTGACTGCATCACATTGGTTCATGACTTGCTGAGCCACCAATTGTGAGTCGCCAAAGATTTTTAGTCGGGTTGCGCCGCAAGCTTTCGCCATCTTCATCCCGTGTATGAGGGCTTCGTATTCTGCTTCATTGTTGGATGCGTTTGGGAACGTCATCCGTAAGACATACTTTAACTTGTCGCCTTCGGGTGATATAAGTATCACTCCTGCGCCAGCTCCCGTGTTTTGCAGCTCCATCCACTCTGCAATGAAATCTGGCAAAACTTGCGACTTGATTGCCTTTCTTTTTTCATAAGTGATGTCCCGAGGGGAAAGTTCTATTCCCCAAAGGGAGACACGCCCTGTAGCTTCTGGATTGTTCAGTATATTTGAAAGAGGTGCTTCGTTGACTACTATTATCGGGTGTGCCGAAAAATAGTGGCGCAACTTTCTTGCCGTTGTAATCACTCCATATGCTAGTTTCTGGTACTGCGGGTACCGCTGTTTGGAAGGCGATAAAACTTCACTGATGAAATATACCGGCCTTTGCACTCCATGGAGTTTCCCTTCTTCTTCTCTTTCGACGACTAGCACCGTGCTAACCACCTGAGGTGTGGCTGCAATGTATAGCAGGAGAGGTTCTTTCTCTTTCGGCGCCACCAAGATTGGTGGTGTCGAGATTGTGCGTTTCAAATCCTCGAAAGCTCTATCGGCTTCTTCATTCCACTGGAATTTCTCCCCTTGCTTTATTAAAGCGTAGAACGGTAACGCTTTTTCTCCCAGCCTGGCGACGAATCTGCTTAAAGCTGCGACTCGCCCAGTTAGTTGCTGTATTTCTTTCAACTTTGTTGGCTTCCTCATTGTTACGATAGCTTGTATTTTGTCGGGATTTGCTTCGTTCCCTCTTGCTGAAACTAGGAACCCAAGAAGTTCTCCTGCTGGGACGCCGAAGGAGCATTTCGTCGGGTTCAGCTTGAGGCAGAATTTGTCGAGGTTGTCGAAGGTTTCCTTGAGATCCTCGATCAGCGTCGTCCCCTTTTTTGACGTTATGACGACATCGTCGATGTACACTTGCACATTTTTTCCAATCTGTGTCGCCAAACACTTCTGCATCATCCTCTGATATGTTGCTCCCGCGTTTTTCAAACCAAAGGGCATTGTTCTATAGCAAAACACGCCGTAAGGTGTGATGAACGCTGTTTTTACTTCATCTTCTTCTTTTAATCTGATCTGGTTATAACCAGAATATGCGTCCAAAAAGGAAAGACGTTCACATCCTGCCGTGGAGTCGATAATTTGGTCGATCCTCGGGAGGGGAAAGTGATCCTTTGGACAATGTTTATTGAGACACGTAAAGTCGACGCACATGCGAAGGACCTTAGTGTTTTTCTTCGGTACCAACACTGGATTTGCTACCCATGTGGCCTCTGTGTGCAGCTCCTTGATAAAACCAGCTTCTCTCAGTCGATCAATTTCTGACAGCATAGCCTTGCGGTTTGGTTCCGAAAAACGTCGCAAAGGTTGTTTGATTGGTCTCGCTAGTGGATCCAAGTTTAGGTGGTGCTCGGCAAGTTCCCTGGGTACTCCTGGCATGTCAGCTGGACACCATGCGAAGATTTTCCAGTTCTCACGGAGGAACTCGACGAGCGCGCTTTCCTATGCGAGGTCCATGTCGTTTGCGATGGACGTCGTCTTTTTCGGGTATGTCGGGTGAATCTGCACCTCCTTAGAATTTTTTTCAGTATTGAAAGTTGATTCTTTATTTGGCCTTCCAACGTCTAGCAGCACGTCGTAGTCAGTCATGAGCCTTGACGCCAAATACTCAGCTTGCATCCCGAAAGTTTCTGATATTCGATGAAAATCCTTATCATATTTATCGGCTAGGGCGAAGCTTCCTTTGACCGTGATTGGTCCCTTAGGTCCAGGCATCCTCCACAACAGGTACGTGTAATGTGGTACTGCCATAAAACTAGCATATGCTGGTCGTCCCAACAGCGCGTGGTATTGTGACGGAAAATCTACGACTTCAAACTCCAAGTTCTCGATTCTGTAATTTTCTCGGGTCCCAAACTGAACGTCGAGATTAATCTTCCCCAGCGGATAACTTGGCTTCTCCGGTGTGATACCGTGGAATCTCGTGTCTGTTGGCTTCAGGTTTGCTAGGGATATGTTCATCTTCCTTAATGTATCTGCGTACATAAGGTTTAAGCTACTGCCGCCATCTATAAACACGCGAGATACGTCGAATCCTGCGATGACTGCTGGTAGTATGAGTGCTGACTGCCCTGGTCGAGGAACTTGCTGTGGATGATCCGCTATGGTGAAGCCAATGTCTTGCCCTGACCAATTAAGGTACTCGACTATTGGTGGAGGCATTTTTTCTGCCATGAACACCTGCCGCGAGATTACTTTCTGAGCTCTATTGGATGGCCTTCCCTTCTGAATCATCGAGACCACTCCGTTAGAGTGGGGATCAACATAAGGCGGTGGTGCAGGTGCTGCCGCTATTCTGAGCTGATGTCGATTTTCGTCCGTAATCGCGGGAGGAGGTGGCAAGTGAATCTCACTCCTGGGTTCTCGAGGATTTCTCTGTGCTGCCTGAGCATTAGCATGCCCTGCATACCTTAGCATTGCCTGTAAATTTCTACAATCCTTCTGCAGATGTCCTGACTGTCTTTTTCCGTTGCTGTCGAGGAAAAAATGCATCTGACACGGCCCGTTCATCATCTCTTCGGGAGACACGAAAGGCCTCTGGAATCTTGGCCCGCTATTTTGCCTATTGTTTCGAGAGTCATCTCTATTGTCGCCTCGTTGCTTGTTGCTTCTCTGGTAATCATCTCTGTTGTTTCCTCCTGCGCTTGCTCGGAAGCCAGCCGAGATTTGACCTGGAGCGTCATAGCTTGAGTACTGCCGAGGAAATCGTCGCCTAGGTTGATAATTTCAACCGCGGTCTTCCTCTGGCGACCTATGCCGTTTGTTGTGAACAGCATCTTCTCCATCTGCCCATCTGTTTGCTATTTCCATTAGTGCAGATACTGTCTTTGGATTGGTCCTCCCCAAATCCTCGACAAAATCTCCACGCCTGATAACTGCGACAAACGCGTCTATTGCTCTCTCATCAGATATGTTTTCTGCCGAGTTTTTGATGATATTCCACCTTTGGATATACTTTCTCATTGGCTCGTCTGGCTTTTGTCGGCACGCCCTCAGTTCCTCTAATGACGCAGGTTTTTTGCATGTGGACCGGAAGTTCTTGACAAACACGTCCTCGAAGCTATCCCAGCTGTCGATAGATCCTGGAGGAAGTTTCTTTATCCAAGATCGTGCGGCTCCACTCAAATGCACCTGGATGCTTTGCATAGTTGTTGCTCTGGTTCCTCCTGTGAGCTTCACCGTCTCGAGATAATCAACTAGCCAATCCTCTGGATCTTGAAGGCCGTCGAATTTCTTGAAGTTATCAGGTAACTTGAATCCCGAAGGGACTCGAGTTTTTCGAACCCTCCTTGTGAAGCATGGCAAACCACACATATCCTCGTCGTTTAGCTCTGGGGATTTCCGATGTTCCCTTCTGCTTTGTCGCGCTCTATCGACCCTTGCTTGTGCTACCGTGTCCCTTGCTCCACTTGGTCCTTCGGGAGCTGCTGCTGTTGCTGCCGCAGGTCGTGGACTATTTTGCCTTGCTGCTCCTTCAGGAGGTGTTGACGCAAATGCCGTTCCCATGGCTCCAACTCCTGCCATTGCCATGTTATACAGTGCCTCCCTTGGATCTCCTGGGGGTGGCCTTGATGCAAGGATGAAAGCCTGTGTCGCCATATACCCAGCTTCTGGTGTCTTGGGGATGATGTTCCCTCTCGTGTCTATCGACATAAAAGACATGTCGAGGTTTTGAACCAAGTGCTCTCTTTCTCCTTCAGGTACGTTTTGTAACCTTGATCTTGCTCTGTTCCGAGCTTCCCTGTGGCTATCACCCGAAGTTCTAGATTGTCGACTCAGTTCTGCCCTTCGCCTACTTGATGCAGAGGCTGCCTCCTTTCTTCTGTTTAACTCAACTGTCTGTTTTTCTAATTCCCTTGCAGCCCGTGCGAGCCTATATTGATATGCTTGTAACTCTTCTGGCGTGGATGTGGTGGCCATTGGTTCTGAGCCATCCATAGCTCTTGCGGCTCTATCCCATGCTGCTTGTGGAAGTTGGACTCTATCTCGCGGCTGTGGACCGATATATTTATTGCCTAGGCCTCGTCGCAAATTAGAGGGATCGACGTATGGATTTCCCAAATCGTCGAAAGCCTCAGATGTTTCCTCCTGGTCACGGCTTGGCTCTCCGATGACATAAATCTGATGATACTTTGTATTCAGATCTATGTTGGGTTTGGTGACACCATCATTAAGATTGGCGAAGACCTTGCCCACTGTAGTAGATTTGTCGATGAAGTTGAAGCTGTCGACACTGCTTGAGTCATCGCTTATATAGGAGTCCGCAGATGACTCAAACGACATGTCGCTGAAGATCTTGGCAAGTTTTTCTCTTGCCCTGGTGCTGATGAAGCGTGACGTCAAAGTTTCTTCTTCTCCTGATTCGGTTGACGATGTATAGCTTGAAAAATCGGAATCGACCGCCGACGATCCCGACGAAATCGGAATTTCGACACGATACGATCCCTCTTTCTCGACGCGAAAGTGAAATCTTCCGAACGTCATCTCCATAGGCTCCTCCAGATACGCATATGCATCCAAACGGGAGGGCGGGTGAGGAATAAAATCGACAAGACCAGTTGCGATCTGTTTACCTCGATCCATCGCGTTGCTTGCGGTTGATGAAGTCGACGATCTTGAACGTGCCATCGAGATCGGATCCTTGACGCCTCTAGTCCCCACGGTCGGCGCCAATTGACAAGGTATTAACTTGTCAATGCCTACGGGTTGTAGACTAGGGTTTAGTTGGAAGTAGAGGGCAAGTAGATCTCAAAGGTTTCAGCCGAAAAGTACTCGACGATTATGAAACTAGGGTTTGAGAAACAATGATTCGATGATTGCTTTGTCCCTCGACCCCCCCTTATATAGGAGGCGGAGCCGAGGGATTCGTATTGTACAAGTTACATAGTCCGGGAAGGTTTCCAACTCATCCCGCAAGATTACAAATAATGCTTCCTATTACAATTCTAGCTTTCCTTAACAATATCTTGGGCTTCCGAATCTTCTTATTCTTCGGGTAGTGGGCCTTCAGTAAACCCCGGGTACTATCTTCGGCAGGCCCATTGGGGATGCCTATGTCACTTGGCGATGCCCATGTCACCCCAAGAAATATCCAAGAGGTACAAGCGTCAAAACTTGGGGATGTCCAAGGCATCCCCTCTTCATCAACAAAGTATCACGTCATCTTTCTAGACGCTATATTTTTAATGATTCATATGTGTTGTTCTTGGAGCGTCTTTGTTACTGTTTTTACTTTTCTTTTCCTTTGTTTGCTGTAGCATATGGCTGGATCCGAGCATATTTGTTTTAAAGAATGACACACTCCATTTTAATTGCATAGAACACCCTACTTTTCACTCATATTATTCTGCGAGTGTTCTCTTTTGCTAGTACTACGTTTAGCTCTTGTTTTTCCACTCATATTTTGTTCAGATCTTGTCAGTTTTCTTTAGTAAGGTATGATTATCTCTCTGGTCTTAATTTATTATTATCTATGAGAGTTGTTTCAAATAATTTGATTGTTGTTGGAGATGAGTAAAATGTTTCATGCTTGTAGTGATGCAAAAGGAAGGTTGTTTAGACTGTGACATTGACTTTGGCATATCATGTTTGATGTTATTTTAATCATATGCTTAGTAGTTATTGTTGTAGCATGACTTGTCTCAAATAGCTGAGAGTGCTTAATGTGCCATTGAAAGAATCATGTGTTGTTTCCATCATAAAAAGCATAATATTGTGGTATTCTCCTTTGATGCTTTATTGGGTTGACTTGGCACATGTTTACAACATGTTATGACTACAAAATATTTACCTAAAGCCTCTATGATCATTTAATTTTTGACTTGTAATATCACTTTATGTTTTGATTAATAATGTTTTGTCGCTATGAATGATTATGGCCATTATTACTCTCTTAGTTGGTCGCTCCCAGTCTTTTGCTAGCCTTCGCCTGTACTGAGTATGAGCTCTACCTATATGTGGTATTTCACCGCCACTCCAAACTGAATTGCTAGTGTGCTACCTTTAAACCTTCAAAATTTATTACTTATTTTGTGTTTTGTTTTAGCTCATGAGGAAGTGTTGAATGGTTTATCATCTCTTTCATGTTTATTATGGCTTCAAACTTTTACTAGCATGCACAATGTGCTAGTTCTTAATTTTGCAAAAGAGCAGGCGCGGGTGCCCACTCACGAAATATAAATTGAACCAATAATTTAAATCTCCTAACACTATGTACTTGAGAAATCATGAACTCTGCTTGTTCAAACAAAGGAGAAGAGGAACTTTATCGTTATCTCTATGGGAGCCGCTTTTGAAGGCATTAAACATGAAAGGATGATAGATCATTTGATGTCATTCGTTGACATAGACATACATACCTCTCAAAATAGATTTTCAACACCTCAATTGCATTTAAAATAAAAAGCTCTAGCACATGAGTAATCTTGCTTCCCTCTGCACATGACCTTTGTTTTACTTTTATATTGAGTCTTCGTCTTCTTACTTTATGCACCAATTAAGAAAGCATAGTTGTCATTCTGAGTATAATGTGTATAGTACCAAAATTTATTAGTGGTTGATTCATGATTATGCTATTGCTTGTTCTCAAATTACTTGTATCTAGTTACCCTTTGAACTTTAAAGGTGTTCTACCATTTATGTTTTGCTACTCCATAAAGGAAGTTGAGTACCACTTTGCTATGTTTTCTCTATGCTGAAAAACAAACAGTCGCTTGCAGTGCACAATTATTCATGATCATTTGTTTGAGTCACTTCTCATGTTGTAAGATAGTTGCTAAGTTCTATTGTTAGAGTTTAGAGTACTTTGATCCCATCTCACAATTCTTTAAAATAACATGATCAAGATTGTGTTGGCTTCATGTCACCTCAAAAATTATTATTTTTTGTTATATCTTACCTACTCGAGGATGAGCAGTAGTTAAGTTTGGGCATGCTGATATGTTGCCAACGTATCTATAATTTTTCCTGCGTTATGCTTGTTTTACACCAAATTCTATGTGTTTTGTTTACACTTCATTGCACTTTTATATATTTTACGGAGCTAACCTATTGACAAGATGCCACAGTGTCAGTTCCCTGTTTTTTGTTGTTTTGTATTTCAGAAAAGTTGTACAGGAAATATTCTCGGAATTGGACAAAACAAAAGCTGAAGTTATTATTTTATCATAACGAAGACGGAGTCCAGAGGAGAGACGTAGAAGTGCCACGAGGTGGCCCAGGCCCTGACCACGCCATGGGGTGGTGTGGGCCCCTCGGGCACCCACCGACCTCGCCCTTCCGCCTATTTATTCACCTGTTCGGGAAAAACCTAAATACCTGAGCCTCCATCCATGAAAAGTTACGTCGCGGACGCCATCGTCGACCCTAGCTCGGGAGGGTTTTGAAGCTCTTCCCGGTACCCTGCCAGAGAGGGAGATCATCACCAGAGGCCTCGTCATCGCCATGCCCGCTTCCGAAGTGATGCGTGAGTAGTTCATCTCTGGACTACGGGTCCATAGCAGTAGCTAGATGGTTGTTTTCTCCAATTTATGCTTCATGTTTAGAACTTGTGAGCTGCCTATCATGATCAAGATCATCTTTATGTAATACTACATGTTGTGTTTGCTAGGATCCGATGAATATTGAATACTATGGTTGAGATCAATTATATACTTGTCATATGTTATTTTTGATCTTGCACGCTCTATGTTGCTAGTAGATGGTTCGGCCAAGTATATGCTTGTAACTCTAAGAGGCATTATTTATGCTCGATAGTGGGTTCATGCCTCTAGTAATCTGGAAGAGTTACAATAACTTCTAAGATTGTAGATGTGATGTTGCTACTAGGGAGAAAACAACAATGCTTAGTTTAACGATAATTCTATTGTTTACTTTACACACATTGCTTAATGTGATAATCTGTTGCTTGCAACTTAATACTAGAAGGGATTCGGATGATAACCGGAAGGTGGATTATTAGTCATAGACGTAGTTGAATTATGGTGTATATATTATGTTGTAATTCCCAAACGAATCTCATAGTAATCATCTTTTCATGTATGATCTTTATTCTGTCAATTGCACAGCTGCAATTTGTTCACCCAGCATGTTATTTATCTCTATGGAGAGACACCTCTAGTGAACTGTGGACCCCGGTCCTTTCTTTTACACTAATAAAATTATCCTGTTATATTTACTTACGGCAAGCACTATTCTCCTTAATTCCACTGCAAACAAACATCTCTTTCCACGGTGCAAGCAACGGCGCAGAAGTTAACAATCGTTTCAATTCATCAAAAGCATGATCTTGGGCGACGACTGACATAGGCATCCCCAATGGGCCTGCCGAAGATGGTACCCGGGGTTTATTGAAGGTCCACGAGTCAAAGAATATGAAGCCTGGAAGCCCAATTAGTATTAAGGAAAGATAGAATTGTATTAGGAATATCAGCTTGTAATTATTACGGGACGGTTCAGAAACCCTCCCGGACTCTGTAAACTTGTGTACCACGAATCCCTCGGCTCCGCCTCCTATATAAGGTGGAGTCGAGGGACAAAGAAAGGATCGATTCATTGTTTCACGCAAACCCTAGTTTCTTAATCGTCGAGTACTTTTCGGTTGAAACCCTCGAGATCTACTTGCCCTCTACTTCCAACTAAACCCTAGTCTACAACTCGTAGGCATTGATAAGTTAATCCCTGGTTGGAGATCTTCGATCTTTCCCACTCCGCCGCTCCCAGATTTTGCGCCGCCATCTTGGATTCCGGTCTGCTGTGCCTGGTGAGCCTTGCACGGGCTGGCATCAACAATGGCGAAGGCGTGAGTAAGAGTATGGCTGAGCTCAGGAAGTTTTGGGTGCAATGGGAGATTTTTTGGAGAGAGAACAGAGGTGCGGCGCAGCGAAGGGGATTGACGGAGGAAGACGATGGCTATTTATCGCAGGTTCAATCAAAACGTCGCACCGTTGGATGATCTACGAATGGACTTGATGATTTACACGTGGCCTAAGGGGTAAAACAATATTTTTACTGTGATGGAACTAGACAGACGTTACAGCACGCGTGCCAGAAAAAGTGGAGGACGTGTGTCCCCCACTACGATAACGTGTCAACGTGTCGTGGATTTTGGGCCCGCAGGTCAGAGAGAGGATAGTACTCGCGTCTTCCCAATACAGTGGTCGTGGCTATCGTCAGCACTGATGTCACCTTACTACATGAAAATCTCGGCTGTGAGGTTAAGGAAAATGGCGACAGTAAAGGATTACTGACAATCTCGAGAGCCTTTGATCAAATACAAGTTTATGATCAAATGCTCGGGGGCTACTTTTGAAAAAGGAAAATTTCGGGTATGGCAAAATAGAAATGGCGAGAGCCTATGATCAAATGCAAGCATTCGTCCATAGCCTCGGGGGTGGTCGCACACCTGATAAAGATAGAAGAACTCGGCAACATGACAATATAGCGACAAAAGATATTGAAATGATGAGCCTACAACCAAGTACAAGTACTTGGCTGTAGCCTCGGGGGCTACTCCCATCGGGAACACTGTTCGCGTGCCCGATGACATTATAATGAGCATATTTCGAGTTATACAAATAACTCTCCATATACTCCCATCGGGAGGACAAGATAAGTCATCCGCTGACTCAATAAAATGTGCTATTCCAACAGCCAAAAAAGCACTCGACAATATATTCTCAGAGCGCCAAAGCCGCGAATAATCTCTGAATGCCGTGAAACTCTGCGAAGGTAAGACCCCAGATCCGTTCTGAGAGGCGTGGCACCGTCTCTGACGTCGGTTTGCCACATTTTTCCGTATCAACAGATACGAAGAAAAATCCTAACAGACGTGTTAGGTACCCGATAAAACATGACTGGGACTCGACAAATGGTAAGACCTTAAGCGGCGCATGTCGAGTTAACACCAGTATCCCGAGATCATGTCTAGGGACGTGATCTTGAAGTAGGTTTTTGCGGATTGCCACTAGAGCAGTTAACTAGTACCTGATCCGTCAGATGAACTAGCCCCAATTACCATTATCCCTGTACAATATATAAATTTCTAAAGCTATATGATGTTTTGAAAGGTTGTTTGATGATTATAAAGTTGGAGATTTTCCCTGATTCTTCGATTCAAGCAAAATCTCGGGGGCTATTGACATAGGCATCCCCAATGGGCCTGCCGAAGATGGTACCCGGGGTTTATTGAAGGTCCACGAGTCAAAGAATATGAAGCCTGGAAGCCCAATTAGTATTAAGGAAAGATAGAATTGTATTAGGAATATCAGCTTGTAATTATTACGTGACGGTTCAGAAACCCTCCCGGACTCTGTAAACTTGTGTACCACGAATCCCTCGGCTCCGCCTCCTATATAAGGGGGAGTCGAGGGACAAAGAAAGGATCGATTCATTGTTTCACGCAAACCCTAGTTTCTTAATCGTCGAGTACTTTTCGGCTGAAACCCTCGAGATCTACTTGCCCTCTACTTCCAACTAAACCCTAGTCTACAACTCGTAGGCATTGATAAGTTAATCCCTTGTCAACGGCCCACTCAAATGCAACACCTTTTTTTAGTCAATTCATTCAAAGGTGCAGAAATAGTACTGAAATTGGGCACAAATCTTCTATAAAACCCAGCTAGACCATGAAAACTTCTTACTTGACTCACATTCATGGGAGTAGGCCAATTTTGAATAGCTTCAATCTTACACACATCTACTTCCACTCCATTCTTAGAGACAACATAACCCAGAAATATGACCTTATCTTTGCAAAATGTGCACTTCGCAAGATTACCATAGAGTTTACTATCACGCAACACTTGCAAAACATGTCGAATATGTATAGTATGATCAGATTCATTGCGGCTGTAGATTAATATGTCATCAAAGTACACAACCACAAACTTGCCAATAAAATCACGCAAAACATGGTTCATCAGTCTCATGAAAGTGCTAGGTGCATTAGTCAAACCAAAAGGCATTACTAACCACTCATATAAACCAAATTTTGTTTTAAAGGCTGTTTTCCACTCATCTCCTTCTTTCATCCTAATTTGATGATAACCACTACGCAAATCAATTTTAGAGAACACAACAACACCACTCAATTCATCTAGCATATCCTCTAAACGGGGAATATGATGACGATATCGAATAGTAATGTTGTTTATCGCTCTACAATCTACACACATGCACCAAGTACCATCTTTCTTAGGAACTAGAATAACAGGAACAACACAAGGACTAAGGATTATACGGATATAACCTTTTTCGAGTAGCGCTTGTACTTGCTTCTGTATCTCCTTCGTCTCTTCGGGATTTTTCCTATATGGCACCCTATTGGGCAGCGAGGCGCCGGGGATCAAGTCTATTTGATGCTCAATACCATGCAATGATGGCAATCCTACGGGAACCTCCTCCGGAAACACATCGCTGAATTCCTGCAACGCATTAGAAACACCAAGAGGAATAGGGGTCATGTCGTTAGAAACCAAAACCGTACCCCTGTACATAAGCACAAGAGTCATGGTTGTAGGATCCTCACTAAATTCTCTTATATCTTCTTTGGTGGCTAAAAGCATGAAGGAATTCACTCTCTCACTTTTCGTTATATCACTCACGGCATTACAATTCTCTCGCCTATCTATAGATGCATCCTCCAAGTTTAGTTCAACTTTCTGGCGAGATTAATTGACAATTTGTTGTGGTGAAATAGGCTGTAAGTTGATTTTCTTGCCCTTAAAATCCAAGTGATATGTATTGGCGCGGCCATTATGTTGCACAGAAAAGTCATAGAGCCATGGCTGGCCCAACAGCGGGTGACGCACCGTCATAGGAACCACATCAAAATCAATGGAATCCTTATACGGTCCAATCTCAAAATCAACACGCATCATGTGGCCCACCTTCATCTCACCATTATTGCTCAACCTTTGAATATAATATGGATGCGGGTGTGGTAGATACTTCAGTTTCAGCTTGGCACATAACTCTTTGCTTGCTAAATTGCGACAACTCCCGCCATCAATAATGACCTTGCAAGCTTTATCAGGACCTACAGGTGCCTTTGTTTGGAACAAATTGCAGCGCTGAGTAGATGCACTGGACTGCACATTGAGAACACGTTGTGACACAACAATAGTTTGAGCTTCAGAAGGATAAGCATCGAAACCATCACTGTCATAATCATCGTCTTCCGGAGCATCCGGATCAACATCTTCTCCAGTTTCATATTCATTGTCCTCATTAACAATCATAACTTTCCGGTTAGGACAATCTCTCTTGAAGTGACCCTTGCCACCACATGTATGACAAGCCATATCGCGGTTGCGCGCCGTTGACATGTTAGAACTAGTTCCACTTGTAGGGATTCGTAGCATAGAAAACAAAAAATTTCCTACCGCGAGAACGCAATCCAAGCCAAGATGCAATCTAGAAGATGGAAGCAACGAGGGAATGAACGAGAATAACCCTTGAAGATTTCCAAAGCCTACAAGAGGAGGCTCTCGTTGCTGCGGTAGACGATCACTTGCCGCTTTCAAAAGCGCGTAGAAGATCTTGACGGTGCCACAATCGGGCAGCACCTCCGTACTCGGTCACACGTTCGGTGTTGATGACAACGTCCTTCTCCCCGTTCCAGCGGGCAGCGGAAGTAGTAGATCCTCCTCGGAATCCCGGCAGCACGACGGCGTGGTGGCGGTGGTGGTGGAGATCTCCGACAGAGCTTCGCCTAAGCTATGTGGGAGAGAGAGGTAGGAGGGAACCGCTAGGGTTTGGGAGAGGGGGCGCCGGCTAGGGCAGCCTTGAGGGGGGTGCGGCCATGGTGGTATTGATGTGGCCGGCCAGCCCCTCCCCTCCCCTCTTTATATAGGTGGAACCCTCAAGGATTAGGTCAAAAGTCTCCGAATAAGACCCCAACATAAACCTTCCATATGACCAAACCTAGGGGGAGTGGGACTCCCCCCTTTCCTTTGGTGGGGTAGCCGGCCACCATGGGGAGGAGACCACTTGGGACTCCTCCTCCCTTAGGCTGGCCGGCCAAGGTGGGTGCCACCTTCCATGCCGATTTCTTCCGGACTCTTCTAGAACCTTCTAGAACCTTCCTGGAAAAATACCGGATCATTTTCAAATCTAGAAAATGACTTCCTATATATGAATCTTATTCTCCGGACCTCCTTGTGATGTCCTGGATCCCATCCGAGACTCCGAACAAAACTTCGAACTCCATTCCATATTTCCATATCTACTTAAACGACATCAAACCTTAAGTGTGTCACCCTACGGTTCGCGAACTATGTAGACATGGTTGAGACTTCTCTCCGACCAATAACCAATAGCGGGATCTGGAGATCCATAATGGCTCCCACATATTCAACGATGACTTTAGTTATCGACTGAACCATTTACATACGGTACCGATTCCCTTTGTCACGCGATATTTTACTTGTCCGAGGTTTGATCATCGGTATCTCTATACCTCGTTCAACCTCGTCTCATGACAAGTAATCTTTACTCGTACCGTGGTATGTGGTCTCTTATGAACCATTCATATGCTTGCAAGCTATTAGACGACATTCCACCGAAGAGGGCCCAGAGTATATCTATCCGTCATCTGGATGGACAAATCCCACTGTTGATCCATATGCCTCAACTCATACTTTCCGGATACTTAATCCCATCTTTATAACCACTCATTTACGCAGTGGCGTTTGATGTAATCAAAGTACCTTTCCGGTATAAGTGATTTACATGATCTCATGGTCGAAAGGACTAGGTAACTATGTATTGAAAGCTTATAGCAAATAACTTAATGACGTGATCTTATGCTACGCTTAATTGGGTGTGTCCATTACATCATTCATATAATGACATAACCTTGTTATTAATAACATCCAATGTTCATGATCACGAAACCATGATCATCTATTAATCAACAAGCTAGTTATACAAGAGGCTTACTAGGGACTCTTTGTTGTTCACATAACACACATGTATCAATGTTTCAGTTAATACAATTATAGCATGGTATGTAAACATTATCATAAACACAAAGATATATTATAGTAACCATTTTATTTTTGCCTCTTGGGCATATCTCCAACAGTCTCCCACTCGCACTATAGTCAATAATCTAGTTTACATTTGTAAAGATATAACACCTTGGCCTTCCGGTGATTTATCATGTATTACTTACGGGAGAGCTTTTAGTCAACGGATCTGACACTCTCAGAAACGTATGTATTTTGCAATTCATTTGCGTCTCAACGTATCACTCATTTCCAAATGAGTCGGCATTAAATATGTTTGGTCTTCTGGTGGAACCTTAATTCCGCGGTCTGAAATATGTCACTAATATTGTCACACACAATATAGCTTCAAAGTTCTAACTCTGTCGGAACTACACCAAGTTCTCAAAGAACCTCTTGACTTAACATCCTTTGTCATTGTCAAAACAATTACATACTCTGCCTTCTTTTGTAGAATCCGTCACAATATTTAGAATTCTTCTAAATCTAGCATAGACAACTTCTAGCTCATTGTGCTACTTTTTAAAACAACACTTAGTCAATTTTGAGATTGAAATTGTATTTTATATGTGACAAAACCAATATCGGTGCAACACCTTACAGCGATTTGTTTGTCATTTCTTCATACAAAATTATATACAAATCCTTGATTCTTTTTAAGCTCTCAAGAATATTCTTACTGTTTTTCAATGATGATCACATGAATCATTCTGGTACATGCTCATAACATTTTTAGAGCACAAAACATCTGATTGTGTACATATTATTTGTGATCTATAATCACTCATGTGTTTTTACTCATTGAGTGTTAGATACACTCAATTCTTGTTAAACTTTCACATGACAGGAACATTTTCTTAATATTTCTATATTGAACTACTTCAATATCCATTCTATGTACTTTGACTTAAACTTATTATGTGTTTCAATCTATCTTCATAGATCTTGACACTAAATTTGTTTCAGTCCATATCCTATCATTGAAGTTAATTTCTCAATGAAATCTTTTAATCAAGTATGTAATTACATCATTTATAACCAACTATATGTCATCTACATAAAGTATTATAAATATGTCTCAGCGCTCCCACTTAATTTCTTGCAAATGTAAGCCTCTTCATCGTCTCTGATGAAATCTAAAACTCTTTGACTATTTCATCTGGTGAAGATTTCAACTCCGTGATACTTACTTCATCCAATTGAAGTTTGTATACCTATCTAGTATTCCACGGACTAGCAAAACTTTTTGTTTGTATCTTGTATACACCTTTAATACACACTTCTGATAAGTAATGTATTTTGCCATCCTACTAGCATATCTCATAAAAGAAATATGTAGTGATTACTAGAATAATCCACATAGACTATAAGCATTGCTACGGAAGATCTAATCTTATCGTTGTCAACTCTTTGAACTTTGTCGTAAACAACTTTTCGACAAGTCGAGCTTCTTCAAGGATATTTCATCCAAGTCCATCAATTTTATAGATCCAAAAAAGTATTCATATATCTTGGATTTCATGGCGTATAGCCATTTTAAACGGAGTCAGGGCCCATCATAACTTCTTTGTTTGTAGTTGGTTTATCATTGTTAAAAATCAATCCTTTATCCATAAATCATTTATTTGATCACAAAGTAAACCATACCTAAGGTTCAATATGTACTTCGATCTCCATGGCTAAAACACTTTGTAGTCATGGGAGCCATGATCGTCGTGGTCGCTTCCGGAACCAATTCCGATGCTGCGCTACTCTGATCATTATGCTCACGTTCATAAACCTTATCAAGTTATATTGTCCTCCCACTTAAATACTTCACTAGAAAACAATTTCTTGGAAATAAGCAAGTAACATTAACAAACACTTTTGTCTTTTACTTCATAGTGGAAAGAATTCCCAATCAATTCTTTGGGATAACCAACAAAGACATTCATCCGATTTTGGTTATAAACTTATTTACTTATGCTATGCATACCAAAATTTAAGAAAAGACTATTAGGGTTCATACCCATGTCATAACTCGTATGATGTCATTTCAACGGATCATGATGATGCTCTATTCAGTGTAAAGCGGTAGTCTCTAAAGCATAATTCACAAAAATATAATGGCATCAATATTTTATCTCATCATTGATCCAACAAGGTTTGGATACATCTCTCGGATACTCCATCATCACTATGATACTCCAAGAAACGTGAGTTGTAGAACAATTTCATAACTCTCTTAGATGTTCACTAAAACTCGTAATTCAAATATTTCCATCATGATCCAATCATAGATATTTGATTTTTCTATTACGATGATTTCCATTTCATGCTGAAATTTATTTGAATCCATTCAAATGTTTCAAACTTCTTCCTTATTGAATATATCCACACATATATACTCAATTCATTGTTGGAAGTTTTTCATGAAGTAGAAGAATCTCCCGCAAACAACTATGCCCTAGTGAACCACATACATCATCATGTATTTTTCACTAAGTTAGTTGCCCGTTCAACTCTTGGCCTATGAACGGTATTTTAGTCATTCTCTTTAGAAAAGATTTGCAAGCGCCAAACGATTCAAAAATCAAATGACTCCAAAAATCCATTTGCATGGAGTTTCTTCATGCATTCCTTTCCAACATGACCTAAATGGCGGTTCCACAAATAAGTGGAATTCAAATCATTTGCCTTATGGCATTTTAGCGTCAGTATTATGTGTGTGTGTTTCACCATTAGGATTTATAATAGTCTTATCCATCGTACATGGAGTAATGTCATAATTTGAACAACTCATTGTTTTCATTTGACCAGAGCAAAATAACAATTATTAAGTTCTTTATTATAAATTCTAAGGGCTAGATAGAATGCCAACGACGAACATAATAACACTGTATTTTGTTCCAGACGTGCATTCCTATCATATTCCTTGTCAGTCACTTAGGCCATTGTATTCTTGTATTGTGTTGTTTTGTATGACACTTCATACCAACCAATATGGTACTAATACCCAAGAATTTCATTGTGTGACCTAACTAGGAATACAACCATAACATGTATATCATTTATATACACCTGAGCTAGACTTTCTAGTCTTTTCTTTTCTCTCTGCCAAAATATCTTTTGTAATTTCTCTTTTAGCTTTCCTCACTATTCAGAAAACACTTCATCTTCAATAACTTCTAGGTTTGTTGGTCAAATACCAATAACCTTGAGGTTCTTACTTTGAAGTTGATCATCATATGAAAGGTGTTCTAGATTTCACTATTAGTAACCTTGTAATATGATGAACAATTTCACTCATAATTTTATCCATCAATTCATGACGACTTTCTAAGACCATGTCTGTACATGCTTGGCTCATAAAGTTTAACCTTAGTATTCGCATGTGCAAATCTGGCTTGCACCCGTTGTATGCACACGTAGAATCTATAACACCCGATCATCACGTGATGCTTCGAAACGATGAGTCTTAGCAACGGTGCATACTAAGGACGATCACTTCATGGATATGCGATTATCGTTAGTGCCCGAATAGTTGGAGGATTGGGACGCCTTGTGTCTTCAACCTTCGTACATTCCCATAAAACTTATGAGTTTATGTAGTCTCACCAAATTATATTATATCATCTTGCAATAAGGTTTTTAGATATCACATATATCTCATACCTTGATTATTTCTGAAAACTAAAATTTCAGCTCCTTACTTTTCAAACAGATTTGAACTTCAAGTTTCACGGAGACAAGATAACTTTAGGTACTAATTGAAACCATAGTTCTTTGAATCAACAATGTGAGTTTTACTAAAAGTTTGCAATAGGACTTAATCATTTCTTGATTCTTTAACAATACGGTATCAGTCCGTAAAGTTTCTTGTCAGACTTAACAGTATTTCTATCTCAATTACAAGACTAGCGCATGGTAGAAAACGGATGCCAATACTACAAAATTAATTCAAAATACTACTCAGACTATGTTTATGATAATTAGTTCATGTTTTAATCTAATTACTAATGAACTCCCACTTAATACAACATCCCTCATAGTTGTTAAGTGGTACACGATCCACATCCACTACACCAAAACCGATCATCACGTGAGATGATGTAGCTTCAATGGTGAACATCAGCATGTTGATCATATCATCCATATGACTCGTGTTCAACCTTTCGGTTTCCGTTGTCCCGAGGCCATGTCTGTACATGCTAGGCTCGTCAAGCAAACCCAAGTATTCTGCGTGTGCAACATGGCTTACACCCGTTGTATGTGAATGTTGAGTCTATCACATCCGATCATCACGAGATGCTTCGAAACGATGAACTGTGCAACGGTGCATACGAGGGGAGAACACTTTATTATCTTGATATTAATGTGAGGGATCATCTTATAATGCTACCGTCGCGATCTAAGCAAAATAAGATGCATAAAGGATTAACATCACATGCAATTCATATGTGATATGATATGGCCCTTTAGTCTTTGCGCCTTCGATCTTCATCTCCAAAGCACGGACATGATCTCCATCATCAACGGGCATGATCTCCATCATCGCCGGCGTAGCGTCAAGGTTCATGGCGTCATCTTCATGGTTATTCACCTCATGTAGCAACTATTACAACTACTTTGAAATACTACTCAACATGAAATTTAAAGACAACCATAAGGCTCCTGCCGGTTGCCACAATACAATAATGATCATCTCATACATATTCATCATCACATTATGGCCATATCACATCACCAAACCCTGCAAAAAGAAGTTAGACGTCTCTAATTTGGTTTGCATATTTTACGTGGTTTAGGGTTTTCGTGTAAGATCTAATCTACCTACGAACATGAACCACAACGGTGATACTAGTGTTGTCAATAGAAGAGTAAATTGAATCTTCACTATAGTAGGAGAGACAGACACCCGCAAAGCCTCTTATGCAATACAAGTTGCATGTCGAACGAGGAGCAAGTCTCATGAACGCGGTCATGTAAAGTTAGCCCGAGCCGCTTCATCCCACTATGCCACAAAGATGCAAAGTACTCAAACTAAAGACAACATAAGCATCAATGCCCACAAACCATTGTGTTCTACTCGTGCAACCATCTATGCATAGACACGGCTCTGATACCACTGTAGGGATTCGTAGCATAGAAAACAAAAAAAATCCTACCGCGAGAACGCAATCCAAGCCAAGATGCAATCTAGAGATGGGAGCAACGAGGGGATGAACGATACTAACCCTTGAAGATTTCCAAGCCTACAAGAGGAGGCTCTCGTTGCTGTGGTAGACGATCACTTGCCGCTTTCAAAAGCGCGTAGAAGATCTTGACGGTGCCACAATCGGGCAGCACCTCCGTACTCGGTCACACGTTCGGTGTTGATGACGACGTCCTTCTCCCCGTTCCAGCGGGCAGCGGAAGTAGTAGATCCTCCTCGGAATCCCAGCAGCACGACAGCGTGGTGGCGGTGGTGGTGGAGATCTCCGACAGAGCTTCCCCTAAGCTATGTGGGAGAGAGAGGTAGGAGGGAACCGCTAGGGTTTGGGAGAGGGGGCGCCGGCTAGGGCAGCCTTGAGGGGGTGCGGCCATGGTGGTATTGATGTGGCCGGCCAGCCCCTCCCCTCCCCTCTTTATATAGGTGGAAGCCCCAAGGATTAGGTCAAAAGTCTCCGAATAAGACCCCAACATAAACCTTCCATATGACCAAACCTAGGGGGAGTGGGACTCCCCCATTTCCTTTGGTGGGGTGGCCGGCCACCATGGGGAGGAGTCCACTTGGGACTCCTCCTCCCTTAGGCTGGCCGGCCAAGGTGGGTGGAGTCCCTCTGGGACTCCACCTTCCATGCCGATTTCTTCCGGACTCTTCTAGAACCTTCTAGAACCTTCCTGGAAAAATACCGGATCATTTTCAAATCTAGAAAATGACTTCCTATATATGAATCTTATTCTCCGGACCATTCCGGACCTCCTCGTGATGTCCTGGATCCCATCCGAGACTCCGAACAAAACTTCGAACTCCATTCCATATTTCCATATCTACTTAAACGACATCAAACCTTAAGTGTGTCACCCTACGGTTCGCGAACTATGTAGACATGGTTGAGACTTCTCTCCGACCAATAACCAATAGCGGGATCTGGAGATCCATAATGGCTCCCACATATTCAACGATGACTTTAGTGATCGACTGAACCATTTACATACGATACCGATTCCCTTTGTCACGCGATATTTTACTTGTCCGAGGTTTGATCATCGGTATCTCTATACCTCGTTCAACCTCGTCTCATGACAAGTACTCTTTACTCGTACCGTGGTATGTGGTCTCTTATGAACCATTCATATGCTTGCAAGCTATTAGACGACATTCCACCGAGAGGGCCCAGAGTATATCTATCCGTCATCTGGATGGACAAATCCCACTGTTGATCCATATGCCTCAACTCATACTTTCCGGATATTTAATCCCATCTTTATAACCACCCATTTACGCAGTGGCGTTTGATGTAATCAAAGTACCTTTCCGGTATAAGTGATTTACATGATCTCATGGTCGAAAGGACTAGGTAACTATGTATTGAAAGCTTATAGCAAATAACTTAATGACGTGATCTTATGCTACGCTTAATTGGGTGTGTCCATTACATCATTCATATAATGACATAACCTTGTTATTAATAACATCCAATGTTCATGATCACGAAACCATGATCATCTATTAATCAACAAGCTAGTTATACAAGAGGCTTACTAGGGACTCTTTGTTGTTCACATAACACACATGTATCAATGTTTCAGTTAATACAATTATAGCATGGTATGTACACATTATCATAAACACAAAGATATATTATAATAACCATTTTATTATTGCCTCTTGGGCATATCTCCAACACCACTTGCTGCGGGAACGGGCTTCTTTGTGTTGGACACATTGGAGACCGGTTTGCTATACGAAGTAGAAACATTCGCAGGACGCGAAGATGGCGCCGTGGAGGGTGGCGTCCTAGGCGTGTAGCGCCCAGCTCCCATAGCATGACCCCTCATTTGCGCTTCTTCAGCCAACTGTGACTCAGCTTCTCTTGCATGATGTAGTAGCTCATTCATTGTAGTGTAATTGTGATGACGCACAATGCCTTTGATGTTAAACTTGAGACCATTCAGAAAACGTTGTAGTGTCATCTCAAGAGATTCACGGACACGGGCACGCTGCATAAGCATCTCCATATCCATGTAGTAAGCATCAACCGTCATACACCTTGCTTTAATTGGGTTAACTTGTCAAAGACTGAACGCAAGTAATTGGTAGGAAAAAAACGAGCTCTCATTGCCGCCTTCATAGCATGCCATGTGATAATAGGTAGCTCACCATCATCTTCGCGAGCACGAACAAGTCCATCCCACCAACGCAATGCATAGCCATCAAATTCAGAAGAAGCAAGCTTGATCTTCATATCTTCAGTATAGTCATGAAACGCCATAATCTCTCAATTTTCAGCTCCCATGTGAGATATTCTTCAACATCAGTACCTCCTTCAAATCTGGGAATTGAGAACTTGGGCTTACCCAAACCATCGTCTTGCGGTTGTGGAGGAACACGGCGGGCTCCAAGTTCGACGAAACCACGACCACATAGAGGCACACCACCACCACGTCCCAAACCACGACCAACACCACGTCCTTGAGTGGCAGCAACATCCACATTGTCACCTTGTATGCTGCCTTCTTCGTCAAGTGGCGGTTGTGGTGGTTGTACCATTGTACGTATCTCACAAACGGCTTGAGTCAAATTTTGTATAGATGCTTGAAGAGTCTTCATCGATGTTTGAACGGTGTTAATAGCCGTAGTAGCCTCATCGACCTTCAAGTTGACACTCTGAATATCCGTGTCTAATGCCTCAGTAGCACCACGGATTTCACGTTGCATATGATCACGAAGTGCCTACTCCCTCAAAGTAACCGGTGAGGCTGGATCCTTTTTCTGCATCACATCAACATCTCAGAAGAAGACATGATTAGTAGATTAGTGCACTAAACAAAAATCTTTGGTGGTACTCTCACAACTCACTCAAAACTGATAAGGTAAATCTTACCGCTCCAAAGTGAATTAGTATTGCTTACCAACTTGGATTGACGGACTAGTGCACCGATGTAGCGAAGCGAATATCAAGGGTATAAGAACAATCACACGACAAAGCAGGATATATGTGGGGCTGTAGGTAGGCTACCTATTTGCACCAATAATAAGCTCTAGCGCTGACCGTAGAAAACCAAATATACTCACACAAGGCGATAAATGTGGCAATGCAACTATATGGCTGAAAAGGTTACAATGCACTCGAGAGATGCTAGCAAAGCTCAACGGGACAGGCACAAGATTGCTCAACTACAGGTGCAGTTAAAGAAAACTTAGTCCTTCACTTGATTCTACTATCACGTCACTTTTCTTTCTCTTGTTTTTTTTTTGATTTTCACTTTGTATAACACGCAGCTATGTAGCTCTTTTTGCTTCTTTTATATTTTCTCCTTTTTTTGATTTTATGACCCTACTCCTTGATAATACGGCCAACAGAAATTGCAAAGCACCAAAACCCTAATGAGCAGCCTGTCGAGCGGTAAAACTATTCTCTTCTGGGGAAGTTTCTAGTCACTTATATCGAAAGGATGTGTCTATTGTTGGGAACAAGCACACTGTACGCTATGTGGACTCGGAGTAACAAACACTGAAACTAGATGATAGCGGAAACTCAAACCCTAACAATTCTAGATGGAAGAAAAAGATATGCAAAAATAACTACGAAAAGCAACTAAAACTCAAAATTAATTATGGAAAACCCTAACTTTTTATGGCTTTTTCTGGATAGGAAACACTCACAACTCAATTATGGGGTGGATTGTGGATGGCTTACCGAGGAAACGCTGAAATCTGATACCAAGATGATAAGGGGTTGCCCGATCTTCTCAGTAAGCGACGGGGTGGTGATGAACACGCGATGAACACAGCGGTTGGAATCGATGATATGAGGAGGATAACTTGTATGACACCGAGGAAGTCTCTCGATTGATTCCTATCGCCAATGCAACAACTCTCAACCTTGCAAGATATTCGCAACTCCACACACTTGCGCACGCAGCCGCCGACCACGAAACGGTAGATTGCAATCTTCTAATCCCCAATGGAACAGCAGATCACACAAACTTTCAGTAGCATAAAACTCCAGATCGATGCGAATTGGAGAGTTGATATCAATAGTTTTGCGTAGCAAACAACTATGAACTAGGGTTTATCTTAAACGTGGTCCAAAACTATTATGGGGGCGTCCTGGGGCACTTATATAGGAATTCAGGACGACCATGGGTCGAAAAGATACAAAAATAATTGACCCAGATCGGGATCTGGTCGAGACAGACTCGGACTCGGCCGGCCTGGGGGCCGGTCGACGGGGCCTGGGGCCGGGCCAAGCCGTTCAAACTGGGCCTGGCGCCGGGTGCTGACCGGGTGCTGGAATTGTCTTGCAGTACACCTCCCGGTTGGCATAAGCGCAGAGTCCGGTTGGCGCCGGGGCGGATCCGGCGTGCCGCCCGGTTGGACCGGGCCAGGGACCGGGCGCGACAGTGTGGCGGCCGGTCTGACCGGATGTTGGGCCGGCCTGGACTTTGGCTTCCTCTCTCACGCATGCCTCCCGCTCCTCCCTCGCGCGTCCGTGGGATGTCTTCATGTCCAGCTCCATGTCCAGCTTCACGTCCATCTTCACGTCCAGCTGCTCGTCTCCTCCTCGTGCGGTGCTTGCTCCCTCTTCATACCTGATCATACATAAGTAACAGGACTTAGTCAGTATAAAGTTCTCATCAATCAAAGTATCGTTTAGGAACAAATTCACCTGTTGTTTAAGTAGCTTCGCACGAGCCCTTGTAATAGGTCCAATCCTAACTTCATTGGACTTGAGCTTCACAGCAGCTTCATCTTCATGTTGCAATGACGGAGGTAGTAGTGTGGTAGGGATGTCCTCATCACCTCACCTCCTTCTTCTCCTCTACTCCTCCTCCTCCTCCTCCTCCTCCACCTTCTCCAACTCCGCCCACCTCCTCCTCCTCCACTCTTCCTCCTCCTCACCTTCTTCTCCTCCACTCCCTCCACTCCTCCTCCTCCTCCTCCTCCTCCTCCTCAACCTCAACCTCCATCTTCACCGACCACCAGATCATCACTGACGGCTAGGCTATGAGCATCAACATGAACATGACAAATAATTTGGACAATAAAAACGAGAAAAAATAACGAGCAAAAAAATTCGAAAAAATGTGCCAGATCCAGATCCAGATCTGGATCCAGATTTCAAAATTTAGGAGTGGCACACCTCTCACTTTTAGCAGTGGCGCACCATGGAGCTAGTAATGGCGCACTACGCGGTGCGTCACTGCTAAGCCAGATAGCAATGATGCACCACTGGTGCACCACTGCTAACAGTTAGCAGTGGCATAGCCAAAAGTGGTGCGCCACTAATTTGCCTTTTTCTAGTATTGTGTTATATATTGATGTGACTAACAACTACTTTGGTAGTGTTGGGACATCACGATAGATTTACTTTATACTAAATGAATGACACTTCGTATGAATCGGAGGGAGTACCTTCCTGCCATATTTCATATTTAACCCCGGGTCAACACTTGTGGCGAAACAACTTATGCTACTATATGACTTCTCGTTGGGAGTCCCAACAAGAATCACTGGTGCTAGTCACAGACATCGTCGTTTATATTGTTGACAGAGTATTGTAAGAGAAAATAATCAAGGTGCATGTAATGGAAGATGGTGCCACATGAGAGAAAAACTTATTTTCCAGGGTGTATATATGGTGAAATTTTGCAATTTAACAAAGTAAAATTTGCTAACTAGTATCTAGTGCATTTGGATGGGCACACTTGGATCCGCCACTGGCACCAATCACTACAGACTTCCTCACTTGGAACATATATCACCTTTTATGACGTCGGGGAGGTATACAAGCAATAGATCTGCAGATAAAACTTCGAGACCAAAGAATAGATTATAGATGAGAGAAGAGATGCAGAGGGGGATAACTTTAACCACGATTCAACACTAGGTTCCTTTTCCAAGACGAGATTACATATACATCAAGTTTTTAATCCCAATTTTGACATATGTTAGATTTAATTTGGTTGAATCATCCATGGAGAACGTAATTTGTGGTGTCCAATTTAAGGCCCATGCAAGGTGATCTAATGACCTACATGGGTAGTCGCATACTAGTAAAATCTTTACATTCACATGACATGTGCTTGAATTACATTTTGGCTAATCAAGGGTGACTTGCATAACATGTGCCTATGCGTGAATAGTAGTCCTACAAATTACCATGCAGGGTTATTCTTCGTGTCAAACCATCTAATTGCAGTAACTAAATGATTTCTAATTTGTTCAGGCTTCTTTACTTTTTTGTAAGATCTTTTATGTTTCTCATCAAACAATCAAACCATGGCTTTTCAGAAGTTATGAAAATATCTCCAAGAAGTCAACTTGCCTGAGGATAGTGACAACTCAAGCTTGATCTAAAAGCCAAACGACATAACCTTTGCCTCAGCGTTCCCATCGACAAAAAATAAAATTGTGAAAATATGTTTTATTAGTTGACGCTCTGCCCTTGTGGAGAGGTTAGAAGCTTTGATTTTACGCCATTGCATTGGTTGTTTTGTCATGTTGCAAGCTTGCATATGCTTTTGCTGCATACACACGAACGATGTGTTTAATTTGACTATATCTGTCTATTCCGAAGGTTATCTGCATGCTGCAAAGGTATATTGCTGTTGCATATGATGGTTTCTCATTTTCCCGGAGGTTTGTTCCAGCTAATGAGGGTTTTTATTGTATGCATAAAAAAGTTGCAGTTGGGTGTCTAAAGTGTCAACATTTTTGGACATTTGGCCACAGTCCAGGTGTAAATATTACGACCATGCATGTTGCATAGCACAAGAACATTGGACGCCGAAATATCTGATAGCATGGGCGGACGCTTTAGACAGATACGATAGCATGAAGGGCGGCGTATTATAAACCCCTAACATAGCACGACCGACGCCCAGCACTCAAAATATCTCCGCACATGATCAGCTGTCATTCAGTGGCATCGTCACCTGAAGCTTTGTGCGCTCTTTGGCACCAATACTGGAGGCCGTCATTCCATTCCACCCAGCTACGTGGAATTATCGCTGAGATTTCAATTGGATTCCTCTTCCTCAGTACGGCCTTATCCAGAGAAGCTTTCAGGCTTCAGAACTGACTGAATTATTACATTTTGACGCGGCTCTTGAGTCTTTCGAACCTATATAGTAAAGTCGCAAGTGTTCAAAGGTACGTTGGGTGTTCGGCGGTTTACACAGCAACTTGCCCTCCCTCTTTGAGACAAGGTTGATATATATTGATCAGATCAATGATGAGCCTCTGCACTCGAATGGGCCAGTAGAGCACTAATCTTCCCTTGACCCTTTTCACTGCTTAGGCTCTGTCGTTAGTCCATGGACTATAAGAGAGAAAGAGAGAAAAGACTCTCTCTCTGCATGAATTTCCATGTCCCCACACATAGCCTATCACACAACGACAGCACGATGTCCATGTCGTTGCTGAGACTGAGGGCAGCTAGCTGATGTATGTATGTTGATTGTAGTTTGGCGGAACGTACCGTGGAGCTGGGTACGGTTGCATGTTATATAGTAGGGCACAAAAGCCGTATAGTACATGATAGGGTATCCGTATACAAATCATACGGTATACACAACTAACATCTAACACTCCCCCTTAATCTAAACCTTTTGAAAGGTTGAGATTACGCTTAAACTCATCTAACCTCTTTACAGGGAGAGCTTTTGTGAAGCCATCAGCAACCTGATCCTTACTAGAGATAAACCTAATACCTAGAAGATTTTTAGCAACTCTTTCTCTTACAAAATGAAAATCAATCTCAATGTGTTTGGTTCTAGCATGAAACACTGGATTTACAGACAAATAGGTAGCACCTAAGTTGTCACACCAAAGGCATGGCTTTTCCCTTAACTTAACACCAAGTTCAGCAAGAAGAGCTTCCACCCAAATTAACTCAGCAGTGGCATTGGCCAGTGCCTTATATTCAGCTTCAGTACTTGATCTAGACACAGTGTCTTGTTTTCTGGCACTCCAAGAAACTAAGTTTGGCCCAACAAATATAGCAAACCCTCCTGTGGATCTCCTATCATCAAGAGAACCTGCCCAATCTGCATCTGAAAAAGCACTGAGAAATGTGGAGGAAGACCTTGCAAATGTAATTCCAACTTTCAATGTATCAAACACATATCTAAGTATACGCTTGACTGCTGTCAAACGATCTGTAGTTGGAGCATGAAGGAATTGACATACTTTGTTAACAGAGAAGGCCAAATCCGGCCGTGTCAGAGTCAAATATTGCAGAGCTCCAACAATACTTCTATATTGTGTACTATCTTCAGGGCCTAGAGGTGTACCATCATAAAGAGACAGTTGTTCTGTAGAGGACAGAGGTGTAGGTGTAGCCTTGCATCCATTCATTCCCACTTTTGCAACTAAGTCACGTGCATATTTTTCTTGTGTCAAAATCAAACCATTAGGAGTTCGGTTTACTTCAATACCAAGAAAATAGTGTAGATCACCTAAGTCCTTGATAGCAAAATTCTCATTTAAATCTCGAAGCAAACAAGTAATAGCACGATCTGAGGAGCTTGTTACTATGATGTCATCAACATAAATAAGCATGTAGATGATGATACCTGACTTGTTATAAAGAAACAATGAAGTATCAGTCTTTGAGGGAACAAACCCAAGAGCACACAACTTAGAACTGAGTCTTGAATACCATGCTCGAGGTGCTTGCTTCAACCCATAAAGAGCCTTATCAAGTTTGCATATGTAGTGTGGTACAGAAGAACTTTCAAAACCTGGAGGTTGTTTCATATAAACTTCCTCTTCCAGAACACCATGAAGAAACGCGTTCTTGACATCTAGCTGCCGTAGACTCCATCCACGAGAAACAGATATAGACAGAACAATTCTGATAGTAGCAATTTTGACTACAGGGCTGAAAGTATCTTCATAATCAATGCCATACCTCTGTTTGAAACCTTTTGCAACAAGACGTGCCTTATACCTATCAATAGTACCATCTGCCTTTTTCTTGATACGATACACCCATTTGCAATCAATTAAATTTCTGCTTTTACTTGGAGGAACAAGGTGCCAGGTCTTGTTGTCAATCAAAGCAGCATATTCATCTTGCATTGCTTGTCGCCAATTGGGATCATTGAGAGCTTCCACAAGAGTGCATGGCTCACCTGTAGAGGACAACATGCCATATCTAACGGTTCCATCAAGATACTTTTTGGGATTTCTTATACCTTTACGAAGACGAGTGCGTGGTTCAGCGGGTGGTGCAGCAATAATAATCTCCCCCGGCTGCAGCCACGAAGATCCAGAGACAGCCCCGCATTACGTGGGCAGAAGAAACAGAGGAGCAGCGGCTGCGGCGCCAGATGGCGAGACAGGACTGGCCGGTGGCGTGTGTTGGCCACGCGCTGTCGGAGACAGCGGCGGGGACCGCTCTGGCGCTGCAGGCGAGGCGCCAGGCGGCGGGCTGGCAGAGGACGCGGGCGTGTGGCGAGCACACGCAGGCGGGGACCGCTCCGGCGCGGCGGGCGAAGCGCCAGATGGCGAGCCAGCAGCGGGCGGAGGTGTGGCGGGAGAATCCTCCTCGGAATCGGAGTCCTCGGGATCAGAGGACGTCAGGGAATGTTCCTCTGCATTGTTTTCAGTGCCAGTTTCGTCATTTTCTGGCAGATCAGCATCTTCAAGTTCTGAGCTTATTTCAGCTCCAATTTCAGCAGCGCCTTCCGCATCCTGTAGGACATGAACAACAGGCACAATAGGAGACATATGGTTATCAAAATTACGTGCACCCTCATGCGATGATGATGAATCAATGTTGGATGGAAGGAGTAAAAGTTCCTTTTTGAGAAGAGCACCGGCATTGGGATGTAGTGAGGCAAAAGGGAACACATTTTCATCAAAGACAACATCACGAGAAATGTAGATGCGACCAGTTGACACATCTAGACACTTAACACCCTTGTGAAGAGGACTGTAACCAAGGAAGACACATTGCTTGGAGCGGAAAGCAAGTTTGCGTTTGTTATAAGGGCGAAGATTTGGCCAGCAAGCACAACCAAAAACTCGGAGAGCATCATAATTTGGTGTAATGTGAAGAAGACGTTCTGTGGGAGTCTCAAAGTTTAGAACTTTACTAGGGAGTAAATTAATGAGAAAAGTGGCAGTGAGAAAAGCTTCATCCCAAAACTTAAGAGGCATAGATGCATTGGCAAGTAAAGCAAGACCAACTTCAACAATATGACGATGTTTTCTTTCAGCGGAGCCATTTTGTTGATGGGCGTGAGGACATGAAACATGATGGGTAATGCCAACTTGCTGAAAGAATCCATTCAGTTTCTCATATTCACCACCCCAATCTGTTTGCATAGTAACTATTTTCCTATCAAACTTGCGCTCAACAAGCTGTTGGTAATTGAGGAAAGCTTGATAAACATCAGAACGCTTCTTAAGTAAATATATCCAAGTAAATTTACTAAAATCATCAATAAATCTTACATAGTATGCATGTTTGCCCACAGAGAGAGGAGCAGGACCCCATACATCAGAGAAAACTTGTTCTAGAGGAGCAGTGGAGACACTAGTAGATATAGAATATGGTAACTGATGACTAGCTAACTGACAAGAATCACAAATATATGGGGTACTCTCATGGGTGTAAGCTATTTTATTTTTCCTAAGAACTTGTTGAACCACAAAGGAAGATGGATGACCTAAACGACGATGCCATGTAGAGGATGATGGCTTTATTGCGGCGAAGGCAAGCTTGGAGGTCTCATGAAACATAGGCACTGTGGGATAGAGACCACCATAGCAGGGGCCCCTAAACAGAATTCTTCGAGTTTCCAGGTCCTTGATTAAGAAAAAGAAAGGGTGAAACTCAATAAAGACATGATTATCAAGAGTGAACTTATGCACAGACAAAAGATTTTTGGATACATTAGGGACATGAAGGATGTTGTTAAGATCAAAGGAACCATGAGGGGTACGCAAAATTGAATTACCAATATGACTAATGGGCATGCCGTTACCTTCAGCAGTGCGAACCCGATCTTGTCCATTGTACTTGTTGGCGACGTGGAGCTTGTTCAATTCACTGGTGATATGATCAGTGGCACCTGTATCAGTATACCAGTTTGTGTCCACTCCATAGGATGCAAGATGTGCACCCTTATCTCCTTTTTCTCCCTTGTCTTTCTTGTCATCAGAGTAGCGCCACCAACAATCCGAGGCGGGGTGACCATGGATCTTGCAAATTTGACACTCAGTATCAACATAGGGAGTGGGGGCGCGGTCACGGCGTCCACCCCCGTCACGACGCTTGTCGCGTCTATCATCACGGCGATCACGATCGCCACGGCGGTCATCACTACGCCAAGATCCGCGATCATCACCACGTGCAGAGTAGCGGTCATCATCTCTAGGGTGGCGGTAGCCACCACCTCCACTGCCCCCGCCACGGTGAGGGCCACGGTCAGGGCTACGACCACGCGGAGAAGAGTAGCGACGCTGAGGAGAGGTCCGACCACGGGAGCGTTGCTCACGGTCACGACGGGCTAGGTTTGCAGAGGAGACAAAAGTGCCATTTTCTTCAACGCCATTGCGCATGTCATAGGAGGACAGCTGATCATAAAATTCATCCAGGGTGGTGCCATGATTTCCGTTGACTGTGGTGATGAGAGAGTTGTACTCAGTCTTGTCAAGACCATGGAGTAGATAGCCAAGAAACTCATCGTCCTCAATGGGCTTTCCAAGAGCAGTAAGTTCAGATGCAAACCCTCTCATCTTTGTGTAGTACTGGTTCGCAGTCATGGTGAGCTTCTTGGTGTCATTGAGCTGTTCACGCAGGTGTTGGGCCTTGGTGCGGGAGGCAGTTTTGAACATGGCGTTGATGGTGGTCCAAGCTTCAGCGGTGGATTCAACGCCAAGAAGATGGGAGAGGATATCCGGGGACAGCGTGTTCAAGAGAAACCGGAGAACCTGCTGATCCTTGGCCATCCAGGTGACATAGGCCGGGTTCTCCACGGTGACCTTCTTGTTGTCAATGTCGTCGACTTCAACGAGCTTCGGCGGGGCACGATCTGTCCCCTCAAGGAGAGGCATCACATTGGCACCACGGAACGCGGGGAGGACAAGGGCCTTCCACAGCAGAAAATTGCTCCGAGTAAGTTGCTGTGCCGGAGGGGCTCCAAGGGCGGCGGCAAGACCGGGGGTTGTTGATGACGAACTCATGGCGGCGGCGGCAGATGGCAACGTCGGCGCGGTGGGCTAGGGTTTTTGGCTGTTTTTGGTCGTGGGTTTCTTGAGATCAGCGGCGGCTAGGTGTATAGCGGCGGCGTGATTTGTTGTCGTAGGGCGGCGGCGGTGGCTTTAGGGTTAGCACACGGCGGCGGCAGGTTTTTGGTGTGGGTTTTGATCGCGGTGACCGTAGGAAGAGAACTACGGCAACGGCGGGATGTAGAGGAGGCGGCGGCGGCGGCTCGAAGGAGGAGCGGCGGCGGCGGCGGCGGGTTTTGGATCGGCAGCTAGGTCAGGGAAGAGCCTGCTCTGATACCATGTTGATTGTAGTTTGGCGGAACGTACCGTGGAGCTGGGTACGGTTGCATGTTATATAGTAGGGCACAAAAGCCGTATAGTACATGATATGGTATCCGTATACAAATCATACGGTATACACAACTAACATCTAACAATGTAAACTCAACTAACCAAAGTAATGTGCGTCTGGTGTGGAATTGTGGTACATCGCACTTTGTCAAGTGCTTCATAATGGCCATTACTATGAGTTTGATAATCTCTTTGGATAAGATTACGCAGCTGGGAGGTGGTCGACAATCATACATACTCCAGTTGGAGCTTAGCGACGCTACCTTTTTCGGATAAAGGGAACATATTATAAGAACATACCAATTACACTAATCTTTTGCACCAATATAATGCCAAGAACTAATTTAAACATCAAAGATACACACTTCAAAAATGAGAAAGAGGAAGGAAGAAGAAGAAAGGGCAAAAAAATCCCTCCACATTGATCAATCACTCGCAGCAACTGCACTCGATCTATCAATACAACATCTAGGACTACAAGAGAGGTTCTACAAAAGTGATGCCTTCAAAAAGAGAACAATGCACTAGCAGTGTCATCGGACAATCGTATATTGCATATGTTTTCATCTGTATTAGGTTTGAACTCTCGAGACAATGCCTTTAACAAGGCCTTAGGTACTCCCTCCGTCCCGGTTTACAGGTCTAGTGCGTACCCCAAAGTAATCAATTTGACCAATATAACATAAATTATAAAAAATAAAAAAATTACCCCATTATAAAGTATAACATCTAAACTTTCTACTGATATATATATTTTGTAGTATATACCTTGTGTTACATTGGTCAAATTGACGACCT
Source organism: Lolium perenne (assembly GCF_019359855.2). Taxonomy (NCBI): domain Eukaryota; kingdom Viridiplantae; phylum Streptophyta; class Magnoliopsida; order Poales; family Poaceae; genus Lolium; species Lolium perenne. The sequence goes on from NC_067250.2 coordinate 129,857,746, forward strand.
AGGGATACACGTATGACCTATAAACCTAGACCGATGTAGTACAACCAACGAAGGCCAAACTTGTATTCGCTCCAGATCTGTAGAGCTTGACCGCCGTGCGCCAAACCCCCGGATCGACATGGCTGCTACGGCCAAACCCTAACTCCGCCACCTCTCCCTTCGACCGGAGGTCCCCCAGCCGATGCCAGGAGCCGTGCGCCGCCTGTAGGAGAATGGATCAGCCACACAGTCTCGTCAACAGCGAGGCCGCCGGCTAGGGTCACGACCGAGATCCATATCCATGGGCACCGCCGCTGCCAAAGCACCAACTCATGGGGAAAGCATAGCACCGTCGTCGCCGGTTATGGCATGGGCTTTGCACGAGCGCATCTGGCGGCAATGGCGAGAGGGAAGGCGAGAGGACGCAAGGCTTATGGTGGTGGGAGTTGGGCTCTCCAGTTCGCCCCGTGGGTTACCTTACGCGATGTGGTTCCCGGCCCGCCAGGGATCAGCCTCCAGCTTTGACACTTTGGTGTTTCATAGAAGACGAATTATTTCAGTTGGAGGCGACGTTCTTGTCGATAACGAGACGTCTTGGTGACTTTGTCAATTCTAAGATCCGTTAGATCAGTCTATTGTACAGACTCAGTATCTCACATACATGTGAATATATGTATGACGTTTCTGAGCGAGTGTATTATGTTTTTTTTTTGAGAATACAGTACAATGCAGACACTCACAAACACGCACATACAAATACCCCTATAAGCGCACGCACACTCTGACCCTATGAGCACCTCTGAGGGACTGAGCCGGCATATTCTGAGGTTGACGAAGTTACCACTGGCGCCTCACTGTTAACAGGCACGTCACCTACCACCGAAAGCATAGCGTCGGTTAAATCCTGGAACAAATCTAGGTAAATGCAAACATCCATGCCAAGTCTAGGATTTGAACCTGGATGGACTGGTTCCACCACAAGATCATGTGATGCTGAACATACCTGAAAGTTTCTATATGATGCCGGCATATATTGTGCATATGCCATTGACGGCGAAGCATATAGTGCAGTAAAAAAACACTAGTGCCTGTTCCAACGTCAGGTGCCCGGCTCAACCATTTCATGTCCGAACCACCTGCGTGCAAAGGCTAGACCTGGGAAAATATCTTGGAAGCTACCACAGCTACACTGGGGAGTAGATAAAAATATCTTCTCTTGTTTCTCCGTCCAAACGAAGAAGAAGAGAAGCGCTCTAGTGCAAGTGCAACGTACTCGGCGCGCACGAGGGGACGCAGCTCCACTGGGGCGGAATTGGGCTGGGCGGCCGGCACGACGTCGCGTCCGATGGACCGTAGTGCCCGCCGGAATATTGTGTCACTCCCTCTCGCTAGCCGATGGGGATCGACGGGGTTTATCTCCGGCCGGCGACATGCGCGCGGTGCGCCCCGCGGTTCGCCATTCCGGGCGTCGACGGAGCCGTCGAGGTCAAATCTGGAGATTCTCTGCCGCCGTGGCGAATCACGCGGCCTGTCAGCTCGGGCATTGTCGATCGACGGGACACCTAGGCCAGGCTGCGGCGTGCACGTACTACAGAGAAATTGACTCTGCTCATTCTCTGACGACATGTAATTAACGGACTCAGAAGTCTCATGGTGATGGTGGCCTCCTTTGACAGCGGTCACCTCAAAGCTGGACGCCAGGTTTCGGATGGTCATTAGTTCAACTGCCAATCTGCCATGGTGGTTTCATTGATAGCTTAACTAATCAACTTCTAATGTCAAGTGGTCATTTTTCTGCACTAATCACTCTGCTTACGTATGAGTTCACTACGAGCATTTTAAAACCACGGCAGGGCTTCCACCGAACCGTATCTGAGGACAAAAATATCGACCATTAAGGGTCAGAGGTAACTGATAGGTGCAAGCAGGAGCACGTGCTCCTAGAAGATAAACAAAATTTTCAACTGTTAAAAGAATTCAAGATATTTGCATACAAAGGCGACTCTTTGGTTCACAGAAATAAGAAAAACCACAGGAATTTAAAAGGTAAAATGCAAAAAAAGAAGTCGATGTAGAAGTTATTTGTTTGCACCACATAAAGAACAGGTGAATTTCCTAAGCTATTGAATATATGTCACAGTATTCATAAATGTACATAGGAAAATTTCCAATTTAGACAATGATATGTTGGCCATAGTTTGTGGTATTTGCGGCATTTAGACACTATGAAATGGCTCAACTGTGCTATTTAGACAATGGTATGTTTCGCACATGCTTCAACTAGTTTAACAGTTTGGGGTTGCTGAAACATCCATGCCGGGCCTAACTACAAAATCAAGTGAGCAAGGATATTTCTAAGTAATTTGTGTTCTTCACCTAATTACAAAATAATAAAACCGAAATAAATAAGTGATTTTCAAAATAGTTGCAAACACCTAGTTACTTCAACACCGACATGTGTTTCAGATATTAAGCACGGTGCAGGTGATACCATACCAAGCTGACATATTATTTTTAAAAACCATGAATTTTATGTATAATTCGCAATGCAAATCTGCACTACTAGAATATTTTTAAAAGTACCTACTCATTCTGTCCACAATTACACGTTGCACCAAAATATTGGTTATGTTATGCTAAAAATTATATCGTTGAATTTGTATTCCATGTAATTGAGAGGCCATGCAAAAGTAGATAAATAGAATTTCTCTTTTGTCTTGGCTGAAATATACTTGAATTTAACACAGCTCAATATGTAGACATATTTATTAGGAGAAAAAAATCCACCCTAGGAGAAAATGTCATAGACTGCATCTCAAGAGTAACACATGAGATTGCGGCAACCTTTGCCAGCCTAGGATGGTCGGCATCGTGGGGTGGGGTGGGGGGCTACCTGAATAAAGGTGGCGGTCCTAGGGTATGTCTTGTGCGAAGATGAAGACCTTCATGTGGCCTGCCATTTTTTATATGGCCGGAGTGATGAGTTTCAAAAGGCGCCGTCGGCGAATGTAACAGTGCTTCTATTGACTGGAGTTTGCTGGATCAGGTGGTATTCGGTCGTGCGCAACCATGCTTTTATTCCGACGTTTGGTCTGGAGGGAGCGGCGTCTGTTCTGTGTTGACATCAAGTGATGTTTTGGTCCATGGTGAAGTCAGAAGAAGAGAATATCATGAAGGCTGGATTGGAGGACTAGCTAAGGGAGGTTCAAGTCTCTGTGCTCTTGAGGGGCTTGCTTGGTATTCTGGGCTTCGCAATAGTGGTATGAAAGTGGGGCCAGCGGCACAGGTGAAATTCAGAATCTTACCTTTTATGGTGAAAATCCAAGATCTGGCCTTAACTGCTTATGCCTAGCAATGACCTTGTTGAAGGCATTGTTTTGAGAGCGGGGACTATCTTCAGGGTAAAAACCTAAGATCTTTGATCGGGCGATGACGGTGATGATGCAATGTTCCCTTCTTAGCGGTGTCGCTTTTGGAATTTCTGAATTTCAGGTGATGTCTTGGTGGTGGAAGTATTGTTGTTGCTATGGCTGAGATGCTGTAGCGGAACTTTTATTTCTTAGTTTTATTTTTCTCTTTTTTTGGTTGTGTGCATCCGTACTGCCATTAGGGTATTGCGTTGTTGCAGAAGCTGGGTGTAATTGGTATCTTCTGATATTAATATATTCCCTTTACTGAAAAAAAAAGAGGAACACCTGAGATATCAATTGACATGTAATCTCACACAATAAGTGCCTTATGAATTGTAACTGAATTAATTGGAGACGTGGGCTCATCTATCGCCGGAGTGTGGCAAATCCTTTCACTCCCCTTAAGCTTCTAGATAAGCAGGGTTGCATTGTAGATGCTCTTAGACGATTAAAACCTGAGACAACAGTTGTGGGTTCAGACGAGAAAAGAAAGCCCAAAATTATTCCCGGATAGCACTCCTCTATCTTAGGCCCCGCCACTTTGTGGTATGTCTGCCAACACCCCTACGTGATGACTGATGAGTGATGATGCACCCACATGATAATAATGGAACCAAGGTCCATTTCCTATTAGACCCACTGACGTCGTCACATCTCCACCGTACAAAGCTTTTTCGAGCAGCCGAAGGCGCCGCGTATGTGCAAGTGAATTGCCTAGACACGACAAAAGACGTCAAAAGGCAACCTTATCGATCGTACCCACACATTGCACACAAGTAATTAACCTGCCATGCAACTTCATTTAGAAAGAAGTTCTCCGAATTCTCATGCAGCTTTCCAGCTCCGGAATTATTTTTAGACAAGAAAAACAGAGTGAGAAATATATGATATGATTTTCATGTGCATTTGGCATTGAGATAGATTATGAAATCCACCTTTTTCCCTGCAGCTTTTGTCAGTTTTTCGGTTTCGGGTTGTAAAATAAATTAGACACAAGTCTTAATATGCCGATTTTGTGTTGAGAGCTCTCCATATTTTCATTCTGCTAGTGATTTCTCACCATGGTCAATTGAAGGCATGGTATTGGAAATTTGTCTCTTCACTTCAAATTGAAAACAGTAATGCTATACTATTTCCTAAGTTATTACTCCCAACTACTGTTATAGCGTTTACTATCATCAACTCAATTTATACAATTCCTGCAATCTGAAGTTAGGTTGCTCTCCACAAAAATGTTAGGCTCCAACATATTCATCACAAGGCTAAGCACTCTCCCAGTGATTGCCTAAAAAGAATTCTCAATGTCGTAACCCGACTCGAAGTGCTAGTCCTTCGCGTATCCACTGTAAAAATTGTCAATACCGGCTCAACTCAAAGCAATTTGTGTAGGGATTCATGTAAGCATAGCTCATCGGGCTCGGCAATCGGCATCCTTTTCGCCAATGATTCCTCCATTCTCGAAAGGTTTGCGACGTCACATGATCTGGCTGTCTCTTTTCCCCGCAGGAGAGATTTAGCCATCATGAACTCGTAGAAATGAGAGAGGCGTGACAGCTTAGCTGGATGCATGCGAGGCTAGTAGCATTGGATAAGCAAAAGAAAGGCTGCGGAAATGCGACTTTGCAAAGCATCAGTGTTGTTTGTTCTAACCAGCTAGTTGCTAGAGGGGTGCTAATTTGGGCCCTCGAAATTAGTAATTAATCTTCGAGCGATTAGTGGCACCTCACCTGAATCAAACTAATCTCACAAGAGAAAGGAGAAGCGAACGAGTGGGCACTACAGGGCGCAACATGGCATCATGACTGAGATGCGTAGAACCGCCGCCGTTAGCTTTTGAGTAACTCTAGCAGGTCCCGTAAAAACACCTTAGGGTACATCCGAACCCAAAAACTAATTTTTCCGCCGTTTGTGGTGTGAATATGCGTAGCTTTTTTCGATAAAGGAATATATTAATATCAAGAAGATACCAATTGCACCTAGCCTCTCAAACTACACAATACCCTAATGTGGTAGTAATGATGCACCTAGCTAAAAAATAAAAATAAAAACAAAGAAATAAAAAGTCCCACTATGGTGTTCCAGCCGTAGCAACAACAATACATCCACCACCTCACAACACCTGAACTCTAGACTCTCCAAAAAGCGACACCTCCAAGAAGGAAACAGTTTATAAGCACACCGTCATCGCTCGATCAAAAGATCTTAGATTTTCACCCGGAAGATAGTCCCGACTCTCAAAACAATACCTTCAATAAGGCCATTGCCAGACACAACCAATTAAGACTAGACCTTGGATTTTTAACCTAAAAGGTAAGACTCTGAGTTTCACCTATGCTACCCCCACTTGCATATTGCTGCTGCGAAACTCAGAACACCAAGCAAGCCCCTCAACAATATAGAGACTCGAACCTCCATTGCTAGTCATCCAATCCGGCCTTCATGATATTCCCCGCCTTGGATTTCACCATATACCAGAATGTCATCTGATGGCACCACAAAACAGAGCTTCACGTCGCTCCCTCCAGAACCAAACGGTCGGAATGAAAGCATTGATGCGCACGATCGAATACCACTCGATTCAGCAAACTCCAGGCAAAAGATGCATCATTCGCTGGCGGAGCTTTCCGGAACTCGTCACTCTAACCAGATCAAGACAGACATGCCTCAGGTAGGTGTTCATCTTCGCATAAGAACCGAGGACCGCCACCATTATTCAGGTCAGGCCTAGCACCGCGGACCATCCTAGGCCGGTCGAGGCAACGCGGCGAGACGCCTTGCAACCGGCCGACCCTCTACCGGTGACAACCAAGATCACGGAGAGGGAAAGGAGAAGACCGACCTAGGGCTTACACCCATCTGGTCCGTCCCACCTCGCACCTCCACCGCCGGCATGGCCTGCCGCCAGTGGCCGCCACCACCATCACCAGGATGCCGCCCAAACCGGCACCGAGGTCGCCGAGCCGCCGATGCCCTAGGAGCGCAGTCGCGCATCAAGCAGTTAGCACACCGTGGTGCCCGGCGAGCGCACCATACCCAACCGTGATGTATAGGACTGCCGCCGGCCCTAACATTGGAAGTTCTGAAAATCACTACAGAAAATCCAGAGGAATACCATGTTACGGTCACTGACCATATATATGTGAATCGGACTCTTTCCGTCAACTGCAACAATTAGGATTCCACCGATCATAGACTTGTTCTACACCTGTTTGGACACTTGTACTGTTGTACATGTCGCACTGAATAGCTCGTGGCACCGCAATATGCCATAGAAAATATTTTCTTCTGAATGATGTGTGATTAAGCAAGCCGAGCAAGTCCTTTTACCCTGTGTTCTCAAGTTTATTTTCTTTCTTCCTAGTCAGTAGTGGTCTTGGTCGTTGCTTTGTTTCTCCTTCTTGCTGTTTTCAGTTTTCAAGTTTTCAGTTTAAGGGTTTTTGTCGTTTTCTTTTTCTTCCTCCCTCGTATTGGCTTGAAGCCAATTTGTCTATAAGCTGTTCTTCGGCTTTCTTTCTCCTCTAATATAACACATGCAGTACTCCTGCAGGGTTTGAAAAAATACATATCGTGACACTATACTGAACCTTCCAACAGAGGGTGGCTCGACAGGAACCTGTCCAAGACGATCAGATACAAGCACTACCCGGGTACGTAATCTGGTACTCCTGCAAACCTTCTACCCTAGTAATCTGGTACTCCTATATATATTTAACCGAACCTTCATTCTTCTACCTGTACTAAACCCTTGGGTTCTTCTACCCGGTTGTGCTTTCCATTACTCATTAGACTGTGTGTGATGCATGTCTGCGGGCATTATGCGCAGGATATATTAGGAATGGAATGGAATGCCTTCCATACATCAATCAGGAAGCATACGATCGAATTAATTTCCAGTAGCTACGGCGCCATTGACGAAGGGCTAACAAAGAAAGCACGTAATTCCCTAACCCTCTGATGTGTCGAATTGCTAACACGATCGAGCAACATTCATTCTGACAAAAAGGAATAGGCCCAGGCGCCCAGCAGAGGTTGTTGTATCATTGAAGCATCTCATGTGAGGGAAGGCGCTTTGGGTGATTTTTTTTTACGGATGAAAACCGCGCACAAGGCGGCCGGGGTGCCATCACTCTATTCAGGACTTTATTTCTCCATGGAAGAGAAGAAAGCGACTGTTATAAGTTGATGTCGATCAATTCAGTGCATTAGCCGCGAAATCTTTAGCAGATTCTGTTAATCATATACAATCTGATATTTTGTACATGCCTCCCCTTTATAATGTTCGCTCCTTCTTTCGGTATATTTTTACATGGTAGGACACCTCCCTTTTTGTTTACTTTTAACACTTGGAGAAAGTATCACTATTAGGATTTATAATTTGAAACGGAGGCCATAGTTTAGTATCTTCGGTTACTTATTACAGAAGCACATGTGGGTGAATGAAAATAAAAGGTTACTCCGAGGACGTCCGCCTCGGTTTTGATCTGGACGGTTATGGAGGTAGGCGTATCACCATTAGATCATGTAATAAAGTATGTTTTAGCATAAACCTTTTCGAGCATGAGACGAGTGTCTAAAGAAGTCATTCTAAGGTTATGGATTCAAATTCAAGAAACTCGTGTTTGAAAATTCCACAAAAATAAGAGTGTTTCGCTAATAAAAGCAAAGTTTACCCAGTATGACTTGAGAAAGGGGGTCTTGAACTCATTGTTGCAATACATCGTGTGTTTCTACTAAATAGTGTGTGTCTATTGCACCTTATGTTTCAATACATCATGTGTTTCTGTTGCATCATGTGTGTCTACTATACAATGTGTTTCAATTGTATCGTGGTTTCTACCGTAACACGTGATTGGTGTTGCATCACGCGCTTACTACACCGCATGTTTCAATTGCATCACGTCTTCCTGCTAGGGAGTGGTTACTCTTAGCAGGGCCTGACTCTTAGAGGGTGTTTACTAGTTAACAAAGTAGTAAACCTTACAAAACTAATTCCTGTAAAGGTAGTGTATACAAATACTACACGTTGATACTATGCTATCGTTGGTTAATACATTTTCCCAGACAAGATGTATCCCAAATCATCAAATATGCCCTGTAATTTGGATATTTCTATTATGATGTAATGGGGGCATATAACTACTTTTCCACGATTGGCAAAACAAAGCACATTAGGCTGGTACTTTGTGCAAGTGGAAGAACAAGTAGAGTTAGATGATGTCAAATGGAATATCGTGTGGGATTTGCGATGTTTCTTTACTTTGTGAATGCATCAACACCTACACCAAACATGCCACAGATCGAGCCGTGAGATGTTAACACTATCATTTGTTAATCTCGAAATATACAAAACTTATAACATTCCATGTCCATACGAAACTCGAAAGCTCGACGGCGCGCGTCTGGAGAGACGACAAACGGGATCAACCCCTAACCGATTGATCTGCTCAATGACGTCCAGGAGCACTACTCGCGCGTGAGAGAGGTTGGTGAATCATATATCCACTCATACATGTCTCCAGGCAGAGAACCAGATCCGGTGCCCATGTACGCCTAGTGATGTCAACTGTCAAATGATGAGACGATCCACCACAAGAAGGATTAGGCAGTGGATTTTCCCTCTGTTTATCAGTATACATATATACAGAAGCTGACATCGATCCCATATGCGATGTTTATTAAATATTTGATGAACTTTCACTATTAGGCAGCTAGCTAGGCTGGAATCTTCTTGTACTTGCAGCGGCTTTTTTGGGTGCTGAACTGCTGATAATTGGTGCTTTTAACCAGGCGGTTTTGCTCTGGATAAGCATCAGGGGGGGGAGCTGTGTGTGCGCTCCTGTTTGCTTTGAGATGGGTGCAGTGTCTCATGGATCCTGTAGTGGACGTAGGACAGAAAGGGAATAAATGACGCAGCTGCAGGGTTTTGATGTCTCAGTTGTCTGTAGACAGTAAATGTTCCTATTTCTCCTCAAGGAAAATTTTACAGAGTTATGTTTCATAGAAATAGAAGTATGCGAGCTATGTTCTTAATGAGCGTGTGTGCATGATTTATTCTGCAGGGCAGAAACAAACTATACCTTTTCAATCTGAACTATCCATGAATTCCTAGGCTGTTTTGCTCGTCTCCCTCAAATCAAAACAAATAATGATGAGACTACAGAAGACTAAGCTCATACCAGTGCAGGCCCGCTAGACTACAGAAGACTGCCAGCCCACAAAAAACTAGGGCGAAATTTTGCAAAACTGCACGCACCTGCGCCAGTCCTATTTCTCGCTCATTAGAGGGACGGATTAACCCCCGCACGCGTGCGGGAGGAAAATGGGTCGCGGCCATTTTGTCTTTTTTTCTTTTCCTTCGTTTCTTTTTCTGATTTTGGTACGGTTTTTTTTTTTCTGGTTCTGTTTGGTTTTCACTTTTTCTGTTTTCCTTTTTCTGCTTTTTTATTTTTATGTTTTGAGTATTTTTCAAATTCGAGCATTTTCCAAATTCTAGCATTTTTCAAATTCGAGCAAATTCTAAATTCGAGCATTTTTCAAATTTGAGCAAATTTAAATTCGAGCATTTTTAAATTCGAGCAAATTCTAAATTCGAGCATTTTTAAAATGTGAACAAATTTTAAATTCGAGCAAATTTTGATTTTGTGCAAATTTACAAATTTGAATATTTTTGTAATTCTAACTTTTTTGGACGTGATTTTTTTTCAAAATCACATTGTGTTTAAATTTAAAATTTATTTAAATTAAATTTGCTCAAATTTAAAATTCATTCAGATTCGAAAACTGGTTGAAAATAGTAGAAACAGGAGTTCGAACTCAGATCTCGTTACTCCTAAGACAAAGCTCACAGCCAGCGAGCTAGTTCTCATGTCGTGTACAAATAAAAAGGATATTCTTCTTGTTATGAACACACGAACAAATTAATGGGCTGGCCCACCCAGGTTTTCCTTCTGGCGATGCCTGGTAGCGCCCGCTAATGAGCGGGGTATAGGGAAACCCACGCACTTGGCCCAGGGGCTAGGCACTTTGGCCAGTGCACAGCGGGGCCTCCTATACACCGATCGGGTCGGTGCGGACGCGGTGCCGCATAAGGGTGGACTTGAAGCTCGAGGCTCGAGGCTTGGCTCGGGCTCGACAGGGCTTGGCTCGGGCTCGACTCGGCTCGAAGGTTGGACAAGCCAAGCCTAAACCTCCCGATCAAGGCTCGAGGCTCGACAAGCCAGCTCGAAGGCTCGATTTAATAAAACAATCGCCATGGTATTTGCTAAAAATGTAACATTTTACAATTATAAACAACAATTGAGCATCAATAATATTATCTAATAATTTTATTAAAGTACTAATAATAATTTTATTAAAGTACTAATAATATTATCTAGCATATATTACAAGTTTACCACATGAATGCATGCACTTAGTCAAATAGAGAGAGTCGTATATAACACATAAACTTAGTCCAATGAACACTTTATTACTAAGAGCTTTCTGCATATGTGCATGTCATTCTTCAATCTGAACTAATGAACTAGCTTTGCTGAATTACTCAACCGGACTAATTAATTAGGTTTGCTGCATAACTCAACTCTGTGTAAAAATTTCATCATGTTAGGAAGGACCAATAGTTAAAAACATCAAAGGAAATCATAGCTACGATACTATTAACAAAACCATCTAATCTAATGACTACTCGGGGAACAACTTCCAAGAAACAACCGATACTATCAGACCAAATTCACATAGATAAACCACTGTAGCTCTTTTTTTATGACCGGTTGCCCACTAGTAGCGATAGGTACAGGAGCGCCTAGGGCTCACGAGCCGCTCGAGCCAAGCCACGAGCCAACCGAGCCGAGCCTCGAGCCTCCTTACCAGGCAGATTATAGCAGCAAGTCGAGCCTAGGCTCGGCTCGAGATTTGACTGAGCCTGATCGAGCCGGCTCGGCTTGGCTAAATTCCACCCCTAGCTGCCGCACAGCCCTCGACCCGGCGGTTGTGTAGTGGATCGCGGCCCATCAGTTAAGGACGTTTTTATTTTTCTTATTCTATTTCTATTTTTTCCTGTTTACATTTTTTTCGTTTTTTGAACATAAGGATTTTTTAAATCCATTTTTAAATCTGGAAGTTTAATTTTTTTGTCTTTTTCAAAATAATATTTTCAAAAAAATTAGATATCTTTTTTAAATTTAATATTTTTTAGATTGAACATTTGTAAAAATTTGAATATTTTTTGGAATGAACATTTTTAGAATGAACATTTTTTCAAAAATTCGATTTTCCCATAATTTGAACATTTTTCAAAAATGAACATATTTTAAATTTGAACATTTTTCGATTATGAACATTTTTCGGATATGAACAATTTTTAGCTTTGAACATTTTTTGTTTTGAACACTTTTCAAATTTGAACGCTTTCCGAATTTGAACTATTTTTAAATTTGAATTTTTTCGATTTTGAACAAAAAGAAAAATAAACAGAAAAAAGGAAACAAAAAAGAAAATAGAAAAAAGAAAAAACCGAAAAAGAAAATGAAAACGAAAACGAAAACGAAAAAAAGGTGAAAATGGGCCAGACCCAATACCCGACTAGGGTGTGCGGTGCGTGGTCGGCACCGACCTGATCGGTGTATAGGATTCTCAGTGCAGAGCAGCCATAAAATCTAGGTGGGAGTTCCTCACACTTCAGCGCCTCAACATCTGAATCAAAAGGCAGCCCATTAACGCATATAGTTTTCATGAATCTCAGAATACGTTATTAATCTTCAAAAAATAAATGTTCACACGGTTTAATATAGATGTTCATGTGACTGAAAATAATTGTTCATGTGTCAAATAGAAAATACTTATATGGACACCCCTGCGTGATGGTGTGTAGAGCTTCGCGGGAACACGAAAGGCCATGTGACGCCACACGAGGCAGGAGCGAGCACGGAGCATGGGGTGCGCACATCATGGGGGTCGTGCATGTCATTGTCTCACCTCATATTTTTATGATTTTTTGATATATTTTCTCTTCCTTCTGAATTTTAGACTTTGTTTTCTTTTTAAGTGTTCATTTTTTGCAATTTAAATGGAATACATTTTATTTCAACTAAATACAATTCAACCTTGCGGTGATCCTGCATATTGTAGTATACAAATCGTTGATATAACGTCAATGAAATATCGTTGCACTAGTGTTACGTCCCATAGAGTGGAAAAATTGCGGGTCCAAAGCATGTCTATAGAACTATAACTCCGACTATTTACAAAAGATCATCAAAGCCTCCTAATTACAATAAGGTAATATTGCAAATAAAACTCCAGAAGAACAATTCGTAGAGTAAAGTTATCACTAACTCTATCTATATAGGTCCTTAGCTTGCTAAAAAAAACTATGATTGGACTCTACCTACTTAGGTTCTAAGATTAGGGAATTGGTTCCCTCCTATTCCTAGGCTAAGTTTACACCATGATGTTTGTAGAAGTTAACTTTATTGGCTTCACTGAGTCCTGCCCCTTGTAGTAGTTGACTCCTCGGTCCCTGAGTTTTAATGTAGCTTCTCCATTAAAAATAAAGTTGTTATTGCTTTACTCTCTCTTTATCTGTAAATATCTTAGATGAGTTTAGGCGTAATATTAACATTAGATTAAGGAAAGATTAAGGGGGTCGTCAGATATGGTACCAACTGTGTACGGTCTTCTTCTTGTACTCATCCAGGGCAGAGGCTCTTCCTGCCAATGTAAACACGCAACCGAACCCCGGATTGGGGTATACATGTCTAGCACACACCATAAAGCCGACGGATTAGGCGAGGTATGCCAGCACCTGAACCTACATCCATAAAGCCATGCAACAGCCTAGGTGAGGGTATTCACCCTCCATCACCCTGGTGATTGATATCCGGATGCATCAGCATGGTCGGTTAGGCCCGGCCAGGCCCGGTCAGGCCCAACTAGCCAACTAGGCCCAGATTAGGCCCCACCAGCCACGCTGTTGCGCCAAGGCCGCCACCTGCGTCTACCTACAGCCCCGTGTCGGTCTGTCTTGCCACCACCGACCAACCCACCGCCATGCTATGTCGGTTGCCGTTGTGAACAGCGTCACCGTGCCTCACTCCCCCTATGTTGGGCCCGAACCGTAACCACGCGCTACCAGGAGAGTACCACCTCCGTGAGGCCCGAGAACAGGTCGCCACCGCCAGTCAAGACCTCTTCCACACCCATGTCGCACCGACGGGCCATGCCAAAATGTAACAACCCAACTTTGTGAACCTAGACAACAGTTGTTTTGAGAATGCAAAATTTAGAGCCAGCAAAAAAAATTCAAAATTTTGTGTACTGATTTGACTGAATGTTGCCATTGTCATGCTTGTGTGATAATTTTTGCTAAGCAAAAGAGTTCAAAGTATGGTACTCCCTAAATTTATAAAATAGAAAATCCTATAGTTAAGTTAAATTCAAAATCTCTCTGGTTCTTTTTCTCTCTCTGTCACTTTAGGAAAAACCCTAAGCCGTAAAACGTCACCTAATACACGGATTAGTGATCTTCAAATATTGTGATTTTGAAAATTTTGAGGTAGCCACACCCCTTCCTCCTCTTATCAAAACCTTTATTTTGAAAAATTACTTGGATTACTCCACCATGCTAACTTACTTAACAAATAATTATTTTCTTGTGAGCCATCAATTGAGGCCTCTTTAAAAAATATGAAATAAAGGAGAGAGAAGGAGTTGGCCATGCCGGCCATGTTGAGATCCATTTATTTCTCTCTCATTTTCTCTCTCTCCCTCTCTTTTCTTTTCTTATACCTCTATTTTCATGTACCTTTCCTCCTATCATGGTTGAGCATTCTTCATGTTTGAGATTGGCATGGTGGAAGAGAGAAGAGAGGAGATGGACAGTGCATGTGAGCACGGATGTCCTGCCCTAGAGCATCCCTCCCTCTCACCCAGGCTAACCCAATGACCAATTCTGCACACTGCCGCCGTCTCTCAAGTCTGCGCACCTCCCTATCCCTCCTACCATCCTGCTCCCCTCTCTTTTCCCTCTTATAAGGTCACAACCCTCTCATCTTCTCCCCAATTTGCCACATAACCCTCACCCACTCCACCACCCCACGCCCGAGCGGAGGGATGCTCTATCTCTCCCTACTGCTTGAGCTCGAGTTCAACGTCATCTTTGTTCCGATGAAGGTAACTGTCGCATCAAACCACTGTTCCTCTACCTCACTTCATCTTTGAGTTTGCACCATTTTCCTCGTCCTAATACGCTCTCTTCCCTATCCTAGGTTACTCTCGAGACGACGGTTGTTCCCAGTCCCTAACGTCGGCGAGCCCATCCGTGTCGTCGTCCTAGTTGTTGCCCGTCGAAGATGGAGCTCCTGCCACATTGCCTCAACACACCATGCCAGCCTCGACCCCTTTAGACCTCCCCCCACACTCTGTAGGTGAGCCGCTGCTCAAACCCGTACCCAGGGTTTCATTCCAGTCGACTCCCAAGTTGCATCGAGGAAGACGATGCATGCACTGTTGGATTGAATCCAACTACTGCATGTCGTTTTCCACCTGGTCCTGCACGCTGATGAGGCAGGGCCCTCCTATACGTTTTCAAACCGTCCGTTCGCGCACGGGCGTGGAAAATCTAGGTCGGATCGAGTCGAATCTGGGTTTCGGCCCGATTTTCTTCCTTTTCATTTTCTGAAAATTGCTATCTAGATATTGTGCAGCAGCTTTTAAATCACTTAAGGTTAATCACTCATCCAAATCACTTGATTCAAAACAAAATTTAAACCACCTGGAACTTCATGCATGTAATTATCTGCTCTAGTTATTTAGTAGTACTTATGTCTCTGAAATGTTGCTTATGTGATGTTTATTTAATTATGAGAGTTTTGTAGATCCTTTTTATATGAGACGAATTTTGCTGGATTGTGTTGATGAATAGCTTCATTTTGGTCTAGGATGCACTAGCAAAAGCTTCATAGCTTATGTTTAGATTTAATTTTGAGATCTGTCTAGAATAGATTTCAGGGATTTTTTTAATTTGATTTATGAAACAAAACCAACTTCAAGTGTTAGGTATCACAATGGGCTATTAATGTGCCAGTGGGAAAAACTTACGAGTTCCATATAATTTATGAGATTTTTGTAATCAAAATATAAACCCTTTTCAGTATAAAAATTCTAATAATTATTTCATAATTAGAAAATTGTCAAATAAATTTTGGCTGAATCTATATTTCAATACCTCTCTCTTGATATGTTGATTATCGTGTTTTGGTGTTTGTTGGTGTTTGTATTACCCTATTTTCTGCCTTTGTAAAATGTTTAAAAATAATCACAATAATATTTTTGAGAAAATCCAACTTGGTTATGTTCTCTATGTTAGTAGCTTTCAGATGGTATATTGTTTGCATGTTAGTTTGTGACAAAGAGCTGTGTGCCCTCTTCAATAGTACCTAAGCTATTTGTAGAATAAAAAAAATCATATCTAGAGTTTTAATTTACCAAATTGAGTCAAACCACTTTATGTAGTTTTGTAAAATCAAGATTAACCTTTGTGATTTTACCAAATTTTGTGCCCACTGCTCTGGAACACTGCTCTGGAACACGGAGTTGATTAGTTGTTGTTGTTCTTTTTATTTTGCGACGCTAGATTCAAACGCCGCCAGAAACGAGGAAGGAGAAGGGCTGAAATTTTTGAAGAGAATAGCCAGGCAGGGAAAGACACCTCTTGATGCATACCTAATATTATTGTCTTATTCTTGCATTATTTACAATTTTATAAATTACATGTTTATACTTATTTTATTACCGTGGGTGACTATGTCACTCGTAGTTTTACACTTCCATCTTTACGGGTGCTTCCCGTCATTGATACCTACTGATCCCTCCCCTAGTAATTTGGTGCTTAACACCATAATATCTTTGTCACCCCTTTTCTAAGATAGATCATACTATAGGTGGGGACCACTGAAAAATTGAGTTTTGGAAAAAATCATTTGTAAAGAAAATGGTTGTTCGAAAACCTTGGAAGTGGGACCATCCTGCCAATGTGAGTTTTTGTGAAGGAAAGATTTTGAAATGGTGCACGCTGAAGGAAAGAAGAGGAAAAAGTGTTCTCAAATTTTTTAGCGACTAAGTACTCACCCAGACTAAAAGGTTGTGCAACCACATTACCCCGAAGTGGAAATGGGCATAGCGCACTAGTTTGCCTTGCTTTAGTTTGGGTCCTGCAAGTGTAAGGGGCAGTCCGAGCATGGAAATCCATCGACCATGGCCTTCCCAACAGTATGGGAATGCCTTTCCATTTCGTATAGATGGCAGGGGTGCAACCTATGAGCTTTCATTGAAAGATGATCCACAGTTTGTCGTGGCATTCTGGAGGCTCGAGCTGGTTGGGGACTTTGCAACTCCTGGAAAAAATAGTTCATGGGACTCTGGTGTTGGAAGGTACAACTCTAGGTGGCATGTATTAGGCTAAGGCAAGCAAGCGAAAAACTACGATCGGCTATACGAGCCTCTCGTACCGACGGTTGGCGAACCTGAGATGATCTTGGTGGATTTATCGAATTTTGTGGAAAAATGTACAACCTCTGCATATTATAAAACTGTTCAAATTGTTGTGTCTATGATTATGGACGGTTGGGAAGGTTGGTGCTTAGCCTAAAAAGTTTTGTTTTATAAAAGTTTTTTTCTTCAAAATGTTTTGGAAAGATACCTGCGGGAATGATAGGAGGAACACATGATGGCACAGAGGAAAGATGATGGGTCATACTGAGATCACCGGCAGGGCCGGTCCTGAGATTTCGAGGGCCTGGGGCGAAATTAAATTAAGGGCCCTTAACATATAATTCATATTTGTATTATAAATAAATGTTATCAGTGTCTCGAGATCTAGGCCGGCATGTGTTGTTCCAAACTCCACTTGAGGGTGTTTGTATGAATTATGATATTACTCCCTCCGTCCCAAAATGTAAGGCGTCTAAGGGTTAGTCAGAAGTCAACGTTTTTTAAATTTGACCAAGTTTATACACAAAAATATAAACATTTACAATACTGAATCAACATGAATAGATTCACCATAAAGTATATTTTCTTAATATGTTCATTCGATATTGTAGATGTAATTTTTTTCTAAATATTTGATCAAAGTTAGTAAAGTTTGACTTTTGAACAATCCTTAGACGCCTTACATTTTGGGACGGAGGGAGTATTTGAATAAAGGAGGTGTGAGTTGCTCTAAAAAAATATAATAAAGCACATTCAAACACATCATTTATAATTTTATAAATGATAATTTGAAGATATTTATTTAAACTATCCATAAAGTCTTTGTGGCTCCATCAACTCATATGTTTTTTAGCTACCGATGGCATTGGCATTTGATACCATCAAAGAAGTCATCAGCGACCTTGATGAAAATTGTGACAAAGCATGTGAACTGACGAGTTGATGTTTTTTTTTTCAGTATTCTAGAAAGTGGGTGAATCAAATCATCAATATTATCCTTCCTCGATTCGGTCCCTATAAATAAAATATAGGAATTTTACACATAAAGTGCATACAAAAGAACCATTTAGATAAATAATTTATGCATATTGTATTAAATATTTTCTCTAATATCATGTCGTCTCCTCATCATGTCCGCCAGAGGGTCGGTGATCGGCAATCTCAGACTCTTGTCTAGGAAACGGTTGAACAATGTCGTGCACCACACCTGGTTGGCTTAGAATTAAACTCTTACCTAGCCATAGCCTTGTGCAATTATATCTTTGCCAACTATTAGATGATGCACAGTGTAAAGGGTATGTATGACTTTTTTTAGCATGATGAAAATGAACGTCGACTATGTGTTTGCATGGTAGTCTTACTACTATGGTTCAGTCCATAACTAAAAGAGAAAAAGGGTTATGCAAGGGAAGAAGGCCCAAAACTAACGGATGGGGAGAAAAAGCCCATGTTTAGAATAACGCTTCCTCCTTCTCTTCAACCTACGAAGAGAAGAGGCACAAACTGCTCGCTGCTGGCTGCTCTAATGGCGCCCGCATGAATTACTCTGCCGCTGCCACTAGTTCAGAGTTGGGGCCCCTTGGTACCGGGGGCCCGGGGCGGCCGCCCCGCCTGCCCCCCCTCAGGGCCGGCCCTGATCACCGGATTTGGAAAAATGGGTCATCCTTACCTATTAATCTTCTAAAGAGTTTTGTTTTCAAAATATTTTAAAGGCACAGAGATGTCTCATCAACAAGAGAAAAGGTTGCTCTATTTGGTCAAACTTAGATTAACGCTTGTTCCTTGCTGCTGCTACTGCCAAAAATGCATGTCCTTTACTTCTCTTTTAGGTGGTTTGCTAGTACATTCAAACGTACTTACTTGTATTGTTGTTCGAACTATTTATGATCAGACTGTAAAGAGGAGTACTTCGAGGAAGAATAGCATAACACCGAGGATGCAAACTAGGACATTCTCCCTAGCAGTCGCCTGTAGGGTTAAGGCGTGACTTGGATCCCCACGATGCTTTTGCGAAATTGTTTTCGTTGTTCGCTGTTGAACTATGCATTCATGGCTTTAATGTAAGACTGTTGTAAGACTTTAAATTTTATACTGTAATGAACATACTAATCTGGTATCCAGTTCAGTTATGTGTTTATGGTGTATTGATCATTGGATCGTAAATATGAAAAATATGGATCCATAACAGAAGTTTCGAACTACTAAATCCATGGCCCTACACAAAACCGCCGCAAGAACTAGCAAATGTCGGATAATAGAAAGCCTGCCGCCACCGGCCCCGCATGGGCTTTGCCCAACAGTGCTCGCCAGGGGCGGTTGGGGGACGGGGGCGACACGGGACCCAAGAAGAGATTGACCGGGAAGCCTGTGACAAGCCTGTCATTACCGAGTTTCTTAATAATGTGAATCCTGAGTTCATTCTTCCTCCTTAATCTAGCTGGACTGACACTAGCTTCGTGAGTTGTGATCATGCTCAGTTTTTTTTACGGTTACAGTCTTACAGGTCCTAAGAGCATCTCCAGCTGCGTCCCCAAAGCATCCCTAAAGGGATTTGGGGCGCGTCGGACCAAAAAACCGTTCCAGCCGCATTCCCCAAAGCCCATTTTTGTACGGCGCGCCCCGATGCGGTGTCCGGCGCCCAGAGCCCGTCCCCGTCCCACAGGGGACGCACCGGGGACGCCGGACACACCGAAAAGCGAGGCGGGGAGTGGCGGGGCCGACTCGTCAGCGGCACAATAAATTTTAACCTAACCGTCGCCTACCTCGCGACGGAAGTTATTGGCGCGCAGCGACGGTGCAGTTCCCGCAGCGACGGTGCAGTTCCCGCAGAGCCGCAGCGACGCGTCCCGTTGCGCCTAGCTCTGCGTGCCGGCGTTAATGAGCGCCACCGCTCCTCCGCCTCCCTCCGGCCTGTAAAAGGGTCACCTCTCATCGTCTCTCTCACACACAAACCCTATCGCCTCTCTCCCAAACCCTTGCCGCCACCATCTCAACAAGACTCGACGCTATGTCTGGTAGAGGCGGAGGCCGACCTCGCGGCCGTGGTCGTGGTCGTGGCCGCGGCAGAGCTGAACGCTCGCCATCGCCTCCCACGTCGTCGGCTTTATCGTCGGAGATGGACGTGGAGCCGGACGTGTTGTTCGAGTTCGTCATCGTCCTCAAGGGCGACCCGCGCGGCATCCAGAGGCCGCCGTACTCCTTCGCCGACTACGTCACCGGCGAAGACCACCCGCGCACGATGCATCTGCGGGAGGCTGCATGCGGCTACTACCGGTGGATCGTCGACGTGATCTACGACGCGCGCGGCAAGATGTACCTCAACATCAGCTGGGAGAAGTTCGCGCGGCACCACAACCTCGAAGCCGGCTTCATCCTCCTGTTCTCCTACTTCGGCGACAGGGACATGAGCGTCAAGGTCTTCGACGAGACACGCTGCCGCCGGGACTACCACGGCGATAGCACCGACGAGGAGGACGACTGAGTGTTGTTTCTTCGCAGCGAACACGTGCACGAAAGTTTCTGGATGTTCGCCTCATCGGTAGAACCAACAAGGGCACCATCCTCCCGCTGGATTTTCCAGTTTAGGTGACTGGGTGTGCCCTCGAGAGTTCTTTCTTAGCAGCGAACACAGGAAACCTTCGATGCACGGTCTAGTTAGGTTTAGTTTCTTTGCAAAATTTTATATTTGTGTCCACCATGGTTCAAACTATGTATTAGTTTGTGGAAAACCATGTTCCGAACTGTGTCTTCGTGTACCACGTCCCCAATTATGTATTAGTTTGTGGAAATTGAAATAAAAATGTCAAAAAAAAGTATTTTAAATGTTTGGGGGAGGCGTTTGGGGGACGCGGCTGGGGAGCGACGTCCTCCAAACACGGCACGAACAAAACATGTACCCCAAACACTCAATCCGGCGCGGTTTGGAGTACGCTTTGGAGGACGCGGCTGGTGATGCTCTAATAAACTGCGTACGCGGCCCTTGTGTCGAGAAAGGTTTGACACCGACAACAGGCCGTCAGTATTGTTTATCCATCAGTTCTACTGGTTAGTTGGAATGGAACGCGGTATGATAAAATATATTACACTGCTTTTGGATCATTCGTTATCCCATGCGAACGTGAGGAATAAGCATTGGCACGTGATGCACGATTTGTTTATCTCAGACCCAGGTCGCAGCAATGATATGATGCGTGATCCATGCCCCTGTTTGTCCCCTTCGCCAGGTTCACCCTCCAACCTCCATCCTCCCTTCTTCGCCATAGTCGCAGCAGTTGCAGAGTAGAACAGCAGTAGCCACAAGAATTTACCGCAAGAGGGATATCATTTTTGCTGGAGGAACACACAGCCTCTGATGGTACGCGCCATGCCGCCATGCTCTCCAGTTACATGTTTCTGGCTATTTTCGATGCATTTTTCTTGAATTTTTACCTGCACTTCGGCTAGCTGGATTCTTTCGTTTTCCTGCAAAATCGCATATAATGGCACTGTTCAAGAGTCTGGGGGCGACGGGGAGGCAGATTGAGCGGTTGCTTCTCACATTTTCTTGCCTGCTGAAGTAGTGAAATGAGACTGGTGGGTAGCTTCGCATGCCGAAATGGTGTAAGCAGTGTATGGCTGCTTCAGTAGAACTGGAGAAGGTGAGAGAGACCATGTGAAAATCGGAGGATGATTTCCTTGCAGAGTTTTCCAGCTCATAAGAGCGGCCTTGAGAAGATGCGTGGGCTGCCAAGTAATCCAGCCCATTAGGTTTCAGAGCCGGGACTCCTGATGGGCCGATGCTTGAGGCAGAACGGCGAAGAGAACGCCTCGCCGGAGCACGCGAGCCTCGCGCCAAAGTGGCGGCGGCGCGGGCTTGCCTGCGGCCGGCAAGCAGCGCCCCGTACGCATGGCCACGCAGATTCGTTCACCACCGTAGCAAATGCCTAAACCAAGCAACGAAGGTTGCTGCCTATGGAGCCGCCGCGAATCCGAGATTGGTAGCCAGGTGGCTTCGTCGCTTCACGCCACTGTCGCCGCAAGGACGCGGACTCGCCGTATGTGGCGGTGAGCCGGAGGAGGCCGTACTGATCCTCCGGCGGCGGTGACGGTGACGGTGACGTGGGAAGTAACTGCACCTTGCATTACGTCTTCGTTAGTACTTTTTCACCAATTTATCATTGATCTGGACTGGGTCACCGAATCAGCTTAGAGGAACACTGTGTCACCGAATCAGCTTAACTTCCAGCCGCGGCGCAGCTCACGGATCGCAGGGCAACCTGGTGGTCTAAACGCAGAGATGAAGGCGGTGTGAAACCTCATGCGCAAGCTGGGTCTTCTCAAGGGGGATGAGGCGCCATCAGAGGCTGCCCTGGAAGCCTACCATAGGATGTACGAGCTCCCCCTGACGGATGACATGATTGAGACGATTGCAGAGTTTTATGGGTGGTCGCTCTCAACGATCAGAGGCTGCTCCCCACCACAGCTGGGGATGACGGGTGGTCGCCTCATTGAGGCCTGACCCGTGACGGTGGTCCACGGGTGTCGCGACGGTCCAATGTTGTACGAACCTAAGGTGCTGGTGGCCAATGTGCGAGGCCTCAATGATCGCGCAAGACGTACGGGTGTTAGGAGTGTAGTGAACACTACGGGTACGTCCATTGTATGTCTCCAGGAGACAAAGCTATATGTTGTAACCCTTGCTATCGTTATTGAAGCGCTAGGCGCAGAGTTTGATGCTTACTTCTGCTTGCTGGCGGTTGATACTCGGGGAGGGATCATCGTGGCTTGGACTAGCCGGGTGGTGCAGCTCGACAGCGCCCACTACGGGGCTAACAGTGTCACTGCGAGGGTCTCCCCTGTGGGTGGTGGCCCGGGATGGTGGCTGACTTCTGTCTATGGTCCACAGGCTGAGGCTGACAAGGTCGCCTTTCTGGAGGAACTCCGCGACGTCCGCAGGGGTCATCCGGGACCGTGGGCGCTCTGCGGCGATTTTAACCTGATCTACCGCGATGAGGACAAAAACAATGGTAACCTCAACCGTAGGATGATGGGCAGATTTCGACGCTTCCTGAACGACTGCGAGCTGAAGGAGATCTACCTTCACGGACGCCGCTACACGTGGTCGAACGAGAGGGAAACTCCCACCCTCGTACGGTTGGATCGGGTGTTCGTCACGGCTGCTTGGGAGGAGTTGCATAACAGCTGCATGTTGCGCTGCTTGGCAACGGTGGTGGCTGACCACTGCCCACTCCTCTTGGACTGTACCACCAAGTCCACGGGTCCGAAGCGGTTCCAGTTTGAACGCTTCTGGCTACGCTTAGAGGGCTTTGAGGAGGTGGTGCGGAGCGCCTGGGATGTTGTGGAGGGGGACCCAGACCCCTTCCGGCGGCTCACCGCAAAGCTGAAGCGCACGGCGCGCAGTCTGATGAGCTGGAGCGACAAGAAGATCGGATGTGTCAAACTGCAGCTGTTGATAGCGCGGGAAGTGGTGTTGAGGCTGGACGTGGCCATGGAATCTAGACGGTTGTCGCCGGACGAACGCCGTCTCAGGGCCCACCTCAAACACGCTTACCTGGGCCTGGCTTCTCTGGAGCGTACCATGGCAAGGCAGCGCGCCAAAATTGCGTGGCTTAAGGAGGGGGACGCCAACACGGCCTTCTTCCATCAGCACGCGGCGTATCGTCGCCAGAAGAACGTGATCCATAGCCTACAGGTTGGAGGCGCGGTCATCTCTGACCATGCGACTATGGCTGAAGCTGCTTTCACTCACTTTGAGGGTTTGCTTGGAACCTCGGTGGATAGGCAGCATTCCCTGAATTTGGACTTCCTGGACACCCACTCGGAAGACCTCTCGGAGCTGGAGGCGGGGTTCACGGAAGACGAGATCTGGGAGGTGATTCGGCGACTGCCAACGGGCAAGGCGCCTGGACCCGACGGGTTCATGGCTGAGTTTCTTCAAAAGTGCTGGGGAGTGGTGAAAGGTGACTTCATGGCGGCCTTCGACAAGCTGTTCACGCTGTGCGGGCGCCTAAGCGTCCGGATGCGGCTGCCTAAGCGTCCGGATGCGGCTGCACTTGGCGACTACCGGCCGATCAGCCTAATCCATATCTTCGCCAAGCTGGTGGCTAAGGCGATGGCCACTCGCTTAGCCCCTCGGATGGAGTCGCTGGTGGATCGCAACCAATGCGCTTTCATTCGCAAACGTTGTATCCATGACAACTTCATGTTGGTTCAGCAGACAGCTAGATTCCTCCACAGGGAGAAAGAGCCGCGTGTGATGCTCAAACTTGACATTGCACGCGCTTTTGACTCCGTCTCTTGGGGTTTCCTCTTGGAGATCCTCCGCAAGTTAGGGTTTGGACCAAGGTTCCGCGATCTGGTGTCCATCCTCCTATCCACGCGAGTACGCGGGTGTTGCTCAACGGCGAGTCAGGCCCCCCGATTTGGCACCGACGGGGCCTCAGGCAGGGCGACCCCTTGTCGCCAGCGCTGTTTGTTCTGATGATGAACTCGCTCAGTAGGATGTTGGCCAAGGCGACCGAGCTGGGGGTGCTGAGACGTTTAGCGCGGCGGGACCTGGTGACGTCGGTGTCACTTAATGCCGACGATGTGGTAATCTTCTGCCACCCAGATGAGACGGAGCTGCGGGCTGTCCGCGGTATCCTGGAGCTCTTTGGGCATGCATCAGGTCTGCGTACCAACTTCGCTAAATGCTCCGTATCACAGATCGCCTGCTCGGATGCGGAGGCTGCGGGCGCAGCTGCACTCATGGAGTGTCAGCTTGCGCCGTTCCCGGTGAGATACCTTGGCATCCCTCTGTCTATCAGGAGGCTGACGGCTGCTGCATTCCAGCCCCTGGTGGACCGCCTGGCTGACAAACTACCCACCTGGAGGGCATCGATGATGCCTAGGCGGGACGTTTGGCGCTGATCCGTTCGGTCCTCGCAGCGATCCCTCTGCACCAGGTGATGGTGCTGGGCCTCCACAAAAAGGCCCTGAAGCAGGTAAATAAGATCTTGCGTGGATTCCTTTGGGCAGGTAGGGAGAATGCCAACGGGGGGCACTGCCACGTCAACTGGGCGCGGGTGTGTAGGCCGCTGTGGCTGGGAGGCTTGGGCATCCCAGATCTCGCGCGTACCACCATTAGCCTCAGGGTGAGATGGATCTGGAGGATGCGTACTGACCCCCTGCGTCCTTGGCGCGGGCTGGACATGCATTTCTCGAAGACGGAGCTGGATGTCTTCGCGGCCTCCATCTCCATGGTGGTTGGCAATGGGGAATCCGCCCTCTTCTGGGAGGACAAATGGTTGGATGGCAGGTCCATCAGTGAGTTGGCGCCGGAGGTGTATGCTCTGGTGCCGAAACGTCAGCGGAAGTCACGCACGGTCCGAGAGGCGTTGGTTGAACACTCCTGGATCCCCGACATAGTTGGGGCTCCGAGCGCCCTAGCACTGTGGCAATATGTTCAGTTGTGGGGCCGGCTCAGAGACACCCAGCTAGTGCCGGATCCGGACAGGATGGTATGGCGTTGGACGACGGATGAACAGTATTCGGCCGGTTCCTGCTACGACACCCTCTTTCAGGGGGCGATCACTTCAGGTTCATGGAAGCTTAACTGGAAATCCTGGGCGCCGCCAAGGGTGAAGTTCTTTATCTGGTTGGCATGCCTCGACAGATGCTGGACGGGGGAGAGATTGGCACGGCGCGGCCTTCCGCATGCGCCTAGGTGCCCGCTCTGCGACCAATCTGTCGAGACCATGAGCCACCTGCTCACAGGGTGCTCCTTCTCCAGGACGGTTTGGTTTGAGGTTCTGTCGTGGATTCGATCCACCGCAGGCCCTCCCATGGCTGAGGGTGACTTCGCGGAGTGGTGGTCGCTGGTGGTGCGGACCACCCCTCGCCAGCTACGCAAGGGCACTTCGTCGGTGATCATGCTTACGGCATGGTGGATTTGGAAGCACCGGAACGCGGCAGTCTTCGACAACACGCTGCCTTCGGTGGCATCCTTGTTCAACGACATCGTGGCCGAGGCGCGGGAATGGGCGGACGCGGGAGCCCGGGGTGTGCGCCAGTTGCTCCCCTAGATTAGTTTTTCTTTTTCTTGGGTTGAGTTGTACGGCGTGTTGTGTCCGTCCTCGGACTTGTACATAAACTTTTCTTTATCTATCAATGCATCGAAACGCAAGGCTTTTGCGTTTTCGCGAAAAAAAACACTGTTTGCTGCCTTCTTGCTGATATCTATTTGCTGATTTATGCTTTATTTTTTTCAGGAACTAATGGGGCTGATTTTATGGCATTGGTTATTTATCTTCTCCAATTTAGCCTCATTCTCTTGCAGTTTGAGTTCAGATGGCCTTTCCCTCCTTGCTCTCTCCAAGAGGCTCATACTGCCATACATGATAAACTCAAATTGGAGTTCTTCTGATACAACTCCTTGTGCATGGATGGGTGTTCAGTGCGAGAGGAACAATGTAGTTGACCTTAATCTATCATACTACAAAGTTTCTGGTTCAATCGGTCCTGAAGTGGGGCGTTTGAGGTACCTGAAGCAACTTGATCTGTCAAGTAACAGAATCTCCGGTTCAATCCCTGCTGAGCTGGGCAATTGCACTCTGCTTACTGTATTGGATCTGTCAAATAACAGCCTTTCCGGTGGGATTCCGGCATCCCTTATGAACCTAAAGAAGCTGTCACAGCTCGGCTTGCACTTCAACTCCCTCAGCGGAGAGATACCCGAGGGGCTGTTCAGGAACCAATTCCTGGAGGTGGTGTATCTCCATAACAATACACTCAATGGTTCGATACCATCATCAGTAGGGGAAATGAAAAGTCTTCGACACTTTACGGCTGCAGGGAATATGCTGTCCGGAGCTCTGCCCGATTCGATTGGCAACTGCACCAAGTTGGAGGTTCTATATCTGTACGATAACAAACTGAATGGCAGTCTTCCGAAATCCTTGAGCAATATCGAAGGACTCATGGTCCTCGATGCCAGCAATAATAGTTTTACAGGTGACATCTCTTTTAGATTCAACAGCTGCAAACTGGAAGAGTTTGTAGTATCCGCAAATCAGATCACTGGAAAAATCCCGGCGTGGCTAGGCAATTGTAGCAGTTTAACCAGACTTGAACTTCTTCAGAATCGGCTTTCCGGCCAGATACCAACTTCGATCGGCTTACTGAGAAATCTCGCAAACCTTATACTTAGTATGAACTCCTTGTCTGGGCCAATCCCTCCTGAGATTGGTGACTGCCGGTCGCTGGTGTTGCTGCAGTTGGGTGCAAACAGGCTTGTGGGTACTATTCCAAAACAGCTGGCTAATTTGAGCAAGTTGCAGCGGCTCTATCTGTTTGAGAATCGCCTCACTGGAGAGTTTCCTCGGGATATTTGGGGCATACAAAGCCTTGACAGTGTACTTCTGTACAGGAACAGCTTATCTGGGGGACTACCTCCAATGTCGGCAGAGTTGAAGCACCTAAAGTTTGTGAATTTATTGGATAATTTTTTCACCGGAGTCATACCACCAAGATTTGGGATTAATAGCCCTTTAGTACTGATTGACTTCACAAATAATAGTTTTACTGGTGGAATCCCACCAAACATTTGTGCAGGTAAAAGATTGGAAGTTTTGAATTTGGGGCATAATTTTCTTAACGGCACAATTCCATCCACTGTTGCCAATTGCCCAAGTTTGGAACGAGTTGGTCTCCAGAACAACAGCCTTAATGGGCAAGTTCCAGAATTCGGACTTTGTGCAACTCTACTCTATATAGATCTGAGTCAGAATTCCTTAAGTGGTTATATTCCAGCAAGTTTGGGCAGATGTGCTAACATTACAAGGATAAAATGGTCTAGAAACAACCTGGGTGGTCCAATACCACCGGAACTTGGAAAATTACTGAAGTTGGAAAGTCTTGATCTCTCTCACAACAGCCTACAGGGTGTACTTCCTGCAGAGATTTCTAGTTGTTTGAAGTTGAACTTGCTTGATTTAAGTTTTAACTCTTTGAATGGCTCTCCACTCACACTAGTATGCAAACTGAAGTTAATGTTAAGTCTGCGGTTGCAGGAGAATAAATTCAGTGGAGGCATTCCAGATTGTATCTCGCAGTTAAGTGTGCTAGTCGAGCTACAACTTGGCGGCAATGTTCTTGGGGGTCATCTCCCTTCATCATTAGGAACATTAAAAAAATTGAGTACTGCATTAAACCTTAGCAGCAATGAGCTGAAGGGCAGCATTCCGTCTCAGTTAGGCGACTTAGTGGATCTTGCAATATTAGATTTGTCAGTTAACAATCTTAGTGGGGGTCTTGCTCCGTTAGGGAGTCTGCGTTCACTGTATGCCTTGAACCTTTCCCATAACAGATTCAGCGGGCCAGTGCCCCAAAATCTTCTACAGTTTATGAATTTCACGCCAAGTCCATTCATTGGAAATTCAGGTCTCTGTATGTCCTGCCATGACGGTGATTCTTCTTGCAAGGGAGCTAATGTTTTGATTCCTTGTAGTTCATTGAGGAAAAGAGGAGTACACAGCCGAGTGAAGATCGCTATGATATGTCTTGGTTCGGTTTTTGTAGGTGCATTTCTGATACTTTGTATCTTTCTGATATATAGGGGTTTCAAGACAAAACTTAAGGAAGAGTTAAATCCGTTTTTTGGGGAGTCATCTTCTAAATTAAATGAGGTTATAGAGTCAACTGAAAACTTTGATGACAAGTACATCATCGGCAGAGGTGGCCATGGAATTGTATATAAGGCAACATTGAGGTCGGGAGAAGTATATGCTGTGAAGAAGCTTGTGGGTCATGCACATAAGATTTTGAACGGAAGCATGATAAGAGAGATGAATACACTTGGTCAAATTAGGCATAGGAACTTAGTAAAACTAAAGGATTTTTTGTTGAAACGTGAGTATGGGTTGATTCTCTATGAATATATGGAGAATGGTAGCCTTCATGATGTTCTGCATGGGGCTGAGCGAGCTGCAATTCTGGAGTGGAGAATACGGTATGAAATAGCTCTTGGTACAGCCCATGGTTTAGCTTATCTCCACAATGACTGTCACCCAGCCATCATTCACCGTGATATCAAACCGAAAAATATACTGTTGGATAAGGACATGGTGCCACATATCTCAGACTTTGGCATTGCAAAACTTATCGACCAATCTCCTGCTCCTTCACTGACTACTGGAATCATTGGCACTGTTGGATATATGGCCCCAGGTATGAATGGAAGAAACATGGTGCATACTTCATTTTGTCTTAGTCAACAAATTATTTTATTTGTTTTTATTGTATTCTTCTGAGCATCCTACAGACTAATTTAATGTTGCATGTTTGTTTAAAAAGTTTCCAATCAGTTGGTTCACTCTACAACCTGAATTTCTTTTACATAATCTTGTGTCTTCACCATTCGAATTTAGCTTATTCAAAAAAATAAGTAAAATATAGTTATTAATTCAGTCATACGCAATAGTTGTTGCATCTCATCTCTTGGCAAATAATAGAACATCTAGTACAAGAATCGGATGAAACAAAGGCTTGCTAAATTTGTCATTGACATTAGACATTTGTATTAACCGCACATATGTAATGGGCTTGTAAATACATTCAAAGGTTAAAAGGTATGGAACATATGCATCATTTTTCTGCCCATATTTTTTAACTCGGCATTTGTATTACTCTTAGAGGTCGTTTGGTATCCATCATTTGGGCCTGGAATTCTGGAATTCATTTTGGAATTTCATAGGTGGGCTGTTTGGTTGTCACAGAATTGGGTCATCATTTCATTTAGGAAATCCAGCAAAATGACACCATGGGTAAACACAATTCCAAGCTGAGACCTGTCATTTGCAATTCTTGTGGAAGCTATTTACAAATTCAATATTGAATTATGTTGTCATTTGCAATTCCTGTGACAACCAAACAAGTGTCTATTTCTGGAATTACAATGTAAATGAAATGAATGCATGTATTCATTTCAAAATGCTACAAATGAAATGAAAGCCTGGCTTCCAAACGACTCCTTACAGATACCTAACGGGTTTATGGTTTCTGGCAGAGATGGCGTTTTCAACCAAGAGTACCATTGAGTTCGATGTGTATAGCTACGGAGTGGTATTACTTGAACTGATTACCAGAAAGATGGCCCTTGATCCCTCGTTTCCTGACAATCTGGACCTAGTTAGCTGGGCATCCTCCACGCTGAGCGAGGGCAATGTCATCGAATCAGTGTGTGACCCAGCTCTTATGCATGAAGTATGCGGCACTGCTGAGCTGGAGGAAGTATGTAGTGTGATGTCTATAGCTCTTAGATGCACGGCGAAGGACGGAAGCCACAGGCCTTCCATGATGGATGTTGTGAAAGAGCTGACACGTGCTAGAGGTGATGCAGCGTGGCTGTCGAAGCAGGAAATGACTGGCTGCAGCAGTTCCTGTTGAAATCCAGCAACATCCTGTTCTGTTCCAGCAGTTAAGTTAAACGGGGGTAACCATGCCATACAAAGTGGTCCCAGCGGTTGGTGATGCTGGAGAAGAAGGAACCTCAGAAGACAGGCAGAAATGGAGGAGCAGATGCTTCAGGTGGCATCGTCCCTTGCCGAAAGGTGCTTCAGCAAATCGTTGAAACACAACTCCACCAGTCCAATTCATGGAATTAGAGAGGACTAGATAAAGGGGCGGTTGTGCCCAACAAGTATGTTGGTTCTTGTTCTTTTCGATGTATGTCAGCTGCGTCTTTGCTGGTAGATAGTATGCACTGATGCCCACTTTACCTACATGCTCCGTTAGTGTTCGGTAGCAGTGCAAGTCTTCCAAAATTAATAATGCTTTCTGGTAGTCAGATTTCACTCTTTTTCCCTTTCTAGCACAATGTTATTTTTGTGTTATCCTTCATTGGAATTGGAATCAATTTTAACCGCCAGTCCGCCACCAGTTTCTTACTCAGTGGAGATGTAGTTATTCTTCAATTTGTCCTTCTAGCTTTTGTAGCAACTAAAACTCTTCACATTGAGGTTTGACAAGACAAAATTGAATGGATTTCGAGCACCATTATACAGTTGTAATAACGCTTTCCCGTTTAGAATATACTAGGTACCATTAGAACAGGATGACATAGTTTCACAGCGAAGTCAAGTACATGATGACACATAATTGATATTGAATACATTGGGAAATGTCATCTCGTGTGATTGCCTCTAGGGAATATTTTCAACAGTCTTCCACTTACATTAGAATCCAGTCGTCCAGGTATCTACTCATTGACTTGTGTGCTACTCATGCTTCAGCTATGGAAGAGGCTTTGTCAAAGCATCAACAACATTTATATATGTGTGTGTTTTGCAAATTTTCACGTCACCACCTAAACCACACCAAGATCCTTTATGGACTTACTAATACAAATGTATTCCTCTGTGGCATCTAAACCAGTGACATACTCGGGTTTTTTTTGTAGAGTCCGCAGTTGTATCTTGTCATCATAGCATCTTCATTCAACATTAACAAATATACTGATTGGGAATGATAGTCATCCTTATCGGTTTTGAAACTAGCTTCGGTGTAACCACTAAAATCGAAGCTCAGTCCCCACCTCCATAAACTATGAACATATTTGTAGTACTTTTCAAGTACGTAAGGATATTATTTAAAGTTGTTCACTGACTCTCAGCATATGAAATAGTAGACCGAGTACATATTATGGCATGCATAATGGATCTAACTACCAAGGCATATGGAATCGCTCGACTTGACTCAAAGAATGCAGTAATACTCTCACTCTTTTCTACGACTAACAACATGTGACATGGGCAAGAACCCCTTCTTAATCTCATTCATTTCAAACATTGACAAAATCTTATCAGTATATGTACTCTAACTCGATCCAATGAGGCTACTTGATATATTTCTATAGATCTTAGTTTCCAAATTCCAATATATGTAAGACTACACACTGATACATATCAAAGTACACTAGCCGCGGTTGCATGTCTTGTTATCTTCTAGCTTGCATCCTTGCTAACACCGTCACAAGGGTCGTTGCCTCGGCCGACAGAGCCATGCCATGTGTCTAGCATGTGTTCCTGCACAAGTAGTCACACGGATCAGCGTCTCGGTCGAGGGCTCACTGAAGCACGCTGCTGCATAAAGCCTCCCACCCATGCCATCAGGTCACTTGAATGTTGACTAACGCGTCCATGTGGTAACATAGGCACATAGCCATCTGCACGTTCAACAACATCGGGTGCCTGTTGTCTCCCTTTCTTCAGAATGTGCACCTCACCCATGTAAGAAAACTATATACCTAACTGTCGTGTCCCCGCGACGCAAAGAGGATCCAGTAATTTCATAAACTTGGTTGATCTTATGAAAAGACTGACATATAACAAAACAAATAAAAGTTATATCTTAGGAAGGAGGGTATATATAAAAATTGCATTGTTGGATATTACTGGTCTAAACCTATCAAGCTTGATTATAGCTGCTTTGTTGGTTTTGACCCAAAATTAGTGGGGGTATTGCTTTTCATCGTCGTTCCTCGGAAAATAAATGATTGTGTTGGCCTTCCGATAATAAAGGTATCAGAAAATCAGTACACAAAATACACTATTTTGACAAGGCAACAAGTTCATACGACATTTGTTTCTCACGACTCGCATAGCTTAAGCAGCTACCCAAAAGCTTAATCACTTTCAAAGAACATATTATTTTAAAACCAATAGAACAACATCAAAGCCTTTTCCCAAGCAAGTTGAGTAGGCTAGATATGAAACCCAGCAGAAATAAAAGAAAGCCAAAACAAGAGATGGAAAAAGAGAGGTACCAGTATTGACGAGTATCTAAAAAAAACGTTGACCAATGGGGGAATGATCCCTCCCTTGGCTATACGTTGTTAGGTAGGATGAGACTCTCACCGCGGATGGACGCTAGGATGATAACCCGGTTTAAAGTCCGCTCCTTCCAGCGAAATTACCGCTAGATGAGGATTCGAACCCGGGTGGACTGGCTGCGCACTCGCTAGCCTTGCAACTGAGCTAGAACTCAGTTCTCGTATTGACGAGTATCTCTCATTATATCCATTTTCATGGTATACAAGTCCCTATTATTTTAAAACCAATGCGGTTAAAAGACTCAGATATTTGCTTTTTAAATAGTGTCAGGATTAAACAACTGCTTGCTAGGACACCACAAGTACCATCTGTCTGTGATTCAAAAACAAAATTTACTTCCTTTTCAAATGCAAATAGGGACTTATTTACCAAGCTTGTTTGTTGGTTTATGTCATTGTAAAATGCTATTATATTGATGCATGTTGTCGGAAGTTTTTGTTCATCAAGCATCGCAAGTTATCAATTTCAAGTTAGAGGTTGGTGTAAATTCAGAAGCCGTATTTCTTTGCAACAAAAATCAGAACAAACAATAAGTATTCACTTGTAAACTGAATTATGGTCAAGATAGGACAAAATCCCTCTTCGAAAATAGAAGATGACCCAGTTTCAATCGTGTACAGCTAAGCCATACCACTTGCTTAATTAACAAAGAAAAGGATCTAGGCTGAATGTGTGCGTGATATCCATGATCAAACAACGGACAAGTTCAACGAGACCATGTCATCTTGCAAGTTCCAACTACCAATAAATAGGATATTTTTTTGAAGCGCACCATCTATCTCCTAGCTATATGGCAATATTGGAAATTCAGAAATGCAACCCACAATTTTCGTTTGTGTATTTATATCTTGTGAATTGTTCTGAGAAGACTTTATACATCAAGCACAGAAGTCAATGAGAACAAGCAAAATGGTACAGAAGCCGCGAGCATACGGAAATAATGGAAGAAAATCTACAAAGGCGCCTCCAAATGAAGGATACGCAAAGCAATTTGACAATGAGAAAGGATATACTCAGCCGTGTCCTTCCGCCAGAATGCATGGTCTCCTACATCGCTGCAACTTCAAATGGACAACTCTGAAGAAACCGTCAGATAGCTGACTACTGAAATTCCTCTCCGCAAATTAAAGCATTGTTCCCAACCTTTGTCAGAGAGACAAGGTGCTGGTTTAGGAAAACTAGAAAAACACCAAGGAATAATCATACTATTTCAGTCACAGCTACGATTCAGGCCGAGTGTTTACATACGTGCTCTCCATGACCAAACAAAGTTCTACAATCTAGGGTGAGTGCGTGACCATACCATGTCCTAACCAACTATAAGTATACTGGCATACACAGTTAGCTTCTCACCCCCACCACCCATAGCCCAAGCAGCCATTCCAAGAGCAAGCTAGGCAACGAAATGGCCCTAGTAGCGCGCACGAGGACGGTGTTGCTAGTGGCGGTGCTCACTGTGCTGGGGCTAGCCACCGGTGGCGTCGCGCAGCTCAAGAACGGGTTCTACACGGGCAAGTGTGGTGCCAACGACGTGGAGACGATCGTGCAGGGCCTCGTCAAGGCCCGCGTCGCCCGTGACGCCGCGATCGTTGCCCAACTCCTGCGCTTGCAGTTCCACGAGTGCGCCATCAATGTTCGTGTTACTATTCCAGTGCTTGCAATTGCATGTATACACGGGCCATTGGTCATCTGCTCCATGCATACGCATTACGGATATAACTTACCTGTGTGTATGATGTAGGGCTGCGACGCTGGGCTCCTGGTCGATGGCCCCGGGACTGAGAAGACGGCAAAGCCGAACCTGAGCGTGAAGGGCTATGACCTAATCGCGGCTATCAAGACGGAGCTCGAGAAGCGGTGCCCTGGCGTCGTGTCCTGCTCCGACATTGAGATCCTCGCCACAAGGGACGCGGTCGCTCTAGCTGGTGGGCAGAGGTACGCCGTGCGCACCGGGCGAAGAGACAGGCGGCGCTCCACTGCTACCGACGTGAAGCTTCCCAAGGAAGAGGATACAGCCGCGCAGGCGGCCTCTTACTTCGGCAGCCTCGGTTTCACCGAGCTGGAGATGGTGGTTCTTCTAGGCGCCCATACCGTGGGCGTGACCCACTGCAGCAAGATCAAGAAGACACGTCTCTATAGCTATGGCGGCAAGGCCAACTCGACAGACCCAAGCCTAGACCCAAGCGACGTGGCCGTGTACAAGAAGTTTGTGTGCCCCAACACGGCCTCGTCGGACAACAACATCCTGTACCTGGACACCCAGTCCAGCGTGTCCAGGATAGACAACAGCTACTACAAGAGGCTGCAGGGGCGCCACGGCGTGCTCTCCGTCGACCAGAACCTCTATGCCAATGGTGCCTCCACCAAGAGGCACGTCGACAACCTCGCCAACAACGTCATCGACTTCTCCTCACTCTTCCCGAAGGCGCTCATCAAGCTCAGCGAGCTCAAGGTGCTTACCGGCATGCAGGGTGAGGTGCGGAAGGTCTGCAGCAGGTTCAACTGATCATTTATAGTCTTTTTCCTATCTGAAGCAGGCGTGATCAGTGATCAGTTTCTTCCGTCGTTTTCCTCCTTATTTTCCAGATTCTTGGTTTGGTCAAACTGAATCACTTAAGTTTGATCCCATGTTCGATTCATTTGTTTTGCGGTTCAAATAACGGCTTGTAATCAAGTGCAAGATTTTACCTGTTTTTTGTTTGATGAAGAAAATAAAGGTCACCATTGACGGCGTGCATCCATTCATGTTGCATATAAGAGATCTCGAGTATAGGTTGTGCATTCCTATTGAACTAGACCACAGGCGTGTTTTTCTTGTGTGGCTTGTGTCTTTACATTTGACACATCTAATTCTCAACTAAATTAAAAAAATATGAAACAATAAAAAAAGAAAAGTACCTCCACTGCAGCCGTTGAAACGACGGCTCGCTGAGGATCCTGACACGCTCAAGGCTTATCGGAAATGCTAGGTGAACGATCCACCAACGACTCCACTGTCACAGACAAAACAAAAATGAATAGTATTAACATTTTTCACCACTCGTAAGTTAGCAAGGTATCACAAATCATATTGATCTTCAAGACACTTGATTCCTTCTTCAAAAATATTGAAGCAAAATATCGACAAGCAAATGTGTTTATTTGATGCAGAGAGCAATTCACATATAATAAGAGTGACAGCATGAGATCCAATCTCCACTACATGCTCATTGTAGAGAAAGTCACAAAATTTGGAAGATGAAAAGAATGCTCTTTATGGACCTTGGATAATGTACCATGACAAAATTCGGTAAAATTATGTTACTCCCTCAAAGTTTTACTAAATCAGCGACATTTATTATGGATCGGAGGGAGTAAAAGAAATCAGTTCACCTTGGCCCCATTTCCATGCCATGTACATTCATCCAAGGCCACTGATCAGCAAAGTCAGGGCATAGTGAAATGAAACACCTCATTATACATGAATCTTCTCAAATTATCAAATAAGAAAACCCATGAAAAGTTCAGAAAACAAACATATCTTCTCCGCTGGAAATAAAGATGTAACTCAAAATAAACTGTAGGATACCAATAATCAAAACACAAAGGTTTATATTCTTCTGGACAAAAAGTTTGTGCAATTTCATGCTTCACTTACTCTGACAAGAGAATTTGCATAGTTAGTATATGATTGCCTAATCTATTCCGGAGTAACCATGTTAATTTTTTGGTTATTCACAAAATATATCTTGGTTGAAGCCTCCAGAGCAGCATGTCGGCTTCCCATACTGAATACAATGGCCACGGGGCTTGTTTATATATGTGATTACAAATTCAACCAAGTTTATGCACACAAAATACCATGAAATTCCCTTTAGGCCTTGTTCGTTTTGATGGGATTAAATCCAGACTTGGAATCCATCCAGGCATGGATTAGGTTGATCCAGAGGTTGCACCCTATCCCTTCTAATCCCCTATCCCTAATCCACTATAATCCCTGTCTCAGCAAAGCATGTTTGTTTGTTTAGACCTCTGTGGTGGGATTGAAGTATGGATTAAGCAAACAACAGCAAGTTTGTTATTAAATGCAACCTTGCCCTTTCTCTCTGGCAGAAATATTTCCAAAGGTCAGGTGGAGAGATTTTTTTCCAGACCTGCTCTGAAGAAATTTTTGGGACCGGCTGGGCAAGAATACCGCCAGAGGCTAAACGAAGACCACCTTCTGCTGGGCTGGTATAGTTACATCACCGGGCTGGCCAACCGGGGTTGGACCAAAATCCAGACCTATCCCTTCCTTCTGGCGGATTAAAGGCCTTGATCTCCAAAGCATTACTCGTCTAGAGTTACCAAAGATATTAGCACATGAACTATAATCTAACTTTCTACCCATTTGTCCATAGCACTAACTAAAGCACGCTAAAAAGGATTTGATGATAAAATCAAGAGTTGTTAGCCTTGTATATCATATCTCATCAAAGTTCTGGAGAGACCCTCAGTACAAACGACAGCTCAATCTTGTAGAGTACATATAGTGGAGTACAAACTAAAGCTGACAACATCTAGCTTGTAGAATTTGCAACTTTCAGTTGCAGTACAATCCAAAAATAAGTTTGTGCCTACCTACCCGGATGAATATCAAAAGGAAGAGAGTAGAGTTGGACACCATTTGCTCTATGTGTAATCGGGCCGATGAGGATGGCGGCCATTTGTTTCTAATATGCAAGGGTGTTAAACCTCTTTGGCGCAGTCTTCAGTAAGAGGATGTTCGACTTCTGCTACTATCTGCACCAAATCTGCTGCCATGTTTGAACTGATCTGGTCACTCCCGAGTCATCAACAAAACTCAGTTCTCATTCTCATGTAGGACTGGTGGACTACGCTTAACAAGAAAAAATGCGGAAGGAAAGGCTAGAAGTGTCGACGAGATCTGTCATATCATACAAATACACCTGCTGGACTTCCAGGCTCAACTTGCTCCTTAGATCGAATTTTAAGACAGTGTCTTTGGAGGCAGAGGCAGGATGAGCCAAAGCAATCATTATCAGCTTGGGAAATGATCTGCAAACCCAAGAGAAATGGTGGACTGGGATTGTCAATTTTCAAAAGCAAAATGTTGCTCTGCTGATTAAGTTCCTTGATAAATTCTATAACCACAAGGATGTGCCTTGGGTTAATCTTGTTTGGGATGCTTATTATTCAGGGAAAATTCCACATGCTGAAAACCTATGTGGTTCCTTTTGGTAGAGGGAAATAATCAAGTTGGTGGATAATTTCAGGAGTGTGGCAGCTGTTACAATGGGCACTAGGGATACATTTCTTTTCTGGAGTGACAATTGGGCTGTAGATGGTTCTATTAGGCCAATGAAACAAAGATTTCCTCAGTTGTTCTCTTATGTTTTAAATGAGGAACTGTTTGCGAAAAAGGTTTTTGATGCAGAAGATATCTCCTCTTTGTTCTACTTGCCTTTATCTCAGATAGCATATCAGAAATTGTTGGAACTGAAACAGATGATGCAAGAGAATAGTCCTTCTGATCAACTGGATGTTTGGAAATATTGTTGGGGGGACAATTATACTCCTGCTCAGTTCTATAAACTGATTCATGAACACATGAAGGTGCCAAGTGTTCACAAATGGCTATGGAAATCCTGCTGTATGATGAAAACTAAAATGTTTGCTTGGTTGCTGTTATCAGACAGACTCAATACTAGAGATTTACTGCAGAGGAGGCATGTGACTGATGATACTCATTGTGAGCTCTGCCCTGGAAGAATATATGAGGGCAGGATTCATCTGTTTTTTCACTGTAATTTCAGTCAGCGGATTTGGAACTATCTTCAGATAACATGGGTGGAAAATGACAATATTCAAACGACTGTTAATGAAGCAAAAAGGAGTTTCGGCAAGCCTTTCTTCATGGAGGTTTTGATCACTGCCTGTTGGAATATCTGGTTGCTAAGGAATGGGAAAATATTTCGCAATGAAAGGCCTACTTTTGGAAAGTGGAAGGCTTAAGTTTGTTCATGATATGCTGTAGTACAGGATCAAGCACAAGCATAAGGACGTGTTGTTAAATTGGATTGGGAGTCTGCCTTAGTTCCTTTATGTTGTTCTGTTCCTTTTTTGTACATATGAGTTCTTTTTGTACAGTTCTTGAGTTCTAAATAAAATTGCTGTGGGGATTTTTGCCTCACAGTTCCTGGTAAAAAAATGATGCAGTGGTTATGCAGCAGCAAAAGGCATGGACTCGCCCGCCAATTGACCATGTTAAAGTCAATTTCGATCCTGCTTTTTGTGTGGAATCAGGTGAAGGGGCATGGGGCTTCATTGCACGATCTGATGCTGGCGAGTTCATCGCTTGTGCTGCTGGCGGACTATGGAACCTAAGGGATGTGTTACAAGCAGAGGTAGAAGCATGTGTGGTGGCGGCGGAAGGTGCGGCAGCCTTGGGTTTGAACCACATATTGTTTGAGTCTGATTCAAAGACTTTGGTCTCGGCTTTGTCGACGAAGAACGATGATCTTTCAGTGATTGGTGTGGTACTGAAGGATGTACAGAGTATATGTGTTTGCTCGTTTGAGTCTTTTCAATTTTATTTTTCTCCTCATAGTTGTAATGGCGTCGCCCACTCCCTAGCTGCATGCCGATTCAGAATGTACTGGCTGGGAGGGAAACACCACACTTTGTTTTTGATTTGGTTGCCAGCGATAATGCTGTGCACCTTGGGTATGGAATACCGTTTCCACGTCCAAAAAAAAAAAAGTTTGTGCAGACACATTTTACTGAAGCACCTCATGAAGCATTGGGATCACTTAATCCTACTTTGTTTGGTGGTGCACAAACAACAAATTGTTATCAGTAAGGCTGAAGGTTGAAAAGTATGCAGTACACAGAGAAGGCATTAATAAATAACGAAGGAAAACTCGAAGTAGCCAAAGAATAGGTGAATAATTTGTAGATACAAAGTGCAAATGAATATATTTTATCTTTGCGGAAAGAGGTAGGTAGAGTGCAGGAAATCTCAAATGATTTTGTTGTTTGGAAAAATAATTCCAATTCAGAAAATAAACATTGGAACTTGGATCATATTTCACGTAAATTGTATCTAATACATATTCTTATGATGGTATGCACAGTATGATTTTTCAATGCTTAGGAAATCATGGCACAAAAAGGACCGAGGAATGTCATGTTCTTGGAAATAGATGGTTGCAAACTATTAGAAGGCACACTATTCTCGAATTCAATTAAGCATTTTGTGCAATACAAAACAAACATTAAATAAAAAAATGCTGGAGGAACTATGCATGGTAAAGCAAAGTTATTCTAATCCCCAGGATCAGTTCTGCAATGTCAAAGGAGTTATTTCATCACTTGGACGGACGACGAAGCAGTGTAAACCATTTAATTATATAGCCTCTATATGCAACCTTAGTATCCTACCAAAAATGCAATGCTAACTATTCGGACCGAAATCGAAGACAGATTCATGTGAAAAGCAGTAACAAAGACTCACTGAAGTTTAAGAAATCTATGACCTAACCATTTGCTGCCCAGCAAGTGGTCCACTTACTCGCATTTCAGAAAGCAATGTGAAAGAACAAACAACCATGTGACTGTAGAGTCATCTAGTAAGCAAACGGACGCTCAGCGACCGTTTGCGTCCGCGTAGACCGGAAATACGTCTGGCACCACCTCCAGCGGGGTGACGCAAAGTGACCGGGCCGTCCGCGGAGACGCAAACCTGGCCCATATTTGGGCCAGGTTTGCGTCTCTGCGGATGCTCGGCGGACGCGCAAAGTGTCCGCTCGCTTCTCCACCGGGCCCGCCTGGCAGCGAGCCTGCATCGAGGGCATCGCTTCGGCGGTCAGCGCTTCCGCGTCCGCGCCGCAGCCTTCGCCATCAATGGTGCGGCTGCCTGTTCTGCACGCGCACTGGCGGGCAGCGGCTGGACTTCTGCGCCGCCTTCAATGCCATCGTATCCCGCGCGCGGCCGCGTTTAAAAGACCACCGGCCGCGTTCCTCCTTCCCCCACACCTCCACTCGCACCACCACCGCCGCAGCGCCATGGGGAAGAAGAACGACTTCGAGGCCTCCGGCAGCGGCTGCAAGAGGGTGCCGCTCCCCGTCACGCTGGGAGGCTCATGCACGGCAAATGGATGCCATGCGAGCGCTGGTCCGGCGTGCAACTGCCTGGCGGCTGGCGGCTCAGCTGCCGGGTGCCCATCCCTCCCGTCCCTGCGCGCGAGCCTGATCGGACCGCGGAGATCCGGCGAAGGAGGCGGTACCTGCCGCCGGACCTCCGCGACGATCCGGCGTACGCCATCAACTCCGGCAGCTGGCGTACGTATCTATCAACCGAGACGGATAAGAGAAGAAGGGCGGGCTTCATGGGCGACACGGATTTTCCCTTCGGGTCTGCACCGCCGACTCGTCCACGACGACAGGAGGCGCCGAGGCGTCGTCAGCAGGCGGCAACGCGCGCGCAGCACAACGACGACGACGACGCCTGCGCCGCCTACGATGATGAGGACGACTACATCGAGGCGCTCGCGTACCATAACGAGGAGGTGAAGGACGACAGCGACGACTACGTCGCGGCCGTCTTCCACGAATGGCAGCTGGCCGTGGCGGAGGGCCGCGTTTTCGAGTTCCCGGAGAACATGACGGACGACGAGATGGTGAAGCTCGGCGTCCTCGTCTCTGAGAACGACGCGCCTGTGCAGCCGCCGCTGCCCCGGTACGCCACCGGCGTCATGCCGCCGGGCCTGTCGGAGGATGAAGCCCTTCGACTGGCACTACAGGACTCGGCGGCGCCACAATCGCAGCCCTGGGCACCGCCGCCACAGCCGCAGCTCTAGGCGCCTCCATCGCCGCCACAGCCGCAGCCCTGGGCGCCTCGTCCACCGCCGCCACAACCATACCCCTGGGCGCCTCCGCCGCCGCCACAGCCGCAGCTCTGGGAGCCTCCACCGCCGCAGCCCTGGGCGCCTCCTCCACCTCCAGCACCGTCGGCGCGCCCGGCGTACGCTCCCCCGAATGGCAACTGGTCGTGGGTGATACCGGAGCTCATCGTGCTCGACAGCGACGAGGAGCAGCAGTAGGCGTTAGGGTTTTTTTTTCATGTTTTAACTATGTAAATTATGTTTCATGTATTAAAAAAATGATTCAGCCAAAAAAAAATGCGTCATGCCGTTGGAACCACCCCGACGCAAACGGACGCGCGGTCGATTTCGACCATTTCGACCGATGCAAACGGACGCGCGCAGACGCTAAAATGCGTCGCGCCGCTGGAGATGCCCTAAGCCACCTCCTTGTTGATGGACCAAAGGAAATATACAATAACCAATGACAAGGATGTACATTCCACTTCTAGCTGGCTACTTGCACTCTTTCTACAGGAATCAGTTCTTTCAGCAGGAATGCATTAACCGCTTGCTCTTCTCATACTTACTGACCGATTAGGGAAATTGGTTTATCTATGGATTTAACTACAGACCCTGACTTACTCAGATTATAATGTTCCAAGAGACTCACCATAGGCACCACACGCCACATTGGGTTCCTCAGGGGTGCTCCCAGCTGAGCTCCTCCAAGCGCCATCTGTGGATGGGGTGCCCACTGGTCGGGGCTGGTCTCACGCCTTAACCTCCTCCACCTTGCCTCTACCTTTTCAACGACATCAACATCGACCTCAACATCCATCTCCGATCCCTGTTCATCCTAGGGAAAACGAGGGTCCATTGGGGCAAGCGCAGCAGATCCAATTAGCCTCTCTCCTTCCCGGTCTTCCTCGCTGTCGTTCTAGCACCGGTGCGAGGGTGAGAAGGTCGTCTGTGGTGGTGCGCGCTCGCCAGGGAAGAGGGGCTTTAGGCGGTAGAGGCGAGGCATCTAGATAGGTGGTGGCGGCGGGAGTGCCGGTCCGTGGAAGAAACAGAGATGCGAAGGGCGCGTTTGGTAGCATGCACATGTCTTTTTTGCATGTGCTGACAAGTTTAGGGCGCGTTTGGTTGCTTGCACCTAATTCCTACATCACTGGCACAGTGGAAAGAGCCCATGCGCGTTCACGATGGGTCATGGGCGATAAAAGCGACTTTGTTTGGTGGCTTGCATAGAGATTTGTTGGCCCCATGGAGATTTGGCTCTGGCAGTTTGGTAGGTCGGTTTTCAGGCCTTATAGCAGCCTAGAACGGTGTCAGGTCTATTTGGTTGCAACCCATAATCCGGTTTTGCTTACCTCTTCCCTTCAGTGGTGAGATTACCAGTGATCAACAGCACAAGCAAGAACACAATCATAGACGACAGAAAACTTAGCAGTGATCATAGACAACACAAGTTGACGAGACAACATTTTTGCAGACACGATCATAGTTCTGGACATGGCATACAAGATCAAGTTCAACACACTAGACACGAACAGGAAGTAGACACGACATGGTACCATGTTAGCTTCAGACATGGTACGGGCACCTGCTCACCACCTCAGTGCAGGTGTGGTTGAAGATGACCACACTGTAATCCAAGGAGGACACCTTCCTGAAGGTGAGGAACTGGCCTACTTGAGCTAATGGGCGACGGCGAAGGCCGTCCATCCCTGGTCGATGAATGCGGCATTTCCTTCTCTCCTCGTAGCCATCCTCCAGTTGCATCCGGTGTTGGTGGTGACGATGATGTTGGAAGGAATTTCTCCGAACCACTTGACGAAAGCTTTAGGGATCATGATCCGGCCGAAGGTTGGCTTGAAGATGATGCGGAGGAAGTGGTCCGGCCTTGCCTTCTCGTGGAAGTGGCCGACCTTAGCCGGCCTTCCACGATGCTTCTTGGCCGGTCCTCGCCGAGAACCTCAGCAGGTGACACAAGCATGATCTTCTCAGTCTGCCAGAAAAATACAAGCCATTATTAGAGGTGTGCCTGCTCACAAGTAGTGTAGATGAAAACGGGCATTGATAACATTAGTAAGGGCTCATACATTCGCTCACACGGCATGCATAGGGAGTGGCCACAAACTAATTGTAGTGTGCAACAACTGTGGCACACAAGACTAAGTTTGAGGCCACCACCTAGCCTTCCATTATGCCTTTGTTGAATCATTGGGCAACGCAAATGAGGCCTCATACATTTGGTCACATGGCAGGCAGAGGGACTATCCCAAACTAAGTCTAGTGTGCAACGAATATGGCACACACAACTAAGTTTGAAGGCAGCACCTTGCTTTCCATTGTTCCTTTGTTGAATCACTGGCCAATGCACTAGACAAATCAAAACGAGGCCTCATATGTAGGATCACATGGCAGGCAAAGGGACTGTCCCAAACTAAGTCTAGTATGCCAGTAATATGGCACACATGACTAAGTTTGAGGGCAGCACCATGCCTTCTACTGTGCCATAGTTGAATCATTGGCCAATGCAGAACTGAAGAAGCAGAAATATGCAAAGAAGGGTATAAGAGGCCTCATACAATGAGGATATATGGAGGAGATGTTTGACTAGAACCAATGGCATGGTCATGTTAAGTCATGCCATAAGTTCTGATCAATCATCTCCTCATACTATGATCCCAGGTTATAATCATTGGCCTGGTTCAATCAAGAAACAACACAAGTAGGAGATCAAATTGATTACATTTCGTGTGCTACTTAGGGTACATTACATATTCTACTTAGGCCACATTATAAAATCTCCTGCAGAACATCTACAACACATTCATCACTCGTCACAAGTAACCCTGATCCTCTTGAGCTTGTCCTTGATTGCAAAGTTCACTTGAAGCAGATCGTATATGTCATACTCTAGCCTCCAAAGTCTTTTTTCTGCCTCCCATTCCTGTTTCTTAGCCCTCCTCAGTTGTGCTTGTGTTCTATACAGATTCTTGAGGAGAGCAACTTTGTTCTTCAAGTCCTCCCACTCCTCTTGCGTCTGAACAAACTAGCGTGACTCAACTTAATCTTTCGCACAACATACTAAACCCGAACACAAAAAACCCTTCCCCTCTATGCATGCACAGTAGAATCTGCCTGTTTCACCAATCCAAATCCGGTCTATGAAGGATCTACCGCGATTGGAGATTAGAGTAACAGATCTAAGCTAATCAAGACCATGAATAGCAAGAACTG
Source organism: Lolium perenne (assembly GCF_019359855.2). Classification (NCBI taxonomy): domain Eukaryota; kingdom Viridiplantae; phylum Streptophyta; class Magnoliopsida; order Poales; family Poaceae; genus Lolium; species Lolium perenne. The sequence goes on from NC_067250.2 coordinate 129,902,581, forward strand.
CACAAGAACAGCAAGCAATGGCGACGAAAACCTAGCAAAGATCAATCTGAACCCTATCCTAATGGAAATCCTAGCAGATCTAATGTGCATCTCGTTGCAAATGCCCGAAGATGGCATGTTCGGGCAGAACTAGTACGAAGGTGATAAGGAGAGGTCTTTACCGCCATTGTTCCGGCCGAGGACGAGCTCGAGGTCGCGGGCGAACTCGAGATGCCGATGAAGACTCCGGAGCAGGTTCTGGCCGATGTCGCGGTGCTCCTCGCCGACGTCTCCTCCTCCGATATCGATGCTCGTCTGTGCGGCGGTGCGGCGGATTGGTTGGCGGGAGGATAACCGCCGGCTGATTTGACAGTTTGGGGGTGGTGAGAGTGCGCTCGCGAGTGAGAGGAAGGAGAGGGGAGCCGTGAGGCTAATTATGGCGCGTGTTCCTGAAGGGACGCGGCGTTTCCGCCTCCCTTCTCCACGCGTGCATCCTTCTAGCAGCAACGGGCCTGGCCCCGGAGAAACTGCCATTCCAGGCATTCCTCCAGGGCCTGTCCCGGGGGTGCTTTGAGAACCGTGCGATGCAAGAACGCGGCTCAGCCCAGGCATCCAAACGGGCCAAAAATTGTTGGCCCGATGCGAGCCAAGGGGCATGCAGCCTACCAAACACGCCCTTAGCTAATTGCATGGCATCGCATTGTTGCACAAATTGGGTTTTAAAGCACCCCGGGACAAGCCTGGAGGAACGCCTGAAATGGCAGTTTCTGTGGAGCCAGGCTCGTTGTCGCGAGAAGGTTGCACGCATGGGGAAGGGAGACAGAAAATGCCACATCCCTTCGGGAACACGCGCCATAACTAGCCTCACCGCCCCCCTCTCCTTCGTCTTTCTCGCGACCTAACTCTCACCCCCTCCCCCCGCCCAAAAAAGCGGTCACATCACCAAGGCGGTTCACCTCCCGCCGACCAATCCGTCGCACCGCCGCATGGAGGAGCACCGGTACCGGAGGAGGAGACGACAGCGAGAAGCACCAGGACATCGGCCGCAACCTGCACCGTGGTCTTCATCGGCATCTCGAGTTTGGCCGCGAATTTGACCCAGCCCTCGACCGTAACAATGCCACACTAAGGTCCTCTTCCTCTTACCTTCGCCGTCATTGTGCGACAACATGCCTTGCTTGATCATTTGCGACGACATGTAGATTAGATCTGCTAGGGTTTCCAGTAGGATTGGGTTCAGATAGACATTTCCTAGGTGTTCGTTGCAATTTCTTGTTGTTCTTGTCAACTTCTTGGTGTTCACGGTTGTAATATCCCAGAACATAGGACAAACTAGGGGTAGATTTAGAAATGGGTTGTGCATTTCATCGCAAAACGGGGGAAATTTCCGCGCTTAATTGCATAAAACCTAAGAGTGACCGAGGTTTCTCTCTCGTTGCTAGCAGGGTTAGAGTAAAGAGAGTGCTATGAACTTTTACATGACCTCTTCTGAAATTAGGGTTTTGGAGAGGCAATTGATTTAGCATTTGAATTTGAATTTCAAACAAATATGAAAGAAGTAAACAACAATTCAATTGAATTTATAATTCATAACTCAAATTCAATGTCACATTAATACAAAACAATTCATAAATAAAATATAAGTAATACAACAAGCTCATAAGTAAAACTTTGAGCTTTATTGATTTCACACATATAATACATTGTCATTACAGAATTCCTTTTATATTACAGGAATTGGAACAAATATAAAACAGAAATAAGAAGATAAAATGGAATTTTACAACATTGAATATTTCCTACACTAAATTCTTCAAAGATCTTCATTTGACCTTCTCCAAATCTTGTTCAACTTGAAACCTGCATAAGAAGAAACAAAAGAGACTAGTTTGTCCAGTACCAAGTGTCAATGACACTTGGGGAGTAAAAAATAAGAAGAATAGGATCAGATAAGCATTAGCTAGGGGATCAAGTCCCAACCAAAGCCAAAGGGGAGCACAAGATATTTTCTCAATCATGAGCCATGGTGAAACAGGGGCAAGACACCACGGCACACAACCACATAGGTGTTGTCGACCAAGGAGGACATCAACCAGTGCTATAAATAGCACAGTAGTTTGGAGATAGGGATGAAATCCACATGATAGCAAGAACACACCAGTAGTGTATTCACCTAGTTCATCCAGTAAACCAGGACCAAACCAAACCAAACAAAACCATAGATCATGGTGACCTAGAGCAAGATCATTCAGGAGCTAGGAGGTGAAGGGCAAGTCAACCAGCCAAAAGCACTTCATCAACAAAAAAGTAACCATCTAGGAGTTGGAGCAAGGTATAATTCATAACTAGATTGGATCCAATGATTAAATCCATTATAAGCATGCTCAAACACACTTGGTGTGGAGCTGATGCTCCACAGGGTATATCATCACTTGGCATAGACCAAGTGATCACTTGGTATAGACCAAGTGATGCTAGGAAGAAAGAGGCCAGACCAATAGCAAGTGGATCTAGTTACTGGATATGCATAAGTAAATCAAGTACTAGCTATCCAAGATATTTAGATCAACCATAATAGTGGCCAACTAGTTACCTAGCACCATTTGGTGTATAAAACCATCAGTAAAGACCCATTTTTCATCAAAAGATCTCCATAGGGCATTCATATAGATGATTCCCAACTGTGGATGTTGTTATCATTTTTATAAAACCCACCAGGTAGCCAAATTAGTTGCAACCAAGTTCAGTAGCAAGCTACTGAGGTCACACCACAAGTCCAACAAGAAAACAAGCCACACAGGCAAGTTTGTCTTCATTACCAATAAGGTTCCGATAATCAAATAAATTCCAAATCATCATGGAATTCATAAAAGCATCTTTTAAATCAAATGAATCATCACCAACACATGGTTCATCAAGTGTAATTGACAGTAAACCAACACAAGGAAACATCATGACATGCACAGGTTAGTTTACTGAAGCAATGCTTCAGTAAAGCACACCAGACTACCAAAACAATGCTACCAAGTAATCACTGCAAGCAAAAGTCATTGATAGAGCACCAGTAGCACCATAAGACACTTATGTAGATGATCACACACCAGTAGGAATCACAAGTGAACCATTTGGCAACCAGCAAGTGCTGGGAAACTTAGCCAAGGGCTAATGCATCAATCAAACCACAATAGAGCCTAGTTATAGAATCACAAGGTAACCAGAAGGAACCACAAGAGCAGTACAACCTAGCAAGCAAGCATATACATGAATCATAGCATGCTAGTACAACTAAGTGGTGTGTATAGGAACACCAGATACAATGCAAGGGTAAGAGCAAGATAATCACATAGCAAGCACCATTAGGTACAGGACATGCTCTATAGAGCAGCAACAGTAGCAATGGAGTAGTAGAAGTAGTGGCACAACATGGCCGGCCAGTGGCCACCAAGGGCAACCTCTGGCCAGGGCAAGCCAGGCAAGAAGAGAGTGGATGCAATGGCATCAGGAGGAGCACTCCTGTATGATCTAATGATCATCAGGAAGCAACAGAGGAAGAAGAAAAGCATAGCAGAGCAATGGAGGGTACATAGAAGTGAGCAAAGGGGGAATGGGGAAGCTTACCATACGCCTGGAAGCAGAGGCCACGACATGGCGAGGCAGTGCTCGCGTGTCCGCAACAACTGCAAATCCAAGGAAGTCGTCGGTGTTACGCCGATGAGTTCATCCCCACCGCAAGCACAACACCCTGGAGACGACGGCACAGGTGACGCCACAGCATCAACCGCGCCAGTTCTATCTCCAGACACACGAGAGCATCGACAACGGTGTCCTCATCACGCCGGAGACCACATATCGTCGGAGGTGACCAGTCTCCACATCCAGCACGAAGGCGATCTGGAGCAGGAGGTGGCGAGCGACGAATCCACGCTGATGGATAGGTGGAGCGTTGCGAGAGGAGTTGAACACGAGCGGCGGCGAGGTCAGGCACGGCCGGATTGAGCCGGAGGGTGGCGGCGATGCCATCGCCACGGGAATCGCCAGAGCGTTGGGGTTAGGGTTAGGTCGAATGAGAGAGAGAGAGTGGACCCGACTCGGTCGGTTTGGACCGAACCGGTCTGGTTCAACCCTAATAGGCTGGCCAGTGGGCCCAAGTGGGGTATTTTAGACTTTTTATTAGGTTTTAAATCAATTCAAAATTAAATTCAAATCTTCCACTTTAAAAAATACAAATAAATCCTAGATAACTCCAAAAATTCAAGAAAAAAATGAATAATTCATAGGAATTATTCCTTAACCAAAATAAAATATGAAATGAAATCCATAATGAAAATTTAAAATGAAGATTTTTTAATTTAATTCCAAATTGGAATTTAAGATTTGAATATAAAAATGAAGGAGATATGCCCTAGAGGCAATAATAAAGTGGTTATTATATATATCTTTATGTTTATGATAAATGTTTATATACCATGCTATAATTGTATTAACTGAAACATTGATACATGTGTGATATGTAAACAACAAAGAGTCCCTAGCATGCCTCTTAACTAGCTTGTTGATTAATGGATGATTAGTTTCATAATCATGAACATTGGATGTTATTAATAACAAGGTTATATCATTGTATGAATGATGTAATGGACACACCCAATTAAGCGTAGCATAAGATCACGTCATTAAGTTATTTGCTATAAGCTTTCAATACATAGTTACCTAGTCCTTATGACCATGAGATCATGTAAATCACTTATACCGGAAAGGTACTTTGATTACATCAAACGCCACTGCGTAAATGGGTGGTTATAAAGGTGGGATTAAGTATCCGGAAAGTATGAGTTGAGGCATATGGATCAACAGTGGGATTTGTCCATCCCGATGACGGATAGATATACTCTGGGGCCTCTCGGTGGAATGTCGTCTAATGTCTTGCAAGCATATGAATGAGTTCATAAGAGACCACATACCACGGTACGAGTAAAGAGTACTTTTCAGGAGACGAGGTTGAACAAGGTATAGAGTGATACCGATGATCAAACCTCGGACAAGTAAAATATCGCGTGACAAAAGGAATTGGTATCGTATGTGAATGGTTCATTCGATCACTAAAGTCATCGTTGAATATGTGGGAGCCATTATGGATCTCCAGATCCCGCTATTGGTTATTGGTCGGAGTGAGTACTCAACCATATCCGCATAGTTCGCGAACCGTAGGGTGACACACTTAAAGTTGGATGTTGAAATGGTAGAACTTGAATATGGAATGGAGTTCGAATATTTGTTCGGAGTCCCGGATGAGATCCCGGACATCACGAGGAGTTCCGGAATGGTCCGGAGAATAAGATTCATATATAGGAAGTCATTTTATAAGATTTAAAATGATCCGGAAGGTTCTATGGAAGGTTCTAGAAGGTTCTAGAAAAGTCCGAAAGAAACCACTTTGGATGGCGGAGTCCCAAAGGGACTCCACCACCATGGCCGGCCAACCCTAAAGGGGGAGGAGTCCTAAGTGGACTCCCCTAAGGGGGCCGGCCACCCCCTCCCAAGGAAGGGTGGGAATCCCACCTCTAGTGGGAGTCCTAGCTTGGGTAGGTTTCATGTGATATGGAAGGTTTTGGTTTGGGGTCTTATTCGAAGACTTGTAGACCAACTCTTGGGTGTTCCACCTATATAGTGAGGGCCAAGGGGAGGGGGCCGGCCACCCCAACAACACAAGGTGGCCGCACCACCTAGATGGCCGGCGCCCCCCTCTCCCCAAACCCTAGCTACCCCACTCCTCCTTCTTCCCCGCACGCTTAGCGAAGCTCCGCCGGGATTCTCCACCACCACCGACACCACGCCGTCATGCTGCCGGATTCAAGAGGAGCTACTACTTCCGCTTCCCGCTGGAACGGGGAGGTGGACGTCATCTTCATCAACAACCGAACGTGTGACCGAGTACGGAGGTGCTGCCCGTTCGTGGCGCCGTGATCAAGATCTTCTACGCGCTTTTGCAAGCGGCAAGTGAACGTCTACCGCAGCAACAAGAGCCTCATCTTGTAGGCTTTGGAATCTCTTCAAGGGTGAGACTCGATAATCCCCTCGTTGCTACCGTCTTCTAGATTGCATCTTGGCTTGGATTGCGTGTTCGCGGTAGGAAATTTTTTGTTTTCTATGCAACGAATCCCTACAGTGGTATCAGAGCCGTGTCTATGCATAGATGGTTGCACGAGTAGAACACAATGGTTTTTTGGGCGTTGATGCTCTTGTTATCTTTAGTTTGAGTACTTTGCATCTTTGTGGCATAGTGGGATGAAGCGGCTCGGACTAACTTTACATGACCGCGTTCATGAGACTTGTTCCTCGTTCGACATGCAACTTGTATTGCATAAGAGGCTTTGCGGGTGTCTGTCTCTCCTACTATAGTGAAGATTCAATTTACTCTTCTATTGACAACATTAGTATCAACGTTGTGGTTCATGTTCGTAGGTAGATTAGATCTCTCTCGAAAACCCTAAACCACGTAAAATATGCAAACCAAATTAGAGACGTCTAACTTGTTTTTGCAGGGTTTGGTGATGTGATATGGCCATAATGTGATGATGAATATGTATGAGATGATCATTATTGTATTGTGGCAACCGGCAGGAGCCTTATGGTTGTCTTTAAATTTCATGTTGAGTAGTATTTTAAAATAGTTGTAATAGTTGCTACATGGAGGACAATCATGAAGACGGCACCATTTACCTTGACGCTACGCCGACGATGATGGAGATCATGCCCGAAGATGATGGAGATCATGTCCGTGCTTTGGAGATGAAGATCAAAGGCGCAAAGACAAAAGGGCCATATCATATCACATATGAACTGCATGTGATGTTAATCCTTTTATGCATCTTATTTTGCTTAGATCGCGACGGTAGCATTATAAGATGATCCCTCACTAAAATCTCAAGATAATAAAGTGTTCATCCTTAGTAGCACCGTTGCCAAGACTTGTCGTTTTGAAGCATCTCGTGATGATCGGGTGTGATAGAATCAACAAGTGCATACAACGGGTGCAAGACAGTTTTGCACATGCGGATACTAAGGTGGCCTTGACGAGCCTAGCATGTACAGACATGGTCTCGGAACACGTGATACCGAAAGGTAGAGCATGAATCATATGGTTGATATGATGAACACTTTGAGTGTTCTCCATTGAAATCACACCTTGTCTCGTGATGATCGGACTTAGGTGCGGTGGATTTGGTTCGTGTGATCACTAAGACAGTGCAAGGGATATTGTTTTGAGTGGGAGTTCACCTAGATTTTTAATTATGTTGAATTAAAATTTGAACTCAATTTGTCATAAACTTAGTCTAAACTTTTGCAAATATATGTTGTAGAGATGGCGTCCCCAATCAATTTTAACCAGTTCCTAGAGAAAGAAAAACTTAAGAGCAACGGTAGCAATTTCACCGACTGGTTCCGTCATGTGAGGATCTTCCTCTCTGGCGGAAATCTGCAATATGTGCTTGATGCACCGCTAGGTGACCCTCCTGCAGAAACTGAAACCGATGAAGTAAAGGCTGTTTACGCGACTCGGAAAACTCGGTACTCTCAAGTTCAGTGTGCCATCCTGTGCGATCACGGAATTCGATCTTCAAAAACGTTTTGAGCACCACGATCCTCATGAGTTGATGAATGAGCTGAAAGCTATATTTGAGACTCATGCGGCCATGGAATGCTATGAAGCATCGAAACATTTCTTCAGCTGTATGATGGAAGAAGGCAGCTCCGTTAGTGAGCACATGCTCGCCATGACTGGGCATGCGAAGAAACTCAGTGACTTGGGAATAGTGATTCCTAACAGACTGGGGATTAATCGTGTTCTTCAATCACTGCCACCAAGTTACAAGAACTTTGTGATGAACTAAAATATGCAGAACATGAACAAAGAGTTACCTGAACTCTTTGGCATGCTAAAAGCTGTTGAGATTGAGATCAAGAAAGAGCACCAAGTGTTGATGGTCAACAAGACCACCAGTTTCAAGAAACAGGACAAGTCTAAGGGGAAATTCAAGAAGGATGGCAAGAAAGCTGCCACACCTCCTATGAAACCTAAGAACGGCCCTAAGCCTGATGCTGAGTGCTATTACTGCAAGGAGAAGGGACACTGGAAGCGTAATTGCTCCAAGTATCTGGCTGATCTGAAGAGCGGCCTTGTCAAGAAGAAGAAAGAAGGTATATCTGATATACATGTTATAGATGTTTATCTCACTGGTTCTCGTTCTAGTACCTGGGTATTTGATACTGGTTCGGTTGCTCATATTTGTAACTCGAAACAGGAACTAAAGAATAAACGAAGACTACTGAAAGATGAAGTGACGATGCGCGTTGGAAACGGATCCAAAGTCGATGTGATCGCTGTCGGCACACTTCCTCTACATGTACCTTCGGGATTAGTTTTAAGCCTAAATAATTGTTATTTTGTACCCGCGTTGAGCATGAACATTATATCTGGATCTTATTTAATGCAAGACGGTTATTCATTCAAGTCTGAGAATAATGGTTGTTCTATTTTTATGAATAATATCTTTTATGGTCGAGCACCTGAAAAGAATGGCTTATTTCTATTAGATCTCGATAGTAGTGATACGCATATACATAACATTGATGCTAAGCGAATTAAATTGAATGATAATTCTACTTATATGTGGCACTCGCTGCCTTGGTCATATTGGAGTGAAACGCATGAAGAAACTCCATACCGATGGATTACTTGAATCACTTGACTTTGAGTCACTTGATAGATGCGAAGCATGTCTAATGGGTAAAATGACAAAGACTCCATTTTCTGGTATGATGGAGCGAGCTACTGACTTATTGGAAATCATACATACCGATGTATGCGGACCAATGAGTGTAGCATCGCGCGGTGGTTATCGTTATGTTCTAACCTTCACAGATGATCTGAGTAGATATGGGTATATCTATTTCATGAAACATAAATCCGAAACTTTCGAGAAGTTTAAGGAATTCCAAAGTGAAGTAGAAAATCAACGTAACAAGAAGATCAAATTTCTACGATCTGATCGTGGAGGTGAATATCTGAGTTATGAGTTTGGCATGCATTTAAAGAAATGCGGAATACTTTCACAATTGACACCGCTGGGAACACCACAACGAAACGGTGTGTCCGAACGTCGTAATCGAACTCTCTTAGATATGGTTCGTTCTATGATGTCTCTTACTGATTTGCTGTTATCATTTTGGAGTTATGCATTAGAGACAGCCGCATTCACTTTAAATAGAGCACCATCAAAATCCGTAGAAACAACACCGTATGAATTATGGTTTAATAAGAAACCTAAGTTGTCGTTCCTGAAAGTTTGGGGTTGCGAAGCCTATGTAAAGAAGTTACAACCGGACAAGCTAGAACCCAAAGCGGAGAAATGCGTCTTCATAGGATACCCTAAGGAAACTATAGGGTACACTTTCTATCACAGATCCGAAGGCAAAATCTTTGTTGCTAAGAACGGAACCTTTCTTGAGAAAGAATTTCTCACTAAAGAAGTGACTGGAAGAAAAGTAGAACTTCGATGAGATTGATGAATCTATACTCGTTGATCGAGTAGCGCAGCATCGGAAATTGTACTGCATCGCCTACACCGGCAACAGAGGAAGCTAATGATAATGATCATGAAACTTCGAACGAGGAAACTACTGAACCTCGCAGATCGACAAGGGAACATGCCACTCCTGATTGGTATGATCCTTGTCTAAATGTCATGATTGTGGACAACAATGATGAGGACCCTGCGACGTATGAAGAAGCGATGATGAGCCCAGATTCCAACAAATGGCAAGAAGCCATGAAATCCGAAATGGGATCCATGTATGATAACAAAGTATGGACTTTGGTAGACTTACCTGATAGCCGCAAGGCTGTCGAGAATAAATGGATCTTCAAGAGAAAAACAGATGCTGATGGTAATATTACTGTCTATAAAGCTCGACTTGTCGCAAAGGGTTTCCGACAAATTCAAGGAGTTGACTACGATGAGACTTTCTCACCTGTAGCGAAGCTAAAATCTGTGAGGATTTTGTTAGCAATAGCTGCATTTTTCAATTATGAGATTTGGCAGATGGATGTCAAAACGGCGTTCCTTAATGGAGACATTGAGGAAGAGTTGTATATGGTACAACCCAAAGGTTTTGTCGATCCTAAAAATGCTGACAAAGTATGCAAACTTCAGCGTTCAATTTATGGACTGAAGCAAGCATCAAGAAGTTGGAACCGACGCTTTGATAAGGTGATCAAAGACTTCGGTTTTATACAGTGTCATGGAGAGGCCTGTATTTACAAGAAAGTGAGTGGGAGCTCTGTAGCATTCCTGATATTATATGTAGATGCCATATTATTAATTGGGAATGATATAGAACTATTAAGCAGTGTAAAAGGTTATTTGAATAATAGTTTTTCAATGAAAGACCTTGGTGAAGCATCATATATATTAGGCATCAAGATTTATAGAGATAGATCAAGACGCCTAATAGGGCTATCACAGAGTACATACTGGACAAGATTCTAAAGAAGTTTAGAATGGACGAAAGTAAGAAAGGGTTCTTACCTATGTTACTGTGCAAGGTCTTGAGTAAGACTCAAGGACCAGCTACGGCAGAAGAAAGAGAAAGGATGAGTAATATCCCCTATGCCTCGGCAGTAGGATCTATCATGTATGCCATGCTATGTACTAGACCGGATATAGCACATGCTGTTAGTTTGACTAGCAGATATCAAAGTGATCCAGGAATGGAACACTGGACAGCGGTCAAGAATATCCTGAAGTACTTGAAAAGAACTAAGGATATGTTTCTTTGTTATGGAGGTGACCAAGAGCTTGTTGTAAGCGGTTACACCGATGCAAGTTGGAACACTGATCCTGATGACTCTAAGTCACAGTCTGGGTACGTGTTTATATTGAATGGTGCTGCAGTAAGCCGGGCAAGCTCGAAGCAGTGCATGGTGGCGAAGTCTTCAACGTAATCGTAGTACATAGCGGCTTCAGAGGCTTCATCAGAAGCGGTATGGATGAAGAGGTTCATTGTAGAGCTCGGTGTGGTTCCTAGTGCATTGGACCCACTAGTCATCTACTGTGACAACATGGGTGCCATCGCCAATGCACAAGAACCAAGGTCACACAAGAGGCTGAAGCATATCAAGCTGCGTTACCACTCGATTCGCGAGTACATCGAAGATGGAGAAGTAAAGATTTGCAAAGTACACACTGATCTGAATGTAGCAGATCCGTTGACTAAAGCTCTCCCTAGGGCAAAGCATGACCAACACCAGAATGCCATGGGTGTTAGGTATATTACAATGTAATCTAGATTATTGACTCTAGTGCAAGTGGGAGACTGAAGGAGATATGCCCTAGAGGCAATAATAAAGTGGTTATTATATATATCTTTATGTTTATGATAAATGTTTATATACCATGCTATAATTGTATTAACCGAAACATTGATACATGTGTAATATGTAAACAACAAAGAGTCCCTAGCATGCCTCTTAACTAGCTTGTTGATTAATGGATGATTAGTTTCATAATCATGAACATTGGATGTTATTAATAACAAGGTTATATCATTGTATGAATGATGTAATGGACACACCCAATTAAGCGTAGCATAAGATCACGTCATTAAGTTATTTGCTATAAGCTTTCAATACATAGTTACCTAGTCCTTATGACCATGAGATCATGTAAATCACTTATACCGGAAAGGTACTTTGATTACATCAAACGCCACTGCGTAAATGGGTGGTTATAAAGGTGGGATTAAGTATCCGGAAAGTATGAGTTGAGGCATATGGATCAACAGTGGGATTTGTCCATCCCGATGACGGATAGATATACTCTGGGCCCTCTCGGTGGAATGTCGTCTAATGTCTTGCAAGCATATGAATGAGTTCATAAGAGACCACATACCACGGTACGAGTAAAGAGTACTTGTCAGGAGACGAGGTTGAACAAGGTATAGAGTGATACCGATGATCAAACCTCGGACAAGTAAAATATCGCGTGACAAAAGGAATTGGTATCGTATGTGAATGGTTCTTTCGGTCACTAAAGTCATCGTTGAATATGTGGGAGCCATTATGGATCTCCAGATCCCGCTATTGGTTATTGGTCGGAGTGAGTACTCAACCATGTCCGCATAGTTCGCGAACCGTAGGGTGACACACTTAAAGTTGGATGTTGAAATGGTAGAACTTGAATATGGAATGGAGTTCGAATATTTGTTCGGAGTCCCGGATGAGATCCCGGACATCACGAGGAGTTCCGGAATGGTCCGGAGAATAAGATTCATATATAGGAAGTCATTTTATAAGATTTAAAATGATCCGGAAGGTTCTATGGAAGGTTCTAGAAGGTTCTAGAAAAGTCCGGAAGAAACCACTTTGGAAGGCGGAGTCCCAAAGGGACTCCACCACCATGGCCGGCCAACCCTAAAGGGGGAGGAGTCCCAAGTGGACTCCCCTAAGGGGGCCGGCCACCCCCTCCCAAGGAAGGGTGGGAATCCCACCTCTAGTGGGAGTCCTAGCTTGGGTAGGTTTCATGTGATATGGAAGGTTTTGGTTTGGGGTCTTATTCAAAGACTTGTAGACCAACTCTTGGGTGTTCCACCTATATAATGAGGGCCAAGGGGAGGGGGCCGGCCACCCCAACAACACAAGGTGGCCGCACCACCTAGATGGCCGGCGCCCCCCTCTCCCCAAACCCTAGCTACCCCACTCCTCCTTCTTCCCCGCACGCTTAGCGAAGCTCCGCCGGGATTCTCCACCACCACCGACACCACGCCGTCGTGCTGCCGGATTCAAGAGGAGCTACTACTTCCGCTGCCCGCTGGAACGGGGAGGTGGACGTCGTCTTCATCAACAACCGAACGTGTGACCGAGTACGGAGGTGCTGCCCGTTCGTGGCGCCGTGATCAAGATCTTCTACGCGCTTTTGCAAGCGGCAAGTGAACGTCTACCGCAGCAACAAGAGCCTCATCTTGTAGGCTTTGGAATCTCTTCAAGGGTGAGACTCGATAATCCCCTCGTTGCTACCGTCTTCTAGATTGCATCTTGGCTTGGATTGCGTGTTCGCGGTAGGAAAATTTTTGTTTTCTATGCAACGAATCCCTACAAAAAAAATCAAGGAAAATTCCAAATGACTTAAAATATTTTATGAATCCAATATTTCCAAAGGGAAAAATCTATTATTTCAAATCCTTTCTTTTAAAAGTAAATACTTTTCCAAAAGGAAAAATTCTATTTCTTTTGAGGAAAATCCTTATCAAAGTAATATTAAAGCATTATAAAATATTTAAGGAATAAATATTCCAATAACACCTTAATCACACAAATTTTAATAAATACTTCGGGGAAAGGGATTGAACGAAAAAAACACCATCATGCATACATTATTTGGATTTTATAACATTGTCCTTATCGAATAATGATGCTTCTTTTCAGAACACGAGGTCCAGGTTCCATCCAAACCTTCGAACTGCACTATCTCGCAGTCTCCAGGCAAGTTCACTCTTGCTCATTTCATATTGATTATTTTATATCAATTTACTCGCAAAGAAATATACTTATCACTCTTGCATTAAAAATAAAATGCCACTTTTCCAATTATGAATATGACTATGTGGTGGGCAATGGAACCATGGTATGTGTTGATGGTGGAGGTTCCATTGCAAGGGTTCTACTCATCTAGGACTAATCACCAATGTCGTGTAGTGATTCTAGCGCCATACATATCACGTTAACCATGAGATCTATAATGGCTCTAGGGAAGTCAGATGTATCTTTTTCCTCTCGCATATCAACGAATCAGTAATAAGGGTTGCCTCGATCAGTCTATCTATTTGGTAATGGTGAGGACATCGGTCCGTAACAGTCTACCAATAGATATAGGAGAGGGAAGACTTGTTAAAGGTCTATGATGGATTGTAAGGGTTGTCCGAGTTAGTCTATCTATAGTGTATAGGACAGGGCATGTAAATTATTTAGAACACTCTACCTTAATGGTAAAGGTGAGAACAAATGTCTTGGTCAGTCTACCTATAGATAAAGGACATGACATACTTACAAAAGGGTGGGTATGTGAGGTCGTGGTAAAGGCAGTGATTGGCTTGGTTCTTATACTGGGCCTCACACCAAGAAAGTGTGGACGGGAAAGTATGCCCGGTTGGCAACAAGGATACATTCTCTTATGGGAAAATTAATGCACCTCTACAGAGTATATTGAATTGTGGTTGTCACTCCCTGTTCCGGGAAGGGAACTACGAACGCGGCAGAAAAGGAACTCCGTGAAGTTCTGGTCAACCTGTGAAGACTGGCGGGCATAGTTTTTAGAATAAAATAAACCTTTTGATAAAATGTTTGCGAAACATGCATTGACCTGAGATTTTCTGATCAATGGTCATAGTTAGTGCATCAAACACCTTATCTCTTTTGAACTTGATGAGTACCTCTGTACTCACTTTCTTTTGACACCCTTGCTAGATTGTGATCATGAAGAGGATGCCTACACCGGAGCACCAGAAGGGGACTATGAGTTGGTCTACGAAGAGCCAGACCTTTCAGGAGGAGTTGAAGGTGTGTACTATGGGATAGTCTATGGAGTCGATAACGCAGAGGCGGAGGAGCAGAGTCTTACCTTAGACATCTCAGAACCGATCAGCGTAGTGACTTACCTAAATAAGTTGTTGAGCTTGTTATGTCTACTTAGTTTGAGTTGTAATGATACTTAAGTAATATCGTAGGGTGTTCTCATCGGACCTGTGAAAATACCAACTTGTTAAGACCCATGCTTGTAATATAATATATGGAGTGTTATGACCTACAATGTTTCTGTTGTACCACTCTGAGGGATGTGATATTTGTGAAAAAGCCCCTTCATGAATGTCATATCAACGACTTGTATACAACAAGATGCAGTGGTATGCTGGTTCACCGCAACGGTCACGATTTGCTTACATATGTTAGTGTAATCTCCAACCGCGGTAGATCCTTTGTAGATCGGACTGAGGATTTGTCAAACTGTCAGATTTAACTATGCATACAAAGAGGGGAAGGTTTTTTTGTGCTGGGGTTTAGCATGTTTTGATTGTTGTGCGAAAGATTAAGCTGAGTCGCGCTAGTTTGTTCAGATGGAAGAGGAGATAGAGGACTTGAAGAATGAAGTTGCTCTTCTCAAGAATCTGCAGAGAACACAATCACGAGTGATGAGGGCTAAGAAACAGGAATGAGAGGCAGAAAGAAAGGCTTTTGAGGCTTCAAAGAGAAAGCTAGAGTATGACATATACAATCTGCTCCAAGTAAACTTTGCAATCAAGGATATGCTCAAGAGGATCAGGGCTATTTTTGATGATTGTTGAATGTGTTGTAGATGTTGAAGGAGATATGCCCTAGAGGCAATAATAAAGTGGTTATTATTTATATCTTTATGTTTATGATAAATGTTTATATATCATGCTATAATTGTATTAACCGAAACATTAGTACATGTGTGATATGTAGACAACAAGAAGTCCCTAGTATGCCTCTTAAACTAGCTTGTTGATTAATGGATGATTAGTTTCATAATCATGAACATTGGATGTTATTAATAACAAGGTTATGTCATTGTATGAATGATGTAATGGACACACCCAATTAAGCGTAGCATAAGATCTCGTCATTAAGTTATTTGCTATAAGCTTTCGATACATAGTTACCTAGTCCTTATGACCATGAGATCATGTAAATCACTTATACCGGAAAGGTACTTTGATTACACCAAACACCACTGCTTAAATGGGTGGCTATAAAGGTGGGATTAAGTATCCGGAAAGTATGAGTTGAGGCATATGGATCAACAGTGGGATTTGTCCATCCCGATGACGGATAGATATACTCTGGGCCCTCTCGGTGGAATGTCGTCTAATGTCTTGCAAGCATATGAATGAGTTCATAAGAGACCACATACCACGGTACGAGTAAAGAGTACTTGTCAGGAGACGAGGTTGAACAAGGTATAGAGTGATACCGAAGATCAAACCTCGGACAAGTAAAATATCGCGTGACAAAGGGAATTGGTATTGTATGTGAATGGTTCATTCGATCACTAAAGTCATCGTTGAATATGTGGGAGCCATTATGGATCTCCAGATCCCGCTATTGGTTATTGGTCGGAGTGAGTACTCAACCATGTCCGCATAGTTCATGAACCGTAGGGTGACACACTTAAAGTTGGATGTTGAAATGGTAGAACTTGAATATGGAATGGAGTTCGAATATTTGTTCGGAGTCCCGGATGAGATCCCGGACATCACGAGGAGTTCCGGAATGGTCCGGAGAATAAGATTCATATATAGGATGTCATTTTATGTGAATTAAATTGACGCGGAAGGTTC
Organism: Lolium perenne; assembly: GCF_019359855.2. NCBI lineage: Eukaryota > Viridiplantae > Streptophyta > Magnoliopsida > Poales > Poaceae > Lolium > Lolium perenne. The sequence goes on from NC_067250.2 coordinate 129,918,973, forward strand.
TATGGAAGGTTCTAGAAGGTTCTAGAAAAGTCCGGAAGAAACCACCAAGGAAGGTGGAGTCCACATGGGACTCCACCTCCATGGCCGGCCAACCCTAGTGGGGGAGGAGTCCCAAGTGGACTCCCCCTTAGGCCTTGTTTACTTCTCTCGTATTTTTCTTCCCAATGGGTATGGGGATGGGAGGGGATTTGGTGTTCACCCAATCCCCTCAAATACCCCTCCCCAAAAATACACTAGTATGATGGAGAGTTTTTGATTTAGGCAAAAAATGTGGGGATGGGAGGGGATGGGAGGGGATATATCGGGATTATGTCGTTCAAAACCGGAGAAGTAAACGGACTAGTGGGGATTTTCCGGGATACGAAATAATCCCCTCCCATCCCCAAAAATACCCTAGAGGTAAACAAGGCCTTAGGGAGCCGGCCACCCCCCCATATGGGAGGTAGAACTCCCACCTCTAGTGGGAGTCCTAGCTTGGCTAGGTTTCCCCTCCATATGGAAGGTTTTTGGTTCGGGTCTTATTCGAAGACTTGGAGACCAACTCTTGGGGTTCCACCTATATATAGAGGGCCAAGGGGGAGGGGGGCGGCCACCTCAAACACCACCAAGGTGGCCGCACCCCATAGTGGCTGGCGCCCCCCTCTCCCCAAACCCTAGCCGCCCCGCTCCTCCACTTCCCGCACGCTTAGCGAAGCTCCGCCGGACTTCTCCACCACCACCGACACCACACCGTCGTGCTGTCGGATTCAAGAGGAGCTACTACTTCTGCTGCCCGCTGGAACGGGGAGGTGGACGTCATCTTCATCAACAACCGAACGTGTGACCGAGTACGGAGGTGCTGCCCGTTCGTGGCGCCGGAACCGATCGTGATCAAGATCTTCTACGCGCTTTTGCAAGCGGCAAGTGCACGTCTACCGCAGCAACAAGAGCCTCCTCTTGTAGGCTTTGGAATCTCTTCAAGGGTGAGACTCGGTAAACCCCTCGTTGCTACCGTCTTCTAGATTGCATCTTGGCTTGGATTGCGTGTTCGCGGTAGGAAATTTTTTGTTTTCTATGCAACGTTATCCTACAGTGGTATCAGAGCCGTGTCTATGCATAGATGGTTGCACGAGTAGAACACAATGGTTTTGTGGGCGTTGATGCTCTTGTTATCTTTAGTTTGAGTACTTTGCATCTTTGTGGCATAGTGGGATGAAGCGGCTCGGACTAACTTTACATGACCGCGTTCATGAGACTTGTTCCTCGTTCGACATGCAACTTGTATTGCATAAGAGGCTTTGCGGGTGTCTGTCTCTCCTACTATAGTGAAGATTCAATTTACTCTTCTATTGAAAACATTAGTATCAACGTTGTGGTTCATGTTCGTAGGTAGATTAGATCTCTCTCGAAAACCCTAAACCACGTAAAATATGCAAACCAAATTAGAGACGTCTAACATGTTTTTGCAGGGTTTGGTGATGTGATATGGCCATAATGTGATGATGAATATGTATGAGATGATCATTATTGTATTGTGGCAACCGGCAGGAGCCTTATGGTTGTCTTTAAATTTCATGTTGAGTAGTATTTCAAAGTAGTTGTAATAGTTGCTACATGGAGGACAATCATGAAGACGGCGCCATTGACCTTGACGCTACGCCGACGATGATGGAGATCATGCCCGAAGATGATGGAAATCATGTCCGTGCTTTGGAGATGAAGATCAAAGGCGCAAAGACAAAAGGGCCATATCATATCACATATGAACTGCATGTGATGTTAATCCTTTTATGCATCTTATTTTGCTTAGATCGCGACGGTAGCATTATAAGATGATCCCTCACTAAAATCTCAAGATAATAAAGTGTTCATCCTTAGTAGCACCGTTGCCAAGACTTGTTGTTTCGAAGCATCTCGTGATGATCGGGTGTGATAGAATCAACAAGTGCATACAACGGGTGCAAGACAGTTTTGCACATGCGGATACTAAGGTGGCCTTGACGAGCCTAGCATGTACAGACATGGTCTCGGAACACGTGATACCGAAAGGTAGAGCATGAATCATATGGTTGATATGATGAACACTTTGAGTGTTCGCCATTGAAATCACACCTTGTCTCGTGATGATCGGACATAGGTGCGGTGGATTTGGTTCGTGTGATCACTAAGACAATGCGAGGGATATTGTTTTGAGTGGGAGTTCACCTAGATTTTTAATTATGTTGAATTAAAATTTGAACTCAATTTGTCATAAACTTAGTCTAAACTTTTGCAAATATATGTTGTACAGATGGCGTCCCCAATCAATTTTAATCAGTTCCTAGAGAAAGAGAAACTTAAGAGCAACGGTAGCAACTTCACCGACTGGTTCCATCATGTGAGGATCTTCCTCTCTGGCGGAAATCTGCAATATGTGCTTGATGCACCGCTAGGTGACCCTCCTGCAGAAACTGAAACCGATGAAGTAAAAGTTGTTTACGAGACTCGGAAAATACGGTACTCTCAAGTTCAGTGTGCCATCCTATGCAGTCTGGAATCCGATCTTCAAAAACATTTTGAGCACCACGATCCTCATGAGTTGATGAAAGATCTGAAAGATATTTTTGAGACTCATGCGGCCGTGGAATGCTATGAAGCATCGAAACAATTCTTCAGCTGCATGATGGAAGAAGGCAGCTCCGTTAGTGAGCACATGCTCGCCATGACCGGGCATGCGAAGAAACTCAGTGACTTGGGAATAGTGATTCCTAACAGACTGGGGATTAATCGTGTCCTTCAATCACTGCCACCAAGTTACAAGAACTTTGTGATGAACTACAATATGCAGAACATGAATAAGGAGTTACCTGAACTCTTTGGCATGCTAAAAGCTGCTGAGATTGAGATCAAGAAAGAGCACCAAGTGTTGATGGTCAACAAGACCACCAGTTTCAAGAAACAGGGCAAGTCTAAGGGAAAATTCAAGAAGGGTGGCAAGAAAGCTGCCACGCCTCCCCGTGAAACCTAAGAACGGCCCTAAGCCTGATGCTGAGTGCTATTACTGCAAGGAGAAGGGACACTGGAAGCGTAATTGCTCCAAGTATCTGGCTGATCTGAAGAGCGGCCTTGTCAAGAAGAAGAATGAAGGTATATCTGATATACATGTTATAGATGTTTATCTCACTGGTTCTCGTTCTAGTACCTGGGTATTTGATACTGGTTCGGTTGCTCATATTTGTAACTCGAAACAGGAACTAAAGAATAAATGAAGACTACTGAAAGATGAAGTGACGATGCGCGTTGGAAATGGATCTAAAGTCGATGTGATCGATGTCGGCACACTTCCTCTACATCTACCTTCGGGATTAGTTTTAAGCCTAAATAATTGTTATTTTGTACCCGCGTTGAGCATGAACATTATATCTGCATCTTGTTTAATGCAAGACGGTTGTTCATTCAAGTCTGAGAATAATGGTTGTTCTATTTTTATGAATAATATCTTTTATGGTCGAGCACCACAAAAGAATGGCTTATTTCTGTTAGATCTCGATAGTAGTGATACGCATATACATAACATAGATGCTAAGCGAATTAAATTGAATGATAATTCTACTTATATGTGGCACTCAGTCTGCCTTGGTCATATTGGAGTGAAACGCATGAAGAAACTCCATACTGATGGATTACTTGAATCACTTGACTTTGAGTCACTTGATAGATGCGAAGCATGTCTAATGGGAAAAATGACAAAGACTCCATTTTCTGGTATGATGGAGCGAGCTACTGACTTATTGGAAATCATACATACCGATGTATGTGGACCAATGAGCGTAGCATCGCGCGGTGGTTATCGTTATGTTCTAACCTTCACAGATGATCTGAGTAGATATGGGTATATCTATTTCATGAAACATAAATCCGAAACTTTCGAGAAGTTTAAGGAATTCCAAAGTGAAGTAGAAAATCAACGTAACAAGAAGATCAAATTTCTATGATCTGATCGTGGAGGTGAATATCTGAGTTATGAGTTTGGCATGCATTTAAAGAAATGCGGAATACTTTCACAATTGACACCGCCGGGAACACCTCAACGTAACGGTGTGTCCGAACGTCGTAATCGAACTCTCTTAGATATGGTTCGTTCTATGATGTCTCTTACTGATTTGCCGTTATCATTTTGGAGTTATGCATTAGAGACAGCCGCATTCACTTTAAATAGAGCACCATCAAAATCCGTAGAAACGACACCGTATGAATTATGGTTTAATAAGAAACCTAAGTTTGTCGTTTCACGAAAGTTTGGGGTTGCGAAGCCTATGTAAAGAAGTTACAACCGGACAAGCTAGAACCCAAAGCGGAGAAATGCGTCTTCATAGGATACCCTAAGGAAACTATAGGGTATACTTTCTATCACAAATCCGAAGGCAAAATCTTTGTTGCTAAGAACGGAACCTTTCTTGAGAAAGAATTTCTCACTAAAGAAGTGATCGGAAGAAAAGTAGAACTCGATGAGATTGATGAATCTATACTCGTTGATCAGTAGTAGCGCGACCGGAAGTTGTACTGTACCGCCTACACCGGCAACAGAGGAAGCTAATGATAATGATCATGAAACTTCGAACGAGGAAACCATCGAACCTCGCAGATCGACAAGGGAACGTACTCACTCTGATTGGTATGATCCTTGTCTAAGTGTCATGATTGTGGATAACAATGATGAGGACCCTGCGACGTATGAAGAAGCGATGATGAGCCCAGATTCCAACAAATGGCAAGAAGCCATGAAATCTGAAATGGGATCCATGTATGATAACAAAGTATGGACTTTGGTAGACTTACCTGATAGCCGAAAGGCTGTCGAGAATAAATGGATTTTCAAGAGAAAAACAGATGCAGATGGTAATATTACTGTCTATAAAGCTCGACTTGTCGCAAAGGGTTTCCGACAAATTCAAGGAGTTGACTACGATGAGACTTTCTCACCTGTAGCGAAGCTAAAATCTGTGAGGATTTTGTTAGCAATAGCTGCATTTTTCGATTATGAGATATGGCAGATGGATGTCAAAACGGCGTTCCTTAATGGAGACATTGAGGAAGAGTTGTATATGGTACAACCCAAAGGTTTTGTCGATCCTAAAAATGCTGACAAAGTATGCAAACTTCAGCGTTCAATCTATGGACTGAAGCAAGCATCAAGAAGTTGGAACCGACGCTTTGATAAGGTGATCAAAGACTTCGGGTTTATACAGTGTCATGGAGAGGACTGTATTTACAAGAAAGTGAGTGGGAGCTCTGTAGCATTCCTGATATTATATGTAGATGACATATTGTTGATCGGGAATGATATAGAACTATTAAGCAGTGTTAAAGGTTATTTGAATAATAGTTTTTCAATGAAAGACCTTGGTGAAGCATCGTATATATTAGGCATCAAGATTTATAGAGATAGATCAAGACGCCTAATAGGGCTATCACAGAGTACATATCTGGACAAGATTCTAAAGAAGTTTAGAATGGACGAAAGTAAGAAAGGGTTATTTCCTATGTTACAGGCAAAGTCTTGAGTAAGACTCAAGGACCGGCTACGGCAGAAGAAAGAGAAAGGATGAGTAAAATCCCCTATGCCTCGGCGCAGGATCTCTCATGTATGCCATGCTATGTACTAGACCGGATATAGCACATGCTGTTAGTTTGACTAGCAGATATCAAAGTGATCCAGGAATGGAACACTGGACAACGGTCAAGAATATCCTGAAGTACTTGAAAAGAACTAAGGATATGTTTCTTTGTTATGGAGGTGACCAAGAGCTTGTTGTAAGTGGTTACACCGATGCAAGTTGGAACACTGATCCTGATGACTCTAAGTCACAATCTGGGTACGTGTTTATATTGAATGGTGCTGCAGTAAGCTGGGCAAGCTCGAAGCAGTGCACGGTGGCGAAGTCTTCAACAGAATCGAGTACATAGCGGTTTCCAGAGGCTTCATCGAAGCGGTATGGATGAAGAGGTTCATTGTAGAGCTCGGTGTGGTTCCTAGTGCATTGGACCCATTAATCATATACTGTGATAACATGGGTGCCATCGCCAATGCACAAGAGCCAAGGTCACACAAGAGGCTGAAGCATATCAAGCTGCGTTACCACTCGATTCGCGAGTACATCGAAGATGGAGAAGTAAAGATTTGCAAAGTACATACTGATCTGAATGTAGCAGATCCGTTGACTAAAGCTCTCCCTAGGGCAAAGCATGATCAACACCAGAATGCCATGGGTGTTAGGTATATTACAATGTAATCTAGATTATTGACTCTAGTGCAAGTGGGAGACTGAAGGAGATATGCCCTAGAGGCAATAATAAAGTGGTTATTATTTATATCTTTATGTTTATGATAAATGTTTATATATCATGCTATAATTGTATTAACCGAAACATTAGTACATGTGTGATATGTAGACAACAAGAAGTCCCTAGTATGCCTCTTAAACTAGCTTGTTGATTAATGGATGATTAGTTTCATAATCATGAACATTGGATGTTATTAATAACAAGGTTATGTCATTGTATGAATGATGTAATGGACACACCCAATTAAGCGTAGCATAAGATCTCGTCATTAAGTTATTTGCTATAAGCTTTCAATACATAGTTACCTAGTCCTTATGACCATGAGATCATGTAAATCACTTATACCGGAAAGGTACTTTGATTACACCAAACACCACTGCGTAAATGGGTGGCTATAAAGGTGGGATTAAGTATCCAGGAAAGTATGAGTTGAGGCATATGGATCAACAGTGGGATTTGTCCATCCCGATGACGGATAGATATACTCTGGGCCCTCTCGGTGGAATGTCGTCTAATGTCTTGCAAGCATATGAATGAGTTCATAAGAGACCACATACCACGGTACGAGTAAAGAGTACTTGTCAGGAGACGAGGTTGAACAAGGTATAGAGTGATACCGAAGATCAAACCTCGGACAAGTAAAATATCGCGTGACAAAGGGAATTGGTATTGTATGTGAATGGTTCATTCGATCACTAAAGTCATCGTTGAATATGTGGGAGCCATTATGGATCTCCAGATCCCGCTATTGGTTATTGGTCGGAGTGAGTACTCAACCATGTCCGCATAGTTCACGAACCGTAGGGTGACACACTTAAAGTTGGATGTTGAAATGGTAGTACTTGAATATGGAATGGAGTTCGAATATTTGTTCGGAGTCCCGGATGAGATCCCGGACATCACGAGGAGTTCCGGAATGGTCCGGAGAATAAGATTCATATATAGGATGTCATTTTATGTGAATTAAATTGACGCGGAAGGTTCTATGGAAGGTTCTAGAAGGTTCTAGAAAAGTCCGGAAGAAATCACCAAGGAAGGTGGAGTCCACATGGGACTCCACCTCCATGGCCGGCCAACCCTAGTGGGGGAGGAGTCCCAAGTGGACTCCCCCTTAGGGGGCCGGCCACCCCCCCATATGGGAGGTGGAACTCCCACCTCTAGTGGGAGTCCTAGCTTGGCTAGGTTTCCCCTCCATATGGAAGGTTTTTGGTTCGGGTCTTATTCGAAGACTTGGAGACCAAATCTTGGGGTTCCACCTATATATAGAGGGCCAAGGGGGAGGGGGCCGGCCACCTCAAACACCACCAAGGTGGCCGTACCCCATAGTGGCCGGCGCCCCCCTCTCCCCAAACCCTAGCCGCCCCGCTCCTCCACTTCCCGCACGCTTAGCGAAGCTCTGCCGGACTTCTCCACCACCACCGACACCACGCCGTCGTGCTGTCGGATTCAAGAGGAGCTACTACTTCCGCTGCCCGCTGGAACGGGGAGGTGGACGTCATCTTCATCAACAACCGAACGTGTGACCGAGTACGGAGGTGCTGCCCGTTCGTGGCGCCGGAACCGATCGTGATCAAGATCTTCTACGCGCTTTTGCAAGCGGCAAGTGAACGTCTACCGCAGCAACAAGAGCCTCCTCTTGTAGGCTTTGGAATCTCTTCAAGGGTGAGACTCGATAAACCCCTCGTTGCTACCGTCTTCTAGATTGCATCTTGGCTTGGATTGCGTGTTCGCGGTAGGAAAATTTTTGTTTTCTATGCAACGTTATCCTACAGATGTAGTGTAGGAGATTCTTCGAATGGTTGAGCTACGGAGAATTTGTAATGGACCCTAAGTAGAATTTGTAATGTACCCTAAGTGCCAGTGTAATGTATTGTATTTGAACTGATACTTGTGTTGTTGCTGATTGAACTAGGTCGATGATTATAACCTTGGATCATAGTATGAGGAGATGATTTATCAGAACCTATGGCATGACTGAACATGACCATGGCCATTGGTTATGATAAAACATCTCCTATATATGTCCTCATATTATGAGGCCTATGGTACCTTGCTTTGCATGTTTCTGCTTCTTCAATTCTGCATTGGACAATGATTGAACAATGGCACAACGGAAGGCAAGGTGTTGGCCTCAAACTAAGTCATGTGTGCCATACACTACAAGAAATCTGCCATAAGTTGACAAAAATAAGGTGTCACTGAAACGTCACTAATGGCTACTTGTGACGTTACGGTGACGCTTTTCAAAACGTCGAAAGTTGGGAGTCAGCAGTGACTGCTTAATACGTTCCACTTGAAAACGTCGTAGAGCTTTGTGACGTTTTAAAATGTCACTGACGGCATGACGTTACCAAAACATCATGGGCACCTGCCCCCGAGTCCAGTGTGGCAATCCGACGTGGTAAAATTGTGACGAATTAGAAATGTCAATATCTGAATTCAGCCCGGTCCATTCAGCTCCTTATGTGGGCTGAGCCCATTAGTTCTGATTATTTTTTTTGGTTTTGTTGGGCCTTGGCCCGTAACTGGCCCAATTACCTCGGCCTTTTTAGCTTATTTTTTTCAAGGGCTTTTTTAACTGCTGTACTTACTGGGCCTGGGCCAATTTTCATTGGGTCGTGGCCTTTTTAGGACCCATTACAGTTTTGCACCGACAGTCAATAAGAACCAGTCAAACTCATTATTAGTATGAACATAAAACTTAGCAAATTAATCAATTACATTGCAGCAACAAAGAACCAGTCATGCTCATTATTAGTATGAACATAAAACTTTTGTCACGGTGACTTGGAGCAATAAGACTCAGTCATGCTCGTTATTACAATGTAAACATAAAATTTCACTAGAGTTGTCTTCAGGATTTCCAGCATGCATCTTGCTAGAAAATGATGTTGCACAAGTTGTCTTCAGGTTCTCCAGCTCCAGGTTGTTCCGCAGCAGCTCGTCCTACACAGCCCAGAAACATCGCTTCAGGTCAACCCAAGTAAAATAAGCATCAAGGGACATAGTACACAGCAAACTCTTCTTCACAGCAAGATACAACAATCGGAGAGTTTTTAGATAAATAAATAAAATATGAGAGCACTAACATTTTCTTAAAATAAAGTTCAACCCGACAAAAAGATGCAGGTTTTTCGCACAGTAATATGAGAGCACTAATATTGGCTGTACAACTTATAGAATAACCCACATAATTTCATGAATAAGAGCAGTAAGGTTAAATGTGATCTTTATAAAGTATTGGATCTAGCAATAGCTGGCAGAACATATTTATAACCTAATATATCAGGAAAAATTGCAACTTATGCAATGATCCACAACGTGAATTAGAGCAGTAAGGTAGATGCATTCTTTATAAACTATTCGATGTAGCAATAGCAGACAAAACTTATATAGCAACCCGACTACTGCTTGGTGAACTGCTCAGTAACTTCATCACAAGCCTATATATATATACTATTGCACTGTTTGAATATGACATGATAAGAAGTTAATTTTCAATTAACTTCACATCATGTCATATTCAAAAGAAGGTCATGTAACGCTTATTACAGAAGGCATGTATAGAAATGAAAGCACAAGCTTATGTAAATAAAGAGAAGAAATGTAAAACAAGTTGCTGCTTATTATAGATGGCATATAATACAATAGAAGGAATTAAATAGCAGAAAGAACTGAAACTGCATGGATTGTACAGTAGTAGACTGGCAGAACTGTGCAATTAAGTCAACTTAAAACGGAAGGCCTAGTCTATTTAGAGTAGGACATGTGTAACAGTAACGAAATGAAACACTAGATGCAGATCATGTTCTTTAGAAACAAGCATTGAGATCATTTAGCAAAAGTAAATAATTCAGGGACTACTTAATAACTAGCATCCAGATCATGCAACAAGTTTAAAAGTTAAAAGACTACTATAACACACAGGTGGTATCAAATTTGCTTGTGGAACAAATACAGGTGGTATACGTAGCTTCAGGTGGTATACATAGCCTGGGAGGTACCAGTGATCATGTTCTTGATGAAGTCACGATGACCAGGAGCAGCAATAATGGTGCAGGAGTTGATGTCAACACCCGGATTTTTAAGTCCGGTTGCCTATTATGTCATACATCGCAATCCCAGGAATATTGTTGTTGCGAGGCATAATAGTTAAGTATCACAGTCATCATTCATTACAAACCATAAGGTCTTACAAATTGGAATCACATGATCCATATTACACGAATAGTTGATCTAGTGATCAACGAACAAACACAAGTTCATAGCGGAAGCGTAAGATACAAGGACTCTCTAGTCCACAGGCCAACGCTTGACGTCGGAAGACTCCTAGTTGTCGTAGGCGTCCTGCTGGTCCTCTCCTTGTTCATCTTCATACTCTGGCCATTTGAATAGCCAGGGACAAAGCCATGAGTACTTCAAGTACTCGCAAACTAATACTAATGTAAGTGCTAGACATTTCTAGTATGGTTTGCTAAGCTCTAGTTTATTTGCATAAAGCCAATTTTAGTTCACAAGTATTTGAGAAAAGCTTATTCAAGTGCTAACTACTCAAGTGGGAACATTAGTGTCATTCTCACCATTCAAGTGGTGATTTCAATTCAATTCACCACAAGTCATTTCACCATCTTCTTTCAACATCATTTTCAAAGATATGATATCGGAAACTGTATGGCCTTTCCAACCGTCCGTAACCGTGGACGCGGCTATTCGAATAGGTTTACACTCTGCAGAGGTTGCACACTTGTGCCACAACATTTGATTTCATCCGTCGGGATTACCCCGAATCATCGTAACACAGTACGCGGATCATCAACCATAACCTTTCACTTACAAATCCTAGTATGAGCACCTCTCCCCATGAGCTTGGCCTCCCAGTGAAGACCAACTGTCAACCTGGGAACTGCACAGGGCATGGCCGTACAATTCACCTCAATTTCCACATCATTTCTCAACAACGGAGGCAGCCTCAAGCGTAACCCCTATGACGTGTGTTCAGAGGGAACCCATACTAAGATGCATAAACTTCCAGTTAAGCCCTACCCATAATCAGGTATTGTGGGGGTACTTAATATTGGAAAGGTATCGCATTCAAACCAATATCATGTTTATCAAAAATCACCATCTTCTCTTGGTCATATTCACCTCCAAAAATCATTCAATGGAATGCTTCATCATTCCAAGGTTTCAAATTCAGTTCAAGTCACATTGTTCCCATCTAGAGTAGTCAAGTTTTATTCATTAGCACTAGCTCTAAATCATGAGGGGTGCTATCTTGCTTTGCTTGATGGAGGCTAACTTTACTACTCTAGTAAACTTCCTTACTTTGACCAAAGTTAACTATAAAAGTAACTTCTTGAGAAAACAAGTAAAAACTTGTAATGTATAAACTTGGGATAGGCTTATGTAAGAAACGGTAAGATTCATGGTGCCTTTCCCCAAGGGGCTTTGCACTTTGCAAGAATATTAGCTTGCCTTGGTAGTTCTCAAAATTCTCCTCCTCCTCCTCCTCCTCTTGGTAGCAACCTTCTTCTTCCGTGTACTCTCCGGTGCTAGCGTCTAAATTTGAATACGAGTATAATTACTCCCTAATTCAATGGCTATTCCATGTATCACATATAAACACACAAACTATTCTCTGCACACAAATAATCTAATTAGAGTGCATGGGTCGTGTTGCTTGAGGAGAATTTACTTCTTTTTATTTAATATGTAAATGATAGTTTCCATAGGGTTCTTGAGAAATAATTTCCTCTCATTGAAATCTTCTTAAGATTTAATTTCTCAAACAATCATATATGAACTTATATTGACCTAAGTCAAATGTTCATCATCATCATTTGAGAAAATGATTTAAATGAGGTAGACCACCTCATACCATTTAACAATGCTACATATGATTTAAATCTCCAAGTAATTCATATAGGTGAGTTTGGCCAGGGGTCCAAACATCACATGAATTCAATTGAGACAAAGTTTAAATGAAGTATAAGACTTCATATAATTTAATTAATAGTTTTGGACAATATCAACTACATAAACTAGCCATATTGTCCATTAATTAAACTAGGGCATGATCATGCAGAGTGACCACACCATTTTATTACATAAACAATTAGTGTAAGTCAAATGTGAGCTATTAGAGTTGGAATTAACTTAATATCTATTTTGGTTGATTTTTAATAATTATTTGAATATGGAAAAGTCCCTGTCTTCTTCTTTTTATTAGATTAATTCTACAACTAATCTGGTCATGGGACCAGTGGCATTGTGTAGATCTTTTCCATAGCTTTCCAACCATATAAAATTCATTGAATTTGGTTAAGCCAATTTGAATCTATTTAATTTCAAAGTTTGGGCAGTATTGAAATTCATTTGGAATTGATTAATTGAGATTTGAATTAAAAGGGCCGGCGGGAAAGCTAGGTGGGCCGAACTGGTTTAAAACAGAAGAAAACGGCCCAGTTACGCATCCAGTGCGCTTGGGCCGCCTGACAGAGTGGGGTCCACTCGTCAGCGACGTTTAAACGCCGAATCGGTACGTTTTAACGTGGCACGTTGGATTAGATCATGATCCAACGGCGCGAGTGCGTCGTCTTCTCCGGCGAGAGGCCGATGGTCTGGCGGCGAGCCTAGGGGCCGGAGAGCTCACCGTGGCCCCAGCGACGGTGGGCAGTATGCTCGACGAAGTTGTGGACGACGGCGAGTCTCCTGGTAGCAGTGGCGTCGCCTGAGGTGGTCGGGATCGCCGGCGATTGCTGCAGAGCTTCCGCGGTGGTGCTCTTCCGATTGGCCTTGCTCCGGCGACGATTCGATGGGTGGAGTGGTGGTGGAGAGTCAAGGATGGGAGGAGAGGGTGATGGTGTGCCTGGATTGCTCAGGGGAGTTCGGTATTTATAGGCGCGAGTGAGGGTTGCGGGGCAGGGTGGTGGTCGACATGGGCGCGGCCTCTCCGGCGAGCTAGCGAGCTAGGCGAGGGCGTGGCGCTGTTCTGCGGTTCCTGGTGATGCGTTTGGCGGCGATAGCGTGGTCGGGCGACGTCTGGTTTGGTCGCCTCGCTTCCATGTCTGCCGCGGCGTTCACGAAAATAGGTCATCGTCTCCGGCGCCGGCGGTCACGGGTCTGGGTTCCGAGCGTGTCTGGCGGCGTCGCGGTGTCACGCAGGTGCTCAACTCGTCGAGGGAGGGGCCAGGGGATGCTCGAGGTGGTGGCGTGGCGCGTGGCCAGTGACGTCTGCGTGCGTGCACACGCGCGACGTCATCGGCATGGCGTCGCCGTGCTGGGCGCGTGTGTTCCGGCCAGTGTCGAGCTCCTCCTCGACCGTGGCGATGCTAGGCGATGCTAGGGCAGCAAGGTGGAGCTCTGGGACATGGTGGCCGTGGCTGGAGAAGAAAGGGAAGAGGGGTGGCTCGACATGTGGCATGTGGCCGGCATGGCCATGCCATAGCTTGCTTCTCCTCTCTCCTTAGGGTTCCTATGTGCCATTAAGGTTGAGAGGGGGCAGGGGGACCATTTAGAATAGGTTGGGATAGATTAGGGTTGAGGTAGATCACTATTTCAAATAGTGTCAAATAGTGCCATAGATGCTATTTGCAAAATTTGTCCAAATTTGATTTAATTCAAATGGTTGCAAGTTTTGAATGGGTGTGTTTGATTTAGTTCTAAATGACCAGAGGTGATGAGAGGTGGTGGTGGAATGGTTGAATTCAAAGAATTGCAAAAATTGATAAGTGGGAGATTGTTACATATGTTAAGATGTTGCAACTTTGGATGAGCATAGCTAATGATCAAGAAAGATATTGGCATGGTGATCTTTACAAAAAGTGTTCATCTTGATGTTGACTTGGAAGTGGTGCAAAGAGTTAGCAAGGTTTGGTTTGAGAAAATTGAATTGCAAGGGCTCAAAGTAGTGATCAGACTATAATTGGCAGTTTTGACCATTATCATATGTGAGCAAGTTTTGTATTTGAAATTCATTTGAATTGTGATTCTTTGATTCCAAAAGTGGTAATAAGTGTTTTGTAACATTATTCATCTAATGGTGAAGACCAAATTGGTCTAGGGTCAAAATTTATAAAAATGCCATAGAGCATATGTGAGGGTTTTTAGGGTTTTGCATTTATTTGATTTCTTTCTCTTTTTGGTTTATTTGGTTGGTGATATTCTCATGATCACCTTAGGGTTTTAGGGTTTATCATATACACATAATAACAATCATCATGGCATATCAATCAAATGCACAAGTCCTATGCATGGCACTATATGCAATTTAAAAAGTTTTTGTTGGTTTGAAATTTTGCTCTCTGGAATTCTTCTAACTTTCTTTTATTGAAATTTGGGATGTTACAAACCCTTCCCCCTTACAAAAGATCTCGTCTCGAGATCGAAAAGAAAGTTAGGTACTAAAGAGATCTGGGTACTCCTTCTTCATGAAGTCTTTGCGTTCCCATGTGGCTTCATCCTCAGTGTGATTGCTCCACTGTATCTTCAGAAACTTGATGCTTCGGGTGCGGTTGGTTCGGTAAGCTTCCTCCAGTATGCGAATCGGCACTTCGCGGTAAGTCAAGTCCTTGTTGATATCCACCGATCGGTGATCGATGTTCTTGAACAGTTCGGTCTTCTCGGGGACTTCAAGGCATTTCCGGAGAAGTGAGATATGAAACACGTCGTGCACAGCCGACATCTCTTCAGGTAGCTCTAGTTGATAAGATACTTCTCCTCGGCGGCTGAGGACTTTGAAGGGTCCGACATATCGGGGTGCGAGCTTTCCTTTCAGTTGGAATCTCTGCATTCCTTTCAAGGGGGATACCTTGAGATAGACGAAGTCTCCGATCTTGAAGGTCATCTCCCGACGTCTCTTGTCGGCGTAGCTCTTCTGTCTTGATTGCGCCGTCTTGAGGTACTCTCAGATCTTGTGTACTTTCTCTTCGGCTTCACGAAGAACATCTGGGCCAAAAACTTGGCTTTCTCCGACTTCCGACCAGTTCAGGGGGGTACGGCATTTCCTTCCGTACAAGGCTTCAAAGGGGGCCATCTGTAGGCTAGCTTGGTAGCTGTTGTTGTAAGAGAATTCTGCGTAAGGTAGGCAGTCTTCCCACTTGGATCTGTATTCCAGTACACATGCTCTCAGCATGTCCTCTAGTATCTGGTTGACTCTCTCAGTCTGTCCGTCGGTCTGAGGGTGATAGGCGGTGCTGAAATTCAGACGGGTTCCTAGTCCTTCATGCACTTTCTGCCAGAATCTTGAGGTGAACTGTGATTCTCTATCTGACACTATCGATTTCGGGGTCCCGTGCAGGGCGACTATTCTGGAGATGTATAGTTCAGCTAACTTTGGGCCTTGGTAAGTGGTTTTGACGGCGATGAAATGGGCGACTTTGGTCAATCTATCGACAACTACCCATATGGAATCATTGCCTTTGCTGGATTTGGGCAGTCCGGTGATAAAATCCATTCCTACGGAGTCCCATTTCCATTCTGGAATCTGGAGGGGTTGTAACAGTCCGGCGGGTCGTTGATGTTCTGCCTTGACTCTTTGACAGATGTCACACTTGGCGATGTAGCTGCCGATTTCTCTCTTCATTCCATGCCACCAGAATTGCTCCTTCAGGTCTTGGTACATCTTGGTACCTCCGGGGTGGATTGAATAAAGGGTGTCATGGGCTTCTTGCAGGATGACTTGCTTCAAGTCTGAGTCCGATGGTACGCAGAGACGTTCTTTGTACCAAAGAACTCCGGCTTCATCTACGGTGAATCCGGGGGCTTTTCCTGCGGCTATCTGTTTCTTGATTCCGTCGATGCTAGCGTTGTCCTTCTGGGCTTCCTTGATTTGGCTAACCAAGGTGGGTTGCAGTTCTATGCTGGCTAGGAATCCTTCACTAACAAGTTCAAGTCTGAACTGTTCAAACTCTTGATGTAAGCTGGGCTGTTCAGTTGCGAGCATGGAGTTCAACTGGCACGGCAGTCGACTCAAAGCATCCGCTACCACATTGGCCTTGCCGGGGTGGTAGTGAATCTCCATGTCGTAATCCTTGATCAATTCGATCCATCGGCGTTGTCTCATGTTCAACTCCTTCTGGGTGAATATATATTTGAGGCTTTTGTGGTCGGAGTAGATCTCGCATCGATTACCCATGAGCTAATGACGCCAAACTTTCAAGGCTAAGACCACGGCTGCAAGCTCGAGGTCATGGGTTGGGTAGTTTTGTTCATGCTGCTTTAGCTGTCTTGAAAGGTAGGATACAACCTTGCCTTCTTGCATAAGCACACATCCAAGACCAGTCTTGGAGGCGTCGCAATATACGTCAAAGGGCTTTGCGATATCCGGCATGATCAGGATTGGGGCTGTTGTCAATCTACTCTTGAGATGTTGGAAGCTCTCTTCACATTTATCGGTCCACTCAAACTTTCTGTCCTTCTTCAACAGTTGGGTCATTGGTCGAGCGATGCTCGAAAAACCTTCTACAAATCTGCGGTAATATCTGGCTAATCCAAGAAAAGCGCGGACCTCGGTTTGGGTGGTTGGGGCTTGCCATTCCATAACTGTTTTGATTTTGGCGGGATCTACGGCAATTCCTCCTGCAGACAAGATGTGTCCCAGGAATCCAACTTCTTCGAACCAAAACTCACACTTGCTGAACTTGGCATACAACTGGTGATGCCTAAGGGTTTCTAGGACAGTCTCCAAATGCTGTTCATGTTCCTCTTCGGACTTGGAGTAGACGAGAATGTCGTCGATGAAGACAACGACAAACTTGTCCAAAAAGTTCATGAAGATCTTATTCATGAGATTCATGAAATAAGCGGGGGCATTGGTCAGTCCAAACGACATGACGTTGTACTCGTACAACCCATATCTGGTGGTAAAGGCAGTTTTTGGAATGTCGGTGGCTAGGATCTTCAGTTGATGGTATCCAGTTCTAAGGTCGATCTTGGAGAAAACTTTGGCTCCGGTGAGTTGATCAAGCAAGTCTTCTATCTTGGGTAGGGGGTATTTGTTTTTGATGGTGACATCGTTAAGCTTACGATAGTCCGTACATAAACGATTTGCACCATCCTTCTTGTCCACAAACAAGACGGGGGATCTCCAGGGGGATGCACTCGGTCTAATCAGACCTTTGGCCAACATATCATCTATCTGTTTCTTCAGCTCCACAAGCTCGGTTGCGTTCATGCTGTAGGCTCTCTGGGCTATGGGTCCAGTTCCGGGAATTAACTCGATGATAAACTCGATATCCCGATCCGGGGGCATACCGGGTAGATCATCCGGAAACACATCAGGGTAGCGACAAACGACCCTGATTTGATCCAGAGTTGGCTTGGATACACTTTGGTTGCAGGTAAATTTTCTGGGTAGTTTTTCAGAGATATGCTCTACTACAATACCGGTGCTGCTGGTCATGGTTATGGCTTTCTTGGCACAGTCTATCAATCCCTTGTGCTTGGACATCCAGTCCATTCCTAGTACGACTTCCAAACCTTTGGTTCCCAGAATGATTAGATTGGCAAAGAAATCTACATCATGGATTTTGATAGGTACATTTTTGCAAAATTTTCTGGCTTTGGTGGTTGATCCGGGAATTTGAACTATCATAACATGCTTCAAACTGAGGGGTTGAATTTTACTTGTTGATGCTAAGTCTTCGGTGACAAAAGAATGAGATGCTCCGGAATCAAACAACACTCTGGCAGGGATGTGGTTGACAGAAAACATACCCAGTACAACATCTGGTGCTTCCTGGGCTTCTTCGGCGTTCATGTGGTAGAGGCGGCCGTTGCGGTTATTGGGGTTGTTGGGGGCGAACTTCTTGCTGGTGGAGACACGGCGTTGCTGCTGAGCAGGTGCAGCGGTGTTGCCGGCGAGCTTAGCGAGACGCTTGGGACACTCGTTGGAGTAGTGCCCCACTACACCGCACTCATAACAAGTGATGGTGGTCTTGTCCTGCTTGTTCGCAATGGGGACGGCGTTGCTTCCGGTTCTGGGGGCGGTGTTGGTGTTGTTGTTGTTGTTGTTGTTGGGGGCTCTGGGCGGGGCGCGGTTGTAGTAGTTGTTGTTGTTGTTGTAGTTGTTGTTGTTGTAGCCTCCTGGCTTGGAGTTTCCTCCACTCCGGTTCTGATAACCGGGGCGCGAGTTCTGCATCGGTGGCTTGTTGTTTCTCGGAGTGAAACCTCCGCTTGAGCTGGGGCGAAACTTCTTGGTATGGCTAGATCCACTTTGATTCACCATGCGGCGCTTGCGGTTCTCATTGGCTTGGTTCAGCTTGCCCTCCATCTGGATGGCGGAGTCAACAAGGGCTTCAAGGTCGGCGAAGGGGATGTTGACGAGGACAGTCTGCATCTCATCATGCAGTCCGTTCAGGAATCTCTCCTTCCTCTTCTCAACGGTGTCGGTCTCATCAGGGGCGTACCTCGACAGTGTAAGAAACTTGTCGCGGTATTCAACCACCGTCATGCGACCTTGTTTCAATTCACGGAACTCATCCCTCATCTTTTTGATAAGACCCGGGGGTACATGGTACTTGCTGAACTTTAGCTTGAAATCCTCCCAAGTCATGAACTGACCTCCGTTCATGGCACGGGTGCTTGTCCACCAAGCGCGGGCTGGTCCAGCGAGATAGTGGGTTGCAAACAAGACCTTCTCGTTGGCTTCCACTCCGGCTACTTCCAGGTTGTTCTCCACAGTCTGGAGCCAGTCATCGGCGTCGAGGGGTTCCTCGGTCTTGCTAAACACCGGGGGATTGGTGTTCTGGAAGTTCTTGAGTTTGGATCCAGGGTGGTCATGATTTCCATGGCCTTGGTTGGCGATGGTTTGCAAGGCGGTGATGTTGGCTTGGCGTTCAGCTCTTCTCGTCTCCCCGTCGGCAAGGTGGTTTGCAGCAGTTGCATCATCGCGTCGTTGGTGCGATTGGGAGGGGCCATCTGAAGATATAGAAGATCATGAGATGAGAGGGAACATTCTATGGTTCATTTTGGTTAAGTTTGAAAACATTTGAAAACTTGTAATCTTTTCATGACAAACATAACATTCATTCATTCATTCAACACATAGTACAAACTAACACACACATACTCCAATGGTTTTAAGAACCATTCTCATGCTACGATACAAAGGACGGGATACAACTCACACCTACATAAGTGAAACTAGTGCACTACTCCTCATCCTCGACATCGATCGGGACGTAGTCGTCAGGTCCTGCCTCCAGGAACTCGTAGTCCTCCTCCTCGGTGAACTCGTCCTCCTCAAAGTCGTCGTCGTCGCTCAGGAAGGCTCCTCCTCCCTGAAGGTCGATGCCTCCGTCGTCATCCTCCAGCTCACGAATCTGATCCTCCTGGGCCTTGACAGTGGCCTCAAGTGACGCGATCTTGGCGCGAAGGCGCACAATCGTAGCGTCCTTCTTGGCACGCTGCTGGCGAAGGCTCTTGCGGTCGTTGTTGAGTAGCTTGATCGCCTCACCCTGCTCGATGATGTGAGCATGGGTCTGGTTCACGTAAGCGCGAGTGGCGTCGAGGTCCTTCTGAGTCTGATAGAGCATGAAGTCCAGGTGCTCAGCGTGGTGCCTCAACTCCGGGTGCGGCTGCAGCTCCATGGGCACTCCCATAGCATCACGCCTCACGAGATGCGCGAAGCGAGAGGCGAGGATGCGCACCACGTTCTGTCCACAGAGGCGCGCAAGTGCCTCCTGAAGGCCACGTGTGAGTCCGTCGAGCCAGTTGCTCTCGCGGAAGGAGAAGAGGATCCTCTCCGAGGTGGGAGGCTCCATCTTGCCCCTCAAGTCGGCAGTGATCACCCACTGCAACTCTCCTCCGGGCGTGTCGTCCAGCTGAACCCCGTGGAACTCGGGGTGTGGGCGCCCAAGGAAGACAGAGACGGCGTTGAGGTCGTGCTCGAAGATCAAGCTCCCTCCGTTCCCAAGCTGGTAAAACTTGGTGTTGATGGGTTCATTCGGCTCCATCTGAAAGAGAATTGGATGAGTAAGTTAGAGAGTGTAAAGTGTGGTAAAATTTTAAGTAGATTCAAATAAGATAGAACATGATTCATCAAATTTTGGCAAAAGTCTCAAGACAAGAGTGTAAGTAACTTTTCACAAATATTCTCTTCATTTGATTTTCAAAGTTAAGTTTTTTCAGAACGCCCATTCTAACTAAGGTCTTCTAAGGTCAAACAATGGCTCTGATACCAACTTTGTCAACACCCGGATTTTTAAGTCCGGATGCCTATTATGTCATACATCGCAATCCCAGGAATATTGTTGTTGCGAGGCATAATAGTTAAGTATCACAGTCATCATTCATTACAAACCATAAGGTCTTACAAATTGGAATCACATGATCCATATTACACGAATAGTTGATCTAGTGATCAACGAACAAACACAAGTTCATAGCGGAAGCGTAAGATACAAGGACTCTCTAGTCCACAGGCCAACGCTTGACGTCGGAAGACTCCTAGTTATCGTAGGCGTCCTGCTGGTCCTCTCCTTGTTCATCTTCATACTCTGGCCATTTGAATAGCCAGGGACAAAGCCGTGAGTACTTCAAGTACTCGCAAACTAATACTAATGTAAGTGCTAGACATTTCTAGTATGGTTTGCTAAGCTCTAGTTTATTTGCATAAAGCCAATTTTAGTTCACAAGTATTTGAGAAAAGCTTATTCAAGTGCTAACTACTCAAGTGGGAACATTAGTGTCATTCCCACAATTCAAGTGGTGATTTCAATTCAATTCACCACAAGTCATTTCACCATCTTCTTTCAACATCATTTTCAAAGATATGACATCGGAAACTGTATGGCCTTTCCAACCGTCCGTAACCGTGGACGCGGCTATTCGAATAGGTTTACACTCTGCAGAGGTTGCACACTTGTGCCACAACATTTGATTTCATCCGTCGGGATTACCCCGAATCATCGTAACACAGTACGCGGATCATCAACCATAACCTTTCACTTACAAATCCTAGTATGAGCACCTCTCCCCATGAGCTTGGCCTCCCAGTGAAGACCAACTGTCAACCTGGGAACTGCACAGGGCTTGGCCGTACAATTCACCTCAATTTCCACATCATTTCTCAACAACGGAGGCAGCCTCAAGCGTAACCCCTATGACGTGTGTTCAGAGGGAACCCATACTAAGATGCATAAACTTCCAGTTAAGCCCTACCCATAATCAGGTATTGTGGGGGTACTTAATATTGGAAAGGTATCGCATTCAAACCAATATCATGTTTATCAAAAATCACCATCTTCTCTTGGTCATATTCACCTCCAAAAATCATTCAATGGAATGCTTCATCATTCCAAGGTTTCAAATTCAGTTCAAGTCACATTGTTCCCATCTAGAGTAGTCAAGTTTTATTCATTAGCACTAGCTCTAAATCATGAGGGGTGCTATCTTGCTTTGCTTGATGGAGGCTAACTTTACTACTCTAGTAAACTTCCTTACTTTGACCAAAGTTAACTATAAAAGTAACTTCTTGAGAAAACAAGTAAAAACTTGTAATGTATAAACTTGGGATAGGCTTATGTAAGAAACGGTAAGATTCATGGTGCCTTGCCCCAAGGGGCTTTGCACTTTGCAAGAATATTAGCTTGCCTTGGTAGTTCTCAAAATTCTCCTCCTCCTCCTCTTGGTAGCAACCTTCTTCTTCCGTGTACTCTCTGGTGCTAGCATCTAAATTTGAATACGAGTATAATTACTCCCTATATCAATAGCTATTCCATGTATCACATATAAACACACAAACTATTCAATGCACACAAATAATCTAATTAGAGTGCATGGGTCGTGTTGCTTGAGGAGAATTTACTTCTTTTTATTTAATATGTAAATGATAGTTTCCATAGGGTTCTTGAGAAATAATTTCCTCTCATTGAAATCTTCTTAAGATTTAATTTCTCAAACAATCATATATGAACTTATATTGACCTAAGTCAAATGTTCATCATCATTTGAGAAAATGATTTAAATGAGGTAGACCACCTCATACCATTTAACAATGCTACATATGATTTAAATCTCCAAGTAATTCATATAGGTGAGTTTGGCCAGGGGTCCAAACATCACATGAATTCAATTGAGACAAAGTTTAAATGAAGTATAAGACTTCATATAATTTACTTAATAGTTTTGGACAATATCAACTACATAAACTAGCCATATTGTCCATTAATTAAACTAGGGCATGATCATGCAAAGTGACCACACCATTTTATTGCATAAACAATTAGTGTAAGTCAAATGTGAGCTATTAGAGTTGGAATTAACTTAATATCCATTTTGGTTGATTTTTAATAATTATTTGAATATGGAAAAGTCCCTGTCTTCTTCTTTTTATTAGATTAATTCTACAACTAATCTGGTCATGGGACCAGTGGCATTGTGTAGATCTTTTCCATAGCTTTCCAACCATATAAAATTCATTGAATTTGGTTAAGCCAATTTGAATCTATTTAATTTCAAAGTTTGGGCAGTATTGAAATTCATTTGGAATTGATTAATTGAGATTTGAATTAAAAGGGCCGGCGGGAAAGCTAGGTGGGCCGAACTAGTTTAAAACAGAAGAAAACGGACCAGTTACGCATCCAGTGCGCTTGGGCCGCCTGACAGAGTGGGGTCCACTCGTCAGCGACGTTTAAACGCCGAATCGATACGTTTTAACGTGGCACGTTGGATTAGATCATGATCCAACGGCGCGAGTGCGTCGTCTTCTCCGGCGAGAGGCCGATGGTCTGGCGGCGAGCCTAGGGGGTCGGAGAGCTCACCGTGGCTCCAGCGACGGTGGGCAGTATGCTCGACGAAGTTGTGGACGACGCCGAGTCTCCTGGTAGCAGTGGCGTCGCCTGAGGTGGTCGGGATCGCCAGCGATTGCTGCAGAGCTTCCGCGGCGGTGATCTTCCGATTGGCCTTGCTCCGGCGACGATTCGATGGGTGGAGTGGTGGTGGAGAGTCAAGGATGGGAGGAGAGGGTGATGGTGTGCCTGGATTGCTCAGGGGAGCTCGGTATTTATAGGCGCGAGTGAGGGTTGCGGGGCAGGGTGGTGGTCGACATGGGCACGGCGTCTCCGGCGAGCTAGCGAGCTAGGCGAGGGCGTGGCGCTGTTCTGCGGTTCCTGGCGATGCGTTTGGCGGCGACAGCGTGGTCGGGCGACGTCTGGTTTGGTCGCCTTGCTTCCATGTCTGCCGCGGCGTTCACGGAAACAGGTCGTCGTCTCCGGCGCCGGCGGTCACGGGTCTGGGTTCCGAGCGTGTCTGGCGGCGTCGCGGTGTCACGCAGGTGCTCAACTCGTCGAGGGAGGGGCCAGGGGATGCTCGAGGTGGTGGCGCGGCGCGTGGCCAGTGACGTCTGCGGGCGTGCACACGCGCGACGTCATCGGCATGGCGTCGCCGTGCTGGGCGCATGTGTTCCGGCTAGTGTCGAGCTCCTCCTCGACCGTGGCGATGCTAGGCGGTGCTAGGGCAGCAAGGTGGAGCTCTGGGACATGGTGGCCGTGGCTGGAGAAGAAAGGGAAGAGGGGTGGCTCTACATGTGGCATGTGGCCGGCATGGCCATGCCATAGCTTGCTTCTCCTCTCTCCTTAGGGTTCCTATGTGCCATTAAGGTTGAGAGGGGGCAGGGGGACCATTTAGAATAGGTTGGGATAGATTAGGGTTGAGGTAGATCACTATTTCAAATAGTGTCAAATAGTGCCATAGATGCTATTTGCAAAATTTGTCCAAATTTGATTTAATTCAAATGGTTGCAAGTTTTGAATGGGTGTGTTTGATTGAGTTCTGAATGACCAGAGGTGATGAGAGGTGGTGGCGGGTGGTTGAATTCAAAGAATTGCAAAAATTGATAAGTGGGAGATTGTTACATATGTTAAGATGTTGCAACTTTGGATGAGCATAGCTAATGATCAAGAAAGAATTTGGCATGGTGATCTTTACAAAAAGTGTTCATCTTGATGTTGACTTGGAAGTGGTGCAAAGAGTTAGCAAGGTTTGGTTTGAGAAAATTGAATTGCAAGGGCTCAAAGTAGTGATCAGACTATAATTGGCAGTTTTGACCATTATCATATGTGAGCAAGTTTTGTATTTGAAATTCATTTGAATTGTGATTCTTTGATTCCAAAAGTGGTAATAAGTGTTTAGTAACATTATTCAACTAATGGTGAAGACCAAATTGGTCTAGGGTCAAAATTTATAAAAATGCCATAGAGCATATGTGAGGGTTTTTAGGGTTTTGCATTTATTTGATTTCTTTCTCTTTTTGGTTTATTTGGTTGGTGATCTTCTCATGATCACCTTAGGGTTTTAGGGTTTATCATATACACATAATAACAATCATCATGGCATATCAATCAAATGCACAAGTCCTATGCATGGCACTATATGCAATTTAAAAAGTTTTTGTTGGTTTGAAATTTTGCTCTCTGGAATTCTTCTAACTTTCTTTTATTGAAATTTGGGATGTTACAGTTGATAAGCAAAAGTACAAGGCAAATGATTCTGGATAGCGAAGTGATCTTATGAAGACAAAGTTAGCAACATCAAGAATTATTACCTCGCTGATTCTGGATTAAACAAAGACCATGCTCAGCCAATTCAAGTGAATAATAATACTTAGCTAATTCATCTAGTGCATCAAACTAACTATTGCACTACTGCTACGTGTACATAAGAACAACTTGCAGGTTACACCGATTTAGTAAGATACAACATCAGCATGTTAGCGAGCAGAATATGAAGTTATTAACAATAAGAAGGATACAGTCCTCGAAGAAGCTCCTGATCTCAGCGAGGCGGTAGGGAGGGAGCTCCTTGATGTCGTTGAAGTGCCTGTACTCTGGGTCGTCAGCGCAGATGGCGGTGATCTTGTCGTCAGCCTCGCCCTGTTCGTTTAGAAATGTGAATGTCTGATATTAAGAAACAGAGGAGCTGTATGGAACTCTGGATGTGTGACACAAATACAAACTAAACTGGTAAGCTAAGTTAATTTGTTGAAGCAACAGCTTCTGGGCAGCTTATTATTTCACTTGCAGATATAGTAACTGAGGTGATAAGCACACGAGCATATGAAAAATAAAGAATAGTTATTATCGTTTTGATTATCAATTATGCACCAATTAATAGTATTGGATGTACCGTAAATCGCACATTATTTGAGAGTCAGGAGTTGACACAGGATACATAAGTAAAAAATGCCAGAACTAAGCCGTCCAAGGTTCATCAATTTGAAATAAAATAAGACTCTTGATTGATGTAACCGAACCAGAACTAAGCCGTCCAAGGTTCATCAATTTGAAACCATATCAAGATCATTTTGTGATTTTCCCTTGCCCACTTATAAAAATTTATCTGTTGCAAGAACTGGATCGAAAAACAAACCACGAAAGTTTTGGTCCAGTGAGACTCCAACCATATCTTGACAGTATGTGTTTATCAAAAAATTTTACCGCCCTAACTAAATGCCCCAACACATGACAGGAAGCATAGTAGTAAGATGAAACTGCAGGAATTCGCCGTAGTAGGTAGTTCATGTACTGGTTTGTCGCTTCCCTCTGCCTGGCTGGAAGATCTAAGAAGGGAATCAATCGCTCAGCGCAATTTTGTTGCTGTCGTTTTTCGTCAAACCGCATTCACGAGGATCGCCTTGCCCATTGTTACCGTCTACCGACCAACCAGAGCCCCCGCAGTGAGAAGAGAGTAATTAACGGCGGGGGAGAGCATCGGGCGATTCACGGATCGGATTCGGATCCTGCCCGCACCAACCGACGGAGAAGGCCCTATCGGAGAGGAAGCGAACGCACCTGCGGGGACGCGCGGTGCCACCATGGGCCTCTCGTCCCGGCCACGGGCGGCTGAGGATGACGCCGACGCCGCCGCGGCCCGTCCGCCGGCGCCAGCGCCATTTCCGCCTCCTCCGCCTCCGCCGCCGCCGTGCTTGGGGTAGCGGCGCTCGTCGTCGGACCTGGAATCGAAGCAGGAGAAGCAACTCATCGCGCGCGCGCGGCTGATACGTCTCCGACGTATCGATAATTTCTTATGTTCCATGCCACATTATTGATGTTATCTACATGTTTTATGCACACTTTATGTCATATTCGTGCATTTTCTGGAACTAACCTATTAACAAGATGCCGAAGTGCCGCTTGTTGTTTTCTGCTGTTTTTGGTTTCAGAAATCCTAGTAAGGAAATATTCTCGGAATTGGACGAAATCAACGCCCAGGGGCCTATTTTTCCACGAAGCTTCCAGAAGTCCGAAGACGAAACAAAGTGGGGCCACAGGGAGCCCAAACCCTAGGGCGGCGCGGCCCCCCCTTGGCCGCGCCGCCCTGTCATCTGGGGCCCCTGTGCCCCCTCTTGACTTGCCCTTCCGCCTACTTAAAGCCTCCGTGACGAAACCCCCAGTACCGAGAACCACGATACGGAAAACCTTCCAGAGACGCCGCCAACGCCGATCCCATCTCGGGGGATCCAGGAGATCGCCTCCGGCACCCTGCCGGAGAGGGGAATCATCTCCCGGAGGACTCTACGCCGCCATGGTTGCCTCCGGTGTGATGTGTGAGTAGTCTACCCCTGGACTATGGGTCCATAGCAGTAGCTAGATGGTTGTCTTCTCCCCATTGTGCTATCATTGTCGGATCTTGTGAGCTGCCTAACATGATCAAGATCATCTATCTGTAATTCTATATGTTGCGTTTGTTGGGATCCGATGAATAGAGAATACTTGTTATGTTGATTATCAAAGTTATATCTACGTGTTGTTTATGATCTTGCATGCTTTCCGTTACTAGTAGATGCTCTGGCCAAGTAGATGCTTGTAACTCCAAGAGGGAGTACTTATGCTCGATAGTGGGTTCATGCCTGCATTGACACCTGGGACAGTGACAGAAAGTTCTAAGGTTGTGTTGTGCTGTTGCCACTAGGGATAAAACATTGATGCTATGTCTAAGGATGTAGTTGTTGATTACATTACGCACCATACTTAATGCAATTGTCTGTTGCTTTGCAACTTAATACTGGAGGGGGTTCGGATGATAACCTGAAGGTGGACTTTTTAGGCATAGATGCAGTTGGATGGCGGTCTATGTACTTTGTCGTAATGCCCAATTAAATCTCACTATACTCATCATGATATGTATGTGCATGGTCATGCCCTCTTTATTTGTCAATTGCCCAACTGTAATTTGTTCACCCAACATGCTGTTTGTCTTATGGGAGAGACACCTCTAGTGAACTGTGGACCCCGGTCCAATTCTCTTTACTGAAATACAATCTACTGCAATACTTGTTCTACTGTTTTCTGCAAACAATCATCTTCCACATAATACGGTTAATCCTTTGTTACAGCAAGCCGGTGAGATTGACAACCTCACTGTTTCGTTGGGGCAAAGTACTTTGGTTGTGTTGTGCAGGTTCCACGTTGGCGCCGGAATCCCTGGTGTTGCGCCGCACTACATCCCGCCGCCATCAACCTTCAACGTGCTTCTTGGCTCCTCCTGGTTCGATAAACCTTGGTTTCTTTCTGAGGGAAAACTTGCTGCTGTGCGCATCATACCTTCCTCTTGGGGTTCCCAACGAACGTGTGAGTTACACGCCATCAAGCATATTTTCTGGCGCCGTTGTCGGGGAGATCAAGACACGCTGCAAGGGGAGTCTCCACTTCTCAATCTCTTTACTTTGTTTTTGTCTTGCTTAGTTTTATTTACTACTTTGTTTGCTGCACTAAATCAAAATACAAAAAAATTAGTTGCTAGTTTTACTTTACTTAATATCATGCATGTTTTTATTTCACTAGTTAAGCATAATGGAAAACAACAAAAATATGAGAGATCTTTATGAACTTTATCTTGAATTAGGACATGATGTGTTTGAAGAGAGAATTAAAAAACCCATGGAACTTTATATGCATGCTAATGGGAATGTTATTACTATGAATGCTTTGAACACCATTGTTGCTAATGCTATGGAAAATTCTAAGCTTGGGGAAGCTGGCTTTGATGAGCATGATCTTTTTAGTCCCCCAAGCATTGAGGAGAAAATTTTCTTTTATGATTACAATATGCCTCCTATATATGATGATAGCCATTTTGTTGAATTTGCTCCCACTACAACTAATAAAATTGATTATGCTTATGTGGAGAGTAATAATTTTATACATGAGACTCATGATAAGAATGCTTTATGTGATAGTTATATTGTTGAGTTTGCTCATGATACTACTGAAAGTTATTATGAGAGAGGAAAATATGGTTGTAGAAATTTTCATGATACTAAAATGCCTCTCTATATGCTGAAATTTTTGAAGCTACACTTGTTTTATCTTCCTGTGCTTGTCACTTTGCTCTTCATGAACTTGTTTATTTACAAGATTCCTATGCATAGGAAGCATGTTAGACTTAAATGTGTTTTGAATTTGCCTCTTAATGCTCTCTTTTGCTTCAAATACTATTTCTTGCGAGTGCATCATTAAAACTGCTGAGCCCATCTTAATGGCTATAAAGAAAGAACTTCTTGGGAGATAACCCATGTGTTATTTTGCTACAGTACTTTATTTTATTTTGTGTCTTGGAAGTTGTTTACTACTGTAGCAACCTCTCCTTATCTTAGTTTTGTGTTTTGTTGTGCCAAGTAAAGTCTTTGATAGTAAAGTAAGTACTAGATTTGGATTACTGCGCAGTTCCAGATTTCTTTGCTGTCACGAATCTGGGTCTACCTCCCTGTAGGTAACTCAGAAAATTAAGCCAATTTACGTGCATGATCCTCAGATATGTACGCAACTTTCATTCAATTTGAGCATTTTCATTTGAGCAAGTCTGGTGCCATTTTAAAATTCGTCAATACGAGCTGTTCTGTTTTGACAGATTCTGCCTTTTATTTCGCATTGCCTCTTTTGCTATGTTGGATGAATTTCTTTGATCCACTAATGTCCAGTAGCATTATGCAATGTCCAGAAGTGTTAAGAATGATTGTGTCACCTCTGAATATGTCAATTTTTATTGTGCACTAACCCTCTAATGAGTTGTTTCGAGTTTGGTGTGGAGGAAGTTTTCAAGGATCAAGAGAGGAGTATGATGCAACATGATCAAGGAGAGTGAAAGCTCTAAGCTTGGGGATGCCCCGGTGGTTCACCCCTGCATATATTAAGAAGACTCAAGCGTCTAAGCTTTGGGATGCCCAAGGCATCCCCTTCTTCATCGACAACATTATCAGGTTCCTCCCCTGAAACTATATTTTTATTCCATCACATCTTATGTGCTTTGCTTGGAGCGTCGGTTTGTTTTTGTTTTTTGTTTTGTTTGAATAAAATGGATCCTAGCATTCACTTTGTGGGAGAGAGACACGCTCCGCTGTAGCATATGGACAAGTATGTCCTTGGTTTCTACTCATAGTATTCATGGCGAAGTTTCTCCTTCATTAAATTGTTATATGGTTGGAATTGGAAAATGATACATGTAGTAATTGCTATAAATGTCTTGGGTAATGTGATACTTGGCAATTGTTGTGCTCATGATTAAGCTCTTGCATCATATGCTTTGCACCCATTAATGAAGAAATACATAGAGCGTGCTAAAATTTGGTTTGCATATTTGGTTTCTCTAAGGTCTAGATAATTTCTAGTATTGAGTTTGAACAACAAGGAAGACGGTGTAGAGTCTTATAATGTTTTCAATATGTCTTTTATGTGAGTTTTGCTGCACCGGTTCATCCTTGTGTTTGTTTCAAATAAGCCTTGCTAGCCTAAACCTTGTATCGAGAGGGAATACTTCTCATGCATCCAAAATACTTGAGCCAACCACTATGCCATTTGTTTCCACCATACCTACCTACTACATGGTATTTTCCGCCATTCCAAAGTAAATTGCTTGAGTGCTACCTTTAAAATTCCATCATTCACCTTTGCAATATATAGCTCATGGGACAAATAGCTTAAAAACTATTGTGGTATTGAATATGTAATTATGCACTTTATCTCTTATTAAGTTGCTTGTTGTGCGATAACCATGTTTACTGGGGACGCCATCAACTATTCATTGTTGAATTTCATGTGAGTTGCTATGCATGTCCGTCTTGTCTGAAGTAAGAGAGATCTACCACCTTATGGTTAAGCATGCATATTGTTAGAGAAGAACATTGGGCCGCTAACTAAAGCCATGATCCATGGTGGAAGTTTCAGTTTTGGACATATATCCTCAAATCTCAAATGAGAAAATTATTAATTGTTGTTACATGCTTATGCATAAAAGAGGAGTCCATTATCTGTTGTCTATGTTGTCCCGGTATGGATGTCTAAGTTGAAGAATAATCAATAGCGAGAAATCCAATGCGAGCTTTCTCCTTAGACCTTTGTACAAAGCGGCATAGAGGTACCCCTTTGTGACACTTGGTTAAAACAGTGCATTGTGATGATCCGGTAGTCCAAGCTAATTAGGACAAGGTGCGGGCACTATTAGTACACTATGCATGAGGCTTGCAACTTATAAGATATAATTTACATGATGCATATGCTTTATTACTACCGTTGACAAAATTGTTTCATGTTTTCAAAATCAAAGCTCTAGCACAAATATAGCAATCGATGCTTTTCCTCTATGGAGGACCATTCTTTTACTTTCAATGTTGAGTCAGTTCACCTATTTCTCTCCACCTCAAGAAGCAAACACTTGTGTGAACTGTGCATTGATTCCTACATACTTGCTTATTGCATTTATTATATTACTCTATGTTGACAATATCCATGAGATGTACATGTTACAAGTTGAAAGCAACCGCTGAAACTTAATCTTCTTTTGTGTTGCTTCAATGCCTTTACTTTGAATTATTGCTTTATGAGTTAACTCTTATGCAAGACTTATTGATGCTTGTCTTGAAGTGCTATTCATGAAAAGTCTTTGCTTTATGATTCACTTGTTTACTCATGTCATATACATTGTTTTGATCGCTGCATTCACTACATATGCTTTACAAATAGTATGATCAAGATTATGATGGCATGTCACTCCAGAA
The DNA here is from genome assembly GCF_019359855.2 of Lolium perenne. Lineage (NCBI taxonomy): Eukaryota > Viridiplantae > Streptophyta > Magnoliopsida > Poales > Poaceae > Lolium > Lolium perenne. Next base: position 129,950,267 of record NC_067250.2, read on the forward strand.
ATTATCTCGTGTTATCGTTTTACCTGCTCGGGACGAGCAGAACTAAGCTTGGGGATGCTGATACGTCTCCGACGTATCGATAATTTCTTATGTTCCATGCCACATTATTGATGTTATCTACATGTTTTATGCACACTTTATGTCATATTCGTGCATTTTCTGGAACTAACCTATTAACAAGATGCCGAAGTGCCGCTTGTTGTTTTCTCGCTGTTTTTGGTTTCAGAAATCCTAGTAAGGAAATATTCTCGGAATTGGACGAAATCAACGCCCAGGGGCCTATTTTTCCACGAAGCTTCCGTAAGTCCGAAGACGAAACGAAGTGGGGCCACAGGGAGCCCAAACCCTAGGCGGCGCGGCCCCCTTGGCCGCGCCGCCACGTCATCCTGGGCCCCCGTGCCCCCTCTTGACTTGCCCTTCCGCCTACTTAAAGCCTCCGTGACGAAACCCCCGCATCGAGAACCACGATACGGAAAACCTTCCAGAGACGCCGCCAACGCCGATCCCATCTCGGGGGATCCAGAGATCGCCTCCGCACCCTGCCGGAGAGGGGAATCATCTCCCGGAGGACTCTACGCCGCCATGGTCGCCTCCGGTGTGATGTGTGAGTAGTCTACCCCTGGACTATGGGTCCATAGCAGTAGCTAGATGGTTGTCTTCTCCCCATTGTGCTATCATTGTCGGATCTTGTGAGCTGCCTATCATGATCAAGATCATCTATCTGTAATTCTATATGTTGCGTTTGTTGGGATCCGATGAATAGAGAATACTTGTTATGTTGATTATCAAAGTTATATCTACGTGTTGTTTATGATCTTGCATGCTTTCCGTTACTAGTAGATGCTCTGGCCAAGTAGATGCTTGTAACTCCAAGAGGGAGTACTTATGCTCGATAGTGGGATCATGCCTGCATTGACACCTGGGACAAGGATGAAAGTTCTAAGGTTGTGTTGTGCTGTTGCCACTAGGGATAAAACATTGATGCTATGTCTAAGGATGTAGTTGTTGATTACATTACGCACCATACTTAATGCAATTGTCTGTTGCTTTGCAACTTAATACTGGAGGGGGTTCGGATGATAACCTGAAGGTGGACTTTTTAGGCATAGATGCAGTTGGATGGCGGTCTATGTACTTTGTCGTAATGCCCAATTAAATCTCACTATACTCATCATGATATGTATGTGCATGGTCATGCCCTCTTTATTTGTCAATTGCCCAAATATAATTTGTTCACCCAACATGCTGTTTGTCTTATGGGAGAGACACCTCTAGTGAACTGTGGACCCCGGTCCAATTCTCTTTACTGAAATACAATCTACTGCAATACTTGTTCTACTGTTTTCTGCAAACAATCATCTTCCACACAATACGGTTAATCCTTTGTTACAGCAAGCCGGTGAGATTGACGACCTCACTGTTTCGTTGGGGCAAAGTACTTTGGTTGTGTTGTGCAGGTTCCACGTTGGCGCCGGAATCCCTGGTGTTGCGCCGCACTACATCCCGCCGCCATCAACCTTCAACGTGCTTCTTGGCTCCTCCTGGTTCGATAAACCTTGGTTTCTTTCTGAGGGAAAACTTGCTGCTGTGCGCATCATACCTTCCTCTTGGGGTTCCCAACGAACGTGTGAGTTACACGCCATCAGCGGCCCACCCAATCAACGCCTCGCCGCCGAGAGGCAGCTGCATTCACGCAGCGAGCGCCGCCGGATTCGAGAGCTCCCGAAGCGAATCGGCGGGCCCTGGAGGCGGGCGGGGGTAGGCGGAGGAGGGAGGAGGGAGAGAGTGGTGGTGGACTGGAGCTGGGTGAGCCGGCAGGGCAGGGCTAGGCGTCGGGATAAGCGGAAGGATCGGGATCGGGTCGCCGGAGTTGGCCGGGATCTAGGCCGGAGAGGAGGGGCGGCGGAAGGGAAATGGCTAGGGTTTTTGGCCTGCGGGGCGGTCTGGGTCAGTTTTGTTGGAGTGGTCTGGTCGGTCGCGCGCGTGGTTTGGTGGTCTGGTCGGTCGCGCGCGTGACCCAAAATTTTTAGGAGCCAATGGGAAAATCCCGCGCATGGTTTGGTGCGTTGGATGCTTCGGACGGTTGAGATTCAAGTTTGGAGCTGATCCTTGGTAGGTTGTTTCATGTCTTCTGATTGGCTAATTTTTTTTGGCATGCTAATGACGTTGTTGATTTGTCACAATCGGCAGTGGAAAAACGTCGTAGGCCACTTAATTTTGCTAATGACGTTTTTGCCCAATAACATCACGATTTTCTAGGGTTTTGCCCCCCCCCCCCCCCCCCGAGTGGCCAAGGACGGTCAAAGCTAGGAACGTCATAAAGCTATGACATTTTGATTTCCAGTCATAAAAAAACGTCATATTATGGCAGATTTCTTGTAGTGATATTCGTTGCACAATAGACTTAGTTTATGCTCAGTCCCTCTGCCTGTCGTGTGATCCAATATATGAGGCCTCCTTTTGGTTTGTCTAGTGCATTGGCCAGTGATTCAACAATAGCACAACGGAAGGCAGGGGTGCTGCCCTCAAACTTAGTCATGTGTGCCGTACGACTTGCACACTAGACTTAGTTTGTGGGCAGTCCTTTTGCCTGCTGTGTGATTCTATATATGAGGCCTCTTTTTGTTTGTCTAGTGCATTGGCCAATGATTGAACAATGGCCCAATGGAAGGCAAGGTGTTGCCTTCAAACTTAGTCGTGTGTGCCAGTTTCCCTACACATTAGACTTAGTTTGGGGATAGTCCCTTCGCCTGCCGTGTGACCAAATGTATGAGGCCTCTTTTGTGTTAGTCAATGATTCAAATATGGCACCATGGAAGGCTAGTTGGTGGCCTCAAACTTATTCATGTGTGCCACAGTCCTTGCACAATACACTTAGTTTGTGGTCACTCCCTATGCCTGCCGTGTGTGCCAATGTATGATGCTTTGTGTGTTTCTTCACTTCTGCATTGGTCTGTGATTCAACAAAGGCACAACGAAAGGCAAGGTGCTGCCCTCAAACTTAGTCGTGTGTGTCACATTACTTGCACACTAGACTTTTAGCCAATGCTGCCTCATGCCTACGCTTTTAGCCACTGTAAGTTTCACATTACTACTTCCGGTGAAAACTGGAAATCTCCTGCTTTCATTTACTGTCTTCTTTTACTTCTTTGAATCAACTGCTATAAAATCACCACTTGCTTTGTGAGTTTATTGATATACATGTGTGATTGAGAGTGACGTCTCAATTGCTAAGGTCTTATTGGTATTCTTGTGTTTCCCTTGAGTCGAACTATACATTTGGGTAGTACTTCCCATCGAAGATTTCAGGGATTTCTTATACTTGTGGGCATCGGACGTCTTCCTTCGCTACCGCGGGTTCCGCTCCAGATTACTCTAATTGGCGTTGTTACCATCTCCGACCAGTTTCGTCATGGTCGTGAAGACCTCTTGGGCAGCGGGTGGTTTACCAACTGCCGTGAGCTCTTCATCGTACTCCTTCATGGCTACCTCGTACTCCTCCGAGTTCATGGATGAAATTTCACCATCAAGAGCATCCAGTATGGACTCATCGTTTCCGTCATCCCCGTGGGCCGCAGATCTGGATGTAGATACAGCCAATGAAGTGGACGAAGTGACACCTTTGCTTCTCTAACAGCTGGGTGACCCAAGTGGATCTGCATTGGTCTTGAAATGACATATCCAGTACAAGGACGGGTTAGGCGGGCCTTGAGTTTTCCAGACCTAGGGTGGATCCAGCCATTGGCAGACCCTGCTCAGATCGATCTCCCGCTAATGTATCTAGCTCAACGACGGTTGTGCGGGGCTTGCTCTGGCCAATCTAGTGGAATAGCTAGTCTCGCCAATGAAGATGTGCATTCCATAGATTAGGATGATGGAAAAGTGGACGCTTGTAATATCCCAGGTAATGGGGTTACAGAAATAGAGGAACTAGATGTATGCATTGCATTCATGCATAGAAAATCTGGGGAATTTTCGCGCTTTAAAGTAAAACAGTCACAGTAACTGAAGTTTCACTTGACCTTGGTGGAATTGAAGTAGCTAATCAAGTCAAGCGTTTTAAACCTCAATGTGACTTTGCTAAAACTTTGTTTTGGGAAGAGATGATTTGATCTAAGGGGTTAGATCAAATGGAATTAAAACTAACACAGCAACACTTCAATCAATGATCCATTACTTGATCTTATAACAGATCATAATATGGTAACCATTGCCATAACATAAGAACATCTGTTCAATTACAAACCAAGTAAGAATAAAATGGAGAAACCATTCTTGACTTATCTTTTCCATGTCTTAAACTAATCCTTGAACCTACCATGAACCTTATGGTATTCATTATATTCCAATCTTGGAAACAAGACAAGGAGATCAACTCTAGAAGTATATATTCTTCTCTATTCCAAATTATTAAGCATCAAACCTAGAGAGGTGAGAGTTCCCTTATAATTATTAGAGAAGCATTAACAAACCCTGAGTTAAACCTTGGATATACATCCAAGTATTTAAATCATCATCTTTAAGAGGAACCCTAGGATATTATTCAAGACCTTCCCTAGAGAGAGAACCCATTTATGTTAACCATAGATATTGGTGACTACATCATTATCTATGGAGCCTAACCTTAGGTTAGTATTGAAGTCCTTCCAAATGAGAGAGACCATTCATACCACTCTTAGCTTTACCTATTTAAGAGCAAAGGACAACCTTTGAACTAAAGTATTAGGTTGTAAACCATTTCCCTTGGAGTGGTGAGATAATCTAATATCACATGGAATAATATCATATCCATGAATTGATAGAGTAAGGAGGAGGTTAATTTAACCAAGATACCCAAGTGGAGTTTTAGACTAGATACCTATTGAGATCTTGTGAGTACACCATAAACCCTAGAATAATCCATTCCTATATAAGAGAGCTCAAGATCTGGTGTTACACTCAAGATAGTTGAGGCAGCACCTGGATTTGAGGGAGAGTACTATTCTTATAACCAGATGATCATATCATCATTGTTGAGTAGAACCCTAACATAATATCTCAGGTATTCTCCTGGGATATAATCTATAGAGACAACCATAGCCATGTCCACCCAAGAAACTATAAGGGAGATATTATGCTTAGTAGATCAAGACAGTGATTGATCATGGAAGTGAGAACCTCATCTAATAAGAGATACCTTAGGAAGCCAAACCTTGATCATTACGAATTGAGTGATGATCATAAAACCTAAGAACTGGAGGTAGATATATTATGAACAAGTTGTCCATGATAATGCCATGACCATGATTTGGAGAAATAGGAGAATAATCAAAATACTAACATTTATGTGATTAATAGATATTATTCTTCACATGAAATCATAGGGAGGTAACTAGTAAGAAACCCTAAGCTTATACCCCAACCCTAACTTGTGATTCACTTGGAGATCATAAGTAGAACCCTACCACATCTATATTTCATAAATTAAAGAACCTAAGCAAACCTTAGAGTCAAACTATATACTTTATAAGGTGAGAAACCATTCATCCGTATAACCAAAGTTAACTATAAAAAGAACTATAACAACTTTAGTTACTTTAACAATAGCTTAAGGTTATAATAGAGATCTATTGGTATAAGATAAAACCAATTCTCAAAGTCCTTAGTAATTAAAAGAGAACAGAAACAATTAAGCAAGTAACCATAATATTTTGTTTAGGGGAGATTAAACCCTAGCAATTACAATATGATGCCATCTCACTTCTACAAATTAAAATTATATCTCAACCCTACCTATTGTATCACTATGGAGATTGCAATATAAACCTAGACCATAATTGAGAATCAAACCCATGGCCATTATGGAAATATCATTAGAACCCTGGAATGGCATATCAATGAAATCTTATGCTTCACATATTAAACCTCAGAAACATCTAGTGCTTAAAATCACAATTGAAAACCATGTGTGGTAATCAACCACCTATTCTTATAACCAAGATCAAACCATGAAGAGAGTAATATTTTACTCTAGGCATTTCATGGTAATCTTAAAATATAGGGAACAATAGCAATAAACTTAAAAGGGGGTTATGATAGAAAATTAGAAAAGCCCTAATAAATTAGTGCGCACATAACATCACATGTAAGTCAAACACTCATCAAATAGAAGCCAAGTCCTATTAACAACCTCTAAAATAATTTGAGTTGAAAACATCAACTATAACAATCTAAATAAATTGATTCACAAGTGAGACATGAAATAAAAATAAAAATACAAAATCATGTCTATGTGCTATTTTGAATAAAACACAAGTATGTAATATAATTCAAATATAAAATACTTGTTCCAAAAGGAAAGAACGGTTTAACAATCACTGCTATACAACTTAATGGAAATAACAAAGTAAGAAACTTGCAATTAAAATTTGAATTAAAACCAGAATTCAAATCAAGGAATAAAACAGAAAATGAATAAAAGAAATAAGGGAAGAAGGCCTACCTGGACCTTACCTGCCGCACCAGCCCAGCAAGGAAGCCCAGCAGCAGCCCAGAACCGACCCACCTAGCAGCCCAATACCCCTTCGTGAAATATCAACACGAGGAGCTCGTCCTCAACCTCTTCCCCGCGCATGGTCGACAGCACGAAGACGTGCTCGTCTTCTCCCTCGCGCTGGCACGCCCTCCTCGCTCGGCGTCGTGACGAGGCACGCTCCGCCGCCGTATAAAGTCTCCCGACGAGCCCTAGCTCGAGTTCTTTCCTCCTCGTCTCTAATTTCCCCCTAACCGAAACCCTCACCGAGTCGGACTCCGACCATCGCCGCCGGTAGGGACTTCCCCAGACCTCTCCGTGACCACCATTAGCACCGCCATGGTCGACAAGCTCTCCGTGCAAGAGGAATCGATCCCGGAGGCCCTCAGTCGCCGGAGGGAGCTCATTCCCTATTATGGTTATCACTATTGCACTTGCTCATGTCATTTGAGTATTTCTATAAAATTACTTGCAAAGTATTATGGTTATCACTATTGCATAAAAATCAAAACCACTACTTTCATAACTATGAATATGACTATGTGGTGGGCAATGGAACCATGGATTTTGTTGATATGGTGGAGGTTCCATTGCACGGGTTTATATCCATCTAGGATTAAATAACAAATGTCGCCAGTAATTCTTGTGCCGTAATACCCGTGTTAACCATAAGATCCGGAGTGGGACGGAGTAGTCAAAAGTGTTTCCACCTCTCGTTCATCAACGGATGCGCTTACCGTAGCAGTTGTATCTGGCGGAACAACCGGAGGGTGGGGATCCCATTCTAATTCCCCACGGTAAAGCATTGCTTGCCGTAGCAGTTGTGTCTTGCGGAACAACCGGAGGGTGGGGATCCCATTCTAATTCCCCACGGTAATGCGGTCTATGATGGGTTGCAGCTACCGGCGTAGGAGTGTATGGTAGAGCCCAAAGATCAAGTCGTCGTGGTTGGGGTCCACCTTGAAATCTACAGGAATAATGGGACCGGCGTGGACCCAGGGTCGGGGCATGCAACAACGGGTGGGTGTTCGAGGTAGCGGAGGAACATGATTGGCTAGACCTTATACCGGGCCTCACACCAAAGGAAGTGTGGACGAGAACATGACTCGGTTGGCACCAAGGTTAAGATCTCTTATGGGTAAGCAACACACCTCTGCAGAGTGTAAAGAACCGTGACCTGTCACTCCCTGTTCCGGGATATGGAACTGCGAACGCTGCCGGAAAGGAGCTCCATGAAGTTCTAGTAAACCGGTGAAGGCTGACGGACATAGTTCTTCTGAATAAAAGCAACCTTTTGAAGAAATGGTTATGAAAACTTGCATTGGTATTAGACTTTCTGGTCTAATGCCGTAGCTAGTGCATTAAACACCTCTTTCCTATAATGAACTTGTTGAGTACGCTCGTACTCATCCCACTCTTAAATCCCCTACTTAGATATGGAGGCATCGAAGGAGGATCTACAGTGCAACTCGAAGGCCGAGGAGTCAACAACTACTTCAAGAGACAAGACCCTGTCAGAGGAGCCAGATACCACATCCAACAAGGAGAAAACCTAGTTTAGCCATAGAAGGGAACTAGCTTCCTCAACCTAGCTCCTATTTAGCTAGAATCTATTCTTAGCCTCTATAGCTAGGTAAATACTCTACAAATAGAGTTCGTGATAGGATTAGACTACGAGTCGTTCTTTTGGAGTTTATTTGCAGATTTACCTCATTGTAAAGTAGGAGGCTGTGCTGATCTTATGTAATAGAGTCAGAGTTGTAATTCTATAGACATGCCTTGGACCCGCATATGTTTCTGTTGTACCACTCTGAGCGATATAATACTAGTGGAACGGTGTTTCATTGGTGTTGTATCAGACTTGCATACTACACCATGCAGTGGTATGCTGGGTCACCACAACGCTGTTCTCCTTAGCCAGAACCCATCACTCGTCGTTGTCGGCGTAGAGCACGCGTCCGATGGCGATGGTGTAGCCGAAGCCTGTGAAGGCGGGTCCCGTCCGGATTCACCCTCCCGACGCCGCTGGCCCCACAGTGGGCACCAACTGTCGTTGCGTATTTGATGATATTCATGTGATGGGTGCCTCACGGAGGGGAGAGAGAGCGGAGGCCATGGGGCGAAGAGTTACCGAGAAGGGGACAAACGCGTTACCCAATTTTGGAAACCTCATGATGGTGGCAAGGCCCTACTACTGCTTGTCTGAAATTATTAGGCAACTAGTGCGAGGTTACAATGAGTTATGTTATGCCCCAAGGACTACGAGGATCCAGCTTATAAATGCGCACAAATCTAGGGTTACATGGCAGAGATCCACCCGGATATGACTAAGTGTTTAAACTATGTTACATTATATTGCCTTGAGCGTCAAGGATCCGACCTACTATTACCATCTATGTCGGCACAGATTCAACCAACTGGTTCCCAAACTCCTCCATCTTGATTCTCCAGCAACTAAGCCGTCTGGTTAGGCCATAGGCTCTACCATCATCTGTGATACCCGGGCTTACCGAAGTTGAGACACGACTGTGAGTTAGCATATCCACAACATTCCTATATATACACACACTTACACTTAGTCAGCTAATCTAATTGCCTAGCACATGGTTATTCTCTATCCTACTAGGTCACATACAAAATGGCAGTTTATTTTCTAGATCTAGTCAACGAATTTATTTATATTAGATGTAAGCAGGAAGTATTTTTTAAGGTCATGCGCATGAGTGCTTACCCAAGTGGGCATACATTCTTTCATTTTATATTACAATTAAAAATGGTGGAATCATCTACTCCGTACATTAAAATTCTCATTTTCTAAGGAAGAAGCAACCTCAGCCGCCGGTGGTGTGAGACGACCATATAAACCAATGTGAACGCGCGCTCGCGGTTCGTGACATCTTCTACCGGTCGATCTACGCGCACATACACATACACCCGTGTGGGAACGTGAAGTCAATTGTCCAAACCCACAAATCCGTGTGAGAACTGCCGCATGTGGCTGTGGGGAACGTCTCTGTCCCCTGCACTCACTCCGGCAACTACCACCCCGCCGCTATACTAGTAGAGAAGAGAAGGCCGGCACCCCACTCGCACTTGGCCGCCCCTCCTCCCTCTCCAGCGCCACCGCCTCCCTCGCCATGGGTGCTCCAGCCCATTAGCACGCTGCTCGTCTCCATTCCCCAGGACAGGAGCCTCCTCCGCGGGACGCCGGCCGCTGCAGGTAAGCACTTCCAACCCTCGCTCCCCCGTGCTTGCTGTTAGGAACCGCCGCGTCTTTTGGCTGGCTGTTCGCGGAGCCCTCAAATCTTTGCAGGGTCCTTTTCTTTCACATCGTTTGCTTGCATTTTATTCATAATCTGCTGCCAGATTGCACGGCAATGTCCATGGGGAGTCTGGGGGAGAGCAAGCCCGATGCTTGTTTTCTTTCTTTGCCTACTGAAATAAGCTTTCTTTCTCGGGGATATACTTCCGATCCACTTATTCGGGCAGAAATTAGTGAAACAAGGGCTGCAGACGAGATCTACTTCTCGTCATTTGGCGGAAATGCCATGAGGGATGTCGAATTAGAGCGTCCGTGCTCTCTCTCTCTCTCTCTCTCTCTCTCTCTCTCTCTAGTTGCACTAGTTAGTTACTCGGTGCTCAATGACTCAATGCTGATTTTGTTTACCTGCGAAAAGCTGCCCCTTTTTGCCCGCAAAAAAAAAACACTAAATATCTATTCCCTCTTTGGCTCTTCGCCACGGTTTTTCTTCTTTTGGGACGAGCCATGGGCGATTTCGCTGGAATAAATGCGCTGTGGATGAGCACTAGACCTATGGGCGCTTTCTGAAATGGGCCCTGCACCTGGTTTTGGCGTCCTGAGTTTTGCTTCTCGATCTGGCGTGCCTAAACTAATGAATTAGTTTTCTAACTGGTGGTGTATAGTCCTCTGACTTTACATGTTCTCTCAATTTATCGTTGAAGTTTTGCCGAATGTTCCGCGCATGTGCTGCCTATACTACAAATACCATGTTTGTTGAAGTAGTCATGTCTGTTATCCAATTCTAGTGCTTACCATTCAGAATATACTACACAGCTATCATAGGGCTGATTAATTTGTGTCGTTATAACCGGGACCACCAAAATGAGAGTTGTACATTTTCCCTTTTGCCTCTGCCACTTAGAGTTAGATCAAGTACGACCTTTTTACTTTAAAAAATTAATTACAGTCAAAGAAAAGGACCTTTCAGTTTTCACACCCTTCTCTAGTCTTATTTCTACAGTAAAAAATTACCATATTTTTTATTGCAGTATCCATCAGCATCTCGTGGGATTATACTTTTGCACAACCACTAAAACATGCTTAGACTCAAAAGACAAGAAAGAGTCAGAAACCGTTAAAAACAGCTCTGACTAGGATTTTTTTAATGAAGAAAATAACCCTCATTAGAATGGACTCCATCATGTATTTGCGATATTATATGATATACTCTTGACCACTGCTCTTGACTAGGGATTGTGTGATGCCCATGGCGTGATGCGTATTTGTGAGACAATTCTTGGTATCACTTCTGCTAACCACCGTACAAACTTTTTGCAGGAACCAAATGGGTCTGGTTCTGTGGCATTGGTTTTTGCTCTTGTTCACTTTGGTTTCATCATCGTGGAGTTTAAATTCAGACGGTCTAGCTCTTCTTGCTCTGTCCAAAAATCTCATATTGCCGAGTTCCGTAAGCTCCAGCTGGAATGCTTCCGATATAACTCCATGTGAATGGCATGGAGTTCTATGCGATAGAAATACTAATGTGTTTTCTCTTGACCTATCATCTTCTGGAGTTTCTGGTTCACTGGGACCTCAAGTAGGACTATTAAAGTACCTAGTAGTCCTCACTTTGCTAAATAACAGCATATCAGGTGCAATCCCTCCAGAATTGGGCAATTGTAGCATGCTTGATAAATTGGATCTTTCCGAGAACTCCCTTTCTGGTGAAATACCAGAATCCCTTGGCAACCTAAAGAAACTCTCATTGCTCGCCTTGTACACTAACTCCCTCCATGGGGAAATCCCTCCTGAATTGGGCAATTGTACCATGCTTGATCGATTGGATCTTTCCGAGAACTCTCTTTCTGGCGAAATACCAGAATCCCTTGGCAACCTAAAGAAACTCTCATCGCTCGCCTTGTACACTAACTCCCTCCATGGGGAAATACCTGAAGGGTTGTTCAAGAACCAGTTTCTGCAGTACGTGTACCTCCATCAGAATAATCTCAGTGGTCACATCCCTTCGTCAGTTGGTGAAATGGCAAGTCTTAGAAGCTTATGGTTGCATGGAAATGGATTATCTGGAGTTCTGCCAGATTCAATTGGAAACTGTACCAAGTTGGAGGAGCTTTATCTACTATATAATCAGTTGAGCGGGAGTCTTCCAAAAACCTTGAGCCTTATCAGTGGCCTGAAGGTTCTAGATGTCACTGGAAATGGCTTAACTGGAGAGATTGATTTTCATTTTGAGAACTGTAAGTTGGATAAATTCATATTGTCGTTTAATAATCAGCTAAGGGGCGAAATTCCAGCATGGCTAGGGAATTGTAGTAGCATGACTGAACTTGCAGTTGTCAACAATAGTTTCTCCGGCCACATTCCAGCTTCTCTCGGCTTACTGAGCAACCTCACCTATCTTTTGCTTTCTCAAAACTCCTTGTCTGGCCCGATTCCTCCTGAGATTGGTAACTGTCGGTTGCTGCTGTGGCTAGAGTTAGATGCAAACATGCTGGAGGGTAGTGTTCCTAAAGAGCTGGCTAATCTGAGAAAATTGCAGAAGCTCTTTCTGTTTGACAATCGCCTCACTGGGGAGTTTCCTGAGGATATTTGGAGCATCCGGTGGCTTCAAAGTGTCCTTATTTACAGAAATGGATTTACTGGGATGCTACCTCCAGTGTTAGCCGAGCTAAAGCTCCTGCAGAACATTACACTGTTCGGTAATTTCTTCTCCGGAGTCATACCAGCGGGTTTGGGTGTGAATAGCCGTTTACGCCAAATTGATTTCACCAATAACAGTTTCACCGGTGGAATACCACCATACATTTGTTCAGGTAAAAGACTGAGAGTGTTGGACTTGGGGTTTAATCTTCTCAATGGTAGCATCCCATCTGGCGTTACAGACTGCCCAGGTTTGGAACGAGTTATTCTCGAAAACAATCATCTTACTGGGGCCATTCCAACTTTTAAAAACTGCATGAGCCTGGACTATATGGATCTGAGTCGTAATTCCTTAAGTGGAGGCATTCCAGAAACCTTGAACAAATGCAGAAATATTACAATGATAAACTGGTCAGAAAACAAGCTTGTTGGTCCAATACCACCTGAAATTGGAAACTTGGTGAATTTGGGAGTACTTGATCTCTCACAAAACAGTCTACAGGGTACACTTCCAATGCAGATTTCTGGTTGCTCCAAGCTGTATCGTCTGGATTTGAGTTTCAACTCTCTGAATGGTCCGGCACTCACAACAGTAAGCAACCTGAAGTTACTATCACAACTACGGTTGCAGGAGAATAAATTCAGTGGAGGCTTACCTGATTCTCTTTCGGATTTGGGTATGCTTATTGAACTGCAACTTGGTGGTAACTCACTTGGAGGTAGTATACCATCATCGTTAGGAAAGTTGATCAAATTGAGCATTGCGTTGAATCTCAGTGGGAATGGACTGGTGGGTGATATTCCAACTCTATTGGGAAATTTAGTGGATCTGCAAAGTTTGGATTTGTCAGCTAATAACCTCACTGGAGGTCTAGCCTCGTTAGAAAGCCTTAAGTTATTGCAGGCCTTGAACGTTTCCTATAATAGATTCAGTGGACCAGTGCCAGAATATCTTCTTAAGTTTCTGGATTCCGCAGGAAGTTCCTTCAATGGAAATTCTGGTCTATGTATCTCTTGCAATGGCAGTGATTTTTCTTGCAAGAGATCTAATGTTTTGAAATCTTGTGGGGGATCAAAGAAAAGCAGAGTACACGGCCGATTCAAGGTTGCTCTTATTGTTCTTGGTTCATTGTTCATTGGAGCAGTAGTGGTACTTATAATCTGTTGTATCCTTCTTAAGACTCGAGATTCAAAGACAAAAGATGGTGGGGAAGCAATCAGTAATTTACTTGAAGGCTCTTCTTCTAAGTTCCGTGAGGTCATAAGAGTGACAGAAAACTTTGATGACAAGTACATCGTAGGTGCAGGTGCCCATGGAACTGTGTACAAGGCAACAATGGATGCAGGGGAAGTATATGCTATAAAGAAGCTTGTAGTTTCTGCACGCAGCAGTTCTTACAAAAGCATGATCAGAGAACTGAAGACACTGGGTAAAATTCGGCATAGGAACTTGATAAAGCTGAAGGAATTTTGGCTGAGAGGAGAGTGTGGTTTCATACTCTATGATTTTATGGAACATGGTAGCCTTTATGATGTTCTGCATCGGACTCGTACGCCGAGTTTGGACTGGAGTACGCGCTATAACATAGCTCTTGGAACTGCCCATGGTCTAGCATATCTTCACCATGACTCTGTCCCCGTAATCATTCATCGAGATATTAAGCCGAGCAATATATTGCTGAACAAGGATATGGTGCCACGCATCTCAGATTTTGGCATTTCAAAGATCATGGATCAGTCCTCTGCTGCTTCACAGACCACTGGGATCGTCGGCACCACTGGATATATGGCACCAGGTATGCATGATACGAACAAGTTCCATTTTCATGTATTAGCTTTGTCGAAAAAAATCCATGTATTAGCATGCGCAGCCTGATGCATGCTATTGTTTTACATGAAAGCAGCCACATATCATTGTTTTGATCAGATACCTGCATCTTCCTGTTTATATTACTGATACTTGCTGCTGTGTATACCTTCTTGAAACTATGTGTGGATTTGATATTCAGACGACGAATTGATATCTGATGGGGCTGTGTGGTTTGCTTGCAGAGCTGGCATTTTCCACCAGAAACAGTACCCAGACCGACGTGTACAGCTACGGCGTTGTGGTACTGGAGCTGATAACAAGAAAGATGGCGGTGGATAGCTCGTTCCCTGACAACATGGACATTGTGAGCTGGGTACCCCACGCCCTGAATGGCACCAACCAAATCGGGGTCGTCTGCGACCCAGCCCTCATGGACGAAGTCTTCAGCACAGTCGAATTGGAGGAAGTGCAGAAGGTCCTGTCGTTGGCTCTCAGATGCACGGCGAAGGAGGCAAGCCGACGGCCGACCATGGTCGATGTAGTGAAGGAGCTGACTGACGTGAGGTCTGCCAGTGTCCCTTCGTCGAAGCAGGTGAAACCAGGCCCCAGCGGCTCGTCCGGACTGTCCAGCAGCGTTAGCGAAAGTGCGTAATAGTGTGTGATATGTAGAATGTACAGTCGATTGGATTAGTGTAGTTAGCAGTAGGCCAGTAGTTGTTGATTGCGAGGCGGATCAGTCTGTAGTGGTAACTTCTAACTAGTAAATGATTTGTGTGTAGCTGCGCATGCCTGGGAATCATTTAGCTGCTGTATGGAGCAAGCTGATTTGTTTGTCTACTTTACATCTCTATCTCTAAAGCTGAAACTGACAGATGACGGGTGAATCTCATGTATGCTGCCTGACAATCAGGTGTTTTTGGCCACAGAGCGATCTGAAAATGAAGGGCATAATATTCATGAGAGGTGCTTTCACAAAGTTTCCGGAGCTAGAGGGCCGCGTACCGGCGATGGGCTCGCGGAGTATAGCAGCCGGCTAAACGAGGAAGACATCTGAATATCTGATGATCTGTGCCCTTAATTACCTGTAATCGGTGCCCGGGATCAGTGCGGCGGTGGTACATACTCAGGGTGGAATGGAACACGGCGCGGCGAACCAGGCATGAGGCACCGAGCGATCTGCGGCCGCGCGTCCCACGTTGGCCTGGCGCCGCCGCCGACTCACCGGAATGCCGCGACACGCCGGCGATATGGGTTGCCTGACACGCCGGGGCTTCACCTCGGCACGCGCGCTCAGCCTCGGCAGGTGAAAATCCTTCGTCACGGGCCGCCGTGGAGTATTCCTGATGGGCTTTTGCGGTAGCATAATGTTTGGGCTGAAATTTACCTTCGTTAAATTCGACAACACTTCTTCTGAGGTACTGGCACTGACGAGGAGCTGTGGCGTGTGCCCAGTGATGTCATGTGGGCGACGCGCCGTCCTTCCGTTGGAGGATTAGTGGAAGCTTGGCGATGTGGGATAGGGAAGTGTTGGGGGAGCTCAAACATAGAATTAAAAGAGCAAAGAAGGAGCTGGAGGCCTACAGAAGGAAGGCGATCAGATTGTAATGGCAGTAGCCCCGGTTTCACGGGTTTCGATACCCCAGCAATGTGCAAGAACATCCTCGAAAACGTCTGATGTGACTTCACCTGAAAGTGCATCTGGAACCGCTACCAGTGCTGATTTAGATGCTGTAGGAACGAACAAAGATTGTGGTGCTGAAACAAACGGACAACTGGATCTGTCCTCCATTGGCGTTTGATAGCTCATTGCTACCTCGCCGGAGGGATGGGGAGATAGACTCTGACCCAGATCTCGCTATAGCCGCCAACGGATCAATTCATTAAGGGCAGGGAAGAATTCGAAATTAGTTCATTGAGTTTAGGAAAGGATGCCAGTTTGGAACAGTTGGTGGAGCATGGTGAAACGCGCTCATTTGGAGTGGCTGAAACAGAAACGTACTTGAGAGCTACTCGTCTTCCTAAAAGCTCTCGCAATGCAAGACCAGTCCTAATGCAATAAATACCGGTGCTCTCGAACTCAATCAGCACAGGTACAGGGCCAGGTGCTTCTCCAGCTCTTGGTACCGTCTCTTGTGCCCCACCTGTATAGCTAGGGTTAAGTAACCCATTCAAGAGAAGATAAGAGAAACACCATACCATCTGGTAAGGTTGGATCTATAAAACAACGTTGGTTGACAGAGCTATCTTGACATTATAGGTGGGGTCTTTGGATAGCAGGTATGATGTGTCAGAGAGCATTGGTGAGATTATCCATCTTATAACCCCCATTAGACCGACAGATGATAGATTCCCTTCCAAGCCATTAAAACCTCGCTTTTCTTATCTAAATACAGGCGTTGGAATACATTTTTTTTATATAAGTTGGGACATCAGTAGGCTTCTCAAAAGCGGGCCAGCCCAGTACGTCACCCTTTATTGAATCGAACATGGGGTTGCCCTCTAGGGCATTTACACCGATCAGATCAGAAGAAGAAAAGCATGAGTTGAATCATGGCAGCAGAAAGCCTAGCTCGGTTTCCAGGGAGGTAATGTGCTCGCCAAAGTACTCCGGTGGTCTCGGGTTTCGCGACATCGAGCTGTTCAACTTATCTCTGCTTGCGAGGCAAGCATGGCGGATCCTACAGAACCCGGAGGCGCTTAGTGCAATAATCCTTAAATGTACTTCCTTGCTGCGGATTTCCTTGATGCACAGCTCGGTACAAGCCCCTCGCAAGTGTGGAGGACGCTGGTTGAGGGCCGAGATGTCAGACACCGCAGACGGATGGCGGCAACATATGCTATCCATTGGTCTACCCGCCCGGTGCAACAAAACAAAACCACTTCTTATTTTATTTATGTCGCACAGATTTCAATTCAAGTTGAGCACCCATGAGTGCAAGTAGAAGGCGCTTTTTATAACTAAATGGAGGCTTAAGAGCGATGGCTGGGAGAGAAGCCCCAGTAGAGCCATCGGATGAAGCTAACGGAGAGACCGGTCTATGGTCAGAGCTGCCAGATCCGACATCGGCACTAGGTAACGGATCACCTGGTGGTAGCCAAACTTCGTCCACCAGGAAAGCCACTTTTTCATTGGATTGGGAACACGGGTAGCGAGAATTCTTACTATTTACATATTTAGAACTAATAGCAATGATATTTAGAACTAATAGCAATGGGGCCCTCTGTCGAGGCCTACCCTATGCTTTTTAAAACACTGACTCGAACGGCTCTGAAGAGAAATCGAATACCCAATTCTCTCGAGAAAAGAGAAGAACAGGGACCCGGCTTTTATCTTTAGATTGTTTCATTTGCTTAAAGTGCAGACTGGTGTTCAAGACTTGGGTCATATCAACTGCTTCAGCTGATTCCATCGGTTTTGTACATAGGGCGAAGACCGGGCAATTTCTTTTGCTTGGGGCGAAGCAGGATTTGACTAACAGAAAAATAGGGTTTGGTATTTCTCGAGCCTGGTTTGCTGCTTGATTGGAAGGCAGGCCCAGAAGGGAGGACCAATAGCCCATCCCAGCATTGTGACATTTGAGTGAGGTACTTCCAAAGAAGTAAATTTCACACTCAAAGTGGAGGTGCCTAAAGCAAGATTCTAAGTTCCACGACCCCGATGTTGTTATCTCATTCTCCGCTACCTCCTTCGGTGGGTCATCCGGCATGTGTAGCTATTTTTATTGATCTCATGTATTATTTATTTTGCTTGCTTCTTCAACTACCGAGCTTTCTCCCTCCCTTGGAGGAAATATGTCCATTCGAGGTTGTTTTTTGATCTTAGAAAGTCTGGGTTGGTAGGCCGTCAAGTGGATTATAAGCAGATTCATGGTACTTTGATCGTAGATCGTACCTCAGTGGGTTCAAAACCAGCTCTTACAAGTGGCTACTGTAGGTCCAAATCCAAAGAAAAATCTTTTTCATGTCCTTAACGTGTATCTATCTGGAAAGTATACCGTGTACTATCAAAGCAAGCAAAAGCTCCTTCGGTAGCAGGTACGAATCGATAGCCTCGGAAAACTGCGTTTTGAACGAACCCGTACTTGAAAGTAGTAGACCTAAGGATGGTACGTACACCGGACGGACAGGCCCTATAACCTTTATTGAACGACTAAACCCAGCAGTAGATAATAGATGGGATCTTCACTCGCTTAGCGACATACGCTCAAAAGAATATTGTCGTGTCACTTCGTTCCACCTTTTAGAATTCAATGGCAGATTAATGTTTTAATAAGCAATTTCTTATTTTAAATATAGCTGATCTTATGTATGTTTTTGTTATCTTTTCAATCGTTTTTCAAAAGTTTTGAGTCCTATGCGATTTCTTACCAACTGAGCTATCTCACCCATTTTCTAACTGACTCCGTTTTGAAGTGTAGTTCTGTTAGCTTCGTTTTAGGGCGGTCACGGTTACCGGATTTTCTACTTTGACCAATAAGGAGCACCTCCTGAAATATAAACTGAGCCGGTTGGAGGATCAATACAATATTTTTTGGCAGCAGAGAGCACGAGCAAACTGGCTCAAGAATGGGAACCGGAACACGCGCTTCTTTCACGCTCATGCTTCGGAGAGGAGGAAGGTGAACAGAATTAAGAAGCTGAGAAGGGAGGGAGGGGGAGTAATGGAGAGGGAGGAAGAGCTAGGACCTTTTATCACTAATTTCTACAAAAGTTTGTTCTTGTCTTCTGCAGGGCAAGTAAATGAGGACCTCCTCCAGTACGTTCCCCAGTCGGTAACATCAGCAATGAATGATCATTTGAACTCGCCGTATACAGTGGAGGAGGTCAGAAAGGCTCTGGATTCAATCGGTGACCTCAAAGCGCCAGGACCAGATGGAATGCCGGCCCTTTTCTACAAAAAATTCTGGCACATCTTGGGTGATAGAGTCCAGGCCGAGGTCCTGGCGGTCCTGAATGGAGGGGAGATGCCGCAAGGCTGGAATGAGACGACCATCGTGTTGATACCAAAAGTAAAGAATCCAGAGAGAATTACTGAGTACAGGCCAATCAGCCTATGCAATGTCATATACAAGCTTATCTCAAAGGTCTTGTCCAATCGCCTAAAGGTACTCCTACCAGATATTATCTCACCAACACAGTCGGCCTTTGTGCCTGGGCGCATGATTACTGATAATGTGCTCTTGGCTTATGAGATAACCCATCATATGCATAGAAGGAAAGGCGGAAAGGACGGGCTGGTAGCTGTCAAGCTCGACATGAGCAAGGCCTACGACAGGGTTGAGTGGCTGTTTTTGGAAAAAATGATGCAGAAGATGGGATTTACCTCACAGTGGGTAAAACTGATTATGAATTGTGTGCAATCGGTCTCCTACCGTGTGAAGGTCAATGGGAGTTTGTCTGATGCTTTCAAACCTGAGAGAGGTCTTCGCCAAGGAGACCCTCTGTCGCCGTACCTCTTTATCGTTTGTGTCGAGGCTTTCTCCGCCATGCTCCAACATGCGGAGGTGAATGGTACACTGGAAGGAATTCAACTCTGCCGCACGGCGCTGAGGGTCAACCATATCTTCTTCGCGGACGACTCTCTCATTGTCATGAAAACTACGGTTCAAAGTGCCCAGAAGCTGCAAGAGATCCTGGCATTGTATGAAGCACAATCGGGTCAGATGATAAATAAGGAGAAGAGCTCGGCATTTTTCAGTAAAGGGACTAGACATAGAACCAAGAGGGCAGTCTTGGGTGCCTTGGGGATACCAAGAGAGTCAATGAACCAACGATACCTCGGTCTACCTGTACACCTGGGGGCATCAAAGAAGAAGGAGTTCGAATATATTAAGGAGAAGATCTGGAGACGGATACAAGGATGGAAGGAGAAGCTCCTCTCAAAAGCGGGAAAAGAAATCTTAATAAAGGCGATTGCACAGGCCATCCCAACTTATGCAATGTCATGCTTTGATTTGACGAAAGCTCTATGTGAGGAGATCGTGCTATGATTTGTCGCTATTGGTGGGATCAGCAAGAGGGGAAGAACAAGTGCCATTGGCTGAGCTGGGAAAAATTGTCTCGCAACAAGAGGGCCTGGGCTTTAGAGACCTGCATATTTTCAACCTCGTCATGCTGGCACGGCAGAGTTGGCGGCTACTGAAATTCCCGGAGTCATTGTGTGCAACCATCCTAAAAGCGAAATATTTTCCTCAATGCTCCATCCTGTAGGCTAGGCCAAAGCAAGTCATGTCATACACCTGGAGGAGTATCCTTAGAGGATGTGAGCTGATGAAGGAGGGCATCATCTGGCGTGTGGGGAATGGAGAATCGATTGCAACATGGGAAGATCCCTGGCTGCCGAGAGGAACAACTAGACGTCCTAGCTCCCACCGCGGTCAGTCCATAATTACGCGGGTTAGTGATCTCATAAACCCCCGTTACAGACCAATGGGATGAGGAACTGCTCATGGACCTTTTCAATCTGGACGATGTGAAAGAGATATTGCTGATCCCGATTCGCCCAGGTATGGAAGACACGATTGCGTGGCACTATGACGCTAAGGGTATCTTTACAGTGAAATCCGCATATCAGCTAGGGGTGAAGTTGCGTGATGAAGCTCTCAGCCGTGATGCTAGCTCTTCGGCGGGCCCTCTTGTGCAGCACCAAACGTGGAGGAGTATTTGGAATCAGGAACTACCAGGAAGGGTCCTCATCTTTTTCTGGAGGTTTACACATAACAGTCTGCCCACCAAGCTTAACATCAAGCGCAAAAAGGTTGATCTTGATACTAGGTGCCCTGTATGCTGGCGGCTTGATGAAGACGGAGGGCATATCTTTTTGCGATGCAAAGCGGTCAAGCAGGTCTGGCGGGCTCTGGACTGCGAGGACCTCCGGCTATCGTTGTGTGAATGCACCAACGCGAAACAGGTAGCTGACAAGATACTCTCGCTGCCGAAGGAGAAGAGGTTACTTGCTATCATCCTACTCTGGGATTGGTGGACAGCGAGGAATAAGGCAAATGCGGGAGAAAGGATGGCCTCGACTGATGATGTCTGCTTCAGAATACGCAAGCATCACACGGAGTTCTGCCCACAGGAAGCGCCGGTGTAAGCCAAGCGAGTTGTGCAGGATAGATGGGAACCACCAGACACAGGGTTCATCAAGGTGAATGTTCATGCTGCTTTCTGCAAGGAGACGCACATGGGCGCGTGGGGCTTCATTGCTCGGGCGGGCGATGGCAGCTTCCTAGCTGCTGGAACGGGTGTCATGGACCACCTGGCCAATGCTCTCCATGCGGAGGCCTCGACCTTTGTGGCAGCAATCGAGCGAATGAGCAACATTGGCTTCTACCGGGTGATCTTTGAATCCGACTCCCTCAACTTGGTGAATGCACTGAAATCTGGAGATGCCGACCTATCTGACATCGGTGTTTTATTTCGAGAAGCTAGGAGTCTTTGTATCTTAGCCTTCGATGCTTTTGATTTTAAGTTCTGCCGTAGAACCTGTAATAAGGCTGCCCATGCAATAGCTCAGCATGGTAAAACCCTAGGCGTGCAGAACTTGATCTGGCTGGAGGATGCTCCAGCGTTTGTGTCTGTTTTGGTCGCTAGCGATCTTGCTACGCACCAGGTTTAGTGAAATATATTTTCACGTTTCAAAAAAAAAAGATGTTTGTATCGCGCTTGCGCAGGCACAAGTGCAGAAACAAAACCAGCCACGTGCGCTATATGTTTTTCCTAGTGCTGCTTTTGAGAAGATGCTACATCGCTTTCTTCCCCTTCTTCCCTCCTCATATTTCCTTTCTTCCATCTTCCATTTCTTTCGGCGTCGCTCTCCGGTTCATGCCCACCTCGCAGACACATGCAGTTTGTCATCATGGAAGATGCCAAAGTCGATGAAGCAGAAGGGGTCAACGAAGCCAAAGGCGGCGGGAGGCCCTTGGCCAAGCCACGCGCGAGGTCATGTTGGGCAAGGCCGCCTATGTTATCAAGAGTGACGCCCGTTGGAAGGAGATGTTGGAGAATCAGAGCGTCAAGATCAATCTTGAGAAGGAACGGGTCGCCGTGAAGAAGAGGAAGGAGGACTTCGTCTTCATGACCACCACATGGACACGGAGGCGAAGGCGCGCTACATGGAGGAACGGGTCGCCTTCCTGCTATGCGCCTACGCCGGAGAACAAGTGTGGATCCAACACATGCGGCTCCAACACCGGCGGCAACAAAGACGTCGGGAGAGCCCTCTGCCCTAGAACAGTCGCAACCTACATAGATGAAACAAGATCCACCGGCAACCACGGAGGACCCCATTTGCATTTGATTCATGTGGTGTTGTAATATGTATGGCCGGACTTGGCAGCGTTTTGGTGGCAGGAAATAGTGTGTGAGTTTTGATTTTAAATTGGTAAAAAGAATGTGTGATTTCTTTCCCGGAGAGTCCTTTGCGGACACAACTGGGCCGAACCGCTCCACGAACACAACTATTTGTGTCGGCGCCTCCCAAACAACCAACTCGGTGTTGTTTCCATAGGCCGTTTGGGGAACACCACTACCACTACAAATACTTTTATTGCCCAATGTTAAGTTTTTTTTTGTGGGGGGGGGGGGGAATGCCTCTCTTTATTAACTTATAAGAGAGCTGGTACAATCAGCACAAATGCTGTCTACTAAAAAATCTGGAATCGCCCTCATCCATACCTGTGACACACCTCCGAGACACGCAGCGCGCGCGCATAAATGTGCCACGGTGTTAGCCGAGCGACGTGTAGAAACTAAAGAGAAAAACTGAAAAGAGGCTACCAGTTCACTAACATCCTGAAGCAAGGTTGCTATCGCCGATCGATCAGTTCGCCTTGCTTCCCAATAGCGCACCAGTTCCGAGCAATCCGTCACAAAGATGACCGAGCGGAAATTCCTTTCTTGTGCGAATAAGACTGCATCTCGGAAGGCCAAAGCCTCCACGCAAAGAGGGTCGCTAATCCGCTGGTATACTTTAGTCCAAGCACCTCGGAAGCCGGTTTCGTCACGAGCTACTCCGCCACTACCAGTCGTGCTCTCCTGTTTGCAAATTGCGCCGTCCAGGTTCAGCTTCACATACCCCTCAGGTGGTATGTGCCATGTACATGCCGGCCGTGGCGGTGGCACTACCTTCACTTTCCTCGGAAGTTCGAGGTCTAGAATAGTCTGACGGACCTGCTCGATCGCCGTCTCTGGATCATAACCTTTCCCCCCATGCGTCCAATTATTACGAGATGACCAGATTGAGTACATCACTGTCACAATAATGGCCCGCTCCCTTCCTGTGAACCAGGGCTCGATAAGGATATCAGAAGCCCATGTCTCCGGATGGAGTCTAGGAAGCTTCACCTTGAGAACATCCTTCGCAGCTGTCCAAAACAGCTTGGCATGTGCACATTCAGCTTGGCATGTGCACATTCAGTCAAGGCATGAAGCAAATTCTCGCTCGCATTTTTACAGATCCCACAAGTGCTATCTTCTCGACATGCTGCAAAATGCCTTTAAGAACTCTCCACCAAAAAACTTGCACTTTGCCCAATGTTAAGTTAGGCTAGTGCTAGTAGACTAGTAGTCTGATCAGAAAGAAAGGACAAGCATGCTCAGCACTCCACATGTGGCTTGTTTGCAACAAAGCGAACCATTGAGTCCTTTGTGCCAGTTTTATACATATTAGAGCACCGCATCAAAGCCTCATAATGTTGGTTCGATTCATAAAAACAAACAACGCTCTTCGAGTGAAATATACCGTTTAGTACCACTTTACGTTCGAGGGACATAAAACCACCAAGTTTTATTTATCTTTTCAGAAAAAACGCTAAATGCGAATTGAGCATGAATTGGCACAATTTCTGACGGATCAAACTTGTGGTTCATACGAGGAACCGTGTTTTTCACCGAGTTAGAGTGAACCAGGATTCAATGAAACAATTGACACGCTTTGTTTCACTTACGAGCTACGATGGAGGGGAGTGAGTGTATGAATATGCAGGTGCAATACGAGAAGATCCTAGAACACAGTCAATTTTTAATGTGACGTATGCATCTTGATTGTGGGACGTGGGAGCATGAAGAGTCCGAGCTTCAGTTTGGTGATTGGATGCTATCTGATGAGGCTTGTTCGAACCCGGGAACGACTTGGTGTCTGGTGCTTGAATGTTGTATGATTTATTTGCCTTGGCGGATGGCCTTTCTAGGAAAGTTTGGAAAGCTGCAGCGCTCTTTTTTTCGTAGGGATTCTTGGATTTGTTGGTTCCAACAAAGACTCGTCCTCATCCATATCACTAGTTTTCTTGGCCTCTCCTTTTGCATTGCCTCTCTTGCCGCACGGCTTGGTTTCCTGGGCACGCTTGTATGCAGCTTTTAGATCTGTCTTGAGATCGTTGACGAACTTGCAGCTGCGGTTTGTGTGTGTGTGTGTGTGTGTGTGTGTGTGTGTGTGTGTGTGTGTGTGGATTTTCCATTGTCTCTGCACTCCTCAAATATTTCGGGAGGGCGGGTTCCGGCATGCGTGACCTCGTTACTACGCTCCTGGCCCCTTCCGCCTCCATCACCACGTTCGCAGCCTCGGCCTCTGCCTTGGCCTCTATGTTGAAATGTCATGGCGACCATGTCGGACTATCCTTGCTGCTGATCATTCGGCGGATTCTTCCGCCTTTTGCTGTTGTTACCCTTATTTTGCTGATTTGGGATTGCGACAACTTCAAGCGAACCACGAGCATCATCATCTGATGTTGTGTAAGCGTTGGCAGTTGCTATCATTTTGTTTAAAGTGAGGGTTCTGGAGTTGTGCTCGCGAGTCAGCGTGTGTCGTAGGAGTCCCCTCTGCTTAATCAACCGATGAAGGCTAGCATGGCGGTTTCGTCGCCTATGCCTTCGTGGGAATTTTTCATCTCAAACCAACGGGAAAGAAAATCCGAGGAGATTTCATCCTTTCTCTACTTGCATTGTTGCAAGTCACAAGCAGTGAAGGGTCGCTTGTATGTTGCTTTGAAGTAGTGGTTGAAGTCTTGTCTCAAGTCAAACCAGTTATGGATTGACCTTTCTAGCAATTCAGCTAGCCATTGGCGGGCCGGTCCTATGAGGTACAGCTGAAGCATCCGTTCGGAGAGGTTTGGGGTTGCTCCCGTGAAGGTGATTGCGCCGTACAAGTCCTCCAACCAAGTGTTAGGTTTCTCCCTGCTGGCGTATACTTTCAAGCTTCCAGGTAGCCGGAAGCTGAAACCTCTGGGTGTGTTTGCTTCTCGAATCCAAGTTCCAAAGCATCGCGTGCCAACATATGCCTCTCGATAGGTGTTCAGGCTATCATGAGCATTGTAGTCCTCGTTTACGACATCGGGGGATGGAGATCGACGAGATTGAGAAGGACCTTTACCTCCACCACCTCCTCTTTCTCGCTAGGCGGTGCTTTCTCTTTCTATCTCTGCCATGCGAATCACCGTGACCTTCCTTCTTGCTTCCCCTACGGCGGCTCTCCTTTCGGTGGCTATCATCGTAGTTCTTGTTTCCGCCATCATCGTGATGGCTTTTCTTTCCGGCATACTCATCCCAGTCATTGTTCATGCTGCCCCTTGGTTTAGCGTGGTCGCTGATGTTGATTCCGCCTGGGCCATGAGGCCTAGCGTTTTCGGCGTAGCCACTTTGCCTGGGAGGTGGCATATTAGTGCGGCGAGGTGGTGGTGAGTCATAGTGGTACTTGTCAGCGCCTTTGTACATTGTGGTCTTTCCATTGTCCTTGGCAGTGCCGAAGGAGATTGGGATGGGATCCTTCCAATTTCTGGCTGCTTCTCTTCGGCGCTCCGATGAGCCTGTTCGTGAGTGGTTGTCCCTTGGATTTGACCTAGTTGGACGAACTTCCTTGCGAGCTTTGGGATCGGAAGCTAACCTCTTGGAGGTATCCGCCTTATATTACTGGTCCAAAGTTGTGGCAAGAAGGTAGTGAACCTTCTCTATGGTTGTGGGATCTTGATGTTCATCTAGGATCCACTTTTCCACCGCTAGGTTATCCTTTGGCGTGGCCATTACCTCACATCCATTTCTATCCATGACTAGGGGATGGACGGTGGGGTACTTAGGCATGGATACGACTGTTGCTTCCTAGAAATCGAGGATCTAAGGAGCGACCCTAACACTATGCTTTGAATGCTTCTTTTCCTCCCGCAAATGCTTATACCATGTCTGGAGCTTCTCATGGAGCTTCTGAGCCTTTTCCTGGTATTCTTTAGCGCTTGCTTGGATTCTCATGCTTTCTTGGGATGCTTTTTCGATATATTTTGTTTCCTTGAGGATCTCTTCGCGCATGCCATCAAACCAAGTGACCTCTTTCACGTGCTCCAGCGTGATGGGTGTGACCAGCAGCCCCCTACCTGGCAGGATCACCTCTGACTCTGATATGTTGCAAACGTATCTATAATTATTGATGCTCCATGCTTGTTTTACACCAATTGATTTATGTTTTGTTTATACTTCGTGGCACTTTCATGCATTTTACGGAACTAACCTATTGACAAGATGCCAGAGTGCTAGTTTCCTGTTTTCTGTTGTTTTGTATTTCAGAAAAGTTGTACAGGAAATATTCTCGGAATTGGACGAAACAAAAGCTGAAGATCTTACGAAGTCCACAGGAAGGACGAAGAGGCGCCACAGGGCAGCCAGACCAGACCTAGGCGCGGCCTAGGCCCTGGCCACGCCTAGGGGTGGTCTGGGGCCCCCTGGCCTCCACCGACCTCTCCCCTCCGCCTATAAGAAATCTCCCGACGCGTGAACCCTAAATCAATAAGCCTCCGTCCACGAAAAGTTCTGTAGCTCCGCCGCCGTTGTAGACAAGATTCGGGGTACAGAAGTCTCTCTGTTCCGGCACCCTGCCGAGACGGGGAATTGTCCCCGGAGCCATCTCCATCGACTACATCGTCATCTTCATCGCCATTGCTGACTCTCATGATGAGGAGTGAGTAGTTCTCTCCCGAGGCCGAGGGCTTTACCGGTAGCTATGTGGTCTATCTATCTCTCCATGTATGATATTTATGTGATCATGAGCTTTGTAATCTAGTTGAATAAGTAGATGTTATGCTTCAACTATTGTTCTACTCAAGTGGTTTTATTATGTGATCTCCGGGGACACCTTGTCCAACGGTGTGAAGGTGATAGTGTGCACACCGTGTTTGTTTCTTAAGCTTAATTTACAGAAATACTTATGAATTGTGGTGACTAGTTAGTACTATCTTTGTATGCTCAAGGTGATAGTGTGGGGCGTCCATTGAATGCGAACTTTAAGGAATGCTTATGCAGCCCTACGCAGTGAATTTGTGTTTGTTATCAAATCGGAGAGTGATTCAGAGTATCATAGTGAAGTGATAATATCTATGTATTCAATTATGGTATCATTGTTGAGAGTGTCCACTAGTGAAAGTATGATTCCTATGCCTTGTTTCCAAGCATTGAAACACCGTTTACAACCAGTTCTGCTACATGTTTACTTGCTGCCATTTTTATTTCAGATTGCAATTACCACTCTAATCATCCATATTACTTGTATTTCACTATCTCTTGGTCGAACTAGTGCACCTATACACCTGACAAGTGTATTGAGTGTGTTTTTTTACCAACGTGTATTGAGTGTGTTGGGGACACAAGAAACTTCTTGTATCTTAATTGCGGGGTTGCTTGAGAGGGATATCTTTGACCTCTACCTCCCTGAGTTTGATAACCTTGGGTGATCCACTTAAGAGAAACTTGCTGCTATTCTACAAACCTCTGCACTTGGAGGCCCAACACTGTCTACAAGAATAGAAGCGTGTGTAGACATCAGACTCCAGTAGGGGTTCTTGAAGTTCCGGGCAGAAACACATCCTATTGAGGCTGAAACGGGGGTGGTGGGGGAGTTGGATTACTCCGGCCAGCCTGAGCCATATTCACGTCCTCCTTAGGTGCTTTGGGTTCCTCCGCTGGGTTGTTCTGATTGGCAGTGTCATCTCCGGCCAACTCTGTCATGGTCGCGAAGACCTGTTGGGAAGCAGGTTGTTGATCGACTTCTGCATGCTCATCATCACACTCTTTCATGGCTGTCGCTTATTCCTCCAAGTTCAAGGGTGAATAATCATCCAGATTAGGGTCAAGGGCATCCACTTTGGGAGCTAAGACCTGCTGCCGCTCATCATTTCCCGCTTCCTCTTCGGGAGCAGATCCAGATGTAGATCTAATGTTGTGCACGAAGTGACACCTTTGCTTCTCTACAACCTAGGAAATCCAAGTGGATCTGCATCGGTCTTCCATCGATATATCCAGCACAGGGGGTGGTTTGGGTGGGCATAGAGATTTCTAGATCTAGGGCGGATCTAGCCATTGGCGGATCCTGCTTAGATCGGTTTCTTGCTGACGTATCCGGCTCGATGGCGGTCCGTGTAGGGCTTGTTCCGGCAACCTATAGAAATCGTTGGTCTCACCGATGAAGAGGTGGATTCCACCGATTGGGACGATGGAACAGTGGAAGATGTTCTCCTTCGTCGGTATCCAACACTCGTCGTTGGGGACGATTGGGTAGTTGCCGGCGTAGAGGATGCGCCCGACGGTGACGGTGTCGCCGATGCCTGCGAAGGCGGATCTCACCTGGATCCGGCCTCTCGACGCCGCTAGCCCCATGGTGGGCACCAACTGTTGTTGTGGGATCGACGGTACTCCGGAGAGGGAAGCCTCATGGAGGAGAGGGAGAGGGCCATAGGGTGAGGAGTCACCGGGACGGGGACACACGAGTTACCTAGCTTCGGAAACCTCGCGACGGTGGCGAGGCCCTACTGCTACTTGTCTGGAATTATTCAGGCAACAAGTGCGATATTACATTCAATTGAGTTGTGTCTCAAGGGCTCCCAGGATCCGACTTATAAAGCTCCGGATCTAGGGTTATAAGGATAGAGATCTTACCTGATACGGCTAAGCCTATAAGCCTAGACTATGATAAGTATTCCTTGTAGTGTACGTCACAGATCCGATCGACATATACCATGGACCGGATCCGGCAATTTTACTCTAGGGGATCCTTCCACTTCTGTTCTCAGGCAGCAGGGCCACCCGGTTGGGCCATATGTCTCGCCATTATCTGTGGGCCACCCAAGCTTGCTGGAACCAAGACCTTGTTGTGGTATATCTAGTTGGCATATTCCCAATAGTAGCCCCTGGAGTTCTCCGAGATTCGCCATTCTTCCGTCCATCTCATTAATTTCGCGCATATGTCTTCGTCTTCATCAGGAACGAATGACAAAGGATCTTACAGGACTCCTAAACTTTATTTCGCTGATCAGGGTTCGGTCAGAAACTTCACGACCTTGACTTCTAACGGTCGAAATTTCTGTGAACGGTAACTTCACAGATTTTGCGTGTCTTCCATGGAAGGTTCGTAGTGAGAATCTTCCTAAATTCCAGGGCGGAAATTCCGACATAGATAGCTTACTTCGAAAGTAATAATGTCGACAGTAAAAGTACTTTAGTGACGTTTCACTGTCCAAGACCTAGGACATGTGACGAAAATCTGATGGCATGACTCCTGAGTTTTCACTGTAGGATCCGTTCCACATATCTTAATGCCCGGAAAATATCGGTGGGGGCGCTTAGTAGATCACGATCGCTGGAAGCAAGAATCGGACGAGCCGAGTTGGTTGTTCTGGGCCGTCTACGTTCAGCGTATGCCATTGCCAATGCAGAGGGGAGGGGGGCGTATGCCATTGCCAATGCAGAGGGAGGGAGGGAGGGGGGTGGCGCAGCCGTCAGAAGTCGCCCTGGCCGGCCCGTCGCCATCCAGGCTCCCCCCGGTGGGGGTCACCGACGGAGATCAAACACCTCGTGGCGTGCTTCCGAGCGCACACAAAAATTCTAAACTGTCCCCCCCCCCCCCCCCATTCTATTTATTATCTTCAAGTGACTTGCAAAAAAAAAGTATATAATTTAAGAGAACTGAAAAAGCAAAAGTCAAAATAAGAGGAGGTGCGCAGAGCGCACCTGCGCTCTTGCAGTTTTCCCTTGCTAGTAACTAGAAAGCAGAAACACGGCGTGAGATCGTCGTCGAAATTTATCGGGGAGCAGCACGGTAGCTCTCGGTCGGAAGCCATCTGTCGTCTCGCTCTTCACTTCTCCCCCTCCTCCTCCTCCTCGATGCAGCGACTGTCCCTATCAACAGCAACGGACGTCGAGGGAACCTCGTACCAGACACGGCAACGAAAAATGTTTTTGGATCACGATGTGGGTTGCCGGCTGCGAGGAAAACAGGAGTACGGATTAACAGATGGAATCGTAGAAAAGCTCGTGGCAACCAACAAAACCCAGCTGGTCTGACGCCGCTCGGTGGGCAGACATGGGCATTGAACAACAAGCTTGAGTGCCTGTGTGGTGTGGTCCTGGAAGGGGAAAGTTTGAGGAAGCCGCAGATTGGTTGGAACTTGGAAGGGTAGCTCCTGTAAGTCCCACTGTTCACAGGGTGCAAACAGCAGTTCCAATTCAGGGCACATGCATTTTGGTTCACAAAAAGCAAAAAAACGATTCATAGATGAGGCAACATAAGAGGGAACGGCTCCCCACTAACGAACGGCGGTTTCGGCACCATCTCACCACCTCCGCCGCCTGCCTCTCCTGCAACACAGATGAGGATACCGACCACATGCTGCTCTTCTGCCCTCGAGCTACTGAAGTCTGGGACTTCTTCCACAACAGCTTCGACCCCACTGACTACTCCAGCTTCTCTGACCTCTGCCTCAAGAAAAGCTGCAGCCGAGGAAGCCACCATCAACACGGCCATTGCTTGGAACATTTGGAAGCGACGGAATGCTCAGACTTTCAACGGCGCTGTGGAAAGTCTATCCTTCGTTACTCGCAGATGTATCTAGGATATTAGGCTCTGGGCTTTTAGATGTAACACCCCCTCCTCAACCTCCTTCCTTAATTCTTGGTGTAATGGATATGATCCCCAGAACTCTCCTCCCTCTCTCTCGCTTTCTCTTTTGCTCTCTCTCCTAGCTGCCTAGCTACCTAGGAGCCTCTCATCCCCCTTGTATTGTACCACCATGTTGTTTTGTTGGCTATAAAGTGTTCAGGCTGGCGTAAGCCCGCCGTAGTCCAGGTCAAAAAAAAAACATAAGAGGGAACGATCAACAGAACGATCGGATCATCCAAACTATCCACTCTTGGAGCGAACAGAGAAGCTAAGAACGAAAACATGTTTGCATTTATACAGGTAAAACATGAACCAGGTACCTGTTATTTTTTAACCTTACGACTGAGGCTAATCAGTTTAGCTGATCTTATGCCTTTCCCCATCTCTCCTTAACTTTTTATTTTTCTGCTATTATAAGCTAATTACAACAAGGAAACGATCAACAGAATGAACTGCTACATGAAGATGTCTGCAGGCCACTCTTGCATCGCGAGACCTACTCGAAGGAGACGCGAGACCTTGAAGCTGCCGGCTGCTGGGTCGATAACTTTATCAGGCCCTGAAGCATCTTCACAACATCGGATGGCTCGTCCAGGTAGTACTTGGCTGAGCTTGGCTTGTTGCCGACAGTGCAAGGGAAGATCTCAACGGTCTCTGCTAGTGCGTGCTTCTTCATCCCAGTTGTGGTAGCCGCAAACATCTCTTCATCGGACCGGTCATCGCCGACACACAGGATGAAATCTGGGAAGTTGCCACGAGCTCCCATGGCTGAAACTAGATTATCCACGGCAACTCCCTTGCCCACCCCCTGCACCGCAGAGATGTATAACAGCCCATGAGACAAACAGGACAAGTCATAATGCAAACAAGGACTACCCATGACACATCAGTATTAAATATAGCCAACAGAAGCAACATAAGTGGGCATGGTCATTGAAAATGTTATCAGCCGAATTTAGTTAAATGCTCAAGAGATACGGTAGCTGAATATGAAATGGATGGAACTTCTCAAAGCCTGTATAATCTAATGCCTTTGGGTCTGAAAGCTACGGTTCGGCTGATCATGACAGCTACTAGTGGAATTGAGACTTGTTCGTGTAGTCCTTGTTTAAGCACATGAAAGTGAAATAGCTATCAAACTTCCAAAGAGATGGCACAGAGCACTAACCTTTTCTATCTACTATATCTTCAAAAAAAAATACTATATCGTAAAAGAGATGATACAGGGCGGTATTAGAAGTTTCCGTACCTGAGGATTGAGTTCCACGATCTTATGCCCGCTTTTCACACACACTGGCTCATTTGCAAGCACACTCTGTAGGTGGTCCTGAAGCTCTTTGGCCTGGCATGGCCCAAAATCTGGATCAGCTTCCTCATAGCGCCACACCAGTGATGTTTCTTTAACCTCAATCGATGATCCGTCAGTCAAGTCAGTGTAATGCTTCATTACAGGCAGTGCAATGTCCT
Organism: Lolium perenne; assembly: GCF_019359855.2. NCBI lineage: Eukaryota > Viridiplantae > Streptophyta > Magnoliopsida > Poales > Poaceae > Lolium > Lolium perenne. The sequence continues at coordinate 129,982,863 of NC_067250.2, forward strand.
TCCAGTCTAAATCTATCACCAACTTGCAGGACTCCCATGAAGAATCCCTGCTCCACCTGATAAAGATACAGTGTAAGCACCCAATCTTATTCCTTAATCTCCTAACAGTCACAGGCACACAATCATAAAGTAATGGATGAATATAGAACAATACTAGAAGGCTACATCACATAGAAGAAATTCGTCATACTACTATTAATGAACTCAGAATAACTACACTTCAGAGAGCAATGCTGATCAACATCAACTCATGGCAGCCCTTTTCAGTTCAGTATACTAGAGAAAGCAAATAGTCTTTGTGTATATCAGTATTGGTTTACCAGAACAGTTCAGTACTAGGAAGATAGTGACAGAAGCACACTGGGTTGCCTACTTAAATACAATTTGTAGAACAATTCATGGCAATTCAAGTACAGATCATGCTAATTAAATCAACTAGAACAGTGGCATTGATCTCAAAATTGAATACTACAAATGTCCCATAACCAGGCCCCCATCTTGTCCATTTATCATCTACGAAATGCCTAAAGCAACAGCAGGTTCAGTTCAATTAGAAAACATGCCCAAAAAAAAGGGGATAAGACTTTGTGTTTACCTTGTGAAGTAGCCGTGCTCTGCAGAGATCCCCAGCCTTTCGCATGGAGCAAACCATTTAGCCAGTTCATCCTTCCCGCGCCCACTGACTAAGAACACGGTATTCTTAGGATCCGAGCACAATTCATTCAGAATACGGATCAATTCTTGGCTGGGCGCCTTGTTGATCAGCTCTTGCGGCATCAGCGTGCCATCATAGTCCAGTAAGATGAGCCTGTTGCCAGTCTTGCAGTAGGCTGGATGAATGTGCTCAGGCAAGAGCTTCTGGAAGTCGGGACCAAGCGCGAGGACGCGGAAGCTCATGGCAAGACCAATGTTAACGACCACCATAGACGAGTGGTGCTCGCAAGCCATGAGCAAGTCCTGGTGGAAGGACCGCGCCCAGTATGCAACATCGTGCGTGCTCACATACTTGTAGTGCGTCTCTTGCCTCAGCCGCCTGTCGGTCTCCTTCATCCTCAGAGCAGACTGCATTGCCTCAGCCACGTCATCCACATTCCATGGGTTAACCCGGATGGCGCCGCTCATCGACGGCGAGCACCCAACAAACTCGGACAAGATAACCCCGCTCTGCCTGGGCACGCCGGGCAAAGAGTTGACGATAGGGCCCTCCTGCCGGCACACCGTGTAGATGTACGGTGTCCTGTTGAGCCCATCGCGCACGGCGTTCACGATGCAGACATCTGCAGAAGCGTAGAACGCCGCCTTGTCGTGCATCGGGATGGCGCCGTCGATGAGGACAACCGGGTCGTGCCCAGGAAAGCCGAAACGGGTGTTGATCCGATCCCGGATGGCCAGCACCTCGGCTCTGATCTCGTCGATGTCGGGCCCAAGGCTCCGCGGCGGGTTGTTGATCTGCACGAGCACAACATTGCCGCGCAAGTCCGGCCGCGACTCCAGCAGCTTCTCCATGGCCAAGAGCTTGAGCCCAATCCCCTTGAACAAATCGATGTCGTCCACGCCGAGCATCAATTTGTAGCCCTTGTACTTATGGGCGATCTCCTTGGCCTTGGTGGCTGTCTCCGGTGACGGCAAGACCCCACGGAGCTGGTCCATGTCGACGCCGACGGAGAGGGTCCTGACGAGCACGGTGCGGCCGTAGTACTCGATGCCGATGTAGCCGTGGCTGGTGCGCTTCTCGGCGCCGAGAATCCTGCTGCAGGAGGAGATGAAGTGGCGCGCGTAGTCGTAGGTCTGGAAGCCCACGAGGTCGGCATTGAGGAGGGAGCGCAGGATGTCCTTGCGGACGGGCACCGCGTTGAAGAGCTCCGAGGAGGGGAAGGGGGAGTGGAGGAAAAAACCTATGCGGGCGCGCGGGGACTTGTGGCGGAGGAAGGTGGGGAGCGCCCAGAGGTGGTAATCGTGGATGAAGACGAGGTCCTCGGTGGGATTGAGGAGCTCAAGTACGCGGTCGGCGAACTGGGTGTTGGCGGTGAGGAAGGCGCGGTAGAGCTTGTCCTTGAAGGGGAGGACGCTGCCGCTGCCGTAGGAGCCCGTGAATGGGAGGAGGTAGTGGAGCATCGGCCACATGTAGTGCTTGCAGAAGCCGTCGTAGAAGTCGGCGTGCAGCTGGGTGGTGAGGAGCACCGGCAGACAGGAGAAGCGCTCGAGGAGGTACGCGGCGAGGTCGTCGGACTCGGCGATAGACGCGGCGGCGGCGGGCGGGAGCGTGCCGACGAAGACGACGGGGCTGGGGAGGCCACGGGAGAGCTGGAACGGGAGCGCGTCGCAGTCGAGGGAGAAGTCGAAGCCGTGAGGGGCGTCGGGGTTGGGCTCGGCGCGGAGCGGGAGGCGATGCGCTACCAGGATTCGGCGCGGCGCCGGGTCCGGGGTGGACGGCGAGAGCTGGTGGTCGTGGCCGGAGTCGGATGGGGAGGACATTGTGCGCTGCGAACACAGGGGTTTGGCGGCGTCGGGTTTTGGTTGTGGAATTGGAGTGGTGGTGGGTCAGGGGCAGCAGGGGGGCCTATTTATTTGTTAGCCGCGCCTCCAGGCGGACGCGCTGGACTGCAGGCTGGCAGGGAGATTTCCCAGGCTGGCCCCTCAGTTTGCTGGATTTTTCACATCAAAAAGGACGTGGCCAAATGTTCAGATTAGAGCACAAATCAATCAATCACCCAATAAATACCATCATAATAAGGTAGAAATGGTAGATGTACTACTCACTTCTGTAATAAGAGAGCAAATTTTGCTCATATTAGGATGGTTCCCTTACTAACTACCTACAAAATCAAATTCTTACCAAATGTTTTGAGTGCTATTCAACCAAACCCACAATCCATCACCACTCTTGCTTGCAAAAATATTGCACACTAATTGAGTAGTGCATTTTTATTTGCACAGTTCTATAGAAATTTATTCGGGTAATCAATAAGCATTGTAGGGTGGAATGGTAAGAGTGCTAACATTATTCAGTTTTTTATGAAAAAACTTTATTCAAATTAGGATGGTTCACTTACTAACAAAATGCCTTGCGTACTATTAAAGCGAGGTTTCATTACCGCTCTCTATTGCAAAAAACATTGTGCGGTTATAGCATAGACATCCAAAATACATGTGTCTTCTTTACCGGAAAATAGACGCATATGATTTGAGCACAGCCTTTTTGTCTATACAGTCTGTATTATCTTTTAGAATTGTCGATAGATAAGCATCATGGTTGGTGGCCACGAGGTCAGGTGGAAATGGTGGAATGGTGTTAGTTTCATAAGAGTGCCAAATCAAAGCATATTTGGACAGTTCTCTTACTGGATACATAGAAAATAAAAAACTTAATAAAATAATTTGTCGTATTATTCAAGCGATTGTCCCGCCTCTCTCGTTGCAACAATATTGTGTGATTTGTAGGATAAAAATCCAAAACACGTGCGAATTGAGTGAAACTTCTTTGTCTATGCAATCAATATACTCAATCACAGCTATTCACAAATAAAGATTTATAATTGGCAAACATTTGGAAAGTAAATAGCTGGCAACAGACTGGTGCCTCCATGAAAATATGTGTTCTAGTAAAACGCATCGGGTTGTCACCATCTTCAAGGATTACTTCCACACTTTGATCAACAGATATTTCACATATATTTGATGAGGCTTATCTATGCATCGTAAATATTTTTAGTCACAAATATCGATTGATTACTTTTTATATCTGCACATTCAATTGTACGGTGGTCGATCGTGACAAACAATGATACAAGCCAGAGATGGCCTAGACTTAGCCTAGCCTGGGATTTTTCCGCGGGCTTAGGCCCCCCAATAGAAGTCTCTTGCTCCTTAGGAAAACCAAGTAAATTCAATATCTCAAAAGACACATGAATGGACCAATGCAAAGTATCACCTATTTCTAGATCCTCGCTTGATACAGGCACTAGCATAGCATGCAATGTAACAAAGATCAGCCATATAATCAGTAGTTAGTGGGCCACAATACCAACATGGCCAAGATCTCTAGTAAGAACATGCTTTGTTTCTGGAGATCATCATGGGCCAAGGCCGTGCTTGGGTGAACACGGCGATGCTTTCCATATTGAAAGAACATCTCTCACATTATGTTTTGTGTGTTTGATGTCAATATATGTGATACACTAATGTTTGTTTAAGTGGTACAGGGTTTACATAGATTCATATTTATGTGTGTTGGATTTGATCGGTCTGTCAAAAGTTAACAGCAAAAGATGGCCAGGCCGGATAATCCGGGCCGGATATTGTTGAAATATCCGGCCCCCTGTTTTTGGCTAAGTCTTCGAGGAAAAGCGGCAAGATGGGGCCGGACATTTGCCCGGATATTGTCCCGGTATTGTACCAGGGCCGGAATATCCGGGCCGGATATTTTGGAAATATCCGCCCCCGATTTTGGCTAAGGACGGAAGAAAAGCTTCTTCGGCATAGGGCCGGACATTTGGCCGGATAAAGTCACCGTTTTGTTCCGTAGGCCGGATTATCCGGGGGGATTATCCGGCCCTTACTTAGGCCGGAATATCCGGCCCCCCGGAAGCTGCAACGGCTCAATTTTGAGGGGAGGTATAAATACCCCCCTTCTTCTACCTTGGTTGCTTGCTCAATCATTACACAAGAAATCTGCCAAGCCACCTCCATTAGAGCCACCTCAAGAAACTCAAGATTTGCAAGATCTCCTTCCTCCCTCAACCAAAGCTCTTGATCTTTGGAGATTCGAAGGAGAAGACACCGATCTACATCCTCACCGAAGCGTTCTTCATTTCCCCCTCTCTTGTTTGAGGGATCTCATGCTAGTGTTCCTATTTGGTTCCCTAGTTGATTTGTGTTGATGTATTGTTGTTGATTGTTGTGTTGTAACAGATTTGGGAGCCTCCAATTTGGTTGTGGATGTGTGCCCCAAGAACCTTGTAAAGGCCCGGTTTCCGCCTCGAGGAAATCCCTTAGTGGAAGTGGGCTAGGCCTTCGTGGCGTTGCTCACCGGAGATCTGAGTGAATCCTTCGTGGCTGTTGGTTTGGCTTTCGTAGCAACCACACTCCTCCAAACGTAGACGTACCTTCTTGCAAAGGAAGGGAACTACGGGAATCATCTCCGTGTCATCGCGTGCTCCACTCTCGGTTACCTCTATCCTATTCTATCTCTATATTGCTAAGATATATCTTGCTTAGTTGTTAGCCTTGTCATATAGGTAAATTCACTTAGTTGCATATCTAGAGAATTTACCTTTTGTGTCAAGACTAAATTCAAATAGAACTAAAAATTGGTTAGCACCTATTCACCCCCCCCCCCTCTAGGTGCGGCATACGATCCTTTCAATTGGTATCAGAGCCTCGGCTCTTATTTCGGGCTTAACCGCCTAAGAGTATGCCGGACGAGGAGTCCTCGGAAGGGGCCGCCAAGACGGTCTCCGTGGAAGACTTCAATTCGTTGAAGTCCTCCATGGAAGCCCAAATGGAAAGCATGAAAAAGATGATTGCCGAGCTTTTGGCTCCGGCCCTTCCCAAGGCTCCTAGTGTAGAGGTAAAAGACACGGGTGCGTTAGATGAGGGAGAGGCTTCGGACTTACCCTCATCTACCAAACCCGTGGAAGGTGATAACTTAAACACTATCAAATCTCCCATTGCATCTCCTAAGGGAACTAGTGGGAGTGAGAGCTACAATCGAGTACCTCCACCTTTCCAATCACCCGATATACCGGTTCCCCATCCCCATTTGAACATTCGGGGCGACCCACCTAAGTTTTCTATTGATAATTTCGATACTTGGCAATTTGAGTTCCGCTCTCATGTTTGTAGTGCCTCCAATGAATTATGGAGAATCATCTTGGAGGGCTTCAAGCCATACAACCCCGACAAGTTGACTAGAAGAGAAGCAGTTGATAGTCAACTCAACAACACCACCTTGCACATGATTCAAACTAGTGTGGGGACAAAGGAATCGCATCGTGTCCGGAACTACACCACCGCCAAGGAAGCTTGGGATGGTTTGACCGCTAGTTGCATTGGAAGTGAGAGCACAAGGAGGAACAAGTATAATGCTCTTAAGAATAAAACCGAAGGGTTCATGAGGCTACCGGATGAAGATCATGAAGACATGTATGGAAGACTTCTCACCGTTGCCGATGCCTTCCGGCTTATTGGTGCCACCCACATCAATGACTCTTGGATCAAGGAGAAGTACATTGAATGCATGATGCCATTTGTACCCATTGATGTCAAGACTCTTGTGGGAAGGGAATGCTATTCCTCTCTCACCTCTCAACAAGTCGTGCACGAGATGCAAGCTCTCAAGGTGCTTGAGGAAACCTCTCATGATTCTCGCAATCGTGCTCTTGGGATGGCAAAAGGTTCCAACCTTGCCTTGGTGGTCAACTCCATTGAAGAAGTGATTCCTCAAGAATCTTATAGGGCATCTTGGAGTATGTCCTATCCGGAAGATTTGCAATGCCACTACCATGATCACATGGCCTTCCATGCAAAATCCTTTTGGGTTGATCCCTCCAAGGCCAAGGAAGACAACATCAAGAGGAACAACAAAAGTGGGTTCACTAGCTTTGGTCCAAAGACAAGATCATGCTACAATTGTGATGACAAGCGCCACTTCATTGCCGAATGCCCCTATGAGAATAGAGAGCTTCATAATGGGAGGCTCATTCCCAAGGACAAGAGCAAAGACTCAAAGGGCAAATATTCAAAGCCCCTCAACAAGAAGTTCTACAACAACAAGACCAAGAAGGGCAAGAGGCCCTCAAGAGTTGTGCTAGTAACAAGGGAAGAATATTCATCCGATGAAGTTGAAAGTTCTAGTGGTGATGAAGATGAAGAAAGCTCAAAGGAATTGGCCGCCATCGTCACCACCAACATACCCTCTTCATCTCTCTTTGAATCTCCCAATGAGAACCCTCATATCAAGAATGCACATTGCTTCATGGCAAGGTCCTCCTTGGACACACCTATTGTGCTATCAACTCAAGAAGAGTATACCTCCGGAGATGATGATGTTGATGATGAAGAAGATGCAACCTCTAATGGATTGGTCGCTCTTGCCTCCCTCTCCACTAACTCTTCATCACCAAGTGAATCCCCCAATGAGGTCATTCATGTGGAGGAAGAAAGTTGCCTTATGGCTAAATCTTCCGAGGTATCATCTCCTAACCCCTCTATGCCTAACATTGCTAATGATCTAGGGGTTGACCCCGCTAGTCTAAAAGTGAAACAAGAGATGCTAGAGTTTGATGAGTTCATTAGTAACCTACAAGGTAACACTAAGAAGCATGTTTCAAGCCTCATGGTTCGTATAGGTCAACAAAGTGATATGCTTGAGAAAAAGGGTCAAATAGAGAGAGAAGACTCTCTTGAAATCCATGCCCTTAAAAATGCTCTTGAGGAAAGTCAAGAAACTATAGCTTCTCTTGAGGAGAGGCTAGAAACTCTTGAAGAGCCTCAAGATAAAATTAACAAGCTCACTAAAGCTAGAGATCTTGCTAGAGCTAAGACTAAAGTGCTTATAAAGGAAAAGGCCAAATTTGGTGTTGATCATGAGAAACTTGTGAAGGATCTAGATGAACTAGACAAGGCTCACAAAGCCTTGAAGAGTGAATACTCTCTCCTCTCCGAGTCTTATGAGCAACTTCAAATTAGGCTTGCTTCATATGACATACCTAGTACCTCTACTCCTTCATGTGATCATGCAAATATAATTAAGGAAAATGCTAGGTTGAAAGATGAACTTGCTAGGACCTCCTCTCCCCAAAGTAAACTTTCCTTGGATGATCTTTTGAGTAAGCAAAGGTCAAACAATGGGAAGGAGGGACTTGGTTTTAATACCAAGGCTAAAAAGGCAAACAAGAAAAAGACCAAGCCCGCACATGAGAAAGCTAATGGTGAACCCCGAAAGGGCAACACCATTAATGATGATGGTGCGGGAATAGATAACCCTCACTATGTTCTCTTTAGAGATTATTATGGTGATGTTTATGCTAAATATGTTGGTCCATATGATGGTTATGTTGCTTGGTCTATTTGGGTTCCAAAGACCCTTGTTGCTAACAAAAGAGGACCCATTGAAAAATGGGTACCTAAATCCAAGAATTGATCTCATGTAGGACTATGCCGCCAGAGGTTCAAAATGGGTACTTGATAGTGGATGTACAAGTCATATGACCGGCGGCAAGAACCTCGTCAAGGAGTTGAGGCCTAACATAAATGATATCACCGTCTCCTTTGGCGATAATTCTACATCCGAGGTATTGGGTTTTGGCAAGGTTGTGGTTGCACACAACATTACTCTTGTGGATGTCATGCTTGTCAAAACCCTTGGTTACAATTTGCTTTCCGTTTCCGCCATTGGCAAGATGGGTTTCGCCGTCTTTATTGATAAAGATATTGTGGTCCTCTTGTGGAGCAAGACTCTAAAAGTCGCATTCGTTGGGTATCGCGAACACAACTTGTATGTGGTGGACTTTTCGGGGACCACCACGACAAGTGCGATGTGCCTATTCGGAAAGGCGGACGTGGGTTGGTTGTGGCATCGCCGCCTAGCCCATGTCAACATGAGAACTTTGCAAAGTCTTCACAAGGGGAACCATATTGTGGGACTAATGGAAAATGTGTCTTTTGCCAAAGATCGTGTTTGTAGGGCTTGTGTTGAAGGCAAAATGCATGACTCTCCGCATCCAAGCAAGACTATCATCTCTTCCAAGAGGATCTTGGAGCTCCTTCATGTGGATCTCTTTGGTCCCGTTACTCATGCAAGTCTTGGTGCGAAGAAACATTGCTTGGTGATAGTTGATGATTACTCAAGATACACTTGGGTCTACTTTCTCAAGACGAAAGATGAGACTCAACAAATATTCATTGACTTTGCTACCGAGGTGCAACGCCAACACAACCTCCTCATTATGGCAATAAGAAGTGACAACGGCTCCGAGTTCAAGAACTATACACTCAATGATTTTCTTAGTGATGAGGGGATTCGACATCAATATTCCGCTGCTTACACCCCTCAACAAAATGGTGTTGCGGAGAGGAAGAACCGGACTCTTATGGATATGGCAAGATCTATGATGGCGGAGTATAAATCCCACTATAACTTTTGGGCGGAAGCCATCTCCACCGCTTGCCACTCCTCTAACCGGCTCTATCTCCGCAAGGGCTTGAACAAGACTCCATATGAAATACTCACCGGGAACAAGCCTAATATCTCATACTTCAAGGTATTCGGGTGTAAGTGTTTCTACAAAATCAAAGGGGTTCGTTTGTCTAAATTTGCTCCTAAAGCTTTGGAGGGTATATTTGTTGGTTACGGTGCCGAATCTCACACTTATAGAATCTTTGATGTATCCTCCGGGATTATCATTGAATCTTGTAGTGTGAAGTTCGAAGAAAATGATGGCTCCCAAGTGGGGCAAGTTGATGTTTGTGCAGGTGATGAAATACCTCAAGATGCCATAGTAAGAATGGGTGTGGGATTTTTCCGCCCCATTGAGGGACACGGTGTGGCGTCTCGGGAAGGACTATGCTCTACCACGGTGGAGCCCTCATCTTCTCAACATCAACAAACCCCATCAAGTGAAGCAAATGATGCACCTACCCAAGAACAAGAACAAAACCCTCCCTCTAGTGTGCAAGATCAAGGACAAGATCAAGGACAAGATCAAGGACAAGATCAAGGTCATGATCAACCAAGAATTCATGATGGTTCCGATGAGTATCCATTTGATATTTGCTCCGCACCAAATGATGTCCAAGATCAAGCACATGATGTTGTGCACTCACAAGAGATTGTAGTTGCTCAAGTTGAAGGTCAAGACGGGGACCCAAAAGATCAAGTTGATCAAGTGATACCTCCAAGGCCAAGAAGAACCAAGGAGGAGATCGAGGCCCGTCGTCTAGCAAGAAGAGAAAGGAACCTTGAGCTTCGTGATCACACTCATGATAAGGTTCTTGGTGATATAAGGGCAAAGGTTTCCACAAGAAGACAATTGGCTAATTTTAGCAACCATCATGCTTATATCTCCTTAGTGGAACCCAAGAAAGTATTTGAAGCCCTTGAAGATTCGGATTGGTTGGAAGCTATGCACGAAGAACTCAACAACTTCAAACGCAACAAAGTGTGGACTTTAGTAGAGAAGCCAAAGGGGTGCCGCAATGTTATTGGCACTAAATGGATATTCAAGAACAAGCAAGATGAGTTTGGAAATGTTGTGAGGAACAAGGCAAGATTGGTGGCTCAAGGGTTCTCTCAAGTTGAGGGAATTGACTTTGGAGAAACCTATGCTCCCGTGGCTCGTCTTGAGTCCATCCGTATCCTTCTTGCTTATGCATCGCATCATAACTTTAAGTTACAACAAATGGATGTGAAAAGTGCATTTCTTAATGGTCCTATACATGAAGAGGTTTATGTTAAGCAACCCCCGGGGTTCGAGGATCTCAACTTCCCTAACCATGTCTACAAGCTCGATAAAGCTCTTTATGGTCTCAAACAAGCTCCTAGAGCTTGGTATGAGCACCTTAAGGAATTATTGGTAGACCGTGGGTTTGATGTTGGGCTAATCGATCCCACTCTTTTTACTAAGAGGGTCAATGGGGAGCTTTTCGTTTGCCAATTATATGTTGATGATATTATCTTTGGCTCTACTAACAAAGCTTTCAATGATGAATTCTCAAAGCTTATGACCGATAGGTTTGAGATGTCTATGATGGGAGAGATGAAGTTCTTCCTTGGTTTTGAGATCAAGCAATTGAGAGGAGGAACCTTCATCAACCAAGCAAAATATCTCCAAGACATGCTTAAGAGGTTCAAGATGACCGAGATGAAAGGTGTTGCTACTCCTATGGTTACCAAATGTCATCTTGCACTTGATCCCAATGGTAAAGAGGTGGATCAAAAGGTATATCGCTCCATGATTGGATCCTTGCTTTACCTTTGTGCATCTAGACCGGACATAGTGTTGAGTGTTGGTGTGTGTGCAAGGTATCAAGCTTCTCCTAAGGAGAGCCACATGATAGCTCTCAAGAGAATCTTTCGATATTTGGTTGATACCCCAAGATATGGTATTTGGTACCCCAAAGGCTCAAGTTTTATTCTCAATGGGTACACCGATGCGGATTGGGCGGGAGACAAGGATGATAGGAAATCAACCTCCGGGGCTTGCCAATTTCTTGGTAGGTCCTTGGTGTGTTGGTCATCCAAGAAGCAAAATTGTATATCTGTCTCCACCGCCGAAGCCGAATATGTTGCCGCCGCAAGTGGATGCACTCAATTGTTATGGATGAGGCAAACTTTAAAGGAATACGGTGTCATTTGTGACAAAGTGCCTCTATTATGTGACAATGAAAGTGCTATCAAGATTGCCTATAATCCGGTGCAACATTCAAGAACGAAGCATATTGAGATCCAGAATCATTTCATTAGGGATCATGTCGCCCGTGGTGATATTGAGCTCATCTATGTTCCTACCAAAGATCAACTTGCCGATATATTCACGAAGCCTCTTGATGAAGCAAGGTTCACTTATTTGAGGAATGAGCTAAATATCATCGATTCAAGGAGTATAGCTTGACCATCTTGCAAACACACCTTCGTCTCAAAACTTTATTTGGTTTAGATGTGGGCATGGAAATAGGGGGAGTGCGGTTTAAATAATTGAGCTATCCCTCCCCCCATAATGCCAACATTAAAGATTTCATTCTCGTTATATCATATGTTGATATGTGAGCTTAAATGATGAGTATTGGTTTGGACCCAAGATATATCTTCGTGGTGCCATACCATAACACTCATATATGGTGGCCTAGGCCACCACACTCTTCTTCGTGAAGAGTTGGAGTTGTTTGGATTTTCATTGGATTTTATTGACATCTCCATGTTCTTATGGGAAATCACTCTAGTTTGGCCTTATTTGCTCATATCTTGCAAACTTGAGTGACCATGTACCATTAACAGTTTGTATCTTCTAAAACCTAAGCCTACTCTCTCCTATAAGCCATTTCCATCTTGCTCATTTGTCATGTTTGGTAAAAACTTGGAGTTTGAGGTTTTTCGGTCGGATGATCTAGGTTGCTCCATCTTATTGGTAAATTTGCACCTTATATGTGACGTGATACATTATTGCATCGCATATGGGTCATGCAAATAACCAACGAAAGATGGGCCGGATTCACGGCGATTCTGGAATTTTCTAGAACACCGGATAATCCGGCCCCAGGAGACCCCGGAAAATCCGGCCCGGCCGGATTATCCGCCCTAAGCTAGGGCCGGATTATCCGGCCTGGGCAGATCTTGAAAGGGTTGAGGTCGAGGCCGCGGGGGGGCAAACGGTTCACACCACCCCCACGCGCCTCTCTCTCCTCTTTCTCCTCTCAAGATCGCCGGATCTCCTCCTCCTCGCCGGAAACGCTCCATCCGCCCCCTCTCGGAGTTCTTGGGTGGATCGGGTGCATCTCCTCCCTAGCTACCTTCTCCTCCAAGCGGTTTCCACAATGGATGTGGGTATGATTCACAATCTCTAACCCTAGATGTTGTGTTTTATATGTGCTTTTTTCTTGGTGGAATTGGTGCCTAGTTGTTCCAAATCACGCGCAAGTCCGTCACTTCAAGGCGGAAGAACAAGGAAGTGAGGGAGAACTACAAGGCCATGGACCCAGTCTCTTATTCCGCTATCCGCATGAAGAACTGGTATGAAGATGTTCCAAGGGATGAAGAGATAGAGGGCAGGAGATACTGGTGCATGGAGCAGGAGTTCATCTACAAGGATGTCTATGAGCCCATGAAGAATCTAAGACCCATGCAAGCTATCGATGTGGACATTCTGGCGGTCAACAATCACTTTGAAGATGCAATCTGGGTAGCTGGAAGGCTGGGCTTGCATGATATCATGAAGATTCAATGTGACTATAGCCCAGATTTGGTGAAGCAATTCTTTGCCACTTTGGCATTCAAGAAAGATGAGGAACGCACTTTGGAATGGATGACTGGCTCCACTCACTGCAGTGCCACTCTGCGCCGATTTGCTGGTATTCTTGGAGTTCCTGTTAATGAGGGTCGTCGTCTTCATGGACCACAACAGACAGATAAGAATGCTCTTGTGGATCTCTATACCTCAGCGGGAAAAATTGGTTTTGCTAAGGGGCTGCTTCCCATATACAAATGGCTGTTCCGGTTCTTTCGGGCAACCATTTGCCCAAGTGGTGGTAACAATGATGCTCTCCGGGGAGTCCTTGTGGACCTTATGCACCTCAGCTTTAAGTGTGCTCGTGATGGTAATGAGGAACGGGACTACTCTCTTGATATCATGGACTTTATCTTCCATGAGATCCATGATGCCATGGTCTCCCGGACCACCATACCCTATGCACCCTACATTCAGCTTCTCATCAACAACTCTGTGGATGTGAGTGGTGAAGACTTGAGTGGGTATCCTTTTGTGAAGCACCATGTCAAGAAGGCCTACAAGCTTAAGCCAGTCTCTTCAGCTGTACCTGCACCTGACACTTTCATGGGTGATGCTCGTTCTAGTGGTTTTGCTCCTGCTTGTCATCCTGATGTCCCAGCTATGAGGAAGCAAGTGACCCGGCTTAGTTGGTTTCAGCGTCACATCCTTTGCATGAACATTGAGATCCATAAGGAGAACTATGCAGCTAGCCGAGAGCGTTCTGAGATTAAGCATACTCAGGCGGTTATTCTACACAAGCTCAGTGGTGATCAAGGTCCCCCGCCTCAGCCTCCAGCTCACCAGGGTTACAGTGGATGGCACTCTGCACAGGTTCCATGGAGTGATCTTGATGATTGCCTTCAAAGGTCCAACACCTCTCGCCGCTCTCCGGATGCATCTGACACTGATGAGGAAGAAGAGGAAGCTGCATACCAGTCCGATGATGAAGAAGCCTCCGAGTGATTCCCATGGGACGTGTAGCATCGCGCTTGTCCCCTTTTTGGCGTCTCGATGCCAAAGGGGGAGAAGTGTTCTATTAGGATTCTCGGGGATTTGCATGGTTTGGGCACAAGCATATGCGTTTATCATTCTTATATTGCTTGTGTTCCCTCTTACTTGAACTATTTGGTTTGTTTGTGTGCCGTTCAAAACTATGTGCTATGTGGTGTGAGACATTGTTATGGTTTTCGGATTTCTATTTGTTGAGATCAAGGATATTACATTATGTGTGATGCTATATCTCCGCATTATATATCTACACATGGGTATGATTTCTTGCATCCTATCTCAACTTCATATGTGTCAATGTCTATTGTTAGAGCTCATGTTGGATATCTCTTGTGTTGAGGCACCATACTCCTATGTGTTGTGTATTTGTATTCAAATGCAAATTACTTATATGCACACATGTAGGGGGAGTGCCTCTATGTTTTGCCATCATGCTTGTCTCTATAGTGATTCCCTTGCAAATCCGTATATTGTCATCAAACACCAAAAAGGGGGAGATTGAAAGAACATCTCTCACATTATGTTTTGTGTGTTTGATGTCAATATATGTGATACACTAATGTTTGTTTAAGTGGTACAGGGTTTACATAGATTCATATTTATGTGTGTTGGATTTGATCGGTCTGTCAAAAGTTAACAGCAAAAGATGGCCAGGCCGGATAATCCGGGCCGGATATTGTTGAAATATCCGGCCCCCTGTTTTTGGCTAAGTCTTCGAGGAAAAGCAGCGCAGTATGGGGGCCGGACATTTGCCCGGATATTGTCCCGGTATTGTACTAGGGCCGGAATATCCGGGCCGGATATTTTGGAAATATCCGGCCCCCCCGATTTTGGCTAAGGACTGGAAGAAAAGCTTCTCTGGCATAGGGCCAGACATTTGGCCGGATAAAGTCACTGTTTTGTTCCGTAGGCCGGATTATCCGGGGGGGGGGGGGGGGGGGATTATCCGGCCCTTACTTAGGCCGGAATATCTGGCCCCCCGGAAGCTGCAACGGCTCAATTTTGAGGGGAGGTATAAATACCCCCTTCTTCTACCTTGGTTGCTTGCTCAATCATTACACAAGAAATCTGCCAAGCCACCTCCATTAGAGCCACCTCAAGAAACTCAAGATTTGCAAGATCTCCTTCCTCCCTCAACCAAAGCTCTTGATCTTTGGAGATTCGAAGGAGAAGACACCGATCTACATCCTCACCGAAGCGTTCTTCATTTCCCCCTCTCTTGTTTGAGGGATCTCATGCTAGTGTTCCTATTTGGTTCCCTAGTTGATTTGTGTTGATGTATTGTTGTTGATTGTTGTGTTGTAACAGATTTGGGAGCCTCCAATTTGGTTGTGGATGTGTGCCCCAAGAACCTTGTAAAGGCCCGGTTTCCGCCTCGAGGAAATCCCTTAGTGGAAGTGGGCTAGGCCTTCGTGGCGTTGCTCACCGGAGATCTGAGTGAAGCCTTCGTGGCTGTTGGTTTGGCTTTCGTAGCAACCACACTCCTCCAAACGTAGACGTACCTTCTTGCAAAGGAAGGGAACTACGGGAATCATCTCCGTGTCATCGCGTGCTCCACTCTCGGTTACCTCTATCCTATTCTATCTCTATATTGCTTAGATATATCTTGCTTAGTTGTTAGCCTTGTCATATAGGTAAATTCACTTAGTTGCATATCTAGAGAATTTACCTTTTGTGTCAAGCCTAAATTGAAAAAGAACTAAAAATTGGTTAGCACCTATTCACCCCCCCTCTAGGTGCGGCATACGATCCTTTCACATATAGAGAGGATTGAAGTACAATGAAAACATGTGTTTAAAGATTCAACAATTTTTGAGTGACATGAATGGAATCTGATTCCTAAATTTTCATGCATGCCCATTCTTATTTGTGTACGCATGCACATAGCTTGTAGTATCCGTGATATTATCTTGATAGACAAAGATTCATAGTTGGCAACAATAATGAAAATTTATACATCTATCAACAAACTATAGCGTCCATGATTTTTTATGTCCTTCGAAAACACATTGATTTATCACACCCTTCAAGAATTACTCTCATGCTTCTGAATGTTGCTTTCACATCTATATGACGAGGCTTACCTACGCACATTAAATATTGATATCGATCGTATACTCTTTATATGTGCAGTTCGCATTGTGTTGGTCGATGAATGACACACAACTATACAAGCAAGAGCAGCCCTAAACCTAGCATAGCTTGGGTTTTGTCCCATACTTAGGCATCACGAGCTCTAACTAAGTTTCTTACGAAACCATGTTATTTAATATCTCAAAATACACATACATGGGACCATCTGAGTGGTATCACCTATTTCTAGCTACCTCATACAAGCACTAACGTAGCATGCAAGTTAACAAAGACTAGTCATACAAGCAATAGTTAGTATACCACAATGCCAGCATGGCCAAGGTTTCTAAGAAGAACGTGGTTTTTTTGGGGAGACCATTATCCATGGTTTTAGATGATAATAACGACGCTTTCCATATAGGGGTGGCACGCGCTTTGATGAAAACATGTGTTTCAAGAGTCGACGATTTCATAGTGCCATGAATGGGAGTCTTGAATGGGAATCCGCTTCCTAAAAAATTATGCATGGGGTATCTTATATCCTGCACCATGGACATACCTTGTAACATTTGTGAGCTTATGTTGATAGATAAATATTCATAGTTGGCAACAATAATGGAAGGTATACAACTTGCAACAACCTAGAGCCTCCACGAATTTTCATGTCCTTGGAAAAAACAACGGTGTATCACCATCTTCGAGAATTACTCTCATGCTTCTGAATGTAGATTTCACATCTATATGATGAGGCTTACCTATGCACGTTAAATATCTATATCGATTGTATACTATTTACATATGCATTTGAGAATTTAATGTTAGATCAATGACACATAACAATACAAGAAAGAGTGGGCCTAAACCTAGTATAGCGTAGGTTTTGGCCCATGCTTAGGTCCAAAAAGCCCTAGCTAAGTTTCTTAGAAAACCATGTGATTTAATATATCTCAAAATACACATGCATGGGCCCATCGAAGCTATCACCTATTTTTTAGCTCCCCTCACACAAGTACTAACATAATATGCAAGTTAACGAAGACCGGCCATACAATAAATAGTTCGTGGGCCATAATGCTAGCATGGCCAAGATCTCTAGTAAGAACATGTTTTATGGGAGATCATGGGCCATGGCTTTGGATGGCCAAGATCTCTAGTCAGAACCTGTTTTTATGGGAGATCATGGGCCATGGATTTGGATTTCCATAGCAACGCTTCCCGTATCGGGAGGCACTCCTTTCGACAAAAACACGTGTTCAAAGAGTCTGATGATTTCTCAGTACCATGTATGAGAGCCATGAATGAGAATCTTATTCCTATATTTTTATGACTATGGGTTCTTAATTCCTTCCTCATGCACATACCCTATAACATTAGTGATATTATGTTGATAGATAAACATTCATAGTTGGCAACAATAATGGAAAGGTATACAACTTGCAACAAACTAGAGCCTCCATGAATTTTCATGCCCTTGGAAAAAAATAACGGTGTATCAACATATTCGAGAATTACTCTCGCTCTTCTGAATGTAGATTTCACATTTATATTATTAGGCTTACCTATGCACGTTAAATATCTATATCGATTTTATACTATTTATATCTACAATCCGAAATTTAACGGGCAACCAATGACACACAACTATATAAGCAAGAGCGAGCCTAAACCTAGCATACCTAGGTTTGAGCCCGGCATAGGCCCAAGAAGCTCTAACTAATTTCCTTAAGATATATGTGTGATTTAATATCTCAAAAGACATATGCATGGGCCCATCAAAGGTATCACGTATTTCCAGCCTCCCATAAAAGTACTAATATAGCGTGCATGTTAACAAAGACCAGTCATATATACAAGAAATAGTGGGCCACAATACCAACATTGCTAAGATCTCTAGTAAGAGCATGATTTTTTAGAAGATCATGGGCCATGCCTTTGGATGGCCACAACAACGCTTCCTGTATAGGGAGGTACACCCTTCAACAAAAACATGTGTTTAAATACTTGACGATTTCTTAATACCATGACTGGGAGCCACGGATTAGAATCTAATTCGTAAACTTTTATGCATGGTGGTTTTTATTTCATTCCATAAGCACATAGCTTGTAACATTTATGATCTATCTTGATAGATAAAGATTAATAGTTGGCAAAAATAATAGAAAGGTGTACAACAGGTGATAAACTAGATCCTCCATGATTTTTTATGTCCTTGGGAAAAACATTGGTCTATCACCATCCTCAAGAATTTCTCTCGTGCTTCTAATAGATTTCAAATTTGTATTAGTAGGCTTACCTATGAATGTTAAATATATATTTCAACTATATGCTTTTTATATATGTATTTCAAAATTTGGTGGATGATCAATGACACACAACTATACAAGAAAGAGCGGGCCCAAACCTAGCATAGCCTGGGATTTGGCGCATGTTTAGATCCAAAAAAGCTCTATCTAAGTTCCATAAGAAACCTTGTGATTTAATATCACAAATGACACCTGCATAATCCTATTGCAGGTATCACCTATCTCTAGCCCCCCTTATACAAGTACTAACGTAGCGTGCAGGTTAACAAAGACCGGCCATACAAGCAATAGTTAGTGGGCCACATTGTTAGCATGGCCAAAAACTCTAGTAAGAACAAGATATTTTGGGAGATCATGGGCCATGGCTTTGGGTGGGCACAATGATGCTTCCCGTATAGGGGCACATGCTCTTTGATGAAAACATGTGTTTAAAGTGTCAACGATTTCTTAGTACATGAGTGTAGATACACATCTATATGATGAGGCTTACCTATGCATGTTAAATACATATATTTATTGTATACTATATCCATTTCTGAATTTAACGATCGATAAATGATACATGACAATACAACCAAGCGCGGGCCTAAACCTAGCATAGCCTAGGTTTTGGCCCATGCTTACGGCTAAAAAGTGATAGTTAAGTTCCATACGCAACCATGTGATTTAATATCTCGGAAGACAAATTCTTGGGCCCATATAAGGTATCACCTATTTCTACCCCCCTTTATACAAGTACTAACGTAGCATGCGGTTTAAAGAAGGCCGAACATAAAAAACAATAGTTAGTGGACCACAATACTAACATGGCCAAGATCTCCATTAAGAACATGTTTTTTTATGGGAGATCATGGGCCATGGCTTTGGATGGCCACAACAATACTTCTCGTATAGGGAAGCAAGCTTTTCAACAAAAACATGTGTTCGAAGAGTCGACGATTTCTCAGTACCATGAATGAGAATCTTATTCCAATACTTTATTGTGTGCGGGTTCTTATTTCCTTCCTCATGCACATATCTTGTAACATTAGTGATATTTATCTTGATAGATACATACTCATAGTTGGCAACAATAATGGAAAGGTATACAACCAGCAGTACACTAGAGCCGAATTTTTATATCCTTGGGAAAAACTTTTATGCTTCGGAATGCAGATTTCACCTCTATATGATGAGGATTACCTATGAACGTGAACTATCTATAACGACTATATACTATTTATATTAGCATTTCAAAATTTGGTGGCCGATCAATGACACACAACTATACAAGCAAGAGCGGGCCTAAACCTAGCACAACCTAGGTTTTGGCCCATCTTAGGCCCAACTAACTGATTTCCTTAGGAAACATGTGATTTAATATCTCAAAAGACACATGCCTAGGCTTATCAAAGGTATCATGTATTATTAGCCCCCTCATACAAGTACTAACATAGCGTGCATGTTAACAAAGACCAGTCCTATATACAAGAAATAGTTAGTGAGCCACAATACCAAAATTGCTAAGATCTCTAGTAAGAGCATGATTTTTTGTGAGATCGTGGGCCATGCCTTCGGATGGCCACAACAACGCTTCATGTATAGGGAGGTACACCCTTCGAAGGAAACATGTGTTTAAATACTTGACGATTTCTCAGTACCATGACTGGGAGCCATGGATTAGAATCTAATTCGTAAACTTTTATGCATGGTGGTTCTTATTTCCTTCCCCGTGCACATAGCTTGTAACATTAGTGATCTTATCTTGATAGATAAAGATTAATAGCTGGCAAAAATAATGGAAAGATATACAACTGGCGACAAACTAGATCCTCCATGATTTTTTATGTCCTTGGGAAAAACATTGGTCTGTCACCATCTTCAAGAATTGCTCTCGTGCTTCTAATAGATTTCACATTTATATTATTAGGCTTACCTATGAACGTTAAATATATATTTCAACTATATTGTTTTTATATATGCATTTCTAAATTTGGTGGTTGATCAATGACACACAACTATACAAGAAAGAGCGGGCCTAAACCTAGCATAGCCTGGGATTTGGCGCATGTTTAGATCCAAAAAAAGCTCTAACTAAGTTCCATAGGAAACCTTGTGATTTAATATCGCAAATGACACATGCATAATCCCATTGCAGGCACATCTCTTTCTAGCCCCCTTATAAAAGTAATAACTTAGCGTGCAGGTTAACAAAGACCGGCAATACAAGCAATAGTTAGTGGGCCACATTGTTAGCATGGCCAAAAACTCTAGTAAGAACAAGATTTTTTTGGGATATCATGGGCCATGGCTTTGGATGGCCACAAGGATGCTTCCCGTATAGGGGCACACGCCCTTCGATGAAAACATGTGTTTAAAGTGTCGACGATTTCTTGGTACATGAATGTATATTTCACATCTATATGATGAGGTTTACCTATTCATGTTAAACATATATATTGATTGTATACTATTTATATATGCATTTCTAAATTTAAGGGTCGATCAATGACACATTTCAATACAACCAAGAACGGGCCTAAACCTAGCATAGCCTAGGTTTTGGCTCATTCTTAGGCCTAAAAAGTGATAGTTAAGTTCCATACACAACCATGTGATTTAAGATATCGTAAGACAGATGCATGGGCTCATATAATGTATCACCAATTTCTACCCCCACCCCCCTTATACAAGTACTAACGTAGCATGCAGTTTAAAGAAGGCCGGGCATACAAACAAAGTTATTGGGCCGCAATACTAGCATGGCCAAGATCTCTAGTAAGAACATGTTTTTTATGGGAGATCATGGGCCATGGCTTTGGATGGCCACAACAATGCCTCCCGGATAGGGAAGCACGCTTTTCAACAAAAAAACATGTGTTCGAAGAGTCGACGATTTCTCAGTACCATGAATGAGAGCCATGAATGAGAATCTTATTCCAATACTTTATTGTGTGCGGGTTCTTATTTCCTTCATCATGCGCATAGCTTGTAACATTAGTGATATTTATCTTGATAGATATATATTCATAGTTGGCAACAATAATGGAAAGGTATACAACCAGCAGTACACTAGAGCCTCCGTGAATTTTTATGTCCTTGGGAAAAACTTTCATGCTTCTGAATGTAGATTTCACCTCTATATGATGAGGATTACCTATGAACGTTAAATATCTATAATGACTATATACTATTTATATCAACATTTTGAAATTTGGTGGCCGATCAATGACACACAACTATACAAGCAAGAGCGGGCCTAAACCTAGCACAACCTAGGTTTTTGCCCATCTTAGGCCCAACTAACCGATTTCCTTAGGAAACTTGTGATTTAATATCTCAAAAGACACATGCTTGGGCCCATCGAACGTATCAGGTATTTCTAGCCCCCCTCATACAAGTACTAACATAGCGTGCATGTTAACAAAGACCAGTCATATATACAAGAAATATTTAGTGGGCCACAATACCAATATTGCTAAGATCTCTAGTAAGAGCATGATTTTTTGTGAGATCGTGGGCCATGCCTGCGGATGGCCACAACAATGCTTCCTGTATAGGGAGGTACACCCTTCGATGAAAACATGTGTTTAAATAATTGATGATTTCTCAGTACCATGACTGGGAGCCACGGATTAGAATCTAATTCGTAAAATTTTATGCATGGTGGTTCTTATTTCCTTCCCCGTGCACATAGCTTGTAACATTAGTGATCTTATCTTGATAAGATTAATAGTTGAAAAAAATAATGAAAAGGTATACAACTAGCGACAAACTAGATACTCCATGATTTTTTATGTCCTTGGGAAAAACATTGGTCTATCACCAGCTTCAAGAATTGCTCTCGTGCTTCTAATAGATTTCACATTTATATTAGTAGGCTTACCTATGAACATTAAATATATATTTCAACTATATGCTTTTTATATATGTATTTTGAAGTTTGGTGGTTGATCGATGACACACAACTATACAAGAAAGAGCGGGCCTAAACCTAGGATACCCTTGGATTTGGCTCATGTTTAGATCCAAAAAAGATCTAACTAAGTTTCATAGGAAACCTTGTGATTTCGCAAATGACACTTGCATAATCCCATTGCAGGTGTCACCTATTTCTAGCCCCCTTATACAAGTACTAACGTAGCATGCAAGTTAAGAAAGACCGTCCATACAAGCAATAGTTAGTGGGCCACATTGTTAGCATGGCCAAAAACTCTAGTAAGAACAAAAATAATTGGAAGATCATGGGCCATGGCTTTGGATGGCCACAAGAATGCTTCCCGTATAGGGGCACACACCCTTCGATAAAAACATGTGTTTAAAGTGTCGACGATTTCTTAGTACATGAATAGGAGCCATGAGGTTTGATTCCTAAATTTGTATGCATGTGGGTTATTTTTCATTACACATGCACATAACTTGTAACATGAATGAGCTTATCTGGAGATATAACGATTCATAGTTGGCAACAATAATGGAAATGTATACAACTTGCAACAAACTTGAGCCTCCATAAATTTTTGTGTCCATGGAAAAAATTTGGTCTATCACCATCTTGAAGAATTATTCTCATGCTTCTGAATGTAGATGTCACATCAATATCATGAGGCTTACCTATGCATGTTAAATATTGATATTGAATGTATACTTTTTATATCTTTATTCTGGAATTTGATGGTCGATCAATGACACACAATATATAAGAAAGAACATGCCTAAACCTAGTGTAGTCTGTACTTTGGCCCATGGTTAGGCCCAAAAGGCGTTCACTAAATTCGTTAGTAAACCACATGATTCAATATCTCAAAATACACATGCATGGGCCAATCTTAGGTATCACCTATTTATGAGCTCCTGATACAAGCACTAAGGTAGCGTATAGGCTAACGATGAAGACTGGACATGCAAGTAATAGGTAATGGGTCACAACGCTATCATTACATCTTTAGTAGAAATGCATAATATGTTTTATTGAGAGCATGGGCCATGGCCTTAGATGACCACAACGATACCCCCAAAACATAGAGGAACGTTCCTTGGATGAAAACATGTGTTAAACACGAGTATATGATTTAGCAGTGCTATGAACATAAAGGTGACTCCTAAACTTTCATATATGCAAGTTCTTACATTTGTGCAGATGCACATAGCTTGGAACATGAGTGAGCTTATCTTGTAGGAGATTTATGACCTTTTATCGTTCCAACTCTTGCGCACATAATCTAATGAAGTGAGATAAGTTGAATTTATTTCAAGCAGGGTAGTGACAAAACTTTGATTCATTTCAATAGCTAACAATGTTCCTAAAAATATATATGCAAGTTGTATAATGTATTAGTTTGATTTTTTGGTGGCTCCTTTTGTTAATGACACAAGAAAGTGGAGTCATACGCACTTCTAGAAATTCTTATATGACAATGCATTTTTTTGTAATGTTGCATTTGCATATATGAAGAAAGATAACATGTGGTGAAAAAATTAGAATATATGTAGGAAGTATTATTCAAACACCCGATATATAGCACAAAGAGGATTTAGGTCATCAATGGTACTTTTCACATGCCACAAATAAACTTGGTCCATATCCTACAACGTCGTTGACCAATTTGCACCCCATCTTGTGTACATACACTTCTTCGAAACCCCTAATGTTCCCAAAATGTTGTTGGAACACCAAAGGTTAGTCTCGTGGCATAATTGAACCCAAATGCTTTGCTCCCATGATGATCCACAAGGATACCACCACTTTAATGTTTTTCCATAACCAACGTAGGCATGGTAACTGAATCCCACCACTCCTTTAGCGATTCAAAAAAATTCCAAAGAGTGGTGGTCATATTCAATACCTGGGCCGTGTATCAACATTTCTTTGGAAAATTTTGGTGTCCCTGGGCCCACACAAGTACCTTTTACGGTGGTGTATGTGTAAACTATGCAGGATTGATGCATGAACCGTACGACACGGTTCCAGGGGACCAAGAACAAGTGTGAACTGTGAGGGACTAATGCGAAATTTTGGTGTAAGTCGAGGGACGAACTAGGAATATCCTAGAGGACAATGAATTTTATCCATGAAGCATAATATGGATTGACGAAATAGCCCCTAGACCACACAACGCGGTAGTGTTTGAGCCAAACTATTTGAGAGCACCAAATGATGGAAAATACAACTTGGGTCCATACACAAAATGTAGTGAGAGGATTTCATGAGATGCTTGGGAGAACCAAATGCATGCACTGAGTTGGAAGAATTTCCCATGTGCTTGTCAAGGGTTGTACAAGGGTCATATCGGAGACTGCAATGTGATACTTAAAGTTGTGGTAGACTATGACCTCTAGATTTGGCACATTTTTTTTAGCATTGCATGGACTCACAATGATATTAATGTGTTGTTGTTCTCTCATGTGTTTGCAAGACTAGCTAAGGGACATGCTCCGTCCATCAACTATGAGATCGATGACCACACATATGACACGGGGTACTATCTAGCCGATGGGATCTACCCACCATACACTACGTTTGTGAAAACAATCCCCAGCCCTGCTACGGAGAAGAGAGCTTTTTGTGCTCAATGCCAGGAGGCATGTCGAAAGGATACAAATGTCCTTTTGGTGTTCTCCAACGGCATTTTGCTATTGTTCGGTATCGTGCTCTTACCTGGTCGGAGTCTCAGATGTAGGAGTTGATGAACTCTTGTGTGGTAATGGACAACATGATCATCGTGAGTGGGCGAGAAGAGCCATGGCTGATGACCAACCATTTAATCATCACAGACCTCTTGCCGGACTTGATCAGGTACCGGCCGAGATTGCTGCTTTCCTCGCCACACGCCAAGAAATCCGATATGCACAAGCTCATACCCACTTGCAAAATGATCTAGTTGAGCATATGTGGAAGAGGAGAGGAAATGCCACGTGGTTCTTGGACAGGTTGAGTTGCAATTTATTATGAATTCTTGTACGAATAAATTAATTTATATGCTTAGATTAGTGTGTGGAACTGTTTATGCTTTCGAACAATTTAGTACCGTTTGAATTTTTGTTTAAAATATGCAAGACATTATAATTTGATTTTAAAATAATCTAAAATAATTGCGGACCGATCGTATTGGTTTCTTCGGTGTCCCTATATACCAGGGGACGTAATGTTGGTGGCCCCAATATCGTGGTGTTGGCGCTGCTAGCGTCTATTTGAGGCGCTCCGTTGGACATGAAAAATGCATACATGTTTTTTTTTAAACATGTGGAATTACGATGCTCCGAATAGTCAAGCCTCGTGTGTGGCACATTATATTTCTGGAAGTTTCAATTCCAGCCGTGTAACCTGTATTGTGTGTTTCTAACAAATTGTCAAAACTCGTGACAGTGCTTTGCACGCAGGTTGACGCATATGAGCCGCGCGGTTCTGGAGAAAAAGTGGGAAGAGGTGCGAGGGGCGGAGGGACCGGTACGAGATTGTGGTGTTGGCCGAGGACCAGAGTGGGAATATGCTAGAGGACGGCGCGTTCTATCCAGGGGGCGTAGTATGGATTGACGAGATCGCCCCTGGACCTCCCCAACGTGGTCAAAACCAACGGATATTGCGTTCGGTGTGTTTCTTTTCCTTTTTTAATTGATCGCCTTCCTCCGTTACGGCGGTGCGTCCTTGAAGCTTGATGATTCAGAAGATAGTAATAAAACTCTTTGCATGGTGAGGAATCTGACTATTCCAAAAAATGTACTTTGTTGCTGGTTATTACCGCCGTGATCAGGGGAGTTTACAAATGAGGCAGCCTGGCTCTATCTACATTGAGCAGAAAACGTACGTGGTACGTAGTACCGAGAGAGCTTCCAAAAATGTATATCAGCAGTGACGCGTGACTGTAGCTACAAGATGGATCTAGAGGTTTGACCGAGGGGTTCGCCCGGGTAACATATGGACAAGCGCCGAACATCAGTTTAATCTCCATCTCCCACGTGATTTTCTGAGATCAGATGGAGTACGTATATCCATCGCGCGCGCGCGTAGGCATAGCTATCCTTGCGTGCTTCCGTATAATCGTGGTGAGTTGGCTTCCGGATAATGCAGGGCGCTTTACGTAAATAGCGGTGGCAGTACCTGACGAAGTGTTAATGACGATGAAGATTGGAGGGAAATGGCGTTTCTGCGAGAAGCGGGAAACGCAACCGATCCAGGGGATAGATAGAGATAGATAGGCGTTAATGGATGGAGACCGATAGATAGAAATGGATACTGATCCAGTACAAAAAGACGCACTTATTAAATTAATTAAGTAGAAACGTGTTGATAAGGACGGACGGCTGGAGTGACGCGCGCCGGCGTCCAGATAGGAAACGTAATATAGTACGTGGCGCCGGAGTTAATGAAGCCGAGATTGGATATCTGACCATGAATGAAACGGGTAAGATAGAAGCGTCTTCTAATTAAGACTGCAGATAGATAGTGATCGCTCGCGCACCACCGCTAATGGCCAGCGCTCTACCTACCTACGGCCGCATGAGAGAAAGTCAGAAGGAGAAGATGGACGTGTGGCCATCCACGTCAAGCTAATCCACGCGGCACAATCCAGAGAGTACTCCGTAAAAAAAAACATCATTTGGCCGCCTCTAAAGAGCGACCGCAAACTATACCTGGCTATGTGTTGGGCCAAGCCGGGACGAGAAAAGCCTAACGGTGGAAAATCAGGTTCGACCCTAGCCTGGCCTAGCCAAAATCCTGAAAAGCCCATCGGTCCGTTGGGTCGAGGATGAAGGGCGGCGGTTGGTTTCGGCACGAACGCAGTGACGACGAGGCCCGTGGCTCTAGCTTCGGTGGCGACAACAATGGAGGGGGTCGTTTCTTCCAAGCGGCGTGTCTCTATCGATGTGGAAATGGTGCACCAGTTTGCCGAGGCTGGCGTACCCTCGCCCTGGCCTGATGTGCACCTCCCTCATGGGTGGCATCTCAACCAGGTGTGGGTGCCCGTCCCGGCGATCATCGTGCGCGGCCCTGCTCGCCTCCGGGAGATCCTGCACGGTCGCACCTTCCTGTCGTCAGATCTACATCGCAATCGGGCCTACATCATGGAATCACCGCTGTCGACACAGTGGTTTGAGGCCGAGCACGGCGTTCGACGACAGAGCATTGAGGGTCACTTCGAGAGCCTCGACGATGGCGCCGTCGACTACGAGGCGCCACCAACACCGTCATCTCAGCCACCACCGGCGCCCGTGAAGGAGGAGGACGACGTACCACCAATGGAGAGTAGAAATGGCGGCATGCGTGCCATTACCTCTTGTTTAGTTTTCATTTTTTTATGGGAATTGTGGACTTTGGACCCACTTTTAGGTCCCCTATATGTAAATTATGTCTATTATTTTTTTATGACACACCATTTTTTACGGTTCGCGGTCATCAGAACCACATACGGACCGATGCCCTTTTCCTATCAGCGGGCCACCATAACGAACTAAAACGTGCCGATCTTGTGTCTGAAATGCGATGGCCTATTAAAGTGGCCTTTCATGGAGAACAAGGAAAGCCTTGGCTGCAAAGGACAAGGCCCACCACCAAGAATTGCTTATCGGGGCTTTGAAACACCCGGGCGTTTAGTTGTTTCCATAGACGCCAACACACCAGGATCGTGTCTAAACGCCTCTTGTCCATCAGCCTGATCTGCCGTCGAAATGAAAACCACAACGCGATGCCAAGCTTTTGAAGGTAGCCAAAGCGAAGGCAAACCTGCCAAGAGTATACGCAGCCAACTAGGACATGACTGATCGTGTCCCCCTCCTGCAAGCACTTGAACCGAGACGCGGTCGAATCCCGGAGTCCATGTATGTGCCGTCAATCAGATGTCCACAGTCTGCCGTACAAAAATCTTACAGTACATTTTGGTGCCGCCCAGCTCCTCCAGATACAGGTAGCAAACCGCGTGGGCAACAGATTTCATGTGATGTCTCCAATCCAACGATGCCTCTACAGGGCTTCCTTGACAGATCGTATGTTCGCACATTGATCGGCGCCACATCTTTCACAGCCATGCTCCTGATCCAACGGTCCCTCCATAAAAGTTTTTTTTATCACCATCGCTCACATTGATCAGAACCATACTATTGAACACCTCATTTGCATCTTGATCGTTGATCATCAGCAGCCCTTGTGACGGCCTCAACCAATCCACGCGCCTAAGCCTCTCCCACCGGCACACGCAAGGAAAAACCCTGCAAATATAAATCATTTACTTCTAGATCTCCATAAAAGATTTTTTTTGTTGCCCTCGTCGTCCGCGGTGTACTCCCACGAGGTCGCCTGTTCGAGCTCCAGGTTCAACAATTTAGAATCTATAGCTCCATCTGCCTTAATATAAATATAAATATCGTAGGGACTCCTCCCGTGCTGGTACTCGTTTTTTTAGAGCTCTAAATCTGACCGGGTTGCATTTGCTTTACCGCCTCACAGTAAAAAAAATGTTCTACCACCATAAACTCGATCTTTCCATGCCTAAAAAAGACCCGAATCCACTTGCTCGCTTCTCCAAGGAGCCTCACAGGAGACTCGACAACAAGCATCATATGAATTGTCCTACCCATTATATCTCCCTTAATAAACTTTAGCCTTCCGGATCTAGCTAGCAAACCTCTCTACCAAGTCGACAAGCAATTGGTCATTTAATCCAGACCTACCAAAAAAACATAAGTTAGCAAATAAATCAGTCGAAAAGCACACAGCTAAAATTGCATAAACAAAGGCGTGAGAGGGCAACAACCAAGGGGGAACCTTCCACCCGCCCACCCCTTTTGTGTCCTCGCCGTCTCCGGCAATCGACAACCTTCACACGCCCCCACCCCCCAACCCAACGCCCCTCTCTCGTCTTGTTCCTATTACCGGCAGGGCCTTCTTTGGCACTAGCCCTCCTCCCAATTCTGGCTAGATCGAGGGTCCGCTGCGATGAATCAACTCATGCTGCTACCTCCCGCCCACGCTCGTTCGCGCCAGCTCTCACAAATGGGGTGGTGGTGGAGGCGAAAGCGGTGGCAGTTGGGAAGAACACACGGAGAAGAAGAGAGGAAAAAGGGAGAAGTAAAAGAAAAGAGATGCTCTCTCCAATTGCTATAAAGCAATCCAAAATAGAAACTTGACAGATCTTATGTTCGCACATCAAGCGGCGACCATATCCAAGATGACCGGCCCCACATCTTTCATAGCCATGCCCCTAATCCAACAGTCCCTCCATAAAATGGTTTTATCACCATTGCCCACCTTGATCAGAACAAGACTATTGAACACCTCATTTGTATCTTGATCATTAGCAACCCTTGCCACGGCCTCGAACTATCCACGTGCCTAAGCCACTCCTAACGCACACGCAAGGCCGAACCCAACAAATATATATATCCTTTACTTCCAGACCTCCAAATCTGACTGGCTTGTATATGCTCTTCCACGCAACAAGACACTGACCAGCATAAACTCCATCTTTTCATGCCCAAAAAAGGCTGGAATCCAGTTGTTCGCTTCTCTAAGGAGCCACACCAGAGCCTCGACAACAAGCATCAGATGAATTGTCCTACCCATGATATCTGCCTTAATCAATGTTAGCTTTTCGGATCTAACTAGCAAGCCTCTCTATCAAGCCAGAAGGCAATTGAGCACTTGATCCAGAAGTGGATGGTAATAAAAAAAATTAAGTTGACAAATAAATCAACCAAAAGGCACACACCTAAAATTCCATAAATGGGTACGCGAGAGGGCAATGAGCCAATGAACAAGGGGAACCTTCCACCCGCTCACCGCGCTGGTGCTCCGGCCACCGACAACCTTTACAAGACCCCACATGCCAACGCCCCTTCCTCGTGGTCTTCCTGGCGTGGGCGGGGCCTTCTTTACCACCAGCGCCACCCGTGATTCCCGCTAGGTCGAGAGTTGGCTGCGGCGAATCAGCCCATGCCTCCACCTCCTGCATGCGCTTGTGCCGACTCTCACAAATCGGGTGGTCGTGGAGGCGGAAGCAGTGGAAGTTGGGAAGAACACGTGGAGAAGAAGAGGGGAAAAAAGGAAAGAGAGAAGAAGGAAAACAGAGCCAATAATAACTAGGTCCCGTGGATTTGGCAATCCAGTTTACTAGTGCTTGTAAAGCTAAGAACTTATTGGAGTGATATATCTTCTCTCCAATTGCTATCAAGAAATCCAAAATAGAAACTCTCATGGAGATGATCTAAGGGCACCGCGAAAAATATCGGGTTATAAATGGATGGACTATTGCATTTTTCAGCTGGTATTAGTTATCACATCTCGTGACCAAAGTCGGCCACATGCGATCACATACCTCACGGGGAGAAATTTAAAAATAGCGGGGACAAGGTGGACGAGCAAATCTGACCCACGTGGCAGGCTTGTTTAGCATTAAGAGCATCTCCAAGGACAATAACAAATTTGGATTGCAAACCAAATTTTGCAATAAAAGAGAGAAGGTTTGCAATCTAAAATGTTTTTTCTTTACAACCTTTCCTATACTGGACTCAAAAAACTAGCAGTGGGCATATGTGTAACATCCCAAATTTTCAAACAAAACAGAAAATGAATTTCCCTTTTTTCCAAAAATGAGAACCAACAAAAACTTTTATTACATATGGTGCTATGCATAGTCCTCCTACCTAATACTTGTGTTATTGCCATGATTGTTTGTTTATTGCATTGAACATATTTCCAAAACCCTAAACCCTAACCTTCTCAAAACCAAATAGGATCAAATATGAAGAAACTAAAATAAAATAAAAAGACATATGTGGGCATATAGCCCTAGTATGCAAATCTTGACTAATACCCTTCTTACTTTTCTAAATGGTGGTGAACCATTGTTAGACCCCACTAAACCCTAAACCTCACCCCTCTTTTCACCATCCAAGATAAAACAAAATAAAAAGAAATTAAATTAAAAAGAAAAGGCCTATGTAAGCCTATGGCTAATATTTGCAAATAATCAACTAGGCCTTGCTCTACCTTGTTGGATGATTTGAAAGGCCTAAACAAACCTAACCTAGTACTTACCAACTCAATCAAATGAGAAACAAAAAGGAAATAAAATTATGCATAGAAGCATATGTGGCACTTAGCCATATTACTAAATCTTGCCCTATGCCTTCATACTCTACCCAAATGGTTTGAAACCATCTCTAAACCTAATCTAACCCTAAGTGGATCCTAGACCATGCCACGGTAAAGCAAGAGGAACAAAATAGAAGAATAAGGAAAATTGGAATATCACCTCTTATGTGTTTATGGCCATTTTTGCAAATCTTTGAACTAGGCCTTTTGGAATTGTTTCACTAGTTTGGAAATCTTCCTAAACTAATAAGAATCACTTTTGAATCAAGAAAAACCAAATCAAATAAAAAGAAAATCAAAAACCAAGTTACATATGATAATGGTCATATGTGACACTTTTAACATCTTACCCACTTTGAGCCCTTGTATTAAGAGTTTTCCAAACTAAACTTGCTCAAACCTTTGCACCTCATCCAAGACCTCATCAAGGTGAACAACTTTGGTGTTGACCACTTTGACCAGATCGTTGATCATTGCTTAAATTAGTCAAGCCAAGTTGCAACTTTGAAACAGATTCTAGATTCCCCCAAAACTTTGGAATTTTCACAAACCCACTCCAAATTTCAAACCAAGACCACCAATGGATGCCAAACTTTATTTAGAACCCAACCAAGAAGAAACCTAGCAAAATTTACCCACACATGAGGTTTTTACATGAGAATTCACTTGTTACATAGAAGTACACCTACTCTCAACCACTATTCACACCTCACTCCCTCCCTCTCTTTGAGCTCATCCATAGTACCATTTGTACCACACCAACTACCATGACATCACTTAGCTTTGACATCATCAAGCATAGACAAGACCACCATGACACCAAGACACACCATGCCATGACTATGTCACATACTCTTTTGCTAAAATCCAATGTGCACTCCCTTATCCCCTCTCCTCTCTCTCACCATGTCTAGTACCATGCCCTCACCTCACTCAACCAAGCCAAGCACCAGAGACAAGAAGAAAGGGGCACCACACACACCCAATGCCATCACCATGCCCTCACATAGTCACCACCATGCACTACCTACCCCTGGCCCTTTTCCCTCTCTCTCACCTTGTCACACACCTTGCCTTTGACCCTCTACACCTGCCAGACACGATCTTGGTGGAGGAGAGCAAGTGGTTGACCAAAACAACTCGTGCCATGTCCATGATCACCCTCCCGTGGACATCATCACCTCCGTGCGTGCACACTGCAAGTTAGCATGTCACACTGCGCCACCCACCTCCACTCACCCTAGAACACCTGCTAGACACAGTCGTTGACTCTGTCTGGCGCCAGGACGATGCCACGACGCGAGGACGCCGATGTCGACCACGTCCTCGTGCGCACTGCACACGACGCCAGCGAATCCACCACTGTGCACGCATCCTCTCCTACTCCCTACCTCACTGTCTGACGCCCTAGCTACGCCTGAGACGACTGCACACGACGCAACCGATGACGTCGCCCGCCATGACCTCCACGTCGCGTTCCCTCCCCTGGACCCTATATAAACCCCGCCACTCACCCTGGACATCACCACACAACCTTGCAGCCTCCCTCTCTTCCTCCTAGCACCACTTTCTTCCCCTCCTCGCAGCTCACCGGCGCCAGAAGCTCACCGGCGGCCACACCAAAAGTCGTGCCTTTTTCCGCCACCTCAGCCTCCCACACCTATACTGTTTTGAAGCCCTTGGAAAGCCCCATCGATCAAGCCCAACCCCGCCGTCGACCGTGCCCGGAGGTGAGTGTTCTCGCCGTCGCAAGGTTCGGCGTCGGGAGGAAGACGATGACCCAGCGCCGTCCGATCCAGATCCAGCGTCCCGCGTGCTCCCGCGCGTGCCCGACGTGCATGCCCAATGCATGCGTGGCCCAGGCCGCAGCTGGGCCGGCCCAACTTCGGTCCCGCGCCCGTTTTAAATTCAAATTTGGGTTTAATTTATTTCTGTTAAATTGCTCTCAGATGCTTTGCTAAATATTTAATATCTCCAAATCTACTCGGCCAAATTTGATAAATTTTATATATTTGGAAAGCCTGTGAAATTATATATCCAACTCAATTGGATTCAAATCAAAATATGTTGTAGAACTTGAATAGTAAAAATCACAAGACATAGAGTTTTCAGAGTTCAAATAAATTTATAAAATCAACCCTAATGAGTTTTGAGGTGAATCCAATTGCTATGATTCACATTTCAACCCCTCTAATTTAATATGCAAAAATATGATATAGTTGCTGTAATAAGTTTTGAGCTATAATACAAACAATGGCTATGTAGTCATTTCTAGAGCAATTGCACTATTTCAAAATTTTGAAATTCAAACTTATGAGGTGTAGCACCTCATTTAAATCATCTTTCCAAGTGTTGTGAAGTAATGTGATGATCCTTGTTGCATGGTCTCATACTTGCTCACTTGGGGATCTTAAATTAAAGTAGGATTTAAATCACATGGGGTATAGTACCTCATTTAAATCATGTTTCTCTAATGATAAGTGTGAAGTGTTGACCTTGGTCAACATGTGATCATACGTTGTTATTTGAGGAGATTAAATCTTAACAAGATTCAATGAGAGGCAATTATTTTCTCCAAAGAACTAAATTGAAACCCTAATCCCTATTTCACTAAGAGGAACTTGTTTTCCAAAACCTAAGAAGAAACCCTAGTCTAATATGGATTAATTATTGGGATGATGCTAGATCATCTTGTGTGAGCCATTATTAAGGCTAATTAGTCTACTTAAGTATTGTTTGGTGATTGTATCCTCGTATTCGTTTATAGATGCTAGTACCAGAGACTATCAGGAGGAGGAGGTCTTCTACCAAGATGAAGGAGAAGAGAACTTTGATCACTACCCCAATCAAGGCAAGCTATATTTTTACAAGTTACCCTAGTGCAAAGCTCTACAAGAGCAAGGCCTCATTATGTTGACGCGTAAAGCACACGCCCGTTGGGAACCCCAAGAGGAAGGTGTGATGCGTACAACAGCAAGTTTTCCCTCAGTAAGAAACTAAGGTTATCGAACCAGTAGGAGTCAAGGAGCACGTGAAGGTTGTTGGTGACGGTGTGTAGTGCGGCGCAACACCAGGGATTCCGGTGCCAACGTGGAACCTGCATAACACAATCCAAATACTTTGCCCCAACTTAACAGTGAGGTTGTCAATCTCACCGGCTTGCTGTAAACAAAGGATTAAATATATGGTGTGGAAAATTATGTTTGTATGCGAAGAACAGTAAAGAACAATGTTTGCAGTAGATTGTATTCAGATGCAAAAGAATGGAGCGGGGTCCACAGTTCACTAGTGGTGTCTCTCCAGTAAGATAAAGCATGTTGGGTGAACAAATTACAGTTGGGCAATTAACAAATAAAGAGAGCATAACAATGCACATACATATCATGATGAGTAGTGTGAGATTTAATCGGGCATTACGACAAAGTACATAGACCGCTATCCAGCATGCATCTATGCCTAAAAAGTCCACCTTCAGGTTAGCATCCGCACCCCTTCCAGTATTAAGTTGCAAACAACAGACAATTGCATTAAGTATGGTGCGTAATGTAATCAACACAAATATCTTTAGACAAAGCATTGATGTTTTATCCCTAGTAGCAATAGCACATCCACAACCTTAGAACTTTCTGTCACTGTCCCAGATTTAATGGAGGCATGAACCCACTATCGAGCATAAATACTCCCTCTTGGAGTTACAAGTATTAACTTGATCAGAGCCTCTACTAGCAACGGAGAGCATGCAAGATCATAAACAACACATATATGATAGATTGATAATCAACTTGACATAGTATTCCATATTCATCGGATCCCAACAAACACAACATGTAGCATTACAAATAGATGATCTTGATTATGATAGGCAGCTCAAAAGATCGAACATGATAGCACAATGAGGAGAAGACAACCATCTAGCTACTGCTATGGACCCATAGTCCAGGGGTGAACTACTCACACATCAATCCGGAGGCGATCATGGTGATGAAGAGTCCTCCGGGAGATGATTCCCCCCTCCGGCAGGGTGCCGGAGGCGATCTCCTGAATCCCACGAGATGGGATTGGCGGCGGCGGCGTCTCTGGAAGGTTTTCCGTATCGTGGCTCTCGGTAAAAGGGTTTTCGCGACGGAGGGAATAAATAAGCGGAAGGGCAGGGTCGGTGGAGGCACAGGGTGTTGGAGATATGCCCAAGAGGCAATAATAAAATGGTTGTTACAATATATCTTTGAGTTTATGATAATGTTTCCATACCATGCTATAATTGTATTAACCGAAACATTGATACATGTGTGTTATGTGAACAACAAGGAGTCCCTAGTAAGCCTCTTGTATAACTAGCTTGTTGATTAATAGATGATCATGGTTTCATCATCATGAACATTGGATGTTATTAATAACAAGGTTATGTCATTATATGAATGATGTAATGGACACACCCAATTAAGCGTAGCATAAGATCACGTCATTAAGTTATTTGCTATAAGCTTTCGATACATAGTTACCTAGTCCTTTCGACCATGAGATCATGTAAATCACTTATACCGGAAAGGTACTTTGCTTACATCAAACGCAACTGCGTAAATGGGTGGTTATAAAGGTGGGATTAAGTATCCGGAAAGTATGAGTTGAGGCATATGGATCAACAGTGGGATTTGTCCATCCCGATGACGGATAGATATACTCTGGGCCCTCTCGGTGGAATGTCGTCTAATAGCTTGCAAGTATATGAATGGTTCATAAGAGACCACATACCACGGTACGAGTAAAGAGTACTTGTCATGAGACGAGGTTGAACAAGGTATAGAGATACCGATGATCAAACCTCGGACAAGTAAAATATCGCGTGACAAAGGGAATCGGTATCGTATGTAAATGGTTCAGTCGATCACTAAAGTCATCGTTGAATATGTGGGAGCCATTATGGATCTCTAGATCCCGCTATTGGTTATTGGTCAGAGAGAGGTCTCAACCATGTCTACACAGTTCGCGAACCGTAGGGTGACACACTTAAGGTTTGATGTCGTTTAAGTAGATATGGAATATGGAATGGAGTTCGAAGTTTTGTTCATAGTCTCGGATGGGATCCAGGACATCACGAGGAGGCCCGGAATGGTCCGGAGAATAAGATTCATATATAGGAAGTCATTTTCTAGGTTTGAAAATGATCCGGTATTTTTTTCTGGAAGGTTCTAGAAGGTTCAAGAAGAGTCCGGAATAAATCAGCATGGAAGGTGGAGTCCCAGAGGGACTCCACCCACCTTGGCCGGCCAACCTAAAGGAGGAGGAGTCCCAAGTGGACTCCTCCCCATAGTGGCCGGCCACCCCACCAAAGGAAAGGGGGGAGTCCCACTCCCCCTAGGTTTGGTCATATGGAAGGTTTATGTTGGGGTCTTATTCGGAGACTTTTGACCTAATCCTTGGGGCTTCCACCTATATAAAGAGGGGAGGGGAGGGGCAGGCCGGCCACACCAAGACCACCATGGCCGCATCCCCTCAAGAGCCCCCTCTCCCAGAAACCCTAGCGGTTCCCTCCTACCTCTCTCTCCCACATAGCTTAGGCGAAGCTCTGTCGGACATCTCCACTACCACCGCCACCACGCCTTCGTGCTGCCGGGATTCCGAGGAGGATCTACTACTTCTGATGCCCGCTGGAACGGGGAGAAGGACGTCGTCATCAACACCGAACGTGTGACGGAGTACGGAGGTGCTGCCCGATTGTGGCACCGTCAAGATCTTCTACGCGCTTTTGAAAGCGGCAAGTGATCGTCTACTGCAGCAACGAGAGCCTCCTCTTGTAGGCTTTGGAAATCTTCAAGGGTTTGTCTCGTTCATCCCCTCGTTGCTCCCATCTTCTAGATTGCATCTTGGCTTGGATTGCGTTCTCGCGGTAGGAAAATTTTGTTTTCTATGCTACGAATCCCTACAGTGGTATCAGAGCAGTGTCTATGCATAGATGGTTGCACGAGTAGAACACAATTGTTTTGTGGGCGTTGATGCTTATGTTGTCTTTAGTTTGAGTACTTTGCATCTTTGTGGCATGGTGGCTTGAAGCGGCTCGGGCTAACTTTACATGACCGCGTTCATGAGACTTGCTCCACGTTCGACATGCAACTTGTATTGCATAAGTGGCTTTGCGGGTGTCTGTCTCTCCCACCATAATGAAGATTCAATTTACTCTTTCTATTGACAACACTAGTATCACCGTTGTGGTTCATGTTCGTAGGTAGATTAGATCTTACTCGAAAATCCTAAACCACGTAAAATATGCAAATCAAATTAGAGACGTCTAACTTGTTTTTGCAGGGTTTGGTGATGTGATATGGCCATGATGTGATGATGAATATGTATGAGATGATCATTATTGTATTGTGGCAACCAGTAGGAGCCTTATGGTTGTATTTAAATTTCATGTTGAGTAGTATTTCAAAGTAGTTGTAATAGTTGCTACATGAGGTGAACAACCATGAAGACGGCGCCATGGACCTTGACGCTACGCCGACGATGATGGAGATCATGCCCGTTGATGATGGAGATCATGTCCGTGCTTTGGAGATGAAGATCGAAGGCGCAAATACTAAAGGGCCATATCATATCACATATGAATCGCATGTGATGTTAATCCTTTATGCATCTTATTTTGCTTAGAACGCGACGGTAGCATTATAAGATGATCCCTCACATTAATATCAAGATAATAAAGTGTTCTCCCCTCGTATGCACCGTTGATATAGTTCGTCGTTTCGAAGCATCTCGTGATGATCGGATGTGATAGACTCAACGTTCACATACAACGGGTGTAAGCCATTGATACGTCTTCGATGTATCAATAATTTCTTATGTTCCATGCTTGTTTTATGACAATACCTACATGTTTTGTTCACACTTTATATCATTTTTATGCGTTTTCCGGAACTAACCTATTGACGAGATGCCGAAGTGCCAGTTCCTGTTTTCTGCTGTTTTTGGTTTCAGAAATCCTAGTAAGGAAATATTCTCGGAATTGGATGAAATCAACGCCCAGAGTCTTAGAATTGGACGAAGCTTCCAGAACACCCGAGAGTCGCCAGAGGGGGGCCACAGGCCCACCAAATGATAGGCTGGCGCGGCCCAGGCCTTGGCCGCGCCGCCCTACTGTGTCACCGCCTCGTCGACCCTCCGACTCCGCCTCTTCGCCTATATAAAGGTCCCTGACCTAAATCTTCGATACAGAAAAGCCACGGTACGAGAAACCATCCAGAGCCGTCGCCATCGTGAAGCCAAGATCTGGGGGACAGGAGTCTCTGTTCCGGCACGCCGCCGGGACGGGGAAGTGCCCCCGGAAGGCTTCTCCATCGACACCGCTGTCATCTCCACCGCCATCTTCATCACCGCTGCTGTCTCCCATGAGGAGGGAGTAGTTCTCCATCGAGGCTAAGGGGCTGTACCGGTAGCTATGTGGTTAATCTCTCTCCCTATGTACTTCAATACAATGATCTCATGAGCTGCCTTACATGATTGAGATTCATATGAGTTTTGTATCACTATTCATCTATGTGTTACTCTAGTGATGTTATTAAAGGAGTCTATTCCTCCTGCACGGTGTAATGGTGACAGTGTGTGCATCGTGTAGTACTTGGCGTAGGTTATGATTGTAATCTCTTGTAGATTATGAAGTTAATTATTGCTATGATAGTATTGATGTGATCTATGCCTCCTTCATAGTGTGATGGTGACAGTGTGCATGCTATGTTAGTACTTGGTTTAGTTGTGTTGATCTATCATGCACTCTAAGGTTATTTAAATATGAATATCGAATATTGTGGAGCTTGTTAACTCCGGCATTGAGGGTTCGTGTAATCCTACACAATTAGTGGTGTTCATCATCCAACAAGAGAGTGTAGAGTATAGCATTTATCTATTCTGTTATGTGATCAATGTTGAGAGTGTCCACTAGTGAAAGTATAATCCCTAGGCCTTGTTCCCAAATACTGAAATCGCTGCTTGTTTACTGTTTTACTGCATCTGTATTGCCTGCAATATTACCACCATCAACCACACGCCAGTTGTAGCATCAAGCTATTTTCTGGTGCCGTTACTACTGCTCATATACATTCATACCACTTGTATTTCACTATCTCTTCGCCGAACTAGTGCACCTATACATCTGACAAGTGTATTAGGTGTGTTGGGGACACAAGAGACTTCTTGCTTTGTGGTTGCAGGGTTGCATGAGAGGGATATCTTTGATCTCTTCCTCCCTGAGTTCGATAAACCTTGGGTGATCCACTTAAGGGAAACTTGCTGCTGTTCTACAAACCTCTGCTCTTGGAGGCCCAACACTGTCTACAAGAATAGAAGCACCCGTAGACATCAGCCATGTTGCACACGCGGAATACTTGGGTTTGCTTGACGAGCCTAGCATGTACAGACATGGCCTCGGGACAACGGAAACCGAAAGGTTGAACACGAGTCATATGGATGATATGATCAACATGTTGATGTTCACCATTGAAGCTACATCATCTCACGTGATGATCGGTTTTGATGTAGTGGATTTGGATCGTGTACCACTTAACAACTATGAGGGATGTTGTATTAAGTGGGAGTTCATTACTAATTAGATTAAAACATGAACTAATTATCATAAACATAGTCTGAGTAGTATTTTGAATTAATTTTGTAGTATTGGCATCCGTTTTTCTACCATGCGCTAGTCTTGTAATTGAGATAGAAATACTGTTAAAATCTGACAAGAAACTTTACGGATTGGTACCGTATTGTTAAAGAATCAAGAATTGATTAAGTCCTATTGCAAACTTTTAGTAAACCTCACATTGTTGATTCAAAGAGCTATGGTTTCTATTAGTACCTAAAGTTATTTGTCTCCATGAAACTTGAAGTTCAAATCTGTTTGAAAAGTAAGGAGCTGAAAATTTAGTTTTCAGAAATAATCAAGGTATGAGATATATGTGATATCTAAGACCTTATTGCAAGATGAAAGAATATAATTTGGTGAGACTACATAAACTCATAAGTTTTATGGGAATGTACGAAGGTTGAAGACGCAAGGCGTCCCAATCCTCCAATCATTGGGGCACTAACGATATTCGCATATCCATGAAGTGATCATCCTTAGTATGCACCGTTGCTAAGACTCGTTGTTTCGAAGCATCTCGTGATGATCGGGTGTTATAGATTCTACGAGTGCATACAACGGGTGCAAGCCAGATTTGCACATACGAATACTAAGGTTAAACTTTACGAGCCTAGCATGTACAGACATGGTCTCGGAAAGTCGTCATGATATGATGGATAAAATTATGAGTGAAATTGTTCATCATATTACAAAGTTACTAATAGTGAAATCCGGAACACTTATCATATGATGATCAACTTCAAAGTAAGAACCTCAAGGTTATTGGTATTTGACCAACAAACCTAGAAGTTATTGATGTTGAAGTGTTTTTCTGAATAACGAGGAAAGCTAAAAGAGAAACAACAAAAGATTATTGGCAGAAAGAAAGAAAAGACTAGA
The DNA here is from genome assembly GCF_019359855.2 of Lolium perenne. Classification (NCBI taxonomy): domain Eukaryota; kingdom Viridiplantae; phylum Streptophyta; class Magnoliopsida; order Poales; family Poaceae; genus Lolium; species Lolium perenne. Next base: position 130,023,807 of record NC_067250.2, read on the forward strand.
AAGTCTAGCTCAGCTGTATATAAATGATATACATGTTATGGTTGTATTCCTAGTTAGGTCACACTATGAAATTCTTGGGTATTAGTACTATATTGGTTGGTATGAAGTGTCATACAAAACAACGCAATACAAGAATACAATGGCATAAGTGACTGACAAGGAATATGATAGGAATGCACGTCTGGAACAAAAATAAAGTGTTATTATGTTCATCGTTGGCATTCTATCTAGCCCTTAGAATTTATAATAAAGAACTTAATAATTGTTATTTTGCTCTGGTCAAATGAAAAACAATGAGTTGTTCAAATTATGACATTACTCCATGTACGATGGATAAGTTATTATAAATCTTAATGGTGAAACACACATACATAATACTGACGCTAAAATGCCATAAGGCAAATGATTTGAATTCCACTTAATTGTGGAACCGCCATTTAGGTCATGTTGGAAAGGAACGCATGAAGAAACTCCATGCAAATGGATTTTTGGAGTCATTTGATTTTTGAATCGTTTGGCGCTTGCAAATTTTTTCTAAAAGAGCATGACTAAAATACCGTTCATAGGCCAAGAGTTGAACGGGCAACTAACTTAGTGAAAACATACATGATGATGTATGTGGTTCACTGGGCATAGTTGTGTGCGGGAGATTCTTCTACTTCATGAAAACTTCCAACAATGAATTGAGAATATATATATGGATATATTCGATAAGGAAGAAGTTTGAAACATTTGAATAGATTCAAATAAATTTTAGCATGAAGTGGAAATCATCGTAATAGAAAAGTCAAATATCTATGATTGGATCATGGTGGAAATATTTGAATTACGAGTTTTAGCGAACATCTAAGAGAGTCATGAAATTGTTGTACAACTCACATTTCTTAGAGTATCATAATGATGATATAGTATTCGAGAGATGTATCCAAACCTTGTTGGATTAATGATGAGATAAAATATTATGATGCCATTATATTTTTGTGGATTATGCTTTAGTGACTACCGCTTTTACACTGAATAGAGCATCATCATGATCCGTTGAAATGACACCATACGAATTATGGCATGGGTATGAACCCGGATAGTCCTTTCTTAAATATTGGTATGCATAGCATAAGTAAATAAGTTTACAACCAAAATCGGATGAATGTCTTTGTTGGTTATCCCAGAGATTTGATTGGGAATTCTTCCCACGAGACAAAGACAAAAGTTTTTTGTTAATGTTTCTTATTTCTGAGAAATTGTTTCTAGCGAAGTATTTGAGTGGGAGGACAATAGAACTTGATAAGGTTTATGAACCTGAACATAATGATCAGAGTAGCGCAGCATCAGAATTGGTTCTGGAAGCGGCCACGACGATCATGGCTCCCATGACTACAAAATGTTTTAGCCATGGAAATCAAAGTACATATTGAACCTTGTAGGTATGATTTACTTTATGATCAAATAAATGATTTGTGGACAAAGGATTGTTTTTTGAACAATGATAAATCAACTACATACAAATAAGTTATGATGGGCCCTGACTCCGTTAAAATGGCTATACGCCATGAAATCCAAGATAGATGAATACTTATTGAAAGTAAATGGATCTATAAAATTGATGAAGCTTGACTTGTCGAAAAGTTGTTTACGACAAAGTTCAAAGAGTTGACTACGATAAGATTAGATCTTCCGTAGCAATGCTTATAGTCTATGTGGATTATTCTAGTAATCACTACATATTTCTTTTATGAGATATGCTAGTAGGATGGCAAAATACATTACTTATCAGAAGAGTGTATTAAAGGTGTATACAAGATAAAACCGAGAGTTTTGCTGGTCCGTGAAATACTAGATAGGTATACAAACTTCAATTGGATGAAGTGAGTATCGCGGAGTTGGAATCTTCACCGGATGAAATAGTCAAAGAGTTTTTGATTTCATTAGAGATGATGAAGAGTCTTGCATTTGCAAGAAATTAAGTGGGAGCGCTGAGACATATTTATAATACTTTATGTCGAGGACATATAGTTGGTTATAAAAGGTGTAATTATATACTTGATTAAAAGATTTCATTGATAAATTAACTTCAATGAAAGGACATGGACTGAAACAAATTTAGTGTCAAGATGTATGAAGATAGATTGAAACACATAACAAGTTTAAGTCAAAGTACATAGAATGGATATTGAAGTAGTTCAATATAGAAATATTAAGAAAATGTTCTTGTCATGTGAAGGTTTAACAAGACATGAGTGTATTTGACACTCAATGTAAAAACACATGAGTGATTACAGATCACGAATAATATGTACACAATCAGATGTCCTGTGCTCTAAATGAGTTATGAGCATGTACCAGAATGATTCATGTGATGATCATTGAAAAAACAGTAAGAATATTCTTGAGTACTTAAGAAGAACCAAGGATATATATATATAGTTTTGTATGGAGAAATGAAAAACAAATCGCTGTAACGTGTTGCACTGATATTTGTTTTGTCACATATAAAAATAAAATTTCAATCTCAAATTAGACTAAGTGTTGTTTAAAAGGTAGCACAATGAGCTAGAAGCTATCTATGCTAGATTTAGAGGAGTTCTAGATATTGTGACGGATTCTACAAATGAAGGCAGAGTATGTCATTGTTTTGACAATGACTGGGGATGTTAAGTCAAGAGGTTCTTTGAGAACTTGGTGTAGTTCCGATAGTGTCAGAACTTTGAAGCTATATTGTGTGTGACAATATTAGTAACATATTTTAGACCGCGGAATTAAGGTTCCACCGAAAGACCAAACATATTTAATGCCGACTCATTTAGAAAATGAGTGATGTGTTGAGACGCAAATGAATTGCAAAATACATACGTTTCTGAGCATGTCAGATCCGTTGACTAAAACCTTCTCCCGTGAGCAAAACATGATAAAGCACCGGAAGGCCAAAGTGTTATATCTTTACAAATGAAAACTAGATTATTGACTCTAGTGCAATAGTGGGAGACTGTTGGAGATATGCCCAAGAGGCAATAATAAAATGGTTATTATAATATATCTTTGAGTTTATGATAATGTTTACATACCATGCTATAATTGTATTAACCGAAACATTGATACATGTGTGTTATGTGAACAACAAGGAGTCCCTAGTAAGCCTCTTGTATAACTAGCTTGTTGATTAATAGATGATCATGGTTTCATGATCATGAACATTCGATGTTATTAATAACAAGGTTATGTCATTATATGAATGATGTAATGGACACACCCAATTAAGCGTAGCATAAGATCATGTCATTAAGTTATTTGCTATAAGCTTTCGATACATAGTTACCTAGTCCTTTCGACCATGAGATCATGTAAATCACTTATACCGGAAAGGTACTTTGATTACATCAAACGCCACTGCGTAAATGGGTGGTTATAAAGGTGGGATTAAGTATCCGGAAAGTATGAGTTGAGGCATATGGATCAATAGTGGGATTTGTCCATCCCGATGACGGATAGATATACTCTGGCCCCTCTCGGTGGAATGTCGTCTAATAGCTTGCACGCATATGAATGGTTCATAAGAGACCACATAGCACTGTACGAGTAAATAGTACTTGTCATGAGACAAGGTTGAACGAGGTATAGAGATACCGATGATCAAACCTCGGACAAGTAAAATATCGCGTGACAAAGGGAATCGGTATCGTATGTAAATGGTTCAGTCAATCACTAAAGTCATCGTTGAATATGTGGGAGCCATTATGGATCTCCAGATACCGCTATTGGTTATTGGTCAGAGAGAGGTCTCAACCATGTCTACATAGTTCGCGAACCGTAGGGTGACACACTTAAGGTTTGATGTCGTTTAAGTAGATATGGAATATGGAATGGAGTTCGAAGTTTTGTTCGGAGACTCGGATGGGATCCAGGACATCACGAGGAGGTCCGGAATGGTCCGGAGAATAAGATTCATATATAGGAAGTCATTTTCTAGGTTTGAAAATGATCTGGTATTTTTTCTGGAAGGTTCTAGAAGAGTCCGGAATAAATCAGCATGGAAGGTGGAGTCCCAAAGGGACTACACCCACCTTGGCCGGCCAGCCTAAAGGAGGAGGAGTCCCAAGTGGACTCCTCCCCATGGTGGCCGGCCACCCCACCAAAGGAAAGGGGGGAGTCCCACTCCCCCTAGGTTAGGTCATATGGAAGGTTTATGTTGGGGTCTTATTCGGAGACTTTTGACCTAATCCTTGGGGCTTCCACCTATATAAAGAGGGGAGGGGAGGGGCTGGCCGGCCACACCAAGACCACCATGGCCGCACCCCCTCAAGAGCCTCCTCTCCCAGAAACCCTAGCGGTTCCCTCCTACCTCTCTCTCCCACATAGCTTAGGCAAAGCTCTGTCGGAGATCTCCACTACCACCGCCACCACGCCGTCGTGCTGCCGGGATTCCGAGGAGGATCTACTACTTCTGCTGCCCGCTGGAACGGGGAGAAGGATGTCGTCATCAACACCGAACGTGTGACCGAGTACGGAGGTGCTGCCCGATTGTGGCACCGTCAAGATCTTCTACGCGCTTTTGAAAGCGGCAAGTGATTGTCTACTGCAGCAACGAGAGCCTCCTCTTGTAGGCTTTGGAAATCATCAAGTGTTAGTCTCGTTCATCCCATCGTTGCTCCCATCTTCTAGATTGCATCTTGGCTTGGATTGCGTTCTCGCGGTAGGAAAATTTTGTTTTCTATGCTACGAATCCCTACACAGGGGTCCCACACCATAGGCCGGCGCGGGCCCCATGCTGGCCATGCGCCCTATGGGTACGGGCCCTCGTGACCCCACTTCGTATCCCCTTCGGTCTTCTGGAAGCTCCGTGGAAAAATAGGACCCTGTGCGTTGATTTCGTCCAATTCCGAGAATATTTCCTTTGTAGGATTTCTGAAACCAAAAACAGCAGAAAACAACAACTGGCTCTTCGGCATCTCGTCAATAGGTTAGTGCCGGAAAATGCATAATAATGACATAAAGTGTGTATAAAACACGTGAGTATCATCATAAAAGTAGCATGGAACATAAGAAATTATAGATACGTTTGAGACGTATCACATTACGTTTTAATTTATGATTAATGATCCGATCCCAAGTTCTTACCTTATAAGCTTTTGAGTTTGTTTATCAAAGTTTACTTTTGATTTATGATTCACTTGGTCTAGCTATGGAGTAGTACAAAAGCATCACCCTTAGCCTAGAGAGCTATAAGCTAGTTAGCACCCCTCATGACTAGTTGCTAGTGCTAAAACTAAAAGTGACTACTCTAGATGGGAACTTGTGAAAACCAATGACTTTGAAAACCTTGGAATGATGAGTCATTCTACTAAAAGATTTTTGAAGGTGAATATGACTTGTGAATGACTTGGTGAAATTTACCAAAAACTGATGGTTGGGTTCGGATGCGATACCATTCCAATTCTTAAGTACCCCCACAATACCTGAATCTGGGTAAGGCTTAACTGGAAACTTATGTATTTTAGTATGGGTTCCCTCTGAACAAGCGTCATCGGGGTTATGCCGAGGCTGCCCCATTGAAAGTGAAATGACGTGAAATGAGGTGAATATCTTACCCAAGCCCTGTGCAGTTTCCGGGTTGGCGGTTTGTTTTCACCGGGAGGCCAAGCTCATGGGGAGAGGTGCCTATACTAGGGTATGTAAATGAAAGGTTATGATTGGTAGTTCGCGCACTGAGTGCGATAAATCAGGGCAAGTTACCCCTGACGAACTATTGCAATTGTTGTGGCACAAGTGTACAACCTCTGCAGAGTTTAAACCTATTCGAATAGCCGCGTCCGCGGTCATGGACAGTTAGAAAGGCCATATTGTTCCATCATCAGAACTTTTCCAAAAATATGAATGGTGACTTGTGACTTGAGTTGGAAATGTGACTTTGACTTTGAATCACAACAGAGTTGTGGGAATGGCACTAATGTTCCCACCTGAATTAAGTTAGGCAAATAAAGAGTCTTGTTTACTAAATGCTTCTAAAATAAAACTGGCTTTATGCAAATGAACTTAGAGCTTAGAACCCCCTTTACTATAGTTGATAATGCTTACACTAGTATTAGTTTGCGAGTACTTTAAAGTACTCATGGCTGTGTCCCTGGCTATTCAAATGGCCAGACTATGAAGAAGAGCCCCAGTACCAGGATGAAGGACAGCAGGATGTCTACGACAACTAGGACTGCTCCTGACGTCAATAGTTGCATGTGGAACAGATGGACCTCTACTACGTATTCCCGCTATGTGTTATGTAATTGATCATTAGATCAAGTGTTGTAATGAGACTGGATCATGTGATCCTTTTGTTGTAAGACTATTATGATGTTGTAATGAATGATTTTCTGTGATATCAATCTATTATGTCTCGCAAAAACAATATGCCTGGGATTGCGATGAATGGCATAATAGGCATCTGGACTTAAAAATCCGGGTGTTGACAAGTTGGTATCAGAGCTATTGTTTGACCTTAGGAGACCCTAGTTAGAATGGACGTCTGGAAAGCTTAGTTTCAAAACAAATGAATTGAATATTTATGAAAACCAATTCTCACTCTTATCCTTGAGATCTTTTTCAAACTGAGAAATCCATGCCCTACTTTTTCTTGTAATCCTACATAAAATTTTGCACACTTGCTCACTTCTCTAACTTACTCATCCTAATTCTTCACAGATGGAGCACAACTGTGAGTCCTATCAGCTTGGCCACGGAGGAAACCTAATGTTCGAGAAGGATTTGAAACAACTGGTTGAATATCTAGGACGCCCGTATCCCGAGTTCTTCGGAATACCACTCAATAATCAGTCGGGAGGACAACATCGGTGGGAAGTTACTGCAGATTTGAGAGGAAAGCTTGGAGACCCAATATGGGAAACCATATGGTTTTCTGTAATGGGAAACACCTGGAAGGATGGAATAGCCAACGCCATGCAATAAGCAATTGCCCGTCTGTGCGGACAGAATGTGAACAGGCTCAAGAATACCCGCTTCATTTACTACCCAAGACATGACCCCATGGGAAGACCAATAACCATGCCACCTCACCCGGAGATGAACCACTATGTGGCATATCTGAATTTCATGCTGTACAAGACCTGCAAGGAGTTGGAAAACACCCTCACCTTTTGCCAAGCAAATTACCCGTGAAGACGAAGAATCCACCCTGAAGAGTAGTATCATTAAAGCACTTGAGTAGGTGTGAGTTTGTATCAGGATCCCCTTGTATCGTAGAACAAATGAATGATTCTTCAAACCAACGGTGTGTTAGCTTTGTAATGTGTGATGCTTGGTATGAATGAAAAAGTGTTGTTGGTTTTTACCCCCTCAACACTACTCATGTTTTCAAGTTTTGAACATTTTGAACTTTAAACCAAACAAACCATAGAAATTTCCCTCTTATCTTATCATCTACCTCAATGTTCAGATGGCCTCACCAACCCGCAGCACCAACCAGGACGCAATGATGCAGATGCTCCAAATGATGATGGTAGACTGAGAAGCCGAGAGAGCTGAATGACAAGCCAATATTGCCGCACTGCAGCAGATCGCTCAGAACAACCAAGGCCATGGAAACCACGACCACCCGGGGTCAAAACTGAAGAACTTTCAGAACAACAACCCACCCATGTTCAGCAAGACCGAAGACAATGGAGAATAACTTAGAAGTTGCGGGAGTAGAAGCCGCAGAAAAAGTACTGTTCACCACCCACTACCTGTCATGACCTGCAAGAGCTTGGTGGACAAGTACCCGCGCAATGAATGCGGGACAGATGATGAATTGGGAAGATTTCAAACTCAAGTTCAGTAAATACCATGTGCCCCAAGGACTGATCAGGAAGATGAGAGATGAGTTCCGGGAACTCAAACAAGGAAGGATGTCCGTGGTGGAATACCGTGACAGGTTTCTTACTCTGTCAAGGTACGCCCCGGATGAGACCGACACCAACGAGAAGAGAAAGGAGAGATTTCTGAATGGACTGCATGATGAAATGCAAACTGTGTTAGTGAACATTCCATTCACTGACTTGGAAGCCCTAGTGGACTCAGCCATTCAGATGGAAGGGAAGCTTCACCAAGCTAACGAGAACCACAAGAGAGGAATGATGAACCAGAATGGACCCCACCATACACAGAAGTACCGCAACAACTCCTCTGGAGGATTTACCCCAGGACACCACAAGCTAACTGCTCAGGCGTATCGCCCAAACTACACCAACAACAATGGAGGACCCCCGAAGCCCGGAGGCAACAACAACAACCACCACAACAGCAACAACAACAATGGTAACAACAACAACACCAATACTGCCCCAAGGAATGGGAGCAATGCTACCCCCATTGCCCCAAAGGACAAGTCAACGGTAACCTGCTATGAATGTGGAACTGTGGGTCATTACTCCAATGAATGCCCCAAAAAGCTTGCCAAGACTGCCCCCAATACCGCTGCACCTGCTCAGCAACAGCGCCGCTTCGCCGCCAGAAGAAACCAGAACAACCACAACGGCCGTCTCTACCACATGAATGCAACAGAAGCACAGGAAGCCCCCCAGGCCATGCCAAGTATGTCTCCTGTTAATCCAATTGCTCAATCTCTCTTAGGAACCGAACTTTTCTTAAAATCTCGGCATGAGATTTGTTTAAGGGGGAAGGGTTTGTAACATCCCAATTTTTCAAACAAAACAGAAAATGAATTTCCCTTTTTTCCAAAAATGAGAACCAACAAAAACTTTTATTACATATGGTGCTATGCATAGTGCTCCTACCTAATACTTGTGTTATTGCCATGATTGTTTTTTTATTGCATTGAATATATTTCCAAAACCCTAAACCCTAACCTTCTCAAAACCAAATAGGATCAAATATGAAGAAACTAAAATAAAATAAAAAGACATATGTGGGCATATAGCCCTAGTATGCAAATCTTGACTAATACCCTTCTTACTTTTCTAAATGGTGGTGAACAATTGTTAGACCCAACTAAACCCTAAACCTCACCCCTTTTTTCACCATCCAAGATAAAACAAAATAAAAAGGAATTAAATTAAAAAGAAAAGGCCTATGTAAGCCTATGGCTAATATTTGCAAATAATCAACTAGGCCTTGCTCTACCTTGTTGGATGATTTGAAAGGCCTAAACAAACCTAACCTAGTACATACCAACTCAATCAAATGAGAAACAAAAAGGAAATAAAATTATGCATAGAAGCATATGTGGCACTTAGCCATATTACTAAATCTTGCCCTATGCCTTTATACTCTACCCAAATGGTTTGAAACCATCTCTAAACCTAATCTAACCATAAGTGGACCCTATACCATGCCCAAGTAAAGCAAGAGGAACAAAATAGAAGAATAAGGAAAATTGGAATATCACCTCTTATGTGTTTATGGCCATTTTTGCAAATCTTTGAACTAGGCCTTTTGGAATTGTTTCACTAGTCTGGAAATGTTCCTAAACTAATAAGAATCACTTTTGACTCAAGAAAAACCAAATCAAATAAAAAGAAAATCAAAAACCAAGTCACATAACATAATGGTCATATGTGACACTTTTAACATCTTACCCACTTTGAGCCCTTGTATTAAGAGTTTTCCAAACTAAACTTGTTCAAACCTTTGCACCTCATCCAAGTCCTCATCAAGGTGAAAAACTTTGGTGTTGACCACTTTGACCAGATCGTTGACCATTGCTTAAATTAGTCAAGCCAAGTTGCAACTTTGAAACAGATTCTAGATTCCCCCAAAACTTTGGAATTTTCACAAACCCACTCCAAATTTCAAACCAAGACCACCAATGGATGCCAAACTTTATTTAGAACACAACCATGAAGAAACCTAGCAAAATTTACCCACACATGAGGTTTTTACATGAGAATTCACTTGTTACATAGAAGTACACCTACTCTCAACCACTATTCACACCTCACTCCCTCTCTCTCTTTGAGCTCATCCATAGTACCATTTGTACCACACCAACTACCATGACATCACTTAGCTTTGTCATCATCAAGCATAGACAAGACCACCATGACACCAAGACACACCATGCCATGACTATATCACATACTCTTTTGCTAAAATCCAATGTGCACTCCCTTGTCCCCTCTCCTCTCTCTCACCATGTCTAGTACCATGCCCTCACCTCACTCAACCAAGCCAAGCACCAGAGACAAGAAGAAAGGGGCACCACACACACCCAATGCCATCACCATGCCCTCACATAGTAACCACCATGCACTACCTACCCCTGGCCCTTTTCCCTCTCTCTCACCTTGTCACACCTTGCCCTTGACCCTCTACACCTGCCAGACACGATCCTTGGTGGAGGAGAGCAAGTGGTTTACCAAAACAACTCGTGCCGTGTCCATGATCACCCTCCCGTGGACATCATCACCTCCCTGCATGCAGACTGCAAGTTAGCATGTCACACTGCGCCACCCACCTCCACTCACCCTAGAACACCTGCTAGACACAGCCGTTGACTCTGTCTGGCGCCAGGACGACACCACAACGTGAGGACGCCGACGCCGGCCACGTCCTCGTGCGCACTGCACACGACGCCAGCGAATCCACCACTGTGCACGCATCCTCTCCTACTCCCTACCTCATTGTCTGAAGCCCTAGCTACGCCAGAGATGACTGCACACAACGCAACCGACGACGTCGCCCGCCATGACCTCCACGCCGCGTTCCCTCCCCTGGACCCTATATAAACCCCGCCACTCGCCCTCGACATCACCACACAACCTTGCAGCCTCCCTCTCTTCATCCTAGCACCAGTCTCTTCCCCTCCTCGCAGCTCACCGGCGCCAGAAGCTCGCCGGCGGCCACACCAAAAGCCGCGCCTTTTTCGCCACCTCAGCCTCCCACACCTATACCGTTTTGAAGCCCTTGGAAAGCCCCATCGATCAAGCCCAACCCCGCCGTCGACCGTGCCCGGAGGTGAGCGTTCTCGCCGTCGCAAGGTTCGGCGTCGGGAGGAAGACGACGGCCCAGCGCCGTCCGATCCAGATCCAGCGTCCCGCGTGCTCCCGCGCGTGCCCGACGTGAATGCCCCATGCATGCGTGGCCCAGGCCGCAGCTGGGCCAGCCCAACTTCGTTCCCGCGCCCGTTTTAAATTCAAATTTGGTTTTAATTTATTTCTGTTAAATTGCTCTCAGATGCTTTGCTAAATATTTAATATCTCCAAATCTACTCGGCCAAATTTAATAAATTTTATATATTTGGAAAGCCTGTGAAATTATCTATCCAACTCAATTGGATTCAAATCAAAATATGTTGCAGAACTTGAATAGTAAAATCACAAGACATAGAGTTTTCAGAATTCAAATAAATTTATAAAATCAACCCTAATGAGTTTTGAGGTGAATCCAATTGCTATGATTCACATTTCAACCCCTCTAATTTAATATGCAAAAATATGATATAGTTTCTGTAATAATTTTTGAGCTATAATGCAAACAATGGCTATGTAGTCATTTCTAGAGCAATTGCACTATTTCAAAATTTTGAAATTCAAACTTATGAGGTGTAGCACCTCATTTAAATCGTCTTCCCAAGTGTTGTGAAGTAATGTGATGATCCTTGTTGCATGGTCTCATACTTGCTCACTTGGGGATCTTAAATTAAAGTAGGATTTAAATCACATGGGGTATAGTACCTCATTTAAATCATGTTTCTCTAATGATAAGTGTGAAGTCTTGACCTTGGTCAACATGTGATCATACCTTGTTATTTGAGGAGATTAAATCTTAACAAGATTCAATGAGAGGTAGTTATTTTCTCCAAAGAACTAAATCGAAACCCTAATCCCTATTTCACTAAGAGGAACTTGTTTTCCAAAACCTAAGAAGAAGCCCTAGTCTAATATGGAGTAATGATTGGGATGATGCTAGATCATCTTGTTGGAGCCATTAAGGCTAATTAGTCTACTTAAGTATTGTTTGGTGATTGTATCCTCGTATTCGTTTATAGACGCTAGTACCGGAGACTATCAGGAGGAGGAGGTCTTCTACCAAGAGGAAGGAGAAGAGAACTTTGATCACTACCTGATGACCCACAAGTATAGGGGATCGCAACAGTCTTCGAGGGAAGTAAAACCCAAATTTATTGATTCGACACAAGGGGAGACAAAGAATACTTATAAGCCTTAACAACTGAGTTGTCAATTCAGCTGCACCTGGAAAAGCACTAGCAACAGGTGTGATGTGAAAGTAGCAGTAATATGAGAGCAATAGTAACAGTAACACAGCAGCAGTAACACAGAGGCAATGGCACCAGAAAATAGTTGATACTACTTCTAATGTCATATAGGACCAAGTGAGTATTTGATGATGAAAGATGGACCGGGGTTCCCAGCTATCTACACTAGTGGTAACTCTCCAATAACAAGTGTTGGGTGAACAAATTACAGTTGGGCAACTGACATAATTATTATAGCATTAAGACAGAACATCCAGTTTATTAATCATGTAGGCATGTTTTCCATATATAGTCATACGTGCTCGCAATGAGAAACTTGCATAACATCTTTTGTCCTACCAGCCGGTGGCAGCCGGGCCTCTAGGGAAACTACTGGTAATTAAGGTACTCCTTTTAATAGAGTACCGGAGCAAAGCATTAACACTCGGTGAAAACATGTGATCCTCATATCTAAGCCATCCCCTCCAGTTATCCCAGTTGCTGTCACTCTGGGGCCTCGGGTTCCGGACATAGACATGTGCAAACAACTTGTAGATACAATCTAAGCAATAATTATAGAGCTCAAATCTAAGATCATGCCACTCGTGCACTAGTGACAAGCATTAAACACAACAAGATTGCAGCAACAATAACTTCACAAACTTTATAGATAGACTGATCATAATGTAATAATTCATCGGATCCCAACAAACACAACACCGATTACATCAGATGGATCTCAATCATGTAAGGTAGCTCATGAGATCATTGTATTGAAGTACATGGGAGAGAGAGTACCAACTAGCTACTGCTAGAACCCGTAGTCCATGGGGGAACTACTCACGGAGCATGATGGAGGCGGTGGCGTCGATGGAGAAGGCTCCGGGGGTCGATCCCCGTCCCGGCAGGGTGCCGAAACAGGAACTTCTGACCCCCGAAACTAGGTTTCGTGATGGCGGCGGCGCTCCGGGAGTCTTTCTGGAGTATGATAGATATCTCTCGGGTTTTCGCGTCATGGGGGAATAAATAGGCAAAGGGGCGATGTCGGTGGAGTCCCGAGGTGGGCTCCCCACACGCCGGCGCGCCTGTGGGCCCGGCCGCATGACTGCATGGGGAGGAGGCCGTGGGACTCCCCCGGGCTTGCCCTTCTGGCTCCGTGTGTCCCTCGGAAAAATAGGAGGTTTGGCTTTTGTTTCGTCGAATTCCGAGAATATTGCCCGAACAGCTTTTCTGGAACCAAAAACAGCGGAAAAACAGGAACTGGCACTGTGGCATCTTGTTAATAGTTGTGTCCCAGAAAATGTATAATAATGATATATAATGCATATAAAACATGTGACAATGATACATAAAAAAAGCATGAAACATCAGAAATTATAGATACGTTGGAGATGTATCAAGCATCCCCAAGCTTAGTTCCTACTCGTCCTCGAGTAGGTAAACGATAAAAAGAAAACAATTTCTGAAGTGACATGCTACCAACATAATCCTGATCCAATAATGATGTAAGGCATGTGAAGTGAGATCAAATTATTCAAAGCAAATGTCTATAGTTGATATAAGAGATGATAATGCAAGAGTTAAACAAGCTAAAAGTTTTCATGAACTATTGCTTTAAAGACATGAAACCGTACAAGGTTCATTAAAGATGTTTTAAGTATCCAGCGTAGGAGTTCTATCCTTCATTCCAAGCATCAAGTAAATTTTTACAACATAGAAGGATTCAGTCAAGTAAAAATAAACATGAACGTCATGAATCAACTGTTTCGAAGCCTACTCAACCGGTGAGCGCAAGCATTTGGTATTGGCACCAGGATGTTATGGCAAAAAGAACATTAATGCGGGTTTGGAAGGTCAACTGAAGAAAGTCTCACAAAGCTATAAGTGATCATTAGACATGAGGAAGTCTTATAATCGAAGCTATGTAAGGAGTAGTGATTGCCATGCAACGGATGCACATAGAGCTATATGTGTATGAAAGCTCTCCAATGCAACTAGTGGGGGTGCATCCAACTTGGTCGCTCACGAAGACCTAGAGCACTTTTGAGGAAGCTCATCATTGGAATATACAACCCAAGTTCTATAGTGTAAATTCCCCACATAGTTATACTAGTAAAACATGAAAACTCTCTCACATGGAGTATAGGTGCTAATCATGAGCACAAATGATGACTATGAATACTGCAGGTGCTAAAACATGAGCACAAGTGTGGATAAAGGATAGTAATGTTGCCCCCTTTTTCTTTATTCTTTTTTTTCTTTTTTCTATTTTTTTCTATTTTTTTTTCTTTTTCTGTTTCTCTTTTCGATGGCCTCCATGGCTCTTTTCACTTTTAGGGGCAACATCCTAATATGACAACACACTTTTTGGTACAAATAACTCATAATGAACAAAACATGATGTATAAAATTGTATGCCTCTGCCAGTGTAGCAGGATGTGCAATGATTTAGCGTAACATGGGTAAACCACACATCAGCTGTATAGAATCATGCAAAGCAATATATAAATAATAAATGACAACAAGTCATGTAATGTAAAATGGAAGTTGCATGGCAATATATCTCGGAACAGCTATGGAAATGCTGTGGTAGGTAGGTATAGTGGCTGTTTTGAGAAAGATGTGTGGGCTTATGTGTAGGAGAACAAGAGAAAGTCCTCCCACGGGTTTGGATATACTGGCGAAGTATGCACAACTCTCAATGTGAGCAAAAGGCAATGCACAGTACCGAAGAGGCTAGCAAATTTGGATGGTGGAAGTGCCAAAAACCGTAGCTTAACATTAGTCAAAAAGAACTCACAAGCTTATTGCAAACAACTAGCAGGTTCAACATTAAGAGCATGATTAAAATTCACTCCAAGGAGGGCCGTTCACGGTGGCACAAGTACCCCGCTAGATCCCTCGACCTTCAGCACAACTTAGTTATTACGATGAACCCTTAGACATGGAAAGCTATCAAGTCTAACTACACCTTCAACCATTTAAGTAGAGTTTATAGTACGGCCCAAGCTTAAACACAACAATCCACTACTGATTTTAACTTATTTAACCAGCAAGCTTTACCATCTAAATACCTCAAAACGTTTCCAAAGAATCAGTTTATCAAAGCTCAATGATCTACAAGATTATGCAAGTATTTCATTATACCACTACCACATGCAACATTTTCTGAACCAACCAAATAAAAATCAATGCTGAGGCTTTCAGCTTTCGCCATGAACATGAATAATAAATTAAGAACACAAGTGTTCAAATGAAAAAGCGGAGCGTGTCTCTCTCCCACACAAGAATGCTAGGATCCAATTTTATTCAGGAAACAAAAACAAACAAACAAACATAAAATCACACAGACGCTCCAAGTAAAGCACATAAGATGTGGAAGAATTAAAATATAGTTTCAATAGAGATGACCTGATAAGTTGCTGATGAAGAAGGGGATGCCTTGGGCATCCCCAAGCTTAGACGCTTGTGTCTTCTTGAAATATGCTTGGGTGACCCACAGGGGCATCCCCGAGCTTAGGCTCTTCACTCTTCTTGATCACATTATATCACCCTTCTCTCTTGACCCTTGAAAATTTCTGCCACACCAAACTTCTCATAAACTTCATTAGAGGGGTTAGTACTCAAAAAACTTTAATCCACTTTAGTTCTGTAGTGACACATTGCAAGAACTCAATAAAACATTATCTACAGCTCTCCACGTCTAGAAAGCATTACTTAAAGTCCACAAGAGACAATGCAAAAAACAGAGACAGAATCTGCCAAAACAGAACAACCAGTAAAGATGGAATTTTTCGAGGTACTTCCGCTGCTCAAATCGGAAAAAGTGAAACTAATGAAAGCTGCGTACATATCTGAGGATTACTCAAGAATGTTTTCAAGATTTTTAGATTTTTCTACAGAGAGAAAAACTCAAAACCGTGACAGCTAAAAATCTGTTTCTGCGTAGAAATCCAAATCTAGTATCAACTTCCTATTAGAGACTTTACTTGGCACAACAATGCAATAAAATAAAGATACAAAGGAGTAGTTACAGAAGTAGCAAGCTCCTTGACTCAAATAAAAGAAAAATTATAGAAATAAAACAATGGGTTGTCTCCCATAAGCGCTTTTCTTTAACGCCTTTCAGCTAGGCGCAGAAGATTTTAATGATGCTCACATGAAAATAGAAAATTAAACAAAAGGAGCATCAAAAAGCCAATTCGAAACACATTTAAGTCTAACCCGCTTCCTATGCATAGGAATCTTGTACACAAATAAATTCATGAAGAACAAAGTGCCAAGCATAGGAAGATAAAACACAAGTAACTTCAAAAATTTTAGCATGTAGAGAGGTGTTTTAGTACCATGAAAATTTCTACAACCATATTTTCCTTTCTCATAATAATTTTCAGTAGCATCATGAATAAACTCAACAATATAACTATCACATACAGCATGCTTTTCATGATCTACAAACACATAATTTTTATCAAGCTCAAAAATAGTGGGATCAAAACTTTCAAACCCACTTTTTAAAAATCTATAACAAGATGATTGATCATTCTCAAGAGATATGGGACTCCTAGATAAAGTCAAGACCTCTCCAATCCCATTTTCATTAGTAGTACAATTAACATTATCAAGTAACATAGGATCATCATCTAGAGCTTTATCATAAACATTTGCTAAGCAAAACTCTTTAGTACCATGCATTTCGATATCATGCACCAACAAAGCATTATCATAAGATTTATCAAAATAGCATGGATTATCATAGATAACAGTAGCATAATTATTCTCACAAGTTTTACTCATAGGGAATATTTCAAGAGAATACACAGGAACATAAAATTCATCCTCCTTTGGTAAGCATGGAGGACAATCAAATAGTGTAAGAGATAAAGAGTTACTCTCATTAGAAGGTTGGCATGGGTAGCTAATCCATTCTTCCTCCTTTTGTTCATCACTCTCCTCCTCTTTTTCATCCAATGAGCTTTCAGGTTCATCAATTTCTTCTTTCACAGGTTCCTGCAAATTGTGAGTGCATTCTTGTGCATGAATGAGTCTCTCTTTATAATCAATGATATAAGGATTATTGTTGTAATGTTCTGTGCAATAATCAAGGATAGAAGAGACATAATCTTTAAGGTCCTTACAAACAATACAAGTTTCATAATTTTTAGCCATGAAGGATTCTATCTCAGAGGCTCCCATAAATAAAACAAATTGTTCTACTTCTTCGAACCCAAGATGAATATAGTTATTCCAATGATAGTTCACAATTAAAACTTATTCACTAAAGCCACATTGGAATTTAAGATGTTTAGTATCTTGTTTAGAGCAACAGTTTATATCATGGCGTTTAAGCAAGATTTTAGCAATTGTATTCAATTTTTCTAACACGGCACTCATGACTTTACCCTTTCTTGATTCTCTATAATTCATATATAATTCTATAAGCTCCATACAGGTTGTGGGTTCTTCCATAACAACAGTTTTTAATTTTTCGGTTTTCAATTTTTTATGGATTTTCGGGTATATAAGAAAAATAAAACAAGACAAAAAAAACTAGACAAAAGTAAACTAAGCAAAATAATACTAGACAGAAATAAACTAAGCACAAATAAACTAGAAAAAAGTAAACTAAGCAAAACGAAATAAAATAAAAATAGAGAGAGAGGTAGAGTGTACTCCCCAGGTGAACTTATGAGTAGAGCAATGCTCCCCGGCAACGGCGCCAGAAAATAGTCTTGATGACCCACAAGTATAGGGGATCGCAACAGTCTTCGAGGGAAGTAAAACCCAAATTTATTGATTCGACACAAGGGGAGACAAAGAATACTTATAAGCCTTAACAACTGAGTTGTCAATTCAGCTGCACCTGGAAAAGCACTAGCAACAGGGGTGATGTGAAAGCAGCAGTAATATGAGAGCAATAGTAACAGTAACACAGCAGCAGTAACACAGAGGCAATGGCACCAGAAAATAGTTGATACTACTTCTAATGGCATATAGGACCGAGTGAGTATTTGATGATGAAAGATGGACCGGGGTTCCCAGCTATCTACACTAGTGGTAACTCTCCAATAACAAGTGTTGGGTGAACAAATTACAGTTGGAGAATTGACATAATTATTATAGCATTAAGACAGAACATCCAGTTTATTAATCATGTAGGCATGTTTTCCATATATAGTCATACGTGCTCGCAATGAGAAACTTGCATAACATCTTTTGTCCTACCAGCCGGTGGCAGCCGGGCCTCTAGGGAAACTACTAGTAATTAAGGTACTCCTTTTAATAGAGTACCGGAGGAAAACATTAACACTCGGTGAAAATATGTGATCCTCGTATCTATGCTATCCCCTCTAGTTATCCCAGTTTCTGTCACTATGGGGCCTCGGGTTCCGGACATAGACATGTGCAAACAACTTGTAGATACAATCTAAGCAATAATTATAGAGCTTAAATCTAAGATCATGCCACTCGTGCACTAGTGACAAGCATTAAACACAACAAGATTGCAGCAACAATAACTTCACAAACTTTATAGATAGACTGATCATAATGTAACAATTCATCGGATCCCAACAAACACAACACCGATTACATCAGATGGATCTCAATCATGTAAGTAAGCTCATGAGATCATTGTATTGAAGTACATGGGAGAGAGAGTACCAACTAGCTACTGCTAGAACCCGTAGTCCATGGGGGAACTACTCACGGAGCATGATGGAGGCGGTGGCGTCGATGGAGAAGGCTCCGGGGGTCGATCCCCGTCCCGGCAGGGTGCCGAAACAGGAACTCCAGACCCCCGAAACTAGGTTTCGCGATGGCGGCGGCGCTCCGGGAGTCTTTCTGGAGTATGATAGATATCTCTCGGGTTTTCGCGTCGTGGGGGAATAAATAGGCAAAGGGGCGATGTCGGTAGAGTGCCGAGGTGGGCGCCCCACACGCCGGCGCGCCTGTGGGCTCGGCCGCGCGGCTGCATGGGGAGGAGGCCATGGGCCTCCCCCGGGCTTGCCCTTCTGGCTCCGTGTGTCCGTCGGAAAAATAGGAGGTTTGACTTTTGTTTCGTCGAATTCCGAGAATATTGCCCGAACAGCTTTTCTGGACCCAAAAACAGCGGAAAAACAGGAACTGACTGACATGGGCAGACCCTTCGGGTACCCATTATTACTATACCTGGTTCGGCTCGGCCCAATATGGAGACAACCCGAAGAAGTAGTCGACTAGGACTCTTGTAAAACCCTAGGCTGGTTGCATATATAAAGCCAGCCAGGACACCCGAAATAAAGGAGGAGAGATAGATAGAATAGAGACAACATAGATCCGCCTATGGCGACACCCTGTAAACATATTTTGATCATATACTGGATTGCTAGCAGCACGTAGGGATCCTCCACCGAGGGGACCCGAAGCTGGGTATGTCGTGTGCCTAATCTCGTCCCCGGAATCTCCATCGTCGCTCTCCCGAAACCCTAGTCTACAATACGTAGGCATTGCCGAGGTATTCCCTCGTCAATTGGCGCCGTCTGTGGGAAACGCGACGACTGGATTTTGTTATCCGGGCGAGATCCGTCGAGTTCGTGATCAACTACTTCATCGGCCGACCAGCAGATTTTTTGTTTTTGCGTCGCCATCTGACTTCTTCGACAACTCGATCGGAAGAGGGCGTCCCTGCTCTGATCTGAACTACTTCGATTTCTCCTGCAACAATGTCTCGAACTTTGCATGGTTCCGCGTAAGCCAGGGCGAAAAGCATCATCGTCTTCAACTACTAGAGATTGCACGTGGCCGCTGCAGTCGTGCGTCGCCCGAACAGAATCAATTCCCATGGAGGCAATGGACTGCTGCAGAGCATCTACTACCAGCGTGAGGCCGTATATACATCAAAGAGCAATGGTATTATTTGTCCGTCACGAGGCGCAACAATCAAATCACGTGGCCCTGCTAGGATTTCCTTGGAAGTTGATGTCACGGAGGAGTACCAAAGCCGATCAGTTTTCTACCAAAAAGCTGAAGAGCCGACAAATTTCTACCAAAAAGCGAAGTCAAGGGCTGTTTGAATTTATACTACTTCGTGAAGTCAACTGACAAACGAACAACCGCGTCTGTTTTAGAGAAGATATCACAAGTCAATCAGGGACAATCATCCGATACAAAAATATCAGGTGCTATATTTCTAATTACGCAAAATTTATTTCACCAAATATTTTTTTTATTTGCTCGCAGTTTTTTGCACCGCGGTATAACTATAGATTGAAGCAAAGTTTCGACTGCTCTGCTTGGTCGACTGTGCCCACCATGGCGCACTTATCTTATTCGGGGATTCGCTCGCCATGGACCCGACATCGCGGACCCGATATATTCGGGCGCTCGTCCGTCCTCTTCATCAACTATTTCCAGCCGCATATCTATTTTGACTGCGCCTGCCGCATGGACTGTCTTTGGTGGCGAAACTATTTCGACTGTGCCCTCTTCATCAACTACTTCCTGTCAGACGCCGCGCAACTTCATCGACCGCGTCCAAGGCACGATTTGCGTCCACATCGGCTTCGCCGCACCCGACAAAAAGCTAAGTTTTCCTCTTCCTCCAAGATTCAATTATTTATTTACTTTCGCCACACCCGAATACTCGGGGGTTGCAACATTGCATCATTACAACAAATTTACCCGACATTTGGGGCTGCGCCATTACTTCGTTACCACAAATATATTGGGTTACTTGGTGAATTTCTTTTCTTCGGCTTAGTGGAATCATCTTCTCCGGCTCAGTGGAATTATTTTCTTCGGCTCAGTGGAATTACTTTTTTTCGACTTAGTGGATTTATCTTCTTCGGCACAGTAGATTTATTTTCTTCGGCTTGCTGGATTGTTTCTCTTCGGATTATTATTAGTTCACTCTTATACAATATTACCCGATGCGTTTTCCGGGACAATGGATTCATCTTCTATGGTTATTACTGGATTCTTCGGGTCAATGGATTCATCTTCTATAATATCAACGGATTCATCTTCTATGGTTATTACTGGATTCTTCGGGTCAATGGATTCATCTTCTATAATATCAACGGATTCATCTTCTATGGTTATTACTGATTTCTTCGGGTCAATGGATTCATCCTCTATGACATCAGCGGATTCATCTTCTATGGTTATTACTGGATTTTTTGGACCAATGGATTCATCCTCTATGATATCAACGGATTTATCTTCAATATATGCTCTATATTTAATGGCGTAATCTTCATCTCAAATACTTCATCTTGGATTCATCTTCATGGACTCATATTATATTATTGACAATTACTTCATCCTAAATGGCTTCACCTTGTATGACGCCGCGACTCCGTCAAATTCTTTCGACATCATGGTTAACACTCGGGAGCTCGATCATAACTTCGCCTTGGGTCGCAACTGCGACACAACATCTAAGTAACAATCATAACGTCACCCCAGCAGCGCTCGGGGGCTCGGCTATCTCTTCATCAACAATTTGGTGGTATCAAATTTCGCTAATTCAGTGGTTTCTACTTCGGCTCGACTATTTCGCTGCACTCGAAGACCTCCATCGCGCATCGACTCCGTTGTGCTCAATAAGCTAAGTGTTCCTTTATTTCACATAAAGTTGATTATCATTTACTTTTGCCGCACCCGATACTCGGGGGCTGCGCGGCATATATTCACTTTACATATCATTGAATCTGAGCATCTGACACCGCATGCGAAAAAGAAAGTCAAGGAAAAGATAGAAAAAGTTTGTTTATTTGTGCAGGAGATAGCAAATTTCAAAGTACATAAGAGAGAACCCGACGAAATTGTTTTCAAGAGAGAACATGACCCGACAAAATCTTCTTCAGGGAGGAACCCGACGAAATCAAAATAGCACCCGACGAAATCTTCTTCAGGGAGGAACCCGATAAAATCGTGAGAGAACCCGACGAAATTTTTTCCAAAAGAGAACCCGATAAAATTATCTTCAAGGAGGTGCCGAAGAATTATCCTCAAGGAGGTGCCGAAAAATTATCTTCAAGGAGGTGCCGAAGAATTATCCTCAAGGAGGTGCCGAAGAATTGTCCTCAAAGAGGACCTGAAGAAATTTTCCTGAAGGAGGAACTTGACGAAATTTTCATCAAGAAGGAACCAAAAAAAAAAAAAAAAAAAAAAAAAAAAGGGGGTGGACAAATCTTCGGGTCCATTGACTCGTCATTTGTTCTGAGCAAGAGCATCGGCGATGTGCCTGACGACAATATAGAAGAACCAATATATTCGGCTGTCTCATCACGCCCGAGAGAAAAATAGAAGAACCCGCAAAATGGGTCATTGCATCAGCCGAATAAGGCACTCGACAATATATTCTCAGAACGCCAAAGTTGCGATCAATTTCTGAATGCCGCAAATTTGCGAAGGTAAGACCCCAGATCCGTTCTGCTGGGCGTGGCATCGCCGAAGACTGCGCTCTGCTACTTTTATCCGTATCAACAGATACGAAGAAAAATCCTAACGGACGCGTTAGGTACCCGATAAACATGACTGGGACTCGACAGAATGGTAAGACCTTAAGCGGCACCTGTCGATGTTTACACCAGTATCCCGGGATCATGTCCAGGGACGTGATCTTGAAGTAGGTTTTTGCGGATTGCCACTAGAGCAGTTAACTGGTACCTGATCCGTCAGATGAACCAGCCCCAACTACCAATATCCCTGTACAATATAGATATGGATAACAAATAAAAATAGCAATGGCTTGGACCCGACAAATATGGCCTGCGCCAAGTTCTTTATCGAGTAGTACAACTTGAGCCTATGTCCAAGTGCAAGCACCTACCCATAGGCTCGGGGGCTACTCTTATCAAGAGAGTTGTTTACCCTCCCGACGAGATACAAGTTTTTGCCCAAATGCTCGGGAGCTACTTTGAGAAAAAGAAAAATTCAAGTATGACAATATAGAATTGCGGGAGCCTATGATCAAACACAAGCATTTGTTCATAGCCTCGGGGGCTACTCCCATCGGGAGCGCTGTTCGCGCACCCAATCAATATGAAGAAGTTCGAGAAAGAATGACAATATAGCGGCATAAAATGTTGAGCCTACAACCAAGCGCAAGCACTTGGCTGTAGCCTCGGGGGCTACTCCCATCGGGAGCGCTGGTCGCGCACCCGATAGAAAAATAACTTCGACAGCATCTACAACAGTCAATGTTTGTAGACTCAACTCGATTCTACGACTCGAGTGGAGCCTACTCCCATCGGGAGCACATAGATTTCATCGAATTCTCCAGAAATATAGTAAAAGTTCTTCATCGAGTAGTACAACTTGAGTCTATGCTCAAGCGCAAGCACTTGTCCATAGACTCGGGGGCTACTCCTATCAGGAGCGCTGGCGCGCACCCGACAGGAAAAATAATTTCAAGAATCATCGACATCATCTACGCATGATCTTCGGCATGGACCTCGCCTTGTTTTTCTTCGACTTCGGAGATGGTTATGCTTGGAGTTTATACGCAAGTCTTCGACTTCCCTATAAACTCGGGGGCTACTGACATGGGCAGACCCTTCGGGTACCCATTATTACTATACCTGGTTCGGCTCGGCCCAATATGGAGACAACCCGAAGAAGTAGTCGACTAGGACTCTTGTAAAACCCTAGGCTGGTTGCATATATAAAGCCAGCCAGGACACCCGAAATAAAGGAGGAGAGATAGATAGAATAGAGACAACATAGATCCGCCTATGGCGACACCCTGTAAACATATTTTGATCATATACTGGATTGCTAGCAGCACGTAGGGATCCTCCACCGAGGGGACCCGAAGCTGGGTATGTCGTGTGCCTAATCTCGTCCCCGGAATCTCCATCGTCGCTCTCCCGAAACCCTAGTCTACAATACGTAGGCATTGCCGAGGTGTTCCCTCGTCACTGACACTGTGGTCTCTTGTTAATAGGTTAGTCCCAGAAAATGTATAATAATGATATATAATGCATATAAAACATGTGACAATGATACAAAAAACAAGCATGAAACATCAGAAATTATAGATACGTTGGAGATGTATCACTACCCCAATCAAGGCAAGCTATATTCTTGCAAGTTACCCTAGTGCAAAGCTCTACAAGAGCAAGGCCTCATTACATTTTACTTTATGCTTAATGATCCTATCCCAAGTTCTTACCTTATAAGCTTTTGAGTTTGTTTATCAAAGTTTACTTTTGATTTATGATTCACTTGGTCTAGCTATGGAGTAGTACAAAAGCATCACCCTTAGCCTAGAGAGCTATAAGCTAGTTAGCACCCCTCATGACTAGTTGCTAGTGCTAAAACTAAAAGTGACTACTCTAGATGGGAACTTGTGAAAACCAATGACTTTGAAAACCTTGGAATGATGAGTCATTCTACTGAGATATTTTTGAAGGTGAATATGACTTGTGAATAACTTGGTGAAATTTACCAAAAACTGATGGTTGGGTTCGGATGCGATACCATTCCAATTCTTAAGTACCCCTACAATACCTGAATCTGGGTAAGGCTTAACTGGAAACTTATGTATTTTAGTAGGGGTTCCCTCTGAACAAGCGTCATCGGGGTTATGCCGAGGCTGCCCCATTGAAAGTGAACTGACGTGAAATGAGGTGAATATCCTACCCAAGCCCTGTGCAGTTCCTGGGTTGGCGGTTTGCTTTCACCGGGAGGCCAAGCTCATGGGGAGAAGTGCCTATACTAGGGTATGCAAATGAAAGGTTATGATTAGTAGTTCGCGCACTGAGTGCGATAAATCAGGGCCAGTTATTCCTGACAAACTATTGCAATTGTTGTGGCACAAGTGTACAACCTCTGCAGAGTTTAAACCTATTCGAATAGCCGCGTCCGCGGTCATGGACAGTTGGAAAGGCCATACTGTACCGTCATCAGAACTTTTCCAAAAATATGAATGGTGACTTGTGACTTGAGTTGGAAATATGACTTTGACTTTGAATCACAACAGAGTTGTGGGAATGGCACTAATGTTCCCACCTGAATTAAGTTAGGAAAATAAAGAGTCTTGTTTACATAAATGCTTCTGAAATAAAACTGGCTTTATGCAAATGAACTTAGAGCTTAGAACCCCCTTTACTATAGTTGATAATGCTTACACTAGTATTAGTTTGCGAGTACTTTAAAGTACTCATGACTGTGTCCCTGGCTATTCAAATGGCCAGACTAGGAAGAAGAGCCCCAGTACCAGGATGAAGGACAGCAGGACGTCTACGACAACTAGGACTACTCCTGACGTCAACAGTTGCCTGTGGAACAGATGGACCTCTACTAAGTATTCCCGCTATGTGTTATGTAATTGATCATTAGATCAAGTGTTGTAATGAGACTGGATCATGTGATCCTTTTGTTGTAAGACTATTATGATGTTGTAATAAATGATGTTCTGTGATATCAATCTATTATGTCTCGCAAGAACAATATTCCTGGAATTGCGATGAATGGCATAATAGGCATCTGGACTTAAAAATCCGGGTGTTAACAATATGGGACCCACATGTCAATGGGTTACCCTTTTTTTATTTTCTTTTATACTCTTTTTTCCCTCTCTTTTCCTTTTCCCCTTGTTTCATGGCTCCCCTCATCTGCTACCACCCCTCCCCTCCCCGGGTGCCCAGTTAAAAGCGATCCAAACATTCTCGCCTAGTTCATTTTTTGTGCGAATTATTGGCAAGTCGGCCATATATCCCATTTCTGCTCAGAATAGTCCTTGCTGCCCAATACTGAATTCCCGATAACCCTCAAAAAGAAAATACCGAACATTTTATATTAGACACTGAACCTCTTTTGTGTTCTGCCTGAACAAATGTTTTCCAAACTGCCAGAACAGATATTGTGAGATACGTGGACATGTTTTATCAACTATGCAAACGATTCTTGTGATATACATGAACGAGCATTTCACTGTCCGGACAAATCTTGGAGCTACATAAATATATTTCATGAAAACTTAAGAGTTATTTCTGCGAGTCCAGATGAATATTTTTTTAGTTACATCATGTTTACGGGCTTCTGCTCAGCATACACACGTCTGCCTTTTCTTGTTTGAGATCTCATGCACACATTTATAACCACTGTCTGCTAATTTTTCTTAGGTTATTCATGGGACACGAATTTGTAATCGGCGGGAATTAGTTGGTCCTTTTTTTAAAAAAAAATTGTTACTTTTCATTTCCAAAAATTCTTTTTTTCATGTGTATGCATGGCCTGTATATCCATGGCAAGTTTCAGTAGTGTTTTGAAAGTTATATATGAATATATTTATCAGAAATTTGTCGTTTTTGCATTTTCAAGATACAACATATATTCAACGAAATTTCTGGCATACAATCTCCATGTATATATGTAAATATATAATTCATGAAAAAAAATTAGAGACACAAAAGTGTGAGTTCTAAAATTTTCCAAAAAAGACTCACCAATGAGCTTTCGTATTCACTGTCTGTCAATTGAGTGAACCCACTGCGATGATGGCAACGGATCTACTCTCCATGCCTTCTCATCCCTATCCTCATTTAGCAATTAGAGAGATTTTTTTCCTATCCTCATCCTCATCCTCATTGGGTCTGGGGCGGGGATCAGGTTTTCCATTGATAAGCGAAATTCAAATGGTCTTCTCATAATTTCATGATCTTACATTTTTAAGTACGAAAATAAGAGACTTTGTAACTTTTATTTAGTAAATTGACACCAAATTTGTATCATAGGTTAAATATTAATGTTCAATATTATTAAATATACTACATGACACACAATATGACAACTACTAGTAGGAAATTAGCTATAGGTGGGAGGCTATCCTGTGGCGCACCTCTTTTGCATGCGCCACAGAAATTAATTTTGTGGCACACCAGACTAGGTGCGGCACTAAAATAACGTATTTTTGTGGCGCATCAGACACACATGCGCCACAGAAACATGGTGAGCCCCACCCCAGGTCCAATAATTGGTTTCGCTATTTCTATGACGCACAGAATCACGTGCATCTCAGAATTTAGCCTTTTTGTAGCGCATTTTGCTTGGTGTGCCACATAAATAAAATATTCTATGGCGTACTCGGCCAAATGCGCCACAGAAAGAAGCATTTCTGTGGCGCATAGAGCTCCATGCGCTACATAAGTTTTCTGGGTTTTTTTTTTGCTCTCCACGCAACTCCGCCCCCCCCCCCCCCCGTTGTGGATTGCATTTTTTTGCTTTGTAAAATACGTAACAGATAGATAGAAATATCAAAAATATCCTTCGAGGTGCCCATGTATTATGTCTTCTAGTTTTATTGAGAATTAACAAACATGAATTTCGACTATTGTTTGTAAAATTGAGTTGTGTATCGGTAAAAGTAGATTTCTAGTTGCATACGAACTTGAAAAAAAACTCACAATATATCAAAATGACAGGGAGAAAATTTTGCATCCAAATTCACCGGGGTTTACCTGGTTAGCCAATTTTTAGAATCGCAAAATTCGAAAAGAGGAAAAAGTTACTGCAAAGTCAAGATTTTTTCCTGAAAAAATGAAAATTAAAAAAAAAATCTATGCCGCACCAAATGTACATGGGCCATAGAATTCTAGTGCTGAAATTTGAATTTCGGTGGCGCTTCCTCCTCCTCTCCTCCCCCCTTCTCCTCCACTTCCACTTTCCCATCACCTCCACTTCTCCTCCTCTCCTTTACTTCTCCTCCTCCCTCCTCTCCTCCGCCCGGCGACCTCCTCCTTCTCCTCCTCCTCCTCCTCCTCCTCCCACCCAACACCTTCGGTCGACCTTCTCCTTTTCCTCCACCTCCTCCTCCTCCTCCACCCACCTTTGGCCAGCTGCCTCCTCCTCCTCCACCCACCTTCTGCCAGCCGCCTCCTCCTCCTCCACCTCCGACCGGCTCCTCCTCCATCCACCCACCACCTCCAGCCGGCCTCCTCCTCCTCCTCTCCTCCACCCACCTCAACCCATGTAACATCCCAAAATTTCAAACAAAGAGAAAATGAATTTCCTTTTTCCAAAAATGAGAACCAACAAAAACTTTTCTTACATTGGGTGCTATGCATAGTACTCATACTTAATACTTGTGTTTTTGCCATGATTGTTTGATTATTACTTTGAACACATTTCCAAAACCCTAAACCCTAACCTTCTCAAAAACAAGGTGGGACAAATTTGAGAAACCAAAATCAAAGAAAAAGACATATGTGGGCATATAACCCTATTATGTAAATCTTGAAACCTACCTCTCTTATTTTGCTAAATGGTGGTGAACCATGGTGAACCCCACTAAACCCTAAAACTCATCCCTCTTGTCCCCAATCTTTGAAAAACAAAATAAAAAGAAATGATCTTAAACCAGAAAAAGGCTTATGCAAGCCTATGGCTACTTTCTGCAAATACTAAACTTTGCCTTGTCTACCTTGATAGATGGTTTGGAAATACCTCAACAAACCTAATTTAAGGCTTACCACTCAAATCTTGGTGAAACCAAAAAGAAAACAAAAATCAAATAAAGCATATGCATAGAGGCATATGTGGCACTTAGCCAAAATATCAAATCTTGACCTAGGCACCCCCATTGCACCAAAATGGTTCGAACCCTTTACCCAACCCAAACTAACACCAAATAAACCTCACACATGCTTAAGTGAAGCAAAGAAAAAGAAAAGAACAAAAGTTAGAAAATCACAAAACCCTCACATATGGCTTATGCCATTTTTCCAAATCTTTGACCTAGACCAAATTGGCCTTCACCATTAGTTGCATTATGTTACTAAACACTTATTACAACTTTTGGAATCAAAGAAACACAAATCAAATCAAATTCAAACTCAAGTTGTGATCACATATGATAATGGTCAAATCTGCCATTTATATTCTGGTCACTACTTTGAGCCACTCTATCTCAAGTTTTTCAAACTAAACTTTCCTAATTCTTTGCACCTCATCCAAGATCACATCAAGGTGAACAACTTTGGTAAAGACCACCATGTCAAATTCATCTTGGATCAAAAACTATGCTCATGCAAAGTTGGAACTTTTTATCAAATACAACAATCTCCCACTTAGCAATTTTTGCAACTCTTTTAATTTTAAAATTTCACCACCACCTTTGTGTGTTGTGGATCATCAGAAGCAAGTCCAATTCACTCCTCCCTCAATTTTCAAATTTCATTGCACCCATCTTTTTGACAAAAACTTGACTTTTCCAACTATGCCTCAATCTCAAAAACACTATTTGGAATAGTGTTGGCCCAACCTTGATCACCACTTGCCTACACCTAGTTCCCTGGTCCTCTCTACACCCAACCCTTGCACAGCAACCCTAGAGAAGCTAGCCAAACATGGCATAGCCATGCCATGCCGGACACATGCATGTGCACCAGCTCCCTTCCTCTCCTCACCTCCTCAGCCATGCCCACCATGTCCCTGAGCGCCACCTAGACCTACTGCAACTGCCTAGCACCGCCATTGCCGGAGATCGACACGCCACCGCCGGGAACGGACGCGCCCAGGGTGACCAGCACATTCCGAGGACGTCGCCCATGGACATGCACTGGCCACGCGCCGTGACACGCGTACAGCACGCGACCGTTGGGAACCCCAAGTGGAAGGTGTGATGCGTACAGCAGTAAGTTTCCCTCAGTAAGAAACCAAGGTTTATCGAACCAGTAGAAGTCAAGAAGCACGTTGAAGGTTGATGGCAGCGGAGTGTAGTGCGGCGCAACACCAGGGATTCCGGCGCCAACGTGGAACCTGCACAACACAACCAAATTACTTTGCCCCAATGTGACAGTGAGGTTGTCAATCTCACTGGCTTGCTGTAACAAAGGATTAGATGTATAGTGTGGAAGATGATGTTTGCAGAAAACAGTAGAACGAGTATTGCAGTAGATTGTATTCGATGTAAAAGAATGGACCGGGGTCCACAGTTCACTAGTGGTGTCTCTCCCATAAGATAAATAGCATGTTGGGTGAACAAATTACAGTTGGGCAATTGACAAATAAAGATGGCATGACAAGGCACATACATGTTATGATGAGTAGTGTGGAATTCAATTGGGCATTACGACAAAGTACATAGACCGCTATCCAGCATGCATCTATGCCTAAAAAGTCCACCTTCAGGTTATCATCCGAACCCCTTACAGTATTAAGCTGCAAACAACAGACAATTGCATTAAGTATGGTGCGTAATGTAATCAACAAATACATCCTTAGACATAGCATTGATGTTTTATCCCTAGTGGCAACAACACATTCACAACCTTAGAACTTTCTGTCACTGTCCCAGATTTAATGGAGGCATGAACCCACTATCGAGCATAAATATTCCCTCTTGGAGTTACAAGTAACGACTTGGCCAGAGCCTCTACTAATAACGGAGAGCATGCAAGATCATAAACAACACATAGATGATAGATTGATAATCAACATAACATAGCATTCAATATTCATCGGATCCCAACAAACGCAACATGTAGCATTACAAATAGATGATTTTGATCATGTTAGGCAGCTCACAAGATCCAACAATGATAGCACAATTAGGAGAAGACAACCATCTAGCTACTGCTATGGACCCATAGTCCAGGGGTGAACTACTCACACATCACTCCGGAGGCGACCATGGCGGTGAAGAGTCCTCCGGGAGATGATTCCCCTCTCCGGCAGGGTGCCGGAGGCGATCTCCTGAATCCCCCGAGATGGGATTGGCGGCGGCGACATCTCTGGAAGGTTTTCCATATCGTGGCTCTCGGTACTGGAGTTATTATCGACGAAGGCTTAAGTAGGCGGAAGGGCGGAGTCGGAGGGCTGACGAGGGGGCCACACGCTAGGGTCGCGCGGGCCCCCCTGGGCCGCGCCGCCCTAGTGTGGCGGCGCCTCGTCGCCCCACTTCGTTTCCCTTTCGGTGTTCTGGAAGCTTCGTGGAAAAATAAGCCCCTAGGCGTTGATTTCGTCCAATTCCGAGAATATTTCCTTACTAGGATTTCTGAAACCAAAAACAGCAGAAAACAGCAACTGGCTCTTCGGCATCTTGTTAATAGGTTAGTGCCGGAAAATGCATAAATATGACATAAAGTATGTATAAAACATGTAGGTATTGTCATAAAACAAGCATGGAACATAAGAAATTATCGATACGTTGGAGACGTATCAGCATCCCCAAGCTTAGTTCCTGCTCGTCCCGAGTAGGTAAACGATAACAAAGATAATTTCTGAAGTGACATGCTATCATAATCTTGATCAATACTATTGTAAGCACATGTAATGAATGCAGCGATCCAAAGCAATGGTAAAGACAATGAGTAAACAACTGAATCATATAGCAAAGACTTTTCATGAATAGTACTTTCAAGACAAGCATCAATAAGTCTTGCATAAGAGTTAACTCATAAATCAATAAATTCATAGTAAAGGCATTGAAGCAACACAAAGGAAGATTAAGTTTCAGCGGTTGCTTTCAACTTGTAACATGTATATCTCATGGATAGTTGTCAATATAAAGTAATATGATGAATGCAAATATGCAAGCATGTAAGAATCAATGCACAGTTAACACAAGTGTTTGCTTCTTGAGATGGAAGGAAGTAGGTAAACTGACTCAACATAAAAGTAGAAGAATGTCCCTTCGCAGAGGGAAGCAGGGATTGCTATATTTGTGCTAGAGCTTTTATTTTGAAAACAAGAAACAATTTTGTCAACGGTAGTAATAAAGCATATGTATTATGTATAAGATATCCTACAAGTTGCAAGCCTCATGCATAGTGTACCAATAGTGCCCGCACCTTGTCCTAATTAGCTCGGATTACCTGGATTATCACTGCAATACATATGTTTTAACCAAGTATCACAAAGGGGTACCTCTATGCCGCCTGTACAAATGTCTAAGGAGAAAGCTCGCATTTAATTTCTCGCTTTTGATTATTCTCAACTTAGACATCCATACTGGGACAACATAGACAACAGATAATGGACTCCTCTTTAATGCATAAGCATTCAACAACAGATAATATTCTCATAAGAGATTGAGGATTGTTGTCCAAACTGAAACTTCCACCATGGATCATGGCTTTAGTTAGCGGCCCAATGTTCTTCTCTAACAATATGCATGCTCAAACCATTCAACTCATGGTAAATTGCCCTTACTTCGGACAAGACGAACATGCATAGCAACTCACATGATATTCAGCAAAGGTTAGTTGATGGCGTCCCCAGGAACATGGTTATCGCACAACAAACAACTTAATAAGAAATAAGATACATAAGTACATATTCAATACCACAATAGTTTTTAGGCTATTTTTCCCATGAGCTATATATTGCAAAGACAAAGGATAGAAATTTAAAGATAGCACTCAAGCAATTTACTTTGGGATGGCAGAGAAATACCATGTAGTAGGTAGGTATGGTGGACACAAATGACATAGTTTTTGGCTCAAGGATTTGGATGCACGAGAAGTAATCCCTCTCAATACAAGGCTTAGGCTAGCAAGGTTATTTGAAGCCAACACAAGTATGAACCGGTACAGCAAAACTCACATAAAAACATATTGCAAGCATTATAAGACTCTACACTGTCTTCCTTGTTGTTCAAACCCTTACTAGAAAATATCTAGACCTTAGAGAGACCAATCATGCAAACCAAATTTTAGCAAGCTCTATGTATTTCTTCATTAATAGGTGCAAAGTATATGATGCAAGAGCTTAAACATAATCCTTATGAGCACAACAATTGCCAAGTATCAAATTATTCAAGACATTCTACCAATTACTACATGTAGCATTTCCCGTTTCCAACCATATAACAATTAACGAAGCAGTTTCAACCTTCGCCATGAACATTATGAGTAAAACTAAGGACATATTTGTCCATATGCAACAGCGGAGCGTGTCTCTCTCCCACACAATGAATGCTAGGATCCAATTTTATTCAAACAAAAAAAAAACAAGAACATACAGACGCTCCAAGTAAAGCACATAAGATGTGATGGAATAAAAATATAGTTTCACTAGAGGAACCTGATAATGTTGTCGATGAAGAAGGGGATGCCTTGGGCATCCCCAAGCTTAGATGCTTGAGTATTCTTGAAATATGCATGGATGAACCACCGGGGCATCCCCAAGCTTAGAGCTTTCACTCTCCTTGATCATATTGTATCATCCTCCTCTCTTGATCCTTGAAAACTTCCTCCACACCTAACTCAAAACAACTCATTAGAGGGCTAGTGCATAATCAAAATTAACATGTTCAGAGGTGACACAATCATTCTTAACACTTATGGACATTGCACAAAGCTACTGAAAGTTAATGGAATAAAGAAATCCATCAAACATAGCAAAACAGGCAATGCGAAATAAAAGGCAGAATCTGTCAAACAGAACAGTCCGTAAAGACGAATTTTTTAGGTGCACCAGAATTTCTCAGATGAAAATGCTTAAATTGAATGAAAGTTGCATACATATCTGAGGATTACTCACGTAAATTGTTAGATTTTTATGAGTTACCTACAGAGACTACTGCTCAAATTCGTGACAGCAAGAAATCTGTTTCTGCGCAGTAATCCAAATCTAGTATGAACCTTACTATCAAAGACTTTACTTGGCACAACAATGCAACAAAATTAAGATAAGGAGAGGTTGCTACAGTAGTAACAACTTCCAAGACTCAAATATAAAACAAAAGTGCTGAAGTAAAATCATGGGTTGTCTCCCATAAGCGCTTTTCTTTAACGTCTTTCAGCTAGGCGCAGAAAGTGTGAATCAAGTATTATCAAGAGACGAAGCATCAACATCATACTTTGTTATAATGATAGAATCAAAAGGTAACTTCTATTTCTAGGGAAGTGTTCCATACCTTTCTTGAGAGGAAATTGATATTTAATATTACCTTCCTTCATATCAATAATAGCACCAACAGTTCGAAGAAAAGGTCTTCCCAATATAATGGGACAAGATGCATTGCATTCAATATCCAAGACAACAAAATCAACGGGGACAAGGTTATTGTTAACCGTAATGTGAACATTATCAACCCTCCCCAAAAGTTTCTTTGTAGAGTTATCAGCAAGATTAACATCCAAATAACAATTTTTCAATGGTGGCAAGTCAATCATATTATAGATTTTCCTAGGCATAACGGAAATACTTGCACCAAGATCACATAAAGAATTACAATCAAAATCATTGACCTTCATCTTAATGATGGGCTCCCAACCATCTTCTAACTCCTAGGAATAGAAGTTTTGCGATTTAATTTCTCTTCTCTAGCTTTTATGAGAGCATTTGTAATATGTTTCGTAAAGGCCAAATTTATAGCACTAGCATTAGGACTTTTAGCAAGTTTTTGTAAGAACTTTATAACTTCAGAGATATGGCAATCATCAAAATCTAAACCATTATGATCTAAAGCAATGGGATCATTATCCCCAACATTAGAAAAAATTTCAGCAGTTTTATCACAGGCAGTTTCAGCAGTTTAGCAGTTTCAGGCAGTTTTGCAGGCTTTGCATTAGAAGTAGAAACATTGCCAACACTAATTATTTTACCATTAATAGTAGGAGGTGCAGAAACATGTGAAGCATTAGCATTACTAGTGGTGGTAATAGTCCAAACTTTAGCTACATTATCTTTAGCATCTTCTTCCTTTTCCCACCTAGCACGCAATTCAGCCATCAATTTTATATTCTCATTAATTCTAACTTGGATGGCGTTTGCTGTAGCAAATGACTTAATATCTTTATTTTCATTAGGCATGACTTTCGATTTCAAAAGATCAACATCAGCAGCAAGACTATCAACTTTAGAAGCAAGTATATCAATTTTCCCAAGCTTTTCTTCAACAGATTTGTTAAAAGCAGTTTGTGTACTAATAAATTCTTTAAGCATGGCTTCAAGTCCAGGGGGTATATTCCTATTATTGTTGTAAGAATTCCCATAAGAATTACCATAACCATTACCACTATTATAAGGATATGGCCTATAGTTGTTACTAGAATTATTCCGATAAGCATTGTTGTTGAAATTATTATTTTTAATGAAGTTCACATCAACATGTTCTTCTTGAGCAACCAATGAAGCTAACGGAACATTATTAGGATCAACATTTGTCCTACCATTCACAAGCATAGACATAATAGCATCAATCTTATCACTCAAGGAAGATGTTTCTTCGACAGAATTTACCTTCTTACCTTGTGGAGCTCTTTCCGTGTGCCATTCAGAGTAATTAATCATCATATTATCAAGAAGCTTTGTTGCGGCGCCTAGAGTGATGGACATAAAAGTACCTCCAGCAGCTGAATCCAATAGGTTCCGCGAGGAAAAATTCAATCCTCCATAAAAGGTTTGGATGATCATCCAAGTAGTCAGTCCATGGATAGGGCAATTTTTAACCAAAGATTTCATTATTTCCCATGCTTGGGAAACATGCTCATTATCCAATTGTTTAAAATTCATTATGCTACTTCTCAAAGATATAATTTTAGCAGGAGGATAATATCTACCAATGAAAGCATCCTTACATTTAGTCCATGAATCAATACTATTCTTAGGCAGAGATAGCAACCAATCTTTAGCTCTTCCTCTTAATGAGAAAGGAAACAATTTTAATTTTATAATGTCACCATCTGCATCCTTATACTTTTGCATTTCGCATAGTTCAACAAAATTATTAAGATGGGCAGCAGCATCATCAGAACTAACACCAGAAAATTGCTCTCTCATAACAAGATTTAGTAAAGCAGGTTTAATTTCAAAGAATTCAGCTGTAGTAGCAGGTGGAGCAATAGGTGTGCATAAGAAATCATTATTATTTGTGTTTGTGAAGTCACACAACTTAGTATTTTCAGGAGTACCCATTTTAGCAATAGTAAATAAAACAAACTAGATAAAGTAAATGCAAGTAACTAATTTTTTTGTGTTTTTAATATGGAGAACGCAAACAAGATAGTAAATAAAGTAAAGCTAGCAACTATTTTTTTGTATTTTGATATAATGCAGCAAACAAAAAAGTAAATAAAATAAAGCAAGACAAAAACAAAGTAAAGAGATTGGATGTGGGAGACTCCCCTTGCAGCGTGTCTTGATCTCCCCGGCAACGGCGCCAGAAATTTATTTGCTGGCGTGCAGTTGACGTGGGAGTTAGAAATCTTTGTGGTGTAACTTTTCTTCAGTTCCCCGGCAATGGCGCCAGAAATTTAGCTTGACACGCGTACAGCACGCGACCGTTGGGAACCCCAAGTGGAATGTGTGATGCGTACAGCAGTAAGTTTCCCTCAGTAAGAAACCAAGGTTTATCGAACCAGTAGGAGTCAAGAAGCACGTTGAAAGTTGATGGCGGCGGAGTGTAGTGCGGCGCAACACCAGGGATTCCGGCGCCAACGTGGAACCTGCACAACACAACCAAATTACTTTGCCCCAACGTGACAGTGAGGTTGTCAATCTCACCGGCTTGCTATAACAAAGGATTAGATGTATAGTGTGGAAGATGATGTTTGCAGAAAACAGTAGAACGAGTATTGCAGTAGATTGTATTCGATGTAAAAGAATGGACCGGGTCCACAGTTCACTAGTGGTGTCTCTCCCATAAGATAAATAGCATGTTGGCTGAACAAATTACAGTTGGGCAATTGACAAATAAAGATGGCATGAC
The DNA here is from genome assembly GCF_019359855.2 of Lolium perenne. Taxonomy (NCBI): domain Eukaryota; kingdom Viridiplantae; phylum Streptophyta; class Magnoliopsida; order Poales; family Poaceae; genus Lolium; species Lolium perenne. Next base: position 130,060,646 of record NC_067250.2, read on the forward strand.
AAGGCACATACATGTTATGATGAGTAGTGTGGAATTCAATTGGGCATTACGACAAAGTACATAGACCGCTATCCAGCATGCATCTATGCCTAAAAAGTCCACCTTCAGGTTATCATCCGAACCCCTTCCAGTATTAAGTTGCAAACAACAGACAATTGCATTAAGTATGGTGCGTAATGTAATCAACAAATACATCCTTAGACATATCATTGATGTTTTATCCCTAGTGGCAACAGCACATCCACAACCTTAGAACTTTCTGTCATTGTCCCAGATTTAATGGAGGCATGAACCCACTATCGAGCATAAATACTCCCTCCTGGAGTTACAAGTAACGACTTGGCCAGAGCCTCTACTAATAACGGAGAGCATGAAAGATCATAAACAACACATAGATGATAGATTGATAATCAACATAACATAGCATTCAATATTCATCGGATCCCAACAAACGCAACATGTAGCATTACAAATAGATGATCTTGATCATGTTAGGCAGCTCACAAGATCCAACAATGATAGCACAATTAGGAGAAGACGACCATCTAGCTACTGCTATGGACCCATAGTCTAGGGGTGAACTACTCACACATCACTCCGGAGGCGACCATGGTGGTGAAGAGTCCTCCGGGAGATGATTCCCCTCTCCGACAGGGTGCCGGAGGCGATCTCCTGAATCCCCCGAGATGGGATTGGCGGCGGCTGCTTCTCTGGAAGGTTTTCCGTATCGTGGCTCTCGGTACTGGAGTTATTATCGACGAAGGCTTAAGTAGGCGGAAGGGCGGAGTCGGAGGGCTGACGAGGGGGCCACACGCTAGGGCCGCGCGGGCGCCCCTTGGGCCGCGCCGCCCTAGTGTGGCGGCGCCTCATCGCCCCACTTCGTTTCCCTTTCGGTGTTCTGGAAGCTTCGTGGAAAAATAAGCCCCTGGGCGTTGATTTCGTCCAATTTCGAGAATATTTCCTTACTAGGATTTCTGAAACCAAAAACAGCAGAAACAAAGAATCGGCTCTTCGGCATCTTGTTAATAGGTTAGTGCCGGAAAATGCATAAATATGACATAAAGTATGTATAAAACATGTAGGTATTGTCATAAAACAAGCATGGAACATAAGAAATTATCGATACGTTGGAGACGTATCACGCCGCCCCATCCCTCTGCGCCTCCCCCAGACCCCACTCCAGCACGTTGAGCATCGCCACCATCCCTGCAACCCGTCAGACACACCCCCTTGCTCTCGCGTCGCCTGTCGCCGATGACCACATCGCCATTTCTCCTGCGCCCGTGCCGCCAGAGCTTGCCGTCGTACTCGCTCACCAGGCCGTCCCCCACCTCACCAGCACGCGCTATGGCTTCACCTTGACTGCACCTACCTAGCACCCACCTCGCCTACCCCTATCCCTCGCCGGAAGCGCCGCTCCACTGTCGACCTCCACGGTACCCTCGCCGCACCTCGAGCGCCTATAAAAGGAAGCTTCCTCTGGATAATCTCTTCACGCCCTCGACTCCCCCTCTCCCTCCTGACCTTCCTCAACACCTCTCCGCTCCACATTGTCCACTCCGCCGCCACAATTTCGCCGGAGTTAGCCGCGCCAGTACCTCAGCGACACCGTCGATTGACGCCTCCCCGAGCGACGCCGCGGCTACCAGTCGACTCCCCGTCATCGACAACATCGCCTGCTTCGTCTCCGCCCCTCGCCGGAGTCCAGGATCACCACCGACCCCCTACCTCCGCCGTGCCAGGGCTCCCCTCTCGTCGACGATGACGACGACGATCCACCGTCCGATCGCCATCTAATCGCACGGCCCAGAGTGAAAGGTACCGTTTCGGTAAGCCTAAGTCACTGACGTGTGGGCCCCTTTGTCAGCTGGCCCGCAGCGCTACTGGGCTGGTTTCCTCAATTTCAAACCAAATCGGCCCATTCCTTTTCCCGCCTAGCCCATTAGCAATTTTCAAATTAAATTGTTTCAGAGAATTCAAATACTGGTCCTGTCTTGGAAATTGAATAGTTTCAAATTGGCTTGGCCAAATTTAACAAATTTTATATTTTTGGAAAGCTTATGAAATGCTTGATCCAACCCCACTGGTCCCACCTTGAAATATTGTGTAGAAATAATATGACAAAAAGATTAAGTCAGGGACTTTTGCACATTCAAAAAAATCTTAAAAATTTGAATGATGATTCATTCCATTGAATGAATTTTGAAGGTGAATATGACTTGGTGAAGATGGTGATTTTTGATAAAACTGATATTGGTTTGAATGCGATACCTTTCCAATATTGAGTATCCCCACAATACCTGATTATGGGTAGGGCTTAACTGGAAATTTATGCATCTTAGTATGGGTTCCCTCTGAACACACATCATAGGGGTTATGCCGAGGCTGCCTCCGTTGTTGAGAAATGATGTGAATTGAGGTGAATTGTACGGCCAAGCCCCGTGCAGTTCCCAGGTTGACAGTTGGTCTTCACTAGGAGGCCAAGCTCATGGGGAGAGGTGCTCATACTAGGGTTTGTAAGTGAAAGGTTATGGTTGATGATACGCGTACTGTGCTACGATGATTCGGGGTAATCCCGACGGATGAAATCAAATGTTGTGGCACAAGTGTGCAACCTCTGTAGAGTGTAAACCTATTCGTATAGCCGTGTCCACGGTTACGGACGGTTGGAAAGACCATACAGTTTCCGATGTCAGACTCTTGAAAATGTTGGTGAATTGAATGGTGAAGTGGTGACTTGATTTTGAATCACAACTTGAATTGTGGGAATGACACTAATGTTCCCACTTGAGTTAGTTAGCACTTGAATAAGTCTTTTCTCAAACACTTGTGAACTAAAATTGGCTTTATGCAAATAAACTAGAGCTTAGCACCCCTTACTAGAATTGTTAGCACTTACACTAGTATTAGTTTGCAAGTACTTAAAGTACTTGCAGCTTTGTCCCTGGCTATTCAAATGGCCAGAGTATGAGGATGAACAGAACTACCAAGGAGATGACCAGCAGGACGCCTACGACAACTAGGAGTCTTTCGACGTCAAGCGTTGGCCTGTGGACTAGAGAGTCCATTTATCTTTACACTTCCGCTATGAACTTGTGTTGGTTCGTTGATCAATAGATAAACTATTCGTGTAATATGGATCATGTGATTCAAGTTGTAAGACAATATGGTTTGTAATGAATGATGACTATGATACTTAACAATTATGCCTCACAACAACAATATTCCTGGGATTGCGATGAATGACATAATAGGCATCTGGCTTAAAAATCCGGGTGTTGACAAGTTGGTATCAGAGCCATTGTTTGACCTTAGGAGACCCTAGTTAGAATGGACGTCTGCAAAACTTAGTTTCAAAACCAAATAAGTGAATATTTGTGAAAAACTTATTCTCACTCTTATCCTTGATATCTTTTTCAAAATGGGAATTTCATGCTCTACTTTTTCCTTTGAGAACTACATAAAACTTTACACACTTGACCACTTCTTTAACTTACTCATCCTCATTGTTCATAGATGGAGTACAAATGGGAGTTCTATCATCTTGGTCGTGGAGGAAACCTGATGTTCGAGAAAGACTTGAAGCAACTAGTGGAATATCAAGGACGCCCGTATCCCGAGTTCTTCGGAACACCCCTCAACAATCACTCCGGAGGACCACCTCGGTGGGAGGTTTTGGCAGATCTACGAAGAAAGCTTGGAGCCCCGATATGGGAAACCATATGGTTTTCTGTAACGGGAAACACTTGGAAGGAAGGACTAGTCAGAGCTATGCAAGAAGCAATTGCCCGTCTGTGTGGACAAAATGAGAACAGGATCAAGAACACTCGTTTCATCTACTACCCAAGACATGACCCCATGGGAAGACCGATGACCATGCCCCCGCACACAGAGATGAACCACTATGTAGCCCACCTCGACTTCATGCTGTACAAGACCCGCAAGGAGTTGGACAACGCCCTCGCCTCTGCCAAGCACATTACCCGTAACACCCTGAAGAGTAGTATCATACCAGCACTTAAGTAGGTGTGAGTTGTATCAGGATCCCCTTGTATCGTAGAGCGAATGAATGGTTCTTCAAACCAACGGAGTGTTAGATTTGTAATGTGTGATGTTTGGTATGAATGAAAAAGTGTTGTTGGTTTTACCCCCTCAACACTACTCAAGTTTTCAAGTTTTGAACTTTTTGAACTTTAAATCAAAAAAACCATAGAAATTTCCCTCTTATCTTATCATCTACCTCGATATCAGATGGCCCCACCAACCCGCAGCGCCACCCAAGACACCATGATGCAGATGCTAGAGATGATGATGGCTGACCGAGAAGCCGAAAGAGCTGAACGCCAAGCCAACATTGCTGCACTGCAGCAGATCGCCCAGAACAACAACGGTCATGGAAACCACGACCACCCTGGGTCGAAGCTAAAGAACTTTCAAAACACCAACCCACCTATCTTCAGCAAGACCGAAGAGCCCCTCGATGTCGATGACTGGCTCCAGACAATGGAGAACAACCTCGAAGTTGCGGGAGTTGAAGCCACAGAAAAAATACTGTTTGCCACCTGATACGTCTCTGACGTATCGATAATTTCTTATGTTCCATGCCACATTATTGATGATATATACATGTTTTATGCACACTTTATGTCATATTTATGCGTTTTCCGGAACTAACCTATTGACGAGATGCCGAAGTGCCAGTTCCTGTTTTCTGCTGTTTTTGGTTTCAGAAATCCTAGTAAGGAAATATTCTCGGAATTGGACGAAATCAACGCCCAGCATCTTAGAATCCCCGGAAGCATCCAGAACACCCGAGAGCCGCCAGAGGGGGGCCACAGGGGCCCCAGATGACAGGGTGGCGCGGCCAGGGCCTGGGCCGCGCCCCCCTATTGTGTCATCGCCTCGTCACCCCTTCGACTCCACCTCTTCGCCTATTTAAAGGTCCCTGACCTAAAACCTCGATACGAAAAAGCCACGGTACGAGAAACCTTCCAGAGCCGCCGCCATTGCGAAGCCAAGATCTGGGGGACAGGAGTCTCTGTTCCGGCACGCCGCCGGGACGGGGAAGTGCCCCCGGAAGGCTCCTCCATCGACACCGCTGCCATCTCCACCGCCATCTTTATCACCGCTGCTGTCTCCCATGAGGAGGGAGTAGTTCTCCATCGAGGCTAAGGGCTGTACCGGTAGCTATGTGGTTCATCTCTCTCCCTATGTACTTCAATACAATAATCTCATGAGCTGCCTTACATGATTGAGATTCATATGATGATGCTTGTAATCTAGATATCATTATGCTAGTCAAGTGGGTTTTACTTATGTGATCTCCGGAGACTCCTTGTCCCACGTGTGTAAAGGTGACAGTGTGTGCACCGTGTGGGTCTCTTAGGCTATATTTCACAGAATACTTATTCACTGTTATGAATGGCATAGTGAAGTGCTTATTTATATCTCTTTATGATTGCAATGTGTTTTGTATCACAATTTATCTGTGTGCTACTCTAGTGATGTTATTAAAGTAGTCTATTCCTCCTGCACGGTGTAATGGTGACAGTGTGTGCATCGTGTTAGTACTTGGCGTAGGCTACGATTGTGATCTCTTTTAGATTATGAAGTTAACTATTGCTATGATGGTATTGATGTGATCTATGCCTCCTTTCGTAGCGTGAAGGTGACAGTGTGCATGCTATGTTAGTACTTGGTTTGGTTATGTTGATCTGTCATGCACTCTAAGGTTATTTAAATATGAACATCGAATATTGTGGAGCTTGTTAACTCCGGCATTGAGGGTTCGTGTAATCCTACACAGTTAGTGGTGTTCATCATCCAACAAGAGGGTGTAGAGTCTAGCATCTATCTATTTATTCTGTTATGTGATCAATGTTGAGAGTGTCCACTAGTGAAAGTATGATCCCTAGGCCTTGTTTCCAATACTGCTATCGCTGCTTGTTTACTGTTTTACTGCATTTGTACTATCCGCAATATTACCACCATCAACCACACACCAGTCCTGGACAGCAAAGCACTTTTCTGGTGTCGTTGCTACTGCTCATACTTATTCATACCACCTGTATTTCACTATCTCTTCGCCGAACTAGTGCACCTATTAGGTGTGTTGGGGACACAAGAGACTTCTTGCTTTGTGGTTGCAGGGTTGCATGAGAGGGATATCTTTGACCTCTTCCTCCCTGAGATCGATAAACCTTGGGTGATCCACTTAAGGGAAACTTGCTGCTGTTCTACAAACCTCTGCTCTTGGAGGCCCAACACTGTCTACAAGAATAGAAGCTCCCGTAGACATCAAGCACTTTTCTGGCGCCGTTGCCGGGGAGGAAAGGTAAAAGGCACTCATACTCCGGTTCCAGGTAATGCTTTTTCTCGGCGCCATTGTGTGTGTGCTCGAAGCTATTTCCTTTAGATCCTGCAATTGCATCTTTTTGTTTCTTGTTTACACTAGTAAGGCATAATGGACAACAATGAGCTTCTTATTCTATTTCCTGATTTAAGACATGGATGGTTTGATCCGAAAATTAAAAAACCCATGGAACATATTAGTATGAACACTTTGAACACCATTGTTGCTAATGATATGGAAAATTCTAAGCTTGGGGAAGCTGGCTTTGATGAGCATGATATTTTTAGTCCCCCAAGCATTGAGGAGAAAATTTACTTTGATGATACTTTACCTCCTATTTATGATGATTATAATGATAGTAGCCTTTTGGTGCCACCTGTTATGGAGGATAAATTTGATTATGATTATGCTATGCCTCCTACACTTGATGAGAATAATAATGATAGCTACTTTGTTCAATTTGCTCCCACTACAACTAATAAAATTGATTATGCTTATGTGAAGAGTAATAATAATTTTATGCATGAGACTCATGATAAGAATGCTTTATGTGATAGTTATATTGTTGAGTTTGCTCATGATGCTACTGAAAGTTATTATGAGAGAGGAAAATATGGTTGTAGAAATTTTCATGTTACTAAAATGCCTCTCTATATGCTGAAATTTTTGAAGCTGCACTTGTTTTATCTTTCTATGCTTGTTGCATTATGCTTCTTGAACTTGTTTATTTACAAGATTCCTTTTCATAGGAAGCATTATAGACTTAAATGTGTTTTGAATTTGCCTCTTGATGCTCTCTTTTGCTTCAAATATTATTTCTTGCGAGTGCATCATTAAAACTGCTGAGCCCATCTTAATGGCTATAAAGAAAGAACTTCTTGGGAGATAACCCATGTGTTTATTTTACTACAGTATTTTGTTTTATATTTGAGTCTTGGAAGTTGTTACTACTGTAGCAACCTCTCCTTATCTTAGTTTCGTTGCATTGTTGTGCCAAGTAAAGTCTTTGATAGTAAGGTTCATACTAGATTTGGATTACTGCGCAGAAACAGATTTCTTTGCTGTCACGAATCTGGGCAAAATTCTCTGTCAGAAAATTATACCAAAACATGAGTGATCCTCAGATATGTACGCAACTTTCATTAAATTTGAGCATTTTCATTTGAGCAAGTCTGGTGCCTCTTAGAAATTCATCTTTACGGACTGTTCTGTTTTGACAGATTCTGCCTTTTATTTCGCATTGCCTCTTTTGCTATGTTGGATGGATTTCTTTATTCCATTAACTTCCAGTAGCTTTGAGCAATGTCCAGAAGTGTTAAGAATGATTGTGTCACCTCTGAACATGTGAATTTTTATTATGCACTAACCCTCTAATGAGTTGTTTTGAGTTTGGTGTGGAGGAAGTTTTCAAGGGTCAAGAGAGGAGGATGATATACTACGATCAAGAAGAGTGAAAAGTCTAAGCTTGGGGATGCCCCGGTGGTTCATCCCTGCATATTTCAAGAAGACTCAAGCATCTAAGCTTGGGGATGCCCAAGGCATCCCCTTCTTCATCGACAAATTATCAGGTTCCTTCTCTTGAAACTATATTTTTATTCGGTCACTGTTGATCGCCAAAACCCACCGGCGGGCAGCGGCCTGTCAACACGGTAGAGCCGGGAAGAGCCTAGAGCTGCGGCTGGCTGAGACCCCTCCGAGCGACGGCCCGCAATGCTCTTCTGGTCACACGCGGCGATGCGAAGTGCAAGGGCGTGCCACCTGACCTATACCTGGTCAGGAAGGTGATGGGGATGCCTCGCTTATGTTCCTGCATGGCATACACGTAAACATTAAATACGAGCCTCGATCGGCTCTCAGGTTATCCTGTGAATCGGCTCAAAGAGCCGATCCACCCATGATCCGTACGGGGTGTACGAATACTTGGTGATCCTGCTTGATCAAGATGAAGCTAATGAGATCTACGACGATTTAGGGTTTTCACCGCATAATCGGATCATCCTACTCCAGGTTGGGCCTCGCGGCCACGCACGGTGCTCATAAGCCGATCCTAAACAAGGCCAAAGAACCAACAATGATGTTGATCCGCGGAACATCCTGTTTAGGACTTGCGAACGCCACCCTACGTGCCACTGGATCCTCCCCCCCTTTGTAAGGCCTAACTATTGCAGATATTAAACTAATCCTTGCATAACAAGGAGCAATCGTAACGGATCAGATCTACTAGATGATGAACAAGTAGGTGCCGCCCACGCCTGAGATAGGCGTGAGGGCGGCTAGACATGCAAGGGTTGCACTACGTAAGCATGTTTATACGAAGAGCTATGCTAACCCTAACACATCTATGATAACTACGTTGCGCGCCATCAAAGACGCTTCAGTACGCGCAACGCATGAACAACGTGGAGCTTGTGCTGCCTAGATCGCAAGATGCGATCTAGGCAGCATGTCGCTTACCTGATTGAAACCCTCGAGACGAAGGAGTTGGCGGTGCGCCGAGATTGGTTTGTTTTGGGGTGAACGTTGTGTTGTTGTTTATTCCATAAACCCTAGATACATATTTATAGTCCAGCGGACTTTCTAATTCGGACGTGCACCTAACCGTGCACGAGTAAAACTCTACCTTTTAATCTAAAGATACGATCTACTATATTACAGATACAATGAGCAATTCAGCCCAATTTCGTGTATAAGGCCAATTCTTGTTTTTCCCTTCCATGTATATCTTCAAGTCTTTCTCAATCGTGGCCCACCTCTGACTCGGTCAAATTCTGGTGATAACACATGCCCCCCTGGTTTTGGAATTGGTAATTCCAAAATCACTCTGTTTTCCTTCGTCGGGTCATGTCGTGGCAGAGCCGTTGCAGTATCCCTTCCTTCTTCAACTGATGATTTTTCCTAATTCTGGCGGATAATGCAGAATCTTCAGGAAAACCTTGGAATTCTTCCAACCAAAACTCATCATCTGTGAAGGAGGCTGCAATGAAAAATCAGCCGATGGCATCCCCATCGGCTCTTTAAACAGAGTGCCCACTAGGCCTGTTGCCCCCCGAGTCTTACTCGAGCCTGCTGCCCCCCGAGCCTTACTCGGGGCGAGAATGTCAGAGAGAATGCGCCACAGCCGATCCTCTTTCTTCCTCCAACAGCCGATAATCTTCCATTTCAACTGAACTAGCCCCAAAGATTGGAAATCCTTGACAAAGAGGTTCAGGAACCCGGATCGGCTCGAAGTAGCTGAAGAAGTTTCCATTGTTTTACTCACTCGAGGCAACAGAAGGTACCACCGTTAGCCTGGATCTGGTGGAGGCTCGATAAAAATTGCATAAATCCACTAAAGTCGATGGCTGCGCATCGGCTGCCTCTCAATTCTAAAGTCGATGCCCTTGCATCGGCTGTAAAAAAAAAAATTTTTTTTTTTACTGGCCGATTTTCTCCTATCAGCCCCCAGTATTCATTGCACACATGTACCCCTGCATCTTGTTCATGTACCCCTGCATCTGTTCCCGTATTTAGGTGCCCCCCGAGCCGAATCTGTTAAAGAATGGCAGATATCGGCTCTGTAATTCGCACGTCGGCTCTTGATAGGGTCAAAGGTGAACACAAGCAGAACATGTGGTGAGGATAATTTTGGCCGATTGCTGGGATCGGCCTCCATAATGATTGGAGCGCCTGATCGAAGGTTCCGTAATGTCCCTTCATACCTTTGGGGCCGATCACAAGGATCAGCCTCGCCAAGTTGCACGTCGCTTTGCTTCGACTACATGGTCAGGCCAGTGGATAAAACCAGCTTAACCCTTCCCTTTGTCACATCAATACGCTCTCAATCGTCCAAATTGATGCCTGAGAGGGGTTCTTGGCCTGCTGCTTCCCATGCGTTCATGCCAGCCGTTGAAACTTCGGCTGAGTCGTCAGCTTGGACGACCTCTACCTCATCTCCATCCCACTGTATTATGCATTGGTGCATCGTGGAGGGAATACAAACGGTTGGCGTGGATCCAATCTCTTCCCAAAGAAAGACAAAGATAACCGCTCGTGCTATCGACGATGAAGAACGTTGTAGGGATAGTTTTCCTTCCTACGGTCAGATCCACGTTCAGAACTCCTTGTGCCTCAGACGTTTGGCCGTTGAAATCGCTCAATGTTACGTTGGTCTTGATTAGATCCGAGCTAGAGCGTCCTAGCCGACGTAGCATAGAGTACGGCATGATGTTAACTGCCGCTCCGGTGTCCACCAGCATCTTATTCACAGGCCTCCCATCGATATACCCTCGTAAGTATAGGGCCTTCAGATGCCTGTAGCTCTTATCTCGTGGCTTCTCAAAGATAACCGGCCGTGGGCACGATCAAGTTGTGCCACGGATGTCTCATCTAACCCTGGGGCACTAAACTCTGAAGGGAGGATGAACACCATGTTCGTTCCAGCCGATGTTTCATCATCGGCTCTCCTTTGTTTGGGGCGCCACTCCATTTTCCGTGGACGACCCTCTTCATCCAGGGCTCGCTGAACCTTCGCAGCCAGATCAGGCCGTGCCTTCCTTAGCGTATGCAGGTATAACCTTTCGGCTTCCTCCAGGCCGCGCAAACGTTGAACCCTGCGCTTTTGTGAACGGCTGAGTCCGTCAGGGCACCACCTCGGACGGTGGCACCTGTCTTCTTCTTCTTCTAGTCCTTCGTCTTCGGAATCCTCAAGATCTGCCCAACGAAGTGACTCAGCACGTTTGCTTGGTGGTGGGAGAGGCCCTAAGCGCTCAAACACAGACACGTTGGCTGCCTCCTTCTTCTTCTTGTTGCATGCTGGGCAATTGCCGATTGTGGGCAATCGGCTCATTCCTGAATCCCAGCAGTGTCTGAAGAAAGGGCAGTCCCAGTGTCTGGCGTTGTCATCTTGCTCCCTTGATGTGTCCGCGGCACGGCGCTCGTGCTCCTCCTCATAGCAATCATGCCGACGATGTCTTCTGGCTTCTCTAGCCAGACGATCTCCTTCATCATCATAGTTGGACCGTCGGCGTTGGTCATACTGTCTCACATATTTGTTGAGGAGGTGATCAGAGAGAGGTCGTTGATATCTTATGTTCTTCACTTCTCCCTCTGTAACGTAGCGCTTGCCATCATGATGGAGCCGATCGCGTGGAGCGGCCTCCTCTGTATCCTTGCTATGAGAGCAGCTGCCCTCATCTCCATCTTTGCCAGAGTGGTTCCCAGGTCCTACCATGTTGATGCTGAACGTGGGACCTGGCTGGCAGCCCTCGGGGTAGATGACTTCTACCATGTTAACGGCGGGGAAGGGCTGGGTGTCTACCTTCATGGCGTACTGGTTGAAAATTAAACGCCCCTTCTCTATCGCCGCTTGGATGTGCTGACGCCACACCCTGCAGTCGTTGGTGGCATGTGAAAGCGAGTTGTGGAATTTGCAGTACGGCTTTCCGTTTAGCTCTTGCGCCGTGGGGAACTTGAGACCTTCAGGAATCGTCAACTGTTTCTCCTTGAGCAGGAGGTCGAAGATTTGTTCAGTCTTGGTCACGTCAAAATCAAATCCCCTGGGCGGCCCTGGTGGCTTTACCCATTTGCAGGACACAGGGGTTCCTCCCCGAGTCCATTCAGCCACTGCTACTTCTTGGTCTCCCGCAGGCACTTCACCTTCCTCTGTATCGACCATGACTACTGCACGCTTGAACTTGTCTTGGCACAGTGCAGGTGGCGCTGTTCATATGCTGATAGTTTCTGAACCATGTGCGCCAAATGAGGGATAATCTGCTTGGGAGGTCATGTCCTGGAGCTGTGTTGAAAGTCAAGCTAGAGCCAACTCGACTGCTTCCTTTTCAGTTATACGAACCGAATAACATCGGTTCCTAAGATTCCTGAAGCGCTGGATGTACTCTGTCACCGTTTCTCCGCGCTTCTGACGTAATTGTGCTAGATCGGCAATGCTAGACTCGGAAGCTTCTGAATGATATTGCATATGGAACTGTTCTTCCAATTGCTTCCAAGACTGGATGGAGTTTGCTGGCAAAGAGGTATACCATCCAAAAGCCGATCCTGTGAGGGACTGTGAAAAGAGCCTCACACGTAGCTGATCCGACACTGAAGCCGGTCCTAGTTGCGCCAAATATCGGCCGATGTGCTCGATGGAGCTGGAGCCATCTGATCCACTGAATTTGGAGAAGTCAGGGAGCCGATATTTAGGTGGCAGCGGGATCATCTCGTACTCGTCGGGGTACGGCTTAGAATAGCCGATTGCCCTCCTTTTCGGCATAATGCCGAACTGGTCTCTCAGTATGGTACTGATCTGATCCGCCGTGCTGGCTGCAGGAGATGCACTCTGAGGATTCGCCGGGGTGGCGTACTTAGCCAGCCATGTTTGCTTTTCCAGCTCTGAGCCAACTGCAGGAGCTGGGCTCTGGAGTTTCGTCGGGGTGGCGTACTTAGTTAGCCACATCTGCTTCTCAAGCTCTGTCGTTGACGTCCCTCCTGTCTGCGCCGGAGTCCCTGACGTTGTGGCCTGGTTTGAGAGTGCCCAGTTGCCACAATCTGGCACATACGTGCACGCGTATCCTTGAGGGATCTCCTTCGGCGCCTCAGTCAAGAACTGGTAGTTACTAGGGTCACCACCGATCTTGTAGACGACGAATGCCGGTGTAGCCGGCACTTCAGGTGGTGCTGCCAACGCATATGGCAGCGGTGGACGGGACTGGAGTGGCAACTCTCCTTGATGTGTCCCGAGAGCTGGTCCTGACGGCGAGTACTGGTGGCTCATGATCTCCTGGATCACGCGCAGAGCGAGACGCTCCAACACGTTGACCAAGTTTTCAGAGTGGCGGTGTAGCGAGTGAGCCACCAAGTAGTTGATCTCCTGCCGCAGGGCCCTGGTGCGTTCCTCCGACGGGGCAGAGAGATCTATCCCATCGAGTGCACCTTGTGGTGAGAACCCCTTCCATCTGATGCCATGGGTACGGGTTCTCTGAAAAGAGCCGATGAGGTCGGCTTCGAGGGTGGCCTTGATCTCGTCATGTTTCTTCTTGAGCTCAGCAGGCAGCTCCTCGTAGGTGACTGGCGTGCCGTCCGTCGCCATCTCAGATGTAGATGGCGATGTGGTTGATGTAGACGATTGTCCCACCGGGCGTGCCAGAATGTGTTGATCGCCAAAACCCACCGGCGGGCAGCGGCCTGTCAACACGGTAGAGCCGGGAAGAGCCTAGAGCTGCGGCTGGCTGAGACCCCTCCGAGCGACGGCCCGCAATGCTCTTCTGGTCACACGCGGCGATGCGAAGTGCAAGGGCGTGCCACCTGACCTATACCTGGTCAGGAAGGTGATGGGGATGCCTCGCTTATGTTCCTGCATGGCATACACGTAAACATTAAATACGAGCCTCGATCGGCTCTCAGGTTATCCTGTGAATCGGCTCAAAGAGCCGATCCACCCATGATCCGTACGGGGTGTACGAATACTTGGTGATCCTGCTTGATCAAGATGAAGCTAATGAGATCTACGACGATTTAGGGTTTTCACCGCATAATCGGATCATCCTACTCCAGGTTGGGCCTCGCGGCCACGCACGGTGCTCATAAGCCGATCCTAAACAAGGCCAAAGAACCAACAATGATGTTGATCCGCGGAACATCCTGTTTAGGACTTGCGAACGCCACCCTACGTGCCACTGGATCCTCCCCCCCTTTGTAAGGCCTAACTATTGCAGATATTAAACTAATCCTTGCATAACAAGGAGCAATCGTAACGGATCAGATCTACTAGATGATGAACAAGCAGGGTGCCGCCCCCACGCCTGAGATAGGCGTGAGGGCGGCTAGACATGCAAGGGTTGCACTACGTAAGCATGTTTATACGAAGAGCTATGCTAACCCTAACACATCTATGATAACTACGTTGCGCGCCATCAAAGACGCTTCAGTACGCGCAACGCATGAACAACGTGGAGCTTGTGCTGCCTAGATCGCAAGATGCGATCTAGGCAGCATGTCGCTTACCTGATTGAAACCCTCGAGACGAAGGAGTTGGCGGTGCGCCGAGATTGGTTTGTTTTGGGGTGAACGTTGTGTTGTTGTTTATTCCATAAACCCTAGATACATATTTATAGTCCAAATGGACTTTCTAATTCGGACGTGCACCTAACCGTGCACGAGTAAAACTCTAACTTTTAATCTAAAGATACGATCTACTATATTACAGATACAATGAGCAATTCAGCCCAATTTCGTGTATAAGGCCAATTCTTGTTTTTCCCTTCCATGTATATCTTCAAGTCTTTCTCAATCGTGGCCCACCTCTGACTCGGTCAAATTCTGGTGATAACAGTCACATCTTATGTACTTTACTTGGAGCGTCTGTGTGCTTTTGTTTTTGTTTTTGTTTGAATAAATGCTTGTGTAGGAGAGAGACACGCTCCGCTGGTTCATGTGAACACATGTGTTCTTAGCTTTTAATTTTCACGGCGAAGGTTGAAACTGCTTCGTTAATTGTTATATGGTTGGAAACGGGAAATGCTACATGTAGTAATTGGTAAAATGCCTTGGGTAATGTGATACTTGGCAATTGTTGTGCTCATGTTTAAGCTCTTGCATCATATACTTTGCACCCATTAATGAAGAAATACATAGAGCTTGCTAAAATTTGGTTTGCATAATTGGTCTCTCTAAGGTCTAGATAATTTCTAGTAAGAGTTTGAACAACAAGGAAGACAGTGTAGAGTCTTATAATGTTTACAATATGTCTTTTATGTAAGTTTTGCTGCACCGGTTCATCCTTGTGTTTGTTTCAAATAGCCTTGCTAGCCTAAACCTTGTATCGAGAGGGAATACTTCTCATGCATCCAAAATCCTTGAGCCAACCACTATGCCATTTGTGTCCACCATACCTACCTACTACATGGTATTTCTCCGCCATTCCAAAGTAAATTGCTTGAGTGCTACCTTTAAAATTTCCATTCTTCACCTTTACAATATATAGCTCATGGGACAAATAGCCTAAAAACTATTGTGGTATTGAATATGTACTTATGCACTTTATCTCTTATTAAGTTGCTTGTTGTGCAATAACCATGTTCCTGGGGACGCCATCAACTACCCTTTGTTGAATATCATGTGAGTTGCTATGCATGTCCGTCTTGTCTGAAGTAAGGGAGATTTACCACTAGTTGAATGGTTAGAGCATGCATAATGTTAAAGAAGAACATTGGGCCGCTAACTAAAGCCATGAATCATGGTGGAAGTTTCAGTTTTGGACAAATATCCTCAATCTCATATGAGAACATTAATTGTTGCTAAATGCTTATGCATTAAAGAGGAGTCCATTATCTGTTGTCTATGTTGTCCCGGTATGGATGTCTAAGTTGAGAATAATCAATAGCGAGAAATCCAATGCAAGCTTTCTCCTTAGACCTTTGTACAGGCGGCATAGAGGTACCCCTTTGTGACACTTGGTTAAAACATATGCATTGCAATGATAATCCAGGTAATCCGAGCTAATTAGGACAAGGTGCGGGCACTATTAGTATACTATGCATGAGGCTTGCAACTTGTAGGATATAATTTACATAACACATATGCTTTATTACTACCGTTGACAAAATTGTTTCTTGTTTTCAAAACCAAAGCTCTAGCACAAATATAGCAATCGATGCTTCCCTCTGCGAAGGGCCTTTCTTTTACTTTTATTGTTGAGTCAGTTCACCTATTTCTCTCCATCTCAAGAAGCAAACACTTGTGTGAACTGTGCATTGATTCCTACATACTTGCATATTGCACTTGTTATATTACTTTACATTGACGACTATCCATGAGATATACATGTTACAAGTTGAAAGCAACCGCTGAAACTTAATCTTCCTTTGTGTTGCTTCAATACCTTTACTTTGAATTATTGCTTTATGAGTTAACTCTTATGCAAGACTTATTGATGCTTGTCTTGAAAGTACTATTCATGAAAAGTCTTTGCTATATGATTCATTTGTTTACTCATGTCATTTACCATTGTTTTGATCGCTGCATTCATTACATGTGTTTACAATAGTATGATCAAGGTTATGATGGCATGTCACTCCAGAAATTATCTTTGTTATCGTTTACCTGCTCGGGACGAGCAGAAACTAAGCTTGGGGATGCTGATACGTCTCCGACGTATCGATAATTTCTTATGTTCCATGCCACATTATTGATGATATCTACATGTTTTATGCACACTTTATGTCATATTTATGCATTTTCCGGAACTAACCTATTGACGAGATGCCGAAGTGCCAGTTCCTGTTTTCTGCTGTTTTTGGTTTCAGAAATCCTAGTAAGGAAATATTCTCGGAATTGGAAATCAACGCCCAGCATCTTAGAATCCCTGGAAGCATCCAGAACACCCGAGAGCCGCCAGAGGGGGGCCACAGGGGCCCCAGATGACAGGGTGGCGCGGCCAGGGCCTGGGCCGCGCCCCCCTATTGTGTCATTGCCTCGTCGCCCCTCCGACTCCGCCTCTTCGCCTATTTAAAGGTCCCTGACCTAAAACCTCGATACGAAAAAGCCACGGTACGAGAAACCTTCCAGAGCCGCCGCCATCGCGAAGCCAAGATCTGGGGGACAGGAGTCTCTGTTCTGGCACGCCGTCGGGACGGGGAAGTGCCCCCGGAAGGCTCCTCCATCGACACCGCTGCCATCTCCACCGCCATCTTTATCACCGCTGCTGTCTCCCATGAGGAGGGAGTAGTTCTCCATCGAGGCTAAGGGCTGTACCGGTAGCTATGTGGTTCATCTCTCTCCCTATGTACTTCAATACAATAATCTCATGAGCTGCCTTACATGATTGAGATTCATATGATGATGCTTGTAATCTAGATGTCATTATGCTAGTCAAGTGGGTTTTACTTATGTGATCTCCGGAGACTCCTTGTCCCACGTGTGTAAAGGTGACAGTGTGTGCACCGTGTGGGTCTCTTAGGCTATATTTCACAGAATACTTATTCACTATTATGAATGGCATAGTGAAGTGCTTATTTATATCTCTTTATGATTGCAATGTGTTTTGTATCACAATTTATATGTGTGCTACTCTAGTGATGTTATTAAAGTAGTCTATTCCTCCTGCACGGTGTAATGGTGATAGTGTGTGCATCGTGTTAGTACTTGGCGTAGGCTATGATTGTGATCTCTTGTAGATTATGAAGTTAACTATTGCTATGATGGTATTGATGTGATCTATGCCTCCTTTCGTAGCGTGAAGGTGACAGTGTGCATGCTATGTTAGTAGTTGGTTTGGTTATGTTGATCTGTCATGCACTCTAAGGTTATTTAAATATGAACATCGAATATTGTGGAGCTTGTTAACTCCGGCATTGAGGGTTCGTGTAATCCTACACAGTTAGTGGTGTTCATCATCCAACAAGAGGGTGTAGAGTCTAGCATCTATCTATTTATTCTGTTATGTGATCAATGTTGAGAGTGTCCACTAGTGAAAGTATGATCCCTAGGCCTTGTTTCCAATACTGCTATCGCTGCTTGTTTACTGTTTTACTGCATTTATACTGTCCGCAATATTACCACCATCAACCACACGCCAGTCCTGGACAGCAAAGCACTTTTCTGGTGCTGTTGCTACTGCTCATACTTATTCATACCACCTGTATTTCACTATCTCTTCGCCGAACTAGTGCACCTATTAGGTGTGTTGGGGACACAAGAGACTTCTTGCTTTGTGGTTGCAGGGTTGCATGAGAGGGATATCTTTGACCTCTTCCTCCCTGAGATCGATAAACCTTGGGTGATCCACTTAAGGGAAACTTGCTGCTATTCTACAAACCTCTGCTCTTGGAGGCCCAACACTGTCTACAAGAATAGAAGCTCCCGTAGACATCACCACCCACTACCTATCAGGACCTGCCAGAGCCTGGTGGACAAGTGTCCGCGCAATGAATGCGGGACAGATGATGACCTGGGAAGACTTCAAGCTGAAGTTTAGCAAATACCATGTGCCCCAAGGACTGATTAAGAAGATGAGAGACGAGTTCCGCGAACTCAAGCAAGGCAGAATGTCCGTGGTAGAATACCGCGACAGATTCCTTACTCTGTCAAGGTACGCCCCGGACGAGACCGACACCAATGAGAAGCGGAAGGAAAGATTTCTGAACGGATTACACGATGAAATGCAGACTGTACTGGTCAACATTCCCTTTGCTGACCTAGAAGCCCTGGTGGACTCCGCCATCTAGATGTAAGGGAAGCTTCACCAAGCCAACGAGAACCGCAAACGCCGAATGATGAACCAACATGGGTCCAGCAATACCCAGAAGTACCGCAACAACTCATCTGGAGGATTTACTCCAAGATACAACAAGCCCACTGCCCAGACTTACCGCCCAAACTACACCAATAACCGTGGAGGACCCCCGAAGCCCGGAGGCAACAACAACAACAATCACAACAACACCACCAACCCCAACAGCAACAACAACAACACTGGCCCGAGGACTGGAAGCAACGCCATCCCCGTCGCCACCAAGGACAAGGCCACCATCACTTGTTATGAGTGTGGAGTGGTTGGGCATTACTCCAATGAGTGCCCCAAGAGATTAGCTAAGATTGCCGCCAACACCGCTGCACCCGCTCAGAACCAGCGCCGCTTTGCCGCAAGAAGGAACCAGAATAACAACAACGGCCGCCTCTACAACATGACTGCAACAGAATCCCAAGAAGCACCTCAGACCATGCCAAGTATGTTTTCCTGTTAAATCATACCGCCCAATCTCTCTTAGGAACCTAACTTTTCTTAAAATCTCGGGACGAGATTTGTTTAAGGGGGAAGGGTTTGTAACATCCCAAAATTTCAAACAAAGAGAAAATGAATTTCCTTTCTCCAAAAATGAGAACCAACAAAACTTTTCTTACATTGGGTGCTATGCATAGTACTCATACTTAATACTTGTGTTTTTGCCATGATTGTTTGATTATTACTTTGAACACATTTCCAAAACCCTAAACCCTAACCTTCTCAAAAACAAGGTGGGACAAATTTGAGAAACCAAAATCAAAGAAAAAGACATATGTGGGCATATAACCCTATTATGTAAATCTTGAACCCTACCTCTCTTATTTTGCTAAATGGTGGTGAACCATGGTGAACCCCACTAAACCCTAAACCTCATCCCTCTTGTCCCCAATCTTTGAAAAACAAAATAAAAAGAAATGATCTTAAACCAGAAAAAGGCATATGCAAGCCTATGGCTACTTTTTGCAAATACTAAACTTTGCCTTGTCTACCTTGATAGATGGTTTGGAAATACCTCAACAAACCTAATTTAAGGCTTACCACTCAAATCTTGGTGAAACCAAAAAGAAAACAAAAATCAAATAAAGCATATGCATAGAGGCATATGTGGCACTTAGCCAAAATATCAAATCTTGACCTAGGCACCCCCATTGCCCCAAAATGGTTTGAACCCTTTACCCAACCCAAACTAACACCAAATAAACCTCACACATGCTTAAGTGAAGCAAAGAAAAAGAAAAGAACAAAAGTTAGAAAATCACAAAACCCTCACATATGGCTTATGCCATTTTTCCAAATCTTTGACCTAGACCAAATTGGCCTTCACCATTAGTTGTATTATGTTATTAAACACTTATTACAACTTTTGAAATCAAAGAAACACAAATCAAATCAAATTCAAACTCAAATTGTGATCACATATGATAATGGTCAAATCTGCCATTTATATTCTAGTCACTACTTTGAGCCACTCTATCTCAAGTTTTTCAAACTAAACTTTCCCAATTCTTTGCACCTCATCCAATAGCACATCAAGGTGAACAACTTTGGTAAAGACCACCATGTCAAATGCATCTTGGATCAAAAACTATGCTCATGCAAAGTTGGAACTTTTTATCAAATACAATAATCTCCCACTTAGCAATTTTTGCAATTCTTTTAATTTTAAAATTTCACCACCACCTTTGTGTGTTGTGGATCATCAGAAGAAAGTCCAATTCACTCCTCCCTCAATTTTCAAATTTCATTGCACCCATCTTTTTGACAAAAACTTGACTTTTCCAACTATGCCTCAATCTCAAAAACACTATTTGGAATAGTGTTGGCCCAACCTTGATCACCACTTGACTACACCTAGTTCCCTGGTCCCCTCTACACCCAACCCTTTCACAGCAACCCTAGAGAAGCTAGCCAAACATGGCATAGCCATGCCATGCCGGCCACATGCATGTGCACCAGCTCCCTTCCTCTCCTCACCTCCTCAGCCCTGCCCACCATGTCCCTGAGCGCCACCTAGACCTACTGCAACTGCCTAGCAGCGCCATTGCCGGAGATCGACACGCCACCGCCGGGAACGGACGCGCCCAGGGTGACCAGCACATGCCGAGGACGTCGCCCATGGACATGCACTAGCCACGCGCCGCCCCATCCCTCTGCGCCTCCCCCAGACCCCACTCCGGCACGTTGAGCATCGCCACCATCCCTGCAACCCGTCAGACACGCCCCCTTGCTCTCGCGCCTCCTGTCGCCGACGACCACATCACCATTTCTCACGCGCCCGTGCCGCCAGAGCTCGCCGTCGTACTCGCTCACTAGGCCGTCCCCCACCTCGCCAGCACGCGCTATGGCTTCGCCTTGACCGCACCTACCTAGTGCCCACCTCGCCTACCCCTATCCCTCGCCGGAAGCGCCGCTCCGCTGTCGACCTCCACGGTACCCTCGCTGCACCTCGAGCGCCTATAAAAGGAAGCCGCCTCTGGATAATCTCTTCACGCCCTCGACTCCCCCTCTCCCTCCTGACCTTCCTCAACAGCTCTCCGCTCTACATTGTCCACTCCGCCGCCGCAATTTCGCCGGAGTTAGCCGCGCCAGTACCTCAGCGACGCCATCGATTAACGCCTCCCCGAGCGACGCCGCGGCTAGCAGTCGACTCCCCGTCGTCGACAACGTCGCCCTGCTTCGTCGCCGCCCCTCGCCGGAGTCCAGGATCGCCGCCGACCCCCTACCTCCGCCGTGCCAGGGCTCCCCTCTCGTCGACGACGACGACGATCCACCGTCTGATCGCCATCTAATCGCACGGCCCAGAGTGAAAGGTACCGTTTCGGTAAGCCTAAGTCACTGACGTGCGGGCCCCTTTGTCAGCTGGCCCGCAGCGCTACTGGGCTGGTTTCCTCAATTTCAAACCAAATCGGCCCATTCCTTTTCCCGCCTAGCCCATTAGCAATTTTCAAATTAAATTGTTTCAGAGAATTCAAATACTGGTCCTGTCTTGGAAATTGAATAGTTTCAAATTGGCTTTGCCAAATTTAACAAATTTTATATTTTTGGAAAGCTTATGAAATGCTTGATCCAACCCCACTGGTCCTACCTTGAAATATTGTGTAGAAATAATATGACAAAAAGATTAATTCAGGGACTTTTGCACATTCAAATAAATCTTAAAAATCAACCAAAAATGATATTGAGTTAATTCCAACTCCAATAGCTCAAATTTAACTTACAAAAATTGTTTCTGCAAAAATATGGTGTGGTCACCTTGAGTGATCATGGCCCAAATTAAATAGAGGACTATATGGCTATTTTAGTTAGTTGATATTGTCCAAAACTATTATGCAAATCATATGAAGTGTTTCACTTCATTTAAATCTTGTCCCAAGTACTTTCATATGAAGTTTGAACCCCTGGTCAAATACTCTCACATGAAATACTTGGTTATTTTAAACCATAATAGGCATTGTTAAATAGTATGAGGTATTCTACCTCATTTAAATCATTTTCTCAAATAATGATGATGAATGGTTGACTTAGGTCAACATGTTTTCATGTATGATTGTTTGAGAAGTTAAATCTTAAGAAGATTCAATGAGAGGAAATTATTCCTCAAGAACTAAATGGAAACTATCATTTACATATGTAATGAGAGGAAATTATTTCTCTAACCCTAAGTAAGAAAACCCTAGATTAATTATTGGTAGAAATGCTAAGTGATGATGCTAGATCATTTGGAGTGAGCCATTAAGGCTAAATAAGGCTACTTAAGTATTGTTTGGTGATTGTATCCTCGTATTCGTGTATAGACGCTAGTACCGGAGAATACCAGGAAGAGGAAGGATTCTACCCAGAAGAAGAAGAGAACTTTGACCACCTCAACAACCAAGGCAAGCTAACAGCATTGCAAGTTCTATGGTTGCAAGCTAATATTCTTGCAAAGTGCAAAGCCCTTTGGGGCAAGGCACCATTAGTCTTACCTTTCTTACCACAAGCCTATCCCAAGTTGTTACCTTACAAGTTTTACTTGTTTTTTTTCAAAGAGTTACTTTTATAGTTAACTTTGGTCTAAGTTAAGAAGGTTACTAGAGTAGCAAAGTTAGTCTCAAGCTAGCCAAGCAAGATAGCACCCCTCATGATTAGTGCTAGTGCTAAATAATAAAACTTGACTACTCTAGGTGGGAACATGTGACTTGACATGAATTTGAAACCTTTGAATGATGATTCATTCCATTGAATGAATTTTGAAGGTGAATATGACTTGGAGAAGATGGTGATTTTTGATAAAACTAATATTGGTTTGAATGCGATACCTTTCCAATATTGAGTATCCCCACAATACCTGATTATGGGTAGGGCTTAGCTGGAAATTTATGCATCTTAGTATGGGTTCCCTCTGAACACACATCATAGGGGTTATGCCGAGGCTGCCTCCGTTGTTGAGAAATGATGTGAATTGAGGTAAATTGTACGGCCAAGCCCCGTGCAGTTCCCAGGTTGACAGTTGGTCTTCACTGGGAGGCCAAGCTCATGGGGAGAGGTGCTCATACTAGGGTTTGTAAGTGAAAGGTTATGGTTGATGATCCGCGTACTGTGTTACGATGATTCGGGGTAATCCCGGCGGATGAAATCAAATGTTGTGGCACAAGTGTGCAACCTCTGCAGAGTGTAAACCTATTCGAATAGCCGTGTCCACGGTTACGGACGGTTGGAAAGGCCATACAGTTTCCGATGTCAGACTCTTGAAAATGTTGGTGAATTGAATGGTGAAGTGGTGACTTGATTTTGACTAAAATTGGTTTTATGCAAATAAACTAGAGCTTAGCACCCCTTACTAGAATTGTTAGCACTTACACTAGTATTAGTTTGCGAGTACTTAAAGTACTCACGGCTTTGTCCCTGGCTATTCAAATGGCCAGAGTATGAGGATGAACAGAACTACCAAGGAGATGACCAGCAGGACGCCTACGACAACTAGGAGTCTTCCGAGGTCAAGCGTTGGCCTGTGGACTAGAGAGTCCATTTATCTTTACGCTTCCGCTATGAACTTGTGTTGGTTCGTTGATCAATAGATCAACTATTCGTGTAATATGGATCATGTGATTCAAGTGGTAAGACAATATGGTTTGTAATGAATAATGACTATGATACTTAACTATTATGCCTCGCAACAACAATATTCATGTGATTACGATGAATGACATAATAGGCATGTGGATTTAAAAATCCGGGTGTTGACAACCCACCACAACCCACCCCACCCCACCCCACCCACCCACCTTCGGTGACCTCCAACAAATTTTAAAAAAATCCAATGAAATTCAGGCGGCCCCAGATCTAGATCTATATCTGGTCGTCATTTTTTTTTGAAATTCAAAAAAAAAAATTGTGGCGCATAGCCGCTGTGTGCGTCACAGAAAGTTTTCTGTGGTGCATGCCTGCCTGGTGCGCCACAGAAATGTCACTTTCTGTGGCGCATGGGTCCATGCGCCAAAGAATTCACATTTTTGTGGCGCACTGCCCATACGCCATAGAATAGGATTTTAGGTGCGCCAGATGAGTGTTTCCCTACTAGTGAACATATTTCATACAAAAGTATACTAACTTATATGTAAATACAAATACAAGTAAAACGGGGAACAAGGATGAGAGACCTTTTAATCTCCATTCCATTTTAGACAGCAACGATCAAAGTTCTACATTTCTATTTTCAAATAGATAAAATTTCCACGAGTCGGCGGGGAACACACCCTTGTTGCCATCCCTAGCTACAAGCCGTGACAGTACACTTATGTGAACCAGCCTAAGGTGTTTCCTAATAGATAAAAATTTCACGAGTTTGCTGGGAACCCTCTTGCCACCCCTAGCTTGCGGACCGTGATACACTTATGTGGACCGGCCCATGGTAAGCAGCGCGGTCCTCCAGCTTCGTTATAAGCGCTAGTTAAACAACAACACAACGTGCTCATCCTTTTTTCCAGGCGCGTCTATACATCACACTAGACCACTAGAAAAAAACCAACCTTTACAAAGGGAAAAACTTGCTCCACGCGTCGCACGTCCGGCTGACACGTGTCAGAAGTCACGAAACCCCGCGCGTGGCCGAGCGAACACGAGTACGGAATCAGAGAGCCTTCCACGAACGAAACTCCACTGCGAGTACAGCTAGCTAGTTTAGCGTGAATTCACACTATGCGAGGCTAGCTCGATTAGACTAGATGGCACCGTGCACTTCTGAAAATCGGTGGCCGGACAAAATCGTTTCGTATGCATACGATAGTTGTACATACTACATATAAAAATGGATAAGCCGAAATACGAGTATAGTTACATACGACACAGGAGTACAACTATGTATGACACACGAGTAAAGTTGTGTATATCACACGAGTACAGTTGAACACATGGACGAGTACAAGTACAGTCATGCACACGAGCAGGTACAGTTGCGCACACGAGCAGGTACAGTCACGTACAACACACGAGTACAGTTGAACACACATGCGAGTACAAGTACAGTCACGCACACGAGCAGGTACAGTTGCGCACACGATCAGGTACAGTCACACACAACACACGAGTACAGTTGAACACACATACGAGTATAGGTACAGTCACGCACACGAGCAAGTACAGTCGTGCACACGAGCAGGTACACTCATGCACAACACACGAGTACAGTTGAACACACAGGCGAGTACAAGTACATTCACGCACACGAGCAGATACAAACACGCGTACGAGCAGGTATAGTCGTGAACACGAGCAAGTACATGTACAGAAGTACAATGACGCACACGAGCAGGTACAGTCGCGCGTAAGTACAGGTACAGTCCCGCACATGGGCGAGTAAAGTTAGCGAGTAAAGGGAAAAAATGCACCAAATGCAGTAAAAACAGAAGTACTTATCAGTTGAAACACGAGTACAGTTAGATACACACCACATGTACAATAATAATATTATTGGAAGTACGAAAAAAGTATCTCCAAACATATCAACATGGGATATAGTTTTGAAGATCTCGACGCGAGGATCTCAAAAGTGAAAACGATTCGCAATTTGGACTTACGGTTCTAAAGATATTTCATTTTGAAAAAACGAATCTAGAAGAAAAAGGGAAAAACTGACACAACACAGTCTTCTCTCTCCTCCCCCATCACCATCTTGCTTCCCCTTGCGACACGTGGCGAGCAGGGAGACCACTTCCTAGGAATTTTCTGGCACCACAGCGCGCCATTTGTCACGTGCGGAGCGAGTTGTCTTCCCTTTGCGAAGGTCGGCCTTTTTCTAGAGTTCTCGCACAATACATCGCACGCTAATCGCGTGAAGGTAATCATGTGTGGGCCGACCCATTAGGCTATTCACTCCTTGAAAAGAAGTAGTACCATAATTTCTTCAACATGTACAAGATTTGAGCTGTAGCCCAATGACTTTAACCTTTGATTTATTCTCTAAAGACCCAGGCTCAAATCATACTGTAGGCAACAATTTTAGAATTTTATAAATCTAAGCAAAATTTAAATTTCAAAAATTTCAAATCTAAGCAAAAATTTAAAATTCCAAATCTGAGCAAAAATTGATTTTAAACAAAAAAATTTGTTCAATTTTTTTCTCAAAATATGTTTTGTTCAATAGAATTTCCGCTCAAAATTTGTTTGCTGAAAATATTTTGTGTTCAATAAATTTTCGCTCAAATTTTTTTTGTTCAAAATTATTTTTGCTCAAAATATTTTTTCAGAAATCTATTCGCTCAGAATATAAAATATTTATATTCTAAAAATATTTAAAAATATTAAATAATCGAACAAAAAAACCGGAGAACTAGAAATTGGAAAGAAATAAAAACTAGCGAACAACCGAAGAACCAGAAAACCAACAAGAAAACCAGAATAAACCCCGAAGAACCGAAAACTCTATAGCACTCCGTTCGCAAATGGGCCGTAACCCACCATGTTCGCCTGCGTGCGATGGCTCTTCCCTGTCGCATAGCGACAAATAAGATTTCCCTTTTTTTCCTCTGAGTGGACGGCCTTTGCTTATCCGTGTGCAAGTTAAACAGCACCGATAAAGTTGGGCGGTACTATACTGACAGCAGCCCAATTTGATCACGTTAGTATAAGGCCTTAAGAAAAAAAAAATTGAGGCCTCTTTTGCTCCAAAAAGAGATAGGGGAATATATAGTTCGATTAAGACAAGTTGGTTTGAAACATTGGACATACGGTTTCTGTCCAAGAAAAAAAAGGTCCGTCACCAGTTCATCACTGGCACCGTGCATTGTTGTTCCTAAGATACGTACTCTCAAGTTGTCAACTGCCTTGCTGAGCCTTTGGTGGATCGATCAAGTTATGGCCCGGTGATTGAAGATGCGAAATTGGCAGCAGCTTCCTTCGAGTCATGTTCTTTCACTCATGTATCTCGTTCTCTGAATATGGCTGCACATTGTTTAGCTAGAAGGTGTGAATTTTCTGTAGATGCCGTGTGGCGTGGTGTTCCTCCGGAGTGTATCCGTGAGGCCATCTGTAATGACATTATGATTATGTGATCAATAAAGCGCATGGTTTCTATCAAAAAAAAAAAAAACTGCCTTGATTAGTCCGGGACTGTTTTTTTTTTCTTTGCGAAATGTCCGGGACTGTTGTGATAGTCAGATCGCGTAACCAAGCAGATCAATAAAATACTCTGATGTACACATATATCCCCGCCCCTCCCATAACTTCAACTGGAATCATTCAGTCCTGCTGGATCTTGATGTGCGATGGATGCCTCATGCCTCTCTCTTCAAGTTTGCTAGTTCGTTGACAGTAGAGATGCTTGCGTATAAACGGTCAGTGCAATTCCGATGGTTGCACAGTGACGATGCATTTCAACTGCCAACTGCATGCTGAAACTCTTGGAATTGACATGAAAACACTGCACTACGACCTCTGCTTGAAGCTTTGGAGTTAAACGTAAGTTATTGATCTGCTAATGTTCTAGCTACAAGAGCGAATGATTACACGCCGCACTTGCCTCAGAGTTCTGCAATTTTTGGTGAAGTAGAGATTAAAAAACCAGGAGCAGAGCAAGACTGAGTTATATTTTCATCCATCGTTTACTACTTGAGTGGACTATAACGGTGTATTTTTTTAAAAATAAAAGCAAAAGCTTTATCTTATTCATTAATTAAGAAAAATGTGCCTAATTAATTAGCAAAAAAATGGGTCGACCAAGTCGATAGTCTCCCCACAATGGAACCAGGTGTATTTTACATAGGCCAGGGATGGTGAATTTACGGGTCTTCGGGTTGATTATATAAAAAGAAAATTAGTTGAACCGAAGTGGATATGCACCCCGTACATCTATTTTTTCGAAATGGGGCAGAGCCTGGCCTCTGGATCAATCGATGCACATAGCCTTATTCATTTATTGCATAATTCATAGTATCAAGTCTAGGTGAAATTCTGATGGTCATTTCTCATGACAATATTTTACTATAAAGTATAAGTAACACTGAAATACTACCTCTGCTCTAAAATATAAGCCTTTTTTTTTAGAAAGGTGGCTTATATTTTAGAATGAAGGTAATATAATTCCAATAGTACCAATATAGTGGCACCTAATGCAGAAACCACAAATGGAGCCCGAGCTCCATGGTGACCTTTCTTTTTTGAAAATTTTAAAATCAACATTTGAAAGTTTCAAAAAAAATAGAACAACAATCCTATGTCTAGATAAAGTTGAACTCTACCAGTGTGCACAATATCAATTCAAAATTAGTTGTATTCTAGGCTACACAAAATGGTAAATCTGTAAATTTTCAAGTTTTGGAAATATGCACCGCACCTAGATTCACACATTTCTCATTTTTGTTCAGCCTAAAATAGAACTTATTTTGGATTAGTTTTTTCACTAGTCGACTTCATCATTATCTGCATCTTGGATTTTCCCCTTTTTTATTAACTTTGAAATACAATTTTCGTTTTTTTTAATGAGCTTTGTGGCTCCCTGGAGCCATTTGTCTGCTCCCCATCTAATGTTCATATGTACTAATATTGTTAAAAGGATGTAGTAAGAGGTAAGGCCAAGATTCATCGATCTTAATTTAGGATCTCTTGGTGATATAGACTCAGAGATCTGGTATATTGATTTCACGAAATAATAATAACATTACAAAGATACACTCCTTATCAAAAAACGTATGACCTTTCAAGTCACGGTGTGCAGATAGTTGTAAAGATCAAAACCACATGTAGAGCTAGACGGAGTTAAATCTTTGTATGTAGTCTAGTAGAGGCCTACATGATGTACTAGGTAAAATCATAGAAATAAGGACCTGCCATAAGTTGTGTTCAAAGGAAAATCATGAGCGGGGGGGGGGGGGGCCGCCCCCCTCATCCCCCCTTGTCTCCGTCCCTCACTAGGGGTGTGCTGCTTCTCCTCCCTCGCGGTGCGCTGCTTCTCCCTGTGCTGCTTGACTCGGTTGCGCAGGTAGCACACTAGCCTGAAGATCCCCCTGTAGAAACATCAGATACCGTGTAAATGTTTGAGTCAACAAGATATATAGGAACGTTGGGCGTGTATGCATTTGTCTGTACATACCATGCAGTTATGTTGGCGACGATAAAGCTGGCGATTACGACGAGGGCGAAGCTCAAGTCGGCCGCTCCGGTGTGGTCGGGTACTCCGGGAATTGCCCGTAGATGAACGCGGCGAAGAGATAAAACACGTCAAACAGCGCGGTCAACACGAGGACGGGACATCCGCTAGGGCGTGCGATAAAAGACATTGTGGATCAGCAGCATGACCAGGAACCATGAAGGCCATGCTGCCATACAGCATGAGATTGGCATAGCTGTTCGGGTGCTTGGAACGCATGATGGGTTCGCCTGCAACGTGCGGGTTTGGGCCGTCCACCAGGTCTTCTTGCCAGAACGCGCCTTTCCTCCCAGCACGGAGACGACGGAGTACCTTGCCGTCGCGTGGGCACAGGCCCTGGTCCTGGTCCTCGTCGTTGTGGGGGGGGGGGGGGGCGCAGCCCCCCTCATCCCCCCTTGTCTCCGTCTCTGACTCGGGGTGTGCTGCTTCTCCTCCCTCGCGGTGCGCTTCTTCTCCCTGTGCTGCTTGACTCGGTTGCGCAAGTAGCACACTAGCCTGAAGATCCCCCTGTAGAAACATCAGATACCGTGTAAATGTTTGAGTCAACAAGATATATAGGAACATTGGGCGTGTATGCATTTGTACGTACATACCATGCAGTTATGTTGGCGACGATAAAGCTAGCGATTACGACGAGGGCAAAGCTCAAGTCGGCCGCTCCGGTGTGGTCGGGTACTCCGGGAATTGCCCGTAGATGAACGCGGCGAAGAGACAAAACACGTCAAACAGCGTGGTCAACACGAGGACGGGACATCCGCCAGGGCGTGCGATAAAAGACATCGTGGATCAGCAGCATGACCAGGAACAACGACGTCATGAAGGCCATGCTGCCATACAGCATGAGATTGGCATAGCTGTTCGGGTGCTTGGAACGCATGATGGGTTCGCCTGCAACGTGCGGGTTTGGGCCGTCCACCAGGTCTTCTTGCCAGAACGCGCCTTTCCTCCCAGCACAGAGACGACGGAGTACCTTGCCGTCGCGTGGGCACAGGCCCTGGTCCTGGTCCTCGTCGGTGTGTGGGCGGTCGTTCTGGCCCCCGACATCGCTGGCGCGTGGGCGCTGGTGCTGGCCTTGGCGGTCGTCGCCGTGCTGGCCCTCGCCCTCGTCGCCGTGTGGGCGCTGGCCCTGGCCTTCGTCGCGGCGTGGGCGCTGGTGCTGGCCCTGGCGGTCGTCGTCGCGCTGGCCCTCGCCCTCGTCTCTGCGTGGGCGCTGGTTCTGGCCCTCGTCGCTGCGTGGGCGCTGGTGTTGGACCTGGCGGTCGTCGTCGCGCTGGCCCTCGCCCTCGTCGCCGTGTGGGCGCTGGTGCTGGCCCTGGCGCTCGTCGCCGCGTGGGCGCTGGTGCTGGCCCTGACGGCGTCGTCGGGTGGGCCCTGCACCTGGCGCTGGCCATGGTTGGCGCCGGAGTTCTCCGGGATGTCGATGGCATGTTCCCGGTTGATCTCCTCCTCTGTCTCCGGCACGATCTCGCTGGTGATCGAGCTGGTGCTCCATGGATGCTCTACTACTCGTACCAACTGACTATTTGCTTGCAACTCGAGGGAAGAGGACGATGAAATGCTGGCTGTTGTGGAAGACGAATGGTGGGCTTTTATAGCGCAGCATTGGAGCAGGTGTTCCGCGGCGGGGGTGGGGCAGGGAATGACGCTGGTTTTCCTTTACTTCACCTCGTACGACAGCGCGGAAAGAGGAAGCAGCGAATCGACGCGCTCGCGTTCTCCTTTATTTCACTTTGTAGCTACCTAGAAACTAAACGTGATCGATCGGGCCGATAAAATCACGTCTTGTTGTACGTAGGTTCCAATTGTAAATTGATCAACATAGCTTTGGTGTTAAAACAAACAAAAAACAGTTTTGTTGATCAGCTTTGGAGTTTTTTTGATTGATCAGAATTGGAGTTTTTTTTTACATCGGCCAGCTCTGGAGTATGTTTCATGTATGTTACCTTGAAGCTAAACGTGATCGATCAGACGGATTAAATAACATGTTGGACTTTATATTGTACTAGTTGGAACATATATGTGTCCCATATTTGTTACATAAATCACTCTTATGATTTAAAATCTTAGCCACAAATTTCTGATCTGACTGCCAATATAATTTAGATCCTGGTGGCTTTATTAGACATGTGTACATTGTGAATTTTTTCTTCTAGTCCATCGGCCCCAAATTAATTTACATAGATTTATCTAAATTTGTATGTATCTAGCTATATACAAAAACATGTATGTATAGATATAAATCTAGCTAGACAAATTTAATCCATTAATTTAAAAGGAGGATGTACGGATTTAGAAAAATCTACGACATCATTTTCATGACGGAAGGATTATACGTTTTTAGAGATGCACCATGATAGATAGATTGAACAGCCGACCGGTATTAGTGTGTTTCCCTTTTCTAAAATATATGTGTGTATGTGTGGATATTTATATATTTCACATAAAATTTGGATTGAACAGCTGGCCGGTAGTTGCGGTTTCTTTTTTTGGAACATCTATGCGTGTGGCTGACATATATGTCACGTCAAATTTCTGAGGCCCACCGTGCTTTTTTTCTAGAAATGCAACCATGTTTACATAGACCAAACGTTCACGCTGGTTATTTCTTTTTGCTGAACATATGCTCGTGTGTATACACGTGCATGTGCATGAGATGAAATATTTTGAGGCTGTGGACACGTAAACAACATGAAACGGCAACTACAGACACGTCTTTACATGCTTACATGAGATTTTGGTTTGGTCTTATAACGTGGCATGAGAGACTTTCAAACGTGGATCGTGCCAAACCTTTTAAACGTGGATCATATCACCAATTTCTTGTTAAATCATAACCACCAATTTAAGATCTGAATAATTTAGAAGATATATGAACTAACGTGGTATCTCTAATTAGAATTGTATATTGTTTTTGTATATAATAGATAGATACCAACTGAGACTGAGCGACTGCTGTCTCGAATAAGTATAGTTTTGGTATATCAGTAAATGGTGTAAGTATGTATGTCTGCGAGGGCTGTGAGGCCATCTGCTTGCGCTCACTTGGCCTGCATTATTATTTGCTGGTGGGCTCCTCATCTATTGTGTCGCTCTCTGTGGGACATATATATCTAACTAGACAAATAGCGCGCTTCGCCGCCCCGCCTGCCTAACGTTTGCACAGCCGTAGCAACCCATCTGTTGGCAGTTTAATGAGTTTTTAACAGGGTTGTACCGGTTGTTTGGTGTAAGAGGAGGTAATTGCAAAATTGTTGGCACAATGATTGGTGACCAGTCAAATGGAACCAATGAGTTTGTTATTGAAAAAATTGTGTTCAAATGAGCTGGATAAATATACCAAAATGTGCATAGCAGATTATCAATAATTCCAGCAGAACCATGACAACAACAAACACTAATTCTTGAAATAACTTCACAAAAAAGTAACTATGTTGTAATTGACCATGAATCTAAATTGCCAAGTGATCTACTACCAACTTATGAATCAGATGCAAGAAATTTGTTGAAAGGCACAACTGGGGACCCTTAATGTCATCAAGGAGAAAAGACCTCATTAGCCAGATTGTATCGCCTCACGTGCAATTACACCTCATCATCAAGCCGGCAACTTACACTTGTCCTTGATTGATCTCGCAACTTCTATCTGCTATGAGCTAGGCCCCAAAGCAAGAACTTGTCGGAGATGCCTGTCAAGTGGCCAAAACAGATGTCTCTGCTGCAATATCGGCACCCAAATAACCGCATATCAATGTGTTTATGTCTATACATATTAGGATTTTATTATGCTTTGCAATTTCTTGGTATTGCAAAGATCTATTATACATTTGTAGGAGGTAGAAAATGCCCTGAAAGGTAGATCACACAGTTGATTTCTAAAAACAACCTTATGTGTTGGTACATACCCTCCACCAATAAAATTTTAGTGCCTAGGAACAATAAAATATATAAAACATCTAAGAACGGTTAACCCAAATGCAAGCTTACATTAGCAACAAACTACCATGTAAAGTAACTAATCACGTGAGAGGCAAAACAACATGATGAGAAACAAACCGGACACAAACCATTAATTGGCGAAAGCTCCACCTCACAGTTTATATACTGGAAATCAAAATACTCCCTCCGTCCCATGAAAGTACTATACTAATCTAAGTCAACTTTCATGGGACGCAGGGAGTACATAAAAAGGATTGTTGGGCAATGCAATATTCTAGGCCGTAAGATCGTTTGAAGGAAAATAGCAAAGACCAGAAAGTTGTATTGCAGATTGAAAACTGAATGCCATGGGCTGGAGCAACCTGTTGGTGACCATATAATTAGCATAAATTGATACATATGGGAGTTAATTACTTGTTTCCAATCTTTATATACTGGCTATATAGGCAAAGCATCCATATATTAACATTTCAATAACCAAGAAGTCTTCTCAAGTTCATAAACTCCTAACTCTGTCGCTTTGTTGCCCAACTGCTCTAGATCTATATGGTGTGTTATCCTCCATCAATAATAACAACAACAAAGAGATATTTGTGCACACTAAATGTACAAAACATCAACTGATATCATTAGAGCGGTGAGTAAGTGATAGCTCAGATAAAAAAAAAATCTATATTATATTTCAATACACCATTAGAAGGGAACTACCATCGAGCCATAAATTACCAGTAACGAAAAACTCAATGATTGTAACCAGTTTTTGTCAAAACTGAAATGGATAAAACTGATATCACGGTAATGATCCATTTAGCTGTGATACAATACGTATAGGTTTTCAAACTGGGCGTACCATCTCTGCTGATCTAGTTATCAAAAGATCATCCTAAGAAACAAATTACAAACTGGCAACATGTGCAGTAAAAATAAGCTAATGTTATGATCCAGGCATATTGACAGAGAGGGTGGGAGTCCGTGAGTTTGGCTAAAGACCTTTGTCAAAACTGAAATGGATAAATCTGATATCACGGTAATGATCCATTTAGCTATGAAACAATACGTGTAAATTTTCAAACTGGGTGTACCATATCTGCTGATCCAGTTATCAAAAGATCATCGTGAGAAACAAATTACAAACTGGCAACATGCGCACTAAAAATAAGCTAATGTTATGACTCAGGCATTTGAAAGAGAGGGTGGGAATCAGCGATTTCGGCTAGAGACCTTCTCTGAGTGACCTGTGAGACTGTGTGAGTGCACAAGACATGACCAGAACTACTATTGAAAGTTGTTCAAAAAAAAAGAACTACTATTGAAAAGACCAGTAACAATAATATATTCTGCCAAAGCATATAAAGGAGACAATAAAGGTTCTGCAACAATTGAGAACAAGAAAGTGCGTGAGTACTAGCCCTATGCGGGAGCGCTCCACGATAGCGAGCTGGCGTGCGCGGGCTGGGCGGTGCCTCCGAGCCGGAACGAGCCCCGCGTCAATCCGGGCCGTTCGCCATGGATAATAAGGATAGAACAAAACCGCACCCCGACTGGAACCCTAGCTACTCACTTGCTCGCCATTCAGTACCCTTCATCTGCTCCTCTCCGCCCCCGTCTCGCTTGGCCACCATGTCCGCACCAGCACGCATGATGTCTCCCTCGCGGCGCCGCCAGTTCCCCATCTCCCCATCAAATTGAAGCCTCTCCGGCCTTCACAGCGTGCCCCCTTGGACAGGTCATCGCCTTAGCGCACCACTCCTCTACTCGATAGATGGAATCGCGGCTGTTGGGAGAGAGCATGCTAGTGGTGGTGGACACCAGAGAAAGCGGCGCGCCCGGACGGAGGAGCACGGCCCCGCCTCACTCTCGTCGACGAGCGGGACTAAGATGGACAGGTTGCTTACCTTATTATCGATGGCTGCATGCTGCAGGATGTCCGATTGTGGTCTTGATGCATCACTCAGACGATGGTGTGCAGCGGCAGCTGCTACCAGCGGATGACGAGCAGTCACTATCTCCTTCCAGGGAGCCACGAGATGTAGGACTAGACAAAGGCAAATCTGTTGTTTAGATTTCATTTGCTTTGGATTAACCAGTAGAAGATTATTTGTGTGATCTGACGAGGTTTCTCCTTGTTTTCGCACTTTTAGATTTTCCTTTTACCCATCCATATCCAGTGGCATGCTTTAGCTCTCGCCCTTGGTTTGTTTGCATCGATCAGTCAAATGGCATCGATAATAGCACAATTTGTAGGATCTTTTGCATGTGGCTTCAAGAGGGCTTTTAAAGATAAAGGTGCATACTTCTTTGTATTTTTTTCGTATTTTTCCATGCTATTCGAATATTTCATCAAGGACTATATTGGCTAGCTTAAGTTTTGGGTGATTTTTTGGTGATATTTCATTGTTTGCTGCTCATAAAGTTGCGCCACTCTTGTTTCAGGATTGTGCTTGGTGCCTGGAACCATGTTTGCAGTTTCTTCGATTCAATCTCTTACTTGAGATGAAACCATATGTGGTAAAACTGGGACATCTGCGTGTCTCCCATATGGGATAAGTTTGGTTTTATTTTTCTATAGCATAATGACATCTGAAATATAGTCTGCTTAGATTTCAAATAAAAGGGTTAGCCAAGCTCCATTTTTCATGTATATTTGCCAAAGCAACATAAATCTGCCTTGTTGGTTTTCTTCGTCCTTTAAAATCCAAGTGCTATTTTGTTTGGTAGAATAAACATTAGACAAGTTAGAACCACACAAGAAATAATTTTTCCCATGCTTTACAAAAAGCATGCATGGCTCACATGCTCTTAGGTTTATCCCTTTTCGCTAGGGAGTTAGACCATTTCTTTTGCTGTTATGTCACCTTACCCGTTGCAGCTCACGTTGGAACATTTCTTTTAGTTTATGAAGCAGATATAGAGTTCAGATCTTTGCTTTCGTAGGTTCAGTTAACTCGACAATACATACCTTAGATACATCAACTAGGACTTGTCGTGCCACAAATTCTTTGAATTGTTCTCAATATTTATGTCAGCGTAATCTTTCGCAGGGGCTGGTAAGGTTAGAATTAGAAACTTCATTTGAGTCGCTTTTCCCTTCAATAAGATGCCTCTATATCTTCATCTGTAAAGTGGTATACAATTTACCAAGAGAGCCACAATCTGTACTTAGATGACCAAGTTTTCTGCTTTTTCAAGATTTTAATTCCTAAGTAGATTGATAAACAGAATCTCCGCTACTTTTGACTTTGGTTTTACTTTTGAAATCTTTATTTATGTCACTTGTGTGATAACCTAGCAACAGCTGTATTTTCCCTTCAAGTAATGTTAGATGATATATAGATAACTCTGGAGCAGTCTAAATTGTTTCTACCCCTCATTAAATCATTGCTTTCAATCTTTGTGCCTGGATATCTCAAAATGCATCTGCTGCTGGTAGAGACAAAATATTTGCAGCATTTACTTCAGACTTTAAATGAGCATATTTTTTCTGAAAGCCGCATCGAAAGTATCTTCCTTTTACTGTCTTTTGATAAGGAAATGGAAACCAGTTTTGTGGTTACTGGATTGACTTATCTAGATTATATAGTAAAATTAGGACTACGGAACGGATAACAACTCTCACAAGGAGCTATGCTTGGTTTGTCAGTGGATTTGTTTATGTTTGGACGGCCTGAACAGTGGACAACGGATGTTCTTGGCGAACAAAAAAATTATATTATTGGCTCTACTGCGGTGCACAAAATACCCAATACATGCCATTTGGTAGATGGAGCTAAGGGATTGGTTCCCTATAGTAATTCCCGTAAGTTTTGAAGTTGCTTTTCACCGCTTCATTTATTTCCATGTTAAGAAAGTATATTGCAATATCTTGAATTATTGGATGATACAATATAACAATATTTCTCAAATACATGTTTTATGCACTAAAAATTGTGTTTATTTTTTTTAATGTTGATGGGCATATTGTTGATAAAATTCATTAGATTAGGTATGTTAGGCTAAGAATTATCTCCATTATGATGGCTTGTCTCCTTGTAACCTTAACACTTCATATCATTTTTGTTTTTTCACTTCAGCCAAGGCTTTCGGGATCCTAAACATTCAGATTCAGGTACGGTTTCTTCTTTCCAGTGTTACATTTCACAGTGCATCTTTCATGCACAACAGCTGGGCAGAAAATTTTCGGATCATGGGTGGTAGTTAGTATGACACTAAAAAAATGATATATGACATTCTGGACTTGGATACATAGATTTTCAGTTAGCATTACCACTAAAGTGAGCTTATTGATAAATTCTATGGCCCTTTTCCCCATGGTAAACATAAAGAGAAAAGAGCTACCAGGACTCACCTATCAAATACACTATGAAAGTTTGCGCTGTTACTTCATGAGATAGCCAATGCAGCAACTTATCTGAAGTATTCGGGATTTCAAAATTACCACAAAACCTTCAGATATTTCCTATTAAATCTAGCTACTATGCAATCATTTCGAGGTACAACCTTAAAAGGAGACATCAATGATTGATCAGGTTGTCCCTTAATTATTTGACAGTGAACATGTTTTCCATTCTATCACTCTTTTCTTTTCAGTTGTAATGTACAAAAAACCCATTTTAATGTTGGCACTATATCCTTGCACGCCAAGGGATAAGAGGACCATGAGAGGAAGTAAAAAGGCAAAATGGGAGTGCAGTTGCACTACAAGAAAAGTTCTGATAGACAACGTCCCAAAATTGTTCGCTAAGGGGTATTTTTCGTCGCCTATGGGCCTAACCCGACAATATGGGTTCTGTTGTCGAAACTGCGTCTACCACGTTTTTTTCGTTGCAGAAGTGTTTCCGGGAGCCCGTTGACTGCTGACGTCATGCAAACTGCCACGTGGCAGACGCCGTTAACTGTCAGTTAACGGCGTTAACCGGCTGAAACCCCGTGGTAGATGGTAGGCCCACACGAGGCCTACCACATCTTAAGCGGGCCGGCCCATTAAGTTTGCGGGCCGGGCCAGCTGACTTAGTTTGACCGGTCAACTATATAGCTGGGATGGACCATTAGTTACGTGGGCCGGGCCTAACCTCTAAGGTTGACTGGTCAAAACTTTAATGGGCCGGCCCACTAAGCATGTGGGCCGGGCCGAATGCACTCGTTTGACCGGTCAACAGGCAAAAAGGCCGGCCCACAAGACATGTGGGACCCACTTTCCTGTTATCGGGCCGGCCCATTTAACAAGTGGGGTCCACCTTAAAGCAAGTGGGCCGACCCAAGAAGTTATTGGGTCCGCCCAATTAGCATGTGGGTCCCACTTTCCTGCTATCGGGCCGGCCCATTTAGTACGTGGGGTCCACAATAGATCAAATGGGCTGGTCCAACAAAAAAGTGGGCCGGGCCAAAAACACGGGTGGGTCCCACTTTCCTGTTAAAGGGCCGGCCCATTTAGTATGTGGGGTCCACCACATAGCCAGTGGGCCGGCCCAACAAGATAGTATGCCGGGCCAAAAACACAGGTGGGTCCCACTTTCCTGTTAAAGGGCCGACCCATTTAGTATGTGGGGTCCACCACATAGCCAGTGGGCTGGCCCAACAAGAAAGTGGGCCGGGCCAAAAACACAGGTGGGTCCCACTTGCCGGTTAAAGGGCCGACCCATTTAGTATGTGGGGTCCACCATATAGCAAGTGGGCCGGCCCAACAAGATAGTGGGCCGGGCCAAAAACACAGTTGGGTCCTACTTGCCTGTTAAAGGGCCGGCCCATTTAGTATGTGGGGTCCACCATATAGCAAGTGGGCTGGCCCAACAAGATAGTGGGCCGGGCCAAAAACACAGGTGGGTCCTACTTGCCTGTTAAAGGGCCAGCCGATTTAGTATGTGGGGTCCACCATATAGCAAGTGGGCCGGCCCAACAAGATAGTGGGCCGGCCCAATAAGCAGGTGGGCCCACTATCGTGTTAACGGGCCGGCCCAATAAGTAAGTGAGCCGGCCCAAAATGAAAGTGGATCCCACACTACTGTAAATAGGTCGGCCCAATCTGTTGTAGGGCCCTGGTTGTTTGACTAGTCAACTTGCATTAAATTTCATGAGCCTACAATCAGATATCAATGATACACACAATTACATACACAAATAAAATAACTAGGAAAATTACAAGGCAATTAATGTGCCCAAATAAAAAAATTACATAGAATCATTGAGGACTTCTATTAGCATTATCAATAACACGTTGACATTTGGCAATCGCCTTGATTGAATCTTGTGTACTCTTGGCCAACATATCAGCTACAGATCTTAAAGCAGCAATATCATGTCTTTTATAAAGTACAGCCTTGAGATATTTACTGTTTGATGAAATTAAGGAATGGTCTAGGTTGACGGCTATGAGAGGATGCATCAGAAGAAAGATCAGAACTTTTTGTGGGCCTCTCTTCTGATGAAGATTGCTTCATCACAACTGCATTCTGATAATAATGCAAAAAGAGTTAAACGATGAACTATGCAAACATGTATTAAGCATTGTCGATATGAGATAGTCACAAGTACTAAGCACAGACTTACATTATATCGTTGCATAGGCTCATCCCGAAACCTTTTTGCGCTCTATCTTCTACTAAGGACTTCTTCATTACAACTGCATTCTAGTAATATTGCAAACATAGTTACAACAATGAACTATTCAAACATTTATTATGCAATGTAGATATAAGATAATAACAAGTTGCATAAATAAGACAATGTATGAAACTTGTACTAAGCAGACTTACATCATAATGTTGCACAGGGTCGCTTTGGCGACTAGCTTCTAATGATGACTGCTTCACTAAAACTGCATTCTGGTAATATTGCAAACATAGTTACAACAATTAGCTATTCAAAAATGTATTACGCAATGTAGAGATCAGATAACAGCATGTAGCAAAAATAAGCACAAGATAAGATAAGATGCATGTACTAATCACATACTGGCTCGCTGCAGGTCCTTCTCTTGCGTGCACTAGTCGTGGTCGACATGCCTGTCATTTTAGGTTCAGCCATCAAGTGAAATGCTAATCCTCCTGCTCCATTGTCCTTAATCTGTGTTTAGATATCACATTTAAGACCAAGTCAGCTGGTTTCAAATAACAAAAAACTTGAGCTGCCAAATGAATAAGCCAATATTTACCAGATATCAGATTAAAACCAACTAGATGTTGCTTTGCATGAGATACGAATTTCAGACATTCAGATTTAGAGTAGGGTAATGCCAAGGTTTTCCACATAAAGTAAACTGGCATTAAGAATGACCAAATGTCAGGTTCAATTCACCTTCGCAGTTGCTCCAAGACAAGCATATCAAATAGGCAGAAACATAGTAAAGCATGGATGGCATTGCTATGGCAGGGTTCCAAGTGTTAATCTCTTGCATAAGGAACAATGCATATAGGTTATAGATAATAACGGAAGTAAACTGCCAAAGTTACCAACCAAGAACTTAGATTCCAACCTTCCCTAGCGTCCCCGCTGTTAATGTTGGATATTCTAATAAGTGGTTCGCATGATTAATCCCTAGGAAAAATAACATTGACAAGTTAGTCTACGATAATACAAAGACCAGACATGCACGCAGCAATAACTATACAAGCTGTGCGACAGGAGCATTCATGGAAAAAAATAGCTATAAGCTAAAGACGAGGTATAAGAGCAAGCAGATTGGAAATGCACATAGCATGATTATAAAAGCAGTGTGAGAATAGCAGGCACGGGAAAACAGCTAGCGGCTAGCGGTGAGCTAATGACGTGGTATAAGAACAACCAGATTGGAAATGCCCATAGCATGACTATAAAAGGAATAGCATGCAGTACATAGACAGTTGGCAGCAAATGAATGGGTATAAGGCTATAAATATGTGGATGCACACAGGTGTCAGTAGAATGAACAGGATGGTAGCGACCGGATAATGCTTTTGTACTGTACAATATTTAAACGAACTTCATGCGAAGAAACACATCAAGAAAGTTAATGGCATATGAGATCTGCAAATAACTACACAAAACATGGCTAAAGAAACACCGCGGTCTAACGGGCCAACGTACTAACCAAGCTGCGGCGGGGTGGACGGGGGCGTCAACTTGCATTCCAGCGGCGGCGAACGCGGGAGACGATGAGTCGACCCTGTTTCAGTAGAAGCGGGCGTTAGTGAAGCAGATCTGGTTGGCTGGCAAGGGATTCGGTGAAGTTGATACAGCCGCTGCGCCGAGGTAGTCGGTGAAATAGGTCGGCTTCTGTGTAGGGGGGCGCGGTGAAGTAGACCCGTTTCCGTTGGAGAGGATCCGGTGCGTCGACAGTAAAGGCGTTGATTGCTACGCTGTGGATGAGGTCGGCGGTGAAGCAGATCCGTCGGTGGCGAGGTCGGCGGTGAAGCAGATCCGTCGGTGGCGAGGTCGGTGGTGAAGCAGATCCTTCGGTGGCGAGGGCGGCGGGGGAGCGGATCAGGTGGGTGGACAGCCAACACGATCAAGGCTACGCTATGAAGGAGTATGCCGGCGGCGAAGCAGATCTAGTACTGTAGAGAGTCAGAGCTTTGGCGTGTGAGGGTATTTTTGAGCTAATGGGGGGAATGGTTGGTGGGTGGGTGTGGGCCTGTGGGGAGGATTCGGGATCTAGGCAAGATATTTCATTGTTACCGAAAGAGCCCTCCATGGTCGGTGGGTTGTAGCTTCCGGACTAGGGTTAAAAGGGTAAAACTGGTCACGGGATTTTCGAATGGATGCGGCGGGATGATTTGGCGCGCGGCCGAAATTTTTAGTTTCAAGCTACGAGCAGAACGACAAAAATAATGTTCTTCCCCAGGGAGCTCTCATTTCTTCCTCTTCTCTTTCTCTCTCGAGTCTCTCCCACTCCCCCGGCTCCTCTCCCCCTTCTCTCCGGCGGCCTCGCTGGCCGAAGACGAGGCCGACTTCTCTCTGTATATCGTACACCCTCCGAACTAAATTAATTGATTCAACTATCCTTAGACGTGTATGTATCTACAGTAAAAACATGTGTGGATACACCCATATTTAGATAAGCAAAGTTGAGTTAGCTAATTTGGATCCGAGGGAGTTAGTGTTGTTGTAAGCTTAGATCCAGTGTTTCCCATGAGCAGAATGGCGCAATGGAGTCGGGGATCTCGTCATCGGCTTCAGATCTGGCCTATGGTGAATCTGGCGGATCAGATCTGGCGGATCTTGCCGGCCAAATACCGACCTGGTGCCATCAAGGTGATGGCGCTAACGGTGAGGCTTGCTTTGGTCAGTGCTTCAGATCTGGCCAATGGGGAAGTCAAGCTGCTAACGTTCACAAGCTCGGGGCATACGACGGTGTCATCCGTCTTGCCCGTGAACATCTTGGCCTTTTAGCGGCCCTTCTCAGAGCCAATATGCCGTTGCTGAGGACCTTCTTCTCCTTCGTCCTGGCGACTACCGGCGACACCGTCCCAAGTGGTGCGTCCCCGGCGACGGAATTGCTGGAAAGGATGCGGAGCAGAGATCCGATGTGCGGTCCAGAAGGACTCGATTGATTTTCTTCTATATGTTTTGGGGTCCTTTTTGTAAAGTTGCAGGTCCTATTAGTTATTGTCTAGTTCTTTTGGACCTCTATGTAACTTTTTGGACTAGTTTCCATTTGCACCGATAAACTTGAATTTTGACAAGTTCACGGGAAAAAAATTCCTTTGCACATATGGACTATCATGTATGACCATTCTTGAGATTTAAACTATATGTAATGGCCAGCACTTGCGCAAGGGGCTCGTCTAGTGCGCACTAGTTTCCATTAGCACCGATAAATTTGAATCTTGACAAGTTCTTGGAAGAAAAAATTGATTCACATATAGCCTATCATGTATGAACATTATTGGGATTCAAACTATTATTGGGATTCAAACTATACATAGATGGCCAACACGTGTGCAAGGGGGTCCCTCTAATGTGCACTAGTTTCCATTAGCACTGATAAATTTGAATCTTTACAAGTTCTCAAAAAAAATTGCTTCACACATATGCCCTATCATGTATGAACATTATTGGGA
This sequence comes from Lolium perenne, assembly GCF_019359855.2. Classification (NCBI taxonomy): domain Eukaryota; kingdom Viridiplantae; phylum Streptophyta; class Magnoliopsida; order Poales; family Poaceae; genus Lolium; species Lolium perenne. Next base: position 130,103,848 of record NC_067250.2, read on the forward strand.
TTCATATTATATATAGATGGCCAACACTTGTGCAAGGGGGTCCTCTAATTCTTGGGGATTTCAATCTCTCTCTCTCTCTCTCTCTCGATCTATCGTTGGTGGCCAGAACGACACACATATGCATGCACTTTATGCGCAAAGGCGCGGGTGCCTCTAATAATTCATGTGTGTGCGTATATTTGAACATATTCTTGGGGATTTCAATCTCTATCTCTCGATCTATATATCGTTGGTGGCCAAGAAACACACTTATATATATACGCATGCACTTTATGGGCAAATTAAGCCGGGTGCCTCTAATAATGTGTGTGCGCACTCGATCGATGATCTCTAAACCTTAAACCATAAAACCTAAAACCCTAATCCCTAATCCCTAAACACCATAAACACTAAACCCTAAACCCTAAACACTAAACCCTAAACCCAAAAACCCTAAACACTAAACCCTAAACCCTAAAAGCTAAACACTAAACCCTAAACCCTAAACACTAAACCCTAGACCCTATACCCCAATTAACACTAACCCTAACCCTAACCCTAATTAAACCCTACATATATAGACCAACAACACTTAATTGCGCATCAAGCAGGCGACCAACTAATTAGCGCTGATAAATTAATTAACTTGAATTTTGACAAGTTCTCGACCTCGAATGAAAACACATTTGATTAAGTAGTCTCATAATATATATATAATTAGTGTGCATGCGTGCATGGCATACCTTGCATATCATTCGTGCATATATTTCAATATATATTTGAACATATTCTTGGGGATATATATATATATATCAATCTCTCTCACTCAATCTATATATCGTTGGTGGCCAAGAAACACACTTATATATATACGCATGCACTTTATGCGCAAAGGCGCGGGTGCCTCTAATAATGTGTGTGTGCACTCGATCGATGATCCCTAAACCTTAAACCCTAAAACCCTAATCCCTGATCCCTAATTATACCCTAAACGTACACCCTAAACACCCTAAACACTAAACCCTAAACCCTAGACCCTAAACCCTGCTAAACACTACACCCTAAACCCTAAACACTAAACCCTAACCCTAGACCATAAACCCTAAACCCTAAACCATAAACCCTAAATATATTTCAATCTCTCTCTAGATCTATATATCGTTGGTGGCCAAGAAACACACTTATATATATACGCATGCACTTTATGCGCAAAGGCACGGGTGCCTTAATAATGTGTGTGTGCACTCGATCGATGATCCCTAAACCTTAAACCCTAAAACCCTAATCCCTAATCCCTAATTATACCCTAAACGTACACCCTAAACACCCTAAACACTAAACCCTAAACCCTAGACCCTAAACCCTAAACACTACACCCTAAACCCTAAACACTAAACCCTAAACCCTAACCCTAGCTAGACCCTAAACACTAAACCCCAAACCCTAAACCCTAAACCCTATATAGACCCTAAACCCTAATTAACCCTAACCCTAAAACCCTAGCTAGCTAACCCTAAACCCTAATTAAACCCTACATATATATAGGCCAACTACACTTAATTGCGCATCAAGCAGGCGACCAACTAATTAGCGCTGATAAATTATTTAACTTGAATTTTGGCAAGTTCTCGATCTCGAATGAAAACACATTTGATTAAGTAGTCTCATAATATATATATAATTAGTGTGCATGCGCGCATGGCATACCTTGCATATCATTCGTGCATATATTTCAATATATATTTGAACATATTCTTGGGGATATATATATTTCAATCTCTCTCTCTCGATATATATATATCGTTGGTGGCCAAGAAACACACTTATATATACGCATGCACTTTATGCGCAAAGGCGCGGGTGCCTCTAATAATGTGTGTGTGCACTCGATCGATTATCCCTAAACCTTAAACCCTAAAACCCTAATCCCTAATTATACCCTAAACGTACACCCTAAACCCTAGCTAGACCCTAAACCCTAAACACTACACCCTAAACCCTAAACCCTAAACCCTAAACACTAAACCCTAACCCTAGACCCTAAACCATAAACCCTAAATATATTTCAATCTCTCTCTAGATCTATATATATATCGTTGGTCGCCAAGAAACACACTTATATATATACGCATGCACTTTATGCGCAAAGGCGCGGGTGCCTCTAATAATGTGTGTGTGCACTCGATCAATGATCTCTAAACCTTAAACCCTAAAACTCTAATCCCTAATCCCTAATTATACCCTAAACATACACCCTAAACACCCTAAACACTAAACCCTAAACCCTAGACCCTAAACCCTGCTAAACACTACACCCTAAACCCTAAACCCTAAACCCTAACCCTAGACCATAAACCCTAAACCCTAAACCCTAAATATATTTCAATCTCTCACTAGATCTATATATCGTTGGTGGCCAAGAAACACGCTTATATATATACGCATGCACTTTATGCGCAAAGGCGCGGGTGCCTCTAATAATGTGTGTGTGCACTCGATCGATGATCCCTAAACCTTAAACCCTAAAACCCTAATCCCTAATCCCTAATTATACTCTAAACGTACACCCTAACCCTAAACCCTAAACCCTAAACACTAAACCCTAACCCTAGACCCTAGACCCTAAATCCTAAACCCTAAATATATTTCAATCTCTCTCTAGATCTATATATATATCGTTGGTGGCCAAGAAACACACTTATATATATAAGCATGCACTTTATGCGCAAAGGCCGGGTGCCTCTAATAATGTGTGTGTGCACTCGATCGATGATCCCTAAACCTTAAACCCTAAACCCTAATCCCTAATTCCTAATTATACCCTAAACACCCTAAACACTAAACCCCAAACCCTATCTAGACCCTAAACCCTAAACACTACACCCTAAACCCTAAACCCTAAACACTAAACCCTAAACCCTAACCCGGCCTAGACCCTAAACCCTAAACCCTAAATATATTTCAATCTCTCTCTACATCTATATATCGTTGGTGTCCAAGAAACACACTTATATATATACGCATGCACTTTATGCGCAAAGGCGCGGGTGCCTCTAATAATGTTTGTGTGCACTTGATCGATGATCCCTAAACCTTAAAACGTAAATTAACCCTAATCTCTAATCCCTAATTATACCCTAAACATACACCCTAAACACCCTAAACACTAAACCCTAAACCCTAGACCCTAAACCCTAAAACCTAAACACTAAACCCTAACCCTAGACCATAAACCCTAAACCCTAAACCATAAGCCCTAAATATATTTCAATCTCTCTCTAGATCTATATATCGTTGGTGGCCAAGAAACACACTTATATATATACGCATGCACTTTATGCGCAAAGGCGCGGGTGCCTCTAATAATGTGTGTGTGCACTCGATCGATGATCCCTAAACCTTAAACCCTAAAACCCTAATCCCTAATTATACCCTAAACGTACACCCTAAACACTCAAAACACTAAACCCTAAACCCTAGACCCTAAACCCTAGACACTACACCCTAAACCCTAAACCCTAACCCTAGCTAGACCCTAAACACTAAACACTAAACCCCAAACCCCAAACCCTAAACCCTATATAGACCCTAAACCCTATATAGACCCTATATAGACCCTAAACCCTATATAGACCCTAAACCCTAATTAACCCTAGCCCTAACCCTAAAACCCTAGCTAGCTAACCCTAAACCCTAAACCCTAATTAAACCCTACATATATATATAGGCCAACGGCACTTAATTGCGCATCAAGCAAGCGACCAACTAATTAGCGTTGATAAATTAATTAACTTGAATCTTGACAAGTTCTCTCGAATGAAAATACATTTGATTAAGTTGCCTCATAATATATATATACAATTAGTGTGCATGCGCGCATGGCATACCTTGCATATCATTCGTGCATATATTTCAATATATATTTGAACATATTCTTGGGGATACATATATATCAATCTCTCTCTCTCGATCTATATATCGTTGGTGGCCAAGAAACACACTCTTATATATACGCATGCACTTTATGTGCAAAGGCGCGGGTGCCTCTAATAATGTGTTTGTGCACTCGATCGATGATCCCTAAACCTTAAACCCTAAAACCCTAATCCCTAATCCCTAATTATACCCTAAACGTACACCCTAAACACCCTAAACACTAAACCCTAAACCCTAGACCCTAAACCCTGCAAAACACTACACCCTAAACCCTAAACACTAAACCCTAAACCCTAAACCCTAACCCTAGTCCATAAACCCTAAACCCTAAACCATAAACCCTAAATATATTTCAATCTCTCTCTAGATCTATATATCGTTGGTGGCCAAGAAACACACTTATATATATACGCATGCACTTTATGCGCAAAGGCGCGGGTGCCTCTAATAATGTGTGTGTGCACTCGATCGATGATCCCTAAACCTTAAACCCTAAACCCTAATCCCTAATTCCTAATTATACCCTAAACGTACACCCTAAACACCCTAAACACTAAACCCTAAACCCTAGCTAGACCCTAAACCCTAAACACTACACCCTAGACCCTAAACCCTAAACCCTAAACACTAAACCCTAAACCCTAAACCCTAACCCGGCCTAGACCCTAAACCCTAAACCCTAAACCCTAAATATATTTCAATCTCTCTCTAGATCTATATATCGTTGGTCTCCAAGAAACACACTTATATACATACGCATGCACTTTATGCGCAAAGGCGCGGGTGCCTCTAATAATGTGTGTGTGCACTCGATCGATGATCCCTAAACCTTAAACCGTAAATTAACCCTAATCCCTAATCCCTAATTATACCCTAAACATACACCCTAAACACCCTAAACACTAAACCCTAGACCCTAAACCCTAAACCCTGAACACTAAACCCTAACCCTAGACCATAAACCCTAAACCATAAACCCTAAATATATTTCAATCTCTCTCTAGATCTATATATCGTTGGTGGCCAAGAAACACACTTATATATATACGCATGCAATTTATGCGCAAAGGCGCGGGTGCCTCTAATAATGTGTGTGTGCACTCGATCGATGATCCCTAAACCTTAAACCCTAAAACCCTAATCCCTAATTATACCCTAAACGTACACCCTAAACACCCAAAACACTAAACCCTAAACCCTAGACCCTAAACCCTAGACACTACACCCTAGACCCTAAACCCTAAACACTAAACCCTAAACCCTAACCCTAGCTAGACCCTAAACCCTAAACACAAAACCCCAAACCCTAAACCCTATATAGACCCTAAACCCTATATAGACCCTAAACTCTAATTAACCCTAACCCTAACCCTAAAACCCTAGCTAGCTAACCCTAAACCCTAAACCCTAATTAAACCCTACATATATATATAAGCCAACGGCACTTAATTGCGCATCAAGCAAGCGACCAACTAATTAGCGTTGATAAATTAATTAACTTGAATCTTGACAAGTTCTCCCGAATGAAAACACATTTGATTAAGTTGCCTCATAATATATATATACAATTAGTGTGCATGCGCGCATGGCATACCTTGCATATCATTCGTGCATATATTTCAATATATATTTGAACATATTCTTGGGGATATATATAAATATCAATTTCTCTCTCTCGATCTATATATCGTTGGTGGCCAAGAAACACACTTATATATATACGCATGCACTTTATGTGCAAAGGCGCGGGTGCCACTAATAATGTGTTTGTGCACTCGATCGATGATCCCTAAACCTTGAACCCTAAAACCCTAATCCCTAATCCCTAATTATACCCTAAACGTACACCCTAAACACCCTAAACACTAAATCCTAAACCCTGCTAAACACTACACCCTAAACCCTAAACCCTAAACACTAAACCCTAAACCCTAAACCCTAAACCCTAACCCTAGTCCATAAACCCTAAACCCTAAACCATATACCCTAAATATATTTCAATCTCTCTCTAGATCTATATATCGTTGGTGGCCAAGAAGCACACTTATATATATACGCATGCACTTTATGCGCAAAGGCGCGGGTGCCTCTAATAATGTGTGTGTGCACTCGATCGATGATCCCTAAACCTTAAACCCTAATCCCTAATCCCTAATTATACCCTAAACGTACACCCTAAACACCCTAAACACTAAACCCTAAACCCTAGACCCTAAACCCTAAACATTACACCCTAAACCCTAAACACTAAACCCTAAACCCTAACCCTAGCTAGACCCTAAACCCTAAACACTAAACCCCAAACCCTAAACCCTAAACCATATATAGACCCTAAACCCTAAACCCTATATAGACGCTAAACCCTAATTAACCCTAACCCTAACCCTAACCCTAAAACCCTAGCTAGCTAACCCTAAACCCTAAACCCTAATTAAACCCTACATATATATATTGGCCAACGACACTTAATTGCGCATCAAGCAGGCGACCAACTAATTAGCGCTGATAAATTAATTAACTTGAATTTTTACAAGTTCTCGATCTCGAATGAAAACACATTTGATTAAGTAGTCTCATAATATATATATAATTAGTGTGCATGCGCGCATGGCATACCTTGCATATCATTCGTGCATATTATTCAATATATATTTGAACATATTCTTGGGGATATATATATATATATTTCAATCTCTCTCTCTCGATCTATATATCGTTGGTGGCCAAGAAACACACTTATATATACGCATGCACTTTATGCGCAAAGGCGCGGGTGCCTCTAATAATGTGTGTATGCACTCGATCGATGATCCCTAAACCTTAAACCATAAAACCCTAAAACCCTAATCACTAATCCCTAAACACCCTAAACACTAAACCCTAAACCCTAAACACTAAACCCTAAACCCAAAAACCCTAAACACTAAACCCTAAACCCTAAAAGCTAAACACCAAACCCTAAACACTAAACCCTAAACCCTAGACCCTATACCCTAATTAACACTAACCCTAACCCTAATTAAACCCTACATATATAGGCCAACGACACTTAATTGCGCATCAAGCAGGCGACCAACTAATTAGCGCTGATAAATTAATTAACTTGAATTTTGACAAGTTCTCGATCTCGAATGAAAACACATTTGATTAAGTAGTCTCATAATATATATATATAATTAGTGTGCATGCGCGCATGGCATACCTTGCATATCATTCGTGCATATATTTCAATATATACTTGAACATATTCTTGGGGATATATATATCAATCTCTCTCTCTCGATCTATATATCGTTGGTGGCCAAGAAACACACCTATATATATACGCATGCACTTTATGCGCAAAGGCGCGGGTGCCTCTAATAATGTGTGTGTGCACTCGATCGATGATCCCTAAACCTTAAACCCTAAAACCCTAATCCCTAATCCCTAATTATACCCTAACGTACACCCTAAACACCCTAAACACTAAACCCTAAACTCTAGACCCTAAACCCTGCTAAACACTACACCCTAAACCCTAAACCCTAAACACTAAACCCTAAACCCTAAACCCTAACCCTAGACCATAAACCCTAAACCCTAAACCATAAACCCTAAATATATTTCAATCTCTCTCTAGATCTATATATCGTTGGTGGCCAAGAAACACACTTATATATATACGCATGCACTTTATGCGCAAAGGCGCGGGTGCCTCTAATAATGTGTGTGTGCACTCGATCGATGATCCCTAAACCTTAAACCCTAAAACCCTAATCCCTAATACCTAATTATACCCTAAACGTACACCCTAAACACCCTAAACACTAAACCCTAAACCCTAGACCCTAAACCCTAAACACTACACCCTAAACCCTAAACACTAAACCCTAAACCCTAACCCTAGCTAGACCCTAAACCCTAAACACTAAACCCCAAACCCTAAACACTAAACCCTAATTAACCCTAACCCTAACCGTAAAACCCTAGCTAGCTAACCCTAAACCCTAGACCCTAATTAAACCCTACATATATATATAGGCCAACGACACTTAATTGCGCATCAAGCAGGCGACCAACTAATTAGCACTGATAAATTAATTAACTTGAATTTTGACAAGTTCTCGATCTTGAATGAAAACACATTTGATTAAGTAGTCTCATAATACATATATAATTAGTGTGCATGCGCGCATGGCATACCTGGCATATCATTCGTGCATATTATTCAAAATATATTTGAACATATTCTTGGGGATATATATATATTTCAATCTCTCTCTCTAGATCTATATATCGTTGGTGGCCAAGAAACACACTTATATATACGCATGCACTTTCTGCGCAAAGGCGCGGGTGCCTCTAATAATGTGTGTGTGCACTCAATCGATGATCCCTAAACCTTAAACCCTAAAACCCTAATCCCTAATTATACCCTAAACGTACACCCTAAACACCCTAAACACTAAACCCTAAACCCTAGCTAGACCCTAAACCCTAAACAATACACCCTAAACCCTAAACACTAAACACTAAACCCTAACCCTAGACCCTAAACCGTAAACCCTAAATATATTTCAATCTCTCTCTAGATCTATATATATATCGTTGGTGGCCAAGAAACACACTTATATATATACGCATGCACTTTATGCGCAAAGGCGCGGGTGCCTCTAATAATGTGTGTGTGCACTCGATCGATGATCCCTAAACCTTAAACCCTAAAACTCTAATCCCTAATCCCTAATTATACCCAAAACATACACCCTAAACACCCTAAACACTAAACCCTAAACCCTAGACCCTAAACCCTGCTAAACACTACACCCTAAACCCTAAACAGTAAACCCTAAACACTAAACCCTAACCCTAGACCATAAACCCTAAACCCTAAACCCTAAATATATTTCAATCTCTCTCTAGATCTATATATCGTTGGTGGCGAAGAAACACACTTATATATATACGCATGCACTTTATGCGCAAAGGCGCGGGTGCCTCTAATAATGTGTGTGTGCACTCGATCGATGATCCCTAAACCTTAAACAGTAAAACCCTAATCCCTAATCCCTAATTATACCCTAAACGTACACCCTAAACACCGTAAACACTAAACCCTAAACCCTAGACCCTAAACCGTAAACACTACACCCTAAACCCTAAACATTAAACCCTAAACCCTAACCCTAGCTAGACCCTAAACCCTAAACACTAAACCCCAAACCCTATATAGAACCTAAACCCTAATTAACCCTAACCCTAACTCTAAAACCCTAGCTAGCTAACCCTAAACCCTAAACCCTAATTAAACCCTACATATATATATAGGCCAACGACACTTAATTGCGCATCAAGGAGGCGACCAACTAATTAGCGCTGATAAATTAATTAACTTGAATTTTGACAAGTTCTCGATCTCGAATGAAAACACATTTGATTAAGTAGTCTCATAATATATATACAATTAGTGTGCATGCGTGCATGGCATACCTTGCATATCATTCGTGCATATATTTCAATATATATTTGAACATATTCTTGGGGATATATATATTTCAACCTCTCTCCCTCGATCTATATATGGTTGGTGACCAAGAAACACACTTATATATACGCATGCACTTTATGCGCAAAGGCGCGGGCGCCTCTAATAATGTGTGTGCACTCGATCGATGATCCCTAAACCTTAAACCCTAAACCCTAATCCCTAATTCCTAATTATACCCTAAACGTACACCCTAAACACCCCAAACACTAAACCCTAAACCCTAGCTAGACCCTAAACACTACACCCTAAACCCTAAACCCTAAACCCTAAACACTAAACCCTAAACCCTAACCCGGCCTAGACCCTAAACCCTAAACCCTAAATATATTTCAATCTCTCTCTAGATCTATATATCGTTGGTGGCCAAGAAACACACTTTTATATATACGCATGCACTTTATGCGCAAAGACGCGGGTGTCTCTAATAATGTGTGTGTGCAGTCGATCGATGATCCCTAAACCTTAAACCCTAAAACCCTAATCCCTAATCTCTAATTATACCCTAAACGTACACCCTAAACACCCTAAACACTAAACCCTAAACCCTAGACCCTAAACCCTAAACACTACACCCTAAACCCTAAACCCTAAACCCTAACCCTAGCTAGACCCTAAACCCTAAACACTAAACCCCAAACCCTAAACCCTAAACCCTATATAGACCCTAAACCCTAATTAACCTAACCCTAACCCTAAACCCCTAGCTAGCTAACCCTAAACCCTAAACCCTAATTAAACCCTACATATATATATAGGCCAACGACACTTAATTGCGCATCAAGCAAGCGATCAACTAATTAGCGTTGATAAATTAATTAACTTGAATCTTGACAAGTTCTCTCGAATGAAAACACATTTGATTAAGTTGCCTCATAATATATATATACAATTAGTGTGCATGCGCGCATGGCATACCTTGCACATATCATTCGTGCATATATTTCAATATATGTCTGAACATATTCTTGGGGATATATATATATATATTTCAATCTCTCTCTCTCGATCTATATATCGTTGGTGGCCAAGAAACACACGTATATATATACGCGCATGCACTTTATGCGCAAAGGCGTGGGTGCCTCTAATAATGTGTGTGTGCACTCGATCGATGATCCATAAACCTTTTAGCTTAAACCCTAAAACCCTAATCCCTAATTCCTAATTATACCCTAAACATACACCCTATAAAACCCTAAACACTAAACCCTAGCTAGACCCTAAACCCTAAACACTAAACCTAAACCCTAAACCCTAAATCCTAAACACTAAACCCTAAACCCTAAACCCTATCCCGGCCTAGACCCTAAACCCTAAACCCTAAACCCTAAATATATTTCAATCTCTCTCTAGATCTATATATCGTTGGTGTCCAAGAAACACACTTATATATACGCATGCACTTTATGCACAAAGGCGCGGATGCCTCTAATAATGTGTGTGTGCACTCGATCGATGATCCCTAAACCTTAAACCCTAAATTAACCCTAATCCCTAATCCCTAATTATACCCTAAACATACACCCTAAACACCAAACCTTAAACCCTAGACCCTAAACCCTAAACACTAAACCCTAACCCTAGACCATAAACCCTAAACCATAAACCCTAAATATATTTCAATCTCTCTCTAGATCTATATATCGTTGGTGGCCAAGAAACACACTTATATATATACGCATGCACGCACTTTATGCGCAAAGGCGCGGGTGCCTCTAATAATGTGTGTGTGCACTCGATCGATGATCCCTAAACCTTAAACCCTAAAACCTTAATCCCTAATCCCTAATTATACCCTAAACGTACACCCTAAACACCCAAAACACTAAACCCTAGACCCTAAATCCTAAACACTACACCCTAAACCCTAAACCCTAAACACCAAACCCTAAACCCTAACCCTAGCTAGACCCTAAACCCTAAACACTAAACCCCAAACCCTAAACCGTAAACCCTATATAGACCCTAAACCCTATATAGACCCTAAACCCTATATAGACCCTAAACCGTAATTAACCCTAACCCTAACCCTAAAACCCTAGCTAGCTAACCCTAAACCCTAAACCCGAATTAAACCCTACATATATATATAGGCCAACGGCACTTAATTGCGCATCAAGCAAGCGACCAACTAATTAGCGCTGATAAATTAATTAACTTGAATCTTGACAAGTTCTCTCGAATGAAAACACATTTGATTAAGTTGCCTCATAATATATATATACAATTAGTGTGCATGCGCGCATGGCATACCTTGCACATATCATTCGTGCATATATTTCAATATATATCTGAACATATTCTTGGGGATATATATATATATTTCAATCTCTCTCTCTCTCGATCTATATATCGTTGGTGGCCAAGAAACACACTTATATATATACGTGCATGCACTTTATGCGCAAAGGCGCGGGTGCCTCTAATAATGTGTGTGTGCACTCGATCGATGATCCATAAACCTTAAACCCTAAAACCCTAATCCCTAATTCCTAATTATACCCTAAACATACACCCTATAACACCCTAAACACTAAACCCTAGCTAGAACCTAAACCCTAAACACTACACCCTAAACCCTAAACCCTAACCCGGCCTAGACCCTAAACCTTAAACCCTAAATATATTTCAATCTCTCTCTAGATCTATATATCGTTGGTGGCCAAGAAACACACTTATATATATACGCATGCACTTTATGCGCAAAAGCGCGGGTGCCTCTAATATTGTGTGTGTGCACTCGATCGATGATCCATAAATCTTAAACCCTAAAACCCTAATCCCTAATTCCTAATTATACCCTAAACATACACCCTATAACACCCTAAACACTAAACCCTAGCTAGACCCTAAACCCTAAACACTACACCCTAAACCCTAAACCCTAAACACTAAACCCTAAACCCTAAACCCTAACCCGGCCTAGACCCTAAACCCTAAACCCTAAATATATTTCAATCTCTCTCTAGATCTATATATCGTTGGTGTCCAAGAAACACACTTATATATATACGCATGCACTTTATGCGCAAAGGCGCGGGTGCCTCTAATAATGTTGTGTGCACTCGATCGATGACCCCTAAACATTAAACCCTAAATTAACCCTAATCCCTAATCCCTAATTATACCCTAAACATACACCCTAAACACTAAACCCTAAACCCTAGACCCTAAACCCTAAACACTAAACCCTGACCCTAAACCATAAACCCTAAACCATAAACCATAAACCCTAAATATATTTCAATCTCTCTCTAGATCTATATATCGTTGGTGGCCAAGAAACACACTTATATATATACGCATGCACTTTATGCGCAAAGGCGCGGGTGCCTCTAATAATGTGTGTGTGCACTCGATCGATGATCCCTAAACCTTAAACCCTAAAACCCTAATCCCTAATCCCTAATTATACCCTAAACGTACACCCTAAACACCCTAAACACTAAACCCTAAACCCTAGACCCTAAACCCTAAGCACTACACCCTGAACCCTAAACCCTAAACACTAAACCCTAAACCCTAACCCTAGCTAGACCCTAAACCCTAAACACTAAACCCCAAACCCTAAACCCTATATAGACCCTAAACCCTATATAGACCATAAACACTAATTAACCCTAACCCTAACCCTAAAACCCTAGCTAGCTAACACTAAACCCTAAACCCTAATTAAACCCTACATATATATAGGCCAACGGCACTTAATTGCGCATCAAGCAAGCGACCAACTAATTAGCGCTGATAAATTAATTAACTTGAATCTTGACAAGTTCTCTCGAATGAAAACACATTTGATTAAGTTGCCTCATAATATATATATACAATTAGTGTGCATGCGCGCATGGCATACCTTGCACATATCATTCGTGCATATATTTCAATATATATCTGAACGTATTCTTGGGAATATATATATATATTTCAATCTCTCTCTCTCTCTCGATCTATATATCGTTGGCGGCCAAGAAACACACTTATATATATACGCGCATGCACTTTATGCGCAAAGGCGTGGGTGCCTCTAATAATGTGTGTGTGCACTCGATCGATGATCCATAAACCTTAAACCCTAAAACCCTAATCCCTAATTCCTAATTATACCCTAAACATACACCCTATAACACCCTAAACACTAAACCCTAAACCCTAGCTAGACCCTAAACCCTAAACACTACACCCTAAACCCTAAACCATAAACCCTAAACACTAAACCCTAAACCCTAAACCCTAACCCGGCCTAGACCCTAAACCCTAAACCCTAAATATATTTCAATCTCTCTCTCGATCTATATATCGTTGGTGGCCAAGAAACACACATATATATATACGCATGCACTTTATGCGCAAAGGCGCGGGTGGCTCTAATAATGTGTGTGTGCACTCGATCGATGATCCCTAAACCTTAAACCCTAAAACCCTAATCCCTAATTATACCCTAAACGTACACCCTAAACACTCTAAACACTAAACCCTAAACCCTAGACCCTAAACCCTAAACACTACACCCTAAACCCTAAACACTAAACCCTAAACCCTAAACCCTATAATTAAACCCTACATATATAGGCCAACGACACTTAATTGTGCATCAAGCAGGCGACCAACTAATTAGCGCTAATAAATTAATTAACTTGATTTTTGACAAGTTCTCTCGAATGAAAACACATTTGATTAAGTTGCCTCATTAGTTAACAGTATAACCAGCCTACCTAGGAGCCCCCACAGCCATTTGGGACTCTAAACCGTTCGATCGGGGCATCTAATGGTCCACACGTACTCATTATTTTCGAACTCACGTTACGGCAGCACTATGTCGATCGATCGTTAAAAAGGCCCGCTTTCCTTGCATGGCTGCTACTCTCTACATGGACCTAGATTGCACCAGATTTGTTGGGCCGAAAAAGCTCAAATGAGCCTAGGTAAGGTAAGGTGAAGGGGCCTGGCAGTGCCATGGTGCTAGCAGTTAGACGTGCGGGCTCTCTATCTTCTCCTTCCCTTTGCTCGTGTCTTTGTTTCATCCGCCTGCGCCGCCGTTCGTCGTCATCCTCAGTCCTCACCAACGAGTACTTAAACATCTCCGTCTCCCTACGGACCTTGGTGTGCTGGGAACCCCCACTGAGATGTGCCTTTCCCTCTTCTATCCCCGCTGCGGCAACGCTTGTTACACCTGCTGAAGCATTAGGTGCAAGTGACTGAGAGGAGAGCGGTTCAGTTATCGGACGGCGCAAGAGAAGGGTAGCTGTGGCTAGGATAGAGCCACGTGTCACTGGGTGTGTGTGCCTTGGGCCAGGCGGGTTATAAGCCTGTGTGTTGTAAGGATCAGATTATCGCTGAATTAAATGAAAAGTACTGTGTCTTCCTTCCTCCCCAAGTCTCTCCTCTCCAGATCTCCCTTCTCCCACCTGAACCCTGCCGGCGGCGATCGCACCGCCGGGCAGGACATAACATCTTGGTATCAGAGCCGACGACACCCGGGCGCGCTTCACAACTCGACTTGATCCAGTAACATCGACCAATCGGTTGTGGATCTCCTTGGGGATCTGCTGTAAATCCGAGATTGGCGTGTGGAACAAGCAGAGGAAGCTGCGACGGCGCCTCAGGTTTCGAAACCGGCGGCGCAGACTCGCTTTGTACTCGAGAAGATGGAGGAACTCAGGGAGATGATGAAGCAACGCTTCGACGTCATGGATTCGAAGTTTGAGGCTGTGGAGAAGTTGCAGACTCAACTCGCGGAGATGGATCTGAAGATGGGCAAGCACGCTCAGGCCCTGGAGCAGATGCAGGTCAAGGTGAATCTGTCCATGGAGACACTTGGCAAGGTTCAGGAGGATCAGAATCGCGTTACCAGTTCGTTGAGCGGGGCAGGAGTGACGCCGTTGGCCATACCAGAGAGGGACGTCAACGCCATTCTCGGGCCGCCACCAGCACGTCAACCAGGGATGCCACAGGACAGACCGCCTCCTGCACCGTCCGAGCGCGTTCACCAACGACCACTGCCTCTTCCAGCCAGCGGCGCAGGCCCAAGGGTAACAATCCCCACAACCCCCACTGTCTCAGTTTATGATGAAGTAAATGGCATGGGATCCAGTAGAGGAGATGAGGGACGACGTTCGTGGTTTCCTAAGATGGATTTCCCGAAATTTGATGGTACTGATGTCAGAATTTGGATTGACACCTGCAACACATTTTTTCTGCTATACAATATTGCTGAAGGGTTCAAGGTCTCTGCTGCCACAATGTATATGAGAGACAGCGCTGCTCATTGGTACCAGGCATACAAGCTAGAGAATCCATGGCACAACTGGTCAACGTTTTCAGTGGATGTGGTGCAGGAATTTGAAGGGAATGCACAGCGTGATAAGATCAGAGAGTTGTTAACTCTCAAGCAAACAGGAACTGTGGAGGAATACAAGAGGCAGTTCGAAAAGTTAGTATATCAGATCAAACTTTATGACCCAAACATGGGTGGACTAATGTTAGTGCAGCGATTCATCTTGGGACTCAAGGAAGAGCTGAGAGCTGCGGTGGAAGTTCAGTTGCCCAATACAGTAGCTGAAGCTGCAATGTTTGCGCAGATCCAGGAGTCAGTGCTGGCTAGATCAAAGTCGGGATTTACACGACCATATCATAAGAAGACATACAAGGAAGAAGGAGACCAAAGTCATACACCTGCTCACAAGTTCGAAAAAGGGGAAATCTGGAAGGCCAAGCAACTGAAGGATTATCGGAGAGCAAATAATCTGTGCTTTAAATGTGGAGAAAAATTTGTCCCTGGCCATGTCTGTGTAGTACCGGCAATAGGCCAGCTGAAGACTATGCAGGGAAATGAAATTATTTCCGATGAACTCCTAGATATGCTGGTAACTCATGGAGAAGACTATGACTGTCATGTTTCCCTTAATGCCATGTCAGGCACGTCCAAAACTGGTACAATACAGTTCAAGACAATGGTGGGCGATCAAGTGATGTTGTTGCTTTTGGACTCGGGCAGCTCGCACAGCTTTGTGGATCAGTCATTGGTGGAAAAGCTTAAATATCCAGTGGAAAACATTCAGACACTTCGAGTCAAAGTGGCAAGCGGTGACTATATGTACTGCAATAAAATGGTGCCTAATATGCAATGGATGCTACAGGGACACACTTTTGCAACTGACATGCGAGTGTTACCGCTGGGAGGCTATGATGGCATCCTTGGCATGGATTGGCTGGCGAAACAAGGATTAATGAATGTCAATTGGGAACACAAATGGATTGAATTTGATCATCAAGGTAAAAAGGTGAAACTCACAGGACTGCCATCAGTGCCCTCTCAAGAGCTTCAAGCCCTCACAGTGGAACAATTCTACAAGGCCGTGAAGGGAAATGATGTGTGGGCTGTGGCTGAAGTATCTTGGGTGGATGGTGAAGCACAAGTCACCACGGATATTCCAGCAGCAGTCCAGGAACTCTTGCAGCAATTCTCTGATGTATTTCAGGAACCTCATGAATTACCTCCACATAGAGAATTTGACCATGCCATCCATCTGTTGCCAGGCACTCAACCAGTAAATTGTCGACCATACAGATACTCTCCCCTCCAGAAAGATGAGATTGAGAGGCAGGTCAAACAAATGTTGCTAGATGGCACCATTATTCCTAGCATTAGCCCTTATGCCTCTCCTGTCCTGTTGGTCAAAAAGAAAGACGGCACTTGGAGGTTTTGCATCGATTATCGCCGGTTAAATGCAGCCACCGTCAAAAGCAAGTTTCCTATACCCATTGTCGATGAGCTATTGGATGAATTGGCGGGAACACAGATCTTTTCCAAGCTCGATCTGCGTTCAGGGTACCATCAGATAAGAATGCTACCAGCTGATGAGCTGAAAACGGCGTTCAAAACCCATAATGGCCAATACCAATTCAGGGTGATGCCGTTTGGGCTCATCAATGCCCCGGCCACTTTTCAATGTGTTATGAACTCTCTGTTTGCACCATTTGTTCGCAAGTTTGTGCTGGTTTTCATGGACGATATTCTAGTGTACAGCAAGTCTCTTGAGGAGCACCTACAGCACCTGCATCAAGTGTTTCAAGTGCTCAAGGACAACAAATTGTATGCAAAGCTGAGCAAGTGCTCCTTTGCACAGGCTCAGCTGGAGTACCTGGGGCACATAATCTCCGACAAAGGAGTAGCGACTGACCCTACCAAGACTCAAGCTATGCTGCAGTGGCCTGTGCCTGTTAATGTCACTGAGTTAAGGGGTTTCTTGGGCCTCACAGGTTATTACAGGAAATTTGTGAAGGGTTATGGAGTGCTAGCCAAACCGTTAACACTCTTACTGCAGAAACAAGGATTTCACTGGAATACAGAGGCACAACAAGCGTTTGATCTTCTCAAACAGGCCATGAGCAATACACCTGTATTGGCATTGCCAGATTTCACCAAGTCCTTCTGGATTGAAACTGATGCATGTGACACGGGAATTGGTGATGTATTGGTACAAGAAGGCCACCCGGTTGCTTACTACAGCAAAGCGCTCAGCGTCAACAACAAAAAATTGTCTATCTATGAGAAAGAGTTCCTGGCCATCATGATGGCAGTAGACAGGTGGAGACAATATTTGTCTCGAGGGCCCTTTGTCATTAAAACAGACCACAAAAGCCTATGCAATCTGGAGGATCAAGTGCTCCATACTGATCTGCAAAAGAAGGCAATGACAAGATTGGTGGGCTTGAATTTTTCCTTCCAGTACAAGAAAGGTGAGGAAAACAAAGTGGCAGATGCACTGTCTAGGGTGGGCCATGCTTTCTCCATCTATGCAATATCAGCTGGTGTTCCAGTGTGGATTCAAGAGGTGGTCAATTCTTATGCTGTGGATAACAAGGCTCAAGCTCTGCTTCAGGAGTTAGCTGTGACAGGCACTAACAGTGATGGTTATGAGCTACAACATGGGTTAATTAAACTTCATGGGAAGATTTGGATTGGGGCCAACACAGGATTACAAACCAAGTTAATCCAGGCGTTTCATGCAAGTGCTATTGGCGGCCATTCCGGCATCCAGGCAACTTACCAAAGGGTACACAAACTGTTTGCATGGACTGGCATGAAAGCTGCAGTGCAGGAATTTGTGCAACAATGCACTATCTGTCAACAGGTGACGAGGGAATACCTCGGCAATGCCTACATATTGTAGACTAGGGTTTTCGGGAAGAGCGACGATGGAGATTCCGGGGTCGAGATTAGGCACACGACGTACCCAGCTTCGGGTCCCCTCGGTGGAGGATCCCTACGTGCTGCTAGCAATCCACTATATGATCACAGTATGTTTACATGGTGTCGCCATCGGCGGAGCTATGTTGTTTATCTCTATGTCTATATGTTGTCCTTTCGGGTACCCTGGCTAGCTTTATATATGCAACCAGCCTAGGGTGTTACAAGAGTCCTAGTCGACTACTTCTTCGGGTTGCCTTGTTGGGCCTTCTCCATATTTGGTCTTCTCCATCTTGGGCCGAGCCGGGTATACTAATAATGGGTACCCGAAGGGTATGCCCATGTCAGTAGCCCCCAAGTTTATAGGGAAGTCGAAGACTTGCGTAGAAACTCCAAGCATAACCATCTACAGAGTCGAAGAAAATACAAGGCGAGGTCCATGTCGTAGATCATGTGTAGCGTAGATGATGTCGACGATTCTTGAAATTTTCGGGTGCGCGGCAGCGCTCCCGATGGGAGTAGCCCCCGAGTCTATGGACAAATGCTTGCACTTGGGCATAGACTCAAGTTGTACTACTCGATGAAGAACTTTAACTATATTTCTGGAGAACTTAATGAAATCCATGTGCTCCCGATGGGAGTAGGCTCCACACGAGTCGTAGAATCGAGTTGAGTCTACAAACCTTAATTGCCGTAAATGCTATCGAAGTTATCTTTCTATCGGGTGCGCGACCAGCGCTCCCGATGGGAGTAGCCCCCGAGGCTACAGCCAAGAACTTGTGCTTGGTTGTAGGCTCAACTCTTTATGCCGCTATATTGTCCTTCTTTCTTGAGCTTTTCACATTTATCGGGCGCGCGACCAGCGCTTCCGATGGGAGTAGCCCCCGAGGCTACGGCCAAGTGTTTGCACTTGGGTGTAGGCTCAACTTGCTTTTAATCGACTCCACAATTTTTCTCTTTCTTGTATCTTATCGAGAGGGTAAACAATACTCTCGATAAGAGTAGCCCCCGAGCCTATGAGCAGGTGCTTGCACCTGGCATAGGCTCAAGTTGTACTACTCAATAAAGAACTTGGCGCAGCCCCTCTTTTTATCGACTCCAAGCCGTTGCTATTTTTATTTGACATCCATATCTATATTGTACAGGGATAATGGTAATTGGGGCTAGTTCATCTGACGGATCAGGTACTAGTTAACTGCTCTAGTGGCAATCCGCAAAAACCTACTTCAAGATCACGTCCCTGGACATGATCTCGGGATACTGATGTTAACTCGACAGGTGCCGCTTAAGGTCTTACCATTCTGTCGAGTCCCAGTCATGTTTATCGGGTACCTAACGCGTCCGTTAGGATTTTTCTTCGTATCTGTTGATACGGATAAAAGTAGCAGAGCGCAGTCTTCGGCGATGCCACGCCCAGCAGAACGGATCTGGGGTCTTACCTTCGCAAATTTGCGGCATTCAGAAATTGATCGCAACTTTGGCGTTCTGAGAATATATTGTCGAGTGCCTTGTTCGGCTGATGCAATGACCAATTTTGCGGGTTCTTCTATATTTTTCTCTCGGGCTTGATGAGACAGCCGAATATATTGGTTCTTCTATATTGTCGTCAGGCACATCGCCGATGCTCTTGCTCAGAACAAATGACGAGTCAATGGACCCGAAGATTTGTCCATCCTCTTTTTTTTTCCTCCCTTTTTTTTCTACTCCTCTTTTTTTTTTTTTTTTTTTTTTTTTTTAGTTTCTCCTTGATGATAATTTCGTCGAGTTCCTCCCTCAGGAAAATTTCTTCGGGTCCTATTTGAGGATAATTCTTCGGCACCTCCTTGAGTATAATTCTTTGGCACCTCCTTAAGTATAATTCTTCGGCACCTCCTTGAGGATAATTCTTCGGCACCTCCTTGAGTATAATTCTTCGGGACCTCCTTAAGGACAATTTCGTCGGGTTCTCTTTGAGTAAAATTTCGTCGGGTTCTCTTTTGAAGAAAATTCCATCGGGTGCTATTTTGATTTCGTCGGGTTCTGTCCTTTCTTGAAGACAATTTTGTCGAGTTCTCACTGTAGACAATTTCGTCGGGTTCTCTTTTATATACTTTGAAATTTGCTTTCTCCTGCACAAATGAACAAACTTTTTCTATCTTTTCCTTGACTCTCTTTTTCACATGCGGTGTCAGATGCTCAGATTCAATGATATGTAAAGTGAATATACGCCGCGCAGCCCCCGAGCATCAGGTGCGGCAAAAGTAAATGATAATCAACTTTGTGTAAGATAAAGGAACACTTAGCTTTATTGGGTACGATGGAGTCGACGCGCGATGAAATCTTCGACTGCATAGAGGAAGTCGAACCGAAGTAGAAACCACCAAATAGCGATAATAGATGCCGCCAAATTGTTGATGAAGAAATAGCCGAGCCTCCGAGCGCTGCTGGGGTGACGTTATGATTGTTACTTAGATGTTGTGTCGCAGTTGCGACCCGAGGCGAAGTCATGGTCGAGCCCCCGAGTGTTTAGCCATGATGTCGAAAGAATTTGACGGAGTTGCGACGTCATATATGGTGACGCCATTTAAGATGAAGCCATAGACAATAATATATGAAGATGAATCCCAGATGAAATATTTGAGATGAATCCATATTGAAGATTACGCCATTAAATATAGAGCATATATTGAAGATAAATCCATCTATATCACAGAGGATGAACCCATTGACCCGAAGAATCCAGTAATACCCATAGAAGATGAATTCGCTGATTATCATAGAAGATGAATCCATTGATCCGAAGAATCTAGTAATAACCATACAAGATGAATCCATTGACCCGAAGAAAATAGTTCGAATAATCGTAGAAGATGACTCTCTTGACCCGGAAACGCATTGGATAGTATAATATTAGAAGAAACCAATGATAACTTTATAAGAGGAATCGAAGTAGCCAAATCCAGTAAGCTGAAGAAAATAAATCCATTGAGCCGAAGAAGATAAATTCGCTAAGCCGAAGAAAAATAAATCCAATGAGCCGAGAAAGATGTATCGAGCCGAAGAAGATATATCCACTGAACCGAAGAATGATATATTCCACTGAGCCGAAGAATGATATATTCCGGAGAAGATAATTCCACTAAGCCGAAGAAAAGAAATTCACCAAGTACCCGAATATATTTGCGGTAAAGAAGTAATGGCACAGCCCCCAGGTATTTTGGGTGTAGCGAAAGTAAATAATAATTGACTCTTGAAAAAGGAACACTTAGCTTCGTTGATCAGGTGCGACGGAGTCGTTTGCTGAAGCAGGTCGTGCAACGAACAAAGTCGATGTAGGCACGCGACGTCTGGCTGACATTGTTGATGTAGTCGCGCGGATCCTAACCGACTTGGTCGATTTAGATGACGATGTCGAAATAATTGCGCAACAAAAAGACAGTCGATGTAGTCGCGCGGCGCCTGGCCGAAAGTATTCGATGAAGATGACACAGTCGAGGTGGCGGATCCATGACGGTGAACAGCCGAGTATGTCGAGTCCATGCTGTCGGGTCCGCGTAGCCGAGATAACTGGAGCTTGTTCCGATCTGAGCAATTTATATTGGGATTTCGTCGGCACATCTAGACTGCACCGTTTCATGCCATGAGTTCCATCTTGTTGACCGAGCATCTAGCTATATCTTTGCCTAAGTATAATGCAGACAAGTCAAAAGATCTACGCAGTAGTACTAGTCTAAATACATGTGAGAATACTTAGCTCTATTTTTCTTCACGAAGTGGTTGTTTGATGGTATTGATGCGGGTGCGCCAAACAAACTTCTCTCCTTTTCTTCTTATGTGGAGTGCTGTTTTGGCCACAGGTTGTCTTCACGTTTGATTGCCTTGTCCTTGAAGAACACGGACGGAACCAGCAGAGTTCCGATCAAGTTGCTGATTGCACCGTGGTGGTAGCTCGTTTTTTTTTTTTTTTTTTTTCGTCTTCAATCTTGATGTCGATGAAGAACTTGATGATCCCGCCCGAATAACAAAATCCAAACGTCGCCAGTTCCCACAGACGGCGCCAATTGACGAGGGAATACCTCGGCAATGCCTACATATTGTAGACTAGGGTTTTCGGGAAGAGCGACGATGGAGATTCCGGGGTCGAGATTAGGCACACGACGTACCCAGCTTCGGGTCCCCTCGGTGGAGGATCCCTACGTGCTGCTAGCAATCCACTATATGATCACAGTATGTTTACATGGTGTCGCCATCGGCGGAGCTATGTTGTTTATCTCTATGTCTATATGTTGTCCTTTCGGGTACCCTGGCTAGCTTTATATATGCAACCAGCCTAGGGTGTTACAAGAGTCCTAGTCGACTACTTCTTCGGGTTGCCTTGTTGGGCCTTCTCCATATTTGGTCTTCTCCATCTTGGGCCGAGCCGGGTATACTAATAATGGGTACCCGAAGGGTATGCCCATGTCAACAGGCAAAACATGAACACTGCAAACCTCCAGGTCTTTTGCAGCCGCTGAGGATTCCACAGGGAGCGTGGCAGGAAATATCTATGGACTTTGTCGAAGGACTCCCAAAGTCGGCTGGGTCATTGTCGACAGGTACACGAAATATGCTCATTTTGTACCTCTGAAACACCCCTACTCTGCTCACTCCGTGGCAAAGGCTGTCTTCAACAATGTTGTGAAGCTGCACAGTATGCCTATCTCTATTGTCTCAGACAGAGATCCTGTGTTCACAAGTCACTTCTGGAAAGACCTCTTTGCCATGTTCGACACCAAGCTACAGATGAGCAGTGCATATCATCCTCAGTCAGATGGACAGACTGAGCGGGTGAACCAATCTTTGGAAATGTACCTCCGATGCGCTGCGAATGAGCAGCCCAACAAATGGTTCAGCTGGTTGCCTCTGGCAGAGTTTTGGTACAACACCTCTCACCACACAGCGATTGGTTGCTCGCCTTTCAAAGCATTGTACAAGGAAGAACCACACTATGGGATGCTGCCAGACCTGAACACCACTGCCAACATAGAAGTAAAAGATTTTCTGGAAGAACGGCAATCAGTGTCGGCAATGTTGAAGTACCAGCTGGAAAGAGCACAGAAGCGAATGAAGCATTATGCCGACCAGAATCGTTCTCACAGGGAGTTCCAGGTTGGCGACTCTGTCTTCCTCAAGCTGCAGCCTTATGTGCAACAATCAGTGGTTCAGAGGACAGTGCCGAAGCTATCATACAAGTACTTCGGTCCATATGAAATTGTGGCCAAGATTGGACAAGTGGCTTACAAGCTGGCGCTTCCGGCAACTACCAAGATACACAACGTCTTTCATGTCTCGCAGCTGAAGCCGTTCGTGCCGGATAATACAGCGGTGTCCACCGATTTGCCTGTGCACATACAGATGGACACACAAGAACTGGAACCTGAAGAAATTCTGGAGCGACGCTTATGCAAGAAAGGTAATGCGGCTCATGTCCAGATCAAGGTCAAGTGGACATCTCTACCACTGAGTCAGGCTACATGGGAGGACTATGATGTGCTGCGAGCTCGTTTTCCCAATGCTCCAGCTTGGGGGCAAGCTGGTCCTTCAGGGGGAGGTGGTGTTACACCTGCTGAAGCATTAGGTGCAAGTGACTGAGAGGAGAGCGGTTCAGTTATCGGACGGCGCAAGAGAAGGGTAGCTGTGGCTAGGATAGAGCCACGTGTCACTGGGTGTGTGTGCCTTGGGCCAGGTGGGTTGTAAGCCTGTGTGTTGTAAGGATCAGATTATCGCTGAATTAAATGAAAAGTACTGTGTCTTCCTTCCTCCCCAAGTCTCTCCTCTCCAGATCTCCCTTCTCCCACCTGAACCCTGCCGGCGGCGATCGCACCGCCGGGCAGGACATAACAACGCTCATGGCGGCAACCCTAAGCGGAGATGGTACCGATAGGTCTCGGTCATTTCCAGGCTTGCAGCCATGGCAAGGAGCCGATGATAAAGAGGAGTGGGACGATACGGCGTCGGCGTCACCACTTTGCTTATTCCTATGCCGTCAATCTCACCACATCACCAATCTGTATATTCAGCAACCTCATTAAATCAGAAGGTACTCCTCTCAACGTTCATCAGATCGCCGCTATTCAGGTCGTATTGCCCTACATTCTCTAATTTTACTGTTAATTTATATTGAATATTTCATTATTTCCACGAATGTGCATGATCATCCCTAGGGAGAATATTGTTGTCTTGTTGTGCCTTTCTGTATTCAATTATGTGCTGGTGGAGCCATGGAAGTTAGATCATGGGCAGCTTAGCAGAATGGAGTCAAAATAAATGGCGTAACATGAAGTTTAGTTTGCTGATTGCATATATTCATTTATTTTGGCTCTCTACAGATAAGGTTTCTCTAAGATTGATATATAGTTGGACATGCTATTAAGCTTTTTTTATTGCGGATTTGTTGATTTTGGACGGCAATCACTGGTGGAAAAAGGGGCTTTGGTCGCGGTTGGCAACTGCCATTAGTCGCGGTGGCGCAACCGCGACCAAAGTAGCGCGACTAAAGGCCCCCCCCTTTAGTCGCGGTTCCTTAGGAACCGCGACTAACGGCCCGTCCACGTGGGCCGCAGGCGAGCGCCAGGGCGGAGGACCTTTAGTCGCGGTTCTTCTGGCCAACCGCGACTAAAGGCCTCCGCAGGGTTTAGGGTTTAGCCCCCCCTCCCCCTAAATCTGGTTTCTTTTTAATTTGTATTATTTTATTTCTTTTGGGTTTTAATTTTGAAGGAGTTTCACATATTCTACGGTACTACATACATGCATATGAATGTACAATTTCAAACAAATTTGAAATTAGAACCAAAAAGAATTCAAGAGGAATAAACAATATATATATTCAATATCGGATGACCATATACAATATATATTCAATATCGGATGACCATATACAATTTTGAACAAGTTAGTTACAAATTCTGGTGCATATAAAGTTCTACGTCATCGTAATGGTGTTCTCCTCTAGGATCGATGACTTCCCTCGCCAACCATCCAGCTAGTTCCTCTTGAAGTGGTCGGAAGCGAGCTTCTGGACTAAGCGTCTTCCGGAGGTTATTCCTCAGGATGTTGTTCTCACACTTCTGGTCCCGCTCATTGCAGTATCTCCGGATCCTCTCACAAACATAGTATCCACATAGATTGGTCCCCGGTGGTTGAATATCCCCAGTCGTCCGCACTGCCATTTTAAAATGTAGCTCTTTTTTGAATTCACCGACCTTGGTATCTACGAACCGTCTCCAAACCCTACGAGGCAAAGAAAATTAAATAAACAAGAGAGTTATTAATTAGTTACTTGATATTAGGAAATGATGAACGAAATAGGCCGATCGATATAGAGCGCAAATGAATGAAAATAATTACTTTTGCATCATTTTTCTCATGTCGCCCCAAAGCGCCGGATCCATATTCAGAGAGTCGTGGACGAGAACTGAGGAGGTCTGAACTTTAATTACCATAAGAATCCAGTGGAACCTGCGGACACGATACATGCACAGTCATGCATAACTCATCGATTAGCCACATACCATGCATAGAGTAAACAAAAGAGAATGTGCTCAAGACAGAAACACTCACCCAAAATGGTAAGGAAATAGAATATCACTTTTCTGTTGCTGTTTTCTAATAAACCGCCACAGGTCATCCTCCACGTCGGCGGGGTGGTGTTCTAACACATGTGAATTAACGATGTGTGGGTCAATGAACCCAACATCATGGATGTTCCTTATTCGCATTTCCCGCTTCTTCATTCTCGCATAATAGCGTACACAACAAGATAGTTAGGACAATATATATATATATATAGTGCGAGGCAATGAACGAGATGGGGTAGAAATTAATAAATCACTTACGTAACGTAGCAACCGATGATAGATTTGTCGAGGTCGCGCAGATTGAACAGCTGGAACAATTCACTCAGATGAATTTGTACCCAGTAATGTTTGAAGTGATGCTCATATCTAACTTCCGCATAGATATAGTCTTTGGCGTTTTTATGTTTTATGTAACCCTTGTACCAATTTAGCAGACCTTTCATTTGTCGAGGTAGATCCTCTTCCTGCGCAGGCTCGATGAGAGGGCCATTCTTCACATATGTAAATACTACGTCCTTCATTGGCGTCTCATCAAGGCCTAGCAGTGCACGAAGAGTGATACCTAAGTCGGCCGCTTGTTCTCTGGCACTCGTTACAGTCAATCCATGTGCTGCCGCAGCTGCTATGATATCGGGGGCATCCGGATCGGCGGCTTGCACTATGAGCGGGGCGATCGATTGTTTACTTTGTTCCCCGAGCTGGGCAACTTCTTTCCCCCTTTCTAATTTTGTCTCGGCCTCGTCCTCCAAGGCTTTCTTCTCCGCCAACTCTTGGTTCCTCTTGAACGCGAGTGCTTGCCTACGAAGTTCACGTAAATAGTCGTCAGGCAGATTCTTCGCGGCTTGGGACGGTGTGTTCAAAAATGACTTAGCCCACTGCTTTTGCTTGTCAGAATATACTGGCTTGGGCTCGCCCTCTCTTTTCTTCTTGCACTCCTCCTTCCATTTCTCATGCTGAGCAGCCACGGCCGCTGCATTTTCCTCGACACTAAGTTCCCAAGGCCTCGGGATGAGAGGCTTCAGTGATGGCTCTGGTATCTTTGTGGTTCTAGGTACATAAGGGTCCGGGTTAATAACCCAGGACTGCTTCTGCTTCTTCGCCGGAGGTGGATTGGGGGGTGGTGTCTGCTGATCACCCGCCGGACGAGGACTGGGGGGCGGCGTCTGCTTACCCGCCGGAGGTGAATTGGGGGGCGGCGTCGGCTGACGTGAAGGAGGTGTAGGTGAAGCACCACCACCACCGCCGCCACCGCCACCGACACCGCCACCGCCACCGCCACCACCACCGCCACCACCACCACCACCGTAGGGGGGTGGACTTGTTGGCGCCTCGCCTGGAAACTTGATAAATTTCTTCTGCCATAGAATGAACTGGCGCTTGACATCTCCAAGTCTTTTCACCCCTTCAGGTGTAGCAATGTCAATGTCCAGGTCCTCAAACCCTTGGACTATCTCCTCCACCGTCACACGAGCATAGCCATCTTGAATGGGGTTGTTGTGGTGGAGTGCTCCAGGTGGCAAAGCACTGCCGATGGCTACCTTCATGGACATGTTCCCGATAGGATAATACAGAAGACATGCTTTCATCTCCTTTATATCGTCCACGGGGTAGCGAGGAGGCTCCGGTGCACTAATTTCGACCACCAGAGGCTCCGGTGCAGTAACTTCTATCGTCGGTGCACCAGCCGGTGAGGCCTCCGTGGAAGCCACGCTGCTTCTTCTCCGCTGCTGGCTTCCGAGATCCATTGGATGATCTTCATGCTGCGCCCGAGCTGCATCTCTTTCGGCGACTAGTACACTCACGGTTTTCTTCATCACATCCATTTCCGTTACTAACTTCGCCACAACATCTGCATCCCGATCCATCTTTCTCTTACGGCTTCTGTAACCGTACGGGTCATCGTTCTGGGGGAACCCTACTTTCCACGGAATGGGCCCCATGCCTCGTACACGTCCTCCGTGTTCAGGATTCCCGAGGGCTTTTGTCAGGGCGTCGTTCTCTCTGTTGAACTTGATCCTCCCCTCTTGAGCTTCCCTCATTGCCTCAATAAGCTTTTGGGTGGGTGTAATTATTTTGCCCTGATAAACACACTCCCTGTCTCCGGGTTCAGCGATCCCCCATGCCCGTACCACCAGCTTTTGGCCCTTGGGTCCCATCCCTCCGTACCTGGACGGATTCCTCGCGCCCTCAGCTCGTTCTCCATCTTCTCCCACTTAGGCTGCCAAAAGCGATACCCTCCTGGCCCCATGATATGATTGTACTCCTTCTTGGCCGCATTCTCCTTATTTTTTTCGATATTTCAAGGAACTGCTCCGATTTCTTTTGCTTCACAAATTCTGGCCAATCATGTTGCAGTTTCTCATATTGTCCTGTGAAATCCGGAGTCTTGCCCGGCTTGACAAAGTCATGGGCTAGATTTTGCTTGTATTTCCGGAATGCGTTGGCCATCCTAGAAAGAGCGAACTGTTTGACTAGCTTGCACCTCTCCTTGTTTTCCTGAATCTTGTTACCCGCCTCATCGTATCTGCGGTATTCCGGAGGTAGAACGAAATGTTCCATAAGCTTCTTGAAGCAATCTTTTTTGTTCTCTTATCGACAAAAGTGAAACCAAGACGTGCCTTCTTTGGCTCATTCCACTCCTGGACGGTGATCGAGACGTTGTCTCTAACAACGGCTCCGCATTGGCTGACAAACTTGGTGGCGTTCTTGCTGGGCTCCAGCGGCCTGCCGGTTTGTTCATCGACAACATCGATGGTGCATGTTTCGTTTGGTTTCATCGTCTTGGTTGCGCCACGCTTTGACGACGTACTCGATTTTTTCGACGATCCGGCCGAGGGCTAAAATAAGAAAGAGAGTCGCGCGCGTTAGTACACACACATTTATTCAAATCAGTTAGTTTGTATCACCAGACGCTCAATATGTATATATATATACCTCGGCGCCGGAGGTGGTTGCTACTTCCAATTGAAGATCGTCGTTTATCGACGTTTCTTCGGCATCATCTGCTTGCTGACGGCGCCCTTCATCTTCACCCTCAAGGTTCAGATAAGAAGAGATATCATCTTCTTCTTCTCCGGTCGGCACATATAGAATATCGCCTTTTATGATGCCGAACATATGGTCTTCAGCGTCCGGATCATAGTTGTCCAGAATCGGGTCAGCTCTATCGTCCGCCATATGTCAGTCCTGAAAACATGTAGTCAAAACAAATTAATTGTGTATATGCCAGCATTATCATATCTCTTCTACATATAAAGAGAGAGGGCGACGAGGGAGGCGAGAGGGGGGACGCGTGTATTAGATGTGTATATGCGGACGATCGACCTCGCCTCGCAGTGACCGCGTGACCGAGAGACCGGTGGCGGTGGCGAAAGGGCGGTGGCGGTGGCGGTGTCGGTGTATATGCAGGAGAGGAGGCGGAGTGGCGCGCTATGGCTCGACGCACTGCTGGGTTGGCGGCGGCTCGATTTGGGGATGAGATTGCCGGGCCAGAAAAAAAAAGATGGAGAGGAAGACGGTGACGTAGGTGGGACCATACGGGGCGGAGGCACGGGACGAAGTGATCCTTAGCGTTTTCTTT
The DNA here is from genome assembly GCF_019359855.2 of Lolium perenne. Taxonomy (NCBI): domain Eukaryota; kingdom Viridiplantae; phylum Streptophyta; class Magnoliopsida; order Poales; family Poaceae; genus Lolium; species Lolium perenne. The sequence continues at coordinate 130,133,658 of NC_067250.2, forward strand.
ACACAATCTTTTAGTTTTTACACAATCTTTTTTAAGTCAAATTTTAGTTTTTTTAAGTCAAATTTTAGTTTTCTTTACACAATCTTTTTTTAAGTCAAATTTTAGTGTACAATTTTAATTAACAAAATGTGAGATAATTAATAAAAACAAAAAAAACAGAAAAAAGGGGCCGGCGCCGGCCACGGCCCCTTCGTCGATCTCGCCGGCACCGGAGACGAGACGAACGACCGGGCGGCCGGGGCGCGCGACAACGACGCGGCGAGGGCGACGGGGCGACGACGACGACGGCGCGAGGGCGACGGCGATTTAGTCGCGATTTCTTTTAAGTTACAAATTTTTAGTTACAATTTAAATTACAAAGTTTAGTTACACTTTTAATTACAAAGTTTAGTTACAATTTAAATTACAATGTTTAGTTACACTTTAAATTACAAATTTCCGTTACAATTTTAGTTAAAAAAAAACTAAAAAAATCCTCTCTCCTCTCTCTTCTCTCTCCTCTCCCTCTCTCTCTCGTGTGTTAGACACCGCACACACGCATATATGCAGTGGCGGGCGCGCGTGCGCCGGCGCGGCCATCCGTGGCCGGCCAGGGAAGGCGCGCGCGGCGGCGAACGGTGGCCGGCCAGGGAGGGCGCGGCGGTGAGCGGTCGTGGCCAGGGGAGGGCACGGCGGCGAGCGGTGGCCAGGAGGGCGCGGGGAGGGAGGCGGCGCGGCGAAGTGGCCGATCGAGGGAGGCGGCCGGCACGTGGAGGGCGGCGAGAAGGAAAGGGGGCCGGCGAGACGAACGGCGGTGGCTCTCCTCCGGCGGTGGCGTGGCTCCTCCGGCGGTGGCGTTGTCGAGGGCGATGCGGCGGCGTCGAGGGCGACGGCGCGGCAGCCTTCGGGGCGCGCGAGATCGATGAGACGGCGAATTCGAAGAACGGGGAAGAAGATGAAGTGGGCGCACGGCGCGTGAGTATTTATACTCGTCGCCTTTAGTCGCGGTTGGGGACACCAACCGCGACTAAAGGTCTGCTTTAGTCGCGGTTGGTGTCCCCAACCGCGACTAAAGGCTTTTTCGCCCGTTTTGCGTTTCCTCATGAAACGACCTTTAGTCGCGGTTGGGGAGACCAACCGCGACTAAAGGTGCTTTTTCAGATTCATTTCAATTTAAAATCTTAAAAATACAAATATTATATCAAAAATTTAGAAAAATAAAACTAATTCATTTCAAAACCTTAAAAATACAAATAATATATCAAAAAATTCAGAAAAATAAAACTAATTCAATTCAAAATCTTGAAAATACAAATAATATATCAAAAAAATTAGGAAAATAAAACTAATTCAATTCAAAATATTAAAAATACAAATTATATATCAAAAAAATCAGAAAAATAAAACTAATTCATTTCAATATGTTAAAAATACAAATAATATATCAAAAAATTAAGAAAAATAAAACTAATTCAATTCAAAATGTTTAAAATACATATAATATATCAAAAAATTCATAAAAATAAAACTAATTCAATTCAAAATTTTAAAAATACAAATATTATATCAAAAAATTCAGAAAATTAAAACTAATTCATTTCTAAATGTTAAAAATACAAATAATGTATGAAAAAATTCAGGAAAATAAAACTAATTCATTTCAATATGTTAAAAATACAAATAATATATCAAAAAATTAAGAAAAATAAAACTAATTCAATTCAAAATGTTTAAAATACATATAATATATCAAAAAATTCATAAAAATAAAACTAATTCAATTCAAAATTTTAAAAATACAAATTATCAAAAATTCATAAAAATAAAACTAATTCAATTCAAAAGTTCGTTGGCCCCCTCTTCCCGCCTCTTTCCGCCGACCCCCTCTTCCCTCCTCGTCTTCCCGCCATTTCTTCCCTGTCTTCCCGCCTCTTTCTTCCCGCCAATTGTTTCCCGCCAATTTCTTCCGGCCTCTTTCTTCCCGCCAATTTTTTCCCGCCAATTTCTTCCCGCCACTTTCTCCCCGCCTCTTTCTTCCCGCCTCCTGTCTTCCCGCTCCCATTTTTCCCGCCATTTGTCACTACATATAGGTAGCCCGGCTTGGCCAGCATTATCATCTCTACAATCTCTCATCACTCTCTCATGGCTTCCACCGCACCCACTCTAACCTACCAGCAGGTGGAGGAGCTTTGCGCCTCGAACTACCCTTGCCCTCCGGCTACCGCGTCCTCGCCGGCCGGAGCCTAAGCGCCGGCGGCGTGCCGGTCCCTCCCGTCCCTCGAGTACCGTGCGCCGGGCGGCCATCACGAACCACTACTACCTCGACCTCACGCCGGAGCAGCGGATGAATCCCCGCCGGCATCCCGATAACCAGCATACTTGGGACGCCTTCTTCATCAATCGGCATGAGAGGGCGCTCGCTGTATGAGGAGGACGGTCTGCCTCCCGGAAACTTCCACGAGGCCGGCCGTCGGCTATGGTGGTACGGCCGGACTCGCAGAGCGTCATGGACTACATCACGGCCGGCGATATCCCCCGCTGCGCTACCCTCGATTCGAGCCACGAGCGCCGCCCGACGACAGCCGACGACGCAGCGACGACGCCGGCAACTTAGAAGGCGACGACTACCAGTACAACGGCGGTGGCTATGAAGACTACGAGTATGCATATTATACGCCTAGGCAGGAGTATGACTAAATCACTCCAAATTTCATGTATGCAGGAGTATGACTTAGTCACTCCAAATTTCATGTATGCAGGAGTATGACTTAGTCACTCCAAATTTCATGTATGCAGGAGTATGACTTAGTCACTCCAAATTTCATGTATGCAGGAGTATGACTTAGTCACTCCAAATTTCATGTATCATCAGTGCTATCTCGAGTCAATTGAATCATTCGAAAATAGACACCAAACACATCACGGGTAATATAATTCACATGATTCATTCAACAAAGTTTGGTACAATAAATTATTACACATCATTTCTTCCCTTGTGTCCCCGCTTGCTTACGATTGTGCCGTATCCATGGAGCATCCTCATCATTTAACTTAATGCTTGGGTCGGTGTTCACTTTGAAGGGCGGAATTTCAGCAAACATATTATAATCTTCTGACATGTCTGTCTTGTCCTCCACTCCCACGATGTTTCTTTTCCACTGAAAGAACAATGTGGCGCTTTGAATCATCGCATGATGTACTGATCGTTTTCTTATCTTTCCGTTTCCTCGGTTTGCTACTCATGTCCTTCACATAGAAAACCTGAGCGACATCTTTCGCTAGGACGAATGGTTCGTCAAGGTAACCAAGATTGTTGAAATCCACCATTGTCATTCCGTATTGCTGGTCCACCTTTACCCCACCTCCTGTTAGCTTGAACCATTTGCACCGGAACAAAGGGACCCTAAAGGAGGGTCCATAGTCAAGTTCCCATATCTCCTCTATGTAACCATAATATGTGACCTTTTGCCCATTCTCGGTTGCTGCATCAAAGCGGACACCACTGTTTTGGTTGGTGCTCTTTTTATCTTGGGCGATCGTGTAAAATGTATTCCCATTTATCTCGTACCCTTGGAAAGTCGTTATAGTCGAAGATGGTGTCTTGGCCAACATGTACAGCTGATCTACAACCTTATTGTCACTCATTAAATGTTTTCTCAACCAACTGCCGAAAGTCTCCATGTGGGCCTTCCTAATCCAGGATTCAGGCTTCCCAGGGTTGTCCGAGCGTAAAATATTCTTGTGTTTCTCAAAGTACGGAGCCACCAAGCTGGAATTGGTCGAAGCGTGTGGTGTGCTTCAGTCAGAGAATGGCCGTCCATACATATCATTGATTTCCTTCCGATCGTGCCTTTTCCACTTAGTCTCCCCTCGTGCCGCGATTGAGGAAGACCAATCGGCTTAAGGTCAGGAACAAAGTCAACACAAAACTCAATTACCTCCTCATTTCCATAGCCCTTGGCGATGCTTCCTTCTGGCCTAGCACGGTTACGAACATATTTCTTTAATACTCCCATGAACCTCTCGAAGGGGAACATATTGTGTAGAAATACAGGACCGAGAATGGAAATCTCATCGACTAGGTGAACCAGGAGGTGCGTCATAATATTGAAGAAGGATGGCGGGAACACCAACTCGAAACTGACAAGACATTGGATCACATCGTTCTGTAACCGTGGTAGAACTTCTGGATTGATTACCTTCTGAGAGATTGCATTGAGGAATGCACATAGCTTCACAATGGCTACTCAAACATTTTCCGGCAGGAGCCCCCTCAAAGCAATCGGAAGCAATTGCGTCATAATCACGTGGCAGTCGTGAGACTTCAGGTTTTGGAACTTTTTCTCCGCCATGTTGATTATTCCCTTTATATTGGACGAGAATCCTGACGGGACCTTCATACTGCTCAGGCATTCAAAAAAGATGACCTTCTCTTCTTTGGTCAGAGCGTAGCTGGCACGACCTTGAAACCGTTCCGGATGCCGGTCATCAGGGTCTTTCAAACTTTGCTGGTCCTGCCGTGCTTCCTTTGTATCATTTGACTTCCCATACACGCCCAAGAAGCTTAGGATGTTCACGCAAATATTCTTCGTAACGTGCATCACGTCGATTGCAGAGCGGACTTCTAGGACTTTCCAATATTCTAGCTCCCAGAATATAGATTTCTTCTTCCACATGGCTACGTGCCCGTCAGCTCCCTTCGGAACTGATTGTCCGCCAGGACCCTTTCCAAAGATGACTTTCAAATCCTTGACCATATCAAATACCTCAGCACCAGTGTGTTCCGCAGGCTTCGGCCGGTGATCTGCCTTGCCGTTGTAATGCTTGCCTTTCTTTCTTACTGGATGACCTTTCGAAAGAAATCGACGATGCCCAAGGTACACGTTCTTCTTACAATTTGGCAAATGTACACTTTTAGTCTCATGTAAGCAGTGCGTGCATGCATTGTATCCCTTATTTGACAGTCCCGAAAGGTTACTAAGAGCAGGCCAATCGTTGATGGTTACGAAAAGCAACGCTCGTAGGTCAAATTCCTCTTCTTTGTGCTCATCCCACACACGGACACCAGGTCTGCCCCACAGCTGTAAAAGTTCATCAACTAATGGCCTTAGGTACACATCGATGTCGTTGCCGGGTTGCTTCGGACCTTGGATGAGCACTGGCATCATAATGAACTTCCGCTTCATGCACAACCAAGGAGGAAGGTTGTAGATGCATAGAGTCACGGGCCAGGTACTATGGCTGGAGCTCTGCTCGCCAAAAGGATTCATGCCATCCGTACTTAGACCAAATCTTATGTTCCTTGCGTCAGCTGCAAAATCTTTGAACTCTCTGTCGATATTTCTCCATTGCGTTCCATCTGCGGGGTGTCTCAACTCCCCGTCCGACTTACGGTCCTCTTTGTGCCATCGCAACAACTTGGCATGCTCTTTGTTCCTGAATAGACGTTTCAACCGTGGTATTATAGGAGCATACCACATCACCTTGGCGGGAACCCTCTTCCTGGGTTTCTGGCCCTCAACATCGTCGTCACCAGGGTCATCGCCTCTGATCTTATAACGCAATGCAGTGCATACCGGGCATTCATTCAAATTCTCGTATTCACCGCGGTAGAGGATGCAGTCGTTGATGCATGCATGTATCTTCAGAACCTCTAAACCTAGAGGGCAGACAACCTTCTTTGCTTCGTACGTACTGGCGGGCAACTCGTTATTCTTTGGAAACATATTCTTCAACATTTTCAGCAAGTTTTCAAATGCCGAGTCAGCTACACCTGCCTGTGCCTTCCATTTCAGCAAATCCAGTGTGCAGCCCAGCTTTTTCAGACCATCATCGCATCCGGGGTACAGCGCCTTCCTGTGATCCTCTAACATGCGATCCAAATTCTCCCTCTCTTTTTCAGTTTCGCAGCGTCTCCGTGCATCAGCAATGGTCCGACCAAGATCATCAACGGGATCATCATCACGTGCCTCTTCTTCACCTTCCCCTTCACCTTCCCCTTCACCTTCAGCATCCTCCATGAAAGTATCACCGAAATGAGCAAGATAGCTTTCATCGATGAAATCATCCCCTTCTTCATCTTCTTCCATTATAACCCCTCTTTCTCCATGCTTGGTCCAACAATTATAGCTTGGCATGAAACCGTGCCGAAGCAGGTGCATGTGAACATCTCTTGAGGAAGAGTAACCCTTCTGATTCTTACAGTTAACACATGGACAGATAACAAAACCCCCCTGCTTGTTCGCATTAGCCACTACGAGGAAATCTTTCAAACCCGCACTGAACTCGCCGGAGAGTCGGTTACCGTACATCCATTGTCGATTCATCTGCATTATTATAATATAAAATATATAATTAACCATCATGCATTTGTTAAACTAACTAGCTACAAACAATATAAATTAAACAATGAACTACACACACATGCACATTTTATCAACGACACATCAAAGGTTCAAGTTGCTAACCGCGATCGAGGAGGAAAAAATAAATGAGAAAGCTCAAGTGTGGCTCCAACACTTCATATCATGTTTGTTTCATGCTCTTGGGGCATTTCATCAAACACCTTATGTGCATAAGAGGAACCAAAAGCAAACCTAACACCCACTTGTGAAGTTTGTGAAGAGAATGGCACCAAATGGCTAAGTGTTGGCTGCTGGGTGGTATATATAGGGGAGGGGCTTTAGTCCCGGTTGGCCTGGCCAACCGCGACTAAAGCCCCCCACGTGCACCGGCTGGCCACCGAGCGCCCTGGGCCCAGGCCTTTGGTCGCGGTTCGCCTCCCGAACCGCGACTAAAGGTACCATTAGTCGCGGTTTCTGCAGCATCGCGACTTATGGGGCTCACCCGAAGCCTGTTTTTCCACCAGTGAATCCTGGAGGGTTACTTTTGAGCGATTTACTACCCAACTAAGAAGATTAAGATGTAGGACTAGAAGGTGAAGAATTCTTATTATTGACACCAATTAATATTATTGATGGATATTATAATGCCATCTTTCCTTGTGCCATCCAGATAAAGAGCTTCGTTTTTTTCCTTTTAAGATATCACATTTGAAAAGTGATTGCGATCATCTTATAGCTCTATATAATTTTGCTACCTAATCACATCTTAATTGCAATATTGTGTGGTTTTCATGTGCTCAGGTCTGCAATGGACACTAAAATTTCTTATAGATAGGATGAAGACACACAACGCGGGTATGTTTTCTTCAGATTGCACGCTTCATATTTAATGATCTTACTATCTCTTTGTTTTCAAATTTTCCGTTTGTATGGCAAAAAAAATGGTGTATAGAGGCTGAAAAATTACCGAATAGCTTTGTCGATGAGTACTAGCTAGCACTTTGAGTGGAAAAACGTAGGACCCTTCAAAAACATATACCTTTCAATCTTCAGGTTTTATAGCATGCGCCACTCCATATGACCACACATAATGCGGAGGAGGCTCGTCCTCACCAAGGGGATGCGAGTGCTCTCTCTTTCTCTCTCAGGTGTTTCTACACAATGCTCTAATTGCAAAATGGTGTATCATTTTTCATATCCCTGGCACTTTTTTTTTAGTTTAATACTTAACTCCGGCTTCGATTATTGCTCCTGCTGTAGGTAATTCAGCCAATGATACCTTCTACATATGCACCCATCAGATCTGGTTTTGTGCGTTCCTAAAATTGGTGTGATATTATTAATTACTAATATTGCAGCGCCTGAAAGTGATAATGAAACACTAAACATCAAAATCTACAAAACTGAGTTTTCTTCTTTGTTGTTCTTAGCTGCACAGAAGCAAATGTGCAATTCAAACATTACATTGTTCTCTCTCCTATATTTTAATTATATCTGCTTTGGTTCCATGTTGCCAATGTGTCTGTGAGTCTCTACTCTTCTTTGTTAAACTAAGCAAACATATGTATGCCTATTTGATTATTTGCTATTGTAAGACCAAGAGAAACCACAAAAATATGTTTTGATTAACATTTTCTGCATTAGCCATCAGGGTTTGCAGGTTATGTCATCACTGTAAACAGCTCCTTTTGCTTCTTAGTTACTGAAGTGTTATCTTATTTGTCTCCTAGCTCTTATTCTTTTTCTTTTGGTTGGGAGTAGCTCATTAGGATTGAGGGCTTGCTGGAGTTGGGGGCTTGGGGCTCCCAACCCTGACAGTGCTGCCAACTCTATCCCGCCACCACATTCTATACTCTCTCAAGGATAATTCCACAAGGTAAATCATTTAGCACTAAAGTTCTTACAAAGGCTTGTAGATCATTCGTTTTGTACCGCTATTATGCTAAATTAGTTGCATGGTCTGCCCTCGTGTTCATGTCTTCATTCCTGGTTTATTTTTCATTTTCATGTGATTTAGCATGCTTCGTTAGGTTATTCCATTGGATTTGCTTTCCCTCTGTAGATATACTTCAAATATTTTTCTCATAATTAAAATAAGTTAATGGATAATGTAAGTCTTATTTTTCCGTAGGAGTGGCCTCTTTCTGATGATTACTTCTGTTGATTTAATGGTATGTAAATTTACTCTGAAATGCAAACTTTTTGCTGATCTGATGTCATACATGCCTATTAAATACAACTAATCAACGTTTCCATTATGTGAGATTTTGGTCTGGACTAAGATAATGAAAATTTCAGCATGAATGGGCAGATTAAAGAGTCCAAGGATGATTATGCTGTTTTATGATTTATTTGCACTAACTTGAAACAAAAAAGTTGATATTTTGTTCATCAATATTCTACAAAACCAATAAAGTGAACATATTTTTATTGTTGAACAGAAATGTTGAAACTGAGGTACTACACTCTTCTCTAGCGTGATCTGACTGCGGACATCCGTCAGATATTGAATTCATTTTCCAGATTTAGAGAGACTAGCATGGTAAAATTTCACCATGAATACGTCTAAGCATTGGCTTCTGATTCTCTACGTTGTGTGATGTTCTTCAGCAAAAGATATTTCACTCGAATCGACTTGGGACCTCTTATGCATCATGTAGCAGTACCCATCAATACATTCATCCGACCTCCGAAAAATATTCACCAGTACCAATCGATACATTTACCAGACATGCCACAAAAGAAGGTTTGAGTTCTGATGGAACTTACTGAACACCATTCTTCAATGCATCACCTTACTGAAAACCATATTATTCGATGCATCACCAACAATGAGATTTATTTCTGATGTGAAGCCTCCTTTTATGGTCTAAAACATGCTGCAATAACCGATTAGAAGTTGTATTTTTCTAATGTTGGCAACATTCTTTTTCAGGTGCAGCTTCTTATCTTTATTACCAAAGATATAAGGAGCCAAGAGTTAGCGTCTTCTATGTTTTATGGATCATTTTATAATTCGGTCGACTTTGAGTTTACAATTGTCGTAGGCTGATGAGGAGCAACCTCACAAGTTTACAAGCTGCCTGCTAGCATACCGTATAAGAAATATGTGTATATCATGAATGCCCACAGTGCAATGTATTTCAGCATTCCAGATTATTTCTCACATTTACTCAACATTGAGTACTGAACTGCCACTGTATGCTAGCTTTAAAAGCAAACTGAGCAAATGACTGTCACTGGTACTTCGCTAAACCCTACTTTTAGCATGTTTGGAACAAACTACTTTTAGCAGAAAGTTCACTTTTTTGCATGTCTGACTACCTCTTCTAAAAGAGGAGAATTTACTTCATTATCAACATTGTTGTGTCATGAGATGTTTGTCCTCTTTTCAGTGCCATACCAATACTACAGGAAAAGCTTTTTAAGGCAGTAATCATGTTTTATGTCTTTGGCACATAACTAGATATATGTACATTTGCATCCCTTAAGGGCATGTTGGCGTAAACAATTGTGTAATCTAGGATAGAAATAGTAGCTATAGTGCCTATTGTATTGCCAAATCGTTGTCATTTCAATATTTTCTAAATTTTGGTTGATATACCATAGCCTTTCAAATTGCAGTTCAAATTCCACTATACAATGCAATATACAACATGATCTTAACTTGTACTTTCTTCATCTCAAGCTGTCCATTTATTGGATAACATCATTGTTTTGCCTTTTGACCTGTTTTGCTTAAAGTTGGTGCTCACCCAACCAGTCCCTTCTCATCTTTTGGTTTGCTTCTCTGATGTGTGCGATTAAGTTGTTTGCTTCACCAAAATTGCTCCGAGCAATCTTAATGAAGTCAAAAAAACAACTTTGTGAAAAGCACTGCACTTCATAATACTTTCTAATTACCTCATTATAGAGCTGCTATGCCATTATTATCAGTTTGAAAACGGAAGGTAGGGTTCGAACACTATCCTTTTGATATTAAATATCTTTTAACCTTCCACTTCATGCCTCCATATATTTACTACAATAAGTTTTAGCATTCTATCGTAAAAAATGGACGGGCGCGGCAACGCGCGCAATTATGGTCTAGTAATATATATATAATTAGTGTGCATGCGCGCATAGCATACCTAGCTTGCATATCATTCGTGCATATATTTCAATATATATATTTGAACATATTCTTGGGGATATATATATAGTTCAATCTCTCTCTCGATCTATATATCGTTGGTGGCCAAAAAACACACTTATATACGCATGCACTTTATGCGCAAAGGCGCGGGTGCCTCTAATAATAATGTGTGTGTGCACTCGATCGATGATCCCTAAACCTTAAACCATACAACCCTAAAACCCTAATCCCTAAACACCCTAAACGTACACCCTAAACAGCCTAAACACTAAACACTAAACCCTAATTAAACCCTACATATATATATATATAGGCCAACGACACTTAATTGTGCATCAAGCAGGCGACCAACTAATTAGCGTTGATAAATTAATTAACTTAAATTTTGACAAGTTTTCGAATGAAAAACATGTACATTTGATTAAGTTGCCTCACAATATATATATATATATATATAATTAGTGTGCATGCATGCATGGCCTACCATGCATGCATATATATATATATATATTTGAACATTCTTGGCGATTTCAATAATCTCTCATCTCTATCTCTCTCTTTATCGATTGGTGTGGCTAGCGCAACGACACACATTATGCTTGCACTTTACGCGCAAAGGTGGGTGCCTCTAATAGTGCATGTCTGTGCACACTCGATCGATCTAGCTAGAGTTTTGATTAATTGTGTAGCACACTGATGACCCACAAGTATAGGGGATCGCAACAGTCTTCGCGGGAAGTAAAATCCAATTTATTGATTCGACACAAGGGGAGCCAAAGAATACTTGAAAGCCTTAACAGCGGAGTTGTCAATTCAGCTGCACCTGAAAACAGACTTGCTCGCAAGAGTTTATCAGTAGTAACAGTTTTATAGAAGTAGCAGTGGTGAAATATCACCAGCAGTCTAACAAAGACAGCAGTAGTGATTATAGTAAACAGCAGGATTAAAATACTGTAGGCACAGGGATGGATGAACAGGTGTTGCATGGATAAGAGAAACTCATCTAACAATCAAAGTAGGACATTTGCAGATAGTAATAAAACGGTGTCCAAGTACTAAGCAATCCATAGGCATGTGTTCCATATTTAGTCGTACGTGCTCGCAATGAGAAACTTGCACAACATCTTTTGTCCTACCAGCCGGTGGCAGCCGGGCCTCTAGGGAATCTTCTAGAAATTAAGGTACTCCTTTTAATACAGCACCAGAGCAAAGCATTAATACTCCGTGAACACATGTGATCCTCACATCACCGCCTTCCCCTACGGTTGTCCCAATTTCTGTCACTTTGGGGCCTCGGGTTCCGGACAGCGACATGTGTACACAACTTGCAGGTAAGATCATAAAACAATGAATATCATGAAACAATAACATGTTCAGATCTGAGATCATGACACTCGGGCCCTAGTGACAAGCATTAAGCATAACAAGTTGCAACAATATCATCAAAGTACCAATTACGGACACTAGGCACTATGCCCTAACAATCTTATGCTATTACATGACCAATCTCATCCAATCCCTACCATCCCCTTCAGCCTACAGCGGGGGAATTACTCACACATGGATGGGGAAAACATGGCTGGTCGATGGAGAGGCGTCGGTGGTGATGATGGCGATGATCTCCTCCAATTCCCCGTCCCGGCGGAGTGCCAGAACGGAGTTTCTGGTCCCGAGACGGAGTTTCGCGATGGTGGCAGCGTTCTGGATGGTTTCTGGCGACTTCGACTTCTCGTCTCGCGTTTTTAGATCGAAACCCTTAAATAGTCCAGAGGGGGGCGTCAGAGGCTAGCCGAGGCGGCCTCACCATAGGGCGGCGCGCCCCCCCTCCAGGCCGCGCCGGCCTAGTGTGTGGAGGCCCTGGGCCTCCCCCAGGCCTGCCCTTCTGGCTCCGTGAATCTTCTGGGAAAATAGGCCCTTTGACATTAATTCCGGGGATTTTCCTGAAAGTTGAATTTCTGCACAAAAACGAGACACCAGAGCAATTCTGCTGAAAACAGCGTTAGTCTGTGTTAGTTGTATCCAAAATACACAAATTAGAGGCAAAACAATAGCAAAAGTGTTCGGGAAAGTAGATACGTTTTGGACGTATCAACTCCCCCCAAGCTTAGCTTATTGCTTGTCCTCAAGCAATTCGATTAACAACTGAGTGCGATAAAAGAACTTTCACGAACACATTTGTTCATATGATGTAAATATTCTCATGATATGGACAAGTACTTAGGCAATTCATAATAAGATACATGCAAATAAAACCATCTAATAGCTATGTCAATCATGGAAAAGGTACCAACAAATTAATAATAAGCATCATGAATCATGTCTATTAGCAGGATTGCAATGTTCATAAAAGGATATGATAAAGTGGTATCTCGCTTGCCCGTATTTGTACAGCAAAACATAAATGCTCGGGCACCTTTGAAGTTCATGGAAAGACTAGAAGTAGAGATTGTCAAAGATAAAAGCGTCAAAGTTATAGCACAGTTAATCACATTTTGGGACAAGCATATTATACTAAGAATGACAGTTGTGCTCTCAAGAAAGTGCTCAAACAAAGGATGGTGACTCAACATAAAAGTAAAAGATTGACCCTTCGCAGAGGGAAGAAGGGATTAACATGCGCTAGAGCTTTTCATTTTTAAAATAGGGGTAAAATTATTTTGAGAGGTGTTTGTTGTTGTCAACGAATGGTAATGGGTACTCCAACTACCTCGTCAACCAGACTTCCAAGAGCGGCTCCCATGAAGGATGTTATTTCTACCAGCAAGGTAGATCATCCCTCTTCTCTTTTGTTTACACACATACTTTAGTTTTATTATGGGTGACACTCCCCCCAACCTTTGCTTACACAAGCCATGGCTAACCGAATCCTCGGGTGCCTTCCAATCAATCTCATACCATGGAGGAGTGTCTATTTGCAAAATTAAGTTGCTTACTGATGAATCAGGGCAAAACATGTGAAGAGAATGAAGTTTGATTAATTGGGGCTGGGAACCCCGTTGCCAGCTCTTTTTATGAAAGTCTGTCAAAAGTAAATGACAAGGTTGAAAGATAAACACCACATACTTCCTCATGAGCTATAAAACATTGATACAAATTGAGAAACATTTTGAAGGTTTAAAGGTAGCGCATGAGAATTTACTTGGAATGGTTTGAAATTCCATGCATAGGTATTTATGGTGGACACTTTGGAATAACTTGGTTTTCAGGGGTTTGGAAGCACGAGCAGCATTCCCGCTCAGTACAAGTGTGTGGTGACCCTGCATACCACTGCATGTTGTAGTATGCCAGTCGTTGATATAACATTCACGAAGTACCATTCCGCAAATATTACATCCCTCAGAGTAGTACAACAGAACATAGCAGGTCCATAACTCATTCATTTATTATTACAAATATCATACACATATCGTCTTGGAGCTCCTCTTGGGTCCTAAGAGGAATACTCCTGGGTTCGAGGCGAACCCAACTTAGCTTACAATATAAGCGTCTCATTAAGTTATACATTTATTTCCTCGAGCAGCTAAATACTAAGAGTTCGGGCTGCTCGGTTACTACTACTATTGGATGTTTCTAGGCTTGATCTCCTCCGGAAGCCTCCCCGGTTCCGTAGACGATGAGGTAGTCTACACCCTCGATACCTCCAGAGAGGTCTGGTTCTTCATAGCCGATGATCTCGGCTCCTTCATTGTTGTCGTAGTCCTCCTCCAGACGATTCAGTCAATCTAAGCAAGGGATTTAAGAGTGGTATGAGTACGAGCGTACTCAACAAGTTCATTATAGATAAGAGGTGTTTAATGCTCTAGCTACGATATTAGACTAGAAAGTCTAATACCAATGCAAGTTTTGATAAACATTTCTTCAAGAGATTGCTTTTATTCCAAAGAGCTATGTCCGTCAGCCTTCACCGGTTTACTAGAACTTCATGGAGCTCCTTTCCGGCCGCGTTCGCAGTTCCTCATCCCGGAACAGGGAGTGACAGGTCACAGTTCTTTACACTCTGCAGAGGTGTGTTGCTTTACCCATAAGAGATCTTAACCTTGGTGCCAACCGGGCAGCTTTCCCGTCCACACTTCCTTCGGTGTGAGGCCCGGTATAAGGTCTAGCCAATCATGTTCCTCCGCTACCTCGAACACCCACCCTTTGTTGCATGCCCCGACCCTGGGTCCTCGCCGGTCCCATTATTCCCATATATTTCAGGGTGGACCCCGACCACGACGACAGTCTGGGATCGAACCAAACTCCTTCGCCGGTAGCTGCAACCCATCATAGACCGCAATACCGTGGGGACTTAGGACTCCCCAGCCTCACCATCTTGCTCCTTCGGGCGACAAGTGTACTACGGACAATGCCGTGGGGACTTAGGACTCCCCAGCCTCACCAGCTTGCCCCCTTGGATTATAAGTGTACTACGGTAGAGCGCATCCGTTGATGAACGAGAGGTGGAAACACTTTTGACTACTCCGTCCCACTCCGGATCTTATGGTTAACACGGGTATTACGGCACAAGAATCACTGGCGACATTTGTTGTTTAATCCTAGATGGATATAAACCCTTGCAATGGAACCTCCACCATATCAACACAATCATGGTTCCATTGCCCACCACATAGTCATATTCATAGTTATGAAAGTAGTGGTTTTGATTTTTATGCGATAGTGATAACCATAATACTTTGCAAGTAATTTGATAGAAATACTCAAATGACATGAGCAAGTGATGAACTTGCCTGAACACTGCAAAGTTTTGCAGTTGGAAGGTGTGGACTGACCCTTGTCCTCTATCTCCGAAAAATAGCATCATTGTCCGATAAGGGCAATGGTTAAAGAAGCAATTATGCATGATTCCAGTTTTAGGGTTTGTTCCCCCCTTCCGATGTCGTTGTTATTTTATGAGAGGTTAATACTAAGAACAACTTGTAGATACTTGATTTAGGGTAAATACAACCTTGAAATATTGTCAAGGTGTTTTTAAAGTCCAATTGCATTAATGGACTTAATTTTCATTAATGAAAATAATATGTGAGATTTATATTATTATTTAATTCATCAAATTAAGACTTATTCCTAATTATCTCCAAAAATTCTCTTTGATATTTTATTTGGATAGAGAATTTTATGCTGATTGATTTTCATATTTTTAATTATTTTTTTAGTGCTCTTATCAATTTTCTATTGAATTTTAAAGTTACTGGTTTTTAAATAAATTGTGAAGAGTCACAATTGCCCCTGGGCCCACCTGTCAGTGGAGCCCAGTGGGTTGGGCTAGACCAGCTCGGGTCCAACCGACCCGAGCGGTCGCTCGCTCACTCTCCACCTCGCGCCGCTCGGCCTAACCCTAATTCCCCTTTCACTCTCTGGCGATCCGTGTCGCCCTCACCGTCGCCGCCCGATTCCGGCGGCCTCCGGCCGCCATGGCCCTCGCCATGGGGCGCAATCGAACCGCCAGGCGACGGCGATTCATTCCATCCGCGTCGATCTGGAGCAGACGCCGTCCTCCGCTCGCCATCGATCCTCTCCGCCAAGGCTAGGGTTTGGGACCCGCTTGATCCCGCGGCTCCCAGAGCTCCTGGCGTGGTGGCGCCGCCGTGGCTGTGCTGCCATGGTGGGGTGGTGCTGTGGCGCCGCCATGGCCTGGCTTGGCCTGGCGCCGCCGCGCCCTGGCGTGTGCCGCCGTGGCCGCCATGGTGGTCTACCTGCTCGACCCTGGTACGTTCGCCACCTCTTCTTCTCTCTCGTGTGCTTGTTCTTCTTCCTCTCTCCAGTAGCTCTAGCCATGGCTTGCTGTCCCTGGTGCCTTTGCTGCTCTATGGCTGGCTTGCTGCTACTGTGTTGCTGCTGTGCTGCGTGTGCTGCTGATGCTGATGTGCTTGTGCAAGCTTGCTTTACTTGCTAGAATTTCTTCCCTGTGCCTCTGTTCTTGTTTCTATGCTTGTCTGGCACTCATGTGTATTCATAGATGCTTCAATGGCTTAATTGCAGTGTGCAATTCTTGCAAATTTGCAAGTGCCAGAGCTCCTGTGGCTAGTTCTTGTGCTCAAATTCATGAGCAGGCTCATCTGAGCGTTGCTATTGGCTTAACTGCATGATTCAGTGATTACTGGTATATGCTTTAGTTGTATAGCAAGATCCAGTGGTTCATCAAGCTCTTGATGTGCTTCTGGATACAATCATATATCATCTATTTGATTATCTGTGAAGCAACTGTTGATTATGTATGGCTATTTAATTATCTATGGTCAGTGTGATGCTAGAATTGGGTGCTAGCATGCTTTAGCAAGCTCTGGTGATCCAGTGATCATCAGCTGCTTGATTATTGCTTGCTTTACTTACTGCTTATGCCTGTCTGGGCTTATTCTGGTGATTGTGCATCACCATGCCTTGTGCTGGTGTGTGCTGTGATTAGCTCAGGTAATTGCTGTTGCTTGCTGTGATCACTTGGATCCACAGCAAGGCTCTGGTGTGTGGATTTCTTGGATATTCATTTATCTGTGTTGTCTTGCTTGACTAAGTGGATAAATGAGATGAACTGCTTGCAGTGATGATTCTTATAATGAGTTGGATTGAGCTAGAGGGATGCCAACAGTGGTTGGGGACCCTAGCTCCTCTTTGAACTCAACCTGAGTAATGATACAACTGCTTGGCTTAGTGTGTGGTTGTTTCTTATTTATCTATGCTTGTCAGTGAAGCTTGGCTTCCTATTTCTGACAATATACATGATCTACTTGATACAATAGTAGACTGGTGCATCCAATGCCCTATCTGGATGGAAACCAACATGTGTTGGCACCTCCTGTGATGCATGAACTCTTTGGAGTGATGATATGCTTCTCTGTTGGCTTTTCTGTGTGGCTAGGTAGTTGTTGTGACCCTAGCACTGCTTGATGTGCTAGTAAAGGTTGCTCCTACCTCTTCTGTATGCTACTGTGCAATATTACTGGTAGTCATATGGCTTCCAGTATAATTGATGTTGAAATGAAAATAGACATAGAAATGTCTATATTCTGATGGTCTTAGAAGGGCTAGTGTGGTCTGGTTGTACTTGGATAGTTTCTGGGATTGTTTACTTTCCTGTTTCCATTTGGATGATGCTACCACTATTCTGGTTGGCATAACCATGGGTACAGGCTTGATTGATCCCTGGTCCTTTCCACTTCTTCCAGGTTTCACTTGGTCTCTGACCAAATGATGATCAAAACAGGGTTATCCCACCCTTTGTGTGCTTGTGATCATGCCTGTGCAGTTTATGAACAAAACCATCTGGTTTGTTCATGAGGATATGTATACCTCACTCCAGCTCCTAGAAATAGGGTTGGTGTAGAGGGTTTGCTTCTGGATGGATTGATGTGCTTGCCCTGCTCCTCCTTGCAAACCTTGATTTCTGATTTGTTTCTGGTATTTGTGGAATGGTTGAACAACAGTGGCTGTTCTTCTGTTCTTGCTGTTCTTGTGACTTACTCTGTGAAGCTGCTGTCGATGGAATGATCTAGGGTTTACTGTGGCAAGTTTTATATGCTTCTGGCTTGCTCTTGTTGGTCGACAGCACTACCTGCAGCTTGTGGTGACTCACTATGGCCTTGTGTGTTGTTACACATGCACACCAGCCTTGTGTGCTGCCTGGTGGTGTGTGTGTGCAAGTGCTGTGCACTTGGACTTGATCCTATCTGTGGCCTGGATCTGCTCGGCAGAGACTTGATCATATCCTCTTCATTTCAATTGTTTGCTAACCTGCCAAGTGGCAATGCCACTTGGCATAATGTGCTCTATATTGTGTTTGTTTGCAGGTATCAACCTGATGCTCCAAGGATCATGGAGATCATCAAGTACAAGGATAAATGAAGATTAGCTTGTAGTGTTAGGATAGATCATTGAATTGTAATTTCCTTTTCTTTTCTTTTTCTAATTTTGTCCATTCTTGTAATATGTTGTAATTCATAATTCTATTCTAAATATTATAAAGACAATGTATTATGTGTGTGATGATCAATAAAGCTCAAGTTTTCCTTATTGAGATTAATGTAATTGTTGTATTACTCATATTCTTGCTTAATGATGATTGTTTGTGAAATTATCTCAAATTTGAATTATGTGATGATCATTTGTTGTTTGAATTTGAAATTCAAATTCAAACTTGGTTTGAATTCAATCATACAAATTAACTTATAATTCAATCATGCAACTTAAGATTTCAATGTAATATCACTTCTCTCTTCTCAAAACCCTAATTTAGATAAGTAGGAACAAGTTCATCGCACTCTCGAAACCCTAACCCTGTAAGGTGTCGAGAGAGAAACCTGTCCCCCTTCGATGCAGTTTTGTTTTAAAAGCGCGAAATTTCCCCGTAAATTACAATGCAATGCACATCCCTTTATAAAATCTACCCCTCGATCGTCTCTAAACCTGGGATATTACAGCCTTTCCCCCTTAAAGAAAACTTCGTCCCGAAGTTGTGGTTGTAATACCTGAAAAGTTCGGGGTATGTTTTCCTCAGGTCTTCCTCCTTTTCCCAGGTGGCTTCCCTCTCGGGATGATGCTTCCATTGTATCTTGCAATACTTTATAGCTCGATTCCTGAGTTGTTTCCAGTTTTCCTCGAGAATCTTCGCTGGCTTTTCGATGTATGTCAAATCTGGTTGTAACTCAAGCTCTTCATGTGATACTGGTTCATCTGGGGTCTTCAAACATTTTCTGAGTTGCGACACATGGAATACGTTGTGAACCTGAGATAACCTTCCCGATAGTTCCAATTCAAAGGCTAACTCTCGGTTTTGACTCAAAATCTTGAAAGGTCCGATGTACCTAGGGCTTAGCTTTCCTTTCACTCCAAACCTCTGAAGTCCTTTCATCGGGCTCACCTTAAGGTATACCATGTCTCCAACTCGTGGCTCCCATGTTCTCCTCTTTTGATCGGCATAACTCTTCTGTCGGCTCTGGGCTATCTTGAGCCTATCCCTGATAATGTCAATGATTTGTTGCTTTTCCTTGACATAATCAGGGTTGAACTCTTTGCTTGCTCCGGCTTCATACCAACATATCGGTGATCTACACTTCCTTCCATACAGAGCTTCAAATGGTGCCATCTTGATGCTGCTTTGATAGCTATTATTGTATGAGAACTCTGCTAGTGGTAAGTGCTCCTCCCATGATCCTCCGAAGTCTAGGGCACAAGCCCTAAGCATATCCTCTAAGATCTGGTTGGTTCTCTCGGTTTGTCCACCTGTCTGGGGATGATAGGCGGTACTATAGTCCAACTTGGATCCTAAGGCTTCGTGTAGTTGCTTCCAAAATGCTGATGTGAACACGGATCCTCGATCCGACACGATCTTCTTGGGCACTCCATGTTTACTCACGATCTCTTTGATGTAAAGATCGATGAGTTTCTCTCCTTTGTCCTGCTGATTTACCGCTAAGAAGTGTGCACTCTTCGTCAACCGGTCCACGATTACCCATATCATGTCCTTCTTTTTATTGGTCATGGGTAGTCCGGTGATGAAATCCATCCCTATTTCCTCCCATTTCCACTCTAGAATAGGTAAAGGTTGTAACTTTCCCGCCGGACTCTGGTGTTCAGCCTTCACTCTCTGGCAGGTATGGCATTCCGCCACATATTGTGCTATCTCTCTCTTCATATTATTCCACCAGAATAACTCCTTTAGATCCATGTACATCTTTGTACTACCCGGATGAATGGAGAATGGTGTTTGATGGGCTTCCCGGAGTATTACTTCCTTGATTTCAGCAATATCCGGAACACAAATTCTCTTCTGGAACCATAATGATCCAGATTCACCACGATGAAATTCTGATGGTCTACCTTCATCTATTCTTCTCATCTCCTCCATGATGAATGGATCGTCCAGCTGACCCATCATTATCTCATTCTTCAGGTTGACATTTAGCTCATCGGCTACTTGCAAAGCCGATAGTCCTTCATGAGCTTCCTTCTCCCAAAGTTGTATTTGGGCTTGACTTATTTCCTTCCTCAACTCCGGTGATATTTCTGGTTCTACTCCGCCAGTGCTCTTCCTGCTTAAGGCATCTGCTACAACATTGGCCTTTCCTAGAGTATAATTGATTGTCAAATCATAATCCTTGATCAGTTCAAGCCATCTTTTCTGTCTCATGTTGAGTTCCTTCTGAGTGAAGAAATATTTGAGACTCTTATGATCTGTATAGAGCTCACACTTGGCTCCATAAAGGAAATGTCTCCATGTTTTGAGTGCAAATACAACTGCTGCTAACTCTAAATCATGTGTTAGATAATTCACTTCATGAGGTCTGAGTTGCCTCGATCCATAAGATATCACTTTCCGATCTTGCATGAGTACGCAACCCAATCCATGCTTGGATGCATCACAGTACACGGTGTAATCCTTGCCAACTTCCGGAACCACTAACACCGGTGCTGTGGTGAGTTTCTCTTTCAGAGTTTGAAAACTCTTCTCACACTCCTCTGACCACACGAATGGTGTGTTCTTTCTTAACAGCTTCATCATGGGCCCTGCTATTTTGGAGAATCCTTCAATGAATCTCCGATAATATCCTGCCATTCCTAGGAATCCTCGGATTTCCTTGACAGTCTTGGGTGCTTCCCATTCTAGAACTGCTGCTACCTTGCTCGGGTTAACAGCTATTCCATCTTTACTAATGACATGACCAAGGAATTCCACTTGATCTAGCCAAAATTCACACTTGCTAAATTTGGCATAGAGTTGATGTTCCCTTAGTGTTTGCAACACTAACCTCAGATGTTCAGCATGTTCAGCATTGTCTTTGGAATAGATCAAGATATCATCAATGAATACGATGACAAACTTGTCCAAATATGGCATGAAAATCTTATTCATGAGATTCATGAAAATTGCTGGGGCATTGGTTAATCCAAAAGGCACTACAAGGTATTCGTGATGTCCATACCTTGAAACAAAGGCAGTTTTCGGAACGTCTTCCTTCTTGATCTTTATCTGGTGATAACCGGATCTTAGATCAATTTTGGAAAAGACTCCAGCGCCTCTAACTTGATCAAATAGATCTTGTATTCTTGGAAGTGGATACTTGTTCTTGATTGTGACGTTGTTCAGATTCCTGTAGTCTCCGCACATCCTTCTTCCTCCATCTCTTTTATCCACGAAGATTACAGGTGATCCCCATGGTGAAACACTTTCCTGTATGAATCCTTTCTGTTCCAAGTCGTCCAGTTGCTCCTTAAGTTCTTTCAACTCCTTGGGCCCCATCTTATATGGTGCTTTAGCAATCGGAGCTGTTCCTGGAATTAGGTCGATAGTAAATTCTATCTCCCTATCTGGTGGCATACCAGGTAATTCCGCAGGAAACACATCCTGGAATTCATTCACTACAGGTATATCCTCTAACTTCACCTCCTTCATGATGTTCAATTGTAGCTCAACTTCAATCTGTGTATGTTTGTCGCCTTGGTAGATCATTCTACTTCCATCGGGGCTTTTCAAAGACACCGTCTTGTTCACACAGTCGATCAATGCTCCATTAGCTTCTAACCAGTTCATACCAAGAATGACATCAATGTCCTTCATCGGTAAAATGAACAGGACCGCGTCAAACGCGCACTTATTGATCATGATGACTTGTTTTTGTTTGGTATGGGTTACTACTATCGTTCCCCCCGCAGAAAGTATGGTTATGGGTGTATCTAACTTAGTGCAACTAATCCCATGTTTGATGATGAATTGTTGGGAAATGAATGATGTGGTTGCACCAGTATCAAAAAGTACTTTGCCAGGATGAGTGAGTATCTGGAGCGTACCTATCACCGCCTGATCGGAATTGACCACCTCCTCCAGACTAGTGCAGTTCAGCTTGCCGAAGGGCTTCTTATTCTTCCAGTTCCCTCCGGTGTTTCCTCCTCGGCTTCCTCCTCCTCCAGACTGACCTCCTCCATTCTTCTTATTGGGGCAATCCTTCATCATGTGCCCCTCCTGACGACACCCAAAGCAAATGATTCTGGGTTTGCGACAGTCCTTTGAAGTATGTCCTTTAATTCCACAAATACGGCAAACTATTTGGTTTGCAGTCTGAAATGCTTGATTCTTCCTACTACCGTAGTAGTAGTAGTAGTAGTAGTAGTAGTAGTTGTTGTTGTTGTTGTTGTTGTTGTTGTTGTATCTTGGCTTGAAATTCAAACTGGTATTGGGCTTGTTATTGGAAAACCTCTTAGGCCCAAACTTGGCCTTCTTCCTCTTTTCCTCCTGCAGTTGTTTGAAATCATCTTCCAGAGTGATGGCGGCATCCACCAACTCTTGAAACTCCGTCGCTCTCATCATCCGGAGCTGTACCTTGAACTGGGGACTTAACCCCCTCAAAAACCTTTTCTTTTTCTTGTCCTTGGTGTTGACTTCTTCAACAGCATACCGGGACAGCTTTGAGAATTCCCTGACATAAGTCAGGATTGCCTTGTCCTTCTGCTCGAGACTTTCAAATTCTCGACGCTTCAGTTCCACAATACTTTCAGGGACATTGGATTCCCTGAACTTCCTTGCAAACTCCTCCCAGGTGAATACCTTTCCCGCCGGGTAAACGGCTACAATGTTATCCCACCATGATGCGGCGGGTCCACACAATAAGTGTGTAGCATAACGGACCTTCTCCTTGTCATTGCAACCAACCGTGTTGAGCTTTCGCTCAGTGTCCATAAGCCAATCCTCCGCGTCCATTGGCTTGGGCGCGTATGCGAAAGATATAGGCTTGGTGTTCTGGAAGTCTGCTAAGGTGACTCCCGGATTCTCGGGTCTCTCTACCCGGTTCTGTTGCAGCAGCTCCTGAAAGAATTTGTTCTGCTGCTCCAACGTTACTCGTTGTCTTTCCTCCACCAGCTGCATATACTGGACGAAATTCTGCTGCGTCATGGGTGGTGGTGGTGGTGGAAACTGATTCCTGGCTGCTTCATCAGCCTCTTCCTTTTGCATTGCTTCGCGCTCCATGCGCTGCGCTTCGGTCTCCTCTCCTAACGCTCCCGACATAACCTCCTAGTTCTGCAACACAAGATGATACTCATAATTACTCCATGCGCAAGTTTTCTGAGCTCAACTTTGTGCACAAAACTAGTCACGCAATGGAAATCAAGAAGCAAATCCAAATCATACAAAACATATACCATGTATATACATACTTAAGTGGTCTTATTACAATACTCAAGTCGATGTGAGTATGCAAACTCACTTATTAAAGTATATGTACAAATTTCTACAAATATTACATACTATAATACACGTGGTACTTGTGTATTATAGCCTCGCCTCCCTTGGTGGACTCTAGTCAATCTTCACTCCCGATACATCCCAGGCTTCCATCCGGTCGAACGTGTCGTCCTCCTGATAGACCCTGGAACATAAGGTCTCCCCGTCGGCTGGTAGTCCGAATCAGATGATGATCCTAGGGAGAAGTCAGTGTTCACAAACTGGTCGTTAAGTGCATCATAGTCCACCCATCGGGTGTACTCCCCTGTAGCTCCACCATAGGTGTTTCCAACACTCGTACCCGACTCAACCTGTGTCGGATACCCTCCATCAACTCCTTCATTACTAGGATAACTCTGGTTCTGGGTTGTGGCGTCATCATTCATCTCTCCGTCATAATACACTGAAGTACTATGAGTTCCCGTATCAGATCCCCAACGCCAACCCGTGGAATTTTCTATAGGAGTCTCAGAACGCTGATTGTTTCCGGATTCCTCTCCGCCCTCATATCCCCCATAGGAACTACCCAAATAGTTCCCAGGTGTAACGGGTGTAGGTTCACGCTCAAGAGGATCAATACTAATGTAATCACCAGCTGAGTAAACCGGTGTGTGAACCTCATTCTCCATAGGTTCTTTTCCCCTAGTCTCCTCCTTAGGTTCAGTAAACTCCTCTAGCATCGTATCAATTGCTCCCGTGAGATGATGGTTCAACTGAAAGAGCAATGATATAAAGTTGCGACTATTTTCCATGTATTTTGCAACTGCTATTGGTTTGCGTTTTGCATATTTGTAGTGGTTAAGCATGGGATCCTCTTCCTCCTGGTTATGAGGAATGTGAGTGAATTCAGAACCCATAAGCTCTTTCATCTTATGCTCCCGAATATCGGTTATGGCTCTCATAACGGCTATATGGTAGGCTGTGTTGATAGTTCTGGCTTCACCTGCTGGCATGACTACGCTCATTCCCAAAGATTCGGGAAGTCGCAGTCCTACCCTGCACTTGGCCAATATAGTACCATCGTAGTACATGTATTTCTTTACTTGGATCTGGGGATCACACCCAAATTCAAGTAACATGGCTCGTAGAATATCTGCAAGTCCTCCTTCATATTCACTCAGTGTGGAATCCATCACTTTCACGTTTCGTCCGGGACGTGAACTTGCCATGTTGGCTATAGAAATAGAAAGAATATAAGATTAGTAATGATGCATCATAATAGAGATAATAAAGAATTATCGCACTAAAATATATGATTGTTGTATTCTCAATTGAATATACACCATATTTTTAGAGAATTCTTTACTAGTCCTATTTGACTCCTAACGTTTGGTCCCATTTACTAGGTTCCAACCTAAGGTCAAAGCTTTTGCTCTGATACCAACTGTGGTGACCCTGCATACCACTGCATGTTGTAGTATGCCAGTCGTTGATATAACATTCACGAAGTACCATTTCGCAAATATTACATCCCTCAGAGTAGTACAACAGAACATAGCAGGTCCATAACTCATTCATTTATTATTACAAATATCATACACATATCGTCTTGGAGCTCCTCTTGGGTCCTAAGAGGAATACTCCTGGGTTCGAGGCGAACCCAACTTAGCTTACAATATAAGCGTCTCATTAAGTTATACATTTATTTCCTCGAGCAGCTAAATACTAAGAGTTTGGGCTGCTCGGTTACTACTACTATTGGATGTTTCTAGGCTTGATCTCCTCCGGAAGCCTCCCCGGTTCCGTAGACGATGAGGTAGTCTACGCCCTCGATACCTCCAGAGAGGTCTGGTTCTTCATAGCCGATGATCTCGGCTCCTTCATTGTTGTCGTAGTCCTCCTCCAGACGATTCAGACAATCTAAGCAAGGGATTTAAGAGTGGTATGAGTACGAGCGTACTCAACAAGTTCATTATAGATAAGAGGTGTTTAATGCTCTAGCTACGATATTAGACCAGAAAGTCTAATACCAATGCAAGTTTTGATAAACATTTCTTCAAGAGATTGCTTTTATTCCAAAGAGCTATGTCCGTCAGCCTTCACCGGTTTACTAGAACTTCATGGAGCTCCTTTCCGGCCGCGTTCGCAGTTCCTCATCCCGGAACAGGGAGTGACAGGTCACAGTTCTTTACACTCTGCAGAGGTGTGTTGCTTTACCCATAAGAGATCTTAACCTTTGGTGCCAACCGGGCAGCTTTCCCGTCCACACTTCCTTCGGTGTGAGGCCCGGTATAAGGTCTAGCCAATCATGTTCCTCCGCTACCTCGAACACCCACCCTTTGTTGCATGCCCCGACCCTGGGTCCTCACCGGTCCCATTATTCCCATATATTTCAGGGTGGACCCCGACCACGACGACAGTCTGGGATCGAACCAAACTCCTTCGCCGGTAGCTGCAACCTATCATAGACCGCAATACCGTGGGGACTTAGGACTCCCCAGCCTCACCATCTTGCTCCTTCGGGCGACAAGTGTACTACAGACAATGCCGTGGGGACTTAGGACTCCCCAGCCTCACCAGCTTGCCCCCTTGGATTACAAGTGTACTACGGTAGAGCGCATCCGTTGATGAACGAGAGGTGGAAACACTTTTGACTACTCCGTCCCACTCCGGATCTTATGGTTAACACGGGTATTACGGCACAAGAATCACTGGCGACATTTGTTGTTTAATCCTAGATGGATATAAACCCTTGCAATGGAACCTCCACCATATCAACACAATCATGGTTCCATTTCCCACCACATAGTCATATTCATAGTTATGAAAGTAGTGGTTTTGATTTTTATGCGATAGTGATAACCATAATACTTTGCAAGCAATTTGATAGAAATACTCAAATGACATGAGCAAGTGATGAACTTGCCTGAACACTGCAAAGTTTTGCAGTTGGAAGGTGTGGACTGACCCTTGTCCTCTGTCTCTGAAAAATAGCATCATTGTCCGATAAGGGCAATGGTTAAAGAAGCAATTATGCATGATTCCAGTTTTAGGGTTTGTTCCCCCCTTCCGATGTCGTTGTTATTTTATGAGAGGTTAATACTAAGAACAACTTGTAGATACTTGATTTAGGGTAAATACAACCTTGAAATATTGTCAAGGTGTTTTTAAAGTCCAATTGCATTAATGGACTTAATTTTCATTAATGAAAATAATATGTGAGATTTATATTATTATTTATTCATCAAATTAAGACTTATTCTTAATTATCTCCAAAAATTCTTTTTGATATTTTATTTGGATAGAGAATTTTATGCTGATTGATTTTCATATTTTTAATTATTTTTTTAGTGCAGTTATCAATTTTCTATTGAATTTTAAAGTTACTGGTTTTTAAATAAATTGTGAAGAGTCACAATTGCCCCTGGGCCCACCTGTCAGTGGAGCCCAGTGGGTTGGGCTAGACCAGCTCGGGTCCAACCGACCCGAGCGGTCGCTCGCTCACTCTCCACCTCGCGCCGCTCGACCTAACCCTAATTCCCCTTTCACTCTCTGGCGATCCGTGTCGCCCTCACCGTCGCCGCCCGATTCCGGCGGCCTCCGGCCGCCATGGCCCTCGCCATGGGGCGCAATCGAACCGCCAGGCGACGGGGATTCATTCCATCCGCGTCGATCTGGAGCAGACGCCGTCCTCCGCTCGCCATCGATCCTCTCCGCCAAGGCTAGGGTTCGGGATCCGCTTGATCCCGCGGCTCCCAGAGCTCCTGGCGTGGTGGCGCCGCCGTGGCTGTGCTGCCATGGTGGGGTGGTGCTGTGGCGCCGCCATGGCCTGGCTTGGCCTAGCGCCGCCGCGCCCTGGCGTGTGCCGCCGTGGCCGCCATGGTGGTCTGCCTGCTCGACCCTGGTACGTTCGCCACCTCTTCTTCTCTCTCGTGTGCTTGTTCTTCTTCCTCTCTCCAGTAGCTCTAGCCATGGCTTGCTGTCCCTGGTGCCTTTGCTGCTCTATGGCTGGCTTGCTGCTACTGCGTTGCTGCTGTGCTGCGTGTGCTGCTGATGCTGATGTGCTTGTGCAAGCTTGCTTTACTTGCTAGAATTTCTTCCCTGTGCCTCTGTTCTTGTTTCTATGCTTGTCTGGCACTCATGTGTATTCATAGATGCTTCAATGGCTTAATTGCAGTGTGCAATTCTTGCAAATTTGCAAGTGCCAGAGCTCCTGTGGCAAGTTCTTGTGCTCAAATTCATGAGCAGGCTCATCTGAGCGTTGCTATTGGCTTAACTGCATGATTCAGTGATTACTGGTATATGCTTTAGTTGTATAGCAAGATCCAGTGGTTCATCAAGCTCTTGATGTGCTTCTGGATACAATCATATATCATCTATTTGATTATCTGTGAAGCAACTGTTGATTATGTATGGCTATTTAATTATCTATGGTCAGTGTGATGCTAGAATTGGGTGCTAGCATGCTTTAGCAAGCTCTGGTGATCCAGTGATCATCAGCTACTTGATTATTGCTTGCTTTACTTACTGCTTATGCCCGTCTGGGCTTATTCTGGTGATTGTGCATCACCATGCCTTGTGCTGGTGTGTGCTGTGATTAGCTCAGGTAATTGCTGTTGCTTGCTGTGATCACTTGGATCCACAGCAAGGCTCTGGTGTGTGGATTTCTTGGATATTCATTTATCTGTGTTGTCTTGCTTGACTAAGTGGATAAATGAGATGAACTGCTTGCAGTGATGATTCTTATAATGAGTTGGATTGAGCTAGAGGGATGCCAACAGTTGTTGGGGACCCTAGCTCCTCTTTGAACTCAACCTGAGTAATGATACAACTGCTTGGCTTAGTGTGTGGTTGTTTCTTATTTATCTATGCTTGTCAGTGAAGCTTGGCTTCCTATTTCTGACAATATACATGATCTACTTGATACAATAGTAGACTGGTGCATCCAATGCCCTATCTGGATGGAAACCAACATGTGTTGGCACCTCCTGTGATGCATGAACTCCTTGGAGTGATGATATGCTTCTCTGTTGGCTTTTCTGTGTGGCTAGGTAGTTGTTGTGACCCTAGCACTGCTTGATGTGCTAGTAAAGGTTGCTCCTACCTCTTTTGTATGCTACTGTGCAATATTACTGGTAGTCATATGTCTTCCAGTATAATTGATGTTGAAATGAAAATAGACATAGAAATGTCTATATTCTGATGGTCTTAGAAGGGCTAGTGTGGTCTGGTTGTACTTGGATAGTTTCTGGGATTGTTTACTTTCCTGTTTCCATTTGGATGATGCTACCACTATTCTGGTTGGCATAACCATGGGTATAGGCTTGATTGATCCCTGGTCCTTTCCACTTCTTCTAGGTTTCACTTAGTCTCTGGCCAAATGATGATCAAAACAGGGTTATCCCACCCTTTGTGTGCTTGTGATCATGCCTGTGCAGTTTATGAACAAAACCATCTGGTTTGTTCATGAGGATATGTATACCTCACTCCAGCTCCTAGAAATAGGGTTGGTGTAGAGGGTTTGCTTCTGGATGGATTGATGTGCTTGCCCTACTCCTCCTTGCAAACCTTGATTCCTGATTTGTTTCTGGTATTTGTGGAATGGTTGAACAGCAGTGGCTGTTCTTCTGTTCTTGCTGTTCTTGTGACTTACTCTGTGAAGCTGCTGTCGATGGAATGATCTAGGGTTTACTGTGGCAAGTTTTATATGCTTCTGGCTTGCTCTTGTTGGTCGACAGCACTACCTGCAGCTTGTGGTGACTCACTATGGCCTTGTGTGTTGTTACACATGCACACCAGCCTTGTGTGCTGCCTGGTGGTGTGTGTGTGCAAGTGCTGTGCACTTGGACTTGATCCTATCTGTGGCCTGGATCTGCTCGGCAGAGACTTGATCATATCCTCTTCATTTCAATTGTTTGCTAACCTGCCAAGTGGCAATGCCACTTGGCATAATGTGCTCTATATTGTGTTTGTTTGCAGGGATCAACCTGATGCTCCAAGGATCATGGAGATCATCAAGTACAAGGATAAATGAAGATTAGCTTGTAGTGTTAGGATAGATCATTGAATTGTAATTTCCTTTTCTTTTCTTTTTCTAATTTTGTCCATTCTTGTAATATGTTGTAATTCATAATTCTATTCTAAATATTGTAAAGACAATGTATTATGTGTGTGATGATCAATAAAGCTCAAGTTTTCCTTATTGAGCTTAATGTAATTGTTGTATTACTCATATTCTTGCTTAATGATGATTGTTTGTGAAATTATCTCAAATTTGAATTATGTGATGATCATTTGATGTTTGAATTTGAAATTCAAATTCAAACTTGGTTTGAATTCAATCATACAACTTAACTTATAATTCAATCATGCAACTTAAGATTTCAATGTAATATCACTTCTCTCTTCTCAAAACCCTAATTTAGATAAGTAGGAACAAGTTCATCGCACTCTCGAAACCCTAACCCTGTAAGGTGTCGAGAGAGAAACCTGTCCCCCTTCGATGCAGTTTTGTTTTAAAAGCGCGAAATTTCCCCGTAAATTACAATGCAATGCACATCCCTTTCTAAAATCTACCCCTCGATCGTCTCTAAACCTGGGATATTACAAAGTGAAGGCTAGCAATAGACTGGGGAGCGACAATCAAGAGAGCAGTCACTGTCATAATCATGCTTGCGGCAAAATAAATTAACGGAGGCATAAAAGTGATACAAGAACTCTGAGGCAAAGTAAATCATCAAGGCTTAATTGACTTTTGTTCAGTCATATGCATGCGTGAGCATGTGCCAAGTCGATTCGAATGAATTATTCAGAGGAGGATACCACAATGTCATACCTATTTATGAATAAAACAATGCAAGCAAACATCTATGACATGCTACTCATATTAATAAACTGGAGCTAAACATGAGAGATCATGAACTACTAGACTTGCTTAAATGACATATACCTCACATGAACCAACTAAGCATGCTCACATGGATGAGTATATGTACAAAAATGAAAACAAATAGAGTTCATACCAGCCTCTCACCACAGTCGAATTGTCGTAAATCGTCATTATTGCCTTTCACTTGTGTAGCTTGAATAATATGGAATGAAAACCACGCTCCAGCCACCGAAGACCATTGAACTCCATAATGAAATTTACAAAATCAAAGAAGAACAGCAAATATTTATGGTGTTTTCGAATTGGAAACAAGAACAAAAGGAAACAAGCAAACAAAGCAAAATCTTTTTGGATTTTCTTATAGCAACCAACGATAGCAAATAAAGCAAAATAAAAGCAAGAAACCAAAGTAAGAAAATGGTGAAGAGAAACAACAGAAATATTTTTGGTCTTTTTGTGTTTTAGGAAAGAACAAGGCGAAAATAAGAAAATGGAAACTTGAAGAGTCACATAAACACAAAGCAGCAGGAATTCGTCAAACTTGACAGCAGTACAGTAATCGATTTTTAAGAAATTCTTCCGCTGCCTAGCTCGAGAAGTGTTCAACTAATGAAAGTTAGATAACAAACTGGGGAACATGCACAAAAATTGGCTTCGCAAAATAACATTCTGGATGTTTTTGAGAATTTTTTTGGTATCAGTCCAGAATCTGTTTTCAGGCAGCACTTCCCCAAATATCATCTCCCTCTTATTAGAAAACCACTTTGAGAAACTAAACAAGTATGTACAAGTATCCAGCAACTATAATATGCAAAGAATGAGTGATGCCGGTATACCTCCTCCCAATCTTAGGCTTTTGGCCTAAGTGGAGATCAACTCCATGGTGCCCATGAAGTAGCACCTCCGTAGTACGACGAGGATGGATCATGTTCCGGGTATGTGCTGGAAGAAGCACTAGGATACGTGACGGTGTATTCGTAGGAGGGCTCGGCGTCCTCGGAATCATGCTGCTGGTGGAAGCCATATATCCTCAGTTGCTCATCCACCTCCTCGTTAGAGCGCGACCACGGTTTCCTGTGAATACTGAACAAATCTGGCTGCGGCAATGGGATTTCCCTCTCATCCCCGTCAGTAAACAACATTCTATAGACAATATTATCTTGACTAGAGTCAGTTGTAACAAATTGGTGACTCTTCATAGCAGCAATATCAAGTCTTACAGGAGTTAATTTCTCATCAGTGGGGTCAAGAGGAAGATCTAGGTATGCTAAAATGTGTGATGCAACAATTCCTCCAAAAATAGGCCCCTTGTTAGACAAACGGCGAGCAACAAGAGAACCAGGATGATAAGGTGTCTCTCCAGTGAGTGCAGGAACTAAGAAAGCAAGATGATAACTAGAAATATTGCTAGTGTTCTCCCTACCAAGAATGCTAGTAGCAAGGTAGTAAGCGAAATATTTAATGGCAGAGAGTTGAATGTTTCTTATCTTGCCGCGCTGAATGGTGCGGCAATCATCATTGGTGACTCCTCGATAGAGCTCCAGCAAAGCCTTGGGATTATTCTCGATCTTCTTCGCTGTACCTACAGGGGCAATATCCAATGCAGCACAAGAATCATTCAACTTCATAGTAATAGGATTACCATAAATCCTGGATGCAACTGATGGTTGATAGTGCTTGTTGTTGAACTGAGAGCTCTCAACAAAGATTTTAGTTAGCATGTGGTATTGATCCCTCTCATCTCCCATGTAGGTGGTTAAGCCCACATTACCGACGAGGACCAAGAAATCATCCAGCAACCCTGCATTACTCAAAAAGTTATAACATGGAAATGATGAAGTGTTAGGGACTCCATTGTCCTCTTCGGCTTCGAAGCTCGGTGCGATGACGTCCTCATTATAGGATCGTCTAATCCGAGTGGATGACCTTGAGGGCCTCCCCGTGCTTGTCGTCTCTCTTTCAAACACTTCTCCAAAGTTATAGTTATCCATCTTCCTTTTCTGAAATTTTTCAACAAACATTATAAAATTTGATTTGGTGACATATAATTGAGGGAAACTACTATAGGAACTTGGTAGAGTACTAAACATACATCAAAACTAGTTTTTACAACTTAGAACAAGCATGCAAGTTCACTAAACATGTTACCTACAACAGCAAAATATTCAAGATATACTCAACCAAAAAAAATTCTACTTGGATAATCGGAGGAGTCACATATCGGAGAGCAAATGTGCCAAATTTCAGACAGAAATCTGGGCTGAGCAAAGAGATCGAGAAATCTTGAGCCCTTGAGCAGAAACGCGAGTGAGAGAAAGCTGGTGCGAGTTTTTTTCGGGAGAGAGAATGAGATGGGAGAAAGAGATGAAGTGGTGGGGCAAGGAGGGGCCCACACAACAGGGTGGCGTGCTGATGACCCACAAGTATAGGGGGTGTATCGTAGTATTTTCGATAAGTAAGAATGTCGATCCTGTTGACTGCCAAAACCCATCGACGGGCAGCGGCTTGTCAACACTGTAGAGCCGGGAAGAGCCTAGAGATGCGGCTGGCTGAGACCCCTCCGAGCGACGGCCCGCAATGCTCTTCTGGTCAGACGCGGCGATGCGAAGTGCAAGGGCGTGCCACCTGACCTATACCTGGTCAGGAAGGTGATGGGGATGCCTCGCTTAGTTTCCTGCATGGCATACACGTAAACATTAAATACGAGCCTCGATCGGCTCTCAGGTTATCCTGTGAATCGGCTCAAAGAGCCGATCCACCCATGATTCGTACGGGGTGCACGAATATATGGTGATCCTGCTTGATCAAGATAAAGCTAATGAGATCTACGACGATTTAGGGTTTTCACCGCATAATCGGATCATCCTACTCCAGGTTGGGCCTCGCGGCCACGCACGGTGATCGTAAGCCGATCCTAAACAAGGCCTAAAAACCAACATGAAGTTGATCCTCGGAACATCCTGTTTAGGACTTGCAAACGCCACCCTACGTGCCGCTGGATCCTCCCCCCCTTTGTAAGGCCTAACTATTGCAGATATTAAACTAATCCTTGCAGAACAAGGAGCAATCGTAACGGATCAGATCTACTAAATAATGATCAAGCGGGGTGCCGCCCCCACACCTGAGACAGATGTGAGGGCGGCTAGACATGCAAGGGTTGCACTACGTAAACATGTTATACGAAGAGCTATGCTAACCCTAACACATCTATGATAACTACGTTGCTCGCCATCAAAGATGCTTCAGTACGAGCAACGCATGAACAACGTGGAGCTTGTGCTGCCTAGATCGCAAGATGCGATCTAGGCAGCATGTCGCTTACCTGGTAGAAACCCTCGAGACGAAGGAGTTGGCGATGCGCCGAGATTGGTTTGTTTTGGGTTGAACGTGAGTTGTTGTTTATTCCATAAACCCTAGATACATATTTATAGTCCAGCGGACTTTCTAATTCGGACGTGCACCTAACCGTGCACAAGTAAAACTCTAACTTTTAATCTAAGATGCGATCTACTATATTACAGATACATGGGCAATTCAGCCCAACTTCGTGCATAAGGCCAATTCTTGTTTTTCCTTTCATGTATATCTTCAAGTCTATCTCAATCGTGGCCCACCTCTGACTTGGTCAAATTCCGGTGATAACACATGCCCCCCTGGTTTTGGAATTGGTAATTCCAAAATCACTCTGTTTTTCCTTCGTCGGGTCATGTCGTGGCAGAACCGTTGCAGTATCCTTCATCATGATGCCTTGCCTTCTCAACTTCTCCGCGTGACTTGGCAGTTTTTTTTTTCTTTCTCCTTAGGCACCACTTCCTCGGAAACTGCTATGGCATTGAATTTCCACTATATCCCCCTTTTATTTAACCGCCATGAACAGTTCTCCTCTGCATCTCCTTCGCATTAGCACTCCGAAAGCCCTCCTGCGCCACCATGTCTTCTTCCTCCTCTACCCCATCGGATCTTGCCAGCCAGTCCTCCACGTCCCGCGAGCCGACGCCGGAGTACAACCCGGCGGAGGTCCACGCGGCCAACACCCGCCGCGCCATTGCGGCCGGGGAGGAGTCTAGCCACGACTTCTCCATCTGGTCAGAGGATGACAAGTCCCTGACCGACGGGGAGAGCGACCTCCGCTTCCTCGCCGTTGGGGAAACGGAGGAGGAGAGCGACAACGACAGCTTCTCCTGCGACTTCACCTCTTCCGAGGAGGAGGAGGAGCAGGAAGAGGAGGAGGATGACACCTCCTCCGACGAGCCGCCGGCCAAGCGGTTCTGCCCCTGGCCGGGCAACCTCAGCAATTTCGACAGCGATGATGATGCTGACGAAGAAGATGAGGACAATGAGGGCCCAGTCGGCGGCCACTGGAGCGACGACGAGCCCGCCGGAAGCAGCGCCGACAGCGGCGACGACGGCGACGACGAGGGCAGTGATGGCCCGTAGATAGGACTCTAGAATAGGGCCAGTAGTAGTAGATGGGGCAATGTATCCCCTAGTGCTTCCTTTTGAGAGCAATCAGCTCTTTATGTAAGAAATCTACCAATGAAGAACTTTCCCCAATTTGATCTTGCCGATTTCCTTTGAGTTCAATTTAGCCGATTCCTCCTTCTACTGATCTTGCCGATTCGTCCCCTTTGCCAATGCGTAATGAGCCGATAGCAATGCATCGGTCCTTTGAAATTCATCCGTCCCTTCTCCAATTGATGATTTTCTAAATCTGGTGGAAAATGCAGAATCCTCAGGAAAACCCTTTGAATTTTTCCAACCAAACCCAATGATCCTCTTCAGTACTCATCATTTGTGAAGAAGGTTTCAAAGATCAGCCGACGGTATCCCAATCGGCTCCTTAAACAGAGCAAAACAGAGTATCCACCAGGCCTGCTGCCCCCCGAGCCTTACTCGAGGCGAGAATGTCAGAGAGAATGCGCCAAAGCCGATCCTCTTTCTTCCTCAGACAGCCGATAATCTTCCGTTTCAGCTGAACTAGCACCAAAGATTGGAAATCCTCGACAAAAAGGTTCAGGAACCCGGATCGGCTCGAAGCAGCTGAAGAAATTTCCATCGCTTTATTCCCTCGAAGCAACAGAAGGCACCACCGCTGGCCTGGATTTGGTGGAGACTCGATAAGCATCGCATAATTCCACTAGAGTCGATGGCTGCGCATCGGCTGTTTCTCAATTCTAAAGTCGATGCCCTTGCATCGGCTGTAAAAAAAAAAATTTTTTACTGGCCGATTTTCTCCTATCGGCCCCCAGTATTTCATTGCACACATGTACCCCTGCATCTGTTCCCATGTTTAGGTGCCCCCCGAGCCGAATCTGTCAAAGAATGGCAGATATCGGTTCTGAAATTCACACGTCGGCTCCTGATAGGGTCAAAGGCGAACACAAGCAGAACATGTGATGAGGATAATTTTGGCCGATTGCTGGGACCGGCCTCCATAATGATTGGAGCGCTGACTGAAGGTTCTGTAATGTCCCTTCATAGACCTTTGGGGCCGATCACAAGGATCAGCCTCGCCAAGTTGCACATCGCTTTGCTTCAACTACATGGTCAGGCCAGTGGATAAAACCAGCTTAACCCTTCCCTTTGTCACATCGATGCGCTCACAGTCGTCCAAATTGATGCCTGAGAGGGGTTCTTGGCCTGCTGCTTCCCATGCGTTCATGCCAGCCGTTGAAATTTCGGCTGAGTCATCGGCCTGGACGACCT
Organism: Lolium perenne; assembly: GCF_019359855.2. NCBI lineage: Eukaryota > Viridiplantae > Streptophyta > Magnoliopsida > Poales > Poaceae > Lolium > Lolium perenne. The sequence goes on from NC_067250.2 coordinate 130,169,858, forward strand.
CTACCTCATCTCCATCCCACTGTATTATGCATTGGTGCATCGTGGAGGGAATACAGCAGTTGGCGTGGATCCAATCTCTCCCTAGCAGAACAGCATAAGAGCTCGTGCTATCGACGATGAAGAACGTTGTAGGGATAGTTTTCCTTCCTACGGTCAGATCCACGTTCAGAACTCCTTGTGCCTCAGACGCTTGGCCATTGAAATCGCTCAACGTTACGTTGGTCTTGATTAGATCCGAGCTAGAGCGTCCCAGCCGACGTAGCATAGAGTACGGCATGATGTTAACTGCCGCTCCGGTGTCCACCAGCATCTTATTTACCGGCCTCCCATCGATATAACCTCGTAAGTACAAGGCCTTCAGATGCCTGTAGCTCTTTTCTCGTGGCTTCTCAAAGATAACCGGCCGTGGGCCGCAGTCAAGTTGTGCCACGGATGTCTCATCTAAACCTGGAGCACTGAACTCCGAAGGGAGGATGAACACCATATTCGTGCCAGCCGATGTTTCATCATCGGCTCTCCTTTGTTTGGGACGCCACTCCATTCTCCGTGGTCGACCCTCTTCATCCAGGGCTCGCTGAACCTTTGCGGCCCGATCAGGCCGTGCCTTACATAGCGTATGCAGGTATAACCTTTCGGCTTCCTCCAGGCCGCGCAACCGCTGAACCCTGCGTTTTTGTGAACGGCTGAGTCCGTCAGGGCACCACCTTGGACGGTGATACCTGTCTTCTTCTTCTGGCCCCTCGTCTTCGGAATCCTCAAGATCTGCCCAACGAGGTGACTCAGCGCGTTTTCTTGGTGGCGGGAGAGGCCCTAAGCGCTCGAACACAGACACGTTGGCTGCCTCCTTCTTCTTCTTGTTGCATTCTGGGCAATTGCCGATTGTGGGCAATCGGCTCATTCCTGAATCCCAGCAGTGTCTGAAGAAAGGGCAGTCCCAGTGTCTGGCGTTGTCATCTTGCTCCCTTGATTTTTCCGTGGCACGGCGCTCGTGCTCCTTCTCATCGCGATCATGCCGACGATGTCTTCTGGCTTCTCTAGCCAGACGATCTCCTCCATCATCATAGTTGGACCGTCGGCGTTGGTCGTACTGACTCACATATTTGTTGAGGAGGTGATCAGAGAGAGGTCGTTGATATCTTACATTATTCACCTCTCCCTCTGTGACGTAGCGCTTGCCATCATGATGGAGCCGATCGCGTGGAGCGGCCTCCTCTGTGTCCTTGCTATGAGAGCAGCTGCCCTCATCTCCATCTTTGCCAGAGTGGTTCCCAGGTCCTACCATGTTGATGCTGAACGAGGGACCTGGCTGGCAACCCTCAGGGTAGATGACTTCTATCATGTTAACGGCGGGGAAGGGCTGGGTGTCGACTTTCATGGCGTACTGGTTGAAAATTAGACGCCCCTTCTCTATCGCCGCTTGGATGTGCTGACGCCACACCCTGCAGTCGTTGGTGGCATGGGAGAGCGAGTTGTGGAATTTGCAGTACGGCTTTCCGTTTAGCTCTTGCGCCGTGGGGAACTTGAGACCTTCAGGAATCGTCAACTGTTTCTCCTTGAGCAGGAGGTCGAAGATTTGTTCAGTCTTGGTCACGTCAAAATCAAATCCCCTGGGCGGCCCTGGTGGCTTTACCCATTTGCAGGACACGGGGGTTCCTCCCCGAGTCCACTCAGCCACTGCTACTTCTTGGTCTCCCGCAGGCACTTCATCTTCCTCTGTATCGACCATGACTACTGCACGCTTGAACTTGTCTTGGTACAGGTCTGGGTGGCGCTGTTCATATGCTGATAATTTCTGAACCATGTGCGCCAGCGAGGGATAATCTGCTTGGGAGGCCATGTCCTTGAGCTGTGTTGCAAGGCCAGCTACTGCCAACTCGACTGCTTCCTTTTCAGTTATACGAACCGAATAACATCGGTTCCTAAGATTCCTGAAGCGCTGGATGTACTCTGTCACCGTTTCTCCGCGCTTCTGACGTAGTTGTGCTAGATCGGCAATGCTAGACTCGGAAGCTTCTGAATGGTATTGCATATGGAACTGTTCTTCCAATTGCTTCCAAGACTGGATGGAGTTTGCTGGCAAAGAGGTGTACCATCCAAAAGCCGATCCCGTGAGGGACTGTGAAAAGAGCCTCACGCGTAGCTGATCCGACACTGAAGCCGGTCCTAGTTGCGCCAAATATCGGCCGACGTGCTCGATGGAGCTGGAGCCATCTGATCCACTGAATTTGGAGAAGTCAGGGAGCCGATATTTAGGTGGCAGCGGGATCATCTCGTACTCGTCAGGGTACGGCTTGGAATAGCCGATTGCCCTCCTTTTCGGCACCATGCCGAACTGGTCTCTTAGTATGGTACTGATCTGATCCATTGTCTTTGGCTGCAGGAGTTGCACTCTGAAGATTCGCCGGGGTGGCGTACTTAGCCAGCCATGTTTGCTTTTCCAGCTCTGAGCCAACTGCAGGAGCTGGGCTCTGGAGTTTCGTCGGGGTAGCGTACTTAGTTAGCCACGTCTGCTTCTCAAGCTCTGTTGCTGACGTTCCTCCTGTTTTCGCCGGAGCCCCTGATGTTGTGGCCTGGTTTGAGAGTGCCCAGTTGCCACAATCTGGCACATAAGTGCACGCGTATCCTTGAGGGATCTCCTTAGGCGCCTCCGCCAAGAACTGGTAGTCACTAGGGTCACCACCGATCTTGTAGACGACGAATGCCGGTGTAGCCGGCACTTCAGCTGGTGCTGCCAACGCATATGGCAGCGGTGGACGGGACTGGAGTGGCAACTCTCCTTGATGCGTCCCGAGAGCTGGTCCTGACGGTGAGTACTGGTGGCTCATGATCTCCTGGATCACGCGCAGAGCGACACGCTCCAACACGTTGACCAGGTTTTCAGAGTGGCGGTGTAGCGAGTGAGCCACCAAGTAGTTGATCTCCTGCCGCAGGCCCCTGGTGCGTTCCTCCGACGGGGCAGAGAGGTCTATCCCATCGAGTGCACCTTCTGGTGAGAATCCCTTCCATCTGATGCCATGGGAACGGGTTCTCTGAAAAGAGCCGATGAGGTCGGCTTCGAGGGTGGCCTTGATCTCGTTATATTTCTTCTTGAGCTCTTCAGGCAGCTCCTCGTAGGTGACTGGCGTGCCGTCCGCCATCTCAGATGTAGATGGCGATGTGGTTGATGTAGACGATTGTCCCACCGGGCGTGCCAGAATGTGTTGACTGCCAAAACCCACCGACGGGCAGCGGCTTGTCAACACTGTAGAGCCGGGAAGAGCCTAGAGCTGCGGCTGGCTGAGACCCCTCCGAGCGACGGCCCGCAATGCTCTTCTGGTCACACGCGGCGATGCGAAGTGCAAGGGCGTGCCACCTGACCTATACCTGGTCAGGAAGGTGATGGGGATGCCTCGCTTAGTTTCCTGCATGGCATACACGTAAACATTAAATACGAGCCTCGATCGGCTCTCAGGTTATCCTGTGAATCGGCTCAAAGAGCCGATCCACCCATGATTCGTACGGGGTGCACGAATATATGGTGATCCTGCTTGATCAAGATAAAGCTAATGAGATCTACGACGATTTAGGGTTTTCACCGCATAATCGGATCATCCTACTCCAGGTTGGGCCTCGCGGCCACGCACGGTGATCGTAAGCCGATCCTAAACAAGGCCTAAAAACCAACATGAAGTTGATCCTCGGAACATCCTGTTTAGGACTTGCAAACGCCACCCTACGTGCCGCTGGATCCTCCCCCCCTTTGTAAGGCCTAACTATTGCAGATATTAAACTAATCCTTGCAGAACAAGGAGCAATCGTAACGGATCAGATCTACTAAATAATGATCAAGCGGGGTGCCGCCCCCACACCTGAGACAGATGTGAGGGCGGCTAGACATGCAAGGGTTGCACTACGTAAACATGTTATACGAAGAGCTATGCTAACCCTAACACATCTTTGATAACTACATTGCTCGCCATCAAAGACGCTTCAGTACGAGCAACGCATGAACAACGTGGAGCTTGTGCTGCCTAGATCGCAAGATGCGATCTAGGCAGCATGTCGCTTACCTGGTAGAAACCCTCGAGACGAAGGAGTTGGCGATGCGCCGAGATTGGTTTGTTTTGGGTTGAGCGTGAGTTGTTGTTTATTCCATAAACCCTAGATACATATTTATAGTCCAGCGGACTTTCTAATTCGGACGTGCACCTAACCGTGCACGAGTAAAACTCTAACTTTTAATCTAAGATGCGATCTACTATATTACAGATACATGGGCAATTCAGCCCAACTTCGTGCATAAGGCCAATTCTTGTTTTTCCTTTCATGTATATCTTCAAGTCTATCTCAATCGTGGCCCACCTCTGACTTGGTCAAATTCCGGTGATAACAGATCCCAACGAGGAGCAGAAGGTGTTGACAAGCAGTTTCGATGAAGGATTCACTGTAAATGCTCACAGACAAGTATTCAGGGGGTTTTGATGTAACAGTTGAATAAAGTACAAGTAAGTAAAGTGCGAGAGTAACAATTGCAGCGAGTGGCCCAATCCTTTTCAGCACAAAGGACAAGCCGGTTTGTTTACTTATAATGACCAAACGTTCTCGAGGACACACGGGATTTTAGTCTAGTGCTTTCGCTACATACGGCTAAATAATCTTCATTGTTATGATAAGTGTTGTGTGGGTGAACCTATGCTAATGTACCGCCCTTCCTAGGACTAATACATACTTGTGATTATACCCCTTGCAAGCATCCGCAACTACAAGAAAGTAATTAAGAATAAATCTAACCACAGCCTTAAACTCTGAGATCCTGCGATCCCTCCTGCATCGATATACCAACGGGGGTTTAGGTTTCTGTCACTCCGGCAACCCCGCAATTGGCAAACGAATACAAGATGCATTCCCCTAGGCCCATAAATGGTGAAGTGTCATGTAGTCGACGTTCACATGACACCACTAGAAGAATAACACCACAACTTAAATATCATACCATTGAATATTACTCAACCATAGTTCACTACTAGCATTTAGACTTCACCCATGTCCTCAAGAACTAAACGAACTACTCATGAGACATCATATGGAACATGATCAGAGGTGATATGATGATGAATAACAATCTGAACATAAACTTGGTTCAATGGTTTCACTCAATAGCATCAACAACAAGTAGAGATCGATACCGGGAGAGTTTCCCCTATCAAACAATCAAGATCAAACCCAAATTGCTACGGCGGTGACGGTGTCCAGTGGTGGAGACGGCGGTGATGATGGTGGAGATGATGATGATGGTGATGGAGATGATGTCCAGCTCGATGACGGTGACGATGGCGTCGATTTCCCCCTCCCGGAGGGAATTTCCCCGGCGGATTCCTGCCCGCCGGAGAGCTCTTTTCTCTCTGGTGTTCTCCGCCCCGCAGAGGCGGCTGTAACTCTTCGCGAGGTACCCTCTATGGCTTAGGTTTTCGGGACGAAGGATTTTGCGAAGAAAAGGAGGCGAAAGGGGCTGTGGGCCCCCCACACCACATGGCGGCGCGGCCAGGCCATGGGCCGCGCCGCCCTAGGGTGTGGGCCCACCCTGGGTCCTCCTGGCTCCTCCTTCTGGCTTCCTTCGTCATCTTGAAAAATAGGATTTTTGGTATAATTTCCTTCCACAGTTGATCTTCCGAAATATTGCGTTCTGACGGTGCTTTTTCCAGCAGAATCCTGGCTCCGGTGCTTGATCCTCCAATAACGATGAAACATGCAAAATAGATGAAATAACATAAGTATTGTGTCCCAATATGGAATATATCAATGAATAACAGCAAATTATGATATAAAATAGTGATGCAAATTGGACGTATCAACTCCCCCCAAGCTTAGACTTCGCTTGTCCCCAAGCGAGACTGAACTCAGTAAACAGGACCACATGTTTATGGAGTGAAGAGTCGATAAATAAAATATGGACAAGAAGCATCATATTCATTCACACAAGACATTATAGTAAACAACTTCCTCATACAACTCAACTTGAAACAAGTATAAGGTAATCACAAGTAAAGGTGCATAAGAAATCATAATTGGTGATGGCAAACTTCGTTCTTGGTCAGAGAACAATTAACAGATTATATTTATCTCATTGAGCAGCGCTCTCATGTTAAAGTTTATAAGGCACAACTTGCATACTCAATCATAATGGTCTTTTCATGATCATTGATAACTTGCAAAGCTATATTCATTCAGATAAAACTTGTACTAAACAAGGAAGAATAAAAGACATGATGAAGCAAATCACAATATAATGGTTTGATCACAACTACTCAAATGCTTGCTTGAGATGGAGGGAAATAGGTTTACTGACTCAACATAAAGTAAAAGACAGGCCCTTCGCAGAGGGAAGCAGGGATTAAATCATGTGCTAGAGCTTTTTCAGTTTTGCAATCATACAAAGAGAATAAAAGTAACATTTTGAGAGGTGTTTGTTGTTGTCAACGACTGGTAGCGGGTACTCTAACCCCCTTGCCAGACAAACCTTCAAAGAGCGGCTCCCATTTTATTTTTATTTTGTGTGGCACTCCTTCCAACCTTTCTTTCACAAACCATGGCTAACCGAATCCTCGGGTGCCTGCCAACAATCTCATACCATGAAGGAGTGCCCTTTTTATTTTAGTTTTATTATGATGATGACACTCCCCCCAACCTTTGCTTACACAAGCCATGGCTAACCGAATCCTTCGGGTGCCGTCCATCAATCACATACCATGAAGGAGTGTCTATTTAGTTTAATTAATTTGGGACTGGGAATCCCATTGCCAGCTCTTTTTGCAAAATTATTGGATAAGCGGATGAAGCCACTAGTCCATTGGTGAAAGTTGCCCAACAAGATTGAAAGATAAAACACCACATACTTCCTCATGAGCTATGAAACATTGACACAAATAAGAGATACTAAGTTTTGAATTGTTTAAAGGTAGCACATGAAGTATTTACTTGGAATGGCAGAAAATACCATGTAATAGGTAGGTATGGTGGACACAAATGACATAGGTTTGGGTTAAGGTTTGGATGCACGAGAAGTATTCCCTCTCAGTACAGGTCTTTGGCTAGCAAGGTTAATTAGCAAGCATAAGAGTTGAGGGAAATACACAAATATGCATGTGATAGAAACAATCATGCATCTTCCTTGTAAGCACAAACAATTTTAACTTCAGAATAATAAGCTATGAGCTAACAAGAAAGAAAGACAATAAAACATCTACATGTATTTCTCTTTTCTACTTAAACCTCAAAGTGTTGTTGCTATTGACCAATGCTAAGTTTGCCAAAACCAAATAGATTTATTCAATGCTCCCAAAGTGATACCAATACTAACAACAAGGTAAATCATATGATAGAGATTGCAAACTAGAATAAGATGTGCAATATGTAAATGATAAGACTTCTCATTAATACTCCATAACGATAACTCACACCAAGGATACATAGATAACCAACTAAAAGAGAGATACTTCCAAACTACAACCCATCTTATATGATAACTTCCCTACTCATGATATGACACTACTTGACAATAAAAAGTAAAAGGTAGTGATAATGTGATACCGCGGCACTCCCCCAAGCTTGGAACAAACCAAGGGGATGCCAATACCGATGATGAATTACTCCTTCGGCGATGGTGGTGATGAATTCCTGACAAGCTTCTCAATAAGCTCCTGAAGCTCATCAATCCTGTATATTAGATTGCGAATCATCTCTGAATTGTGCTCGACGCGGTTAAGGAGTCTGTCCGACGGCGAGTCCTAGCTCTTGGAGTTATTTCCCCACTCTTCATCCTCAGGCTCCTTCTCTCCTGCAGTGTTAGAGCGATCTAGATCCCACTGGCTAGGCAATGCTGCCTTGGGAGTCCCTTCAATTTGATTATTGAAAATTAGATTGTGGAAGAGGTGATGAGTGCCTGATAAGGATGACTTCGGAGCTAGGTAATGACGTGGAACCGCTCCTCCAGTGCGAATTCTTGCGCTCTTGTTTGCACTAAAAGGGTTGTCCACCACCTTGATGCTTGCGATGGTAGCACGCGGGTGTGCGCGCGAATCTTCCTCCACCTCTTCTTCATCCTCTTCCTTGACGTCCTTGTCTTCCTCTTTCCACCCAAGATCCCGATCATCTTCATCCGGAAACTCCTTGCCCTTGTTCTTGGAGACCATGGTGCTTCTAGACCGAAAACAGATCCTGGCAGAAACAAATCGAAACAAAACACGTCGAGAAAACGATATATGGACCTCCAGGGGGCCGGGGGATTATATAGCAAAAAGTTTCACAACAAAAGGAAAGTACCAGATCGAACTAGAGTCGGAAAGGGGCGACGAGGCGGCCAAACCATAGGGCGGCGCGGGCCCAGGCTTGGCCGCGCCAGCCTATGGTGGCAACCCCTCGTGCGTCCTTTCCACTCCGTTTCGAACTCGTAATTTTTCATATTTTCCAAAAACAGCAAAAATATTGTTCGGAAAGTAAATTGCGTACTTTTCATTACCAGTACTGTTACCTATTCAAAGTCGAGTTCTGGCGGACTGTCAATTTGCCCTTTTATGAAAGCCTCCGGTGTTTCCACTTGAATAATATCAACATCAACATTATAAGAATCACCCGAGATATAATGCTTGAGTCTTTGTCCATTCACCACTTGCGTAGCATTGCCTTGGAGAGAGCTAATTTTGATTGCTCCTGAACGATACACCTCCTCGACAACATACGGTCCTTCCCATTTCGAGAGTAATTTTCCTGCAAAGAATCTGAGACGAGACCGATACAATAGGACTGTATCCCCAATATTAAATTCTCTTTTAATAATCCTTCTATCATGCCATTTTTTAACTTTCTCTTTAAAGAGTTTAGCATTTTCATAAGCTTCACTTCTCCATTCATCTAGAGAACTTAATTGCAACAACCTCTTATCACCGGCAAGTTTAGGATCTTTATTTAATTCTCTAACAGCCCAATAAGCTTTGTGCTCTAGTTCTAAAGGTAAATGACAAGCTTTCCCATAAACCATTTTATAAGGTGACATTCCCATGGGATTTTTATAAGCAGTTCTATAAGCCCATAGTGCATCCTTCAATTTACTAGCCCAATTCTTTCTAGTTTTATTAACAGTCTTTCCCAAAATAGATTTAATCTCTCTATTTGATAATTCTACTTGACCACTAGTTTGAGGATGATAAGCGGAAGCAATTCTATGATTAATACCATACTTAGCAAGAGTTTTTCTAAAACCTCCATGAATAAAATGAGAACCTCCATCAGTCATAATATATCTAGGCACTCCAAATCTAGGAAAAATAATATCTAAAAGCATTCTTAAAGAGGTCTCACCATCAGCACTTTTTGTAGGTATGGCTTCCACCCATTTAGTAATATAATCAACAGCAACAAGTATATGAGTGTTACCTTCTGAAGAGGGAAAAGGTCCCATGAAGTCAAATCCCCAACAATCAAATGGTTCAATAACAAGAGTATAATTCATAGGCATTTCATTACGTCTGGAGATATTACCAACCCTTTGGCATTCATCACAAGATAAAATAAACTTTCTCGCATCCTTGAAGAGAGTTGGCCAATAAAAACCTGATTGTAGAACCTTTTGCGCGGTTCTTTCTCCAGCGTGATGTCCTCCATAAGCACTACCATGACATTTACTCAATATCTCTTGTTGTTCATATTCGGGAACACACCTTCGCATAATACCATCCACTCCTTCTTTATATAAGTGTGGGTCATCCCAGAAATAATGCCTCAAGTCATAAAAGAACTTCCTCCTTTGCTGAGCTGAAAAGGTTGGAGGCAAGTACTTGGAAACAATAAAGTTAGCATAATCAGCATACCAAGGACTGTCTCACGAGCTCACCTTTATTACAGCCAATTGTTCATTTGGAAAACTATCATTAACAGGAACAGGATCATAAGCAATATTTTCCAATCTAGACAAATTATCAGCAACAGGATTATCAGCACCTTTCCTATCTACAATATGTATATCAAATTCTTGCAACAGAAGTACCCATCTAATAAGTCTCGGCTTAGCATCTTTCTTTGTCATAAGGTATCTAATTGCAGCATGATCAGTATGAATAGTAACTTTTGAATCAACAATATAGGATCTAAATTTATCACAAGCAAAAACTACAGCTAATAATTCTTTTTCAGTCGTAGCATAATTTCGTTGAGCAGCATCAAGAGTTTTACTAGCATAATGAATAACATTCAGTTTTTTATCTACTCGCTGTCCAAGAACAGCGCCTACAGCAAAATCACTAGCATCACACATAATTTCAAATGGCAAGTTCCAATCAGGAGGTTCAACTATAGGAGCTGTTGTTAAGGCTTTCTTAAGAGTTTCAAAAGCTTCCTTACAATCATCATCAAAAACAAAAGGTACGTCTTTTTGAAGAAGATTAGTAAGAGGCTTTGAAATCTTGGAGAAATCTTTAATAAATCTCCTATAAAACCCAGCATGACCAAGAACACTACGAATACCTTTAACATCCCTCGGATAGGGCATCTTCTCAATTGCTTCAACTTTAGCTCTATCAACTTCAATACCTCTCTCAGAAATTTTATGTCCCAATACAATTCCTTCATTAACCATAAAGTGGCATTTCTCCCAATTAAGAACAAGGTTAGTTTCTTCACATCTTTGCAAAACTTTATCAAGGTTTCGCAAGCAACTATCAAAATAATTCCCATAGACGGAAAAATCATCCATGAATACCTCTACAATACTTTCACAAAAACCATGAAAAATAGCAGACATGCATCTTTGAAAAGTAGCAGGAGCATTACATAAACCAAAAGGCATACGTCTATAAGCATAAGTTCCATAGGGACAAGTGAAAGTGGTTTTCTCTTGATCTTTAGCTTTAACAGCAATTTGTGAAAACCCAGAATAACCATCAAGAAAGCAAAAATGAGTATTTTTAGACAATCTTTCTAGCATTTGATCAATAAATGGTAAAGGGTAATGATCTTTCTTAGTAACTTTATTAACTTTTCGAAAATCAATGCACATTCTATACCCTACAACTACTCTTTGAGGGATGAGCTCATCATTATCATTAGGCACAACAGTCATTCCTCCTTTCTTGGGAACGCAATGCACAGGACTAACCCATCTACTATCAGCAATAGGATATATAATACCAGCTTCAAGAAGTCTTAATACCTCATTCCTTACCACTTCCTTCATCTTCGGAATTAGACGACGCTGATGTTCAACAACAGGCTTTGCATCATCTTCCATATTAATAGCATGTTGGCAAATAGAAGGAGAAATCCCTTTCAAATCATCAAGAGTGTAGCCAATAGCGCCTCGGTGCTTCTTCAATATTTCCAATAACCTTTCTTCCTCAATCTCTGAAAGCTTAGAACTAATAATAACAGGATATATTTTCTTATCATCAATATGAGCATATTTAAGATTATCAGGCAAAGGCTTTAAATCAAAAACAGGATCTTCCTTTGGTGGCGGTGTTGTACCCAGATCTTCCACCGGTAAATCATGCTTTAGAATAGGTTGGCGGAGAAAAATTTCCTCAAGCTCATCTCTTTCTTTCCTAAAAACTTCACTCTCGCTATCCTCCAAATGTTGCTGCAAAGGATTATTAGGAACAAGAACAATAGATGCACACTGCTCCATTTTAAAATCATTACTAGGCAAATCAGCTTTATAAGGAGTTTTAGTAAATTTAGAGAAGTTAAACTCATAAGATTCACCAGCAAATTTAGTCAAAATTTTCTCTTTCTTGCAATCTATAATAGCTCCACAAGTATTTAGAAAAGGTCTACCAAAAATAATATGACAATAATCACTAGCAGCAGAACCAAGTACCAAAAAGTCAGCAGGATATTTAATCTTACCGCATAAAACTTCCACATCTCGAACAATACCAATTGGAGAAATAGTTTCTCTATTAGCCAGCTGAATAACCACATCAATATCTTCAAGTTCACAAGAATCAATTTCGTGCATAATCTCCGTGTAAAGCTCATAAGGAATAGCACTAACACTTGCACCAATATCACATAATCCATAATAGCAATGATCACCAATTCTAACAGATAGCATAGGAACACTAGCTTGTTTGGGTTTATTAGGATGTGAAACAATATTAGAAGCATCTTCACGAGAAAATAATATGACCATCCTCCACATTTTGATTACAAGATCTTTAACTATTGCAACAAAGGTTCAACTTTTATTTGTTCTTCGGGTTCTACAGGTTTCTTTTCACTTTTATGAACCGCACTATTTATAACAGAGTACTCCTTCATTTTAGCAGGGAAAGGAGTTTTTTCAATATAAGCTTCAGGAATAACATGATCAGCAGTTTCAACTACAACGCATTTATTAATAGATGAATCAATTTTATCTTTATACGGTTCATGATACTTATCAAAATTCTTCTTTGGCAATTCATAATGAGAGGCAAAAGCTTTATAAAGATTTACAGCAACTTGAGAATCAAGACCATATATAGCACTCATATTACGAAATTTATCAGTATCCATAAAAGCTTCAATGCATTTATAATCATAAATTATACACGATTCTCTATCCTTGTCGTTCTCACAACCTTAAGTATTTTCTTGGATTCGATCAAGAAGGTCCCTTTTAAACTCTTCTTTGTTGCGTGTAAATGATCCAGAACAAGAAGTATCCAGCAAGGTCTTGTCTTGAAAAGAAAGTCTTGCATAGAAATTATCAATAATAACATTACCAGGAAGCTCATGAATGGGGCATTTGAGCATTAAAGACTTCAATCTCCCCCAAGCTTGGGCAATACTCTCTCCATCATGAGGCCAAAAATTATATATGCGATTCCGATCCTTGTGAATTTCACTTGGAGGATAGAACTTAGAATAAAACCAGGGCACAATATCATTCCATTCAAGAGAATCCCCATTATCCAGTAATTTATACCAATGCGCCGCCTTACCAGACAGCGATAGAGAGAATAGTTTCTTCCTCACTTCATCCATAGCAATACCTGCACATTTGAATAGCCCGCATAATTCATGCAAAAACAGTAAATGATCACCAGGATGGACAGTTCCATCCCCTTCATAGCGGTTATCCATAACACGTTCAATAATTTTCATAGGTATTTTATATGGTATCACTTCCTCACCTGGCGCCTCATCCACTACCGTTGCAGTAGTAGTAGATTTCCCAAATAAAAATTGAAGAGAAGATCTCTCCATAATGACTTATAGCAGCAGGCAGAAATAAAATCAGCACAAACAGTAAAGGTTTTCCTTACCAATTCCACTTACCAATAGCGCTTCACTCCCCGGCAACGGCGCCAGAAAATAGTCTTGATGACCCACAAGTATAGGGGGTGTATCGTAGTATCTTCGATAAGTAAGAATGTCGATCCCAACGAGGAGCGAAGGTGTTGACAAGCGGTTTCGATGAAGGATTCTTGTAAATGCTCACGAGACAAGTATTCGGGGGTTTTGATGTAACAGTTGAATAAAGTACGAGTAAGTAAAGTGCGAGAGTAACAATTGCAGCGAGTGGCCCAATCCTTTTTAGCACAAAGGACAAGCCGGTTTGTTTACTTATAATGACCAAACGTTCTCGAGGACACACGGGATTTTAGTCTAGTGCTTTCGCTACATACGGCTAAATAATCTTCATTGTTATGATAAGTGTTGTGTGGGTGAACCTATGCTAATGTACCGCCCTTCCTAGGACTAATACATACTTGTGATTATACCCCTTGCAAGCATCCGCAACTACAAGAAAGTAATTAAGAATAAATCTAACCACAGCCTTAAACTCTGAGATCCTGCGATCCCTCCTGCATCGATATACCAATGGGGGTTTAGGTTTCTGTCACTCCGGCAACCCCGCAATTGGCAAACGAATACAAGATGCATTCCCCTAGGCCCATAAATGGTGAAGTGTCATGTAGTCGACGTTCACATGACACCACTAGAAGAATAACACCACAACTTAAATATCATACCATTGAATATTACTCAACCATAGTTCACTACTAGCATTTAGACTTCACCCATGTCCTCAAGAACTAAACGAACTACTCACGAGACATCATATGGAACATGATCAGAGGTGATATGATGATGAATAACAATCTGAACATAAACTTGGTTCAATGGTTTCACTCAATAGCATCAACAACAAGTAGAGATCGATACCGGAAGAGTTTCCCCTATCAAACAATCAAGATCAAACCCAAATTGCTACGGCGGTGACGGTGTCCAGCGGTGGAGACGGCGGTGATGATGGTGGAGATGATGATGATGGTGATGGAGATGATGTCCAGCTCGATGACGGTGACGATGGCGTCGATTTCCCCTTCCCGGAGGGAATTTCCCCGGCGGATTCCTGCCCGCCGGAGAGCTCTTTTCTCTCTGGTGTTCTCCGCCCCGCAGAGGCGGCTGTAACTCTTCGTGAGGTACCCTCTGTGGCTTAGGTCTTCGGGACGAAGGATTTCGCGAAGAAAAGGAGGCGAAAGGGGCTGTGGGCCCCCCACACCACATGGCGGCGCGGCCAGGCCATGGGCCGCGCCGCCCTAGGGTGTGGGCCCACCCTGGGTCCTCCTGGCTCCTCCTTCTGGCTTCCTTCGTCATCTTGAAAAATAGGATTTTTGGTATAATTTCCTTCCACAGTTGATCTTCCGAAATATTGCGTTCTGACGGTGCTTTTTCCAGCAGAATCCTGGCTCCGGTGCTTGATCCTCCAATAACGATGAAACATGCAAAATAGATGAAATAACATAAGTATTGTGTCCCAATATGGAATATATCAATGAATAACAGCAAATTATGATATAAAATAGTGATGCAAATTGGACGTATCACGCGCCCCCCTTGCTGGCCGCGCCGGCTGGTGGGGTGCCACCCTGGGGTGCCCCACTGGTCATCTCCAGGTGCTCCCAGGTGCCTCTTCGAAAAATAAGACCAACGGTATAATTTTTGTAAATTTTTGAAAACTTTGAAAAATGCACATTTCTGGGTATTAAATTTATTATTACTGGGCAGAAAAAGATTTTGAAATCTCTAATTGACTAAAGAACTTTGCAAAACAAAAATGCTACAGCAAGTAGAACAAGTGGAGGAAGAAAGAGATGTTGTTTAGTTCCTCTATGCACATAAAATGAATTTGTTAACAAGGTTGATCAAGTCTTGCCACCAAATAAATTTACATAGCATAAGAAGAAATAAACCTCAAATCAATCATGTTACCTTGAATTGTATTGATATGGATCCAATCATAATATTTTGATATCCTTCTTTGGGCTCATATATAGGACAATCAATAGCTCCAACTTTGATAGTTCTCACATTAGAAATTGTGTTAACTCCACATACTTTATCAATCCTCTTGGGGAAATAAACGGTATGCTCCTTATCATCGACATTGAAAGTAACTTTTCCTTTATTGCAATCAATAACAGCCCCTGCGGTGTTAAGAAAAGGTCTCCCAAGAATAATAGACATATTATCATCTTCAGGCATGTCCAACACAACAAAATCAGTTAATATCAAGCAGTTATTAGTAACTTGAACAGGAACATCCTCACATATACCAACAGGAATAGGAGTGGATTTATCAGCCATTTGCAAAGATATATCAGTCAGTATCAACTTATCTAAATAAAGTTCTTGTAAAGAGAAAAAGGCATAACACTAACACCTGCTCCCAAATCACATAGAGCAGTTCTAACATAATTATTCTTAATAGAACAAGGAATAGTCGGTATACCTGGGTCGCCCAACTTCTTTGGAACTTTGCCATTGAAAGAGTAATTAGCAAGCATAGTGGAAATCTCCTCATTAGGAATTTTCCTTTTGTTAGAGACAATATCTTTCATATACTTTGAATAAGGAGGCAATTTAATAGCATCAGTCAAAGGGAATTGCAAGAATAAAGGTTTCATCCAATCGCAAAATTTATTATAGTGTTATTCTTCCTTTGATTTTAGTTTCTTAGCAGGAAAAGGCATTTGCTTTTGAACCCACGGTTCTCTTTCATTACCATGTTTCTTAGCAATAAAATCTTCTCTAGTAAACTTTTTATTTTTAACATGCTTTTCAGGTTCATCTTCAACCTCTTCTTTATCAGAAGCATCATTCTTATCATTATCCTTATCATGTTCATTACCACTTTCAGTTTCAGCATCAGAAATAGAAATACTTTTAGGATCATTAACAGGTTCAGAGGATTCTACAACATTTTTATGTTTCTTTTTGTTTTTCTTAGAAGGAGCACTAGGTTCAATTCGTTCAAAATCTTGTTCAACTCTCTTGGGATGCCCCTCAGGATATAGAGGATCCTGAGTGGAAACACCGCCTCTAGTTGTTACTTCATAAGCATGTTTTTCTTTAGAACTATTTTTTAACAAGTCATTTTGCACTTTAGTGAGTTGATCAATTTGAGTTTGAATCATATGAAAATGTTTAACAAGCATCTTGACATCATTGGAGGTTCTCTCCACAATATCATGCAAATTACTAATAGCTTGAGAATTTTCCATTAAATGATTCTCTACTCTCATATTAAAATTTTATTGCTTAACAATATAATTATCAAACTCATCTAAGCATTGAGCAGGAGGTTTTGAATACGGAATATCTTCCCTAGTAAAGCGTTGAAGAGAATTTACCTCAATCATGGATGAAGGGGGAATTATCTTGCATAAATCTTCTATGGGAGGTAAGTTCTTCACATCTTCAGATTTAATACCTTTCTCCTTAAGAGATTTCTTGGCTTCCCTCATATCTTCATAATTTAATTTAATCAAACCCCTCTTCTTCAATATCGGCGTCGGGGCTGGTTCAGGTGTAGTCCAATCATCATGATTCCGGCCTATTTTAGCCAATAATTCTTCAGCTTCGTCTGGAGTTCTTTTCCTGAAAACACAACCAGCACAACTATCCAAATATGCCCTAGACTCAATGGTTAGTCCACTATAAAATATATCAAGAAAATCATGCTTTTCTAAATCATGTCCAGGTCGAGCTCTGATAAGAGAACAAAATCTTGCCCAAGCCTCAGGCAATTTCTCTCCATCTTCCTGGTCAAAGCTATAAATTTTCTGCAAAGCAATATGTTGATCACTAGCAGGAAAATATTTCCGAAAGAAAACATCAAGAAAACAACTTGGACTATCAATAGAACCAGGAGGCAAACTATTATACCAAGTTTTAGCATCATCCTTTAATGAGAAAGGAAAAAATTTAGCAACAAAATAAGTACGCATCTTGACATCATCAGAAAACAAGCTACTCAAAGTAGAAAGTTCATTCATGTGTTCCACAACACTTTCTTTTTCAGTACCACAAAAGGGTGTTTTCTGAATAATAGCTATATGAGATAGATCAAGAGAAAAATCATAATCCTTATCCTTAATGTTTATTGGAGATGTGGCAAATTTAGGATCAGGAGACAGTTCATATCTAACAGTATGTTGTGCAAGAAGCTTTTTAATTTTCCTTGCATCAGTAGTAGCATTGCATTTATCAATAAAATCATCATCAAGTTCCACATAATCTTTATCAGGATCATCACTAGAGTATTCAACAAACTCAGGTGAATTAACAGGTGTAGCATTATTTTCATTAGGAGTTTCAGTATTTTCAAATTGTCTAGATCTAGCAATTGTAGCATCTAGAAAAGATCCCAATGAACCACTATCATCAAGCACAGCAGAAACATCATCAATATTATAAGAGTTTTCAGATTCAGCAGAAGTACCAGCAAGTGAAGCTTGTGGTGGTGAAACAAGTTGACTTATCACAGATGGTGAATCAAGAGCAGCAGAGGTACTCAGAGTTGTACCTTTTCTTGTAGTGGATGGTAATATGGCGACTTTAGGATCGCGAGATTTACCCATTATGGAGAATTTGCAGCGAACAATATCAATCCAAGTGAACTTCCAAATAAAGCTATGCTCCCCGGCAACGGCGCCAGAAAATAGTCTTGATGACCCACAAGTATAGGGGATCGCAACAGTCTTCGCGAGAAGTAAAACCCAATTTATTGATTCGACACAAGGGGAGCCAAAGAATATGTGAAAGCCTTAACAGTGGAGTTGTCAATTCAGCTGCACCTGGAAACAGACTTGCTCGCAAGAGTTTATTAGTAGTAGCAAGTTTATAGAAGTAGCAGTGGTGAAATATCAGCAGCAGTGTAACAAAGACAGCAGTAGTGATTATAGTAAACAACAGGATTAAAATACTATAGGCACAGGGATGGATGAACGGGTGTTGCATGGATGAGAGAAACTCATGTAACAATCAAAGTAGGGCATTTGCAGATAGTTATAAAATGGTGTCCAAGTACTAAGCAATCCATAGGCATGTGTTCCATATTTAGTCGTACGTGCTGGCAATGAGAAACTTGCACAACATGTTTTGTCCTACCAGCCGGTGGCAGCCGGGCCTCTAGGGAATCTACTGGAAATTAAGGTACTACTTTTAATAGAGCACCGGAGCAAAGCATTAACACTCCGTGAACACATGTGATCCTCACATCACCACCTTCCCCTCCGGTTGTCCCAATTTCTGTCACTTTGGGGCCTCGGGTTCCGGACAGCGACATGTGTATACAACTTGCAGGTAAGATCATAAAACAATGAATATAATCGTGAAACAATAACATGTTCAGATCTGAGATCATGGCACTCGGGCCCTAGTGACAAGCATTAAGCATAACAAGTTGCAACAATATCATCAAAGTACCAATTACGGACACAGGGCACTATGCCCTAACAATCTTATGCTATTACATGACCAATCTCATCCAATCCCTACCATCCCCTTCAGCCTACAGTGGGGGAATTACTCACACATGGATGGGGGAAACATGGCTGGTCGATGGAGAGGCATCGATGGTGATGATGACGATGATCTCCTCCAATTCCCCGTCTCGACGGAGTGCCAGAACGGAGTTTCTGGTCCCGAGACGGAGTTTCGCGATGGTGGCGGCGTTCTGGATGGTTTCTGGCGACTTCGACTTCTCGTCTCGCGTTTTTAGATCGAAACCCTTAAATAGTCCAGAGGGGGGCGTCAGAGGCTGGCCGAGGCGGCCTCACCATAGGGCGGCGCGCCCCCCCTCTAGGCCGCGTCGGCCTAGTGTGTGGAGGCCCTGGGCCTCCCCCAGGCCTGCCCTTCTGGCTCCGTGAATCTTCTGGGAAAATAGGCCCTTTGACATTAATTCCGGGGATTTTCCTGAAAGTTGAATTTCTGCACAAAAACGAGACACCAGAGCAATTCTGCTGAAAACAGCGTTAGTCCGTGTTAGTTGTATCCAAAATACACAAATTAGAGGAAAAACAATAGCAAAAGTGTTCGGGAAAGTAGATACATTTTGGACGTATCACACACTAATAAAAAAGTTGTAATTTAATTCACGACAAGTTATAATTAACCCTAACACATAAACCCTCTAAATAAACCATAAAACCCTATATAGCTAGCTATAGGCCAACGACGACCCTTAATTGCGCATCAAGCAGGCCAGGGGTCCTCGCGGTCCTCTAATTAAATATATGTGCCCTTAACCCTAAACCCTAAGCCGTATATATATAGAAAACTAACCTTAATTAGATAATCAAACCCTCGTTAAAACACATAACCCCAAGCTAATTAATAACCCAATCTAATAAAACCTTGCTATATATAGCTAGTAAACCCTAGATTATATAACACCAATTAATATATATGGCCTATATCGATCATATATATATATAGACATTATTGAGATTCATTAATTATATAATAAGTACTAATAATTCAATTAATTGGTGGCCAACAACACACACATGCACTTTGTGCGCAAAGGCATGTGCCTCTAATAATGTGTGCGCAGTCGATCGGTCTAGTTTTGATTAATCATAGCACACAAATATAGAAGTTGTATTTGAATCCACACAACCCTAATCTAAAACACATAGCCCCTAACATGGCCTAATTGACTGACCCCTTCTCTCTAGCTAATTAGTGGAAATTGCACAAAATCAAAAGGGGTCCCTCACTAATTATACATATATATCTAGATTGTGATAAACTTTTGCCCCATATTTGGTGGATGGGTGCATCTTGGCATGTAAAACAATTAATGTTTGCAAATGGCGTTGTCAAAATTTATGTACAAATGATTTCTTTCCATCCAAAGTGCATAAAATGGGAGTTTTAATGAAGAAAGTACAAATAAAACAGCTCAACATGCCTCCACACCCCGATTTTCACACGAAGTAGAGCATATTTAAAGGATAATTCTAGAGTTTTACTATTTTTCAAGCAACTTTGCTAATTTCCACCCACTCACATGACTTTATGTCAATTTAACTAAAATAGGGCGAATTTAAACTACATGGGCGGGATAGTTTAAATTGTGCGCGCGGCAAAGGGAACAGCCTATTCCTCAACCTTGTGCACGCAAATTACACACGCAACTCCATTAAACACCACCTACCGGGCGGCCCGGCCGCATGACCCCACACCCACCGCTACACAACTTATCCCCGTCTGTTCCCCTCCCCGTCCCGTCTGTGCGAAGAAGAAGCTTCCCCTCCCCGTCGTTCTTCTCGAGACGCACCGGCGGTCAAGTTGATCCACGGTAGGGCTGCTATCTCTAGCTCAATCATGCATCGGGCAAGACGGCCTAACGATTTATATTTTCTTGATGCTGCTAAAAAAAATCGTCAGTATGCTCGAACTAATTGGCACTTTATTGTTTTCCGCTCGATTTGTCCTCGATCAATTTGTTCATTTGCATGGGCATATAGAGTCAGTTCTGCACTCGATCCTATAATTTGCTGAAATGCCATGGCAGAGTTTTGTACACGATCTGTTTGCTAAAATGTCGATGGGCAATTTTTGTTTTGTACTCGACATGATTGCTGAAATGCATAATCATGTACTAGTATAGTTTTGTACTCGATGGATATACATTTCCTACTTTGCCTTAAATTAATCACCAACCATTGTATCTCATAATTAAACAGATGGACAGAACTTGGATACTGCGTGGACACTTATGTTCCCCTTCATATATAAATGGTGTTCAACCCTTTATGGGGTTTATTAGAGCTCATGAAGGTCACAACCTGGACGTGTATTGCCCGCGCTGCACATGTATGAATGGTGAGAAGAGGCCTCACCATGTAGTGGAAGATTATTTACACATTTTTGGGATGGACCGCACATATGTTAGGTGGGTTTATCATGGTGAACCATATAATGATCCTTCAGCGGGAGAAGCAGATCTTGCTCACACTGTATGTGTGCTGGCATATGTAGTTAATTATTTATATTGATGCTGCCGCTGTTTCGATCAATAGTTTGCATTGCTGTGCAAGGTTCTGTACTCAAATTTAACTTGTTGCAGATGGATGGACGGGAAGGAGAGAAAAAGCGCTTGCTTCAGGAAACGGGTTTCAGCTACGGGACATGTCTTTGTGCCAGATGAGAAGGTAAATATGTAAAACGGCATTTGTTCAGGTTGCATCCCTTAGATGTTTGTCTAATCTGTTGATGTACTAATTGCAGAAGCATAGAGTTGAAGAGGTCTCTCAGTTTGATGGGAGATTTGAAGATGAATCTCAGTGTGATGCACCTGTGGATGGTACTGATGACGAGCCTTTCATAGACGAAGGTCCTGCACCTGAGATTATCCAGCCTACAGAAGGAGGCCGTGGACCGAGTACACAGCTTTGCGTTGAAGTGGATGCACGCCCAGAGATCATCAGTGGCGTCCGGGTAGTCTCAAGACCACCCAGCCCTGATGCACCTGTGGATGGTACTGATGACGAGCCTTTCATAGACGAAGGTCCTGCACCTGAGATTATCCAGCCTACAGAAGGAGGCCGTGGACCGAGTACACAGCTTTGCGTTGAAGTGGATGCACGCCCGGAGATCATCAGGGGCGTCCCGGTAGTCTCAGGGCCACCCAGCCCTGATGCAAAATGTTGAGCTACATTATGATTCGTACTCTTATGTTCTGGTGCTGTAGTATGTACTATCTTTGTTATGATTTGTACCCCTTTGGCGCTAGAACTATAATTAAGCATTCAGTGGATGATCGCGTTGCAAAATTTGACACCCACACAATCAGTTCATTGTATGAGTAGTAGCACAATTACTTCTGCAGCCAGTCCTCCCAGTGCATTAATTGGTAGCATGAAACACTTTCAGGCACTCCCCTCTGATTCATATTAATTGACTCAATTTTGTCTAGATATGGATGTATCTAGATGCATTTGTTAACTAGACTAACAAACTTGAGTCAGTTAATATGAATCGGTGTAAACCGCACAAGTCCTCGAACAGCTAGTTTATTGACTCTGGACTCCAAGCCTCTCGCGGCAAGCCATCGACGAAGCTTTGACCAGACCTTGGCCCGCTTTTTTTTTGCGAATAGCAAAGCTTTGACCAGTTCCTCTCGGGATACAGCACGCTGGTGAGCTTGCATGGTTGCCATGAGCACTTTCCGGCGGAACTTCCTCTGCAGCGCCCTCAAGCCGTCGCTGCGAGACAGCACGCAGTGCCTCGAGGTGGACGGAACGGACGAACTCGGGATCTCAGGGCGGGGGGTCCGCCTCGTCTGGGAACGATCTCCAGCGGGTTAACGAGGACATGCATGTCGGCCAGGGGATTTGGGTTTTTTTTGTTGTTGTTTGACCTTGGGATTTGGGGTTTTTTCGGATAGGGGAGGAGGAACCGAGTAAGAGGAAGGAATAGCCCGCGTCCTTGGCGCGTGGCAGTGTGCTTGAATTTTGAATTTTTGTGAAATGTTTCATTTCCCCGCTACAATTCGGGGGTTTTCTTGACGCGCCAATGCGTCCCGCCGGGCAGGTTCAAGTGAATTTGGGGTGCCACACTATGGGCCCCAGTTTCAGTGAGACATGTAATGACTAGTCTTTGTCGAAAAAATGTAATGACTAGTCACATCAGTAAGTTCACTGTGTAATAAAATATGTTACCCCTCCCCTTTATGTAGCCCCCCTTGTCTCTCCCGATCGAGTGCCGACAGCCGACGGATGCAAGCCGCTAGCTCGATCCCCTCCTTTCGCCTCCACCGTCCAGGCATCCAGCTTGGAGGGGCAAGCTGCATCTAGACCAAGCGGATTAGGTAGTACTAGTAATGTTCTTTCCTTTCTCGAGATCGGTTCTTTTTTCCTCACATCGATATCTTGCGCATCTATTTCCTATTCTGGGCGAAGGGGTGTCTTTCTGGTCACCCTCGCGCTGGGAGTGATTGATGGGGGTGGGAGGCGGGGGCTACCTTTGCTTGGATTGGGGTGTTCTTCCTTTATTTGTCGACATTTGCAACCTTTGTAGTTTTTGCTGATCCTCACTGTATCTTTTGTCAGCTTGTACAGGAAAGGAAAGACCTCGGTGGTGGCGGGGGTGATACGTCTCCAACGTATCGATAATTTCTTATGTTCCATGCTTGTTTTATGACAATACCTACATGTTTTATACATACTTTATGTCATATTTATGCATTTTCCGGCATTAACCTATTAACAAGATGCCGAAGAGCCAGTTGCTGTTTTCTGCTGTTTTTGGTTTCAGAAATCCTAGTAAGGAAATATTCTCGGAATTGGACGAAATCAACGCCCGGGATCTTATTTTTCCACGAAGCTTCCAGAAGTCCGAAAGGGAAACGAAGTGGGGCGACGAGGCGGCGACACGCTAGGGCGGCGCGGCCCACCTCCTAGCCGCGCGGCCCTGTTGTGTGGGGCACTCGTGGCGCCCCCTGACCTACCCTTCCGCCTACTTAAGCCTTCGTCGATAATAACTCCAGTACCTTGAGCCACGATACGGAAAACCTTCCAGAGACGCCGCCGCCGCCAATCCCATCTCGGGGGATTCGGGAGATCACCTCCGGCACCCTGCCGGAGAGGGGAATCATCTCCTGGAGGACTCTTCACCGCCATGGTCGCCTCCGGAGTGATGTGTGAGTAGTTCACCCCTGGACTATGGGTACATAGTAGTAGCTAGATGGTCGTCTTCTCCTAATTGTGCTATCATTGTTGGATCTTGTGAGCTGCCTAACATGATCAAGATCATCTATTTGTAATGCTACATGTTGCGTTTGTTGGGATCCGATGAATATTGAATGCTATGTTATGTTGATTATCAATCTATCATCTATGTGTTGTTTATGATCTTGCATGCTCTCTGTTATTAGTAGAGGCTCTGGCCAAGTCGTTACTTGTAACTCCAAGAGGGAGTATTTATGCTCGATAGTGGGTTCATGCCTCCATTAAATCTGGGACAGTGACAGAAAGTTCTAAGGTTGTGGATGTGCTGTTGCCACTAGGGATAAAACATCAATGCTATGTCTAAGGATGTATTTGTTGATTACATTACGCACCATACTTAATGCAATTGTCTGTTGTTTGCAACTTAATACCGGAAGGGGTTCGGATGATAACCTGAAGGTGGACTTTTTAGGCATAGATGCATGCTGGATAGCGGTCTATGTACTTTGTCGTAATGCCCAATTAAATCTCACACTACTCATCATAACATGTATGTGCATTGTCATGCCATCTTTATTTGTCAATTGCCCAACTGTAATTTGTTCACCCAGCATGCTATATCTTATGGGAGAGACACCACTAGTGAACTGTGGACCCCGGTCCATTCTTTTACATCGAATACAATCTACTGCAATACTCGTTCTACTGTTCTCTGCAAACATCATCATCCACACTATACATCTAATCCTTTGTTACAGCAAGCCGGTGAGATTGACAACCTCACTGTTAAGTTGGGGCAAAGTACTTTGGTTGTGTTGTGCAGGTTCCACGTTGGCGCCGGAATCCCTGGTGTTGTGCCGCACTACACTCCGCCGCCATCAACCTTCAACGTGCTTCTTGACTCCTACTGGTTCGATAACCTTGGTTTCTTACTGAGGGAAAAACTTGCCACTGTACGCATCATACCTTCCTCTTGGGGTTCCCAACGGACGTGTGCTTTACCGTCACAAGCAGCAAAGCTTTTTCTGGCGCCGTTGCCGGGGAGATCAAGACACACTGCAAGGGGAGTCTCCACTTCCAATCTCCTTACTTTGTTTTTGTCTTGCTTTATTTTATTTACTATTTTGTTTGCTGCATTATATCAAAATACAAAAAAAATAGTTGCTAGATTTACTTTATTTGCTATCTTGTTTGCGTTCTCCATATTAAAAACAAAAAAAATTTAGTTACATGCATTTACTTTATTTTTGTTATCATGACTAGTCCCGTAGTTGCTACTCTATCACCCGAGGAATCAATCTTTACTTTTAAACAAGGGGGTGAGGAGAGTTTTAAAGAAGCCTGGTCTAGAGTTTTTGATTCTTATAATAAAACTGAACCTAAAATGACGCTAAGTTTACTTCTTAGTAATTTTTATTTTGGGCTGATTCTTCGTTATAGATATGCCTTAGATGCTGTAGTGGGAGGAGATTTCCTTCATTGTGATGGGGATCAAGCTTTTAATGCTATAAAAAAGTTGGTTACATCATCTAGCTCCACTAATAATTTTGATCCATCCCTTGTTAGTATTTATAATAGATTGAACACTCTTGAGACAAGTGTATCTTGCTTAAAAGAAGGGTATGGTCGGATTCGTGAGCATTTTGATTATGTTCCAATAAACTCTGAACCGTCAATGTGGGACCGCACTATTAAAGTTACCATTGATGGTAAAATTTTCGATGCTCGTTGTGATATTATGACTGAATTTTGCCTTATGCCTGAAAGTATTTATGAAACTTTGACACTCTGGGGACTTACTGAAGGTGGAGAAGGAATAACTCTCACTGATAATTCTGTTATAATTCCTAAGGGAATAGCTGAAGGAGTATTCACAACTCTTCTTGGAAAAACGGTATCCACTGATTATCTCGTTATTGAATGTGTACGTACAGGACAAATCACGCTTGGAAGATCCCTGCTGAAGCTCTTCGGAGTAACCATAGATGTCGGAAAAGGCACTCTAAATTCCTCCATACCTGGATGTAATCATATATTCCCCAAACCAAAGAGTAAGAATAAGAGTAAGAGGGGTAGGCGTAGAGCCTCTGGTAAGAATGCCAATGCACCATCTCTTGACAACACTTGATACACACTTTCTGCGCCTAGCTGAAAGGCGTTAAAGAAAAGCGCTTATGGGAGACAACCCATGATTTTACTTCTGCACTTTTATTTTATATTTGAGTCTTGGAAGTTGTTACTACTGTAGCAACCTCTCCTTATCTTAATTTTGTTTCATTGTTGTGCCAAGTAAAGTCTTTGATAGTAAGGTTCATACTAGATTTGGATTACTGCGCGGAAACAGATTTCTTGCTGTCACGAATTTGAGCAGTAGTCTCTGTAGGTAACTCAGAAAAATCTGCCAATTAACGTGAGTAATCCTCAGATATGTACGCAACTATCATTCAATTTGAGCATTTTCATTTGAGCAAGTCTGGTGCACCTAAAAAAATCGTCTTTACGGACTGTTCTGTTTTGACAGATTCTGCCTTTTATTTCGCATTGCCGGTTTTGCTATGTTTGATGGATTTCTTTATTCCATTAACTTTCAGTAGCTTTGTGCAATGTCCAGAAGTGTTAAGAATGATTATGTCACCTCTTAACATGTGAATTTTGATTATGCACTAACCCTCTAATGAGTTGTTTTGAGTTTGGTGTGGAGGAAGTTTTCAAAGATCAAGAGAGGAGGATGATACAATATGATCAAGGAGAGTGAAAGCTCTAAGCTTGGGGATGCCCCCGGTGGTTCATCCCTGCATATTTCAAGAACACTCAAGCATCTAAGCTTGGGGATGCCTTGGGCATCCCCTTCTTCATCGACAACATTACCAGGTTCCTCTAGTGAAAATATATTTTTATTTTATCACATCTTATGTGCTTTACTTGGAGCGTCTGTATGTTTTTGTTTTGTTTTGTTTGAATAAAGTTGGATCCTAGCATTCATTGTGTGGGAGAGAGACACGCTCCGCTGTTGCATATGGACAAATATGTTCTTAGCTTTACCCATAATGTTCATGGCGAAGGTTAAAACTGCTTCGTTAATTGTTATATGGTTGGAAACAGGAAATGCTACATGTAGTAATTGGTAGAATGTCTTGAATAATTTGATACTTGGCAATTGTTGTGCTCATATAGATCATGTTTAAGCTCTTGCATCATATACTTTGCACCTATTAGTGAAGAAATACATAGAGCTTGCTAAAATTTGGTTTGCATGATTGGTCTCTCTAAGGTCTAGATATTTTCTAGTAAGGGTTTGAACAACAAGGAAGACAGTGTAGAGTCTTATAATGCTTGCAATATGTTTTTATGTGAGTTTTGCTGTACTGGTTCATACTTGTGTTTGCTTCAAATCACCTTGCTAGCCTAAGCCTTGTATTGAGAGGGATTACTTCTCGTGCATCCAAATCCTTGAGCCAAAAACTATGTCATTTGTGTCCACCATACCTACCTACTACATGGTATTTCTCTGCCATTCCAAAGTAAATTGCTTGAGTGCTACCTTTAAACAATTCAAAATTTATCATCTCTGATTTGTGTCAATGTTTTATAGCTCATGAGGAAGTATGTGGTGTTTATCTTTCAATCTTGTTGGGCAACTTTCACCAATGGACTAGTGGCTTCATCCGCTTATCCAATAATTTTGCAAAAAGAGCTGGTAATGGGATTCCCAGTCCCAAATTAATTAACCTTCATAATTTTACAAAAAAAATATAGACACTCCTCCATGGTATGTGATTGTTGGACGGCACCCGAGGATTCGGTTAGCCATGGCTTGAGAAAGCAAAGGTGGGGAGGAGTGTCATCTAAATAAAACTAAAAGAAAAGGCACTTCTTCATGGTATGAGATTGTTGGTAGGCACCCGAGGATTCGGTTAGCCATGGTTTGTGAAAGCAAGGTTGGAAGGAGTGCCACCCAAAAATAAAAATGTTTCATGGGAGCCGCTCTTCGAAGGTTTGTCTGGCAAGGGGGTTAGAGTGCCCACTACCATTCACTGACAACAACAAACACCTCTCAAAATTTACTTTTATGCTCTCTTTATGTTTTCAAAATAAAATCTCTAGCACAAATATAGAAATCAATGCTTCCCTCTGCGAAGGGCCATTCTTCTACTTTTATGTTGAGTCAGTTTACCTATTTCCTTCCATCTTAGAAGCAAACACTTGTGTTAACTGTGCATTGATTCCTACATACTTGCATATTTGCATTCATCATATTACTTTGCATTGACAACTATCCATGAGATATACATGTTACAAGTTGAAAGCAACCGCTGAAACTTAATCTTCCTTTGTGTTGCTTCAATGCCTTTACTATGAATTTATTGCTTTATGAGTTAACTCTTATGCAAGACTATTTGATGCTTGTCTTGAAAGAACTATTCATGAAAAGTCTTTGTTATATGATTCAGTTGTTTAACCATTGTCTTTACCATTGCTTCGAATCGCTGCATTCATTACATGTGCTTACAATAGTATTGATCAAGATTATGATGGCATGTCACTTCAGAAATTATCTTTGTTATCGTTTACCTACTCGGGACGAGTAGGAACTAAGCTTGGGGATGCTGATACGTCTCCAACGTATAAATAAATTCTTATGTTCCATGCTTGTTTTATGACAATACCTACATGTTTTATACATACTTTATGTCATATTTATGCATTTTCCGGCACTAAAATATTAACAAGATGCCGAAGAGCCAGTTGCTATTTTCTGCTGTTTTTGGTTTCAGAAATCCTAGTAAGGAAATATTCTCGGAATTGGACGAAATCAACGCCCAGGATCTTATTTTTCCACGAAGCTTCCAGAAGTCCGAAAAAGAAACAAACTGGGGCGACGAGGCGGCGACACGCTAGGGCGGCGCGGCCCACCTCCTGGCCGCGCGGCCCTGTTGTGTGGGGCCCTCGTGGCGCCCCGTGACCTACCCTTTCGCCTACTTAAGCCTTCGTCGATAATAACTCCAGTACCGAGAGCCACGATACGGAAAACCTTCCAGAGACGCCGCCGCCGCCAATCCCATCTCGGGGGATTCAGGAGATCACCTCCGGCACCCTGCCGGAGAGGGGAATCATCTCCCGGAGGACTCTTCACCGCCATGGTCGCCTCCGGAGTGATGTGTGAGTAGTTCACCCCTGGACTATGGGTCCATAGTAGTAGCTAGATGGTCGTCTTCTCCTAATTGTGCTATCATTGTTGGATCTTGTGAGCTGCCTAACATGATCAAGATCATCTATTTGTAATGCTACATGTTGTGTTTGTTGGGATCCGATGAATATTGAATGCTATGTTATGTTGATTATCAATCTATCATCTATGTGTTGTTTATGATCTTGCATGCTCTCCGTTATTAGTAGAGGCTCTGGCCAAGTCGTTACTTGTAACTCCAAGAGGGAGTATTTATGCTCGATAGTGGGTTCATGCCTCCATTAAATCTGGGACTGATGTGAAAGTTCTAAGGTTGTGGATGTGATGTTGCCACTAGGGATAAAACATCAATGCTATGTCTAAGGATGTATTTGTTGATTACATTAAGCACCATACTTAATGCAATTGTCTGTTGTTTGCAACTTAATACTGGAAGGGGTTCGGATGATAACCTGAAGGTGGACTTTTTAGGCATAGATGCATGCTGGATAGCGGTCTATGTACTTTGTCGTAATGCCCAATTAAATCTCACACTACTCATCATAACATGTATGTGCATTGTCATGCCATCTTTATTTGTCAATTTCCCAACTGTAATTTGTTCACCCAACATGCTATATCTTATGGGAGAGACACCACTAGTGAACTATGGACCCCGGTCCATTCTTTTACATCGAATACAATCTACTGCAATACTCGTTCTACTGTTCTCTGCAAACATCATCATCCACACTATACATCTAATCCTTTGTTACAGCAAGCCGGTGAGATTGACAACCTCACTGTTAAATTGGGGCAAAGTACTTTGGTTGTGTTGTGCAGGTTCCACGTTGGCGCCGGAATCCCTGGTGTTGCGCCGCACTACACTCCGCCGCCATCAACCTTCAACGTGCTTCTTGACTCCTACTGGTTCGATAACCTTGGTTTCTTACTGAGGGAAAAACTTGCCGCTGTACGCATCATACCTTCCTCTTGGGGTTCCCAACGGACGTGTGCTTTACCGTCACAAGCAGCAGGGGGCAATGGAGCATAAGGCCACCACGCATGTGGGCAGTTGGCTGAGCCTGAGCTGCGTCCCCAGCCCCACAAAGCAGGTACTCAGTTTGCTTATCCACTCTGTCTGTCTGCATCCTCAATCTGTTCCCGTTCTGGAAAATGCTTAAAGTAGCACATGTCTTCAGCTGTTTGTGCGTAAAGCCTCTGTGACACCATGCTCTATATTCTCTGTATCAGGTTGGTACCTCCAGGTTCCGTGCTGAGGCTATGGGGAACGATAGCGCCCCACCTGCTGCAGGAGCATGGCCAGATCTGCAGCACAAGAAGCGAAATGCCACTGCCGAGCTGGGCAGGGACCGCCCAGGGGTAATTTTTTTAACCAACTTACCATGATGTAGTCTGAATCTGATACTCCCTCAGATCCAAATTAATTGACTCAACTATCTGTAGATACGGATGTATCTAGACGTGTTTTAGCTCTAGATACTACTACCTCCATCCCAAAGCTTAGGGCTTATATTATTTTTAGAAAGTCAAACTATATCATATTTGACTAAGCTTTTACCAAAAATCATTAACACGCAAAATACAAAATTAATATCATTAAATAGGTTGTGAAATATATTTTCCTACGGTATCTACACAATATTATATTTGTTGATAGAATGTTCTAAAATTTTGGTCAAACTTTACTTGTTTTGATTTCTCAAAAATAAATAAGCCTTAAGCTTTGGGATGGAGGTATCTAGACAAAGCTGAGTCAACTAGTTTTTTTTGTCTGTCCATAGCTAGTGTTCATGGTGCAAAAAGCTAAGAGCATCCACTATATGCATCAGTCTATCTCATACAGTAATTCAATATCACTGCTGAGGTCTGCCTTTTGTTTTGCTATTCATATGCAGACTCAAATTTTAGGGCCTTTACTCAAAAGGAAGATCAAAACTGCGGCTGATCAGGCTGCCAGTATGTTGATGCCGCCCCCATCTTATAAATGCCTCTACAAGCACAAGGCCACGCGCCCGCTGGGTGGTGATCTTTTAATGAATATGGTATATTTTCTTAATCCACAAAACATGCCTTGATTTTTGTCTGTTTATTGTCGGTTTTTTCTAATGCTTGCAAAAAGTTTACAACAACAACAACCAAGCCTTTCAGTCCCAAACAAGCTGGGGTAGGCTAGAGTTGAAGCCCATAAGATCTCGAAGCCAAAAGTTTAGAAACACCAAATTCGTTTTCTTACAATCATCATACAGTAATGTTCATCTACTCTCTAGTTCCCCTAACCCAACAAAAAATGATATTAATTACGAATTTTAGATTAAAAGAGCACCATTAGGCGCTGTTAATTACGACTTTGAGATTAAAATGTCATTTGCAATTGCTAATTACAATTTTGAGACAAATGATTAGTTTAACCTCGATCTGTTCTGCTCTCCATTTTTCCGAACCAAAAAAATGTAACCATTCCATTCCTCTGAAATGGAACCATTCTATTCCATTCCATGCTGTTTCAGAACGGAACACACCCTTGCATTGTTGTGAACTGTTGTCCATACACAGCCATACCCTTCCACTTACATCCAGCACTATATGCATCAGTCTGTCTCAGAGTCATTCAATATCACTGCTGAGATCTGTTCCCATTTTTATGCAGGCTGAAACTGATGCGCCTTTACTCAAGTGGATGCAAAATGAGGCTGATGCGGCTGCTGTGAGGACGATGGTGCCGGCACCATCATCCGAAAACCTCTACAAGCACGAGGCCATGGGCCAGCTGGGTGGTGACCTTTTAATGAATCTGGTATATTTTCTTAATCCACATACATGATTTTATTATTATCTGTTTAATTACTGTTGGCTTTGCCTAATGCTTAACAAAGGTTCAGAAACACTGCGTTTGCTTACAATCATCATACACTAATTTTTCACTTTTCAGTCTGTCTCATCCAGTATATAAACTGTTGAGTTCCGTTGGCTTCTTTTGTAATCATTTGCATTGTTATCAACTGTTGTCTATGAACAACCCTATTCTTCCACTTACATCCCGCACTATTTGCATCAGTCTATCTCATAGATTTATTAAATATCAATGATGAGTTCTGTTGCTATTCATATGCAGGATGAAGCTTCTGTGCCTCTACTCAAATGGAAAAAAATAATTCTGATGAGGCTGCTGTGAAGACGATGGTGCCACCACCATCTTCTGAAAACCTCGTCAAGCACAAGGCCACGGGTCAGCTGGGTGGTATCCTTTTCAGTAAGCAGGTATATTTTCTTAATCCTCATACATGATTTGATTTGTCTGTTTATTGCCGGCTTTGTCTAATGCTTACCAATAGTTCAGAAACACACACAACCCTATTCTTTCACTTACATCCAGCACTATATGCATCAGTGTCTCATAGATTCATTTTATATATCACTGCTGATGTATGTTGCTCTTCAATTTTCATATGCAGACTGAAACTGCTAAGCCTTCATTGGTCAAAAGGATTGCAACTGCTGCTGATGAGGCATCTGCAGAGGCTGCCACCAAGTTACTGTCAGCCCCACCTTCTGGATGCTTATATAAGCTCAAGTCCAAGGACCAGCCGGGCCGTAACCATCCAAGGGTTCGGGTATATTTTCTTAAGCCACATATACATGCCATGATTTATGTCTGATATTATCACCGGCTCTGTCTAATGCTTTTTGGAATTCGTAAACGCCAAATTAGCATGCTTATATTCATCATACACTAAATTTTGACTGTTCAGTTTGTAACATAGTGTTATGCACTCGCTTGTCAACATTTGCATTGCTCTGAACTATGCACTTTACACATCCTAATTCTTCCACTTACATTCAGCGCTACGCACCAGTAGTACCTCCCATGTTTCCTTCACCATCCCAATGCCGAGCTTGCGGGAATATGGCGGGCCCATGTACATACCCCGCATATAACACCTCCTATGGCTCTATCTACCTTTCTAATAACTCCTTCACAGAGTTAGAGGTATGTATTCTCAGTGGTTTAGCATGAATTGGCATATAGTAAAGTCTTGTTTTTAGTCTTCCTGCTTCTTACATTAGTATCAATTTTCACCTGCAGACTGTACCTTGTGAACTTCGTCCAATGATTAACCAGATGTGTCCGCATGAAGGGTCTTTCACTATGCATGGCAATGGAAAATTGATGAACACCTACACGGTCTATGAGGTGTATGTCTACAAGACGCAGGCCATCACATATTTGTATGGACATGATTGGAGAAAGTTTGCTGTTGACTAAGGTCTGAAGAAGGGCGATGAGCTGAGGATCAGAAACTCAAACGGGCAGATATACGTATCTTCTTATAGAGTTGGAGACACTTCCAAATATATAATATGTAACTTTTTTGTACTCATATCCTTTGATTACTGCATTCTGAGCAGTTGTTCTAAACCATTCCCTCTGTTCTAGCTTGCTGGGTTTAACATGATCAAAGCTGCAGATCCCCTGATGGAACATGAGCGGATGTCACAAAGGGCACCCACACCAGCACCAGCACCGGCTTCCACTCTCCTGCATCAGCACCGGTTCCTGTACCAGCTCCGTTTACTGCATCTACCAAGCAGGCCCCTACATCAGCATTGGTTCCTGTAGAGGCCCCATATACTACACCTGCCCAGCAGGCTCCTGCATCAGCACTGGTTCTTCTAGTTGCACCGTTTACTGCACCTGCCCAACAGTCTCCTGCATCAGCACCGGTTCCTCTAGAGGCACCGTTTATTGCACCTGCCCAGCAGTCTCCTGCATCAGCACCAGCTCGTGTACCAGCCCAGGCTCCTGCACCTGCCCCAGCCAGATCACCGAGGTCTCAGCTCATTGCTGTGGCCATCCGTGTGGTGACCAGGACGCATCTGAAGGATATGTTCGTGAGTATATGACATCATAACTGCTCTTATCTTGATGTCTTCTCTGCTCAAAGTCTCACATGGTTCAGTCTTTAGTGCATTGGTGTCATTGACTAATTTTTGGTGGTATCTCTTGCTTTGAATCAGAAATTGCCTAAAACTATCTCCAAGGATCTCAATGCTGGCCGAAGGGGCAAGATTTCCCACGTCATGGAGAGTGAAGGTCTCACCGTGGAGGGACGGTACTCCGTCAGTCCAACAGATGGCCGCTTGGCTGTTACTTCCAGGTGGAAAAAATTCATTGACGGTGCCAAACTTCGCATTGGATCAAAGTTGAAGGTCAAGATCTTTCGATGCCGCTG
This sequence comes from Lolium perenne, assembly GCF_019359855.2. Taxonomy (NCBI): domain Eukaryota; kingdom Viridiplantae; phylum Streptophyta; class Magnoliopsida; order Poales; family Poaceae; genus Lolium; species Lolium perenne. The sequence goes on from NC_067250.2 coordinate 130,204,261, forward strand.
TGACATGCTGGTCATAAAGTTTGCGGTTGTCTAGTTCTGTTGTCCCATGAGCCCTTAGCAAATGCATTTGTAGTTATACTTATATAAGGTTATCTTATCTGAACTGCTAATTAATTATATGGGTGGTAAAACTCTGGCAAGCTTTTGCTCTTAGCAAGTATGTATGTATGATCAGCTATTATGATAACTAATGTTTATGTTCATCTTAATTTGCATTTCCGTTTTAGAAAAAAACTTAATTTCTATTTTGGCTGACCTGTTAGAGAACTATCAGATTGAATCCACAACATGATTCAAATATATTCATTACACCGAGCCACATGTCTTGACCTTGCTATACACTAGTTCCATTAATCAGTGCAAGAAGGCTTACCTGAGCTGCCTGAACCACGGCAGATTTGAATCCACCTTAGCTATCTAGCTAGAAATACAACCTTTGCAGAAAGAGGATTTGCAGTACGGGGAGGCTGACATTGGGGACCCATGAGCCAGCAGCGTCGTCAACGTTTTAAAGGCGGCAGGAGATCGAAACAAAAAAAAATAAGCCAAAAATCAGTTGGTAAACAAAATTCAAGAAATGAAACATTTATCTTTCTAAGAGGATGACATGCGGGACCCATGAGGCAGCACCCATGCGGGACCCATGATGACATGTGGGACTGACCTGCCAGCTGCGTCGTCATCGTTTCAAAGGGGGCAGGGGATCAAAAGAAAAAGGCAAATAGCCAGAAATTAGTGGTAAAAAATAAATCCAACAATGGAAACTTTTATTGTTCATAGAGGATGACATGCGGGACCCATGAGCCAGCAGGTTCCTCAACGTTTCAAACTCGGCATGAGATTGAAAGAAAAAGGCAAGTGACCAAATATCGGGAGCCAAAAATAATCCAAGAAAAGAAAATTTATTGTACATAGAGGATGACATGCGGGTCCCATTTTGCAGCAGCGGTCTCAACGTTTCCAAGGCGGCACAGGACCAAAAGAAAAAAGAAGTAGCCAGAAATCAGGGGGTGAAAAAAATCCAAGAAAAGAAAGATTTCAATTGGGCTGCATCTGGACATCTGGGCCTTCGAACTATCATGCTGGGCCTTTTGACTCGTACAATTTCAGCCCACTCCAAAACAAAAAAGTTCGGATTTATCTAAAAAAACAGGAAAGTCCTATGCTTCGCAAAAACACAAAACAAGGAGATTCAACATATAAGTTTGTTTATGTAAAAATAAATATTTAATTTATCCATTTGCAATAGCTCAGAGCGAAATACAATGTTTATTGTCTGCAAAATAATCAAGATATCACATGTTTCTTGTACGGGGAGGCTGACATCGGGGACCCATGAGCCAGCAGCGTTGTCAACGTTTTAAAGGCGGCAGGGGATGGAAAAAAAAAACAAAAATCAGTTGGTAAAAAAATCGAAGAAAAGAAAACATTTATCGTTCTGAGAGGATGGCATGCGGGACCCATGAGGCAGCATCCTCAACGTTTATTGTTTATAGAGGCTGACATGTGGGACTCGTGAGCCAGCAGCCTCTCGATAACGTTTTAAAGGCGGCAGGAGATCGAAAGGAAAAATAAGCCAAAAATCAGTTGGTAAACAAAATCCAAGTAAAGAAATATTTACCGTTCTGAGAGGATGACATGCGGGACCCATGAGGCAGCAGCATCCTCAACGATTCCAAGGCGGCAGGGGATCAAAAGAAAAAAAAGGAAATAGCCAGAAATTAATTAGGGGTCAAAAATAAATTCACCAAAGGAAACTTTTATTGTTCATAGAGGATGACATGTGGGACCGACCTGCCAACATCGTCCTCATCGTTTCAAAGGGGGCAGGGGATCAAAAGAAAAAGGCAAATAGCCAGAAATTAGGGGTCAAAAAATAACTCCAAGAAAGGAAACTTTTATTGTTCGTAGAGGATGACATGCGGGACCCATGAGCCAGCAGCTTAGTCAACGTTTCAAAGGCGGCATGAGATCGAAAGAAAAAGGCACGTGACAAAATATCAGGAGCCAAAGATAATCCAAGAAAAGAAACTTTATTGTACATAGAGGATGACATGCGGGTCCTATTTAGCAGCAGCGGTCTCAACGTTTCAAATACGGCTTGAGATCAAAAGAAAAAGAAAGTTGATTGTACATAGAGGATGACATGCGGGTCCCATGAGTCAGCAGCTTACTCAACGTTTCCAAGGCGGCAGGGGATCAAAAGAAAAAAATCCAAGAAAAAAACTTTTATAGTACATAGAGGATGACATGCGGGTCCCATGAGCCAGCAGGTTCCTCAACGTTTTCAAAGGCGGCATGAGATCGAAAGAAAAAGGCAAGTGACCAAAAATCAGAGGGTGGAAAATAATCCAAGAAAAGAAACTTTTATTGTACATACAGGATGACATGCGGGTCCCATTTTGCAGCAGCGGTCCCAACATTTCAAATGCGACTTGAGATCAGAAGAAAAAGAAAGTAGCAAGAAATTAGGGGGTCAAAAAAATCCAAGAAAAGAAAGTTGATGGACATAGAGGATGACATGCGGGTCCCATGAGCCAGCAGGTTCCTCAACGTTTCAAACGTGGCATGAGATCGAAAGAAAAAGGCAAGTGACCAAATATCAGGATCCAAAAATAATTCAAGAAAAGAAACTTGATTGTACATAGAGGCTGACATGTGGACCTATGAGCCAGCAGAGTCCTCAACGTTTCAAAGGCGGCATGACATCAAAAGAAAAAGGAAATAGCCAAAAATCAGAGGGTGAAAAAAACCAAGAAAATGAACTTTTATAGTACATAGAGGATGACATGCGGGTCCCATGAGCCTGCAGGTTCCTCAACGTTTCAAACGTGGCATGAGATCGAAAGAAAAAGGCAAGTGACCAAATATCAGGAGCCAAAAATAATTCAAAAAAAGAAAATTTTATAGTACAAAGAGGATGACATGCGGGTCCTATTTAGCAGCAGCGGTCTCACCGTTTGAGAGGCGGTAGGGGATCGAAAGAAAAAGGTAAGTGACCAAATATGAGGTGCCAAAAAAATCCAAGAAAAGAAAGTTTTATAGTACATAGAGGATGACATGCGGGTCCCATTTAGCAGCAGCGGTATCACCGAAGAAAAAGGCAAGTGACCAAATTTGAGGTGCCAAAAAAAACTCCAAGAAAAGAAAGTTGATTACTCATAGAGGATAACATGCGGGTCCCAATTAGCAGCAGCGGTCTCAACGTTTCCAAGGCGGCAAGGGATCAAAAGAAAAAGGAAGTAGCTAGAAATCAGGGGGTCAAAAAAAATCCAAGAATAGAAAGAATTTTGGTTCATAGAGGATGACATGCGTGACCCATGATCCTGCATCGTAAACGGCTCGATCGGAGAGCGTTGAACGAGATGGTGCGATCGAGAAAAAAAAACAATGCCAGAGAGGCTACCATCTGGGCCCTACATCCCCCGGCGGTGCGGATTTGCGTTGACTCGGCCGGCGAACCCGAGAATTCGAGATGCACCACGTCCCGGGCCACCATACGCAACGTTTTGGCCGTTTTCGTCGGGCTAAGTGGCCTCAAAAACGAGAAAAAAAACGTTTTGACATGCACAACGGAGAGACCACAAATCGTCGGCCATGGTGCACCCGCAACCACGGCGCGACTTCAACTTCGTCGGCCATGGCAACTTTTCTTGTAGTGTTGGCAAGTTACATCTTTGTTTTGTTATATGCATCGACGAGTCTTAACATGTCTGATACCAACTTTCTTATCATACCTTATATTGGTCGCATCTTGTCAAGTTGCACATGAGCAGTGTGAATTTTTTTTGTATTACACTTTATACATATTTTCTCTAAACATCTGTCGTCTACCTCACATCTGGCTAGGCTCATGTGAGAACAATATGAGGTCTGCCCTCCTAGATACTAGGTACTCCATCCATCCCAAATTAATTGACTTTTTGGAACAAAGGGAATAGTATTATTTAGAGGCTCCTAGATACTTGATATGGGTAAGAAAATATGTTGGCTGATATATTTTTAGCATAAAACTAGATTTGATGGACATCAAACTGTCAGGCTTGGGGTTACAGTTGGGTGGTACAAAACCTTTATACGAGGGGAGATTAGACCATGATTGGAGCGCCACTGTACGGTGAGGAGGCGCCCCATTTACCAATGAGATGATATGGCTCGACAACTTATTAGCGTATCTTGATTTATGAGTTGTTATGCAAAAGCTCTGCCTCCAATAGGAAGCTTATTGAACTGTTGTATATAAGCCATGCTACTGCCTTTTTCCTTCCTTTATGATGTGGTTCATCGACCACTATACTTTCTTATAAAAGAAATGTGTTCAGTTGTTAGATCTTACTTTGTCAATCTCGTACTTAACTTGTAATGTTTGGTTGATTTTGTTTTGTCTTGCCGCACGTATAGTTCTTAGCTGCTCGTCCAGCGAACTTCAACTGTTAACATTATACTTACTGCACTTTGTAGGACCGCAAGAAGCAGATCAAGTCCATGACTTGCAATGTTTCGTCCCGTGAGGACCTTGTGCTCTACACAAGGATGAAGCCGATCCTACCTTTTTCTGCATGGCTCTTGGTCATGTTGTGTCCAGTCCTCGCCGCCGAGGCTGGTCGCTGCCTATCGAGCCTGTTGACTAACAAGAGAGATGACAAGAGGCAGAAGTGAAAGGAGACATGAGAGGTTACCTGGGCTGTCATCTCCTTGCTCAGTTGCTCTCCTCTTCTGCATGTTGGCCGTGGTGACCTGGGCGACCTCGGCGTGGAGGAGAATGATGCCTTCTCTACGAGGAAAAGATCATGCCGTGCAAGAGTAAACCTAGGAAAAGGTAGAAGCATCCAGTCACGGAAATTGATGATCACATGGTTTCTCTTTTGTCAGGGTATGTAAATTCATGTCTAAGCTTTATGATGGAATAATGTGATATCAGGAGCTAGCAAGGCCTATGAAGCTATAATAGCACTCCTACAATTTGTTTCATGATACATGTACCATTTAGTGTTTCTACATAGCTATCGAAATCATATATACTATATATAAAAGCTAACCTTGTTTGCTCTCACCACAACGTTTTGAGGACTGTAGCAGGCTTTCCTCCATTCAAGTGGTGACACGTATGCTGTAGATGGTTGCTACTTCTTTGTTTGCTTTTCCTTTTTTCACATCGCCTTGTGCCATGTGCCATGAACAACTCTCCGATCAGCTATTTTTTACATTTTCGTTCAGATCATTTTAGAAAAACAATAGTTATTTTCTACGGATTTGGACTGATTTTTTGCAAAAAATCATCGATAGAAATATTTAATTTCTGAAGTGATTTGTTGGGTTAACCATTTAACGGGCGACGGAAATATTTAATTTCCGAAGTGATTTGCCGCGTTAACCATTTATCGAGGCGATAAGGATATATATTTTCTTCCATATGACGCCTCTTTTAGTCGATGAAAATAATATATTTTTCTTCCGATATCTCTAAGAAAAAACTTGCTCCTTCGTACGTTACATCTTTAGCCGATGTGTATTATCCTGGCTTCGGATACTACAGCTATTGTGCAGTGCTACTGGCGTACTACCTTCTTCTTTCCATCGTCCTACAATCATCCGGTGTTTTCTATCCATACTATATCTGCAATGAACCGTGCCATTGAAGTGTGTTTAGTCGGTCCATTATTTTCAGTAAAAATATTGTTGGTCAACCTTACCTTTAGAGGTAATTTGCGGAAGACATGCTAGATCATATGTTGTTTTTCTATGTGGCCCGGTTGCTGCCTTTTATATGGCCCGGTTGCTGCGACAAAAAATGATGTTGCCTACTTTAAGAAATTGCTCAACAATTTGTCTATTTTTTAATTGGGAAACATAGTAAATTGTTGGATCGTTCATCGTCTTTCTTATCCAATAAAATTACTATTTCATATTTTTAAAGTTTCCAGCGGTTATTTTGTTTTTGGTACAAAGCGGTGTTGACCTACCTAACTTTTACCCGTAATTTGAAAAAAGCTAGATTGTATGTCACCTCTTTATTTAAAAACATACTATTGTCTTACTCTGGAAACAAATAGCTGGATCGTTCATTGTCTGTACTTAAAATAACCATTTACCATGCAAAAATTACTGTCTACAGAAAAATTACCGTGCTATATGTCGCCTCTTTTATCCGAGAAATATTTTTAAATGCATCAGATATAAACACTCCATCATTTGTCCCATCTTTTATTTATGAAAAATATTACTATCCTTTTTCATTAGTTGCCCAAATTTACCTCACGGGCGCAGCGCGACGCCGCGCTGCAACTTCCTAGTTGCAATACAAAGCTGGCTTGATTCTGTAGCTCCCTTCCAATGTATTTGCTAGATCTCTTCCTGGCCATTGAGGGAATTCAGGCTGTGTTTCCTGCATGCCTTTTCCTGGATACGACGCCCGTACGTGCGTAGCCCACCAGGTCGCTCGCGTCTGGATTACCAGAACAAATGATGATCGCTGCTGATTCCCCTGACCGAGCTCTAGCTGCTCCGCTTCCGATATCGTCTGGCCACAACGTGTCCTCTGCTACAGGGTTTACTCTCGCGGCTGGTTGATCAATATTTTCTGCATGCTCACAATTACCGTAAGTAACAAGAAAAGTCAGATGTACCATTTCGTTGGAGCTCCAATTCGATGATTTGTCTTCCTCGGAGACTATCGCTCGTTTTTTTAATGATGGATGTAATGCATCATCAATTCAACAGAGGTGTTACTCCATTTACTCTTTTCATGATTATCTTTCTATATCATCCCCATGTACTTAGGCTGGTGCCATTGCGGGCGGGAGCGCGGGCGCTAGCGGCGGCGACGGGGCGAGAGAGGGGCGAGACGAGAGTGGCGGGCGACGGCGGGGGCGCCCGGCGATATCGCCCGCTCCCGCCCGGCTGCCGCCTGCGTTGGCGGCGAGAGAGAGGCGAGAGAGGGGCGGGAGAGAGACGAGAGCGTTGGCGGGGCGGGGCGAGAGCGAGGCGGGCGAGAGTGCGGGCGAGAGCGGGCGGTAGGCGGGCGAGAGGCGGGCGAGAGCGGGCGAGAGGAGGGCGAGAGAGGGGCGGTAGTGTGTAACGGCTAGCTGACGTGGCGCGATCTGATTCGTCCACGTCAGCTAGCCGTTAGGTAGCCGTTGCTGGTTCAAAAAACCCTAAAATTTCATCCCTACCCCCTATAAATACCCCCATATGGTTGCACTCACTCCACACCAATTTCATCTCATTCTCATCTCCTTCACTCTCTCAAACCATGTCCGGTTGGACTCTACCAGATACGAGCACGTTCATGGATCTCTTGGGTCCCGACGGGTCACCGGTAGAGGTAGATGATGTCTCTCCGACACATCGTCGCACCAATGCCGGTTCTTCGCCGCTTCCTCGAGTTTTATACCCCTCCGGCACACCAGCTCCGGGGCCATATGGGGCATACGCTCCACCTCCGGCGCCATATGGTTCATACCCTCCGCCTCCGTATCCATACCCCCAACCACCTCCTACAGGTAGCGGGAGTACCACTGTACCTCCTTACCCACCACCTTCGTACGGTTCATACCCTCCACCTCCGTATCCGTACGCGCCATATGGTCCGTACCCTCCACCACCTCCTGAAGCCACTGCACCAAGCTCCGAGTCCAATGCCGCGGAAACAATCGTACCACCGCGTCCAAAGAGGCTTGACTGGACAGCTGCGGAAGAGGAAAAACTGGTACTTTACTTACCCATCACATATTTATTTCGGGGTTGGTTCTTGCTTCGATTTTTCACTTACAATATCTATTTCGGTGTAGGTGCATGCTTGGATTTTTAACTCCAAGGACTCTGTCGCCGGTAATTGCAAGACCGGCACTAGTTTTTGGGGTCAGATAGCTGAAACCTTCAACTCTACCTCCGAGCCTGCCCGTCGTCGGACCTCCAAGCAACTGAAGGATCATTGGAACGCCTACAACAAGGAGGTGTCCCTGTTCAATGGATACTAGATCCAAGAATCAGGGTTACGTCAGAGTGGAGCAGACGATGATATGGTCATGAAGGCGGCAATGGAGAGGTACGCCGCAGACAAAAGAGTGACTCAGTCGTTCAGACGGCACCACTAGTGGGAAGCTGTTCGCAATGAAGCGAAGTGGAAAGGACAACATGGTCCTGGCAGTGGAACCGATTCCACATCGAAGAGAAGCCGTCTGGGAGTTTCTGGTGAGTACAGCTCTGGCGACGCGACTACGGAGGAGGAGCGTCCACCGGGCCGCGATAGGGCGAAGGCCGCGGCACGTAGGGGAAGGAGGAAGGGGAAGGAAATCTCATCAAGCAGTGAGGTAGGAAGTAAATCCTTCGCCATGAGGAACATGATGAAGGGTTTAGTGAAGGCTAAGCTATTCAAGCAATGGAACAAAATGAAAGACCGATCAACCAACGACATGACCGAAGCAGAAAAGCGCAAACATGCGAAGGCGATCAAGATGTGCGAAAAAGAGCTTGGTCTGGAAGATGATGAGGACGAGGAGGAGCAGCAGGAAGAAGAGGAAGAGGAAGAGGAGTAGAATTTTTATTTATTATGTAATTTTATTAATTATTATGTAATCCGTAACATTTTTAGTTGAATAAAATAATTTCCTTGCATTATTTTGAATGTCTACAAAAAATCGAGTGAAATAACTTAATCTAAAAAAGAAATAGTGATGTGGAGGAGAGAGAAGTGAGAGGTGACACTATAGCCTGTGCACTGGCACCGTGGGGTGAGAGTGGGGTGAGAGTGAGGAAAAAAGCTGACGTGGCGGGTAAGAGTAAGGTGGTGCATTGGCACCAGCCTTAGGCATTCGATAGTTTTGTGCCACCATGATAGTTTTTGTTTAAAGTTTAAGGGTACATGCTGATAGCCATGATGAACTATTAGGTGCAGCAAATAAGGTTATAAAACTGGGCCGCACAAGACCGGAAAGGAGGCGCCCCATGGGGCGCCCCAACCACTTTGTAATCTTACTTGCAGAAAAGTAGTAACACTAATAACTTACATAAATTATAATAATGAAGCTTTTCCTTTTTTGGTGTGAAACATATAATGATTCATTTGTCTAACTTCCTACTACTTCTGAGATGGGACTGAGAAGGGATTCTTCGGGGAAGGCAATGCTCAACCAGACTCATGATCAGTTCTATATATAGCTTAAACTAACTGGGCCACTTAGTTACTGTCATACTTAAAGGTCGCTTCTGAAATCAAATAGTGCTTACCACCATACTTTTTCCAAAAGACCTTTTTTGTTCATAGGATAATATTGACTACACAAAACCAGAGCCATGGCAACATCAACTGCGTCAAAGCTGGCAGCACCATTTTAGGCATTCAACTTCATCCTGGTTTAGAAAAATGAAGAGAAGATTTCAAGCGTCATTACTTCCTAAGCACCACCTTCGGAAAATAGAGAAAAAATCTACCTGGAAGAAATAAGAATGCAGCTACGATTGTTCTCTCGCAGGGACTCGAAATAACACTGTGCTAGATCTCCGTGGTGCTCAATAGAGATATATATTGGTTCAACACAATAATGTTTATTTCATGGAAAGATAATCAGAATATTGAAATAATAGTTAATATGTACCTAGCTTAGTGTAACAATGATAAAAATAAAGACATGCATATTTGTAGTAGTATGTGCCAAAGCAGATGGTAATTACATAAACAATACGATAAAGGCAAGCTTTAAGTCACAAAAAGACACCAGAAGGGTACTCAAAGGCTAGTGTATGTGGAAGAGGATCCACATCATACGGAACTGGTGTGAGAACACCAACCCATCAGCTTTTTTCATGCATTGAACTTCCTACAAATGAAGGGAGACCATGATAATCCAGATTTTATTACCAGTTGTAGTGGTACAAAACTTTTGGAGTACATGATAGTACAACTTTTGCAGTAGGTACCATACAGTTTTTTGTCATATCAGCTAAGCATTATATTAATAACCATGAATCATGATGCTTTTGAACAATTTGAAGGAACATGATCCAATTACAAAATAACTAAAGAAAAGAGGCTAATTCCAATACATATAAACTTTTTTCTTGACTCAGACTGTGAATCACCACTAAACTATATCAGAATAGTTGCATCTACTTTATGATAGACTGCACAAAATATAAACTGAAAAAAGTTGATTGTACATGATAGTTGGAGAAAAAGTGCATGGAAAATAAGAAACAATGTTGTATCATATATAAATTAATATAGCTCAGTAATGCAGTTTCGAAAGCATTCACATTCCTACAGGACACTCGTATCACATTCATAAATTATGGTTTAGGGTATAGAAAGTCGGACATTGCATAAATAAGACAATTAATTAAAGGTGCCTAACCTATGCTTAAATAAAAAGGTCCAGGTGCATATTATGGACAAGTACTACATCCACACTCGATGAAGTTATCTAGATTAATGATACCAATGTGAGGAGGCAAACAACGATTTGATCAGTTGAAGGCCATGAGCTAGCTAGCAGCAATTGATTTGTCTCCTGGAGCTTTTCAGTGGACATCAAGCAGCGGAAGAACGAATGGCCGATCTCGCCCCCATCACCAACGACACGACACACGCTAGCACAAGGCCATCCCACCAACTTTCATGTGCCTTGTTGGGACCAATATGGAGGAGGGTGACCTCCTGCCGCTCAGTTGTACCGGCCTTGCACTTCCATCCTGAAACTGAATTCATGAGTGGAGCTCGGACCCCGGCATCTTCCGTGTGCTTCTGCACCGGTCTCCCTCCCCATAAAATATATCGATTGTACAGGATATACATGGACAAAGTCAAGTAGTTCAGGTTGTATGATGGAGTCCATAGATCTATACAACAAAATTTCTGAGTTTCCCACCCTATAGCCTGAAGCTCTACGCATACAGACGAAAAAGGAAGATGCTTACCCTTGCCAGATCCCCCATGGTGCGCCGCCGCTGCTCCCGTGTCCCGTCTACCGGTGAAGAAGAGAGGACGTGCAAGCGCGGACGTTCTGCCCCGAGGACGATGCTGGATCAAGGGATCTCGGACGGATGACGCACCAGAGGGCACCCAAGGCCAACTTCGCCGCCGGCCACCAGCGAGGCGGGAGGGGAGGCGACGGGCAATGCGGGAGAGGAGAAAAGGTTGCGCCTGCTCGGGGAGGTTTCCGTCGGGCGGCAGAGAGCAGCTGAGAGATTCGTGGCTGGGCCACGGTGTGTAAACCCAAGGCGTTGGGGGGCCTGGGGGTCATGAACACCAAGGCCATGAACATCGCTCTCATGGTCAAATGGATCTGGAAGCTGTACCAAGGTGCTGAAGGTCTATGGGCAGACCTGATTAGGGCTAAGTACCTGCAGGGCAGGGACCTCTATGCGGGAGGGGTCCCAACTCATGGCTCCCAATTTTGGAATGCAATACAAAAGATTAAGTGGCATTTTAAAATGGGGGCCAAACATAGGGTGCGGAACGGAAGGAGGACTTACTTCTGGACGGACTGGTGGACGGGCATTGGTCCACTAAGGACGAGATTCCCTAGGCTGTTTAGTTGCTGTGAGTCCCCGTTCATCACCGTCGAGGGGGCGAGGGTGCACGACGGGGCGCCAGGGGAATGGCGCCTCCGCTTCCGACGCCAATTGGGTCTTGCAGAGCGGGTCGAATGGGACAATCTCTGCAGGGAAGTACGAGGCTTCCCACGGACCATACGGAAGACGAGGTGTCTTGGGCCTTAGAGCCTTCGGGCGCTTTCTCGACTAGCTCGGTCTATGTTCGTCTGGCGCAAGGGGCGGCTATTGCATCGTTCAAGGATGTATGGCGGACCAGAGTCCCACCTAAGATCAAGGTGTTCCTCTGGCTTGGCGATTAGGGGCGGCGCCCTCGGGAGCCGGTAGCTAAGCGCCATGGACCGTCCAATGGATTTGTGTGCGCTTTGTGGTGCACAGGAGGATCGCAACCACATTTTCTTCACACCGCCCAACCGCGAGGCGATGTGGGTCAGGGTGAGGGAGCTCCTTGCGTGCAATTGGAACCCGGCGGGGGCCGGGGACTTCATTGCACTCGCTCAGGGCTTGAGCAACCCCCTCCGATGGCTGGCTTGGTTTACGTTTGCGGCGCAATGCTGGACGCTTTGGAACATTCGCAATAAGCTAGCTATAGAGGGAAAGATGATCGGCAACCCGGCTGACGTGTTCTATCAAATGTCTATTCATATGCAGTGCTGGAGGGTTCTGGTCAGACCGAGGGACAGGGACTTGCTGGACTTGGCGGTGGGAGACGTCAGGAGGCTCTACTCGCGGACGCGGTCTGAGGGGACATGAGGACTACATCTACACCTTGAGCGGCTTTATCGAGCTTTCAGGATATCAGGAGTCTCGTGGTGTGGGTTAGGTCTTGCCGTGAGGAGTTGGGAGCTTTGTATGAACTTGTATGCGAATTTATCTTCCTATGTGTGTGGTTAGTGTTGTGTTGTACCGAAACTTATGCTTGTGTGGCTTTATCTATAAAGCTGGGCCGATGGGCCTTCTATTTAAAAAAGATTCGTGGCTGGGTGCCTGGGTCATGCCCACAAGCCAGCGAAACAGAACGACACAGGCCCACTAACAGCGACTGCATACGAAGAGTAGTACATGGTTGGTACTTGAACTTATCGGCCGGAATCAGATTGGTCATCGTACACCTAAAATACAAAATTACGGTCACTGAATACGTGTTGCCTGCTCTGCTCATAGACGGTCACCAGTTCTGGTAGGCCATTATATTTGTGGACGTGGCAGTAGTGGATCCCACTTGTCAGAGCTAAGTGGATTCTAGATTTGCAATGATGTTTGCAAAAAGACCCCTCCTGAAGAAACCAACCTTGTTTTCTCGACCGCTGTGCCCATTCCTTCTGTCTGTGCCAGCGCCGCCCTGTGAAGCGACCAGCGCGACAGCACCTCGACTTCGCGTGCACGCCGGTCGCTGCAGCTCGCGTCCATGCTTTCTTTTCCATTGCTAGCGCGTTGTCCCGATCTTCCTCACGCACACCTCGCGTGTGCCTGCCCTTCTCGTCCAGCGCGCTGCCCACATCCTTGGCCGCCCCTGCAACTCCGGCGCTCAGCCCTCCTGCTCGCGGTCCGCTCCCGAAGAACGACACGCCGTCTGCGGCAATCGTGCTCGGCCACGCGTCGCCAGTCATCGTGACCGGAAAGGACGACCAGAGGGACCTGGCCGGCGCGAACGCAGTGACGATGCCATGCACAGGGACCTCCGTGGTGGGATTTCTCTCGCCAGTGGCGTCGTAGTGCCGGTGCTGTTCTGGATTCATCTCCGTTGAGAAGCCGGTGGCCTGCCGAGCGTGGACTAGGACTCAGGCGGGCACGACCCTACCTTCCCACGCCGGCGCTGTTTGCGGGGAGGGTCGAACAACCTACAGATCCGGAACGGCACGCCGCTCTTCATCCTCTCCGTTTAGACGCCGGTGGCTTGGCGGTGGGGGAGCGCCAGGTTCAGCTCGGATATCTGTACGCTCTGCATCTCGCTGCGTCGTGCCTGTGAAATTTGTGTGGCTGTTCTTCGAGCTCCGTCTCCAGAAACATTCCCCTTCTTAGTGGAATACTAGAGGAAGCAGTGATTCCGTCTCCATCTACGCCGCCACACTTTTTTCTTTGCTCCCCACTAGAGCTTACGAATCGGCAGCTCCGCTCTGCGGAGATGACGACGGCGGGGCCCGTGAAGGAGCGCTTCCCGGAGAGCAGTAGCGTGCCGCTGCTCCCGACGAAGCAGCTCGCCGCTCCGTCCGACGACGGCACCGAGGCCGCCACCTACCACGAGTACAACGGTGCCTCCTTCCCCGGGACGGTGTTCAACCTCTCCACCACCATCATCGGCGCCGGAATCATGTCGCTACAGGCGACCATGAAGGTGCTGGGCCTCGTGTCGGGACTGGTCATGATCGTGCTCACCGCCTTCCTCACGGACGCCTCCATCGAGCTGGTCATGTTGTTCAGCCGCGTTGTGGGGGCGCCCTCCTACGAGGCCGTAATGGGGGACGCCTTCGGGTGGTGGGTGATGACCCACAAGTATAGGGGGTGTATCGTAGTATTTTCGATAAGTAAGAATGTCGATCCCAACGAGGAGCAGAAGGTGTTGACAAGCAGTTTCGATGAAGGATTCACTGTAAATGCTCACAGACAAGTATTCAGTGGGTTTTGATGTAACAGGTGAATAAAGTACGAGTAAGTAAAGTGCGAGAGTAACAATTGCAGCGAGTGGCCCAATCCTTTTTAGCACAAAGGACAAGCCGGTTTGTTTACTTATAATGACCAAACGTTCTCGAGGACACACGGGATTTTAGTCTAGTGCTTTCGCTACATACGGCTAAATAATCTTCATTGTTATGATAAGTGCTGTGTGGGTGAACCTATGCTAATGTACCGCCCTTCCTAGGACTAATACATACTTGTGATTATACCCCTTGCAAGCATCCGCAACTACAAGAAAGTGATTAAGAATAAATCTAACCACAGCCTTAAACTCTGAGATCCTGCTATCCCTCCTGCATCGATATACCAACGGGGGTTTAGGTTTTTGTCACTCCGGCAACCCCGCAATTGGCAAACGAGTACAAGATGCATTCCCCTAGGCCCATAAAGGTGAAGTGTCATGTAGTCGACGTTCACATGACACCACTAGAAGAATAACACCACAACTTAAATATTATAACATTGAATATTACTCAACCATAGTTCACTACTAACATTTAGACTTCACCCATGTCCTCAAGAACTAAACGAACTACTCACGAGACATCATATGGAACATGATCAGAGGTGATATGATGATGAATAACAATCTGAACATAAACCTTGGTTCAATGGTTTCACTCAATAGCATCAACAACAAGTAGAAATCGATACCGGGAGAGTTTCCCCTATCAAACAATCAAGATCAAACCCAAATTGCTACGGTGGTGACGATGTCCAGCGGTGGAGACGGCGGTGATGATGGTGGAGATGATGATGATGGTGATGGAGATGATGTCCAGCTCGATGACGGTGACGATGGCGTCGATTTCCCCCTCCCGGAGGGAATTTCCCCGGCGGATCTCAGCCCGCCGGAGAGCTCTTTTCTCTCTGGTGTTCTCCGCCCCGCAGAGGCGGCTGTAACTCTTCGTGAGGTACCCTCTGTGGCTTAGGTTTTCGGGACGAAGGATTTCGCGAAGAAAAGGAGGCGAAAGGGGCTATGGGGCCCCCTCACCACAAGGTGGCGCGGCCAGGCCATGGGCCGCGCCGCCCTATGGTCTGGGCCCACCTTGGGTCCAGCTGGCCCCCCCTTCTGGCTTCCTTCGTCATCTGGAAAAATAGGATTTTTGGTATAATTTCCTTCCACAGTTGATCTTCCGAAATATTGCGTTCTGACGGTGCTTTTTCCAGCAGAATCCTTGCTCCGGTGCTCGATCCTCCAATAATGATGAAACATGCAAAATAGATAAAATAACATAAGTATTGTGTCCAAACATGAAATATATCAATGAATAACAGCAAATTATGATACAAAATAGTGATGCAAATTGGACGTATCAACTCCCCCCAAGCTTAGACTTCGCTTGTCCCCAAGCGAAACTAAACTAAATAAACAGGACCACATGTTTATGGAGTGAAGAGTCGATAAATAAAATACGGACAAGAAGCATCATATTCATTCACACAATACATTCTAGCAAACAACTTCCTCATATAACTCAACTTGAAACAAGTATAAGGTAATCACAAATAAAGGTGCATAAGAAATCATAGTTGGTGATGGCAAACTTCGTTCTTGGTCAGAGAACAATTAACAGGTTATATTTATCTATTGAGCAGCGCTCTCATGTTAAAGTTTATATGGCACAACTTGCATACTCAATCATAATAGTCTCCTCATAATCATTGATAACTTGCAAAGCTATATTAATTTAGATAAAACTTGTACTAAACAAGGAAGAATAAAGACATGATGAAGCAGATCACAATATAATGGTTTGATCACAACTACTCAAATGCTTGCTTGAGATAGAGGGAAATAGGTTTACTGACTCAGCATAAAGTAAAAGACAGGCCCTTCGCAGAGGGAAGCAGTGATTAAATCATGTGCTAGAGCTTTTTCAGTTTTGAAATCATATAGAGATAATAAAAGTAACATTTTGAGAGGTGTTTGTTGTTGTCAACGACTGGTAGCGGGTACTCTAACCCCCTTGCCAGGCAAACCTTCAAAGAGCGGCTCCCATTTTATTTTTATTTTGTGTGGCACTCCTTCCAACCTTTCTTTCACAAACCATGGCTAACCGAATCCTCGGGTGCCTGCCAACAATCTCATACCATGAAGGAGTGCCTTTTTATTTTGGTTTTATTATGATGATGACACTCCCCCCAACCTTTGCTTACACAAGCCATGGCTAACCGAATCCTTCGGGTGCCGTCCATCAATCACATACCATGGAGGAGTGTCTTTTTAGTTTAATTAATTTGGGACTAGGAATCCCATTGCCAGCTCTTTTTGCAAAATTATTGGATAAGCGGATAAAGCCACTAGTCCATTGGTGAAAGTTGCCCAACAAGGTTGAAAGATAAAACACCACATACTTCCTCATGAGCTATAAAACATTGACACAAATAAGAGATAGTAAATTTTGAATTTGTTTAAAGGTAGCACATGAAGTATTTACTTGAAATGGCAGAAAATACCATGTAGTAGGTAGATATGGTGGACACAAATGACATAGGTTTGGGCTAAGGTTTGGATGCACGAGAAGTATTCCCTCTCAGTACAAGTCTTTGGCTAGCAAGGTTAATTTGCAAGCATAAGAGTTGAAGGAAACAAACAAATATACATGTGATAGAAACAATCATGCATCTTCCTTGTAAGCACAAACAATTTTAACTTCAGAATAATAAGCTATGAGCTAACAAGAAAGAAAGACAATGAAACATCTACATGTATTTCTCTTTTCTACTTAAACCTCAAAGTGTTGTTGCTATTGACCAATGCTAAGTTTGCCAAAACCAAATAGATTTATTCAATGCTCCCAAAGTGATACCAATACTAACAACAAGGTAAATCATATAATAGAGATTGCAAACTAAAATAAGATGTGCAATATGTAAATGATAAGACTTCTCATTAATATTCCATAACGATAACTCACACCAAGGGATACATAGACAACCAACTAAAGGAGAGATACTTCCAAACTGCAACCCATCTTATATGATAACTTCCCTACTCATGATATGACACTACTTGACAGTAAAAAGTAAAAGGTAGTGATGATGTGATACCGCGGCACTCCCCCAAGCTTGGAACAAACCAAGGGGATGCCAATACCGATGATGAATTACTCTTGCGGTGATGGTGGTGATGAACTCCCGTCATCAAACTTCCAAGGAAGAGGTTCTCCATCAAGAAATGACATCTTGGTCTCGGTGATCCTGAAACTAGCAGCACGGCTTATGTATTTAAACCTGTTTTCATACTCACAGTTCTGATTCTGAACGTCATAGAGTTGTGCTTGGAGCTTGTTGGTGGTGTCGTGAAGTGAGAGGATGTCGCCCCAAAGCTTTGCAGTTTCCTTCTCGTGTTCAGCAATGAGTTCAGACACAATCTTGTGGAAGATATCCACCTCACGCTCAGCCATCTTCTTGTATTTGAAGACCTCTTGTTCTAGCTTCTCCATCCTGTCTTCCAAGCTTCCTTCTCCTTTAGGACCCTGGGTATCCTTGATCTGCAGTTCTCCCTCAGCGAGCAGCAACTCCTTGGGGTGCATCCTCAGCTCCTCCATGTACAAGTTGCCAACATCCTTGCGGGAGCTGTCCTTCGGAGTTTCCGACGAAGACATGATGGCTCTAGATCCGAAGCAAATCCTGGCAGAAACAGCTCGAAACAAAACACGTCGAGAAAACGATATACGGACCTCCAGGGGTCCGGGGGATTATATAGCAAAAAATTTCACGACAAAAGGAAAGTACCAGATCGAACTAGAGTCGGAAAGGGGCGACGAGGCGGCTAGCTCATAGGGCGGCGCGGGCCCAGGCCAGGCCGCGCCGGCCAATGGTGGCACGCCCTCGCGCGTCTTTTCCACTCCGTTTCGATCTCGTAATTTTTCATATTTTCCAAAAACATCAAAATTATTGTTCGGAAAGTAAATTGCGAACTTTTTATTACCAGTACTGTTACCTATTCAAAGTCGAGTTCTGGCGAACTGTCAACTTGTCCTTTGATGAAGGCCTCCGGTGTTTCCACTCGAATAATATCAACATCAACATTATAGGAATCACCTGAGATATAATGCTTGAGTCTTTGTCCATTTACCACTTGCATAGCATTGCCTTGGAGAGAGCTAATTTTGATTGCTCCTGAACGATACACCTCCTCGACAACATACGGTCCTTCCCATTTCGAGAGTAATTTCCCTGCAAAGAATCTGAGACGAGACCGATACAATAGGACTTTATCTCCAATATTAAATTCTCTTTTGATAATCCTTCTATCATGCCATTTTTTAACTTTCTCTTTAAAGAGTTTAGCATTTTTGTAAGCTTCACTTCTCCATCCATCTAGAGAACTCAATTGCAACAACCTCTTATTACCGGCAAGTTTAGGATCTTTATTTAATTCTCTAACAGCCCAATAAGCTTTGTGCTCTTGTTCTAAAGGTAAATGACAAGCTTTCCCATAAACCATTTTATAAGGTGACATTCCCATGGGATTTTTATAAGCAGTTCTATAAGCCCAAAGTGCATCCTTCAATTTACTAGCCCAATTCTTTCTAGTTTTATTAACAGTCTTTTGCAAGATAGATTTAATCTCTCTATTTGATAATTCTACTTGCCCACTAGTTTGAGGATGATAAGCGGAAGCAATTCTATGATTAATACCATATCTAGCAAGAGTTTTTCTAAAACCACCATGAATAAAATGAGAACCTCCATCAGTTATAATATATCTAGGAACTCCAAATCTAGGAAAAATAATATCTAAAAGCATTCTTAAAGAGGTCTCACCATCAGCACTTTTTGTAGGTATGGCTTCCACCCATTTAGTAACATAATCAACAGCAACAAGTATATGAGTGTTACCTTCTGAAGAGGGAAAAGTTCCCATGAAGTCAAATCCCCAACAATCGAACGGTTCAATAACAAGAGTATAATTCATCGGCATTTCATTGCGTCTAGAGATATTACCAACCCTTTGGCATTCATCACAAGATAAAATAAACTTCCTTGCATCTTTGAAGAGAGTTGGCCAATAAAAACCTGATTGTAGAACCTTTTGCGCGGTTCTTTCTCCGGCGTGATGTCCTCCGTAAGCACTACCATTGCATTTACTCAATATCTCCTGTTGTTCATATTCGGGAACACATCTTCGCATAATACCATCCACTCCTTCTTTATATAAGTGTGGGTCATCCCAAAAATAATGCCTCAAGTCATAAAAGAATTTCCTCCTTTGCTGAGCTGAAAAGGTTGGAGGCAAGTACTTGGAAACAATAAAGTTAGCATAATCAGCATACCAAGGACTGTCTCGCGAACTCACCTTTATTGCAGCCAATTGTTCATTTGGAAAACTATCATTAACAGGAACAGGATCATAAGCAATATTTTCCAATCTAGACAAATTATCAGCAACAGGATTATCAGCACCCTTCCTATCTACAATATGTAAATCAAATTCTTGCAACAGAAGTACCCATCTAATAAGCCTAGGCTTAGCATCTTTCTTTTGCATAAGGTATCTGATTGCAGCATGATCAGTATGAATAGTAACTTTTGAATCAACAATATAAGATCTAAACGTATCACAAGCAAAGACTACAGCTAACAATTCCTTTACAGTAGTAGCATAATTTCTTTGAGCAGCATCAAGAGTTTTACTAGCATAATGAATAACATTCAGTTTTTTATTTACCCGCTGTCCAAGAACAGCGCCTACAGCAAAATCACTAGCATCACACATAATTTCAAATGGTAAGTTCCAATCAGGAGGTTCAACTATAGGAGCAGTTGTTAAGGCTTTCTTAAGAGTTTCAAAAGCTTCCTTACAATCGTCATCAAAAACAAAAGGTACGTCTTTTTGAAGAAGATTAGTAAGAGGCTTTGAAATCTTGGAGAAATCTTTAATAAACCTCCTATAAAACCCAGCATGACCAAGAACACTACGAATACCTTTAACATCCCTAGGATAGGGCATCTTCTCAATTGCTTCAACTTTAGCTCTATCAACTTCAATACCTCTCTCGGAAATTTTATGTCCCAATACAATTCCTTCATTAACCATAAAGTGGCATTTCTCCCAATTAAGAACAAGGTTAGTTTCTTCACATCTCTGCAAAACTTTATCAAGGTTCCGTAAGCAATTATCAAAAGAATTCCCATAGACAGAAAAATCATCCATGAATACCTCTACAATACTCTCGCAAAAACCATGAAAAATAGCAGACATGCATCTTTGAAAAGTAGCAGGAGCATTACACAAACCAAAAGGCATACGTCTATAAGCATAAGTTCCATAGGGACAAGTGAAAGTGGTTTTCTCTTGATCTTTAGTTTTAACAGCAATTTGTGAAAATCCAGAATAACCATCAAGAAAGCAAAAATGAGTATTTTTAGATAACCTTTCTAACATTTGATCAATAAAAGGCAAAGGGTAATGATCTTTTTTAGTAACTTTATTAACTTTTTGATAATCAATGCACATTCTATACCCTACAACTACTCTTTGAGGTATGAGCTCATCATTATCATTAGGCACAACAGTCATTCCTCCTTTCTTAGGAACACAATGCACAGGACTAACCCATCTACTATCAGCAATAGGATATATAATACCAGCTTCAAGAAGTCGTAATACCTCATTTCTTACCACATCCTTCATCTTGGGAATTAGACGACGCTGAGGTTCAACAACAGGCTTCGCATCATCTTCCATATTAATGGTGTGTTGGCATATAGAGGGAGAAATCCCCTTCAAGTCATCGAGAGTGTAGCCAATAGCTCCTCGGTGTTTCTTCAATATTTCCAATAGCCTTTCTTCTTCAAACTCTGTAAGCTTAGAACTAATAATAACAGGATATATTTTCTTATCATCAATATGAGCATATTTAAGATTATCAGGCAAGGGTTTTAAATCAAAGACAAGATCTTCCTTTGGTGGCGGTGTTGTACCCAGATCTTCCACCGGTAAATCATGCTTGAGAATAGGTTGACGAAGAAAAATTTCCTCAAGCTCATCTCTTTCTTTCCTAAAAACTTCACTCTCGCTATTCTCCAAATGTTGCTGCAAAGGATTATTAGGAACAAGAACAATAGATGCACACTGTTCCATTTTAAAAATCATTATTAGGCAAATCAGCTTTATAAGGAGTTTTGGTAAATTTAGAGAAGTTAAACTCATATGATTCACCAGCAAATTTAGTCAAAATTTTCTCTTTCTTGCAATCTATAATAGCTCTACAAGTATTTAGAAAAGGTCTACCAAAAATGATAGGACAATAATCACTAGCGGCAGAACCAAGTACCAAAAAGTCAGCAGGATATTTAATCTTACCGCATAAAACTTCTACATCTCGAACAATACCAATTGGAGAGATAGTTTCCCTATTAGCCAGCTGAATAACCACATCAATATCTTCAAGTTCACAAGAACCAATTTCGTGCATAATCTCCGTATAAAGCTCATAAGGAATAGCACTAATACTTGCACCAATATCACATAAACCATAATAGCAATGATCACTAATTCTAACAGATAGCATAGGAACACTAGCTTGCTTGGGTTTATTAGGATGTGAAACAATATTAGAAGCATCTTCACAGAAAATAATATGACCTTCCTCCAAATTTTCAGTCACAAGATCTTTAACTATTGCAACAACAGGTTCAACTTTTATTTGTTCTTCAGGTTCTATAGGTTTCTTTTCACTTTTATGAACCGCACTATTTATAACAGAATACTCCTTCATTTTAGCAGGGAAAGGAGTTTTTTCAATATAAGCTTCAGGAATAACATGATCAACAGTTTCAACTACAACGCATTTATTAATAGATGAATCAATTTTATCTTTGTACGGTTCATGATACTTATCAAAATTCTTCTTAGGCAATTCATAATGAGAGGCAAAAGCTTTATAAAGATTTGCAGCAACTTGAGAATCAAGACCATAAGTAGCACTCATATTACGAAATTTATCAGTATCCATAAAAGCTTCAATGCATTTGTAATCATAATTTATACCTGATTCTCGATCTTTGTCGATCTCCCATCCTTCAGTATTTTCCTGGATCCGATTAAGAAGGTCCCTTTTAAACTCTTCCTTATTGCGCGTGAATGATCCAGAACAAGAAGTATCCAGCAAGGTCTTGTCTTCAAAAGAAAGTCTTGCATAAAAATTATCAATAATAACATTACCAGGAAGCTCATGAATGGGGCATTTGAGCATTAAAGACTTCAATCTCCCCCAAGCTTGGGCAATACTCTCTCCATCATGAGGCCAAAAATTATATATGCGATTCCGATCCTTGTGAATTTCACTTGGAGGATAGAACTTAGAATAAAACCGGGGCACAATATCATTCCATTCAAGAGAATCCCCATTATCCAGTAATTTATACCAATGCGCCGCTTTACCAGACAGCGATATAGAGAATAGTTTCTTCCTCACTTCATCCATAGCAATACCTACACACTTGAATAAACCGCATAATTCATGCAAGAACAATAAATGATCTCCAGGGTGGACAGTTCCATCCCCTGTATAACGGTTATTCACTACGCGTTCAATAATTTTCATAGGTATTTTGTATGGTATTTCTTCTTCACCTGGCGCCTCATCCACTATCTTTGCAGTAGTAGCGGATTTCCCAAATAAACATTCGAGAGAAGATCTCTCCATAATGAATTATGGCAGCAGGCAGAAATAAAATCAGCACAAACAGTAGATATTTCCCTTACCAATTCCACTTACCAATAGCGCTTCACTCCCCGGCAACGGCGCCAGAAAATAGTCTTGATGACCCACAAGTATAGGGGGTGTATCGTAGTATTTTCGATAAGTAAGAATGTCGATCCCAACGAGGAGCAGAAGGTGTTGACAAGCAGTTTCGATGAAGGATTCACTGTAAATGCTCACAGACAAGTATTCAGTGGGTTTTGATGTAACAGGTGAATAAAGTACGAGTAAGTAAAGTGTGAGAGTAACAATTGCAGCGAGTGGCCCAATCCTTTTTAGCACAAAGGACAAGCCGGTTTGTTTACTTATAATGACCAAATGTTCTCGAGGACACACGGGATTTTAGTCTAGTGCTTTCGCTACATACGGCTAAATAATCTTCATTGTTATGATAAGTGCTGTGTGGGTGAACCTATGCTAATGTACCGCCCTTCCTAGGACTAATACATACTTGTGATTATACCCCTTGCAAGCATCCGCAACTACAAGAAAGTAATTAAGAATAAATCTAACCACAGCCTTAAACTCTGAGATCCTGCTATCCCTCCTGCATCGATATACCAACGGGGGTTTAGGTTTCTGTCACTCCGGCAACCCCGCAATTGGCAAACGAGTACAAGATGCATTCCCCTAGGCCCATAAAGGTGAAGTGTCATGTAGTCGACGTTCACATGACACCACTAGAAGAATAACACCACAACTTAAATATCATAACATTGAATATTACTCAACCATAGTTCACTACTAACATTTAGACTTCACCCATGTCCTCAAGAACTAAACGAACTACTCACGAGACATCATATGGAACATGATCAGAGGTGATATGATGATGAATAACAATCTGAACATAAACCTTGGTTCAATGGTTTCACTCAATAGCATCAACAACAAGTAGAAATCGATACCGGGAGAGTTTCCCCTATCAAACAATCAAGATCAAACCCAAATTGCTACGGCGGTGACGATGTCCAGCGGTGGAGACGGCGGTGATGATGGTGGAGATGATGATGATGGTGATGGAGATGATGTCCAGCTCGATGACGGTGACGATGGCGTCGATTTCCCCCTCCCGGAGGGAATTTCCCCGGCGGATCTCAGCCCGCCGGAGAGCTCTTTTCTCTCTGGTGTTCTCCGCCCCGCAGAGGCGGCTGTAACTCTTCGTGAGGTACCCTCTGTGGCTTAGGTTTTCGGGACGAAGGATTTCGCGAAGAAAAGGAGGCGAAAGGGGCTGTGGGGCCCCCTCACCACAAGGTGGCGCGGCCAGGCCATGGGCCGCGCCGCCCTATGGTCTGGGCCCACCTTGGGTCCAGCTGGCTCCCCCTTCTGGCTTCCTTCGTCATCTGGAAAAATAGGATTTTTGGTATAATTTCCTTCCACAGTTGATCTTCCGAAATATTGCGTTCTGACGGTGCTTTTTCCAGCAGAATCCTGGCTCCGGTGCTCGATCCTCCAATAATGATGAAACATGCAAAATAGATAAAATAACATAAGTATTGTGTCCAAACATGAAATATATCAATGAATAACAGCAAATTATGATACTAAATAGTGATGCAAATTGGACGTATCAGTGGGGGCGGAGGGGGCCTCGCTCGATTTGGGGATTGAGGAGAGGAAGAGGACGGTGGAATGCTTTGCATCGTTGTCAAAGTTTAGGTGTTTTTTTGCAAAAAAATCACCCGGCCTGAACTACACACTTGTCCTGACAAGTGGGTCCATCGCATGACACGTCAACAAATACTGCTACCTCCTAAACCTAGTGACCGTACATGAGCGCACAACGCGTATTTAATGACCGTAGTTTGGTATTTTTTATGTACGGTGGCTAATTTGATCCCCGCCGACAAGTTCAAGTACCTACCATGTATTTTACTCGCATACGAACCATTGCGCACCGGCAAAACGCTGAGAAGCCTCGGATTACAACAGGATTAATCCTTTTAGATAATTTTACACAGGCCAGGGTCCGGTAAATTGGGAAATCTTTGGCCTGATCATTAAACCGTTAATATACACTTGGACCTGGGTGCATGTGCACCCCTTAGATATATGGCTTGGGGATGTTCTTTTTTAGGGGGAGCAACAGAAGAATTTCAAGTTGCAATTTTTATAAATAAATAGAAAAAGGCTTACAAAGGGTTAAATGATAGAGAAAACACATTTGTTCGCTAACTAATCCCTAAGTTGTTGCACATACTTTCTTTGGCAATGCGGCCAATGAGGACTGGTTAATCAAGTAAACGAATTTTCATGTTTTGAAAGATGGTGCTTCATTCCTCAAAATTTCTTATGATCATTGCAAGATGTTAAAATGTAGATTTTCCTGGCGAAATGGCACATTTAAATCTTCCATAATCTCTTTGAAGGCTTAAAAAAAAAGATATGAAGAGTGGTAAAAAAAGGGGCTTTAATCCTGGTTCGCAAGAACTATTAATCCCGGTTGCGTAACCGGGACCAATTATGCGGGACTAAAGCCCCCTCCCCCCCTAGTCGCTGTTGCTTACGAACCGCGACTAAAGGCATGTCCACGTGGGCGCCAGCCGTTCGTCGGGGTGGAGGACCTTTAGTCGCGGTTCGCCTGGCCAACCACGACTAAGGGCCTCCGCAGGTTTAGGGTTTTAGCCCCCCCTAAATCTGGTTTCTTTTTAATTTGTATTGTTTTATTTCTTTTATATTTTATTTTGTGTTTTATTTTAATTTTGAAGAAGTTTCATTACACATATTCTACACTACTATATACATGCATATGAATGTACAATTTCAAACAAGTTTGAAATTAGAAACAAGAAGAATTCAAGAGGAATATACAATATATATATATATATATTCAATCTCGGATGACCATATACAACTTCGAACAAGTTTCCATACACAAGTTACGGGATCAGAAGTTCTTCGTCCTCGTAATAGTGTTCCCCTTTAGGATGGAGGACTTCCCTCACCAAAAATCCTGCCAGTTCCTCTTGAATTGGTCGGAAGCGAGCTTCTAGACTAGCCGTCTTTTGCAAGTTATTCCTCCGCACATTGTCATCCGACGGCTTCCGCTCAGAGGTGCATCTCCGGATGAACTCACAAACATAGTATCCACATAGATTGGTCCCCGGTGGCTGAATATCCACATTAACTAACCTTCTAAATTCTAGCTCTTTTTTGAATTCACCGACCATTTGATCTGAGAACCGTCTCCAAACCCTAGAGGGCAAAGAAAATTAAATAAACAAGCGAGTTATTAGTTACTTCATATTAGGAAATGAACGAAAGAGGCCGATCGATATAGAGCGCAAATGATTGAAAATAATTACTTTTGCAGCATATTTCTCATGTTGACCCAAAGCTTTGAATCCATATTCAGAGAGTCCATGATGAGAACTCTGGAGGTGTCAAATTCAATTATTAGCAGAATCCAGTGGAACCTGCGGACATGATACATGCACAGTGATGTCTACGCACGCTTCTATTCATGTAGACAGTGTTGGGCCTCCAAGAGCAGAGGTTTGTAGAACAGCAGCAAGTTTCCCTTAAGTGAATCACCCAAGGTTTATCGAACTCAGGGAGGTAGAGGTCAAAGATATCCCTCTCAAGCAACCCTGCAATTAAGATACAAGAAGTCTCTTGTGTCCCCAATACACCTAATACACTTGTCAGATGTATAGGTGCACTAGTTCGGCGAAGAGATAGTAAGATGCAAGTGATATGGATGAATATGAGTGGTAATAACAATCTGAAATAAATATGGCAGCAAGTAAACATGCAGTAGAACAGTAAATAAACGGTGATTCGATATTTGGAAACAAGGCCTAGGGATCCTACTTTCACTAGTGGACACTCTCAACAATGATCATATAATAAAACTACTATACACTCTCTTGTTGGATAACAAACACCATTCATTGTGTAGCGCTATAAAAGTACACCTCAAGCCGGAGTAAACAAGCTCCACAACATCCGGAGTTCATATTTAAGTAACCTCTAGAGTGCATAATAGACCATTGCAATTTAGACCGAGTACTAACATAGCATACACACTATCAACAATAGCTATGAAAGGGGGAATAGATCGCATCAATACTATCATAGTAATAGTTAACTTCATAATCTACAAGAGATTACAATCATAACCTACGCCAAGTACTACATGATGCACACACTGTCAACATTACATCATGGAGGAGGAATAGACTACTTTAATAACATCACTAGAGTAGCACATAGATTAATAGTGATACAAAGCTCATGATCACATAAAGATCACATGGGAGAGAGAGATGAACCACATAGCTACCGGTAGAGCTCTCAGCCTCGGGGGAGAACTACTCCCTCCTCATCATGGGAGACAGCAACTGCGATGAAGATGGCGGTGGTGTCGATGGATATGACTCCGGGGGCAATTCCCCGTCCCGGCGGCATGCCGGAACAGAGACTTCTGTCCCCCGAATTGGAGTTTCGCGATGGCGGTGGCTCTGGAAGGTTTTCCGTATCGTGGCTTATCTTTTTAGGGTTTTCGCGACGGAGAGACTTTATAGGCGGAAGGGCAGCCTCGGAGGGGTCCTGAGGGACCCACACCATAGGGGGGCGCCCCCCCTTGGCCGCGCCGCCATGTGGGGTGGGCCCCCCTTGGCTCCCCTCTGGTCCCTCTTCGGTGCTCTGGAACCTTCCGTGGAAAATAGGAAGTATGGCTTTTATTTCGTCCGATTCTGAGAATATTTCCTTTGTAGGATTTCTGAAACCAAAAATAGCAGAAAACAGCAACTGGCTCTTCGGCATCTCGTTAATAGGTTAGTGCCGGAAAATGCGTATAAATGATGTAAAGTGTGTATAAAACATGTGAGTATCATCATAAAAGTAGCATGGAACATAAGAAATTATAGATACGTTTGACACGTATCAAGCATCCCCAAGCTTAGTTCCTACTCGCCCTCGAGTAGGTAAACGATAACAAGGATAATTCTGAAGTGACATGCTATCATAATCTTGATCAATACTATTGTAAAGCATATGAGATGAATGAAGTGATTCAAAGCAATGGTAAAGACAATGATTAAACAACTGAATCATATAGCAAAGACTTTTCATGAATAGTACTTTCAAGACAAGCATCAATAAGACTTGCATAGGAGTTAACTCATAAAGCAATAGATTCTTAGTAGAAAATTTTGAAGCAACACAAAGGAAGATATAAGTTTCAGCGGTTGCTTTCAACTTCAACATGTTTATCTCATGGATAATTGTCAACACAAAGTAATATGATGAATGCAAATAAGCAAGTATGTAGGAATCAATGCACACAGTTGACACAAGTGTTTGCTTCTATGATGGAAAGAAGTAGGTAAACTGACTCAACATAAAGTAAAAGAATGGCCCTTCGCAGAGGGAAGCATGGATTTCTATATTTGTGCTAGAGCTTTTATTTTGAAAACATAGAAACAATTTTGTCAACGGTAGTAATAATTCATATGTGTTATGTATAAGACATCCTATAAGTTGCAAGCCTCATGCATAGATTACCAATAGTGCCTGCACCTTATCCTAATTAGCTTGGATTTACATGGATTATCATTGCATAACATATGTTTTAACCAAGTGTCACAAAGGGGTACCTCTATGCCGCCTGTACAAAGGTCTAAGGAGAAAGTTCGCATTGGATTTCTCGCTTTTTATTATTCTCAACTTAGACATCCATACCGGGACAACATAGACAACAGATAATGGACTCCTCTTTAATGCATAAGCATTCAACAACAAATAATATTCTCATAAGAGATTGAGGATTGTTGTCCAAACTGAAACTTCCACCATGGATCATGGCTTTAGTTAGCGGCCCAATGTTCTTCTCTACCAATATGCATACTCAAACCATTTGATCATGATAAATCACCCTTACTTCAGACAAGACGAACATGCATAGCAACTCACATGATATTCAACCAAGGTGAAATAGTTGATGGCGTCCCCAGGAACATGGTTACCGCTCAACAAGCAACTTATAAGAAATAAGATACATAAGCGACATATTCAATACCACAATAGTTTTTAAGCTATTTTTCCCATGAGCTATATATTGCAAAGACAAGGAATGAAATTTTAAAGGTAGCACACAAGAAATTTACTTTGGAATGGCATAGAAATACCACATAGTAGGTAGGTATGGTGGACACAAATGGCATAGGTTTTGGCTCAAGGTTTTGGATGCACGAGAAGTATTCCCTCTCAGTACAAGGCTTTGGCTAGCAAGGTTGTTTGAAGCAAACACAAGTATGAACCGGTACAACAAAACTTACATAAGAACATATTGCAAGCATTATAAGACTCTACACTGTCTTCCTTGTTGTTCAAACACTTCACCAGAAAATATCTAGACTTTAGAGAGACCATTCATGCAAACCAAATTTCAACAAGCTCTATGGTAGTTCTCCACTAATAGGTGCAAAGTACATGATGCAAGAGCTTAAACATGATCTATTTGAGCAAAACAATTGCCAAGTATCAAATTATTCAAGACCATATACCAATTACCACATGAAGTATTTTCTGTTTCCAACCAAATAACAATGAACGAAGCAGTTTTCAACCTTCGCCATGAACATTAAAAGTAAAAGCGAAGAACAGTAGTGTTCATATGAAAAAGCGGAGTGTGTCTCTCTCCCACATAAGCATGAATTTATTCAGAGAATGAAAATAACAAAACGAAAATAAAAGCACACAGATGCTCCAAGTAAAGCACATAAGATGTGACAGAATAAAAATATAGTTTCACTAGAGGTGACCTGATAAATTGTCGATGAAGAAGGGGATGCCTTGGGCATCCCCAAGATTAGATGCTTGAGTCTTCTTGAAATATGAAGGGATGAACCACGGGGGCATCCCCAAGCTTAGACTTTTAACTCTTCTTGATCATATTGTATCATCCTCCTCTCTTGACCCTTGAAAACTTCCTCCACACCAAACTCAAAACAAACTCATTAGATGGTTAGTGCATAATCAAAAATTCACATGTTCAGAGGTGACATAATCATTCTTAACACTTCTGGACATTGCACAAAGCTACTGAAAGTTAATGGAACAAAAAATCCATTCAACATAGCAAAAGAGGCAATGTGAAATAAAAGGCAGAATCTGGCAAAACAGAATAGTCCATAAAAACGAATTTTTTTGGGGCACTTAACTTGCTCAAATGAAAATGCTCAAATTGAATGAAAGTTGCGTAAATATCTGAGGATCACGCACGTAAATTGGCAAATTTTTCTGAATTACCTACAGAGAATTCTACTCAAATTCGTGACAGCAAGAAATCTGTTTCTGTGCAGTAATCCAAATCTAGTATCAACCTTACTATCAAAGACTTTACTTGGCACAATAATGCAATAAAATAAAGATAAGGAGAGGTTGCTACAGTAGTAACAACTTCTAAGACACAACAAAACAGTAGCAAAATAAAAACATGGGTTATCTCCCAAGAAGTGCTTTCTTTGTAGCCATTAAGATGGGCTCAGCAATTTTAATGATGCTCACATAAGAACGAGAGTTGAAACAAAGAGAGCATCAAAAAGCAAGTATGAAACAAATTTAAGCCCAACCCACTTCCTATGAAAAGGAATCTTGTAAATAAACAAGTCGTGTAAGCATAATGCAACAAGCATAGAAAGGCAGCACAAGCGCAACTTCAAGATTCTCAACATAAAGAGGGGAAACTTAATATTATTAAGATGCATATAACCATGTTTCCCTCTCTCATAATAACTTTCAGTAGCATCATGAACAAACTCAACAATATAACTATCACATAAAGCATTCTTATTCACATGCATAAAAGTATCATTACTCTCCACATAGGCAATTTTATTAGTAATAGTGGGAGTAAAACTATCACAACCATCATTGTAATCATCATAAATTGCAGGCATGGTATAATCATAATAAACTTTATCCTCCATAGTAGGTGGCACCAAAATACCACTATCATTATAATCATCATAAATGGGAGGCAAAGTATCATCAAAGAAATTTTTCTCCTCCATGCTTGGGGGACTAAAAATATCACAACCAGCTTCCCCAAGCTTAAATTCTTCCATAGCATTAGCAATAATAGTGTTCAAAGAGTTCATGCTAATAACATTGCTACAACTATTTTGCAAACAAAGTTCCATGGGTTTTTTAATTCTCTCTTCAAACACATCATGTCCTAATTCAATATAAAGTTCATAAAGATCTCTAATTTTTTTGTTGTTTTCCATTAAGCCTAACTAGTGAAAATAAAAACAAGAAACAAAAAGATATAATTGCAGGATCTAAAGGAAATAACTTCGAGCACTCACACACTGGCAACAGTGCTAGGAAATAGCTTAGTTGTCGGAGGATGTGAATACCTTTTACCTTACCTCCCCGGCAACGGTGCCAGAAAATAGCTTGATGTCTACTCACGCTTCTATTCCTGTAGACAGTGTTGGGCCTCCAAGAGCAGAGGTTTGTAGAACAGCAGCAAGTTTCCCTTAAGTGAATCACCCAAGTTTTATCGAACTCAGGGAGGTAGAGGTCAAAGATATCCCTCTCAAGCAACCCTGCAATTAAGATACAAGAAGTCTCTTGTGTCCCCAACACACCTAATACACTTGTCAGATGTATAGGTGCACTAGTTCGGCGAAGAGATAGTAAGATGCAAGTGATATGGATGAATATGAGTGGTAATAACAATCTGAAATAAATATGGCAGCAAGTAAACATGCAGTAGAACAGTAAATAAACGGTGATTCAATATTTGGAAACAAGGCCTAGGGATCCTACTTTCACTAGTGGACACTCTAAACAATGATCACATAATAAAACTACTCTACACTCTCTTGTTGGATAACAAACACCATTCATTGTGTAGGGCTATAAAAGTACACCTCAAGCCGGAGTAAACAAGCTCCACAACATCCGGAGTTCATATTTAAGTAACCTCTAGAGTGCATAATAGACCGTTGCAATTTAGACCGAGTACTAACATAGCATACACACTGTCAACAATAGCTATGAAAGGGGGAATAGATCGCATCAATACTATCATAGTAATAGTTAACTTCATAATCTACAAGAGATTACAATCATAACCTACGCCAAGTACTACATGATGCACACACTGTCAACATTACATCATGGAGGAGGAATAGACTACTTTAATAACATCACTAGAGTAGCACATAGATTAATAGTGATACAAAGCTCATGATCACATAAACATCACATGGGAGAGAGAGATGAACCACATAGCTACCGGTAGAGCCCTCAGCTTCGGGGGAGAACTACTCCCTCCTCATCATGGGAGACAGCAACGGCGATGAAGATGGCGGTGGTGTCGATGGAGATGACTCCGGGGGCAATTCCCCGTCCCGGCGGCGTGCCGGAACAGAGAATTCTGTCCCCCGAATTGGAGTTTCGCGATGGCGGCGGCTCTGGAAGGTTTTCTGTATCGTGGCTTATCTTTTTAGGGTTTTCACGACGGAGAGACTTTATAGGCGGAAGGGCAGCCTCGGAGGGGTCCTGGGGGACCCACACCATAGGGGCGCGCCCCCCTTTGGCCGCGCCGCCATGTGGGGTGAGGCCCCCTTGGCTCCCCTCTGGTCCCTCTTCGGTGCTCTGGAACCTTCCGTGGAAAATAGGAAGTATGGCTTTTATTTCGTCCGATTTCGAGAATATTTCTTTTGTAGGATTTCTGAAACCAAAAACAGCAGAAAACAGTAACTGGCTCTTCGGCATCTCGTTAATAGGTTAGTGTCGGAAAATGCGTATAAATGATTTAAAGTGTGTATAAAACATGTGAGTATCATCATAAAAGTAGCATGGAACATAAGAAATTATAGATACGTTTGAGACGTATCAAGCATCCCCAAGCTTAGTTCCTATTCGCCCTCGAGTAGGTAAACGATAACAAGGATAATTTCTGAAGTGACATGCTATCTGAAGGAGATATGCCCAAGAGGCAATAATAAAGTGGTTATTATATATCTTTATGTTTATGATAAATGTTTATATGTCATGCTATAATTGTATTAACCGAAACATTAGTACATGTGTGATATGTAAACAACAAAGAGTCCCTAGTATGCCTCTTAACTAGCTTGTTGATTAATGGATGATTAGTTTCATAATCATGAACATTGGATGTTATTAATAACAAGGTTATGTCATTATATGAATGATGTAATGGACACACCCAATTAAGTGTAGCATAAGATCACGTCATTAAGTTATTTGCTATAAGCTTTCGATACATAGTTACCTAGTCCTTATGACCATGAGATCATGTAAATCACTTGTACCGGAAAGGTACTTTGATTACACCAAACGCCACTGCGTAAATGGGTGGTTATAAAGGTGGGATTAAGTATCCGGAAAGTATGAGTTGAGGCATATGGATCAACAGTGGGATTTGTCCATCCCGATGATGGATAGATATACTCTGGGCCCTCTCGGTGGAATGTCGTCTAATGTCTTGCAAGCATATGAATGAGTTCATAAGAGACCACATACCACGGTAAGAGTAAAGAGTACTTGTCAGGAGACGAGGTTGAACAAGGTATGAAGTGATACCGCTGATCAAACCTCGGACAAGTAAAATATCGCGTGACAAAGGGAATTGGTATCGTATGTGAATGGTTCATTCGATCACTAAAGTCATCGTTGAATATGTGGGAGCCATTATGGATCTCCAGATCCCGCTATTGGTTATTGGTCGGAGTGAGTACTCAACCATGTCCGCATAGTTCGCGAACCGTAGGGTGACACACTTAAAGTTGAATGTTGAAATGGTAGAACTTGAATATGGAATGGAGTTCGAATATTTGTTCGGAGTCCCGGATGAGATCCCGGACATCACGAGGAGTTCCGGAATGGTCCGGAGAATAAGATTCATATATAGGAAGTCATTTTATGAGATTTAAAATGATCCGGAAGGTTCTATGGAAGGTTCTAGAAGGTTCTAGAAAAGTCCGGAAGAAACTACTATGGAAGGCGGAGTCCCAAAGGGACTCCACCTCCATGGCCGGCCAACCCTAGAGGGGGAGGAGTCCCAAGTGGACTCCCCCTATGGGGGCCGGCCACCCCCCCACATGGAAGGGGGGAATCCCACCCCAAGTGGGATTCCCACCTTGGGTAGGTTTCCCTATCACATGGAAGGTTTTGGGTTCGGGTCTTATTCGGAGACTTGTAGTCCAACACTTGGGGCTTCCACCTATATAATGAGGGACAAGGGGAGGGGCCGGCCACCCCAAGAACCACCAAGGTGGCCGCACCCCTTAGTGGCCGGCGCCCCCTCTCTCCAAACCCTAGCCGCCCCACTCCTCCACTTCCCGCACGCTTAGCGAAGCTCCGCCGGATTTCTCCAGCACCACCGACACCACGCCGTCGTGCTATCGGATTCAAGAGGAGCTACTACTTCTGCTGCCCGCTGGAACGGGGAGGTGGACGTCGTCTTCATCAACAACCGAACGTGTGACCGAGTACGGAGGTGCTGCCCGTTCGTGGCGCCGTGATCAAGATCTTCTACGCGCTTTTGCAAGCGGCAAGTGAACATCTACCGCAGCAACAAGAGCCTCATCTTGTAGGCTTTGGAATCTCTTCAAGGGTGAGACTCGATAATCCCCTCGTTGCTACCGTCTTCTAGATTGCATCTTGGCTTGGATTGCGTGTTCGCGGTAGGAAAATTTTTGTTTTCTATGCAACGAATCCCTACAGTGGTATCAGAGCCGTGTCTATGCATAGATGGTTGCACGAGTAGAACACAATGGTTTTGTGGGCGTTGATGCTCTTGTTATCTTTAGTTGAGTACTTTGCATCTTTGTGGCATAGTGGGATGAAGCGGCTCGGACTAACTTTACATGACCGCGTTCATGAGACTTGTTCCTCGTTCGACATGCAACTTGTATTGCATAAGAGGCTTTGCGGGTGTCTGTCTCTCCTACTATAGTGAAGATTCAATTTACTCTTCTATTGACAACATTAGTATCAACGTTGTGGTTCATGTTCGTAGGTAGATTAGATCTCTATCGAAAACCCTAAACCACGTAAAATATGCAAACCAAATTAGAGACGTCTAACTTGTTTTTGCAGGGTTTGGTGATGTGATATGGCCATAATGTGATGATGAATATGTATGAGATGATCATTATTGTATTGTGGCAACCGGCAGGAGCCTTATGGTTGTCTTTAAATTTCATGTTGAGTAGTATTTCAAAGTAGTTGTAATAGTTGCTACATGGAGGACAATCATGAAGACGGCGCCATTGACCTTGACGCTACGCCGACGATGATGGAGATCATGCCCGAAGATGATGGAGATCATGTCCGTGCTTTGGAGATGAAGATCAAAGGCGCAAAGACAAAAGGGCCATATCATATCACATATGAACTGCATGTGATGTTAATCCTTTTATGCATCTTATTTTGCTTAGATCGCGACGGTAGCATTATAAGATGATCCCTCACTAAAATCTCAAGATAATAAAGTGTTCATCCTTAGTAGCACCGTTGCCAAGACTTGTCGTTTCAAAGCATCTCGTGATGATCGGGTGTGATGGAATCAACAAGTGCATACAACGGGTGCAAGACAGTTTTGCACATGCGGATACTAAGGTGGCCTTGACGAGCGTAGCATGTACAGACATGGTCTCGGAACACGTGATACCGAAAGGTAGAGCATGAATCATATGGTTGATATGATGAACACTTTGAGTGTTCGCCATTGAAATCACACCTTGTCTCGTGATGATCGGACTTAGGTGCGGTGGATTTGGTTCGTGTGATCACTAAGACAATGCGAGGGATATTGTTTTGAGTGGGAGTTCACCTAGATTTTTAATTATGTTGAATTAAAATTTAAACTCAATTTGTCATAAACTTAGTCTAAACTTTTGCAAATATATGTTGTAGAGATGGCGTCCCCAATCAATTTTAACCAGTTCCTAGAGAAAGAAAAACTTAAGAGAAACGGTAGCAACTTCACCGACTGGTTCCGTCATGTGAGGATCTTCCTCTCTGGCGGAAATCTGCAATTTGTGCTTGATGCACCGCTAGGTGACCCTCCTGCAGAAACTGAAACCGATGAAGTAAAATCTGTTTACGAGACTCGGAAAACTCGGTACTCTCAAGTTCAGTGTGCCCTCCTGTGCAGTCTGGAAGCCGATCTTCAAAAACGTTTTGAGCACCACGATCCTCATGAGTTGTTCAATGAGCTGAAAGCTATATTTGAAACTCATGCGGCCGTGGAATGCTATGAAGCATCGAAACACTTCTTCAGCTGCATGATGGAAGAAGGCAGCTCCGTTAGTGAGCACATGCTCGCCATGACCGGGCATGCGAAGAAACTCAGTGACTTGGGAATAGTGATTCCTAACAGACTGGGGATTAATCGTGTCCTTCAATCACTGCCACCAAGTTACAAGAACTTTGTGATGAACTACAATATGCAGAACATGAACAAGGAGTTACCTGAACTCTTTGGCATGCTAAAAGCTGCTGAGATTGAGATCAAGAAAGAGCACCAAGTGTTGATGGTCAACAAGACCACTAGTTTCAAGAAACAGGGCAAGTCTAAGGGAAAATTCAAGAAGGGTGGCAAGAAAGCTGCCACGCCTCCTGTGAAACCTAAGAACGGCCCTAAGCCTGATGCTGAGTGCTATTACTGCAAGGAGAAGGGACACTGGAAGCGTAATTGCTCCAAGTATCTGGCTGATCTGAAGAGCGGCCTTGTCAAGAAAAAGAAAGAAGGTATATCTGATATACATGTTATAGATGTTTATCTCACTGGTTCTCGTTCTAGTACCTGGGTATTTGATACTGGTTCGGTTGCTCATATTTGTAACTCGAAACAGGAACTAAAGAATAAACGAAGACTACTGAAAGATGAAGTGACGATGCGCGTTGGAAACGGATCCAAAGTCGATGTGATCGTTGTCGGCACACTTCCTCTACATCTACCTTCGGGATTAGTTTTAAGCCTAAATAATTGTTATTTTGTACCTGCGTTGAGCATGGACATTATATCTGGATCTTGTTTAATGCAAGACGGTTATTCATTCAAGTCTGAGAATAATGGTTGTTCTATTTTTATGAATAATATCTTTTATGGTCAAGCACCTGAAAAGAATGGCTTATTTCTGTTAGATCTCGATAGTAGTGATACGCATATACATAACATTGATGCTAAGCGAATTAAATTGAATGATAATTCTACTTATATGTGGCACTGTCGTCTTGGTCATATTGGAGTGAAACGCATGAAGAAACTCCATACTGATGGATTACTTGAATTACTTGACTTTGAGTCACTTGATAGATACGAAGCATGTCTAATGGGAAAAATGACTAAGACTCCATTTTCTGGTATGATGGAGCGAGCTACTGACTTATTGAAAATCATACATACCGATGTGTGCGGACCAATGAGCGTAGCATCGCGCGGTGGTTATCGTTATGTTCTAACCTTCACAGATGATCTGAGTAGATATGGGTATATCTATTTCATGAAACATAAATCCGAAACTTTCGAGAAGTTTAAGGAATTCCAAAGTGAAGTAGAAAATCAACGTAACAAGAAGATTAAATTTCTACGATCTGATCGTGGAGGTGAATATCTGAGTTATGAGTTTGGCATGCATTTAAAGAAATGCGGAATACTTTCACAATTGACACCGCCGGGAACACCACAACGAAACGGTGTGTCCGAACATCCTAATCAAACTCTCTTAGATATGGTTCGTTCTATGATGTCTCTTACTGATTTGCCATTATCATTTTGGAGTTATGCATTAGAGACAGCCGCATTCACTTTAAATAGAGCACCATCAAAATCCGTAGAAACGACACCGTATGAATTATGGTTTAATAAGAAACCTAAGCTGTCGTTCCTGAAAGTTTGGGGTTGCGAAGCCTATGTCAAGAAGTTACAACCGGACAAGCTAGAACCCAAAGCGGAGAAATGCGTCTTCATAGGATACCCTAAGGAAACTATAGGGTACACTTTCTATCACAAATCCGAAGGCAAAATCTTTGTTGCTAAGAACGGAACCTTTCTTGAGAAAGAATTTCTCACTAAAGAAGTGACTGGAAGAAAAGTAGAACTCGATGAGATTGATGAATCTATACTCGTTGATCAGAGTAGCGCAGTATCGGAAGTTGTGCACATACCGCCTACACCGGCAACAGAGGAAGCTAATGATAATGATCATGAAACTTCGAACGAGGAAACTACTGAACCTCGCAGATCGACAAGGGAACGTGCCACTCCTGATTGGTATGATCCTTGTCTAAATATCATGATTGTGGATAACAATGATGAGGACCCTGCGACGTATGAAGAAGCGATGATGAGCCCAGATTCCAACAAATGGCAAGAAGCCATGAAATCCGAAATGGGATCCATGTATGATAACAAAGTATGGACTTTGGTAGACTTACCTGATAGCCGAAAGGCTGTCGAAAATAAATGGATCTTCAAGAGAAAAACAGATGCTGATGGTAATATTACTGTCTATAAAGCTCGACTTGTCGCAAAGGGTTTCGGACAAATTCAAGGAGTTGACTACGATGAGACTTTCTCACCTGTAGCGAAGCTAAAATCTTTGAGGATTTTGTTAGCAATAGCTACATTTTTCGATTATGAGATTTGGCAGATGGATGTCAAAACGGCGTTCCTTAATGGAGACATTGAGGAAGAGTTGTATATGGTACAACCCAAAGGTTTTGTCGATCCTAAAAATGCTGACAAAGTATGCAAACTTCAGCGTTCAATCTATGGACTGAAGCAAGCATCAAGAAGTTGGAACCGACACTTTGATAAGGTGATCAAAGACTTCGGGTTTATACAGTGTCATGGAGAGGCCTGTATTTACAAGAAAGTGAGTGGGAGCTCTGTAGCATTCCTGATATTATATGTAGATGACATATTATTGATTGGGAATGATATAGAACTATTAAGCAGTGTAAAAGGTTATTTGAATAATAGTTTTTCAATGAAAGACCTTGGTGAAGCATCGTATATATTAGGCATCAAGATTTATAGAGATAGATCAAGACGCCTAATAGGGCTATCACAGAGTACATATCTGGACAAGATTCTAAAGAAGTTTAGAATGGACGAAAGTAAGAAAGGGTTCTTACCTATGTTACCAGGCAAGGTCTTGAGTAAGACTCAAGGACCGGCTACGGCAGAAGAAAGAGAAAGGATGAGTAATATCCCCTATGCCTCGGCAGTAGGATCTATCATGTATGCCATGCTTTGTACTAGACCGGATATAGCGCATGCTGTTAGTTTGACTAGCAGATATCAAAGTGATCCAGGAATGGAACATTGGACAACGGTCAAGAATATCCTGAAGTACTTGAAAAGAACTAAGGATATGTTTCCTTGTTATGGAGGTGACCAAGAGCTCGTTGTAAGCGGTTACACCGATGCAAGTTGGAACACTGATCCTGATGACTCTAAGTCACAGTCTGGGTACGTGTCTATATTGAATGGTGCTACAGTAAGCTGGGCAAGCTCGAAGCAGTGCACGGTGGCGAAGTCTTCAACAGAATCAGAGTACATAGCGGCTTCAGAGGCCTCATCAGAAGCGGTATGGATGAAGAGGTTCATTGTAGAGCTCGGTGTGGTTCCTAGTGCATTGGACCCATTAATCATTTACTGTGATAACATGGGTGCCATCGCCAATGGACAAGAGCCAAGGTCACACAAGAGGCTGAAGCATATCAAGCTGCGTTACCACTCGATTCGTGAGTACATCGAAGATGGAGAAGTAAAGATTTGCAAAGTACACACTGATCTGAATGTAGCAGATCCGTTGACTAAAGCTCTCCCTAGGGCAAAGCATGACCAACACCAGAATGCCATGGGTGTTAGGTATATTACAATGTAATCTAGATTATTGACCCTAGTGCAAGTGGGAGACTGAAGGAGATATGCCCAAGAGGCAATAATAAAGTGGTTATTATATATCTTTATGTTTATGATAAATGTTTATATGTCATGCTATAATTGTATTAACCGAAACATTAGTACATGTGTGATATGTAAACAACAAAGAGTCCCTAGTATGCCTCTTAACTAGCTTGTTGATTAATGGATGATTAGTTTCATAATCATGAACATTGGATGTTATTAATAATAAGGTTATGTCATTATATGAATGATGTAATGGACACACCCAATTAAGCGTAGCATAAGATCACGTCATTAATTTATTTGCTATAAGCTTTCGATACATAGTTACCTAGTCCTTATGACCATGAGATCATGTAAATCACTTATACCGGAAAGGTACTTTGATTACACCAAACGCCACTGCGTAAATGGGTGGTTATAAAGGTGGGATTAAGTATCCGGAAAGTATGAGTTGAGGCATATGGATCAACAGTGGGATTTGTCCATCCCGATGATGGATAGATATACTCTGGGCCCTCTCGGTGGAATGTCGTCTAATGTCTTACAAGCATATGAATGAGTTCATAAGAGACCACATACCACGGTACGAGTAAAGAGTACTTGTCAGGAGACGAGGTTGAACAAGGTATGAAGTGATACCGATGATCAAACCTCGGACAAGTAAAATATCGCGTGACAAAGGGAATTGGTATCGTATGTGAATGGTTCATTCGATCACTAAAGTCATCGTTGAATATGTGGGAGCATTATGGATCTCCAGATCCCGCTATTGGTTATTGGTCGGAGTGAGTACTCAACCATGTCCGCATAGTTCGCGAACCGTAGGGTGACACACTTAAAGTTGGATGTTGAAATGGTAGAACTTGAATATGGAATGGAGTTCGAATATTTGTTCGGAGTCCCGGATGAGATCCCGGACATCACGAGGAGTTCCGTAATGGTCCGGAGAATAAGATTCATATATAGGAAGTCATTTTATGAGATTTAAAATGATCCGGAAGGTTCTATGGAAGGTTCTAGAAGGTTCTAGAAAAGTCCGGAAGAAACTACTATGGAAGGCGGAGTCCCAAAGGGACTCCACCTCCATGGCCGGCCAACCCTAGAGGGGGAGGAGTCCCAAGTGGACTCCCCCTATGGGGGCCGGCCACCCCCCCACATGGAAGGGGGGAATCCCACCCCAAGTGGGATTCCCACCTTGGGTAGGTTTCCCTATCACATGGAAGGTTTTGGGTTCGGGTCTTATTCGGAGACTTGTAGTCCAACACTTGGGGCTTCCACCTATATAATGAGGGACAAAGGGAGGGGGCCGGCCACCCCAAGAACCACCAAGGTGGCCGCACCCCTTAGTGGCCGGCGCCCCCCTCTCCCCAAACCCTAGCCGCCCCGCTCCTCCACTTCCCGCATGCTTAGCGGAGCTCCGCCGGATTTCTCCACCACCACCGACACCACGCCGTCTTGCTGTCGGATTCAAGAGGAGCTACTACTTCCGCTGCCCGCTGGAACGGGGAGGTGGACATCGTCTTCATCAACAACCGAATGTGTGACCGAGTACGGAGGTGCTGCCCGTTCGTGGCGCCGTGATCAAGATCTTCTACGCGCTTTTGCAAGTGGCAAGTGAACGTCTACCGCAGCAACAAGAGCCTCATCTTGTAGGCTTTGGAATCTCTTCAAGGGTGAGACTCGATAATCCCCTCGTTGCTACCGTCTTCTAGATTGCATCTTGGCTTGGATTGCGTGTTCGCGGTAGGAAATTTTTTGTTTTCTACGCAACGAATCCCTACACTATCATAATCTTGATCAATACTATTGTAAAGCATAAGAGATGAATGAAGTGATTCAAAGAAATGGTAAAGACAATGATTAAACAACTGAATCATATAGCAAAGACTTTTCATGAATAGTACTTTCAAGACAAGCATCAATAAGACTTGCATAGGAGTTAACTCATAAAGCAATAGATTCTTAGTAGAAAATTTTGAAGCAACACAAAGGAAGATATAAGTTTCAGCGGTTGCTTTCAACTTCAACATGTTTATCTCATGGATAATTGTCAACACAAAGTAATATGATGAATGCAAATAAGCAAGTATGTAGGAATCAATGCAC
The DNA here is from genome assembly GCF_019359855.2 of Lolium perenne. NCBI lineage: Eukaryota > Viridiplantae > Streptophyta > Magnoliopsida > Poales > Poaceae > Lolium > Lolium perenne. The sequence continues at coordinate 130,246,228 of NC_067250.2, forward strand.
ACAGTTGACACAAGTGTTTGCTTCTAAGATGGAAAGAAGTAGGTAAACTGACTCAACATAAAGTAAAAGAATGGCCCTTCGCAGAGGGAAGCATGGATTGCTATATTTGTGCTAGAGCTTTTATTTTGAAAACATAGAAACAATTTTGTCAATGGTAGTAATAATTCATATGTGTTATGTATAAGACATCCTATAAGTTGCAAGCCTCATGCATAGATTACCAATAGTGCCCGCACCTTGTCCTAATTAGCTTGGATTTACATGGATTATCATTGCATAACATATGTTTTAACCAAGTGTCACAAAGGGGTACCTCTATGCCGCCTGTACAATGGTCTAAGGAGAAAGTTCGCATTGGATTTCTCGCTTTTGATTATTCTCAACTTAGACATCCATACCGGGACAACATAGACAACAGATAATGGACTCCTCTTTAATGCATAAGCATTCAACAACAAATAATATTCTCATAAGAGATTGAAGATTGTTGTCCAAACTGAAACTTCCACCATGGATCATGGCTTTAGTTAGCAGCCGAATGTTCTTCTCCAACAATATGCATACTCAAACTATTTGATCATGATAAATCACCCTTACTTCAGACAAGACGAACATGCATAGCAACTCACATGATATTCAACAAAGGTGAAATAGTTGATGGCGTCCCCAGGAACATGGTTACCGCTCAACAAGCAAGTTATAAGAAATAAGATACATAAGCGACATATTCAATACCACAATAGTTTTTAAGCTATTTTTCCCATGAGATATATATTGCAAAGACAAGGAATGAAATTTTAAAGGTAGCATGCAAGCAATTTACTTTGGAATGGTAGAGAAATACCACATAGTAGGTAGGTATGGTGGACACAAATGGCATAGGTTTTGGCTCAAGGTTTTGGATGCACGAGAAGTATTCCCTCTCAGTACAAGGCTTTGGCTAGCAAGGTTGTTTGAAGCAAACACAAGTATGAACCGGTACAGCAAAACTTACATAAGAACATATTGCAAGCATTATAAGACTCTACACTGTCTTCCTTGTTGTTCAAACACTTCACCAGAAAATATCTAGACTTTAGAGAGACCAATCATGCAAACCAAATTTCAACAAGCTCTATGGTAGTTCTCCACTAATAGGTGCAAAGTACATGATGCAAGAGCTTAAACATGATCTATTTGAGCAAAACAATTGCCAAGTATCAAATTATTCATGACCATATACCAATTACCACATGAAGCATTTTCTGTTTCCAACCAAATAACAATGAACGAAGCAGTTTTCAACCTTCGCCATGAACATTAAAATTAAAAGCGAAGAACACTAGTGTTCATATGAAAAAGCGGAGCGTGTCTCTCTCCCACATAAGCATGAATTTATTCAGAGAATGAAAATAACAAAACAAAAATAAAAGCACACAGACGCTCCAAGTAAAGCACATAAGATGTGACGGAAAAAAAATATAGTTTCACTAGAGGCGACCTGATAAATTATCGATGAAGAAGGGGATGCATTGGGCATCCCCAAGATTAGATGCTTGAGTCTTATTGAAATATGCAGGGATGAACCACGGGGGCATCCCCAAGCTTAGACTTTTCACTCTTCTTGATCATATTGTATCATCCTCCTCTCTTGACCCTTGAAAACTTCCTCCACACCAAACTCAAAACAAACTCATTAGATGGTTAGTGCATAATCAAAAATTCACATGTTCAGAGGTGACATAATCATTATTATCATTTCTGGACATTTCACAAAGCTACTGAAAGTTAATGAAACAAAGAAATCCATTCAACATAGCAAAAGAGGCAATGTGAAATAAAAGGCAGAATCTGTCAAAACAGAATAGTCCGTAAAGACGAATTTTTTTGGGGCACTTAACTTGCTCAGATGAAAATGCTCAAATTGAATGAAAGTTGTGTACATATCTGAGGATCACGCACGTAAATTGGTAGATTTTTCTGAGTTACCTACAGAGAATTCTACTCAAATTCGTGACAGCAAGAAATCTGTTTCTGCGCAGTAATCCAAATCTAGTATCAACCTTACTATCAAAGACTTTACTTGGCACAACAATGCAATAAAATAAATATAAGGAGAGGTTGCTACAGTAGTAACAACTTCCAAGACACAACAAAACAGTAGCAAAATAAAAACATGGGTTATCTCCCAAGAAGTGCTTTCTTTATAGCCATTAAGATAGGCTCAGCAATTTTAATGATGCTCACATAAGAACGAGAGTTGAAGCAAAGAGAGCATCAAAAAGCAAGTATGAAACAAATTTAAGCCTAACCCACTTCCTATGAAAAGGAATCTTGTAAATAAAGAAGTCATGTAAGCATAATGCAACAAGCATAGAAAGGCAGCACAAGCGCAACTTCAAGATTCTCAACATAAAGAGGGGAAACTTAATATTATTAAGATGCATATAACCATGTTTCCCTCTCTCATAATAACTTTCAGTAGCATCATGAACAAACTCAACAATATAACTATCACATCAAGCATTCTTATTCACATGCATAAAGGTATCATTACTCTCCACATAGGCAATTTTATTAGTAATAGTGGGAGTAAAACTATCACAACCATCATTGTTGTCGTGGTATCGTCACGGCATATGCCATAGGGTGGCTAATCGAAGTGGTTCCTGAGGGATCTCACGGCGGTATCCGGATGCGGGTATGGGGACGAGCGACACGGCGACGTACCCAGGTTCGAGGCCCTCCGATGGAGGTAAAACCTCTACTCCTGCTATGAGTGTATATGATGATCACACAGTACAATGGTGCTCCTAGAGCTGTGTCCGGCTGCTCCTGAGAGGCTAAGGAAGACTATGGTCTCTCTCACCGGGCAGCTCTGTAGGTGGGTGAAAGTAATAAATGATCGATCCCCTGCACGAGAGGGGGTAGTGCGGCTTATATAGGCACCGGCACTTTACATATAAGACCCTATAGTTTACTGGCCGGCTGGGCCGGCTTCGGCTTCCGCTCCTTCCCGAGGCGGTGACGTCAGGAGTGGTTGAGGCATCGTGGCCTGTCCCATCCGGCTGCCACGGTCAGCGGTATGGAGGAGGTGTCCCTGTCGCCGTCAGCCGCTGTAGCCAGTACGGATCGTCGTAAGCCCTGACGGCCTGTCCGGCGCGAGGCACTATTGCTCTACAGTGCCCCGCGTATCACGGAAGATGGAGTCAGCGTGGACTTTGGGAACCCGGATCACCTACCCGGTTCCTTCCAGTGCAAGACTCGCCAGCCTCGAGTCGGTCTGAGGTACAAACCCCAGTCGGATATGGCTTGTAGAAGCCGGCCCAACTACAGCATTGGTGGCCGTAGCCAGGCCGACTAGGACCTAGAGCCAGCCGGCTTCCAGACCAGCCGGCCACGGCGCCAGCCGGCTGCTCCTCAGCCGGCCTTTGCCGCGAGCCGGCCAATGGCCAGCCGGCTGCTCCGCGTCCATTGCCCTATCCGGGGTCTTCCCCCCGACATTAGCCCCCGAAGCTGGCAAGGTCCTGCGTTTAGAAGGACCTAGGCAGGTTTTCCTGGCTTCTCGAATATATTAGACGGCACTTGGAGGGGCCGACTGAGAATTTCCATTCAGCCGGCTGCGCCCTCATCCGGCTCGTGCCTGCCGGCTGCTTCTAGCCGGCTGCTTTTCATACTTGTGCAGTTTTTGCTTTCTCGCAAGATCTGATGGCGTCTCCGCCTTGCTGATGAATTTTGGCTCGAGTGAAACTTCTTGTCCGGCTCCGGCTCGCTGTGCGCCGGAGTCTCCGCCGCCTCGGGTCCTGCGCCCGACTTGACCGGTCTGACGCCTGGCGCTGCGGTCGGTTCGTCTGGTCACATCAATGTCCCTCCGGATCCGGTGCGGTAGTGGGCGACGTGGTGTGGCCGTTTCTGGTAACCGTCGTGGACGTGGGAGGAGTTACGGCGCAGTAAATCCGGGGACGTGGCCCACGACCGCCACTTGGAGGCCAACCGCCCGCGGCAGGCTATAAATGCCGCGGGGGCGGTACCGAGGCGGCACTTGCCATTCTCTTCCTCCTCACGCTCCTGCTTCCATCGCTCCCCGCGCGCTCAAGCTCGCTGTTGCTCCGGCGAACGCCTCCCGCTGGCGAACTCCGGCAGGCGAATCTCCGCCGATCCGCCGCCGCCACTCCGTCAATCCGGCGCCACGGGGCCGCGCGTCTCGACGGAGCGTCCTCAGCCGCCGTTGTCGCCGCCGCGGTCGCAAGGTTCCTCCTCGCCGTTTAGTCTCTCCTGGTCATCTTCTTCCTCGACATCGCCAATGGCGTCCCCCAGCGGATCGTGGAGGGGCTCCTACATGCAGGAGGACGACATCGAACGCCTGGTGCGCCTCCGGCGGATCCCGCAGTCGGTGATCACGCGGGTGCCCGGCGAGGAGGTGGAGCCCGAACCGCGGCCCGGCGAGCGCGTCGTCTTCGGCGCGCACCTCGATCGCGGGCTGGGCCTGCCGGCTTCGATGTTCTTCCGGCAGTTCCTCGACCACTTCGGCCTTCAGCCGCACCACCTGCCGGCCAACGCATGCGTCCTCCTGAGTTGCTTCGTGGCGTTCATGGAGGCTTACGCCGGCTTGTGGCCCGACATCGACACGGAGCCGGCTTTTCTTCTTGAAGGCGCAGACCAACGACGGCCGCTGCGAGCCTGCGGCGCTGCCTCGATCTACACCCGGCCTGGTACGCCTTTCCCCAAAATCCCCACCGTCGACTCGGTGAAGAACGCGCAGATGTCATTCTTCTACGTGCGCAACGAGGGGGAGCTCGTCGACCGGATCAACTTGCCGGAGTTCAACCCGGCTCCTCGATCGGCCGGATCAGCTGGAGCCACAACGCCCGCTCGACGGATCAGAACGCCGAGGTGAACCTGCTTTGGGACTTCTGGCGACAGCCACCGCTGGCGGGCTGAGCGCCGAAGATCTCCTCTGCACCCTCGCCGAGCGCCGGGTGCTGCCGCTTCAGATGCGCACCCACAAGATCGGGCACATGTCCGGCCGGTTCGATCCGAACCGGACCTCCATTGCGCGGCTCACCAAAGCCCAGGTGGCCAGCCGGGTGAACCACATCACCAAGGCGAACCTGCCGGAGGACTGGAGTTACGGGCTGGTGCCCTGCGACAGGAACCATCCGCCGGCGCGGGTAAGCCTCATGTCTTTGCCATTTTCCGGCTTGCGGCTGCGGGGCCGGCTTCCTTTTTCTTCTGCCGACTCCCGGCTCGTCATATGCTTATGTTTTCTGTCTATCTAGCTTTTGAGCGCCAGAACGTCGAGGACGGCGACCTGGCGACGAAGAGGTGGACGCCGGATCACGTCGATCCGGCTGACCAAGCCGGCGAGCATGCCGGTGACGACGACCTGCCGCAGGCGCTCGATCTAGGCGGCCGGGGGAGCACAATCCGCCCCCTCACCGAGCAGCGGGAGGAGGAGGAGGAGCCGGCGGCGTCCGGTGCGGGGCCAATCCCCGCCGTGCCTCTGCGCACGAGGCCGCCAAGCACCACGGCGACTTCGGCGCCCGAGGGCACGGCGAACCGGCTCCACCGCCGCCTTGGAGGCGAAGGCGAAGAAACAGCGCCGGCGGCAGCCGAAGAAGGTCCCGGAGCAGGCCGGGTGAGTTCTCTTTCTTTTTCTTGTTTGATTCCTTTTCTTTCCTTGCTTCCATGCTTATTGTCTTTCTGTTTATCCGGCTAGGGTCCCTATCAAGTTCGCCCGGGGCGGCGGCTCCCGGCAAGCTCCGCGCGTCGCGTCGCCGCCGCCGCGCCAAGGAGGGAGCCGACGCCGCAGCCTTCATCGCGCGCTCCTACGCCGCCGCCGCCTGCGGGTGCTGCGCCTTCCGCGGGGGCATCTTCCTTCGCCGTGCCGCTGGCGTCAGCGCCTGATCGCGGCACGCGGGTCGAGCCGCCGCGGCAGCCGACGCTGGACGATATGTTCCCGCGCCGCGCCCCGTTTGTGGAGCGGGCAGCCGGAGCTGGCAGGGGCATGCCATCGGTGGCAGGAGCTGGAGCTGGAGCTGGTGGGGCTGCGCCGCCTTCGGCCGGAGTCGGCGGGTCCGCGCCCAACGTTGTGGTCTGGAGAGTTCTCCGAAGGGAGCGCCTCAAGCGCCGGATGCGGCGGCTCCCACCGGGCCGACTGCCTCGACCGCGCCGCCGCCCGGCCGGAGCCGACGAGGAGGGAGCCGACCGGGAAGGAGCCGGCGAGGGGAAGCCGGCGCGCTCGGAGGACGCCGACTCCGGGCTCTGGTGAGGACGAGGGCCCGCCGGGCCCATCTGAGGGCCTTCATGTGGCCAAGGGGGCCCGGCTGCTGCATGTGCCGTCTGCCTCTGACTCCAGCCTTGGCTCGGCCGGCACCATGGAGGCTGCGTGGCATTCGGCGGATTCTTGTGAGGTGTTCAGCCGGGAGGGGCAGCCTGGTACGGCGCCCATGAAGATGGCCTTCTCCGGTTTCCGAGCCGGCCTTAAGAACAAGGCCGCCGAGGCCCTTGCCCAGCTAGCAACGCTGGAGGATGCTGACAAGGTAGGTGTCTTCTTGTTTTTGTAATTTTGTTATTATCCTGGTAGCCCTCCGAGGCATGGTCCGGCTGCTTGGAGCCGGTCCGGGTTTCGTGCAGGTATCTGATTGTTTCTTTCAGGCGGTTATGGAGCGACGCACCGTCTTGTACAACAAGGTGGTGACTAGCTACCACAAGGCCAAGATCGAGCGAGCCGGCTTGGCTCGCGAGCTGGAGGCTGTCAAGGGTAAGCTCTATGCTTCTTTTGACTTGTTTTCTTTCAGTCTTGGTTGGCTGACATTTCTTTCTGGCCGCCTCGCAGTTGAAGCCGCCAAGGTTCCGCAGCTGGAGTCGGATCTTCGAGCCGCTCGTGCCCAGTGCGCCGAGAGCGAGGAGGCGGGCCGATCCGCCGCCGGCAAGCTCAAGCTGGCTGAGCAGGAGCTGACGCGGCTGCGCCTGCTGGAACAGAACCACCTTGCTGAGCTCAACTCCCTCCGGACGGCGGAGAAGGAGAAGGTGGAGGATCTGAGCCGGCGGCTAACGGAGGTGGAGAAGCAGCGGCTTGTGCTGCAGGAGGAGGTCACCGTCAAGTCCACAGAGCTGACGGCTACCGCCAAGCGCTGGACGGATGAGATTGGCGCACTAGATCGCGGCTTGGCGGGTGAGTGCATCTCTAAGTTCCTTTCCCTTTGCCGGCTTTCGGCTGTTGGCTGCCGGCTTTTGCTGGCAGCCGGCAGCAGAAACTTCTTCGTTATTTTCAACTTGGGGCTGGTGGCAGTCGGTTCTTGCCGGCTGCCGTCAGGCTTTTCCTTTTGGCTTAGGACTTCGAAAATTTGCATTTTTCAGCTTATTTCGGCTTCGATGATTTCTGACTTGCTTTGTCTTGCAGCGGCCTTCCCGGAGACGCGGGGACGCGGCTCTGGCAGCCGTTGGCGTTGCGCGCGAGTCCAGGAGGCAGGAGACCGGCGAGGGCAGCTCGGAGTATTTCTCCATGGAGGATCACATGGCGTCCATGGCTGCCCGCGTCGAGCCTATCACCAAGCTCGGCTGGGAACTTCGGAAGGCGGCTGAAGAGCTGGTGCCCATGCTGTGGCCTGAAGAGGCGGCACCGCAGGATATCTCCGGCCTCATCTCCGCGATGGAGCGGGCGCCGGACCGCTTCCTCGACTGGAAGGAGTCGGCCACGCGCGCCGGTGCCGACATGGCGCTGTCCTTCGTCCTCTCCTGGTACAACGAGGTGGACCTGGGGCAGCTTGAGTTCCGGCGAGCCGGCGTGGAGGACAAGCTCCCAGCCGATCTCAAGGCCGCCCGCCTTGCTCGAGCCAGCACCATCGCCGAGTTCGTCGACAAGGCCCTCTTCGTCGCGGACCCGAACCCTCCTCCATCCGATGGGGAGTATGTGGACGATGAGGAGGCGGAGGACGTGCCTGAGGACGACCCGGCAGCCGGCTCCACTGATGCCCCTCCGGCTTAGATTTCCTGCTTTCCAGTTGTTCTTTTGCCAAGACAAATCGTTAAATCCCCGGGATGCCGGGTGCATATGTAAGACAATGTTATTATCCTTTTATTAAGGCACGCTTTAATGTGTTTGTTAATCATCTGTGTGCCGAGTTGCTTTCTTTCGACTCGTTCGCTTTTTCCCATCCGCCCCACTCTTTGGCTGTGCCCTTGCCGGTCATACGTCCGACTTGCGATCCATCGCCGGATCAAGAGCGGGCCGCTGGGTGAGGCTGACAGTATTTCAGTCGAACGAGCTGAATTCGGCAATCCGGCACTTATATGAAAAGTTGCAAGTCAACTCGCTTTTACTCTTTCCCTTAGTCGTTTTTCGCGTGCCGGCTCCCTAGGCCTTACTCCCGCCAGCCGGACAGCCGGGTTGCGGTCTGTAGCTGGATCGGAAGCCGGCTGTCGGAAACCGGATCACGTTACTGAGCCGACCGCGTGAGAGGGTTCAAGCCAATTGGCGAAACAAGGTAAAGTACGCGAAAAACTTGTCGGAAACAGCGCTCTTGGCGCAAGCTTTTTCATAATTCACAGAAGGGATACAAGGGGTACATACATTCCTGCTCTCATGTGTAAAATGGGCGGAGTAACCTGACATTCCAGGGACGTTTAGTCTCCTCGTCAGCCTTGTCCGGCTTGCCTTTCTTAGCCTCTTGGGCATCTATGAGATAGTAGGAATCATTGCCTACTGCCTTGCTCACGATGAAGGGACCCTCCCATGGGGATGACAGTTTATGCTGTCCGGCTGTCCATTGGATCAGCCGGAGCACTAGGTCTCCTTCTCGGAATGCTAAGGGCTGGACCCTCCGGCTGTGATAGCGTCGGAGGCTTTGCTGGTAGATAGTAGATCTAGACTCAGCCAGCAGCCGGGCCTCTTCGACCAGGTCAACTCCATCTTCGCGAGCTTCTTTGGCTTCGGCTTCTGTGTAGAGCTTGATCCTTGGCGCGTCATGCTCGATATCAGTCGGCAAAACGGCTTCGGCCCCGTATACGAGGAAAAATGGTGTGAAGCCGACTGAGCGGTTTGTCGTTGTGCGCAGGCTCCACAGCACATTGGGCAGTTCTTCAATCCAGCAGCCGGCTGCTCGCTCGAGCGGCTCCACCAGCCGGGGCCGGATGCCGGCTAGGACTAAGCCGTTAGCCTTTTCCACCTGTCCATTGGACTGCGGGTGTGCCACGAGAAGATAGGGCCATCCGGATCCCCATTTCCCGCAATAGCGAGAGAAGATGCCTTGGGAGAAGTTGGTGCCGTTGTCGGTGATGATGGTGTGGGGGTAGCCGAATCTCACAATGATTTCCTTGAGGAATGTGACGGCTGTGGACCCGTCCAGTTTCTTGATTGGCTTGGCTTCGATCCACTTGGTGAATTTGTCAATCATCACCAAGAGATGTGTCATGCCGCCTCGCGCTGTTCTGAATGGACCTACCATATCCAAGCCCCATACGGCAAATGGCCATGTGATGGGGATGGTTTTCAAGGCGGAAGCCGGCTGGTGTCTTTGCTTTGCGAAGCGCTGACAGCCGTTGCACTTCTTCACCAAATCTTCTGCGTCTACGAGCGCGATCGGCGATAAAAACCGTGCCGGAAGGCTTTGGCCACTATGGCTCTGGATGAGGCGTGATGTCCGCACTCTCCTTGATGGATTTCCCGTAGGAGTTCAATCCCTTCAGCCGGCTCGACGCACCGCTGGAACACCCCACTTACGCTGCGTTTGTACAGCTGGTGGTTGATGATGGTATAGGCCTTGGCCCTTCTCTCAATCTGCCTGGCCTGGACTCTATCATCGAGCAGCACACCGTTGGTGAGGTAGGAGAGGAATTCTTGTGCCCATGAAGGTACGCATCTTATCTCGAATACGCTGACCAACAGGGCCTCCTGCGTGGGAGCTTCCGGATTCGACTGCATGGTCGCCGGGTTCGGCTTGCTAGCCGGCGGGTTCGGCTTGCTAGCCCCCGAGTTTGGCGATGAAGCCCCCGGGTTGGACTGAGAAGTCCCGGGTTCGGCATGCTAGCCGGCGGGTTTGGCTTGTTAGCCCCCGACTTGGGCGATGAAGCCCCCGGGTTCGGCTGAACAGCCCCCGGGTCAGCCGGCACGAATATTGAATCCGAGTCCGGTGACGGTATGATGGACGGCTTCTTGAGAACCGCCAAGGCGACACCCGGCGGAATGGCTTGCCGGGTTGAGCCAATCTTGGATAAGGCGTCAGCCGCTTCGTTATTTGCTCGTGGCACATGATGGAATTCGCAGCCGTCGAAGAAGCCGGATAGCTGCTGGACATGGAAGCGGTACGAGGCCATGTTGGCGTCCTTCGCGTCCCAGTCGCCAGATGCTTGCTGTATGACCAAGTCGGAGTCGCCGAAGCAGAGTATGCGACGCACGCCAATCTCCTTGGCCAGCTTCAGCCCATGAATGAGCGCTTCGTACTCCGCCACATTGTTGGAGGCGGCGAAGTGGATCTGCAGGACGTAGTCCAGCCGGTCCCCCTTGGGAGAAGTGATGACGATGCCGGCTCCCAAGCCGTTGCGCATCTTCGAGCCGTCGAAGTGCATCTTCCAATGTGTGGAATCCGGCACAGGCGGCAGGTACTGCATCTCAGCCCAGTCGACGAAGAAGTCCGCGAGGATCTGCGACTTGATGGCTGTGCGTGGCTCGTAGAGGATGGTGTGGGCGGCTAGCTCCAGGGCCCACTTGGCAACCCGGCCGTTGGCATCCTTGCTGCCTATGATTTCCGCCAAGGGTGCTGTGGCAACCACCCTGATGGGGTGCTCTTGGAAGTAGTGCTTGAGCTTCTTGGCCGCCATGTAGACGCCGTAGGTGACCTTCTGGTAGTGGGGGTAATTTTGCTTCGACTGGGAGAGCACTTCGCTAAGGTAATAGACTGGGCGCTGAACCAGCTGCTCCCTGTTGCCGGCTTCTCTGCGCTCCACCACCAGGACGACGCTAACCACTCGATTGGTGGCTGCGATGTACAACAACATCGGCTCCATTGAACCCGGCGTTGCAAGGATTGGCGCGGTTGAGAGCACGCGCTTCAAGTCACGGAAAGCCTCATCCGCCTGCGGTGACCAGACGAACTTGTCCGCCTTCCTCATTAGTTGATACAGGGGCAGTGCCTTCTCCCCCAGCCGGCTGACGAAGCGGCTCAAGGAGGCCAGGCAGCCAGCAAACTTCTGGACGTCCTTGAGGCACTGCGGCAGTTCCATCTTCTCTAGGGCGCTGATCTTGTCCGGGTTGGCTTCGATCCCTCGCTGAGAGACGAGGTAGCCAAGGAGCTGGCCAGACGGCACGCCGAATGTGCACTTGGCCGGGTTGAGCTTCATCCGGAATCTTCTCAGATTGGTGAAGGTTTCTCTCAGGTCATCAAGGAGGGTAGTCGTCTCCTTGGTCTTTACAACGACATCATCCACATATGCGTGAACGTTTCTGCCGATTTGATCCTGCAAGCATTTTTGCATGCACCTTTGGTAGGTGGCGCCTGCATTTTTCAAGCCGAACGGCATAGTCGTGTAGCAATAAGCCCCGTACGGGGTAATGAACGAAGTCTTTATTTGATCAGCCGGATTCAAAGGAATCTGGTGGTAGCCTGAATAGGCGTCTAAGAAAGACAACAGTTCACAGCCGGCAGTCGAGTCTATGACTTGATCTATGCGCGGCAGGGGGAAGGGATCCTTTGGGCACGCCTTGTTCAGGCTGGTGTAGTCGATACACATGCGCCAGGAGCCGTTCTTCTTCAGAACCAGGACCGGGTTTGCCAACCAGTCCGGGTGCAGCACTTCCATGATGAAGCCGGCAGCTAGGAGCCGGGCGATTTCTTCTCCGATGGCCTTCCTTCGTTCTTCGGCGAAGCGCCTGAGAGGCTGCTTCACCGGCTTGGCTTCAGGCCGGACGTGGAGGTGGTGCTCAGCCAACTCCCTCGGCACACCCGGCATGTCTCTTGGAGTCCATGCGAAGATGTCCCGATTCTCACGGAGGAAGCTGGTGAGCTCGCTTTCCTATTTCTTGTTCAAGCCGGCACCGATGGTGACGAACTTGTCCGGCTGCGCCGGGTCCAGCAGGATCTTCTTGGTGTTGTCGGCCGGCTGGAAGTGAGTCGTCCCAGCCGGGTTGCCCGCAGCCGGCATGTCTGTCTGCGCGGCTTTGGCGAGGGCGACGGCGTCGTGGATGAGCTGCTTCTCGGTGGCGATGACCAGCGTCTGGGCCATCTTGGAGCTCTGCATGGCGCAGTCCATGGAGAAGCGGCGATAGTCGCCGGCTACGGTAATGACCCCCTTGGGGCCAGGCAGCTTCATCTTCAGGTACCCATAGTGGGGCACCGCCATGAACTTGGTCGGGGCTGGCCTGCCCGGGAGCGCGTGGTAGGGACTCACGAGGTCCACCACCTCGAACTCGATTCTCTCGGTGCGGAAGTGGTCCGGCTTCCCGAACATCACCTCCAGCGTGATCCGGCCGATCGGCTGGCAGCAATGGCCTGGCACGATGCCATGGAAGACGGTGGGGGTGGGGCGCAACTCGGCCTCCTGGATGCCTAGCTTGCGGGCGGTGTCGCGGTAGAGGATGTTGATGCTGCTGCCGCCGTCGATGAGGACGCGCGAGAAACGCACGCTGCGCCGGGTTGTGCCGATGGTGGGGTCGAGGACCATGGCGTAGCTGCCCGGCCGGCAGGACAGCCGGTGTGTCGCGGCGATCGAAAGTGATGGCCTGTTCGACCGGTTTAGGTCTTGGGGGACCGGCGGTATGACCGCGTTGACCTCGAGGGAACGGCGCTCTTGGCTCGTCTGTCCTCGGGCTCGGAGGTGAAGATAATGTAGTTGGCGTCTTCGGCCAGGTACCGGCCGGCATGGTGCACTTGGTTAGCCTCGTGGTGCTCGAGGTTGACGTTCTCTGCGCCGGCTTGGCCACCCGGCCCGCCGGCTGGTGGAGGTGGGGGTGGAGGCGGTAGAGGTTCACCGCTTGTCAGCCGCTTCATGAAGTGGCAGTCGCGGGTGGTGTGGTTGGAGGGGTTCTTGCCGCTGTGGTACTTGCACGGCGAGTCGAGCATCTACTCGAAGGTGTACTCGGCTTCCACGCCGGTCTTGCTTGGCGGCGGCTGCCGCCTGCCGCGTTGTCTGCCACGGCGGCCACGTGGGCGAGCCGTACCGGCGGTCCGGCTGGTCGTTGTGACGCTTGCCGCCGCGGTAGTTGTCCCGCCGGCTGCCGTGCGGCGCCCTCGGCCGGCTTGTTGTTGTCCCGTCTTGCCGGGGCCGGTGAAACGTCGGCCGGCGCCTTGCCGGCTTCCTCTGCGGCGCGTGCTTATGCGATGACCATCAAGGCGGCCATCGTCTTGGGCTCGCTGCGGCGTAGCTTGTGCCACAGCATGGTGTTGGGTCGGCAGCCGCCCATGAAGAAGCTGATGGCTTGCATCTCGTGCACGCCCTCGCAAGAGTTGCGCATCTCGCACCAGCGCGTCAGGTACGCGCGATCCGTCTCGTCCGGGCCCTGCTTGCACATCTCAAGCTGTTGAGGGCGACCCGGCCGGCGATAAGTGCCGGTGAAGTTGCTGATGAAGGCGGCTTCGAAGTCCAGCCAGCCGTTTATGCTGCCGGCTGGCAGGTTGTTGAGCCACGTGCGGGCGGAGCCGAGTAGCATGAGGGGGGAGTAGCGCACGGCCCAGCGCTTGTTGCCCTTGGCGATGCCGACTGCCGTGGAGTAGTCCAGCAGCCAGTCCTCCGGCTTGGTGGTGCCGTCGTACTTGGGGGTGTCGCGCGGGAGCTGGAAGCCCTCGACCATGGGCTCGTTGAGGATCCGCGGCCCGAAGCACTTTGGGCCGGCTGGCCCCTCCTCTTCCGCGATGCGGGATTGAACCAGCCGGTCGAGGCGGTCTCGGGCGTCAGCGGGCTCGATGCGCGGGCCCAGCCGGGAGTGTGCCGGCTGGCGCGCGCCGCTTGCTTCTGGAGCCGGCCGGTGATGACGGCGGGGCCCGGAGTCTTGCTCCTGGTTCCGGCTTGGAGGGGGCCGGCTGCGGCTGTTGCCGCTCGGCTGGTGGCTTGGCCGGCCCGAGCTGTGCGTGGCCCGGGAATCATGGCGTCGGCTTGGTGCTGGGGAGGAGGACTCGGCCGTGTCCCTGGCGCCTTCCCTGTCGTTGCCTGCAGCTCCGCGAGCGTGAGAAGCTCTGGGGGCATTGACATACCTGGGGTCGGCGATCTGCCTGTTGGCTGCGTTGAGCAGCTCGATCCACCCGCACAGTGCAGCGGCGTAACTCTTCGCCCTGAAGGCGGTTCAGCTCTTCTGCGGCGGCTTCGCCGCGCGCATGTTCTTGTCGGGGGTGTTGTAGACGGGGAGCTCCGCGGACGGAGCCGGCGAAGGAGCGCGCCGTCGCGGGCGATTTCAGCGCCGAGGTCGCGGCCCCTGCGGCGGATGTGGCCGGCTCGGCTTGGCTCGTCGCCGCCTGGAGTGAGGCCGTGGGCGCGGTTGTACTCGCGCTGGGTGATCTCCATCTGGCGCTTAGCAGCAGCCAGTTCTTCGGTTTGCTTGAGGAGGAGCTGGCGGTGCGCCTCCAAGTCCGCCTCGACGGCGGTGGGGTCTCCGCCAGGCGTGAGCGGGGTGCTCAGCTTTGCCCGGACTGCATCCAGCCGGGACGGCGGTGGTGGCGCTTTTGGGCCCGAGCCGGAGGCGTTGGGGTCGATGTTGCGCTCAGGTCGGGGGCCGCGCATGCGCGGGTTCTTGGTGGGGAGCTCGTCGCCAGCCATCATGACTTGCACGACGGCGGGGCTGGCGGGAGCGCTGCTGCCGGCTCGCGGAGGAGGGCTAGCGCAGCGCAGCACCTGCCGCGGGTAGCGCGGCGGTGCGACGGTGGCGACGTAGACGTCGAAGCCGCCGAAGGAGATGACGCTGCCGCTGGCTGGGAAGGGCCGGTCAGCGAAGCAGCCAGCGTTGTCGCTGACGCAGTCGAGGGAGCCGAATCTCCAGATCAAGCCTGGCGACTCGCTCGCCGGTGGTGGTGGTGAGGCCCGTCCGGATGAAGACACCGGCCGAGGATGCTGAAGGCCCCACGGTGGGCGCCAAATGTCGTGGTATCGTCACGGCATATGCCATAGGGTGGCTAATCGAAGTGGTTCCTGAGGGATCTCACGGCGGTATCCGGATGCGGGTATGGGGACGAGCGACACGGCGACGTACCCAGGTTCGAGGCCCTCCGATGGAGGTAAAACCTCTACTCCTGCTATGAGTGTATATGATGATCACACAGTACAATGGTGCTCCTAGAGCTGTGTCCGGCTGCTCCTGAGAGGCTAAGGAAGACTATGGTCTCTCTCACCGGGCAGCTCTGTAGGTGGGTGAAAGTAATAAATGATCGATCCCCTGCACGAGAGGGGGTAGTGCGGCTTATATAGGCACCGGCACTTTACATATAAGACCCTATAGTTTACTGGCCGGCTGGGCCGGCTTCGGCTTCCGCTCCTTCCCGAGGCGGTGACGTCAGGAGTGGTTGAGGCATCGTGGCCTGTCCCATCCGGCTGCCACGGTCAGCGGTATGGAGGAGGTGTCCCTGTCGCCGTCAGCCGCTGTAGCCAGTACGGATCGTCGTAAGCCCTGACGGCCTGTCCGGCGCGAGGCACTATTGCTCTACAGTGCCCCGCGTATCACGGAAGATGGAGTCAGCGTGGACTTTGGGAACCCGGATCACCTACCCGGTTCCTTCCAGTGCAAGACTCGCCAGCCTCGAGTCGGTCTGAGGTACAAACCCCAGTCGGATATGGCTTGTAGAAGCCGGCCCAACTACAGCATTGGTGGCCGTAGCCAGGCCGACTAGGACCTAGAGCCAGCCGGCTTCCAGACCAGCCGGCCACGGCGCCAGCCGGCTGCTCCTCAGCCGGCCTTTGCCGCGAGCCGGCCAATGGCCAGCCGGCTGCTCCGCGTCCATTGCCCTATCCGGGGTCTTCCCCCCGACAATTGTAATCATCATAAATTGCAGGCATGGTATAATCATAATAAACTTTATCCTCCATAGTAGGTGGCACCAAAATACCATTATCATTATAATCATCATAAATGGGAGGCAAAGTATCATCAAAGAAAATTTTCTCCTCCATGCTTGGGGGACTAAAAATATCACAACCAGCTTCCCCAAGCTTAAATTCTTCCATAGCATTAGCAATAATAGTGTTCAAAGAGTTCATGCTAATAACATTGCTACAACTATTTTGCAAACAAAGTTCCATGGGTTTTTTAATTTTCTCTTCAAACACATCATGTCCTAATCTATACCTAATAATAAAGGAGCTAAGGTTTCCTTGGTTCGGTCCGTATGTTTACGTTTTCGTCCGTTGGTGTTAACGCTTTTGTATGTCGCTGCTTTGTTGGAAACACCTTACCGTACAAGAGCAGGTATCCATGTTCGTGTGGTTTGGAAAGCCACGAGTCGAATAAGAGATCGATCCAGCCACGAGCCAACCTCTTCTTGCCTCTGATCCGTTAAATATGGGGGCGATCTCATCAGATTACAAACGCTTATGTCTTTCGAAATCCACGAGTCGGATGAGAGATTGATCCAGCGCAGCCACGAGTTTGTCATCCTTTAGCTATGGGATCGATCTGGATCCAAGATTACGAACGAGCGATCGATTCCACGAGACATCACGGTGGGTGGAAGCAATGTCGAGTGGCACACACGTCTCCCCGCCGCAACCACGGCGACAACCACGCCTCTACAGTGGCTCGCTCGCTGTCCAGTCCAGGCGCGGCCATGCGACGAGCTCTGTGTCCATGGCTAGGAGCCAGAGCACGACATCCCCGGCACGGAGAGCCTCGATCTGGTCGCTGGCTCTGTACCGCGCTCGATTCACGCCCACTCTAATGTCAATCGATGCCACACGATGGGTGGCCAAGCTCCGTGGGTTGGTGAGACCAGAACTTGGTTGGATTCGCGTGGGTGTGTGACGAACGCCATCTACGGCGTAGCCGCCAATACGTGCATCGATGCTTCTAGCTACTACAGTACTTTTCATGCTATGGTCCGTGGTTGAGCATCTGACTTGACCAGCCTACGGTTTGGGCTTCGGACGAAGACGCGCTCGCGGAAGAGCAACATGTAAGTAAGCCCGCGGACGTCGTTGCTGGCGGCAACCGCTGTCCACGGCCGGAGACGCCGGCGCTGGTTAAGATCCGGCGGGAGAAATCATATTGCTCCTATCCATATTGCCAGCGAGCAGCGATAGGGTATCCAAGATTGCATGCACCGACATAACTAGCGCGTGCGTTTCTGCTACACCACAGCGGTACCAAGCAGAGGCTCTCCGCGCGCCAGAGTGATAGCAGTCAAGCTGCGGCGGCATGGCCTCGACCTCAAGACAGGGGACATTGGTCCGGAGCTTCTCTAAAATGGAGAGCGAGCAGTTGTGTACATCGTACTCACAAGAGGGGGCATGGTGGCCTGGTTGTCCTCTAGGCCTTGATCAATAAACGGCACAAGTTTATTTATCGTGTGCTCATCAAATCTATCATCATGTGTACGAATTGCATTGGTGCATGGAGGAAAGTGTTGGGACGCCCTATGATAGCATATGTTGATGAGTAAGCGAGCTATCAGTGTGAGTTTCATGATGATATGAGAACTCCACTCAGCTAGATTGGTATGTTCACAAGCAAGATACATTGGTTTGAGGTGTTGCATATATATTTCACTATTTTGTAAGACCTAGCAGGGTAGCGTCACTCGGTTCTGGCCATGATAACAACGGAGAAAAATGCTGGGTGGAAGAGTGATGTCTACGTTCCCCCTCCTTTCCTGTAGACAGTGTTGGGCCTCCAAGAGCAGAGGTTTGTAGAACAGCAGCAAGTTTTCCCTTAAGTGGATCACCCAAGGTTTATCGAACTCAGGGAGGAAGAGGTCAAAGATATCCCTCTCATGCAACCCTGCAACCACAAAGCAAGAAGTCTCTTGTGTCCCCAACACACCTAATAGGTGCACTAGTTCGGCGAAGAGATAGTGAAATACAGGTGGTATGAATATATATGAGCAGTAGCAACGGTGCCAGAAAATAGCTTGCTGGCGTGTAGTTGATGGTGGTAGTATTGCAGCAGTAGTAACGCAGTAAAACAGTAAACAAGCAGTAGTAACGCAGCAGTATTTAGGAACAAGGCCTAGGGATTACACTTTCACTAGTGGACACTCTCAACATTGATCACATAACAGAATAGATAAATGCATACTCTACACTTTTGTTGGATGATGAACACATTGCGTAGGATTACACGAACCCTCAATGCCGGAGTTAACAAGCTCCACAATAATGCTCATATTTAAGTAACCTTATAGTGTAAGATAGATCAACAGACTAAACCAAGTACTAACATAGCATGCACACTGTCACCTTCATGCATATGTAGGAGGAATAGATCACATCAATATTATCATAGCAATAGTTAACTTCGCAATCTACAAGAGATCATGATCATAGCATAAACCAAGTACTAACACGGTGCACACACTGTCACCTTTACACACGTGCAGGAGGAATAGAACTACTTTAATAACTTTGCTAGAGTAGCACATAGATAAATTGTGATACAAACTCATATGAATCTCAATCATGTAAAGCAGCTCATGAGATTATTGTATTGAGGTACATGGGAGAGAGATGAACCACATAGCTACAGCGGAGCCCTCAGCCTCGGAGGTGGATTACTCCCTCCTCATCATGGAAGCAGCGATGGCGGTGAAGATGGCGGTGAAGACGGCGGTGGAGATGGCTCCGGGGGCAATTCCCCGTCCGGCAGGGTGCCGGAACAGAGAGTTCTGTCCCCCGAATTGGAGTTTCGCGACGGTGGCGGCGCCCCTGGAGTCTTTCTGGAGTTTCGTCAATTGGTACTGCGTTTTTAGGTCGAAAGGGCTTTTATAGGCGAAGAGGCGGCGCAGGGGGGCACCTGGGGGCGCCACACCCTAGGCCGGCGCGGCCTAGGCCTGGCCCGCGCCGCCATGTGGTGTGGTGGCCCCCTGGCCCCTCTCCGACTCTTCTTCGGTGTTCTGGACGCTGCCGGGAAAAATAGGAGGTTTGGCGTTGATTTCGTCCAATTCCGAGAATATTGCCCGAACAGCCTTTCTGGAACCAAAAACAGCAGAAAACAGAGGCACTTGTGGCATCTTGTTAATAGGTTAGTTCCGGAAAATGCATGAAAATGATATAAAGTGTGAACAAAACATGTTGGTATTGTCATAAAACAAGCATGGAACATCGGAAATTATAGATACGTTGGAGACGTATCAGCATCCCCAAGCTTAGTTCCTACTCGTCCTCGAGTAGGTAAACGATAAAAGATAATTTCTGAGGTGACATGCTACCAACATAATCTTAATCATACCATTGTAAAGCATATGAGATGAATGCAGCGATTCGAAACAATGTAAATGCAATGAGTAAACAAGTGAATCATATAGCAAAGACTTTTCATGAATAGTACTTTCGAGACAAGCATCAATAAGTCTTGCATAAGAGTTACCCATAAAGCAATAAATTCATAGTAGAGACATTGAAGCAACACAATGGAAGATTAAGTTTCAGCGGTTGCTTTCAACTTGTAACATGTATATCTCATGGATAGTTGTCAATGCAAAGCAATATAACAAATGCAATAAGCAAGTATATAAGAATCAATGCACAGTTCACACAAATGTTTGCTTCTTGAGGTGGGGAAAGATAGGTGAACTGACTCAACAATAAAAGTAAAAGAATGGTCCTTCAAAGAGGAAAGCATCGATTGCTATATTTGTGCTAGAGCTTTTATTTTGAAAACATGAAACAATTTTGTCAACGGTAGTAATAAAGCATATGTATCATGTAAATTATATCTTACAAGTTGCAAGCCTCATGCATAGTATACTAATAGTGCCCGCACCTTGTCCTAATTAGCTTGGACTACCGGATCATCACAATGCACATGTTTTAACCAAGTGTCACAAAGGGGTACCTCTATGCCGCCTGTACAAAGGTCTAAGGAGAAATCTCGCATTGGATTTCTCGCTATTGATTATTCTCAACTTAGACATCCATACCGGGACAACATAGACAACAGATAATGGACTCCTCTTTTATGCATAAGCATGTAACAACAATTAATAATTTTCTCATATGAGATTGAGGATATATGTCCAAAACTGAAACTTCCACCATGGATCATGGCTTTAGTTAGCGGCCCAATGTTCTTCTCTAACAATATGCATGCTTAACCATAGGGTGGTAGATCTCTCTTACTTCAGACAAGATGGACATGCATAGCAACTCACATGAAATTCAACAATGAATAGTTGATGGCGTCCCCAGTGAACATGGTTATCGCACAACAAGCAACTTAATAAGAGATAAAGTGCATAATTACATATTCAATACCACAATAGTTTTTAAGCTATTTGTCCCATGAGCTATATATTGCAAAGGTGAATGATGGAATTTCAAAGGTAGCACTCAAGCAATTTACTTTGGAATGGCGGAAAATACCATGTAGTAGGTAGGTATGGTGGACACAAATGGCATAGTGGTTGGCTCAAGTATTTTGGATGCATGAGAAGTATTCCCTCTCGATACAAGGTTTAGGCTAGCAAGG
The DNA here is from genome assembly GCF_019359855.2 of Lolium perenne. Lineage (NCBI taxonomy): Eukaryota > Viridiplantae > Streptophyta > Magnoliopsida > Poales > Poaceae > Lolium > Lolium perenne. Next base: position 130,266,803 of record NC_067250.2, read on the forward strand.
CTTATTTGAAACAAACACAAGGATGAACCGGTGCAGCAAAACTCACATAAAAGACATATTGAAAACATTATAAGACTCTACACCGTCTTCCTTGTTGTTCAAACTCAATACTAGAAATTATCTAGACCTTAGAGAAACCAAATATGCAAACCAAATTTTAGCATGCTCTATGTATTTCTTCATTAATGGGTGCAAAGCATATGATGCAAGAGCTTAATCATGAGCACAACAATTGCCAAGTATCACATTACCCAAGACATTAATAGCAATTACTACATGTATCATTTTCCAATTCCAACCATATAACAATTTAACGAAGGAGAAACTTCGCCATGAATACTATGAGTAGAAACCAAGGACATACTTGTCCATATGCTACAGCGGAGCGTGTCTCTCTCCCATAAAGTGAATGATAGGATCCATTTTATTCAAACAAAACAAAAAAACAAAAACAAACCGACGCTCCAAGAAAAAGCACATAAGATGTGATGGAATAAAAATATAGTTTCAGGGGAGGAACCTGATAATGTTGTCGATGAAGAAGGGGATGCCTTGGGCATCCCCAAGCTTAGACGCTTGAGTCTTCTTGATATATGCAGGGGTGAACCACCGGGGCATCCCCAAGCTTAGAGCTTTCACTCTTCTTGATCATGTTGCATCATACTCCTCTCTTGATCCTTGAAAACTTCCTCCACACCAAACTCGAAACAACTCATTAGAGGGTTAGTGCACAATAAAAATTAACATATTCAGAGGTGACACAATCATTCTTAACACTTCTGGACATTGCATAATGCTACTGGACATTAATGGATCAAAGAAATTCATCCAACATAGCAAAAGAGGCAATGCGAAATAAAAGGCAGAATCTGTCAAAACAGAACAGTTCGTATTGACGAATTTTAAAATGGCACCAGACTTGCTCAAATGAAAATGCCCAAATCGAATGAAAGTTGCGTACATATCTGAGGATCATGCACGTAAATTGGCTTAATTTTCTGAGCTACCTACAGGGAGGTGGACCCAGATTCGTGACAGCAAAGAAATCTGGAACTGCGCAGTAATCCAAATCTAGTACTTACTTTTCTATCAAAGACTTTACTTGGCACAACAAAACACAAAACTAAGATAAGGAGAGGTTGCTACAGTAGTAAACAACTTCCAAGACACAAATATAAAACAAAGTACTGTAGCAAAATAACACATGTGTTATCTCCCAAGAAGTTCTTTCTTTATAGCCATTAAGATGGGCTCAGCAGTTTTAATGATGCACTCATAAGAAATAGTAATTGAAGCGAAAGAGAGCATCCAGAGGCAAATTCAAAACACATTTAAGTCTAACATGCTTCCTATGCATAGGAATCTTGTAAATAAACAAGTTCATAAAGAGCAAAGTAACAAGCATAGGAAGATAAAACAAGTGTAGCTTCAAAAATTTCAGCACATAGAGAGGTATTTTAGTAACATGAAAATTTCTACAACCATATTTTCCTCTCTCATAATAACTTTCAGTAGCATCATGAGCAAACTCAACAATATAACTATCACATAAAGCATTCTTATCATGAGTCTCATGCATAAAATTATTACTCTCCACATAAGCACAATCAATTTTATTAGTAATAGTGGGAGCAAATTCAACAAAGTAGCTATCATTATTATTCTCATCAAGTGTAGGAGGCATAGTATAATCACAACAAAATTTACTCTCCATAGTAGGTGGCACCAAAAGACCACTATCATTATAATCATCATATATGGGAGGCAAAGTATCATCAAAGAAAATTTTCTCCTCAATGCTTGGGGGACTAAAAAGATCATGAAAACCAGCTTCCCCAAGCTTAGAACTTTCTATATCATTATCAACAATGGTGTTCAAAGCGTTCATACTAATATTACTACCAGCATGCAAATAAGATTCCATAGGTTTTTTAATTTTTGCATCAAACAATCGATGTTTGAAATCAGGAAATAGAATAAGAAGCTCATTCTTGTCCATTATGCCAAACTAGTGTAAACAAGAAACAAAAAGTTGCAATTGCAGGATCTAAAGGAAATAGCTTCGAGTACTTACAATGCGCCGGAAAATAGCTTAGTAGCCGAGATCCGGAGTGTGAGTACCTTTTACCTTTCCTCCCCGGCAACGGCGCCAGAAAAGTGCTTGATGTCTACGTTCCCCCTCCTTTCCTGTAGACAGTGTTGGGCCTCCAAGAGCAGAGGTTTGTAGAACAGCAGCAAGTTTTCCCTTAAGTGGATCACCCAAGGTTTATCGAACTCAGGGAGGAAGAGGTCAAAGATATCCCTCTCATGCAACCCTGCAACCACAAAGCAAGAAGTCTCTTGTGTCCCCAACACACCTAATAGGTGCACTAGTTCGGCGAAGAGATAGTGAAATACAGGTGGTATGAATATATATGAGCAGTAGCAACGGTGCCAGAAAATAGCTTGCTGGCGTGTAGTTGATGGTGGTAGTATTGCAGCAGTAGTAATGCAGTAAAACAGTAAACAAGCAGTAGTAACGCAGCAGTATTTAGGAACAAGGCCTAGGGATTACACTTTCACTAGTGGACACTCTCAACATTGATCACATAACAGAATAGATAAATGCATACTCTACACTTTTGTTGGATGATGAACACATTGCGTAGGATTACACGAACCCTCAATGCCGGAGTTAACAAGCTCCACAATAATGCTCATATTTAAGTAACCTTATAGTGTAAGATAGATCAACAGACTAAACCAAGTACTAACATAGCATGCACACTGTCACCTTCATGCATATGTAGGAGGAATAGATCACATCAATATTATCATAGCAATAGTTAACTTCGCAATCTACAAGAGATCATGATCATAGCATAAACCAAGTACTAACACGGTGCACACACTGTCACCTTTACACACGTGCAGGAGGAATAGAACTACTTTAATAACTTTGCTAGAGTAGCACATAGATAAATTGTGATACAAACTCATATGAATCTCAATCATGTAAAGCAGCTCATGAGATTATTGTATTGAGGTACATGGGAGAGAGATGAACCACATAGCTACAGCAGAGCCCTCAGCCTCGGAGGTGGATTACTCCCTCCTCATCATGGAAGCAGCGATGGCGGTGAAGATGGCGGTGAAGACGGCGGTGGAGATGGCTCCGGGGGCAATTCCCCGTCCGGCAGGGTGCCGGAACAGAGAGTTCTGTCCCCCGAATTGGAGTTTCGCGACGGTGGCGGCGCCCCTGGAGTCTTTCTGGAGTTTCGTCAATTGGTACTGCGTTTTTAGGTCGAAAGGGCTTTTATAGGCGAAGAGGCGGCGCAGGGGGGCACCTGGGGGCGCCACACCCTAGGCCGGCGCGACCTAGGCCTGGCCCGCGCCGCCATGTGGTGTGGTGGCCCCCTAGCCCCTCTCCGACTCTTCTTCGGTGTTCTGGACGCTTCCGGGAAAAATAGGAGGTTTGGCGTTGATTTCGTCCAATTCCGAGAATATTGCCCGAACAGCCTTTCTGGAACCAAAAACAATGACAGGAACTGCACTGTGGCATCTTGTTAATAGGTTAGTTCCGGAAAATGCATGAAAATGATATAAAGTGTGAACAAAACATGTTGGTATTGTCATAAAACAAGCATGGAACATCGGAAATTATAGATACGTTGGAGACGTATCAAAGAGTGCACATCTAAAGTGGAGCCGATTGCGACTCGGCGCTCGAGAATGCATATGGGCAAAGGTACAAGAGGAAGATAGACTACATTCACCATCAGTATAAGTCGGCGGTATTACAAGTTGAGGAGTGTTTGAGTAGTTGTTTCTCCCGGTGCAACGCACGGGTACTTTTGCTAGTTCAATATAAAGTTCATAAAGATCTCTAATTTTTTTGTTGTTTTCCATTAAGCCTAACTAGTGAAAATAAAAACAAGAAACAAAAAGATATAATTGCAGGATCTAAAGGAAATAACTTCGAGCACTCACACACTGGCAACAGTGCTAGGAAATAGCTTAGTAGTCGGAGGATGTGAATACCTTTTACCTTACCTCCCCGGCAACGGCGCCAGAAAATAGCTTGATGTCTACGCACGCTTCTATTCCTGTAGACAGTGTTGGGCCTCCAAGAGCAGAGGTTTGTAGAACAGCAGCAAGTTTCCCTTAAGTGAATCACCCAAGGTTTATCAAACTCAGGGAGGTAGAGGTCAAAGATATCCCTCTCAAGCAACCCTGCAATTAAGATACAAGAAGTCTCTTGTGTCCCCAACACACCTAATACACTTGTCAGATGTATAGGTGCACTAGTTCGGCGAAGAGATAGTAAGATGCAAGTGATATGGATGAATATGAGTGGTAATAACAATTTGAAATAAATATGGCAGCAAGTAAACATGCAGTAGAACAGTAAATAAACGGTGATTCAATATTTGGAAACAAGGCCTAGGGATCCTACTTTCACTAGTGGACACTCTAAACAATGATCACATAATAAAACTACTCTACACTCTCTTGTTGGATAACAAACATCATTCATTGTGTAGGGCTATAAAAGCACACCTGAAGCCGGAGTAAACAAGCTCCACAACATCCGGAGTTCATATTTAAGTAACCTCTAGAGTCCATAATAGACCGTTGCAATTTAGACCAAGTACTAACATAGCATACACACTGTCAACAATAGCTATGAAAGGGGGAATAGATCGCATCAATACTATCATAGTAATAGTTAACTTCATAATCTACAAGAGATTACAATCATAAGCTACGCCAAGTACTACATGATGCACACACTGTCAACATTACATCATGGAGGAGGAATAGACTACTTTAATAACATCACTAGAGTAGCACATAGATTAATAGTGATACAAAGCTCATGATCACATAAAGATCACATGGGAGAGAGATGAACCACATAGCTACCGGTAGAGCCCTCAGCCTCGGGGGAGAACTACTCCCTCCTCATCATGGGAGACAGCAACGGCAATGAAGATGGCGGTGGTGTCGATGGAGATGACTCCGGGGGCTTTTCCCCGTCCTGGCGGCGTGCCGGAACAGAGACTTCTGTCCCCCGAATTGGAGTTTCGCTATGGCGGCGGCTCTGGAAGGTTTTCCGTATCGTGGCTTATCTTTTTAGGGTTTTCGCGACGGAGAGACTTTATAGGCGGAAGGGCAGCCTCGGAGGGGTCCTGGGGGACCCACACCATAGGGGGGCGCGCCCCCCCATGGCCGCGCCGCCATGTGGGGTGGGCCCCCTTGGCTCCCCTCTGGTCCCTCTTCGGTGCTCTGGAACCTTCCGTGGAAAATAGGAAGTATGGCTTTTATTTCGTCCGATTCCGAGAATATTTCCTTTATAGGATTTCTGAAACCAAAAATAGCAGAAAACAGCAACTGGCTCTTCGGCATCTCGTTAATAGGTTAGTGCCGGAAAATGCGTATAAATGATGTAAAGTGTGTATAAAACATGTGAGTATCATCATAAAAGTAGCATGGAACATAAGAAATTATAGATACGTTTGAGATGTATCACACAGTCATACATAACTCATCGATTATACATACCATGCATGGAGTAAACAAAAGAGAATGTGCTCAAGACAGAAACACTCACCCAAAATGGTAATGAAATAGAATTTGACTTTTGAGTTGCTGCTTTGTAAGAAAATCCCACAGGTCCTGCTCCACGTTGCGGGGTGTCTTTCTAACACATATCCATTAACGATATGTGGGTCAATGAACCCAACATCATGGATGTTCCTTTTTTGGCATTCCACAATCTTCATTCTGCATAATAGCATACACAACAATATAGTTAAGACAATATATATAGTGCAGGCAATGAACGAGATGAGGTACAAATAAATCACTTACAAAATGTAGCAACTGATGATAGATTTGTCGAGCTCGCGCAGATTGAATAGCTGGAACAATTCACTCATATGAACTGTTACATAGTAATGTTTGAAGTGATGCTCATGTCTAACTTTCGCATAAATATATTCTTTGCCGGCCTTATTTTTTATGAAACCCTTGTACCAACGTAGCAGATTTCGCATTTGTGCTGGTAGATCCTCTTCCTGCGCAGGCTCGACGAGAGGCCCATTCGGCACATATGTAAATGCTACCTCACTCATTGGCGCATCCTCAAGGCCTAACACTACACGAAGAGTCATACCAAACTCGGCCGCTTTTTCTTTGGCACCCGTTACAGTCATTCCCTGTTCTGCCGCAGCTGCTATGATAGCGGGGTCCATTAGTTCAAAGTCCTTATCCATATCGGCTCTGAAGGACAATGTCATAGCATCCGGACCGGCGGCTTTCACTATGAGCGGGGGGATCGATTGTTTATTATGTTACCCGAGCTGGGCAACTTGTTTCCCGCTTTTTTTACTTTCTTCTTTCTTCTCCTCCAAGGCTCTCTTCTCCTTCATCGCCAAGGCTTTCTTCTTCGCCAATATTTCTGCTTGCCTACAAAGTTCACGTCCATAGTCGTCTGGCATATTCTTCTCGGCTTGGGACGGTGTCGTCAAAAATGACTTAGCCCACTTCTTTTCCTTCTCAGTAAATACTGGCTTGGGCTCAGGCTCTTTTTTCGCCTTCATATCCGCCTTCCATTTCTCATACTGACCAGCCGCGGCCAAGTTGGTTTGCTCTTCACTTAGTTCCCAAGGCCTTGGGAGGAGAGGCTTCAGTGATGGCTCCGGTACCTTTGTGGTCTTAGGTACATAAGGGTCTGGGTTAATAGTCCAGGAGGAGGTTGCCTTGCTGTCTGCCTGCTTCTGCTTCTTCGCCGGAGGTGGATTGGGGGGCGGCATACCCGCTAGAGGTGGACTGGGGGGCGGCGGATGCTTACCCGCCGGAGGTGGATTGGGGGCGGCGTCGGCTGACGTGAAGGACGTGTAGGTGAACCACCACCACCACCGCCACCACCACCACCACCACCGGAGGGGGGGTGGACTTGTTGGCCTTGGCGCCTCGCCTGGAAACACTATGTACTTCTTTTTCCATAGAATGAACTGGCACTTGACATCTCCAAGTCTTCTCTCCCCTTTGGGTGTAGCATAGTCAATCTCCAGGTCCTCAAACCCTGGACTATGTCCTCCACCGTGACACGAGCATAGCCATATTGAATGGGGTTGTTGTGGTGGAGTGCTCCAGGTGTACAGGGTAAAGCACTGCCGATAGCTACCTTCGTGGAAATGTTCCCCACTGGATAATGCAGATCACATTCTTTCATCACATTTACATCATTCACGGGGTAGTGAGGCTCCGGTGCACGAATCTCGATCGTCGGTGCATTAGCACCAGCCGAGGTGAAGGGTGCATTAGCACCAGCCGGGGCCTCCGTGGAAGCCACGCTGCTTCTCCGCTGCTGGCTTCCGAGATCCGATGCATGATCTTCATGCATCCCAGCTGCCATCTTTCTTGTACTAGTACATGCACCATTTGCTACACCTCATTCAGTTCTGATGCCAACTTTCCCATAAAATCTGCATCCCAATCCGTCTTTCTCTTACGGCTTCTGTAACCGTACGGGTTATCGTCCTGGGAAAACCCGACGGACCACAGAATGCCGCCTTTGCCTCGTACACGTCCTGGGTGTTCACGATTCCCGAGGGCTTTTGTCAGCGTGTCGTTCTCTCTGTTGAACTTGATCATCCCCTCTTGAGCAACGGTCATTGCGTCAATAAGGGCTTGGGTGGGTTTACACGCTTTCTTCCGGTGAACACACTCCCCTGTCACCGGGTCTAGCGATCCCACATGCCCGTACCACCAGCTTTTGGCCCTTGGGTCCCATCCCTCTGTACCTAGAGGGATTCCTCGCTCCCTCGGGTTGTCCTCCATCTTCTGCCACTTAGGCTCCGAAAGGCGGTATCCTCCTGGCCCCATAATATGATTGTACACTTTCTTAGCCGCATTTTCCTTATTTTTTCCGGTATGGCCTTGAAATTATCCGATTGATTTTGCTTGACAAATTCGGGCCAATCATTTTCAGTTTCTCGTATTGTCCATTGAAATCCAGAGTCTTTTTCTGGGAGAAAAAGTCACGGCGTAAATTTTTCTTGAAGGTCCGGAATGCTTTGCCCATCTTCTGAAGAGCGAACTCTTTGACTAGCCTCCTCCTCTTACGTCCATCCAGAATCTCGTTACTGAATTCATCGTATTTGTTGAATTCCGGAGGTAGAGTGAAATGCTCCATAAGCTTTCTCCATCAATCCTTCTTCGTTCTCTTGTGGACAAAACTGAAACCAACACGTGCCTTCTTTGGCTCATTCCATTCCTGGACGGTGATCGGGCCGTTGTCTCTAACAACGACTCCGCATTGGTTGATGAACTTTGTATAATGCTTTTCGGGCTGCAGCGGCCTGCCGGTTGCACTGACAGCATTGATGTTATATGTTTCTCCTGGTTTCATCGTCTTGGTTTTGCCACGCTTTGATGTCTTACTCGATTTTTTGACGATCCGGCCGAGGGCTAAAATAAGAAAGAGAGTCGCGTTAATACACATATTTATTCAAATCAGTAAGTTTGTATCACCAGAGGCTCGATGTATATATATACCTCGCCGGAGGTGGTTGCTACTTGCAATTCGAGATTGTCGTTTGTCAACGGTTCACCTCCATCGACAATGTCCGGTCCTTCGTCATCACCTTGTTGACGAGCTTCACCTTCACCGTCAAGGTTCAGATAAGAAGAGACATCCTCTTCTTCATCTTCTTTGGTCGGCACATACAGAATATCGCCGTTTATGATGCCCATTATATGTTCTTTAGCATCCGCATCATAGTTTCCCCTAATCGGGTCGGCTCTATCGTCCGACATATGTTACTCCTGAAAACATGTAGTAAAAACTAATTAATTAAGTGAAGAAGGGGCGGTGGCGGTTGAGAAAGGGGGGCGGTGGCGGTGGTGAAAGGGCGGTGGCGGTGGCGAAAGGGGGCGGCGGTGGCGAAAGGGCGATGGCCCTCGCCACCCCCTCCGTATACGCGCGGGGTACCAATTAAGTTTAAATTTTTTGTTAAGTAAAAAAACTAATTCATTTCAAATTAAAGTAATTCATTTTACCATTTTTGTTAATTAAGTTATTTTTTTTACTTAACATGCCAAACTTCAAAATTCCAAACTTTGTAATTATTTGAACTAGTTGAAATTATTTGAACTAATTCAATACAATATACATCATCGCCCCGATTATTTGAACTAGTTGAAATTATTCAAATTCAAATATGATGATTTGAGTATTTTTACATGGAATAAATTTTATTGCACATATTTCCTTTTGCAAAAATGATCCTTATAAAAATGATCCTCATAATTAATTTTTGTTTGTTAAGTAGTTAAAATTAAAAAGAACAAAAAAACACACAAAAAAGGAAAAAAATTCCGGCCGGCGCCCACTCTCCTTCCTCCCTCTCTCTGTGTTGTGGCGCCCGGCCGGCATCTCCCGCGCGCGATCTCTCTTCGGTCGGCGCCCTCTCTTCCTTGATCTCTCTCCGGCGGGCCCGTACTGGCGCGGCGCGTGCGGCGGCGGTCGGGAACGGCGCGGCGAGAGACGATGACTACACGGTGAGGCGGCGCGAGACGACGACGTACACGGCGAGGCGGCGCGAGACGGCGAGGCGACGCGGCGAGAGGCGGCGCGGCGGCATCGTCCGGCGGCGTCGTTAGCGGCGTCGTCCGGCGGCGTCGTTGGCGGAGGCGTCGGCGTCTGAGGAGCGCGGGCGTCGGCGGTTTCGAGAGGAAGAAGAAATGAAACGCCCCAGACGCCCCGCGCGAAATTTATAGCGATGAGCCTTTAGTCGCGGTTGGTAACACCAACCGCGACTAAAGGGTACCCTTTAGTCGCGGTTGGTCACACCAACCGCGGCTAAATGTGTTTTCGCCCGAATTCCAGCGGTTCCCGCGGAAAGACCCTTTAGTCACGGTTGGCGAGGTCTTTTTCAAAATTCTTTTCATTTCTAAATATTAAAAATACAAATAATATATCAAAAAATTCAAAAAATAAAACTAATTCATTTCTAAATGTTAAAAATACAAATAATATATCAAAAAATTCAGAAAAATAAAACTAATTCATTTCTAAATGTTAAAAATACAAATAATATATCGAAAAATTCAAGAAAATAAAACCAATTCATTTCTAAATGTTAAAAATACGAATAATATATCAAAAAATCCAGAAAAATAAAACTAATTCATTTCAAAATGTTAAAAATACAAATAATATATCAAAAAATTCAGAAAAATAAAAATAATTCATTTCAAAATGTTAAAAATACAAATAATATATCAAAAAAATTCGGAAAAATAAAACTAATTCATTTCAAAATCTTAAAAATAGAAATAATTTATCAAAAAATTCAGAAAAATCCAATTTCTTCCCTCATGTGTCTTCCCGCCTCCTGTTTTCCCGCCCCCCGCTTCCCACAAGTTATTCCTGCCTCTGTCTTCCCGCCATTTCTTCCCGCCTCTGTCTTCCCGCCTTTGTCTTCCCGCCTCTGTCTTCCCGCCTCTGTCTTTCACGGGCTTGCAGGAAAAAATTCCAAGGTGCAACTTCCGAAGATGTCGTAGGGCGTGTGCACCAATGACATCTTCGAGAAGCTGCGCCACGGGAGATTTTCCAACCCTTTACCCAACACTGTTAGAGGAGATGGAGTCTTTCACGGGCTTGTAGGAAAATTTTCACGAGGAGCAACTTCCGAAGATGTCGTAGGGCGTGTGCACCGACGACATCTTCGAGAAGCTGCATGCTTTATCTCATCGAGCAGTGCGTCCACCCACGCATCCTTATCCTGCCGACAACTTTAGTAACGGTTGCACCCTCCAGCCGGGACTAAAGCTTACCCAAACGTCCTTATCCCACCGACAGTTTTCTTAGATGACACAAAAACCACCTTTAGTCCCAGTTGCACCCACCAGCCGGGACTAAAGGTTACCCAGACGTCTTTATCCCACCGATAGTTTTGTTAGATGATACAAAACCACCTTTAGTCCCGGTTGCACCCACCAGCCGGGACTAAAGGTTAGATGACCAGCTCTGGATTCCTCTTCTTCCCGCCATTTCTTCCATGTCTTCCCGCCTCTTTCTTCCCGCCTCCTGTCTTCCCGCTCCCATTTTTCCCGCCATTTCTCACTACTTATATGTAGCCCGGCTTGGCCAACATTATCACATCTCTACAATCTATCATCACTCTCTCATGGCTTCCACCGTACCCACTCTAACCTACCAGCAGGTGGAGGAGCTTTGCACCTCGAACTACCCTTTCCCACCGGGCTACCGCGTTCCCGCCGGCTGGAGCCTAAGCGCCGGAGGCATGCCGGTCCCTCCCGTCCCTCAGTGTACTGCGCGTCGGGCGGCCATCATGAACCACTACTACCTCGACCTCAAGCTGGAGCAGTGGATGAATCCCCGCTGGCATCCCGATAACCAGCATACTTGGGACGCCTTCTTCATCAATCGGCGTGAGAGGGCACTCGCCAGGTATGAGGAGGACAGTCTGCCTCCTGGGAACTTCCACAAGGCCGGCCGTCGGCTATGGTGGTACGGCCGGACTCTACAGAGCGTTATGGACTACATGACGGCCTACGATATCCCCCGCCTGCGCTACCCTCAGTTCAAGCCACGAGCGCCGCCCGACGACAGCGACGACGGCAGCAACGATGATGGCGACAACTTAGAAGGCGGCGACTATCAGTACAACGACGACGACTATGAAGACTACGAGTATGCATATTATACGCCTAGGCAGGAGTATGACTAAATCACTCCAAATTTCATGTATCATCAGCGGTATCTCGAATCAATCGAATCATTCGAAAATGGACACCAAACACATCACAGATAATATAATTCACATGATCCATTCAACAAAGTTTGGTACAATAAATTATTACACATCATTTCTTCCCTTGTGTCCCTGCTTGCTTACGATTGTGTTGTATCGATGGAGCATCCTCATCATTTAACTTAATGCTTGGGTCAGTGTTCACTTTGAAGGGTGGAATTTCACCAAACATATTATAATCTTCTGACATGTCTGTCTTGTCCTCCACTCCCACGATGTTTCTTTTCCCTGAAAGAACAATGTGGCGCTTTGGATCATCGCATGATGTACTGATCGTTTTCTTATCTTTCCGTTTCCTCGGTTTGCTACTCATGTCCTTCACATAGAAAACCTGAGCGACATCTTTGGCTAGGACGAATGGTTCGTCAAGGTAACCAAGATTGTTGAAATCCACGATTGTCATTCCGTATTGCTCGTCCACCTTTACCCCACCTCCTGTTAGCTTGAACCATTTGCACCGGAACAAAGGGACCTTAAAGGAGGGTCCATAGTCAAGTTCCCATATCTCCTCTATGTAACCATAATATGTGACCTTTTGCCCAGTCTCGGTTGCTGCATCAAAGCGTACACCACTGTTTTGGTTGGTGCTCTTTTTATCTTGGGCGATCGTGTAAAATGTATTCCCATTTATCTCGTACCCTTGGAAAGTCGTTATAGTCGAAGATGGTGTCTTGGCCAACATGTACAGCTGATCTCCAACATCATTGTCATTCATTAAATGATTTCGCAACCAACTGCCGAAAGTCTCCATGTGGGCCTTTCTAATCTAGGATTTAGGCTTCCCCGGGTTGTCCGACCGTAAAATATTCTTGTGTTCCACGAAGTACAGAGCCACCTAGCTGGAATTGGTCAGAACTATGTGGTGTGCTTCAGTCATAGAATGGTCGTCCATACATATCGTTGATTTCCTTCCGATCGTGCCTTTTCCACTTAGTCTCCCTGATAACGAGTGAAGCACACGTCCGTTGGGAACCCCAAGAGTAAGGTGTGATGCGTACAGCAGCAAGTTTTCCCTCAGTAAGAAACCAAGGTTATCGAACTAGTAGTAGATGAAGGCCACGTGAAGGTTGTTCGTGAATGAGTGTAGTGCGGCGCAACACCAGAGATTCCGGCGCCAACGTGGAACCTGCACAACACAATCCAAATACTTTGCCCCAACTTAACAGTGAGGTTGTCAATCTCACCGGCTTGCTGTAAACAAAGAATTAAACGTATGGTGTGGAGAATGATGTTTGTTTGCAAAGAACAGCAGAGAACAATGATTGTAGTAGATTGTATTCAGATGTAAAAGAATGTACCGGGGTCCATAGTTCACTAGTGGTGTATCTCCAATAAGATAAATAGCATGTTGGGTGAACAAATTACAGTTGGGCAATTGACAAATAGAGAGGGCATAACAATGCACATACATATCATGATGACTAATATGAGATTTACTTAGGGCATTACGACAAAGAACATAGACCGCTATCCAGCATGCATCTATGCCTAAAAAGGCACCTTTGGGTTAGCATCCGCACCCCTTCCGGTATTAAGTTGCAAACAACAGACAATTGCATTAAGTACTGTGCGTAATGTAAACAATACAAATATCCTTAGACAAAGCATTGTTGTTTTATCCCTAGTCACTACAACAAAACAGAGCTTTGGTAACACAATCATGTAACACAGAGTAAAATATGTTACAGGAAAAATTGCAGTAACACGTAATTTGTGTGCCAACGGCCGATAGAACACAAACAATATAAGTCCCTAAATTGTGTTACAAATATATCGACGAAGTAACATATAAATATGTGTGGGAGGTAATGTGATACAAAATATATTGACATAGTAACATCGAGATATGTGTTGGCATGAGGGTGTTACAAACTTTAGTGCGAGTAACACATAATCATGTGTCGATCGATAGTGTTACAAGCTCTATTATAGGACCGATCCCGAGTTTTGGGGGTTGTTGGGCGAAACTAGAACCGAGAGGCACATATTATTTATGCATAAAAATTGTATTGGATATATATATATTTCATAAACCTATCGAAAAAATATACTCCATCCGTACCACAAAACTTGTCTTAGAATTTCCAAATTTGGATGCATATAGATACTAGAGGGTATCTAGATACATCCAAATTTTACCAAATATAGGACCAAGAGTGAGTATAGGCAGTTGTTTCGGCCCCTGCACCACATGCTAATTCACCAGATTCATTCCTCTATTTGATGCTTGTGGTCGATGTCCGAGACTACAAATTCTTACTAGGTTGACTATTCTTTCCCCTTCCCTCGTTTATCTGCTATGAATTCATGTCTTTTTGCAGTTCAAATTCTCGCTGGATATTTGATTAGTGAAAAGATATGGTTTTTTCTCATTTTTTTGTAAATATGTTTTTAATAATTTTAATAAATATGCCGTGTCTAATGGTCAAAAAAGGTGAAGAGATAGGGTTCAGGATTACAAACGAAGCTATATGTAATTTAAGTGGTGGCAGTGCTCGTAATGTCAACAGAAAATATCGTAAATAAAAAGGGCCAAAACTAGTATTTTTGCTTTTATTATTAGGTCATATAGATGTATTATAAGTTGACTTGTTTAATATTTAATTAAATATGAAAACATAAAATACAATTAATGTGTTTCGATATTTTTTAATAACTCCTGCTTTTTTTAGTCTTTTTACTAACTTCTTTGAGCGGGCCTGAAAGTTTTTCAACCCACGCGGGAAAGACGGGCGCGTAAATAAAAAATTCACAGGACTATAAGTGGGCCTAGGCTGGAGAGCCTTTATCATTATCTTCTCCCGTCGGGATGCTCGCCCTGACGGATCACGATCAGCGCTCCATCTTCCGCGCCGCCGCCGCCACAGCGGCACAACCCCCGCAGCCGTGCCTTGTCTTCATCCTCCTCCTTCCTCTGCGTCCTCCCGTGCGCAGCGCATCGATGCCCATGGTCTGCGGCGCGCAATCCCCTCGCCCCCTCCTTCCTCCGTGTTCTCCACATCAGATCGGTAGAGGGCATCTCCATCTCGACCGTCACCCCAGAAGGCATCGGGCTCAAGCTCGACTCGTAGTGCCCTCTTCTCGTGGAGAGCCGTGTCCTTGCTGTGTTTCTGTCAGTGCGTCGCAGGCGCATTGCTCTCTTGGAGCCAGCCACGGTCACCCCGCTCCCACGGATCCCGACCCGCCCGCCAATCAGGATGAAGAAGCACAGAAGAATGACGACGATCTGGTGAGTGCCCCATCCTTCTCTCCCCCAACTCCGTATGTGGCCGCGCCCGTAGTCGTGACTGGGGGCTATCTCGGTTTGATCTGATGTTTTGCTCATCCTGATGTGTCTGTTGTTAGGTGCTGCCAGAGGAGGATTCGAGGAGCACCTCCAGCTCTACGTCATGAGGATGTTTAGTCTTGTGCCTGGGCGAGCCTATCCATCTACAGCTCACGGGAACAGGAGACTGATCGAGCCTAGCATTATTAGAGATTTTCTGTGCAAGTATTACGTCAGTTTTGACAGGAGGAAGTATTCAGTCATTATTAGATAAATATGCAACTCTAAAGAGTGAAGCTTGCATTTAAGCATGATAATAGTTTCTTCTGTTGTATAGAAAACCATATGTGACGTGTTTCTATGTTCATGAGAATTTCTTAATTTATCATCTTGTTATTATCTCAAACAAATTCATTGTCTTAGTTCTAGGAATGGAGTTAGCCTGTGCCAGTTTGCTTAGGTGCTGAACATTGAATTGGCTCAGATAACTGAGGTAAGCGTCCTCCTCTCCAGTTGTTTATTAGTGTGCTTTTAGAACGTGTGCTTAGTGTTATGCTTTTGTTTTTCATTTTTTATTATATTCATTGTAGCCTGTCCTCTAGCAGCAGTAGTGAATGTTATGCCATATATTTTTGCTTCAGATCAATCATTATTAAGAACAATAGGTACTTTTCTTCGGCTGCATGCATGGTTCGTTATTAAGAACAATGGTTATTTGTACGCCCAAATATGATGTTCTTGACTTCTTGGTATAAGCGGTTGTGTCCTTTTAGATACTGAACATAATTAGCAAACCACATAATTAGTTCACACCAATACAAAGAATTATTAGGAAACCGCATAATTAGCAAATGAAGTAATTGTTGTTTGGACTATGTTTTGGCGCCATCTCGTGGTGAACCTTGTAGCTCATAAATACTTTTCATTCTCGCATGCGTTCCGCCAAAGTGAAACCTCACTAACTTTGACTACATTTATTGAGATAATTATGTATGTTTACAATATCTAATGCATACCATTGTAAAATATACTTCATGATAATTCGGATGGTATTGATTTGAGTTTCTAGATGTTGTTTTTGGTATAAATTTGGTCAAAGTTTACATGAGTTGACTTTGATAAAATCTTATAGGCACTATATTTTGGCATAGAGGGATTAGATTGTTTACCTTCGCAGCTTATGGTAGAAAGATGTGTGGTAGGTAGAGGTATGTTTTGGTAAAGCCAAATTGAGGTGGAGGTGAACTTCTAGAAATATTTGGTTTCTTGTCAAACTGGGATTTTCTATGTAACTTCGACGACATCGTATGTTGTATTACCACAATGCGCATCAGATTATCACGTTGATATGTTTCCGAGGTTGGTTCATTTATAAGTTTGTTTGGGTTGTTATCGATTGCTATCACCCAAATATATGTCGATTGTGTAAAACTTTCGTAGCTGAATTTGTAGTTGCTTGTACGCTGGTTTAAGTTATTTTCTTAAATATTTTTACTATTTTTATGATGATTTAATCATAACTATAAAATCAAATGTTGTGTTGCAGATTCAAAAGCACGATGGTGGGAGTTGCAGTTAAAAGCTCAACAACAAATTAATGGAGAAGCCCAATAATTATTGTTAATTTAATAAGTATTGAGTGTTTTTCGGACTCATGAATTGAAAATGTAATGAAAGATGGTTTTTCTATAGTACAGCTTGTATGAATGATCTATTGATATATGAATAATATTGGTGTTGTTCTTATGTGATCTATATATTGTTGAGTCTGACGTTTATGTTTCTGAATGTAATCAATTCATCCTTCTTTCCATTTACCAAGAATGTCAAATATGTGAAGTTATATATAAAATATATATAAATATGCATAAAATTATCGAGGAATTATGCAATGCAATACTAACGTATTAGTGTTACTACTTGTGTTACTTTTGGTTGACAATGTGTTACTTATCTGGTCGACAATCATCAGTTATTGTGTTACAATATTTGGATAAGTATGTTACTACTTGTGTTTCTAGAGCTAGAAAACTATGTTACTAGTATTGTTACTACATCTAGAAAGATGTTACTACATGTGTTCCTAAAGTTATAAATGGTGTTACTACCACATTTAGTAACACGTCTGATGCATGTTACTATAGCATAATTGTAACATTGTATTTAGCATCTAGGAACATTATTTTGTGTGACAGTGGACACGTCTTAGTAACACGGCCTAAAGGAACACATCTCAAGTTGTGTTACTAAAAGACCCAGTAACACGTTTTCAGACCTGTAGTAACACAGCAGTGTGTTACCAAAGCTATGTCATGTTGTAGTGAGTGGCAACAGCACATCCATAACCTTAGAACTTTCTGTCACTGTCCCAGATTCAATGGAGGCATGAACCCACTATCGAGCATAAATATTCCCCCTTGGATTCACAAGTATCAACTTGGCCAGAGCCTCTACTAGCAATGGAGAGCATGCAAGATCATAAACAACACATATATGATAGATCAATAATCAAGTTGACATAGTATTCCATATTCATCGGATCCCAACAAACACAACATGTAGCATTACAAATAGATGATCTTGATCATGATAGGCAGCTCACAAGATCTAAACATGATAGCACAAGAGGAGAAGACAACCATCTAGCTACTGCTATGGACCCATAGTCCAAGGATGAACTACTCACGCATCAGTCCGGAGGCGGGCATGGTGATGTAGAGTCCTCCGGTGATGATTCCCCTCTCCGGCAGGGTGCCGGAGGCGATCTCCTGAATCCCTCGAGATGGGATTGGCGGTGGGGGCGTCTCTATAACTTTTCTCGTATCGTGGCTCTCAGTCATAGGGTTTTCGCGACAGAGAGAATAAATAGGTGAAGGGGCAGAGTCGGGGGACGCTCGAGGGGCCCACCCCATAGGGCAACGCAGCCAGGGGTGGGGCCGCGCCCCCCTAGGGTTTGGCCACCTCGACGCCCCTCTTCGTCTCCTTTTCGGACTTTTGGAAGGCTCAGTGGAAAATAAGACCGTGGGATTTTGTTTCGTCCAATTCCGAGAATATTTCCTGTGTAGGATTTCTGAAACCAAAAACAGCAGAAAACAGGAACTGGCGCTTCGGCATCTTGTTAATAGGTTAGTGCCGGAAAATGCATCAAAATGATATAAAGTGTATATAAAACATGTGAGTATTGTCATAAAACTAGCATGGAACATAAGAAATTATAGATACGTTTGAGACGTATCAAGCATCCCCAAGCTTAGTTCCTACTCGCCCTCGAGTAGGTAAACGATAACGAGGATAATTTCTTAAGTGACATGCTACTATCATAATCTTGATCAATACTATTGTAAAGCATATGAGATGAATGAAGTGATTCAAAGCAATGGTAAAGATAATGACTAAACAACTGAATCATATAGCAAAGACTTTTCATGAATAGTACTTTCAAGACAAGCATCAACAATTCTTGCATAAGAGTTAACTCATAAAGCAATAAATTCTTAATAGAAGGTTTTGAAGCAATACAAAGGAAGATATAAGTTTTAGCAGTTGCTTTCAACTTCAACATGTATATCTCATGGATAATTGTCAACACAAAGTAATATGATGAATGCAAATAAACAAGTATGTAAGAATCAATGCACACAGTTGACACAAGTGTTTGCTTCTAAGATAGAAAGAAGTAGGTAAATTGACTCAACATAAAGTAAAAGAAAGGCCCTTCGCAGAGGGAAGCAGGGATTACTTATGTGCTAGAGCTTTTTATTTTGAAAACATGGAAACAATTTTGTCAACGGTACTAATAATTCATATGTGTTATGCATAAAACATCTGATACGTCTCAAACGTATCTATAATTTCTTATGATCCATGCTACTTTTATGATGATACTCACATGTTTTATACACACTTTATGTCATTATTACGCATTTTCCGGCACTAACCTATTGACAAGATGCCGAAGAGCCAGTTGCTGTTTTCTGCTGTTTTTGGTTTCAGAAATCCTACAAAGGAAATATTCTAGGAATTGGACGAAATCAACGCCCAGGATCTTATTTTTCCACGAAGCTTCCAGAAGACCAAAGGGATTACGAAGTGGGGCGACGAGGCGCCGCCTCCATAGGGCCGCGCGGCCTAAGGGGGCCCCGTGCCGCCCTATGGGTTGGGCCCCTCGTGCCGCCTCCAAACCTGCCCTTCCGCCTACTTATAGCCTTCGTCGCGAAAACCCCTGTACCGAGAGCCACGATACGGAAAACCTTCCAGAGATGCCTCCGCCGCCAATCCCATCTCGGGGGATTCAGGAGATCGCCTCCGGCACCCTGCCGGAGAGGGGAATCATCTCCCGGAGGACTCTTCATCGCCATGATCACCTCCGGATTGATGTGTGAGTAGTTCACCCCTGGACTATGGGTCCATAGCAGTAGCTAGATGGTTGTCTTCTCCTCATGTGCTATCATTGTTCGATCTTGTGAGGTGCCTATCATGATCAAAGATCATCTATCTGTAATGCTACATGTTGTGTTTGTTGGGATCCGATGAATATGGAATACTATGTTATGTTGATTATCAATCTATCATATATGTGTTGTTTATGATCTTGCATGCTCTCCGTTGCTAGTAGAGGCTCTGGCCAATTTGATACTTGTGACTCCAAGAGGGAGTATTTATGCTCGATAGTGGGTTCATGCCTCCATTGAATCCGGGACAGTGACAGAAAGTTCTAAGGTTGTGGATGTGTTGTTGCCACTAGGGATAAAACATCAATTCTTTATCTAAGGATATTTGTGTTGATTACATTACGCACCATACTTAATGCAATTATCTGTTGTTTGCAACTTAATACTGGAAGGGGTGCGGATGCTAACCTGAAGGTGGACTTTTTAGGCATAGATGCATGCTGGATAGCGGTCTATGTACTTTGTCGTAATGCCCGATTGAATTTCACACTACTCATCATGATATGTATGTGCATTGTTATGCCCTCTTTATTTGTCAATTGCCCAACTGTAATTTGTTCACCCAACATGCTTTATCTTATTGGAGAGACACCAATAGTGAACTGTGGACCCCGGTCCATTCTTTTACATCTGAATACAATCTACTGCAAACATTGTTCTCTACTGTTCTTCGCATACAAACATCATTTTCCACACCATACATTTAATCCTTTGTTTACAGCAAGCCGGTGAGATTGACAACCTCACTGTTAAGTTGGGGCAAAGTATTTGGATTGTGTTGTGCAGGTTCCACGTTGGCGCCCGGAATCCACTGGTGTTGCGCCGCACTACACTCCGCCACCAACAACCTTCACGTGCTCCTTGACTCTCTGCGGTTCGATAAACCTTGGTTTCTTACTGAGGGAAACTTGCTGCTGTACGCATCACACCTTCCACTTGGGGTTCCCAACGGGCGTGTGCTTTACGCGTCAACAAGCTAAATTTCTGGCGCCGTTGCCGGGGAGATCAAGACACGCTGCAAGGGGAGTCTCTCACTTCCAATCTCTTTACTTTGTTTTTGTCTTGCTTTACTTTATTTTATTTACTGCTTTGTTTGCTTTCTTTATATCAAAAATACAAAAAAATTAGTTACTTGATTTACTTTATTTACTGTCTTGTTTGCGTTCTCCATATTAAAAACACAAAAAAATTAGTTACTTGCATTTACTTTATTTTGTTATCATGACTAGTCCCCTAGCTGTTACTCTATCACCTGAGGAATCGATCTTTACTTTTAAACAAGGGGGTGAGGAGAGTTTAAAGAAGCCTGGTCTAGAATTTTTGATTCTTATAGTAAAACTGAACCTAAAATGACACTAAGTTTGCTTCTTAGTAACTTTTATTTTGGGCTTATTCTTCGCTATAGATATGCCTTAGATGCTGTAGTGGGAGGAGATTTCCTTCACTGTGATGGGGATCAAGCTTTTAATGCCATAAGAAAATTGGTTACATCATCTAGCTCTGCTAATAATTTTGATTCATCTCTTGCTAGCATTCATAATAGATTAAACACTCTCGAAACAAATATATCCTGTTTAAAAGAAGGGTACAACCAGATTCGCGAATATTATGATTATGTTCCATTAAGCTTTGAACCTTCAATGTGGGTGCCTACCATTAAAGTTGCTATTTGTGGTGAAACTTTTCATGCTCGTTGTGATATTATGTCTGAGTTTTTCCTTATGCCTAAAAGTATTTATGAATCTTTGACACTTTGGGAACTTACTGAAGGAGGAGAAGGAATAACTCTTACTGATAACTCTGTTATAATTCCTAAGGGAATAGCTGAAGGTGTGTTCAAAACCTTTCTTGGAAGGACGGTATCCACTGATTATCTCGTTATTGAGTGTAGGGACTGGACAAATCACACTTGGAAGATCCCTACTGAAACTCGTGGGAGCAATCATAGATGTGGGGAAAGGCACTCTAAATTTTACCTCTACGCCCGGATGTGGTCACATATTCTCTAAACCAAAGAGTAAGAAAGGTAGGCGCAACGCCCCTGGTAAGAATGTCAATGCTTCATCTCTTGATAATACTTGATTCACACTTTCTGCGCCTAGCTGAAAGGCGTTAAAGAAAAGCGCTTATGGGAGACAACCCATTATTTTACTTCTGCACTTTTGTTTTATATTTGAGTCTTGGAAGTTGTTACTACTATAGCAACCTCTCCTTATCTTTATTTTATTGCATTGTTGTGCCAAATTAAGTCTTTGATAGTAAAGATGATACTAGATTTGGATTACTGCGCAGAAAAAGATTTCTTGCTGTCACGAATTTGAGTAGGATTCTTTGTAGGTAACTCAGAAAAATCTGCCAATTTACGTGCGTGATCCTCAGATATGTACGCAACTTTCACTCAATTTGAGCATTTTCATCTGAGCAAGTTTAGTTCCCCAGAATAATTCGTCTTTATGGACTGTTCTGTTTTGACAGATTCCGCCTTTTATTTCGCATTGCCTGTTTTGCTATGTTTGATGGATTCCTTTGTTCCATTAACTTTCAGTAGCTTTGTGCAATGTCCAGAAGTGTTAAGAATGATTATGTCACCTCTGGATATGTCAATTTTTGATTATGCACTAACACTCTAATGAGTTTGTTTTGAGTTTGGTGTGGAGGAAGTTTTCAAGGATCAAGAAAGGAGGATGATACAATATGATCAAGAAATATGATCAAGAAGAGTGAAAACTCTAAGCTTGGGGATGCCCCCGTGGTTCATCCCTGCATATTTCAAGAAGACTCAAGCATCTAAGCTTGGGGATGCCCAAGGCATCCCCTTCTTCATCGGCAACTTATCAGGTCACCTCTAGTGAAACTATATTTTTATTTCGTCACATCTTATGTGCTTTACTTGGAGCGTCTTTATGTTTTTATTTTTGTTTTTGTTTGAATAAAATCAGATCCTAGCATTCTTTGTGTGGGAGAGAGACACGCTCCGCTGTTGCATATGAACACATGTGTTCTTAGCTTTACTCTTAATGTTCATGGCGAAGGTTGAAACTGCTTCGTTCATTGTTATATGGTTGGAAACATAAAATGCTGCATGTGGTAATTGGTATAATGTCTTGAATAATTTGATACTTGGCAATTGTTGTGCTCAAATAGATCATGTTTAAGCTCTTGCATCATGTACTTTGCACCTATTAATGAAGAAATGTTGTAGAGCTTGTTGACATTTGGTTGCCATGATTGGTCTCTCTAAAGTCTAGATATTTTCTGGTGAGGGTTTGAACAACAAGGAAGACAGTGTAGAGTCTTATAATGCTTGCAATATGTTCTTATGTAAGTTTTGCTGTACCGGTTCATACTTGTGTTTGCTTCAAACAACGTTGCTAGGCAAAGCCTTGTATTGAGAGGGAATACTTCTCGTGCATCCAAATCCTTGAGCCAAAAACTATGCCATTTGTGTCCACCATACCTACCTACTACATGGTATTTTTCTGCCATTCCAAGTAAATACTTCATGTGCTACCTTTAAACAATTCAAAAGTTACTATCTCTTATTTGTGTCAATGTTTTATAGCTCATGAGGAAGTATGTGGTGTTTTATCTTTCAATCTTGTTGGGCAGACTTTCACCAATGGACTAGTGGCTTCATCCGCTTATCCAATAAGGTTCACAGCCCCCAATTAATTAACTTTCATTAATAATTCTCTTCACATGTTTTGCTCTGATTCATCAGTAAGCAACTTAATTTTGCAAATAGACACTCCTCCATGGTATGAGATTGTTGGAAGGCACCCGAGGATTCGGTTAGCCATGGCTTGAGAAAGAAAAGGTTGGGAGGAGAGTCATCCATAAATAAAAAAAAACTAAACTAAAGTACATGTGTAAACAAAAGAGAAGAGGGATGATCTACCTTGCTGGTAGAGATAACGTCCTTCATGGGAGCCGCTCTTTGAAAGTCTGTTTGATGAGGGGGTTAGAATGCCCACTACCATTCGTTGAGAACAACAAACACCTCTCAAAACTTTACTTTTATGCTCCCTATATGATTTCAAAACTTGAAAAGCTCTAGCACATGATTTTATCCCTGCTTCCCTCTACGAAGGGCCATTCTTTTACTTTTATGTTGAGTCAGTTTACCTACTTCTTTATATCTTAGAAGGAAACACTTGTGTCAACTGTGTGCATTGATTCCTACATACTTGCTTATTTGCATTCATCATATTACTTTGTGTTGACAATTATCCATGAGATAAACATGTTGAAGTTGAAAGCAACTACTGAAACTTATATCTTCCTTTGTGTTGCTTCAAAACTTTCTACTAAGAATCTATTGCTTTATGAGTTAACTCCTATGCAAGTCTTACTGATGCTTGTCTTGAAAGTACTATTCATGAAAAGTCTTTGCTATATGATTCAGTTGTTTATTCATTGCCTTTACCATTGCTTAGAATCACTTCATTCATTACATATGCTTTACAATAGTATTGATCAAGATTATGATAGCATGTCACTTCAGAAATTATCCTTGTTATCGTTTACCTACTCGAGGGCGAGTAGGAACTAAACTTGGGGATGCTTGATACGTCTCAAATGTATCTATAATTTCTTATGATCCATGCTGCTTTTATGATGATACTCACATGTTTTATACACACTTTATGTCATTATTACGCATTTTCCGGCACTAACCTATTGACAAGATGCCGAAGAGCCAGTTGCTATTTTCTGCTGTTTTTGCTTTCAGAAATCCTACAAAGGAAATATTCTCGGAATTGGACGAAATCAACGCCCAGGGTCTTATTTTTCCACGAAGCTTCCAGAAGACCAAAGGGATTACGAAGTGGGGCGATGAGGCGCCACCACCATAGGGCCACGCGGCCTAAGGGGGCCCGCACCGCCGTATGGGGTGGGCCCCTCGTGCCGCCTCCAAACCTGCCCTTCCGCCTACTTATAGCCTTCGTCGCGAAAACCCTATGACCGAGAGCCACGATACGAGAAAAGTTACAGAGACGCCGCCGCCGCCAATCCCATCTCGGGGGATTCAGGAGATCGCCTCCGGCACCTTGCCGGAGAGGGGAATCGTCACCGGAGGACTCTACATCACCATGCCCGCCTCCGGACTGATGCGTGAGTAGTTCATCCTTGGACTATGGGTCCATAGCAGTAGCTAGATGGTTGTCTTCTCCTCATGTGCTATCATTGTTCGATCTTGTGAGCTGCCTATCATGATCAAGATCATCTATCTGTAATGCTACATGTTGTGTTTGTTGGGATCCGATGAATATGGAATACTATGTTATGTTGATTATCAATCTATCATATATGTGTTGTTTATGATCTTGCATGCTCTCCGTTGCTAGTAGAGGCTCTGGCCAAGTTGATACTTGTGACTCCAAGAGGGAGTATTTATGCTCGATGTTTATGCCTCCATTGAATCTGGGACAGTGACAGAAAGTTCTAAGGTTGTGGATGTGCTGTTGCCACTAGGGATAAAACATCAATGCTTTGTCTAAGGATATTTGTGTTGATTACATTACGCACCATACTTAATGCAATTGTCTGTTATTTGCAACTTAATACTGGAAATGGTGCGGATGCTAACCTGAAGGTGGACTTTTTAGGCATAGATGCATGCTGGATAGCGGTCTATGTACTTTTTCGTAATGCCCGATTGAATTTCACACTACTCATCATGATATGTATGTGCATTGTTATGCCCTCTTTATTTGTCAATTGCCCAACTGTAATTTGTTCACCCAACATGCTTTATCTTATTGGAGAGACACCACTAGTGAACTGTGGACCCCGGTCCATTCTTTTACATCTGATACAATCTACTACAAACATTGTTCTCTACTGTTCTTCGCATACAAACATCATTTTCCACACCATACATTTAATCCTTTGTTTACAGCAAGCCGGTGAGATTGACAACCTCACTGTTAAGTTGGGGCAAAGTATTTGGATTGTGTTGTGCAGGTTCCACGTTGGCGCCGGAATCCCTGGTGTTGCGCCGCACTACACTTCGCCACCATCAACCTTCACGTGCTCCTTGACTCCTACTGGTTCGATAAACCTTGGTTTCTTACTGAGGGAAACTTGCTGTTGTACGCATCACACCTTCCACTTGGGGTTCCCAACGGGCGTGTGCTTTACGCGTCAACAACATCCTATAAGTTGCAAGCCTCATGCATCGAATACCAATAGTGCTCGCACCTTGTCCTAATTAGCTCGGATTTCCATGGATTATCATTGCATTACATATGTTTCAACCAAGTGTCACAAAGGGGTACCTCTGTGTCACCTGTACAAAGGTCCAAGGAGATAGATCGCATTTGATTTCTCGTTTTTGATAGATCTCAACTTGAGGACATCCATACCGGGACAACATAGAAAACAGATAATGGACTCCTCTTTAATGCTTAAGCATTCAACAACAGATAATATTCTCATAAGAGATTGAGGACTAATGTCCAAGCTGAAACTTCCACCATGATACATGGCTTTGGTTGGCGGCCCAATATTCTTCTCTAACAATATGCATACTCAAACCATTTAATCATGACAAATCACCCTTACTTCAGACAAGACGAACATGCATAGCAACTCACATGATATTCAACAAAAGTGTAACAGTTGATGACGTCCCCAGAAACATGGTTACCGCTCAACAAGCAACTAATAAGAAATAAGATACATAAGCGACATATTCTTTTTCCACAATAGTTTTTAAGCTACTTTCCCATGAGCTATATGTTGCAAAGACAAGGAATGAAATTTTAAAGGTAGCACGCAAGCAATTTACTTTGGAATGGCAGAGAAATACCACATAGTAGGTAGTTATGGTGGACACAAATGGCATAGGTTTTGGCTCAAGGTTTTGGATGCACGAGAAGTATTCCCTCTCAGTACAAGGCTTTGGCTAGCAAGGTTGTTTGAAGCAAACACAAGTATGAACCGGTACAGCAAAACTTACATAAGAACATATTGCAAGAATTATAAGACTCTACACTGTCTTCCTTGTTGTTCAGACACTTTTACCAGAAAATATCTAGACTTTAGAGAGACCAATCATGCAAACCAAATTTCAACAAGCTCTACAGTAATTCTCCACTAATAGGCTCAAACTACATGATGCAAGCGCTTAAACATGATCTATTTGAGAGCTCAAAACAATTGCCAAGTATCAAATTATTCAAGATAATATACCAATTACCACATGAAGCATTTTCTGTTTCCAACCAAATAGCAATGAACAAAGTGGCTTTAAGCTTTCGCCATGAACATTAAAAGTAAAACTAAGAACACCAGTGTTCATATGAAACAGCGGAGCATGTCTTTCTCCCACACAAGGAATGCTAGGATCCGAATTTATTCAAACACAAACAAAAATAAAAACATACATATGCTCCAAGTAAAGCACATAAGATGTGACGGAATAAAAATATAGTCTCACTAGAGGTGACCTGATAAGTTGTCGATGAAGAAGGGGATTGCTTGGGCATCCCCAAGCTTAGATGCTTGAGTGTTCTTGAAATATGCAGGGATGAACCACGGGGGCATCCCCAAGCTTAGACTTTTCACTCTTCTTGATCATATTATATCATCCTCCTCTCTTGACCCTTGAAAACTTCCTCCACACCAAAATCAAAACAATCTCATTAGAGGGTTAGTGCATAATCAAAAATTCACATGTTCAGAGAGGACACAATCATTCCGAACACTTCTGGACATTACCCAAAGCTTCTGAAAGTTAATGGAACAAAGAAATCCATTCAAACACAGTAAACGAGGCAATGTGAAATAAAAGGCAGAATCTGTCAAAACAGAACAGTCCGTAAAGACGAATTTTTACGAGGCACTTAACATGCTCAGATGAAGAAGCTCAAATTGATTGAAAGTTGCATACATATCTGAGGATTACTCATGATTTTTTGCAGATTTTTCTGAGTTTCCTACAGAGAGATCTACTCAAGTTCATGACAGCTAGAAATCTGTTTCTGCGCAGAAATCCAAATCTAGTATCAACCTTACTATCAAAGACTTTACTTGGCACAACAATGCAATAAAGTAAAGATAAGGAGAGGTTGCTACAGTAGTAACAACTTCCAAGACACGAATATAAAACAAAAATTGCAGAAGTAAAATAATGGGTTGTCTCCCATAAGCGTTTTTCTTTAACGCCTTTCAGCTAGGCGCATAAAGTGTAAATCAAGTATTATCTAGAGAAGAAGCATCAACAGAGGAGTTGGGAGTTTTCTCAACAATGCATTGTATCTTATTTATGTAAGTTTCAGTGGCTCCTTTTTCATTACTTTTAGGCTTACTATCCTCCTCAAATAAATTTTCAGGAACAATCCATTCAAAATTATTTTCTAGTGCCTCATGCATTCCTATGAGCTTATAAGGTATTGGTACTTTAATCTCCCCCTCACAATTGACTTTATTAGTGTACTTTAGTCTATCTTTTTCCATCTTTTCAAGGGTATTTTCAAAATTGGGATAAAACCCAAGCATCTTATGTTGAATAAAGACTTTTCTAGCTTCTCTAGCTACATCACCAAATTCTTTAAGAAGGGTTTCTAAAACAAAATCTCTCTTCTCTCCTTCTTCCATATCAGAGAGTGTAAGAAACATATATTGCATTATAGGGTTAAGATTAACAAATCTAGCTTCCAACATGTGTACAAAAGAGGCAGCAGCAATTTCATAAGTAGGAGCAAGTTCTACCAAATGTCTATCTTCAAAATCTTTAACTGTACTAACATGAATGAAAAATTCTTCTATATTATCTCTTCCAATGATAGACCCACGCCCTACTGGTATATCTTTCAGAGTGAACTTAGGGGGAAGCATGATGAAATAAATAAAAGGTAAATAGAGTAAATGCAAGTAACTAATTTTTGTGTGTTTTTTATATAAAGAAAGCAAACAAAACAGAAATAAAATAAAGTAAAGCAAGACAATAAACAAAGTAAAGAGATTGGATGTGAGAGACTCCCCTTGCAGAGTGTTTTGATCTCCCCGGCAATGGCGCCAGAAAAAAAGCTTGATAATGCGTGAAGCACACGTCCGTTGGGAACCCCAAGAGGAAGGTGTGATGCGTACATCAGCAAGTTTTCCCTCAGTAAGAAACCAAGGTTATTGAACCAGTAGGAGATGAAGGCCACGTGAAGGTTGTTGGTGAAGGAGTGTAGTACGGCGCAACACCAGGGATTCCGGCGCCAACGTGGAACCTGCACAACACAATCAAAATACTTTGCCCCAACTTAACAGTGAGGTTGTCAATCTCACCGGCTTGCTGTAAACAAAGGATTAAATGTATGGTGTGGAGAATGATGTTTGTTTGCAAAGAATAACAGAGAACAATGATTGCAGTAGATTGTATTCAGATGTAAAAGAATGGACCGGGGTCCACAGTTCACTAGTGGTGTCTCTCCAATAAGATAAATAGCATGTTGGGTGAACAAATTACAGTTGGGCAATTGACAAATAGAGAGGGCATAACAATGCACATACATATCATGATGACTAATATGAGATTTACTTAGGGCATTACGACAAAGAACATAGACCGCTATCCAGCATGCATCTATGCCTAAAAAGTCCACCTTCGGGTTAGCATCCGCACCCCTTCCGGTATTAAGTTGCAAACAACAGACAATTGCATTAAGTACTGTGCGTAATGTAAACAATACAAATATCCTTAGACAAAGCATTGTTGTTTTATCCCTAGTGGCAACAGCACATCCATAACCTTAGAACTTTATGTCACTGTCCTAGATTCAACGGAGGCATGAACCCACTATCGAGCATAAATACTCCCTCTTGGAGTCACAAGTATCAACTTGGCCAGAGCCTCTACTAGCAACGGAGAGCATGCAAGATCATAAACAACACATATATGATAGATCAATAATAAACTTGACATAGTATTCCATATTCATCGGATCCCAACAAACACAACATGTAGCATTACAAATAGATGATCTTGATCATGATAGGCAGCTCACAAGATCTAAACATGATAGCACAAGAGGAGAAGACAACCATCTAGCTACTGCTATGGACCCATAGTCCAAGGATGAACTACTCACGCATCAGTCCGGAGGCGGGCATGGTGATGTAGAGTCCTCCGGTGATGATTCCCCTCTCCGGCAGGGTGCCGGAGGCGATCTCCTGAATCCCCCGAGATGGGATTGGCGGCGGCGGCGTCTCTGTAACTTTTCTCGTATCGTGGCTCTCGGTCATAGGGTTTTCGCGACAGAGAGAATAAATAGGCGAAGGGGCAGAGTCAGGGGATGCTCGAGGGGCCCACCCCATAGGGCGGCGCGGCCAGGGGTGGGGCCGCGCCCCCCTAGGGTGTGGCCGCCTCGACGCCCCTCTTCGTCTCCTCTTCGGACTTCTAGAAGGCTCCGTGGAAAATAAGACCGTGGGATTTTGTTTCGTCCAATTCCGAGAATATTTCCTGTGTAGGATTTCTGAAACCAAAAACAGCAGAAAACAGGAACTGGCGCTTCGGCATCTTGTTAATAGGTTAGTGCCGGAAAATGCATCAAAATGATATAAAGTGTATATAAAACATGTGAGTATTGTCATAAAACTAGCATGGAACATAAGAAATTATAGATACGTTTGAGACGTATCACTCCCCTTGTGCCGTGATTGAGGAAGACCAATCGGCTTAAGGTCAGGAACATAGTCAACACAAAACTCAATTACCTCCTCATTTCCATAGCCCTTGGCGATGCTTCCTTCTGGCCTAGCACGGTTACGCACATATTTCTTTAATACTCCCATGAACCTCTCAAAGGGGAACATATTGTATAGAAATACAGGACTGAGAATGGAAATCTCTTCGACTAGGTGAACCAGGAGGTGCGTCATAATATTGAAGAAGGATGGCGGGAACACCAACTCAAAACTGACAAGACATTGGACCACATCGTTCTGTAACTGTGGTAGATCTTCTGGATTGATTACCTTCTGAGAGATTGCATTGAGGAATGCACATAGCTTCACAATGGCTACTCGAACATTTTCCGGTAGGAGCCCCCTCAAAGCAATCGGAAGCAATTGTGTCATAATCACGTTGCGGTCGTGAGACTTCAGGTTTTGGAACTTTTTGTCTGCCATGTTTATTATTCCCTTTATATTCCACGAGAAGCCAGACGGGACCTTCATACTGCTCAGGCATTCAAAAAAGGTGACCTTCTCTTCTTTGGTAAGAATGTAGCTGGAACGACCTTGAAACCATTCCGGATGCCGGTCATCAGGGTCTTTCAAACGTTGCTGGTCCTGTCGTGCTTCCTTTGTATCATTTGTCTTCCCATACACGCCCAAAAATCTTAGCAGGTTCACGCAAATATTCTTCGTAACATGCATCACGTCGATTGCAGAGCGGACATCTAGGACTTTCCAATATTCTAGCTCCCAAAATATAGATTTCTTCTTCCACATCGGTGCGTGCCTGTCAACACCCTGCGGAACTGATTGTCCGCCAGTACCCTTTCCAAAGATGACTTTCAAATCCTTGACCATATCAAATACCTCAGCACCAGTACGTTCCGCAGGCTTCGGCCGGTGATCTGCCTTGCCGTTGTAATGCTTGCCTTTCTTTCTTACGTTATGATCTCGGGGAAGAAATCGACGATGCCCCATGTACACGTTCTTCTTACAATTACCCAAATATATACTTTCAGTCTCATGTAAGCAGTGCGTGCATGCATTGTATCCCTTATTTGTCTATCCCGAAAGGTTACTAAGAGCAGGCCAATCGTTGATGGTTACGAAAAGCAACGCTCGTAGGTCAAATTCCTCTTCTTTGTGCTCAACCCACACACGTACACCAGGTCTGCCCCACAACCGTAAAAGTTCATCAACTAATCGCCTTAGGTACACATCGATGTTGTTTTCGGGTTGCTTCGGACCTTGGATGAGCACTGGCATCATAATGAACTTCCGCTTCATGCACAACCAAGGAGGAAGGTTGTAGATGCATAGAGTCACGGGCCAGGTGCTATGGCTGGAGCTCTGCTCGCCAAAAGGATTCATGCCATCTGTACTTAGACCAAATCTTATGTTCCTTGCGTCAGCTGCAAAATCTTTGAACTCTCTGTCGATATTTCTCCATTGCGTTCCATCAGTGGGGTGTCTCAACTCTCCGTCCGACTTACGGTCCTCTTTGTGCCATCGCAACAACTTGGCATGCTCTTTGTTCCTGAACAGACGTTTCAATTGTGGTATTATAGGAGCATACCACATCACCTTGGCGGGAACCCTCTTCCTGGGTTTCTCGCCCTCAACATCGTCACCAGGGTCATCGCCTCTGATCTTATAACGCAATGCAGTGCATACCGGCCATTCATTCAAATTCTTGTATTCACCGCGGTAGAGGATGCAATCGTTAATGCATGCATGTATCTTCAAAACCACTAAACCTAGAGGGCAGACAACCTTCTTTGCTTCGTACGTACTGGCGGGCAACTCGTTATTCTTTGGAAACATATTCTTCATCATTTTCAGCAAATTTTCAAATCCCGAGTCAGATAGACCTTCCAATGCCTTCCATTTCAGCAAATCCAGTGTGCAGCCCAGCTTTTTCAGACCATTATCACATCCTGTGTACAACGACTTTTTGTGATCCTCTAACATGCGATCCAAATTCTTCCGGTCCTTTTTAGTTTCGCAGCCTCTCCGTGCATCAGCAATGGTCCGACCAAGATCATCAGTGGGCTCATCACGTGCCTCTTCTTCACCTTCCCCTTCACCTTCCCCACCTTCAGCATCCTCCATGAAAGTATCACCGAAATGATCAGGATAGTTGTCATCGATGATATCATCCCCTTCTTCATCTTTTTCCATTCTAACCCCTCTTTCTCCATGCTTGGTCCAACAATTATAACTTGGCATGAAACCGTGCCGAAGCAGGTGCAGGTGGACTTCTCTTGAGGAAGAGTAACCCTTTTGATTCTTACAGGCAACACATGGACAGATAACAAAACCCCCCTGCTTGTTCGCATTAGCCACTACGAGGAAATCTTTCAAACCCGTAATGAACTCGCCGGAGAGTCGGTTACTGTACATCCATTGCCAATTCATCTGCATTATTATTATATAAAGTATATAATTAAGCATCATGCATTTGTTAAACTAACTAGCTAGCTAGAAATAACAGAAATTAAACAATGAACTACACACGTGCATATTTTATCAATGACACATGAAAGGTTCAAGTTGCTAACCGCGATCGAGGAGGAAAAATAAATGAGAAAGCTCAAGTGTGGCTCGAACACTTCATATCATGTTTCTTTCATTCTCTCGGGCATTTCATCGAACACCTTGTGTGCATAAGAGGAACCAAAAGCAAACCCACCACCCACTTGTTAAGATTCTGAAGAGAAGTGGCACCAAATGGCTAAGTGAGTGTGCTGAATGGTATATATAGGGGTGGGCCTTCTGGCACCTTTAGTCGCGGTTGGCCTGGCCAACCGGGACTAAAGCCCCTCCCGTCCCCCAGCTGTCGACCGAGCCCGTTGGGCCTAGACCTTTGGTCGCGGGTCGCCTCCCGAACCGCGACTAAAGACCCCTTTAGTCGCGGTTCGAATATTTTGGGGACTAAGGGGGGGGGTGGATGGAGTCTCTTTTTCTACTAGTGGAAGTTTTCTTTGTGGACATACATAATCCAACATGTGATAGCAAAATGGCAGTTCCAAAAGACTATGAAACGAAGTCTCATCTTCTAAGCAACTCCGAGTTGCACACCAATAATTCTATGGGATTTCTATTTTCGTGCCCTCGGTTCCTTAGTTGTGCTCAGTTTTCCTCAGCTCCTTAGTTTTTCCTCAGTTTTCCCCAAGTCCTTGTTTGAAACCCGCAGAAGCAGCTCCGACGGCAGGAATCCGTTAAGTTGACCGTTCCGTGCTGACGAGTGGGGTCGTGTTGTTTGTGGGGTCGCGTCGTGTGGGGCTGGTAGGAAGGAACCGCGTGGGATAGGACGAGACCATGTTTGTGTGGCCGTAGCATGTGAGGCCGTAGCGTGTGGAGCCGTGTGGGTCCGGGACGTGGGCACGAGTGGTTTCTGTCTCTTTCGCCCAGATTAGCAGTTTTCAATTTACCTTTTTCCTCTCTCTCGCTCGATCTCATTCCTATTTGATAGCCCAAATTGGTAGCAAATCTAGAGCAGCTTCTCCTTCTGCTTTTTAACGCCATTCATTTCTTTATGCCTTCGTTTTTACCCAATCAGGTAGGAAATCTAGGGCACAAATCCAGAGAAAATATAGGATAAGCTTGCATAGAGCAGCCAACATAGCATAGATATATTCACGACAGATCCAACAGTAGTATCGATAGAACCCTACAACATAAGCTACATTTTACATGAATTTAAGCTGCTCTACAGATAGAGCAGTCACATACAGAGAGTGCAGTAGGCATGTTCAACGCTTCCAGGTTGCGCCTGTGACTCGCCTGGAGGTTGCGCAGGTGAATCCCAAGCGCTTTGTGTTTGGCCATGAACGCATGCACGTTCACCGTCGTTCCAACTCTAGCGCCGCACCTGCCAATGGATTCAGCATGGTTCACCAGACAGTTGAAGTCGGTGGCGCGGAGCTTCCTATTGCAGAAGGGGCACTTGTAAATGCCTCGAGCAAAGGGGCCATCGTAATGGCCGGACTGCAGCCTCCTGAGGACGTGACGAGTCTTGGTGTGGAAGGACTCGTCGTCGATGTCGACGTCGCAGCTCTGCACCTGTCACGTAGCACCAAAGATCGTGCAAAAAACACGGAGTCAATTGCAACGATGACGGAACAGAGAGTGAACAAAGATCATGCATGATAATATGGGCTCGAAAAAAAAGAGGTAGCCTCAGTTACATTGGACACACTTATATCCAGGATTTGAGTGAGTAAACAAAAGATCATGCACAACAAATTTGTACACACCAATTGTTTACTGACCAAACCCTGAATCAATTTGTGCCCAAATATTCATCATCATCGGCACAAATCCTAAACAAAAGCAAATCACAAGCACTAATAACGCAAGATCTAACACAAAAGGATTGAACTAGGAACAGACGCACCCTAATAATGCTAGATCTAACACAAATGGATTGAACTAGGAACATACGAACCCTAATAACGCTAGATCTAACACAAAAGGATTGAAATGGGATAAGAACAAGGGAGCAAAGGGTTACCTTCGGCTCGTCATCGACGATGCTGGTGTCGTAGGGGTTCTCCGGCGTGACATACGGCACTGGTTCGTACGGGTCACAAGCGACGGGGGCCTGGACGGTGGCGGCGGCCGATGCGCCGGCGGCTGATGCGCCGGCTGCTACGTTGGAAGCAGCGAAAGGGGCCTGGACAGGGGCAACGGCCGATGCGCCGGCGGCTGATGCGCCGGCTGCTACGTTGGAAGCACCGACAGGGGCCTGGACGGCGCCGGCGGCCGATGCGCCGGCGGCCGATGCGCCGGCAATGGGCATCTCATTCTTGTCCATCGCCGGCGGTTTTCTTCGGGGTTTTTTCTTCGGTTGTGGAGAAGATGATGGGACAGGAGAGGCGGTTGCAGTGAGAACGTGCGTCGAGGGAGAGAAAGAGGGGCTCTATAAAGATGAAGGTGGCGTGTACCGCAACACGCGTCCGCTATGCACGGCTGCAGCGTGCATCGCGACACGAGTCTAACCCTAGGACGTTTGGTGTACTCAGTTATAACCTCGGGCCTTATACAGAAATTTTACCTGTACTCAGTTTTCCCCTCGAGTACTTAGACTGGCAAGTGCAATATACTCAGTTTTACCCTCAAGTAGCTGGTCAACAGAGAGTCAACAAATGAGATTAACATATCTAATTGAGGCATTTCATGCGCAAAAAAGTTCAAAAAAATAAAAACATAGTGGCACCTACTCATGGAGTCTTCCTACGCAACCTGCCACCAAGAAAACCTTTGCAAAACATATATAAATCAAGTTTTACCACAAATTGCCACTTCTCAGAATCACTAGTGTAGCTATGAAGATGCATGGTTTTCCACTCAAACCCCTTTGCAAAACATCTTCCCCAAAAACATAGTTTGTCTAAATGATGCCATAATTGTCACACTCATGTATATTTGAATTGCAAATAATTTGATGTATCCCAATATGAATTATATTGTACAAAACACGCATTTTTCATTTTGTAATTCTTTTTGTTTGAATCCCTTAGTCTATTTACTATTTATGTGCCCTTGGATTGTTAGTACTACTCAGTTTTGCCCTCAAGTTCTGTCACAAATGCTCTGAGAATCCCAAACTTATCCTGATTGGTTGAGCCGTTGTCACACGGATTGACTCCACGAACCGTTGATCAACTGATCTAACGGGCAGTATACCCCTCTCCTTCTCTTCGTGGCCACCCCTCTCTCTCTCTTCGTGGCCACCCCTCTCTCTCTCTGTCGGTGGATGCATTATTGTCACCCCTCTAACAATTATCAACTATCTTTCGCTTTCCTTTTTCTTTTAGGGGATATAGTTTTGGCATATAGTTTCGGTAATTTGAAACGGCCCAAAAGTGGTATAATTTTGGTATAAACATGAGGCATACATATTTGCGGATTTCGGTGAATGCATTATTGTCACCCCTCTAACAATTATCAACTATCTTTCGCTTTCCTTTTTCTTTTAGGGGATATAGTTTTGGCATATAGTTTCGGTAATTTGAAACGGCCCAAAAGTGGTATAATTTTGGTATAAACATGAGGCATACATATTTGCGGATTTCGGTGAATGCATTATTGTCACCCCTCTAACAGTTATCAACTATCTTTCGCTTTCCTTTTTCTTTTAGGGGATATAGTTTTTGTTGGAGATATGCCCAAGAGGCAATAATAAAAGTGGTTATTATATATCTTTGTGTTTATGATAAATGTTTATATACCATGCTATAATTGTATTAAGCGAAACATTGATACATGTGTGTTATGTAAACAACAATGAGTCCCTAGTAAGCCTCTTAACTAGCTTGTTGATTAATAGATGATATAGTTTCATAATCATAAACATTGGATGTTATTAATAACAAGGTTATATCATTATATGAATGATGTAATGGACACACCCAATTAAGCGTAGCATAAGATCACGTCATTAAGTTATTTGCTATAAGCTTTCGATACATAGTCACCTAGTCCTTTCGACCATGAGATCATGTAAATCACTTATACCGGAAAGGTACTTTGATTACATCAAACGCCACTGCGTAAATGGGTGGTTATAAAGGTGGGATTAAGTATCCGGAAAGTATGAGTTGAGGCATATGGATCAACAGTGGGATTTGTCCATCCCGATGGCGGATAGATATACTCTGGGCCCTCTCGGTGGAATGTCGTCTAAATAGCTTGCAAGCATATGAATGGTTCATAAGGGACCACATACCACGGTACGAGTAAAGAGTACTTGTCAGGAAACGAGGTTGAACAAAGTATAGAGAGATACCGATGATCAAACTTCGGACAAGTAAAATATCGCGTGACAAAGGGAATCGGTATCGTATGTGAATGGTTCATTCGATCACTAAGTCATCGTTGAATATGTGGGAGCCATTATGGATCTCCAGATCCCGCTATTGGTTATTGGTCGGAGAGAGTTCTCAACCATATCTACATAGTTCACGAACCGTAGGGTGACACACTTAAGGTTTGATGTCGTATTAGTAGAACTTGAATATGGAATGGAGTTCGAAGTATTGTTAGAAGTCTCGGATGGGACCCCGGACATCACGAGGAGTTCCGGAATGGTCCGGAGAATAAGATTCATATATAGGAAGTCATTTTATAAGTTTGAAAATGATTCGGTGCATTTATGGAAGGTTCTAGAAGGTTCTAGAAAAGTCCGGAAGAAATCACTTTGGAAGGCGGAGTCCCGGAGGGACTCCACCACCCATGGCAGGCCAACCCTAGAGGGGTGGAGTCCAAGGTGGACTCCACCAAGGGGGCCGGCCACCCCCCTCATGGAAGGGTGGGAGTCCCACTTGAGGTGGGAATCCCACCTTGGGTAGGTTTCCCTACACATGGAAGGTTTTGGGTTGGGGTCTTATTCGAAGACTTATAGTCCATAACTTGGGGGTTCCACCTATATAATGAGGGGAAAAGGGGAGGGGGCCGACCACCACAAGACCACCACCTTGTCCGCACCCCTTGGAGGCCGGCCACCCCCTCTCCCCAAACCCTAGCCGCCCCACTCCTCCACCTCTCCCGCAACGCTTAGCGAAGCTCCGCCGGAGATCTCCATCGCCACCGCCACCACGCCGTCGTGCTGCCGGATTCAAGGAGGAGCTACTACTTCCGCTGCCCGTTGGAACGGGGAGGAGGACGTCGTCTTCATCAACACCGAACGTGTGACCGAGTACGGAAGTGCTGCCCGATTGTGGCACCGTCAAGATCTTCTACGCGCTTTTGAAAGCGGCAAGTGATCGTCTACCGCAGCAACAAGAGCCTCATCTTGTAGGCTTTGGAAATCTTCAAGGGTGAGTCTCGTTCATCCCCTCGTTGCTCCCGTCTTCTAGATTGCATCTTGGCTTGGATTGCGTTCTCGCGGTAGGAAATTTTTTGTTTTCTATGCAACGAATCCCTACAGTGGTATCAGAGTCGTGTCTATGCATAGATGGTTGCACGAGTAGAACACAATGGTTTTGTGGGCGTTGATGCTTATGTTGTCTTTAGTTTGAGTACTTTGCATCTTTGTGGCATAGTGGGATGAAGCGGCTCGGGCTAACTTTACATGACCGCGTTCATGAGATTTTCTCCACGCTCGACATGCAACTTGTATTGCATAAGTGGCTTTGCGGGTGTCTGTCTCTCCTACTATAGTGAAGATTCAATTTACTCTTCTATTGACAACACTAGTATCACCGTTGTGGTTCATGTTCGTAGGTAGATTAGATCTCACTCGAAAACCCTAAACCACGTAAAATATGCAAACCAAATTAGAGACGTCTAACTTGTTTTTGTAGGGTTTGGTGATGTGATATGGCCATAATGTGATGATGAATATGTATGAGATGATCATTATTGTATTGTGGCAACCGGCAGGAGCCTTATGGTTGTCTTTCAATTTCATGTTGAGTAGTATTTCAAAGTAGTTGTAATAGTTGCTACATGGGAGAACAATCATGAAGACGGCGCCATTGACCTTGATGCTACACCGACGATGATGGAGATCATGCCCGTTGATGATGGAGATCATGTCCGTGCTTTGGAGATGAAGATCAAAGGCGCAAAGACAAAAGGGCCATATCATATCACATATGAACTGCATGTGATGTTAATCCTTTTTATGCATCTTATTTTGCTTAGATCACGACGGTAGCATTATAAGATGATCCCTCTCACTAAAATATCAAGATAATAAAGTGTTCATCCTTAGTAGCACCGTTGCCAAGACTTGTCGTTTCGAAGCATCTCGTGATGATCGGGTGTGATAGACTCAACAAGTTTATACAACGGGTGCAAGCCAGTTTTGCACATGCGGATACTAAGGTGGCCTTAACGAGCCTAGCATGTACAGACATGGTCTCGGAACACATGATACCGAAAGGTAGAGCATGAATCATATGATTGATATGATGAACACTTTGAGTGTTCGCCATTGAAGTTACATCTTGTCTCGTGATGATCGGACTTGGTGTGGTGGATTTGGCTCGTGTGATCACTAAGACAATTCGAGGGATATTGTTTTGAGTGGGAGTTCACCTAGTTTTTAATTTTGTTGAATTAAAATTTGAACTCAATTTGTCATAAACATTAGTCTAAACTATTGCAAATATATGTTGTAGATATGGCGTCCCCAATCATTTTTAACCAGTTCCTAGAGAAAAAAAAGCTTAAGAGCAACGGTAGCAACTTCACCGACTGGTTCCGTCATGTGAGGATTTTCCTCGCTGGTGGAAACCTGCAATATGTGCTTGACGCACCGCTAGGTGACCCTCCTGCAGAAACTGAATCCAATGAAGTAAAGAATGTTTACGCGACTCGGAAAACTCGGTACTCTCAAGTTCAGTGTGCCATCCTATGCAGTCTGGAAGCCGATCTTCAAAAACGTTTTGAGCACCACGATCCTCATGAGTTGGTCAATGAGCTGAAAGCTATCTTTGAAACTCATGCGACCGGGAATGCTATGAAGCATCGAAACACTTCTTCAGCTGCATGATGGAAGAAGGCAGCTCCGTTAGTGAGCACATGCTCGCCATGACCGGGCATGCGAAGAAACTCACTGACTTGGGAATAGTGATTCCTAACAGACTGGGGATTAATCGTGTCCTTCAATCACTGCCACCTAGTTACAAGAACTTTGTGATGAACTACAATATGCAGAACATGAACAAAGAGTTACCTGAACTCTTCGCCATGTAAAATCTTCTGAGATTGAGATCAAGAAAGAGCACCAAGTGTTGATGGTCAACAAGACCACCAGTTTCAAGAAACAGGGCAAGTCTAAAGGTAAATTCAAGAAGGGTGGCAAGAAAGCTGCTACGCCTCCTGTGAAACCTAAGAATGGCCCTAAGCCTGATGCTGAGTGCTATTACTGCAAGGAGAAGGGACACTGGAAGCGTAATTGCTCCAAGTATTTGGCTGATCTGAAGAGCGGCCTTGTCAAGAAGAAGAAAGAAGGTATATCTGATATACATGTTATAGATGTTTATCTTACTGGTTCTCGTACTAGTACTTGGGTATTTGATACTGGTTTGGTTGCTCATATTTGTAACTCGAAACAGGAACTAAAGAATAAACGAAGACTATTGAAGGATGAAGTGACGATGCGCGTTGGAAATGGATCCAAAGTCGATGTGATCGCTGTCGGCACACTTCCTCTACATCTACCTTCGGGATTAGTTTTAAACCTCAATAATTATTATTTTGTACCCGCGTTGAGCATGAACATTATATCTGGATGTTGTTTAATGCAAGACGGTTATTCATTCAAGTCTGAGAATAATGTTTGTTCTATTTTTATGAATAATATCTTTTATGGTCGAGCACCTGAAAATAATGGTTTATTTCTGTTAGATCTCGATAGTAGTGATACACATATTCATAACATTGATGCTAAGCGAATTAAATTTAATGATAATTCTACTTATATGTGGCACTGTCGTCTTGGTCATATTGGAGTGAAACGCATGAAGAAACTCCATACCGATGGATTACTTGAATCACTTGACTTTGAGTCACTTGACAAATGCAAAGCATGTCTAATGGGAAAAATGACTAAGACTCCATTCTCTGGTATGATGGAGCGAGCTACATACTTATTGGAAATCATACATACCGATGTATGCCGACCAATGAGTGTAGCATCGCGCGGTGGTTATCGTTATGTTCTAACCTTCACAGATGATCTGAGTAGATATGGGTATATCATGAAACATAAATCCGAAACTTTCGAGAAGTTTAAGGAATTCCAAAGTGAAGTAGAAAATCAACGTAACAAGAAGATTAAATTTCTACGATCTGATCGCGGAGGTGAATATCTGAGTTATGAGTTTGGCATGCATTTAAAGAAATGCGGAATACTTTCACAATTGACACCGCCGGGAACACCACAACGAAACAATGTGTCCGAACATCGTAATCGAACTCTCTTAGATATGGTTCGTTCTATGATGTCTCTTACTGATTTGCCGTTATCATTTTGGAGTTATGCATTAGAGACAGCTGCATTCACTTTAAATAGGACACCATCTAAATCCGTTGAAACGACACCGTATGAATTATGGTTTAATAAGAAACCTAAGCTGTCGTTCCTTAAAGTTTGGGGTTGCGAAGCCTATGTAAAAAAGTTACAACCGGACAAGCTAGAACCCAAAGCGGAGAAATGCGTCTTCATAGGATACCCTAAGGAAACTATAGGGTACACTTTCTATCACATATCCGAAGGCAAAATCTTTGTTGCTAAGAACGGAACCTTCCTTGAGAAAGAATTTCTCACTAAAGAAGTGACTGGAAGAAAAGTAGAACTCGACGAGATTACTGAATCTTCACTCGTTGATCAGAGTAGCGCAGTACCGGAAGTTGTTCCTGTGCCGCCTACACCGGCAATAGAGGAAGCTAATGATAATGATCATGAAACTTCGAACGAGATAGCTACTGAACCTCGCAGATCGACAAGGGAACGTGCCACTCCTGATTGGTATGATCCTTGTCTAAATGTCATGATTGTGGACAACAATGATGAAGACCCTGCAACGTATGAAGAAGCGATGATGAGCCCAGATTCCAACAAATGGCAAGAAGCCATGAAATCCGAAATGGGATCCATGTATGATAACAAAGTGTGGAATTTGGTAGACTTACCTGATAGCCGCAAGGCTGTCAAGAATAAATGGATCTTCAAAAGAAAAACAGATGCTGATGGTAATATTACTGTCTATAAAGCTCGACTTGTCGCAAAGGGTTTCCGACAAATTCAAGGTGTTGACTACGATGAGACTTTCTCACCTGTAGCGAAGCTAAAATCTGTGAGGATTTTGTTAGCAATAGCTGCATTTTTCGATTATGAGATTGGCAGATGGATGTCAAAACGACGTTCCTTAATGGAGACATTGAGGAAGAGTTGTATATGGTACAACCCAAAGGTTTTGTCGATCCTAAAAATGCTGACAAAGTATGCAAACTTCAGCGTTCAATTTATGGACTGAAGCAAGCATCAAGAAGTTGGAACCGACGCTTTGATAAGGTGATAAAAGACTTCGGGTTTATACAGTGTCATGGAGAGGCCTGTATTTACAAGAAAGTGAGTGGGAGCTCTGTAGCGTTCCTTATATTATATGTAGATGACATATTATTGATTGGGAATGATATAGAACTATTAAGCAGTGTAAAAGGTTATTTGAATAAAAGTTTTTCAATGAAAGACCTTGGTGAAGCATCGTATATATTAGGCATCAAGATTTATAGAGATAGATCAAGACGTCTAATAGGGCTATCACAGAGTACATACCTGGACAAGATTCTAAAGAAGTTTAGAATGGACGAAAGTAAGAAAGGATTCTTACCTATGTCACCAGGCAAAGTCTTGAGTAAGACTCAAGGTCCGGCTATGGCAGAAGAAAGATAAAGGATGAGTCAGATCCCCTATGCCTCGGCAGTAGGCTCTATCATGTATGCCATGCTATGTACTAGACCGGATATAGCACATGTTGTTAGTTTGACTAGCAGATATCAAAGTGATCCAGAAATGGAACACTGGACAGCGGTCAAGAATATCCTGAAGTACTTGAAAAGAACTAAGGATATGTTTCTTTGTTATGGAGGTGACCAAGAGCTCGTTGTAACCAGTTACACCGATGCAAGTTGGAACACTGATCCTGATGACTCTAAGTCTCAGTCTGGGTACGTGTTTATATTGAATGGTGCTGCAGTAAGCTGGGCAAGCTCGAAGCAGTGCACGGTGGCGAAGTCTTCATTAGAATCAGAGTACATAGCAGCTTCAGAGGCTTCATCAGAAGCGATATGGATGAAGAGGTTCATTGTAGAGCTCGGTGTGGTTCCTAGTGCATTGGACCCACTAGTCATCTACTGTGACAACATGGGTGCCATCGCCAATGCACAAGAACCAAGGTCACACAAGAGGCTAAGGCATATCAAGCTGCGTTATCATTCGATTCGCGAGTACATCGAAGATGGAGAGGTAAAGATTTGCAA
This sequence comes from Lolium perenne, assembly GCF_019359855.2. Lineage (NCBI taxonomy): Eukaryota > Viridiplantae > Streptophyta > Magnoliopsida > Poales > Poaceae > Lolium > Lolium perenne. Next base: position 130,310,017 of record NC_067250.2, read on the forward strand.
AGTACACACTGATCTGAATGTAGCAGATCCGTTGACTAAAGCTCTCCCTAGGGCAAAGCATGACCAACACCAGAATGCCATGGGTGTTAGGTACCTTACAATGTAATCTAGATTATTGACTCTAGTGCAAGTGGGAGACTGTTGGAGATATGCCCAAGAGGCAATAGTAAAAGTGGTTATTATATATCTTTGTGTTTATGATAAATGTTTATATACCATGCTATAATTATATTAACCGAAACATTGATACATGTGTGTTATGTAAACAACAATGAGTCCCTAGTAAGCCTCTTAACTAGCTTGTTGATTAATAGATGATTATAGTATCATACTCATGAACATTGGATGTTATTAATAACAAGGTTATATCATTATATGAATGATGTAATGGACACACCCAATTAAGCGTATCATAAGATCACGTCATTAAGTTATTTGCTATAAGCTTTCGATACATAGTTACCTAGTCCTTATGACCATGAGATCATGTAAATCTATTATACCGGAAAGGTACTTTGATTACATCAAACGCCACTGCGTAAATGGGTGGTTATAAAGGTGGGATTAAGTATCCGGAAAGTATGAGTTGAGGCATATGGACCAACAGTGGGATTTGTCCATCCCGATGACGGATAGATATACTTTGGGCCCTCTCGGTGGAATGTCGTCTAAATAGCTTGCAAGCGTATGAATGGTTCATAAGAGACCACATACCACGGTACGAGTAAAGAGTACTTGTCAGGAAACGAGGTTGAACAAAGTATAGAGAGATACCGATGATCAAACCTCGGACAAGTAAAATATCGCGTGACAAAGGGAATCGGTATCGTATGTGAATGGTTCATTCGATCACTAAGTCATCGTTGAATATGTGGGAGCCATTATGGATCTCCAGATCCCGCTATTGGTTATTGGTCGGAGAGATTTCTCAACCATGTCTACACAGTTCACGAACCGTAGGGTGACACACTTAAGGTTTGATGTCGTATTAGTAGAACTTGAATATGAAATGGAGTTCGAAGTATTGTTCGAAGTCTCGGATGGGATCCCGGACATCATGAGGAGTTCCGGAATGGTCTGGAGAATAAGATTCATATATAGGAAGTCATTTTATTAGTTTGAAAATGATCCGGTGCATTTATGGAAGGTTCTAGAAGGTTCTAGAAAAGTCCGAAAGAAATCACTTTGGAAGGCGGAGTCCCGGAGGGACTCCACCACCCATGGCCGGCCAACCCTAGAGGGGTGGATTCCAAGGTGGACTCCACCAAGGGGGCCGGCCAACCCCCCTCATGGAAGGGTGGGAGTCCCACTTGAGGTGGGAATCCCACCTTGGGTAGGTTTCCCTACACATGGAAGGTTTTGGGTTGGGGTCTTATTCGAAGACTTGTAGTCCAACACTTGGGGGTTCCACCTATATAATGAGGGGCAAAGGGGAGGGGGCCGACCACCACAAGACCACCACCTTGGCCGCACCCCTTGGAGGCCGGCCACCCCCTCTCCCCAAACCCTAGCCGCCCCACTCCTCCACCTCTCCCGCAACGCTTAGCGAAGCTCCGCCGGAGATCTCTATCGCCACCGCCACTACGCCGTCGTGCTTCCGGATTCAAGGAGGAGCTACTACTTCCGCTGCCCACTGGAACGGGGAGGAGGACGTCGTCTTCATCAACACCGAACGTGTGACCGAGTACGGAGGTGCTGCTCGATTGTGGCACCGTCAAGATCTTCTACGTGCTTTTGAAAGCGGCAAGTGATCGTCTACCGCAGCAACAAGAGCCTCATCTTGTAGGCTTTGGAAATCTTCAAGGGTGAGTCTCGTTCATCCCCTCGTTGCTCCCGTCTTCTAGATTGCATCTTGGCTTGGATTGCGTTCTCGCGGTAGGAAATTTTTTGTTTTCTATGCAACGAATCCCTACAGTTTTGGCATATAGTTTCGGTAATTTGAAACGGCCCAAAAGTGGTATAATTTTGGTATAAACATGAGGCATACATATTTGTGGATTTCGGTGAATGCATTATTGTCACCCCTCTAACAATTATCAACTATCTTTCGCTTTCCTTTTTCTTTTAGGGGATATAGTTTTGGCATATAGTTTCGGTAATTTGAAACGGCCCAAAAGTGGTATAATTTTGGTATAAACATGAGGCATACATATTTGCGGATTTCGGTGAATGCATTATTGTCACCCCTCTAACAATTATCAACTATCTTTCACTTTCCTTTTCTTTTAGGGGATATAGTTTTGGCATATAGTTTTGGTAATTTGAAACGGCCCAAAAGTGGTATAATTTCGGTATAAACATGAGGCATACATATTTGCGGATTTCGGTGAATGCATTATTGTCACCCCTCTAACAATTATCAACTATCTTTCGCTTTCCTTTTCTTTTAGGGGATATAGTTTTGGCATATAGTTTTGGTAATTTGAAACGGCCCAAAAGTGGTATAATTTTGGTATAAACATGAGGCATACATATTTGCGGATTTCGGTGAATAGATTATTGGGAGCCCTAGATTATTTGTCACCCCTCTAACAATTATTGGGAGCATTCCGATATAGTTGGTAATTTCGGTGAATGCACACACTAACTATGAAAACAACTACAAGTACATGTAACTGAATAATGAATTTGTAACAAGGTATCCCTTGTAACAACTTCTAGCGCCTGGTGAGCAATGATAAGAATCCGATCGCAATTATACAACAGAAAAAACAACCTGCCATCAGATTAGCTTGCTTCTTCAACTCGATTAGCTACCTTAACTGCCTGTTCATTTTTTTCAGTTCTCCCTTCACTTCCACCAGTCCTGCATTGGGAGCATTAGGCATAATCGGAACGGCTCCTCTCTCCGCCGCATTCTCTACAGCAAGTCCCCCCTCCCAAATTGCGCTCCCCAATAGCGCCAATTGATTCCTGCAATTGAAGCCTCTGAACGTACACATCGATCCACTCGAAATGCCTGCATTTCTTCAGGATCTGAAAACAACAACGGGAACCCTAAATCCCAAATTCGAGGGAATAGCAAGAAAATTGAGAGAAAACGGAGAAATTGGAGCGAGATCTAACCTTATCCCCCTCTCTATATGGCAAGCTCTCGCATGCAAGGAACTCACGTCCACGGTTGCCGTTCTCGTCCGTCTTACAGATCGACCGCTTCAGAGGCTCCTGGCGTGGGCAGTCAGGGCATCTTGTTAAAGGCACGGGTCCATACTGCGGCCATGAAGAACGGAAGGTCGAAAAGAAAACTAGACATCACCCGCCTGCCGGAGAAGGGCTGCGGCTGGCGGGGAAGAAGAACAATGGGGCGCGGGGAAAAAAAGGGGAAGCAATGGCACGGGCACGGGGCTGACTCGGGCTCCCATTTTGCAACGGTCACCTGGGTAAGCTGTGGGTCCGGCGCACTAACGTGGACAAGTTGTGGGTCCCACGATGATCTGGATAAGTGAAGACGTGTCCACTGCGGGGCATCAACAGCGGCCCCACTTGCCAGCACCAACCAACGTCAACTAAACGGGAATCCTCCGTCCGAGCTCCTTCTGCGGGTTTCAGACAAGGTCTTGGGGAAAACTGAGGAAAAACTAAGGGGCTGGAGAAAACTGAGCACAACTAAGGAGCCAGGGGCACGAAAATAGAAATCCCTAATTCTATAGGATAAGAAAAAAAATTACCACGAAAAGATTGTGTATGCTTAGTTTAACATGCAGGAGTCACCACAAGAACACTGCATGATTTTGTTGATAGGAGTTTTCCCACACTAAAAATGATGTGTTACAGGTTGATAGCCACCGAAATTGCATAAGTGATAGATGAAAAGTTATGTCTGGCCCAAGTATAGCTCCAGACATCTCAAGTGTTCCCTTGATTTTGAGCCCTAATCTATAAACACAAATATTCCATTTGCAAGATCTTAAGGTAAGGTAGCCTTGTTGTCATAAAGGTAAGAGGAACAAGTCCTCCAAAACATTATGTTGAAAAACCATATTGTCATCTTTTTTTGCATAAGTGATCCCGTCAGGGAATTTTCAGTGAAGACATATATTATGCCAAAATATTTTCTTGAAATAAGAACTGTTCCCATTCCGAACATTTCAAAGCTAAAATATGAAGATTGGACTTTCATAACAAAAATCATTGAAAATAGTTTTCTAGAATGATACCAGTATTGTAATAAATGATCTACATTAGATTAATTCATGGAATTTCCAATCTATTGTCCATGGTCCTTTACCCTACAATGTTTTATCCAAGCAGCTAGGGCATGACATTTTCCTCGATATGACAACCTCCCCAAAGGACATTCTTACGATTCATTTTCACAGGAATATAGGATGCACTAAAAAAAGCCCCCTCTTACCCGGTGGATTTTTGCGACGGCACAAGCCGTAGTCGCCTACAAAAATATTTTGGCCGGTGGATGAGCATTCCTGGTGCATAGCAAGGCCAGCGCATAGATTGTCGCCATGCTAGAGACCATACCAACGAATATTGTGTCGTGGTAGGTGGTCAGCAAGGGAGGTGTGTTTTAGTGTCGCAGTAGACACATACAGGCATATAAAAGTGCTCTGTGCATTTTACATGACGCTTACGGTGAGTCCCTGGTCAAGCACCTCACGTTGACTAGTTAGACGCTTCTCGCAGACGGGTTACGGCCGCTGAGCCATCTGTTTTCACATCATTTATGTCGCATGTTTATGTCCCTCATCACACTTTACTTATCGCTCCAATAACCACTCCCATATCTCACTATGGGCGAGCACTGTAGAGGTGGCAGCCGGGCGCCGACAACAAGATTCTGAATCTTGGAGTTGTCGAGCATGGCAGCGACAACAAGATACAAGATCGTGGACATGTTGAGCCGCTTTGCGGTATTTTAATTAACTTCATCTCTCTAAAAACTAGTTTGGGGTTTTCTTTGTCGATCAGGGCATCGGGCCAAGATGGATCGATTTGAAAGTAGATGGGTGGACCGGCTTTTCCATATCCGATCTACTTTGCAAGTGCAGCCTACCTCCGTGTTGCCTCATCGCATTTGAGGACATGATCACCGGTTGCAGGGTCCTTGGGTGTCAACATCAACGGGCGAAGTGCGACTTCGTGTTGTATGTTGATAAAGAGCACTTGCCGGAGTTACAACGTGTCTTGGCAGCGACGCGGAAGGATATTGTCGCCGACTTACGAATTGTCCGACTCCGACTATGAGAAAAATGTAAAAAAAGAAAAGAAGGAATGCGAATAATAGGTGGTTCTTGCGATAAGTGCGATTAAGTCGACGTTCGACAGGTCTCTTGTTGAAACTCTAGATCACCTTATTTATGAGTAAAGGGATTTTTATTTGTGGCAGCAGTATTCCACTATCTATTTCAGTTCCCTCTGATGTATTGTTGTTTAAATATTAATTTAAGAACTATGTATTTGGCCTATCAGTCGTCGTCTCGTTGTTCAATTTATATTTTTGAAGAGCCAACGGTGGAGGGAAAACCTCCACCTGAAGTGAATTTTTATTAACTGGGAGCCGAGTCAAGCTCGGGAGTTACATGCGAGTTTTGTCGAAGCAAACCGAAGGAGGCCAGTACAGTGAAACCAAGATCACAGGAGGCTAGCTCTACGATCCGACAGCCACAAGTCAACCGGCAGGCGGCAGAGGTGGCGGAGCAACCTATGCAACCAAAGCTCGCAGTGTTCTGCAAGGAGCGAGAAGATTTGCGGGGGTCGCAGGAGTTGGGCGTCGAAGACTATGCGGTTCCTGCTCTTCCAGGTGATCAAAAGGACGAGGAGCACCAACGTGTGTTGCACAGGTGGCGCAAGGGTATCAAGCGACGCAGCGAGGGCAAGGCAGCCCTCTTCCAGGTCTGCCGCAGAGGTGGCAGAGGGGGCCCCCACGTGAGCAAACCATGGAGCTAGGCGGTGGCACCTGAAGAAGAGGTGGAGGAGATCCTCATCATCATTGCAGAAAGGGAAGAGGGCGGATGGCAACACACCGTGCCGATGGAGCAGAGCTCGCGTCATGGTATTCCCATGCCGCGCAACCCAGAAAAAAGACCCGGACCTTGAGCGGCGCGAAGTTTGCCCAGTTGCAGTTAGCGAGCGGGAGGACGACACTGGACGAGACCATCGTGTGGTAGGCTCGGGCCATGGTGAAGGAGGTTGTGGTGACCCTGCATACCACTGCATGTTGTAGTATGCCAGTCGTTGATATAACATTCACGAAGTACCATTCCGCAAATATTACATCCCTCAGAGTAGTACAACAGAACGTAGCAGGGTCCATAACGCATTCATTGATTATTACAACTATCATACACATGTCATCTTGGAGCTCCTCTTGGGTCCTAAGAGGAATACTCCTGGGTTCGAGGCGAACCCAACTTAATTTACAATATAAGAGTCGCATTAAACTAAACATTTATTTCCTCGAGCAGCTAAATACTAAGAGTTCGGGCTGCTCGGTTACTACTACTATCGGATATCTCTAGGCTTGTTCTCCTCCGGAAGCCTCCCCGGATCCTTAGACGATGATGTAGTCTACGCCTTCAACACCTCCTGAGAGGTCTGGTTCCTCGTAGCCGATGATCTCGGCTCCTTCATTGTTGTCGTAGTCCTCCTCCAGACGATTCAGACAATCTAAGCATGGGATTTAAGAATGGTATGAGTACGAGCGTACTCAACAAGTTCATTATAGATAAGAGGTGTTTTATGCACTAGCTACGATATTAGACCAGAAAGTCTAACACCAATGCAGGTTTTGGTAAACATTTCTTCAAGTGATTGCTTTTATTTCAAAAAACTATGTCCGTCAGCCTTCACCGGTTTACTAGAACTTCATGGAGCTCCTTTTCGGCCGCGTTCGCAGTTCCTTATCCTGGAACAGGGAGTGACAGGTCATAGTTCTTTACACTCTGCAGAGGTGTGTTGCTTTACCCATAAGAGATCTTAACCTTGGTGCCAACCGGGCAGCTTTCCCGTCCACACTTCCTTCGGTGTGAGGCCCGGTATAAGGTCTAGCCAATCATGTTCCTCCGCTACCTCGCACACCCACCCTTTGTTGCATACCCCGACCCTGGGTCCTCGTCGGTCCTCTTATACCAATTAAGGATGGACCCCGACCACGACAACAGTTTGGGACTCGTTAACCAAACTCCTTCGCCGGCAGCTGCAACCCATCATAGACCACTTACCGTGGGGAATTAGAATGGGATCCCCACCCCACCGCTTGCCCAACCTGGGTCAAGTGTCTACGGTAAGCGCATCCGTTGATGTACGAGAGGTGGAAACACTTTTGACTACTCCGTCCCACTCCGGATCTTATGGTTAACACGGGTATTACGGCACAAGAATCACTGGCGACATTTGTTGTTTAATCCTAGATGGATATTAACCCTTGCAATGGAACCTCCACCATATCAACACAATCCATGGTTCCATTGCCCACCACATAGTCATATTCATAGTTATGAAAGTAGTGGTTTTGGTTTTTATGCAATAGTGATAACCATAGTACTTTACAAGTAATTTGATAGAAATACTCAAATGACATGAGCAAGTGATGAACTTGCCTGAACACTGCAAAGTTTTGCAGTTGGAAGGTGTGGACTGACCCTTGTCCCCTGCCTCTGAAAAATAGCATCATTGTCCGATAAGGGCAATGGTTAAAGAGGCAATTATGCATGATTCCATTTTTAGGGTTTATTCCCCCCTTCCGATGTCGTTATTATTTCATGTAAGAGGTTAATACTAAGAATAATTTGAGGATACTCCATTCCAAGTAAAATACAACCTTGAAATGTTGTCAAAGTGTTTTTAAAGTCCAAATACATTAATGGACTTAATTTTATTTATAGAAAATTATGTGTGTGATTTAAATGATTATTTAAATCATCAAAATAGGACTTATTCATAATTGTCTTTCAAAATTCTCTTTGATATTTTATTTAAATAGAGAATTTTATGCTGATCATTTTTCATATTTTTAAATTATTTTTAAGAGCTTTTAATAATTTTCTATTGAATTTCAAAGTTTCATATTTTTGTTAAATTGTAAAAGGTTCTTTTTGCCCCTGGGCCCACCTGTCAGGGTGGCCCAGTGGGTTAACCCTAACCCGAGCCGCTCATCCGGCTCGGTCGAACGCACCCGTCCCCTTCCTCTCGCGCACGCGCTAACCCTAACCCTCTGAGCTCTGGCGACACCCGCGTCGCCGCCGCCTTTGCCGATTTTCTCCGGCCGACTCCGGCCATCGCCGGCGGTGAGATGGGTATCAATCGAACCGCCGTTCAATGGCGCTTCGATTGATCCGCATCGATCTGCTTCTCCTCACCGCCGCCGTTCTTCCCCATCATTCCCGTGACATGACCGCGGCGAATCGCCGTGATCTCGTTGTTGCCGACGAGCCTGGCGCCATGGCGTGATGGCGCCGCTGGCCTGCGCCGCTGTGGTGCGGAGCGCTGCGGCGCTAGTCGGGCCTGGCATGGCCTGGCCAGGTGCCGCCGTGCCTTCGGCGCGCGCCGCCGTGGCCGCCAACGCCACGCTGCCGTCTGCCGCTCCGGGTACATGCGCCTCCATCTTCTCCCTCTCTTCATCCTCCTCTGTGCCATGCTCTAATTACTCGCATGCCTCTCCTCATGGAGATCTTTGATCTTACTAGCTGCTTTGTTGCTTCCAGCCTCTGTGTGCCTTGCGCCAAGCCAGCCACAGTGCTATCTTTGGCTGCTGCCATGCGTATGTTGCTGCTTGTGCATTAGCCATGGATTCTAGTTGCTGCTTGCTCTTCTATTTTGCACTATGCACTACATTTGCATGCTCAATTCCTACGTGGCCTTTACGTGATTGTTCATGAACATCCGGTGATGCTCATGGCCTGTTTGGGCTGGCTCCTGTGATCATTATTGCTACTAGGATATTCTGTATGTGCATAATCTTGTCCCTGGCTTGATCATTATGCATGATCCTTGTAGTATGCAAGTGCCAGTGTCTCTGTTCCTGATGCTATCTTCACCAATTACTCTAGTGTAATCATTTATGGTGTTCTGGCTGGTTTACTGTGTGAAATTCTTGTAAATTTACAAGTGCCAGTACCCCAGTGTGCTCTTCTGTATGCTATAATTACATGATTATGCTCAATTGAGCATTGTTACTGACTAAATAACACCATCCCTCATTGGTGTGCTTCTGAATACAATTGTATTTAATTTATTTACTTATCTGTAATGCAATTGTTTATGAGATGTGGCTATATAGTTGATCTGGTTAAATGTGTGGTTGCTAGGCTTGGCTCTATCATGTCTTAGCATGCTCTAGCAAGCTTCTGATGATCATATGATCATCAGTTGCTTGTAAAATCTGCTGTGATATGACTGTGCCTCTCTTCTGCTCATCTTTGTGTCTGTGTGACACCAAAATCTGTACTGATGCATGCTTTTGCTTGCTCAAGCAGTTGGTGATGCTTGCAATGATCCATTGGATCAGCTGCAAGACTCTAGCGCTTTGATTCCTTATAGGATTCACTTATCTGTATTTACTGGATTTACTAAAATGGATAAGTGATGTGAGCGCTTGCGTAATGATCATTTCATTGAGTTTGGCAGGGCTAGATGGATGCCACCACTTGGTTGGTACCCTAGCCCTCCTTTTGAACCCATCTGGGTGATGATAACTGTGCATGGCTTATTAGTTTGGGCTGGTTCAGTGGTTGAGGTGACCTTGACAGCAATTCATTGCTGTTTAGGTAGCTCCCACCCTTGTTGGCTTGCTATGGCTTAGTGAATGCATCCTTTGGGTAATTCCTTGTTGGATTTCCAGGTGATCTTTGATGTTGACAAACAAGAATAGACACATATTGTCTATCTATCGATGGTGTGCTAGGTTTTAGGTACTAAGTGGCTTTGGTTGAATAGATAGGATCATTTCCTTATTTGGATTGCCTTGGTTATGCCACTTTGTTTTGGTCTAGCCGATGTTCCCTTGGTGATTTCCTATTGGCTTCACCCATTTTTGCTTGTACCAACTGACTTGGTAGCCAGATGATGATACAATCTGGGTATTCTACCCTTCTGTGTTCCTGTGATGCATTGTATGCTTATTTATGAGCAAAACTTGGTTTTGCTCAGGTTGATCTGTTTATACCTCACTCCAGCTCCTAGAAAATGGTGTGTTGGTGTAGAGGTTTTGCTTCTGTGCTGCTTTCTTGGCTTGCCCTGCTCCTCCTTGTGGCTTGTGCTTGATCTACTCCATGGTTTATTTCTCAACAGGAAACAATTCTTTGCTTGAGCTGTTCCTGGATGAAGTTCTGGCTATGTGTTCTTCCTGTTCTAAGTGTTCTTGTTTTCTGATGACTTACCAAGATGCCTACCGATGAATGAGCTAGGGTTTGGCTCAAAAAGGTTATATATGATGCCCTCTTGCTCTATCTGGTCGACAGCTTGGCCTGGTCACTTTGGTGACTCTCCCTGGCTGTGTATGTGCTGGTAGACATGCACACTGCCTTGTGAGCTGCTTGTGTAGTTCCTGGTTGGAACTTGGTCCATTTGGTGGATCAACTCGGCTGATCTTGATAATATCCTCCCACTGCTCATTTTTCTTGCTAACCTGCCAAGTGGCAATGCCACTTGGCATAACACTTGTCTTTGTCTTTGTTTGTGTATTTACGAGGAACAATGTGATGCTCACGGATGAAGATCAAGATCCTCTTGGCAATATCTCCATGATGATCATCTTGTGTAGTTTAGGATAGATCATTAACTTGTAATTTTTCTTTATTTTTCTTTCTTCAATTCTGCCATTTATGTAATGTGTTGTATTAATCATTTATTTCACTTATGAATATTGTAATGACAATGTAATTTGTGTGATGATCAATAAAGCTCAAAGTTTTCTCTAATGAGCTTTACTTTATTATAATTGTCCATATTATTTATTATTGATTAATTACTTAATGAATTTCCTCACAATTTAATTATTTAGGGTAATTCTTTAATGTTTGAATTTGAAATTCAAATTCAACATTGGTTTAAATTCAACCATGTCACTTATCAAGAATTAAATCATGCAACTCTTCCCTCTCTTCTTAAAACCCTACACTAATGAAGTGAGGTGCCAGTTTGTCGCACTCTCGAAACCCTAACCCTGTAAGGTGTCGAGAGAGAAACTTGTCCCCCTTCGATGCAGTTTTTGTTTAAAAGCGCGAAATTTCCCCAGAATTTACTATGCAATGCACATCCCTTTCTAAAATCTACCCCTCGATCGTCTCTAAACCTGGGACATTACAGCCTTTCCCCCTTAAAGAAAACTTCGTCCCGAAGTTGTGGTTGTAATACCTGAACAGCTCGGGGTATGTTTTCCTCAGGTCTTCCTCTTTTTCCCGGGTGGCTTCCCTCTCGGGATGATGCTTCCATTGTATCTTGCAATACTTGATCGCCTTATTTCTGAGTTGTTTCCAGCTCTCCTCGAGAATCTTGGCTGGCTTCTCGATATATGTTAAGTCTGGTTGTAATTCAAGCTCATCATGTGATATTGGTTCATCTGGGGTCTTTAAGCATTTCCGAAGTTGTGACACATGGAAAACATTATGAACTTGAGCTAACCTTCCCGGTAAATCCAATTCAAAGGCTAAACCTCGATTCTGACTCAGTATCTTGAAAGGTCCTATATATCTAGGACTGAGTTTTCCTTTTACTCCAAACCTCTGGAGTCCTTTCATCGGGCTTACCTTAAGATAAACCATGTCTCCAACTCGTGGCTCCCATGTCCTTCTCTTCTGATCGGCATAACTCTTTTGCCGACTTTGGGCTATCTTGAGCCTGTCTCTGATAATGTCAATGATTTGTTGTTTTTCCTTGACATAATCAGGGTTGAACTCTTTGCTTGCTCCGGCTTCATACCAACATATTGGTGATCTACACTTCCTTCCATACAGAGCTTCAAATGGTGCCATCTTGATGCTGCTTTGATAACTATTGTTATATGAAAACTCTGCTAGTGGTAGGTGTTCTTCCCATGATCCTCCGAAGTCTAGGGCACAAGCCCTAAGCATATCCTCTAAGATTTGGTTGGTTCTCTCGGTTTGTCCACCGATGCAGGGATGATAAGCGGTACTATAATCCAACTTGGATCCTAAAGCTTCGTGAAGCTGCTTCCAGAATGCTGATGTGAACACGGATCCTCGATCCGATACTATCTTCTTTGGCACTCCATGCTTACTCATGATCTCTTTGATGTAAAGATCGATAAGTTTCTCTCCTTTATCCTGCTGGTTTACCGCTAAGAAGTGTGCACTTTTCGTCAACCAGTCCACGATTACCCATATCATGTCCTTCTTTTTGTTAGTCATGGGTAGTCCGGTGATGAAATCCATCCCTATTTCTTCCCATTTCCACTCCGGAATAGGTAAAGGTTGTAACTTTCTTGCCGGACTCTGGTGTTCAGCCTTCACTCTCTGGCATGTATGGCATTCTGCCACATATTGTGCTATCTCCCTCTTCATGTTATTCCACCAGAATAGTTCCTTTAGGTCCATGTACATCTTTGTACTTCCCGGATGTATGGAATATGGGGTTTGATGAGCTTCCCGGAGTATTACTTCCTTAATTTCAGCAATATCCGGAACGCAAATTCTTTTCTGGAACCATAATGATCCAGATTCTCCTCGGTGAAATTCTGATGGTCTTCCCTCATCTATTCTTCTCATCTCTTCTACAATGAATGGATCGTCCAACTGACCCATCATTATCTCATTCTTCAAGTTAACATTAAGCTCATCGGCTACTTGCAACGCCGATAATCCTTCATGGGCTTCCTTCTCCCAAAGTTGTATTTGGGCTTGGCTTATTTCCTTCCTCAACTCCGGTGATATTTCTTGTTCCACTCCTCCGGTACTCTTCCTACTCAGGGCGTCTGCTACTACATTAGCCTTCCCTGGTGTGTAATTGATTGTCAGGTCATAATCCTTGATCAATTCTAGCCATCTTTTCTGTCTCATGTTGAGTTCCTTCTAAGTGAAGAAATATTTGAGGCTTTTATGATCTGTATAGAGCTCACACTTCGCTCCATAGAGAAAATGTCTCCAAGTTTTTAGTGCAAACACGACAGCTGCTAATTCCAAGTCATGTGTTGGATAATTCACTTCATGAGGTCTGAGTTGCCTCGATCCATAGGATATCACTTTCCGATCTTGCATGAGTACGCAACCCAATCCATGTTTGGATGCATCACAGTACACGGTGTAATCCTTGCCAACTTCTGGAACTGCTAACACCGGTGCCGTGGTGAGTTTCTCCTTCAGAGTTTGAAAACTCTTCTCACACTCCTCTGACCACACGAATGGTGTGTTCTTCCTTAGCAACTTTGTCATTGGTCCTGCTATCTTAGAGAATCCTTCAATGAATCTCCGATAATATCCTGCCATTCCTAGGAATCCTCGGATTTCCTTAACAGTCTTGGGTGCTTCCCATTCTAGAACTGCTGCTACCTTTCTCGGGTTAACAGCGATTCCATCTTTGCTAATAACATGACCAAGAAATTCCACTTGATCTAGCCAAAATTCACACTTGCTAAGTTTGGCATAAAGTTGATGTTCTCTTAGTGTTTGCAACACTAACCTCAAATGTTCAGCATGTTCAGCCTTGTTCTTGGAATATATCAAGATATCATCGATAAATACGATGACAAACTTGTCTAGATATGGCATGAAAATCTTATTCATGAGATTCATGAATATTGCTGGAGCATTGGTCAATCCAAAAGGTACTACAAGATATTCATGATGTCCGTATCTTGAAACAAAAGCAGTTTTCGGAACGTCTTCTTTCTTGCTCTTTATCTGGTGATAACTGGATCTTAGATCAATCTTGGAAAAGACTCCCGCTCCTCTAACTTGATCAAATAGATCCTGTATTCTTGGAAGTGGATACTTGTTCTTGATTGTGACGTTGTTCAGATTCATGTAGTCTCCACACATCCTTCTTCCTCCATCCCTTTTATCTACGAAGATCACAGGTGATCCCCATGGTGAAACACTTTCTTGAATGAATCCTTTCTGTTCTAAGTCATCCAGTTGCTCCTTAAGCTCTTTCAACTCCTTGGGCCCCATCTTGTATGGTGCCTTAGCAATCGGAGCTGTACCTGGGATTAGGTCGATAGTGAATTCTATCTCCCTATCTGGTGGCATACCAGGTAATTCTGCAGGAAACACATCCTGGAATTCATTTACTACAGGTATATCCTCTAATTTCACCTCCTTCATGCTGTTCAGCTGTAGCTCAACTTCAATCTGTGTATGTTTGTCGCCTTGGTAGATCATTCTACTTCCATCCGGACTTTTCAATGACACCGTCTTGTTTACACAGTCGATCAATGCTCCGTTAGCTTCTAACCAGTTCATACCAAGAATGACATCAATGTCCTTCATCGGTAAAATGAACAGGTCCGCGTCAAACGCGCACTTGTTGATCATAATGACTTGTTTTTGTTTGGCATGGGTTACTACTATCGTTCCCCCCGCAGAAAGTACGGTTATGGGTATATCTAACTTAGTGCAACTAATCCCATGTTTGATGATGAATTGTTGAGAAATGAATGATGTAGTTGCACCAGTATCAAAAAGTACTTTGCCAGGATGAGTGAGTATCTGGAGCGTACCTATCACCGCCTGATCGGAGTTGACCACCTCCTCCAGACTGGTGCAGTTCAGCTTGCCGAAGGGCTTCTTATTCTTCCAGCTCCCTCCGGTGTTTCCTCGATTTCCTCCTCCTCCAGATTGACCTCCTCCAGTGTTTCTCTTGGGGCAATCCTTCAGCATGTGCCCCTCCTGGCGACAACCAAAGCATATAATCTTTGGCTTCTTACAATCTTTCGCGACATGTCCTTTGAATCCACAGGAATGGCATATAATCTGGTTTGCAGACTGATATCCTTGGTTCCTCCTCTGATTGTTGTTGTTGTTGTTGTTGTTGTTGTACCGTGGCTTGAAACTCAAGCTGGTATTGGGCTTATTACTAACAAACCTCTTAGGCTCAAACTTGGCCTTTTTCCTCTTCTCTTCTTGCAGTTGTTTGAAGTCATCTTCAAGAGTGATGGCTGCATCCACCAACTCCTGGAATTCCGTTGCTCTCATCATACGTAGCTGTACCTTGAACTGGGGACTTAACCCCTTCAGAAACCTCTTCTTTTTCTTGTCCTCGGTGTTGACTTCTTCAACAGCGTACCGGGGCAGCTTTGAGAACTCCCTGACATAGGTCAGGATTGCTTTGTCCTTCTGCTCGAGATTTTCAAATTCTCGACGTTTGAGCTCCACAATACTTTCAGGGACATTGGATTCCCTGAACTTCCTTGCGAATTCCTCCCAGGTGAATACCTTTCCCGCCGGATAAACGGCTACAATATTATCCCACCATGATGCGGCGGGTCCACATAGCAGATGGGTAGCATAACGAACCTTCTCTTGGTCGTTACATCCAACGGTGTTGAGCTTTCGCTCAGTATCCATCAGCCAATCTTCCGCGTCCATCGGCTCGGGCGCGTATGCGAAAAATATCGGCTTTGTGTTTTGGAAGTCTGCTAATGTGACTCCCGGGTTCTCAGGTCTCTCCACCCTGTTCTGCTGCAGCAACTCTTGAAAGAATTTATTCTGCTGCTCCAGCGTTACACACTGTCGCTCCTCCACCAGCTGCATGTACTGGATAAAGTTTTGCTGCGTCATGGGTGGTGGTGGTGGTGAAGCGATCTCTGGCTGCACCCTCAGCCTCTTCCTTTTCTTTTGCTTCGCGCTCCATGCGCTGCGCTTCAGTCTCGTTTCCTAACGTTCCCGACATAATCCCCCTAGTTCTGCAACACAAGATGATACTCATAATTACTCCATGCGCAAGTTTTCTGAGCTCAACTTTATGCACAGAACTAGTCACGCAATGGAAATCAAGAAGCAAATCCAAATCATACAAAACATATACCCTGTATATACATACTTAAGTGGTCTTATTACAATACTCAAGTCGATGTGAGTATGCAAACTCACTTATTAAAGTATATGTACAAATTTATACAATATTACAAACTATAATACACGTGGTACTTGTGTATTATAGCCTCGCCTCCCTTGGTGGACTCTAGTCGATCTTCACTCCCGGTACATCCCAGGCTTCCATCCGGTCGAACGTGTCGTCCTCCTGATAGACCCTGGAACATAAAGTCTCCCCGTTGGCTGGTAATACGAATCCGATGATGATCCTAGGGAGAAATCAGTGTTTACAAACTGATCGTTGAGTGCATCATAGTCCACCCATCGGGTGTACTCTCCTGTAGCCCCACCATAAGGGTTACCAAAACTCATACCCGACTCAACTTGAGTCGGATATCCTCCATCCACTCCTTCATTACTAGGATAGCTCTGGTTCTGGGTTGTTGCGTCATCATTCATCTCTCCATCATAATACACAGAAGTACTATGAGTTCCAGTATCATCTCCCCAACGCCAACCCCTGGAATTCTCGATAGGAGTCTCGGAACGCTGGTTGTTTCCGGATTCCTCTCCGCCTTCATATCCCCCATAGGAACTACCCAGGTAGTTCCCAGGTGTAACAGGTGTAGGTTCACGTGCGAGTGGATCAATACTGATGTAGTCACCAGCTGAATAAACTGGTGTGTGCACTACATTCTCCATAGGTTCTTTTCCCCTACTCTCCTCCTTGGGTTCAGTGAATTCCTCAAGCATCGTATCAATTGCTCCTATCAGATGATGGTTCAACTGAAAGAGTAATGATATGAAGTTGCGGCTATTATCCATATATTTTGCCGCTGCTATGGGTTTGCGTTTAGCATATTTGTAGTGGTTGAGCATGGGATCTTCTTCCTCCTGATTATGAGGAATATGGGAGAACTCGGAATCCATAAGCTCTTTTGTCTTATGTTCCCGTATGTCGGTTATGGCTCTCATAACCGCTATATGGTAGGCTGTGTTGGTTGTCCTAGCTTCTCCAGCTGGCATGACTACGCTCATTCCCAAAGATTCGGGAAGTCGCAGTCCTACCCTGCACTTGGCCAACACCGGTCCATCATAAAACATGTACTTCTTTACTGGAATCTGGGGATCGCACCCAAATTCCAATAACATGGCTCGTAGGATATCTGCAAGTCCTCCTTGGTATTCGTTCAGTGTGGAATCCATAACTTTCACGTTTCTTCCCGGTCGTGAACTTGCCATGTTGGCTGTAGAAATAGAAAGATTATAAGATTAGTAATAATGCATCATAATAGAGATAATAAAGAATTATCGCACTAAAAGATATGATTGTTGTATTCTCAATTGAATATACACCATATTTTTAGAGAATTCTTTACTAGTCCTATTTGACTCCTAACGTTTGGTCCCATTTACTAGGTTCCAACCTAAGGTCAAAGCTTTTGCTCTGATACCAACTGTGGTGACCCTGCATACCACTGCATGTTGTAGTATGCCAGTCGTTGATATAACATTCACGAAGTACCATTCCGCAAATATTACATCCCTCAGAGTAGTACAACAGAACATAGCAGGGTCCATAACGCATTCATTGATTATTACAACTATCATACACATGTCATCTTGGAGCTCCTCTTGGGTCCTAAGAGGAATACTCCTGGGTTCGAGGCGAACCCAACTTAATTTACAATATAAGAGTCGCATTAAACTAAACATTTATTTCCTCGAGCAGCTAAATACTAAGAGTTCGGGCTGCTCGGTTACTACTACTATTGGATATCTCTAGGCTTGTTCTCCTCCGGAAGCCTCCCCGGATCCGTAGACGATGATGTAGTCTACGCCTTCAACACCTCCTGAGAGGTCTGGTTCCTCGTAGCCGATGATCTCGGCTCCTTCATTGTTGTCGTAGTCCTCCTCCAGACGATTCAGACAATCTAAGCATGGGATTTAAGAGTGGTATGAGTACGAGCGTACTCAACAAGTTCATTATAGATAAGAGGTGTTTTATGCACTAGCTACGATATTAGACCAGAAAGTCTAACACCAATGCAGGTTTTGGTAAACATTTCTTCAAGTGATTGCTTTTATTTCAAAAAACTATGTCCGTCAGCCTTCACCGGTTTACTAGAACTTCATGGAGCTCCTTTCCGGCCGCGTTCGCAGTTCCTTATCCCGGAACAGGGAGTGACAGGTCACAGTTCTTTACACTCTGCAGAGGTGTGTTGCTTTACCCATAAGAGA
Source organism: Lolium perenne (assembly GCF_019359855.2). Lineage (NCBI taxonomy): Eukaryota > Viridiplantae > Streptophyta > Magnoliopsida > Poales > Poaceae > Lolium > Lolium perenne. The sequence continues at coordinate 130,328,199 of NC_067250.2, forward strand.
TCTTAACCTTGGTGCCAACCGGGCAGCTTTCCGTCCACACTTCCTTCGGTGTGAGGCCCGGTATAAGGTCTAGCCAATCATGTTCCTCCGCTACCTCGCACACCCACCCTTTGTTGCATACCCCGACCCTGGGTCCTCGTCGGTCCTCTTATACCAATTAAGGATGGACCCCGACCACGACAACAGTTTGGGACTCGTTAACCAAACTCCTTCGCCGGCAGCTGCAACCCATCATAGACCACTTACCGTGGGGAATTAGAATGGGATCCCCACCCCACCGCTTGCCCAACCTGGGTCAAGTGTCTACGGTAAGCGCATCCGTTGATGTACGAGAGGTGGAAACACTTTTGACTACTCCGTCCCACTCCGGATCTTATGGTTAACACGGGTATTATGGCACAAGAATCACTGGCGACATTTGTTGTTTAATCCTAGATGGATATTAACCCTTGCAATGGAACCTCCACCATATCAACACAATCCATGGTTCCATTGCCCACCACATAGTCATATTCATAGTTATGAAAGTAGTGGTTTTGGTTTTTATGCAATAGTGATAACCATAGTACTTTGCAAGTAATTTGATAGAAATACTCAAATGACATGAGCAAGTGATGAACTTGCCTGAACACTGCAAAGTTTTGCAGTTGGAAGGTGTGGACTGACCCTTGTCCTCTGCCTCTGAAAAATAGCATCATTGTCCGATAAGGGCAATGGTTAAAGAGGCAATTATGCATGATTCCATTTTTAGGGTTTATTCCCCCCTTCCGATGTCGTTATTATTTCATGTAAGAGGTTAATACTAAGAATAATTTGAGGATACTCCATTCCAAGTAAAATACAACCTTGAAATGTTGTCAAAGTGTTTTTAAAGTCCAAATACATTAATGGACTTAATTTTATTTATAGAAAATTATGTGTGTGATTTAAATGATTATTTAAATCATCAAAATAGGACTTATTCATAATTTTCTTTCAAAATTCTCTTTGATATTTTATTTAAATAGAGAATTTTATGCTGATCATTTTTCATATTTTAAAATTATTTTTAAGAGCTTTTAATAATTTTCTATTGAATTTCAAAGTTTCATATTTTTGTTAAATTGTAAAAGGTTCTTTTTGCCCCTGGGCCCTGTCAGGGGTGGCCCGGTGGGTTAACCTAACCCGAGCCGCTCGTCCGGCTCGGTCGGACGCACCCGTCCCCTTCCTCTCGCGCACGCGCTAACCCTAACCCTCCCGAGCTCTACGGCGACACCGCGTCGCCGCCGCCTTTGCCGATTTTCTCCGGCCGACTCCGGCCATCGCCGGCGGTGAGATGGGTATCAATCGAACCGCCGTTCGACGGCGCTTCGATTGATCCGCATCGATCTGCTTCTCCTCGCCGCCGCCGTTCTTCCCCATCATTCCCGTGACATGACCGCGGCGAATCGCCGTGATCTCGTTGTTCTTGAAGCGAGCACAGGCGCCATGGCGTGATGGCGCCGCCGGCCTGCGCCGCTGTGGTGCGGAGCGCTGCGGCGCTAGTCGGGCCTGGCATGGCCTGGCCAGGTGCCGCCGTGCCTTCGGCGCGCGCGCCGCCGTGGCCGCCACGGCCACGCTGCCGTCTGCCGCTCCGGTACATGCGCCTCCATCTTCTCCCTCTCTTCATCCTCCTACGTGCCATGCTCTAATTACTCGCATGCCTCTCCTCATGGAGATCTTTGATACTTGCCTCTTGCTTTGTTGCCTGCCTCTCGTGTGCCTTGCGCCAAGCCAGCCCTGGTGCTATGCCGGCTGCTGCCATGCGTAATATTCTTCTTTGTGCATTAGCCATGGATTCTAGTTGCTTTGCTCTTCTATTTTGCTCTATGCACTTCTGTTGCATGCTCAATTCCTACTTGTGGCCTTTACGTGATTGTTCATGAACATCCAGTGATGCTCATGGCCTGCTGGCTGGCTCCTGTGATCATTATTGCTACTAGGATATTCTGTATGTGCATAATCTTGTCCCTGGCTTGATCATTATGCATGATCCTTGTAGTATGCAAGTGCCAGTGACTCTGTTCCTGATGCTATCTTCACCAATTACTCTAGTGTAATCATTTATGGTGTTCTGGCTGGTTTACTGTGTGAAATTCTTGTAAATTTACAAGTGCCAGTACCCCAGTGTGCTCTTCTGTATGCTATAATTACATGATTATGCTCAATTGAGCATTGTTACTGACTAAATAACACCATCCCTCATTGGTGTGCTTCTGAATACAATTGTATTTAATTTATTTACTTATCTGTAATGCAATTGTTTATGAGATGTGGCTATATAGTTGATCTGGTTAAATGTGTGGTTGCTAGGCTTGGCTCTATCAGGTCTTAGCATGCTCTAGCAAGCTTCTGATGATCATATGATCATCAGTTGCTTGTAAAATCTGCTGTGATATGACTGTGCCTCTCTTCTGCTCATCTTTGTGTCTGTGTGACACCAAAATCTGTACTGATGCATGCTTTTGCTTGCTCAAGCAGTTGGTGATGCTTGCAATGATCCATTGGATCAGCTGCAAGACTCTGGTGCTTTGATTCCTTATAGGATTCACTTATACGTATTCTTTGGATTTACTAAAATGGATAAGTGATGTGAGCGCTTGCGATAATGATCATTTCATTGAGTTTGGCAGGGCTAGATGGATGCCACCACTTGGTTGGTACCCTAGCCCTCCTTTTGAACCCATCTGGGTGATGATAACTGTGCATGGCTTATTAGTTTGGGCTGGTTCAGTGGTTGAGGTGACCTTGACAGCAATTCATTCTTTGTTTAGGTAGCTCCCACCCTTGTTGGCTTGCTATGGCTTAGTGAATGCATCACTGGGTAATTCCTTGTTGGATTTCCAGTGATCTTTGATGTTGACAAACAAGAATAGACACATATTGTCTATCTATCTGATGGTGTGCTAGGTTTTAGGTACTAAGTGGCTTTGGTTGAATAGATAGGATCATTTCCTTGCTGGATTGCCTTGGTTATGCCACTGTTTTGGTCTAGCCAGTGTTCCCTTGGTGATTTCCTATTGGCTTCACCCATTTTTGCTTGTACCAACTGACTTGGTAGCCAGATGATGATACAATCTGGGTATTCTACTCTTCTGTGTTCCTGTGATGCATTGTATGCTTATTTATGAGCAAAACTTGGTTTTGCTCAGGTTGATCTGTTTATACCTCACTCCAGCTCCTAGAAAATGGTGTGTTGGTGTAGAGGTTTTGCTCTGTCTTTGCTTTCTTGGCTTGCCCTGCTCCTCCTTGTGGCTTGTGCTTGATCTACTCCATGGTTTATTTCTCAACAGGAAACAGTTCTTTGCTTGAGCTGTTCCTGGATGAAGTTCTGGCTATGTGTTCTTCATGTTCTAAGTGTTCTTGTTTTCTGATGACTTACCAAGATGCCTGCCGATGAATGAGCTAGGGTTTGGCTCAAAAAGGTTATATATGATGCCCTCTTGCTCTCTCTGGTCGACAGCTAGGCCTGGTCACTTTGGTGACTCTCCCTGGCTGTGTATGTGCTGGTAGACATGCACACTGCCTTGTGAGCTGCTTGTGTAGTTCCTGGTTGGAACTTGGTCCATTTGGTGGATCAGCTCGGCTGATCTTGATAATATCCTCCCACTGCTCATTTTTCTTGCTAACCTGCCAAGTGGCAATGCCACTTGGCATAACACTTGTCTTTGTCTTTGTTTGTGTATTTACAGGGAACAATGTGATGCTCTGGATGAAGATCAAGATCCTCTTGGCAATATCTCCATGATGATCATCTTGTGTAGTTTAGGATAGATCATTAACTTGTAATTTTTCTTTATTTTTCTTTCTTCAATTCTGCCATTTATGTAATGTGTTGTATTAATCATTTATTTCACTTATGAATATTGTAATGACAATGTAATTTGTGTGATGATCAATAAAGCTCAAAGTTTTCTCTAATGAGCTTTACTTTATTATAATTGTCCATATTATTTATTATTGATTAATTACTTAATGAATTTCCTCACAATTTAATTATTTAGGGTAACTCTTTAATGTTTGAATTTGAAATTCAAATTCAACATTGGTTTAAATTCAACCATGTCACTTATCAAGAATTAAATCATGCAACTCTCCCCTCTCTTCTTAAAACCCTACACTAATGAAGTGAGGTGCCAGTTTGTCGCACTCTCGAAATCCTAACCCTGTAAGGTGTCGAGAGAGAAACTTGTCCCCCTTCGATGCAGTTTTTGTTTAAAAGCGCGAAATTTCCCCAGAATTTACTATGCAATGCACATCCCTTTCTAAAATCTACCCCTCGATCGTCTCTAAACCTGGGACATTACAGAGGTCCCCCAAACAGCAGGCGGGTGTCAGGTTCATCTGCGAGGGCGGCGTGCCGAAGCGAGACCGTCATCGCGTCGTGTTGGGCTTGCGCAATCGCCGAGACGTGCGAGTGCAGCAGAAGCGCAAGCCGCTGATCCGCGAGGGCCGCGGCCACCATGGTGGACGTGTCGGTATAGTGAGACAGCAGCTAAGAGACGCGGGCGAAAAGCGGGCCGGCGGCGTGCCAATTTTCTAACCAGAACGAGGTTGTCACGCCGTTGCCGACCTTGATGTGTGTGAGCCCACGGTAGACAGTGAATATGCGCTTGAAGGACCGCCAGGCAGGCATGTCTGAGGCCGACGAGGGCTCGGCGATCCCGTTGGCACCATACGAACGGCGAACCCAACGTGTCTAGGGTGTGTCGTCACCCCGCACCAGCTTGTGGACGAACTTGAGGAGGAGGCAAGTGTTTTGTCACCTGAGATCGCGAATGCCGAGGCCACCCTCGGCACGAGAGCGGCAAACGTCGTCCCAGGCCACCTGGAAGTCGCCACCCGAGCACGTAGCCTTCCCTCTCCAGAGCATGCTGCGATGGGGCCTGTTCATGCGGTCGATGGTGGTCACTGGGAGCGGAATCACACTCATGGCGAACGATGGCAAGGCGGAGAGGACAGCGTCAGTCAGGGTTAGCCGCGAGCTCAAGTTCAACAGTGAGCTTTACCATCCCGGCGCACGCTTCTCCACTTTCACCACGAGATGCTCCAAGTCTTGCACGCGGAGCTTGCGGGCTGTCAGGGGGAGCCCGAGGTAGGTCTGGGGGAAATCCGTGGGCGCATCCGATGAGCGCAGCAAGCTCAGCCGCGCGCCCTTCCAGGACACAAATCGGAACAAAGGCCGACTTCTGGAAGTTGATTTCCAGCCTGGTGGCGCGAGAGAAGGTATCGAGGAGGGTCTTAGCGCGCAGGAGCTGGTCCGGGGTGGCCCGAAGGAGCACCAACGTATCGTCGGCGTACTGAATTACGGGGCAGGGAAGGTCGTCAACGAGCGGGTGGAGCAGCCGCCTAGGCTCGACGTCATTGGTGATCAGTTGCTGCAAAACATCCGCCACAATGATGAACAAGTACGGAGAGAGAGGATCCCCCTGGCGTAGCCCTTGTTTGCAATAAAACCAACGCCCCGGCACGCCATTGAGGAGGACCGCTGTCATGTCAGTCTCGAGGATAGCCCTGATCCATCCACACCATTTATCACCGAAGCCACGGGCACAGAGGATACAATCCAAGGAAGACCAGTCCACGGAATCAAAAGCTTTTCGGAAGTCAAGCTTGAGGACGATCGTCGGGACGTGACGTTTGTAGCAGCATTGAACAAGCTCAGCAGCGTAAGCGAAATTGTCAGTAATGTTACGTCCACTTATGAAGCCAGACTGATCGATCGACACCAGAGTCAGGATGTGCGGTTGGATCCGACACGTCAAGACCTTTCAAAGAATTTTGAGAGTTGTGCCTTGGAGCGAGATTAGCCTGAACCCGTTAACAGTAACCCCATCGTCTCTTTTAGGTAGGAGGGCCATGTATGCTTGATTCAGGAGCTGGAGATGCGTGGTACCTGAGTGAAACGCTGCCATCAAACCAGATATATCACCTTTCACGAGCGGCCAAAAAGTCTTGAAGAATCTAGGGCTGAATCCATCTGGCCCCGGCGAGGCATCAGTGCGCATTGTGAGTAGAGCTGACCGGATCTCCTCCTCAGCGAACAGGCGCTCAAGGTCGGCCAAGGCAGGCATCGGGGTGTACATAACATGCACGTCAAATTCGAATGCCGTGGTTCTTGAGTAGTCTGATGTCTACTCACGCTTCTTTTTCTGTAGACAGTGTTGGGCCTCCAAGAGCAGAGGTTTGTAGAACAGCAGCAAATTTTCCCTTAAGTGGATCACCCAAGGTTTATCGAACTCAGGGAGGAAGAGGTCAAAGATATCCCTCTCAAGCAACCCTGCAATCACGATACAAAAAGTCTCTTGTGTCCCCAACACACCTAATACACTTGTCAGATGTATAGGTGCACTAGTTCGGCGAAGAGATAGTGAAATACCAGTAGTATGAATGGATATGAGCAGTAGTAACAGCACCAGAAAATAGCTTGCTGCTACAACTGGCGTGTGGATGATGGTGGTAATATTGCTGACGATACGGATGCGATGAAACATTAAACAAGCGATGATTGCAGTATTTGGGAACAAGGCCTAGGGATTATACTTTCACTAGTGGACACTCTCAACATTGATCACATAACAGAATAAATAGATATATGCTATACTCTACACTCTCTTGTTGGGTGATGAACACCACTAATTGTGTAGGGCTACAAGAACCCTCAATGCCGGAGTTAACAAGCTCCACAATATTCAATATTCATATTTAAGTAACCTTAGAGTGCATGATAGATCAACACAACTATACCAAGTACTAACATAGCATGCACACTGTCACCTTCATACTATGAAAGGAGGAATAGATCACATCAATACCATCATAGTAATAGTTAACTTCATAATCTACAAGAGATCAGAATCATAAACTACGCCAAGTACTACATGATGCACACACTGTCACCATTACATCATGAAGGAGGAATAGAGTACTTTAATAACATCACTAGAGTAGCACATAGAATAGTGATACAAAGCACATTGCAATCATAAAGAGATATAAATAAGCACTTCACTATGCTATTCATAACAGTGAATAAGTATTCTGTGAAATATAGCCTAAGTGACCCACACGGTGCACACACTATCACCTTTACACACGTGGGACAAGGAGTCTCCGGAGATCACGTAAGTAAAATCCACTTGAATAGCATAACGACATCTAGATTACAAGCTCATCATACGAATCTCAATCATGTAAGGCAGCTCATGAGATTATTGTATTGAAGTACATAGGAGAGAGATTAACCACATAGCTACCGGTACAGCCCCTTAGCCTCGATGGAGAACTACTCCCTCCTCATGGGAGATAGCAGCGGTGATGAAGATGGCGGTGGTGTCGATGGAGATGCCTTCCGGGGGCACTTCCCCATCCCGGCGGTGTGCCGGAACAGAGAGTTTTGTCCCCCAGATCTTGGCTTCGCGATGGCGGCGGCTCTGGAAGGTTTCTCGTACCGTGGCTTTTTCGTATCGAAGATTTAGGTCAGGGGCCTTTAAATAGGCGAAGAGGCGGAGTCGGAAGGCTGACGAGGCGGTGACACCATAGGGGGGCGCGGCCCCCCCTCTGGCCGTGCCGCCCTGTCATCTGGTGGCCCTGTGGCCCCCCTCTGGTCCCTCTCGGGTGTTCTGGAAGCTTCGTGGAATTTTAAGACTCTGGGCGTTGATTTCGTCCAATTCCGAGAATATTTCCTTACTAGGATTTCTGAAACCAAAAACAGCAGAAACGGAGCGGCATGACATCTCGTCAATAGGTTAGTTCCAGAAAACGCATAAAATCATCATAAAGTGTGAACAAAACATGTTGGTATTGTCATAAAACAAGCATGGAACATAAGAAATTATCGATACGTTGGAGACGTATCAGCATCCCCAAGCTTAGTTCCTACTCGTCCTCGAGTAGGTAAATGATAACAAAGATAATTTCTGAAGTGACATGCTACCAACATAATCTTAATCATACTATTGCAAAGTATATGAGATGAATGCAGCGATTCAAAACAATGGTAAAGACAATGATTAAACAACTGAATCATATAGCAAAGACTTTTCATGAATAGTACTTTCAAGACAAGCATCAATAAGTCTTGCATAAGAGTTAACTCATAAAGTAATAAATTCAAAGTAAAGGCATTGAAGCAACACAAAGGAAGATTAAGTTTCAGCGGTTGCTTTCAACTTGTAACATGTATATCTCATGGATATTGTCAACATAAAGTAATATAACAAGTGGAATATGCAAGTATGTAGGAATCAATGCACAGTTAACACAAGTGTTTGCTTCTTGAGATGGAGAGAAATAGGTGAACTGACTCAACATAAAAGTAAAAGAAAGGCCCTTCGCAGAGGGAAGCATTGATTGCTATATTTGTGCTAGAGCTTTGATTTTGAAAACAAGAAACAATTTTGTCAACAGTAGCAATAAAGCATATGTGTTATGTAAATTATATCCTACAAGTTGCAAGCCTCATGCATAGTATACTAATAGTGCCCGCACCTTGTCCTAATTAGCTCAGATTACCTGGATTATCACCGCAATACATATGTTTTAACCAAGTGTCACAAAGGGGTACCTCTATGCCGCCTGTACAAAGGTCTAAGGAGAAAGCTCGCATTGGATTTCTCGCTTTTGATTATTCTCAACTTAGACATCCATACCGGGACAACATAGACAACTGATAATGGACTCCTCTTTAATGCATAAGCATTTAGCAACAATTAATATTCTCATATGAGATTGAGGATATTTGTCCAAAACTGAAACTTCCACCATGGATCATGGCTTTAGTTAGCGGCCCAATGTTCTTCTCTAACAATATGCATGCTCAAACCATTCAACTCATGGTAAATCGCCCTTACTTCAGACAAGACGAACATGCATAGCAACTCACATGATATTCAACAAAGAGTAGTTGATGGCGTCCCCAGGAACATGGTTATCCCTCAACAAGCAACTTAATAAGAGATAAAATGCATAAGTACATATTCAATACCACAATAGTTTTTAGGCTATTTGTCCCATGAGCTATATATTGCAAAGATGAAGGATAGAAATTTAAAGGTAGCACTCAAGCAATTTACTTTGGAATGGCGGAGAAATACCATGTAGTAGGTAGGTATGGTGGACACAAGTGGCATAATGTTTGGCTCAAGGATTTTGGATGCATGAGAAGTATACCCTCTCAATACAAGGCTTAGGCTAGCAAGGATATTTGAAACAAACACAAGTATGAAGCGGTACAGCAAAACTCACATAAAAGACATATTGTAAGTATTATAAGACTCTACACCGTCTTCCTTCTTGTTCGACCCTTACTAGAAAATATCTAGACTTTAGAGAGACCAATCATGCAAACCAAATTTTAGCAAGCTCTATGTATTTCTTCATTAGTAGGTGCAAAGTATATGATGCAAGAGCTTAATCATGAGCACAACAATTGCCAAGTATCAAGTTATTCAAGACATCATACCAATTACTACATATAGCATTTCCCGTTTCCAACCATATAACAATTAATCAAGCAGTTTCAGCCTTCGCCATGAACATTAGAAGCTAAGAACACATGTGTTCATATGAACCAGCGGAGCGTGTCTCTCTCCCACACAAGCATTTATTCAGAGAATGAAAATAACAAAACGAAAATAAAAGCACACAGACGCTCCAAGTAAAGTACATAAGATGTGATGGAATAAAAATGTAGTCTCACTAGGGGAACCTGATAATGTTGTCGATGAAGAAGGGGATGCCTTGGGCATCCCCAAGCTTAGATGCTTGAGTCTTCTTGAAATATGCAGGGATGAACCACCGGGGCATCCCCAAACTTAGACCTTTCACTCTTCTTGATCACATTATATCATCCTCCTCTCTTGACCCTTGAAAACTTCCTCCACACCAAACTCAAAACAACTCATTAGAGGGTTAGTGCATTTAATCAAAAACTCACATGTTCAAAGGTGAAACAATCATTCTTAACACTTCTGTACATTGCACAAAGCTACTGGAAGTCAATGGAACAAAGAAATCCATCCAACACAGCAAAAGAGGCAATGCGAAATAAAAGGCAGAATCTGTCAAAACAGAACAGTCCGTAAAGACGAATTTCTAAGAGGCACCAGACTTGCTCAAATGAAAACGCTCAAATTTAATGAAAGTTGCATACATATCTGAGGATCACTCACGTAAATTGGCAGAATTTTCTGAGTTACCTACAGAGAATTCAGCCCAGATTCGTGACAGCAAGAAATCTGTTTCTGCGCGGTAATCCAAATCTAGTATGAACCTTACTATCAAAGACTTTACTTGGCACAACAATGCAGAAAAATTAAGATAAGGAGAGGTTGCTACAGTAGTAACAACTTCCAAGACTCAAATATAAAACAAAAGTACTGTAGAAAAATAAATACATGGGTTATCTCCCAAGAAGTTCTTTCTTTATAGCCATTAAGATGGGCTCAGCAGTTTTAATGATGCACTCGCAAGAAATAGTATTTGAAGCAAAAGAGAGCATCAAGAAGCAAATTAAAAACACATTTAAGCCTAACATGCTTCCTATGAAAAGGAATCTTGTAAATAAACAAGTTCATGAAGAGCAAAGTAGCAAGCATAGGAAGGTAGAACAAGTGTAGCTTCAAAAATTTCAGCACATAGAGAGGTGTTTTAGTAACATGAAAATTTCTACAACCATATTTTCCTCTCTCATAATAACTTTCAGTAGCATCATGAGCAAACTCAACAATATAACTATCACATAAAGCATTCTTATCATGAGTCTCATGCATAAAATTATTACTCTCCACATAAGCATAATCAATTTTAGTAGTTGTAGTGGGAGCAAATTCAACAAAGTAGCTATCATTATTATTCTCATCATCAAATATAGGAGGCATATTGTAATCATAATCAAATTTATCCTCCATAACAGGCGGCACCAAAAGACTACTATCATTATAATCATCATAGATAGGAGGCAAAGTATCATCAAAGAAAATTTTCTCCTCAATGCTTGGGGGACTAAAAATATCAAGCTCATCAAAACCAGCTTCCCCAAGCTTAGAATTTTCCATATCATTAGCAACAATGGTGTTCAAAGTATTCATACTAATATGTTCCATGGGTTTTTTAATTTTCGCATCAAACCATCCATGTCTTAACTCAGGAAATAGTTTTAAAAGCTCACTGTTGCTTTCCATTATGCCAAACTAGTGTAAAACAAGAAACAAAAAGATGCAATTGCAGGATCTAAAGGAAATAGCTTCGAGCACTTACAACAGCGCCGGAAAATAGCTTAGTAGCCGAGATCCGGAGTGTGAGTACCTTTTACCTTTCCTCCCCGGCAACGGCGCCAGAAAATAGCTTGATGTCTACTCACGCTTCTTTTCCTGTAGACAGTGTTGGGCCTCCAAGAGCAGAGGTTTATAGAACAGCAGCAAGTTTTCCCTTAAGTGGATCACCCAAGGTTTATCGAACTCAGGGAGGAAGAGGTCAAAGATATCCCTCTCAAGCAACCCTGCAATCATGATACAAGAAGTCTCTTGTGTCCCCAACACACCTAATACACTTGTCAGATGTATAGGTGCACTAGTTCGGCGAAGAGATAGTGAAATACCAGTAGTATGAATGTATATGAGCAGTAGTAACGGCACCAGAAAATAGCTTGCTGCTACAACTGGCGTGTGGATGATGGTGGTAATATTGCAGGCAGTACAGATGCAGTAGAACAGTAAACAAGCGATGATTGCAGTATTTGGGAACAAGGCCTAGGGATTATACTTTCACTAGTGGACACTCTCAACATTGATCACATAACAGAATAAATAGATATATGCTATACTCTACACTCTCTTGTTGGGTGATGAACACCACTAATTGTGTAGGGCTACAAGAACCCTCAATGCCGGAGTTAACAAGCTCCACAATATTCGATATTCATATTTAAATAACCTTAGAGTGCATGATAGATCAACACAACTATACCAAGTACTAACATAGCATGCACACTGTCACCTTCATACTATGAAAGGAGGAATAGATCACATCAATACCATCATAGTAATAGTTAACTTCATAATCTACAAGAGATCACAATCATAAACTACGCCAAGTACTACATGATGCACACATTGTCACCATTACATCATGAAGGAGGAATAGAGTACTTTAATAACATCACTAGAGTAGCACATAGAATAGTGATACAAAGCACATTGCAATCATAAAGGGATATAAATAAGCACTTCACTATGCTATTCATAACAGTGAATAAGTATTCTGTGAAATATAGCCTAAGAGACCCACACGGTGCACACACTGTCACCTTTACACATGTGGGACAAGGAGTCTCCGGAGATCACATAAGTAAAATCCACTTGAATAGCATAACGACATCTAGATTACAAGCTCATCATATGAATCTCAATCATGTAAGGCAGCTCATGAGATTATTGTATTGAAGTACATAGGAGAGAGATTAACCACATAGCTACCGTTACAGCCCCTTAGCCTCGATGGAGAACTACTCCCTCCTCATGGGAGACAGCAGCGGTGATGAAGATGGCGGTGGTGTCGATGGAGATGCCTTCCGGGGGCACTTCCCCGTCCCGGTGGCGTGCCGGAACAGAGAGTTCTGTCCCCCAGATCTTGGCTTCGCAATGGCGGCGGCTCTGGAAGGTTTCTCGTACCGTGGCTTTTTCGTATCGAAGATTTAGGTCAGGGACCTTTAAATAGGCGAAGAGGCGGAGTCGGAAGGCTGACGAAGCGGTGACACCATAGGGGGGCACGGCCCCCCCTCTGGCCGCACCGCCCTGTCATCTGGTGGCCTTGTGGCCCCCCTCTGGTCCCTCTCGGGTGTTCTGGAAGCTTCGTGGAATTTTAATACTCTGGGCGTTGATTTCATCCAATTCCGAGAATATTTCCTTACTAGGATTTCTGAAACCAAAAACAGCAGAAAACATGAACTGGCACTTCAGCATCTCGTCAATAGGTTAGTTCCGGAAAACGCATAAAATCATCATAAAGTGTGAACAAAACATGTAGGTATTGTTATAAAACAAGCATGGAACATAAGAAATTATCGATACGTTGGAGACGTATCATAGCCCATCAGGGAAGAGTAATAGTCTATCAGTATGCGCTCCTTCACCTGCTGTGAGTATGCAGGCGCACCATCCTCATGCAGCACGCGGATGGAATTCTTTCGCATGCGGGCGGACACACAAGCATGGAAGAACCGAGTATTCTCGTCTCCAAGACGACAGTAACAAATGGAGTAACGCTGGCGCCAGTACAGGGACATGATTTTAAGTTGCCACGCAAGCTGCTCCTTAACAAGCCGGCGGAGGCTGGATTCAGCTGCGGACAGCCACCTGATCTCTTCCAGCCTATCGAGCAGTTGGATTGCAGCCCAACAGGCGACGATCACCGCATCTGGTTTTCGCTTGGCCCGCGCCCATTTCTTCAACTCGTCCCTTAACCATTTCAGCTTGCGGGCCATGTGGGTGGCGGGGTCCTGGAGCTGGTTACAACGGCGCTGCCAGACGGGCCCGACAAGCGAACGATAGCTAGGGTCAAAAGCCCATCCCTTCTCGTATCTGAAAGTGCTGGAAACAGGAACTCTCGAGGAGGCGGAGCCGACTAGCGGCACATGATCCGAATTAACTCTGGTTGCCGAGGCTAGAGTTGTGTTGCAGAGGAAGGAGGCCCAGGCCAGGTTGATGAATGCCATGTGTCGAGGGTACTCCTCGGAAATGCCCTCCGATTGGGGCTTAGGGTTGATGGAATCCTGTAGGCTGACACGAGACATCGGTGAACAGACAAGCGGGGAGAACGATTTACCCAGGTTCGGGGCCCTCGATGAGGTAAAACCCTTACGTCCTGCCTGTCTGATCTTGATTATGAGAATATTGGGTTACAATGGGGTGCCGAAGGTTTCGGCTGTAATCTCGTCGAGAGGCTAAGTGCTACGGCGACCTAGCTCTAGACTTTTGGTGGCTAAAGTTGCTAAGATTGATTGTGTCCCTCGGCAGCCCCTCTCCTGGCCTTTATATAGGAGGCCAGGTCTCAAGAGATCTGCCCGGGTATGACTAGGTTTACAAAAGACCTAGCTCTAAACTTTCCTTACTCGGCTCATCTCTGTCTTGTTCTTCAAGGAATCTTCTCCAGCACCGTCCTAGTAGCCCACCTTGCCATCGGGTATCTTCATGGGCCTCCAGTTGGGCCGTACAGGATAGAGCAATATCAGTTACCTGAAGGGTAATGCCCACATCAGTACTCCCCGAGTGTCTAGCCGAAGATATTTCGGGTAGAGACTAAAGCATGCCTCCACCTAATAATCTTCTACTTGAATGTTCTTGTCCATCTTGTAACAGCATCATCTTCTTCTATCGGGTGCACGTCCAGCGCTCCCGATGGGAGTAGCCCCCGAGTCTAGGTGTGGATGCTTGCAATCCGTGCGTAGACTCAAGTTGTACCACTCGATGTCTTCTTCTGCCGAAGCTTTCTACAAGTCTTTATGGGTCATCCGACACATTTGCGCTGGGGCTTGTATTCTTCAGTAAGGTTTCAACGCGTAAGGGATAATGAGTAACGTGCCCAACTTTTGTTGGTTAACTACCGATGGCAAAACAACGTTACCATACACAGAATCAAGTCCCCGGGCATGATCCTGGAGTGCAAAAAAGTTCTGTCGGATGCGCGTCCAGCGCTCCCGATGGGAGTAGCCCCCGAGTCTGGGCACGGGTGCTTGCAACCGGGTGCAGACTCGAGCTGAGCAATCATCTTTTTCTTCAATCCTTTTTTCTTCGAGTCTCCATTTTGTCGGGTGCGCGTCCAGCGCTCCCGATGGGAGTAGCCCCCGAGTCTAAGTGCAGATGCTCGCAATCCGTGCATAGACTCTAGTCCACCATCCGATATCTTTTCTATTCCTTCGAATGCTTCGTGCATTCCTCACGACGTCATTGACGACGTTTACTGACTTCTTGATTTTGACTGATAGGACGCGACCTACTGGGCCCATCCTTTTTCTGTCTGGTCCTATTTTTAAGCAATATCTGCCCTTCTCGTACAGTTACCAAAGCACCTCCTCGATTTCCGCAATCATCAATGGAAAAAGGTCCCTTTAATGAGCTGGTAGCAACAACACGTGCCTACGCAGTCCTCAAGTTCTTCCCCTTGAAATCTCCAAAGGACGAAAATCTTTAATCTTCTGCCACATTTGTCGTAGCATCTTCTAGTCCTTCTTCTTCCTCTTTCCTTCGCAACCGCTGCGCCGCCACCACCGCTTTTCCGATCTTCCCTAGATCTCACAATGGTGAAGAAAAAGAACCCTGCCGCCGCTGCCAGTTCCACGAGCGGTGGCGCCGCCGCCAAAGCCTCCTCGAATCTTCCGAAGAAGAGCGCTCCAGATGCTCCTCCCCCAGCTCCGGCGCCGCCAGCGCCGCCAGGCTTGATAGCCAAGCCCGGAGATTGGCTAGCATCCTCTATCACGAAGCGTGATGTGAAGAGGGCCCGAAGCCTCGGGTTAATCTCCTCCGACGAGGGGAATGTGACTCTTCCAGGTGCGATTTCTCGGCCCAATCCTCCTGCTGGTTTTACTGTGGTGTTCCTGTCATTCTTGTATCGGGGTCTCTCGCTTCCTGCCCATGAATTCCTTCATCGTCTTCTGCGGACTTACGAAATCCAACTGTGGCAACTCACCCCTAATTCAATCCTTCACGTTGCTGTGTTCATCACCCTCTGCGAGGCATTCTTGGGTATTGAGCCTCACTTTGGGTTGTGGAAAAAGATCTTCTTTGTAAAGAGATACAGCAGTAGTAATGGATCTTTTGTCATTGGAGGAGTGGGGTTCGTTGTCCGTTCAGAGGTTAACTATTTCAGTTTCCCAATGAGAGAATCCGTGCAAGGATGGAGACTGAAATGGTTTTATGTCAAGGATTCCTCAACAACCGAGTCCCAGCTTCCTTGCTTTGCCGACGTCCTCGAAGCCAAGCCTAAACATTCTTGGAAAAACACCCTTTCTCCCGATGAAAGGACAGCAGCCGACGAATTATTTGCCAAATTCCTTCGGATCAAAGAGGCCGATGGTCAAACTATGATTGGCACAGAGGTGGCAGCGGTGTTCTTGAAGCGTCGAGTCCAACCAGTCATGGCCAGAGTTCGTCCGATGTGGTTGTATTCGGGTCCAAATGATGAAACCATGATAAATATTGCTGAACTGTTAGAAAAGGAGCTGCTTAATGAAGTCCGTCGCCTTACCCTCTTTAGTCAAGAAGACTCGATCCCATTGATATCTTCTTATACTCCTCTTGATGCCAATCATCCACCGTCAGAGGTAATTTTCCTTCTCATACTCTTATTACTCCGCTTCCACTTAGTCGACATAATTACTATTGTTCTTATTCGTTCTTTTCTCTTCGACAGATCCCCATAGTTTCTGGAAACTTTCAAGATTCGCCAGACCATACTTCTGAGGGAAGAGGCTCCTCAGTCCCTGTTGATTTTCATATTGTCGAGTATACGGGCCCAGAGAGCGAACATGATGACCTGATAGATTCCGAAGCTGTCCAGACCGATCTTCCTTCCTCGGCCAATGATGCTTGCGGCACAGAGGGATCAGTGCGTGATGATGACGCTGATCGTGATGCCTTTGTTAATGCAGCTGTGGAGGAGACCAGAGCTTCGCCCGTGAAGAGATCAACCGGCAGCTTTGCCGATGAAGATGATCTCTTCGACATGTAAACGCCTTCTTCCTTGAGTTCATATTTTGTCTTTTATTACTCGCATTTCTTCCATAATTCTTGTCAGCTATTTCCTTTCGCAGTGACGAAGGTTTCATTGAGCCTCCGTCTAAGAAAGCCAAATCTGGCGCTGCTCCGCTGGACATCGCGGCTTCCGAAGCTTCGGCTCCTAAGGCAGCCCCCGCGGCTCAGGTATCGACTGCTTCCTCTCTCTCTAAGGGGAAAGATGCTCCTTCAACTGCTGCCACCACGACTCCTCCTTCTGTAAGTCTTTTTTGATTACAACGCGAATTTCCTGGAGTGTGCCTTGTTTGATGATTCTTTGTCAAGCATCCTCTTTCCTTAAGGACCCGTGGGGCGTTATATCCTCTTTGGAGGCCTTCACCTCCCAATATACTTCCCTGGAGGCAGACAAGGTTCGGCTGCAGAAGGAAGTTAAATCTTCTTCCTCAAAGTTGGACGGCGCAGTCAAGATAGCCGCCGCAGCTCGCCAAGTGGTCGACTCCCTGAAGGAGGAACTGGGCTAGCTGAAGGAGAAGCTGAAAGAAGAGGAAGCGTCTAGGCTGGCCGCCGAGGCTCGAGCAGCTGAAAAAGATGAACTCCTTCGCCAGTCTTCCTTAGCTTTGCTTGGTAATCTCTTTTATGCTTCTCTATCGATTGTTGCGCTTGATAATTCGATTCTTTGTCAGTAATCCTTCCTATTTCATTTTCTTGCAGAGGCTGCCGACATCCCCGCCAATGCTTTGGACAAGATTCCAAACAACTCTCCGGCGAACGGTGTGTCGATGACTCTCGCCTCCCACCAGCTTACTCGGGAGCTCCTTGAAAAGGGAAAAGGCGCCATGGCGCGAATGCATTCGATGATCTTCCCCAAGATCAGTCAAGACAAGACCTTGGGGCAGCTGATCGACGCTTTCGTAGTCGACACCAAGGAGGTTATCTAGGTATTCAAACGCACTTCGCGTACCTATGGTGCCCTCCTAGCCTTCCAACTTATGATGGGTCATGGCTTCAAGGCCGATATCGAAGAGATGTCTAAGGAGCTGCCGAAAGAGCAAGATGGGCGGTTTATTGATTTAAGCGTCTTCAAAACGTCAGCCCTTAAATGTGCACGCCAGCTCCTTGAGCTGGTTTCATCAAGGAAGACATCGGCTGGCCCTAGTTTATCGACTCAGACCCAAGCCCTTTGATTTTTGTAACAAACTTCTCTTTGAGTTGGTGTGAAACAATGTTCTGTCGCAAAACTTATGTTTGTAATAAACTCCGTTCTGGCAATGTTGCTAGTACACCCTTGTTATGATATTTTCTCTTGCACTTCTCCCGATGTGAGTACCTTCTGATGCTGATGCAAAGCGGTCCATCATGCTTTTGACGCTTTTCTTTACAGGTGTTCGCAGTGCCTGCATTTGTTGATGATTCTTCGGGTGTTCTTTCTGAAGATGATCGAATCCAACGTATGAATGATCGGATCGCGCAGCTGGAAAAGGATCTGCGCAGCACCTATGCCTTGGCTGCCATTATCAAGAAGAAGGGCGAGATTGCAGCCGACGTAGATCGCTATGCTCTTACTGAACTGCATAAGGCCACTAAAAGTTTAAACTGTAAGTTCCCTGATCCTTATGCTCATTACTTTTTGTAAAAAACGCATTGCCTGATCTTCCGTTGATTCCTTTGCTAGTCATATCCCTGAACCGTGCTGAAGAGAACAAGCGGATTCACGAGCGTGTGAATGATTTGACCTAGCTATCTGATACGTCTCCGACGTATCGATAATTTCTTATGTTCCATGCCACATTATTGATGATATCTACATGTTTTATGCACACTTTATGTCATATTCGTGCATTTTCTGGAACTAACCTATTAACAAGATGCCGAAGTGCCAGTTGCTGTTTTCTGTTGTTTTTGGTTTCAGAAATCCTAGTAAAGAAATATTCTACGAATCGGACGAAATCAACGCCCAGGTTCCTATTTTGCCCGGAAGCATCCAGAACACACGAGAACCACCAGAGAGGGGGCACTGGGCCCCCAGACCATAGGCCGGCGCGGCCCAGGCCCTGGCCGCGCCGCCCTATAGTGTGGGCACCCCTTCGACCTCCTGACGCCGCCTCTTCCGCCTATTTAAAGCCTCCGTAGCGAAAACCCTGATACGATCGACGAAACCCACAGAAACCTTCCAGAGCCGCCGCCATCGCGAAGCCAAGATCTGGGGGACAGGAGTCTCTGTTCCGGCACGCCGCCGGAACGGGGAAGTGCCCCCGGAAGGCTTCTCCATCGACACCGCTGCCATCTCCACCGCCATCTTCATCACCGCTGCTGCTCCCATGAGGAGGGAGTAGTTCTCCATCGAGGCTCGGGGCTGTACCGGTAGCTATGTGGTTCATCTCTCTCCTATGTACTTCAATACAATAATCTCATGAGCTGCATTACATGATTGAGATTCATATGATGATGCTTGTAATCTAGATGTCGTTATGCTAGTCAAGTGAATTTTACTTATGTGATCTCCGGAGACTCCTTGTCCCACGTGTGTAAAGGTGACAGTGTGTGCACCGTGTGGGTCTCTTAGGCTATATTTCACAGAATACTTATTCACTGTTATGAATGGCATAGTGAAGTGCTTATTTATATCTCTTTATGATTGCAATGTATTTTGTATCACAATTTATCTATGTGCTACTCTAGTGATGTTATTAAATTAGTTCTATTCCTCCTGCACGATGTAATGGTGACAGTGTGTGCATCCGTGTTAGTACTTGGCGTAGGCTATGATTATGATCTCTTGTAGATTATGAAGTTAACTATTGCTATGATAGTATTGATATGATCTATGCCTCCTTTCTTAGCATGAAGGTGACAGTGTGCATGCTATGTTAGTACTTGGTTTAGTCGTATTGATCTTTCATGCACTCTAAGGTTATTTAAATATGAACATTGAATTGTGGAGCTTGTTAACTCCGGCATTGAGGGTTCGTGTAATCCTACGCAATGTGTTCATCATCCAACAAGAGTGTGGAGTATGCATTTATCTATTCTGTTATGTGATCAATGTTGAGAGTGTCCACTAGTGAAAGTCTAATCCCTAGGCCTTGTTCCTAAATACTGCTATCGCTGCTTGTTTACTGTTTTACTGCGTTACTACTGTTGCGTTACTACTGCTTGTTTACTGTCCTGGGCAAAGCACTTTTCTGGTGCCGTTGCTACTGCTACTATTTATTCATACCACCTGTATTTCACTATCTCTTCGCCGAACTAGTACACCTATTAGGTGTGTTGGGGACACAAGAGACTTCTTGCTTTGTGGTTGCAGGGTTGCATGAGAGGGATATCTTTGACCTCTTCCTGCCTGAGTTCGATAAACCTTGGGTGATCCACTTAAGGGAAAACTTGCTGCTGTTCTACAAACCTCTGCTCTTGGAGGCCCAACACTGTCTACAGGAAAAGGAGGAGGCGTAGACATCAAGCTATTTTCTGGCGCCGTTGCCGGGGAGGAAAGGTAAAAGGTACTCACACTTCGGATCTCGGCTACTAAGCTATTTTCGCCGTTGTAAGTACTCGAAGCTATTTCCTTTAGATCCTGCAATTGCATCTTTTTGTTTCTTGTTTACACTAGTTTGGCATAATGGACAAGAATGAGCTTCTTATGCTATTTCCTGATTTAAAACATGGATTGTTTGATGCGAAAATAAAAAAACCTATGGAATCTTATTTGCATGCTGGTAGTAATATTAGTATGAACTCTTTGAATACCATTGTTGATAATGATATAGAAAGTTCTAAGCTTGGGGAAGCTGGTTTTCATGATCTTTTTAGTCCCCCAAGCATTGAGGAGAAAATTTTCTTTGATGATACTTTGCCTCCCATATATGATGATTATAATGATAGTCGTCTTTTGGTGCCACCTACTATGGAGAGTAAATTTTGTTGTGATTATACTATGCCTCCTACACTTGATGAGAATAATAATGATAGCTACTTTGTTGAATTTGCTCCCACTACAACTAATAAAATTGATTATGCTTATGTGGAGAGTAATAATTTTATGCATGAGACTCATGATAAGAATGCTTTATGTGATAGTTATATTGTTGAGTTTGCTCATGATGCTACTGAAAGTTATTATGAGAGAGGAAAATATGGTTGTAGAAATTTTCATGTTACTAAAACACCTCTCTATGTGCTGAAATTTTTGAAGCTACACTTGTTTTATCTTCCTATGCTAGTTACTTTGCTCTTCATGAACTTGTTTATTTACAAGATTCCTTTTCATAGGAAGCATGTTAGACTTAAATATGTTTTGAATTTGCCTCTTGATGCTCTCTTTTGCTTCAAATACTATTTCTTGCGAGTGCATCATTAAAACTGCTGAGCCCATCTTAATGGCTATAAAGAAAAGAACTTCTTGGGAGATAACCCATGTGTTATTTTGCTACAGTACTTTGTTTTATATTTGTGTCTTGGAAGTTGTTTACTACTGTATCAACCTCTCCTTATCTTAGTTTTGTGTTTTGTTGTGCCAAGTGAAGCCTCTAATCGAAGGTTGATACTAGATTTGGATTTCTGCGCAGAAACAGATTTCTATCTGTTACGAATCTGGGTTGTTTTCTCTGTAGGTAACTCAGAAAAATATGCCAATTTACGTGCGTGTTCCTCAGATATGTACGCAACTTTCATTAGTTTTGAGTTTTCTGATCTGAGCAACGGAAGTATTTATTAAAAATTCGTCTTTACGGACTGTTCTGTTTTGACAGATTCTGCCTTTTATTTCGCATTGCTTCTTTCGCTGTGTTGGGTGGATTTCTTTGTTCCATTACCTTCCAGTAGCTTTGAGCAATATCCAGAAGTGTTAAGAATGATTGTGTCACCTCTGAACATGTGAGTTTTTGATTATATACTAACCCCTCTAATGAAGTTTATGAGAAGTTTGGTGTGAAGGAAGTTTTCAAGGGTCAAGAGAGGAGGATGATATACTATGATCAAGAAGAGTGAAAGCTCTAAGCTTGGGGATGCCCCGGTGGTTCACCCCTGCATATATCAAGAAGACTCAACCGTCTAAGCTTGGGGATGCCCAAGGCATCCCCTTCTTCATCGACAACATTATCAGGTTCCTCCCCTGAAACTATATTTTTATTCCGTCACATCTTATGTGCTTTGCTTGGAGCGTCTGTATGTTTCTTGTTTTTGTTTTTGTTTGAATAAATGCTTGTGTGGGAGAGAGACACACTCCGCTGGTTCGTATGAACACATGTGTTCTTAGCCTTTAATTTTCATGGCGAAGGTTGAAACTGCTTCGTTAAAATGTTATATGGTTGGAATTGGAAAATGATACATGTAGTAATTGCTAAAATGTCTTGGATAATGTGATACTTGGCAATTGTTGTGCTCATGTTTAAGCTCTTGCATCATATGCTTTGCACCCATTAATGAAGAAATACATAGAGCATGCTAAAATTTGGTTTGCATATTTGGTCTCTCTAAGGTCTAGATAATTTCTAGTATTGAGTTTGAACAACAAGGAAGACGGTGTAGATTCTTATAATGTTTACAATATGTCTTTTATGTGAGTTTTGCTGCACCGGTTCATCCTTGTGTTTGTTTTAAATAACCTTGCTAGCCTAAACCTTGTATCGAGAGGGATTACTTCTCATGCATCCAAAATCCTTGAGCCAACCACTATGCCATTTGTGTCCACCATACCTACCTACTACATGGTATTTCTCCACCATTCCAAAGTAAATTGCTTGAGTTCTACCTTTAAAATTCCATCATTCACCTTTGCAATATATAGCTCATGGGACAAATAGCTTAAAAACTATTGTGGTATTGAATATGTACTTATGCACTTTATCTCTTATGAAGTTGCTTGTTGTGCGATAACCATGTTCCTGGGGACGCCATCAACTATTCTTTGTTGAATATCATGTGAGTTGCTATGCATGTTCGTCTTGTCTGAAGTAAGGGAGATCTACCACCTTATGGTTAAGCATGCATATTGTTAGAGAAGAACATTGGGCCGCTAACTAAAGCCATGATCCATGGTGGAAGTTTCAGTTTTGGACAATATCCTCAATCTCATATGAGAAAAATAATTGTTGCTATATGCTTATGCATAAAAGAGGAGTCCATTATCTGTTGTCTATGTTGTCCCGGTATGGATGTCTAAGTTGAGAATAATCAATAGCGAGAAATCCAATGCGAGCTTTCTCCTTAGACCTTTGTACAGGCGGCATAGAGGTACCCCTTTGTGACACTTGGTTAAAACATGTGCATTGCGATGATCCGGTAGTCCAAGCTAATTAGGACAAGGTGCGGGCACTATTAGTATTCTATGCATGAGGCTTGCAACTTGTAAGATATAATTTACATGATACATATGCTTTATTACTACCGTTGATAAAATTGTTTCATGTTTTCAAAATCAAAGCTCTAGCACAAATATAGCAATCGATGCTTTTCCTCTATGGAGGACCATTCTTTTACTTTCATTGTTGAGTCAGTTCACCTATTTCTCTCCACCTCAAGAAGCAAACACTTGTGTGAACTGTGCATTGATTCCTACATACTTGCATATTGCATTTGTTATATTACTCTATGTTGATAATATCCATGAGATATACATGTTATAAGTTGAAAGCAACCGCTGAAACTTCATCTTCCTTTGTGTTGCTTCAATACCTCTACTTTGAATTATTGCTTTATGAGTTAACTCTTATGCAAGACTTATTGATGCTTGTCTTGAAGTACTATTTATGAAAAGTCTTTGCTATATGATTCACTTGTTTACTCATGTCATATACATTGTTTTGATCGCTGCATTCACTACATTTACAAATAGTATGATCAAGGTTATGATGGCATGTCACTCCAGAAATTATCTTTGTTATCGTTTTACCTGCTCGGGACGAGCAGAACTAAGCATGGGGATGCTGATACGTCTCCGACGTATCGATAATTTCTTATGTTCCATGCCACATTATTGATGATATCTACATGTTTTATGCACACTTTATGTCATATTCGTGCATTTTCTGGAACTAACCTATTAACAAGATGCCGAAGTGCCGATTCTTGTTTTCTGCTGTTTTGGTTTCAGAAATCCTAGTAAAGAAATATTCTCGGAATCGGACGAAATCAACGCCTGTGTTCCTATTTTGCCGGAAGCATCCAGAACACACGAGAACCACCAGAGAGGGGGCACTGGGCCCCCAGACCATAGGCCGGCGCGGCCCAGGCCCTGGCCGCGCCGCCCTATAGTGTGGGCACCCCTTCGACCTCCTGACGCCGCCTCTTCCGCCTATTTAAAGCCTCCATCGCGAAAACCCTGATACGATCGACGAAACCCACAGAAACCTTCCAGAGCCGCCGCCATCGCGAAGCCAAGATCTGGGGGACAGGAGTCTCTGTTCCGGCACGCCGCCGGAATGGGGAAGTGCCCCCGGAAGGCTTCTCCATCGACACCGCTGCCATCTCCACCACCATCTTCATCACCGCTGCTGCTCCCATGAGGAGGGAGTAGTTCTCCATCGAGGCTCGGGGCTGTACCGGTAGCTATGTGGTTCATCTCTCTCCTATGTACTTCAATACAATAATCTCATGAGCTGCATTACATGATTGAGATTCATATGATGATGCTTGTAATCTAGATGTCGTTATGCTAGTCAAGTGAATTTTACTTATGTGATCTCCGGAGACTCCTTGTCCCACGTGTGTAAAGGTGACAGTGTGTGCACCGTGTGGGTCTCTTAGGCTATATTTCACAGAATACTTATTCACTGTTATGAATGGCATAGTGAAGTGCTTATTTATATCTCTTTATGATTGCAATGTATTTTGTATCACAATTTATCTATGTGCTACTCTAGTGATGTTATTAAAGTAGTTCTATTCCTCCTGCACGGTGTAATGGTGACAGTGTGTGCATCCGTGTTAGTACTTGGCGTAGGCTATGATTATGATCTCTTGTAGATTATGAAGTTAACTATTGCTATGATAGTATTGATACGATCTATGCCTCCTTTCTTAGCATGAAGGTGACAGTGTGCATGCTATGTTAGTACTTGGTTTAGTCGTATTGATCTTTCATGCACTCTAAGGTTATTTAAATATGAACATTGAATTGTGGAGCTTGTTAACTCCGGCATTGAGGGTTCGTGTAATCCTACGCAATGTGTTCATCATCCAACAAGAGTGTGGAGTATGCATTTATCTATTCTGTTATGTGATCAATGTTGAGAGTGTCCACTAGAGAAAGTCTAATCCCTAGGCCTTGTTCCTAAATACTGCTATCGCTGCTTGTTTACTGTTTTACTGCGTTACTACTGCTGCGTTACTACTGCTTGTTTACTGTCCTGGGCAAAGCACTTTTCTGGTGCCGTTGCTACTGCTACTATTTATTCATACCACCTATATTTCACTATCTCTTCGCCGAACTAGTACACCTATTAGGTGTGTTGGGGACACAAGAGACTTCTTGCTTTGTGGTTGCAGGGTTGCATGAGAGGGATATCTTTGACCTCTTCCTCCCTGAGTTCGATAAACCTTGGGTGATCCACTTAAGGGAAAACTTGCTGCTGTTCTACGAACCTCTGCTCTTGGAGGCCCAACACTGTCTACAGGAAAAGGAGGAGGCGTAGACATCACTATCATCAGCCGAAGAGATTTTCTGGCGGGAACACTCGAAGGCTTCGACTGTCGCACAATTTCAGGGTCGGGTCCAACAAGTCCACCATTTCTTCGACAAGTGCTACAAAGCCCTGAGGGTAATTTGGAGGACGATGTTCCCCTTGAACGCGGTCCCTCCTACACTGCTGACTCTGATGTCTGAGTTTGGGAATACCAAGAAGATTCGAGACTTGGTGCGAGCTCAGGTTTTTGCAGGGGCCAGGTTTACACTTGCCCTTATCCTTGCACGTTATCCCTCAGCGAATCTGCTGACTATCGCCAATGCGGTTGGTGATTTGGAGGCGCTGTATCCGAAGGTATTGTTGCCCGTCAATATAATTGTCAACAAGCTTGAAAAGGATTCAAAGGTACCTGAGGAAAAAGAGACTACGCAAGGGTGATTCAGGGTTAAGGTTGTTTTGTAAATAGGTAATTTGGCTATTTCATCCAAGTGTTTGGATTGTTTAGTCGGGACTTTTTATTTGGTAGATACATGTATATGTATTTTTACCGTGTTAATGCCGTTGGCGAATTTTGAAGGAGCAAATCTTAATTGCCCACTTAGACGTATGTGTATTCGTTGGTCAGCAAATTATTTGGGTGATCAGCTCGTGTTGCAGGTTTTGCTAAACCTATTGTATGCGCAACTTTGCTTTCAACCGATGTATGTTTTGACAGTAGCTTCCCGAATATATCGGGTGCAATAACTCTGCCAATGAGCCCGTTGTTCTTTGATATTTCCATAAGTAAAATATCGAACGTGGGTTGTATTTACATGTATTTCCGAACTTGAAAGAACATCTCTCATATTATGTTTTGTGTGTTTGATGTCAATGTATGTGATACACTAATGTTTGTTTAAGTGGTACAGGGATTATATAGATACATTTTTATGTGTGTTGGATGTGGTCAGTTCTGTCAAAAAGAAGCAGCAAAAAGTTCATCAGGCCGGATAATCCAGGCCGGATAATTCCAAAATATCCGGGCCCCAGTTTTCGGCTAAGGATTTGAGGTTTTGTGGCTCAGTATGTTTCTGGATAGGGGCCGGACATTTGCCCGGATATTGTCCCTGTTTTGTCCCAAGGCCGGATTATCCGGGCCAGACATTTCCGAAATATCCGGCCCCCTCGATTTTGGCTAAGGACCTGAAGAAAAGCAAGTCAGCATAGTGGCCGGATATTTGGCCGGACATTCTCCCGGTTTTGTACCTAAGGCCGGATTATCCGGGGGGGGCGGATTATCCGGCCCTTACTTAGGCTGGAATATCCGCCCCCCCGGAAGCTGCAACAGCTGGATTTCTGGGGGGGTATAAATACCCCCTTCTTCTACCTTGGATGTTTGCTCAATCATTGCACAAGAAATCTGCCAAGCTTCACCTCCATTAGAGCCACCTCAAGAAACACAAGATTTGCAAGATCTCCTTCCTCCCCCAACCAAAGCTCTTGATCTTTGGAGATTCAAAGGAGAAGACGCCGATCTACATCCTCACCGAAGCGTTTTTCATTTCCCCCTCATTTGTTTGAGGGATCTCATGCTAGTGTTCCTATTTGGTTCCCTAGTTGATTTGTGTTGATGTGTTGTTGTTGATTGTTGTATTGTTACAAATTTGGGAGCCTCCAATTCAGTTGTGGATGTGAGCCCCAAGAACCTTGTAAAGGCCCGGTTTCCGCCTCGAGGAAATCCCTTAGTGGAAGTGGGCTAGGCCTTCGTGGCGTTGCTCACCGGAGATCTGAGTGAAGCCTTCGTGGCTGTTGGTTTGGCTTTCGTAGCAACCACACTCCTCCAAACGTAGACGTACCTTCTTGCAAAGGAAGGGAACTACGGGAATCATCTACGTGTCATCGCGTGCTCCACTCTCGGTTACCTCTATCCTATTCTATCTCTTATATTGCTTAGCTATATCTTGCTTAGTTGTTTGCCTTGTCATATAGGTAAATTCACTTAGTTGCATATCTAGAGAATTTACCTTTGTGTCAAGCCTAAATCGAAAAAGAACTAAAAATTGGTTAGCACCTATTCACCCCCCCTCTAGGTGCGGCATACAATCCTTTCAATTGGTATCAGAGCCTCGGCTCTTATTTCGGGCTTAACCGCCTAAGAGTATGCCGGATGATGGACCTACGGAAGGGGAGGCTAAGATGGTCACCATGGATGATATCAATTCGTTGAGGTCATCCATGGAAGCTCAAATGGAAGGCATGAGAAAGATGATTTCCGAGCTTTTGACCCCTCCCCGTCCCGTGGCTCCCACCATAGAGGTTAATGTCACGGATGCGTTAGTAGAGGATGATACTTCGGTATTACCCTCCGCTACCACACCCGTGGATGGTGATAACTTAAACACTATCAAACCCCCCATTGCATCTCCCAAGGGAACTAGTGGAAGTGAGAGCTACAATCGAGTGCCTCCACCTTTTCTATCTCCCGATATACCGGTTCCCCGTCCTCATATAAACATCCGGGGCGACCCACCTAAGTTTTCCATTAATGATTACGATACTTGGCAATTTGAGTTTAGCTCTCATGTTCGCAGTGCCTCCAATGAACTTTGGAGAATCATCGTGGAAGGCTTCAAGCCTTACAACCCCGACAAGTTGACTAGAAGAGAAGCGGTTGATAGTCAACTCAACAACACCGCCTTGCACATGATTCAAACTAGTGTGGGTATGTAACATCCCAAAAATTCAAAACAAAACAAATGAATTTCCCTAGTTCCAAATTTTGGAACCAACAAAAACTTTTATCAAATTAAGTTTGATGCTTAGTGATCTTGCTTAATTCTTGTGCTATTGCCATGATTGCTTGTTATTAGTATTTAAAGTGATCTTAAACCCTAAACCTCACCCCTCTTTTCACCATACTAGTTAAAATGAAATAAAAGGAAATTAAATAAGAAAAAGGTATATGTGCCTATGGCTATTTTTATAAATCTTTACCCTATGCTTTTCTACTTTGTTTAGAGGTTTGGAAAACCTTCATACACCTTACCTAGTACCTATCAAACCAATTCCAAGTGGTTTCCAAAGAAATTAAAAAGGAAACTAAAAATGCCATAGAGGCATATGAGAGTAAAATAGCAAATTTGTGAATTTAAGAATCTTGACCCTAAGTCTTGTGGTGAATGGTGGGATCACTCCTATATACCATTTCAACACTCAACAACACCAATTGGGTCAAGCCAAGTCAAAGTAAAAAATCAAATGCAACATATGCATTGTGGCATATGTGGCACTTAGCCATTTTTCCCAAATCTTGTTCTAAGCATCTAGACCTTACCCAAATGGTGTGAAACCATCTTTAAACTTAATTTCACATCACATGGACCCTAACCCATGCCTAAGTAAAGCAAGGGAAAACAATTTCCAAGTTTAGCAAATTTGACACTTCACCGCTTATGCATTAAGGCCAATTTTGCAAATCTTTGAGCAAGACCATTTGAATTGGTTTCAATGGTTGGAAAATGTTTCTAAACTAATAAGAATCACATTAGAGTCAAGAAAAGTCAAATCAAATGGAGAGAAACCAAATAGTGAGAAAATCCCAATTTCACTCACATACACATAAGGCCAATTTTGCAAAACTTCACCAAAGGCCACCATTGCTTGATCTATGGTTTGTAAAACTCTTATATATGAAAACCAAACACAATTGACCCAAAGAAACCAGAATCAAACCAAGAGAAAAATCAAATTTCAATAACATGTGATAATGGTCATTTGGGCCATTTATAATTTCTTCCCCTCTTTGCACCCATCTATCTTTTGTTTCTGCAACCAAATTTGGTCAACCATTGCCATGTCATCCAAGACCAAGTGATGGTGAACAACTTTCATGTTGACCATTAGTACTGATGTTGACCAGGTTGACCAGTAGAGATGTGACAAGTGGAGACTTTGAAATTATGAGAAGATCATACCAAATTTGACATTTTGCAAACCACTTCAAATTTGACCACCACCACCACCATTACACTGCAAATATTATATGATTGCAACCCACCAAAATTCATTCAAAAATTCAAAAGTTTGGTTCTTGCGGCCATTGTGTCGAGCAGGTTGTGTGCATCATATCTACCAACTCCCTACACTCAAAAACCCAACAGATTTTGGCCCTAACCATCCATCCTTGCTCAGCATTGGTACTCTCTGACCCCTCTAGCATCATTGCAGTACCAGAGACATCACCATTTGCACAAAACAGTACACAACCATGTCATGCCGTATGTGCATGACACCCACACATGCCCAAACCCTGTCTGGTCAACTCCTTGGCGCCCAACCATGTCAACACTCTCCTTCTCACTCTCCTGGACCAGCCAGTGCTCACCATCGAACGAGAGGACCAGCACACGCGCCAGCCCGAGCGTGCCCAGTGACACACGCGACGCGCCAGAGCACGCCGCGACAAGTCCTGGACGCGCCAGAGCGACTCTGCCCCTCGTCAGCACAGTCCTCCTCTTGACCCCTCCGCGCGCACACACACTCACCAGGTCACCACGTACCTCCTAGACACCACCATTGGCTCGTCGGAACCCTGTAGCCGCCGTCATCGTCGACGACCATCCGCCACTGCTGCCAGAGCGCGAGGACGATGACGATCGCTAGAGACCTCCATTTTCTGCGCCGTCAAGTCCCAAGAACTCACCATGACGTCGCCTACCCGCCTGCGTCAGCGCCCAACTCCCTGGGCCACTATATCGCCGTCGTCACCATGGACATGCTCACACCCCCACGGCCTCTCCTCGCTGCTATAAAAGGAGCACGATCCAGCCTCCAAACTCCACACCATTCGCTTCCCCTCACTCCTCTGGCTCGCCAATCCCTCTTCCCCTCTCCGATTCACTCCTCCTTCGCCGGAATATGGCCGGAGCCCGCCGCTGCAGTAGCTCGACGCCGCCGACGATCCCGAGCACCCCCGGAGCTGCTGCAACCCTCCTTCGACTCGTCGTCCTCGACAACGTCGATTGCCCGCCTCGCCGACCCCGCTGGACGCCGGTAAGCCCCTCACCGCGACCCCTCTGCCGCCGGTAGGGTTTGGACCTCGCCGGAGCTCGTCGACGATGAGGACAAACCACGGCCGTCCGATCTCCTTAAATCCCACGGCCCCCATTCACGTACCGGTTCGGTGATTTTAAAACCAGCTGACAGCTGGGGCCCGCACTGTCAGACAGCCCACGGCGCATCTGCGCGTAGTTGGGCTGGCCCAGACCTTTTCCTCTCACACTGGCCCGTTTACTTTCCCGCCCAAGCCCACCAGTTCAAATATGAATTTTCGAAATTTGTTAATTATTCTCAGATGCTGTTTTCAAAATTAAATAGGGGAAAATCTACCAAACCAAATTTGACAAATTTTATATATTTGGAAACCTTGTTAAATTATCTACAAAACTACACTGGCCCCAACTCTAGTTTTGTTGTAGAATAAATGTGACAAAAATAACAAGGCAGGGCCTTTTTCCACTTCAAATAATTATTAAAAATTATAGAAAAGTGCTTTTAAGATAATTCCAACTCTCAAAAATCACATGTCACATTATCTACCAGAATATATAAAAATATGACATAGTTGCCTTACATGATCATGGCCTAGTTTAAAGATTGGCCCTATGGCTAGTTCTAGATCATTTAAATTAGGCAAGATAATTTATTAAAATGTATGAGAGCTTCCCTCTCATTTAAATCTTGTCTCAACTAATTCAACATGAGGTAGATACCATGGTTAGTTAAATCTCATATTGAATTAGTTGATGATATTAAATCATTACTATGTGTTATTAAAATGCATGAGGTGCACCACCTCATTTAAATTATGTTCAAAATTAGGGTTTCAAATCTATGAGGTGTAGCACCTCATTTAAATCAACTTCCCAAGTGGCATAAAGTAATGTGATGACCCTTATTGCTTGGTCTCATATATGCTCACTTGAGGATATTAAATCAAATAGGATTTAAATAGCATGAGGTATGGAACCTCATTTAAATCATGTTTCTCAAATGATAAGTGTGAAGTATTGACCATGGTCAACATGTGATCATAACTTGTTATTTGAGGAGATTAAATCTTAAAAAAGATTCAATGAGAGGAAATTATTTCTTCCAAGGACTAAAGCGAAAACCCTAATCCATTAAGAAGAGCTGTTTTCTAAACACTAAAGAGGAAACCCTAGTCTAATGTTGAGTAAGGTAGAGGATGATACTAGATCATCTTGAGTAAGCCATTAAGGCTAAGTAAGTCCACTTAAGTATTGTTTGGTGATTGTATACCTTGTATTCGATTTTAGACGCTAGTACCGGAGACTATTAGGAGGAGGAGGTATTCTACCAAGAAGAAGGAGAAGAAGATCACTTTGATCATTTCCCCAACCAAGGCAAGCTAACACACTTGCAAAGTGCCAAGCTCTCAAGAGCAATGCATCACCCCATTTTTCTTTATGCTTAGGGGTCCTATCCCAAGTTTTACTATACAAGTTTTACTGCTTTTATTTTCAAAGTACTTTTTGATTCATGATTCACTTGGTTTAGAGTAGCATATGAGCACCAAGCTTAAATCTAGAACAAGCAATGCTAAGTTAGCACCCCTCATGATTAGTGCTATTGCTAACAAATAAAACTTGACTACTCTAGATGGGAACTTGGTGAAGTGAAGTTGTTTTTGAATGATTTTTGAAAGGTGATATGACTAAGAGAAGATGGTGATTTTTGATTTAAAACTGATATTGGTTTGGATGCGATACCTTTCCAAATTACAAGTACCCCCACAATACCTGATTATGGGTAGGGCTTAGCTGGAAGTTTGTGTGTCTTAGTATGGGTTCCCTCTGAACAAGCATCATAGGGGTTATGCCGAGGCTGCCTCCGTTGTCGAGAAATGATGTGAATTGAGGTGAATTGTACGGCCAAGCCCTGTGCAGTTCCCAGGCTGATGGTTTGTCTTCACTGGGAGGCCAAGCTCATGGGGAGAGGTGCCTATACTAGGATATATAAGTGAAAGGTTAAGGTTGATGATCCGCGTACTGAGTTAAGATGATTCGGGGTTATCCCCGACGGATGTAATCAAATGTTGTGGCACAAGTGTGCAACCTCTGCAGAGTGTAAACCTATTCGAATAGCCGTGTCCACGGTTACGGATGGTTGGAAAGGCCATACAGTTTCCGGTGTCAGAATTTCTTGAAAAGGTTGGATGGTGAATGGTGACTTGACTTGAATCACAACTGAGTTGTGGGAATGACACTAATGTTCCCACTTGAGTAAGTTAGGAAAATGAAGAGGTTTTGTTTACTAAAGTGCTTATGAAATAAAACTGGCTTTATGCAAATGAAACTAGAGCTTAGAACCCCCTTATTATAGTTGATACTACTTACCTTAGCATTAGTTTGCGAGTACTTTAAAGTACTCACGGCTGTGTCCCTGGCTATTCAAATGGCCAGACTATGAAGAAGAGTACTGGAACCCGGAAGAAGGACAGCAGGACGTCTACGACAACTAGGATCACTCCTGACGTCAACAGTTGCCTGTGGAATAGATGGACTACTACTACGCTACTTCGCTTCCGCTATGTGTTTTGTAATTGATCAATAGATCATCTACTATTGTAATGAGACTGGATCAGGTGATCCTTTGTTGTAAGACAATTACGATGTTGTAATGAATGATGTTCTGTGATATCAATCTATTATGTCTCGCAAAAACAATATTCCTGGGATTGCGATGAATGGCATAATAGGCATCTGGACTTAAAAATCCGGGTGTTGACAAGTTGGTATCAGAGCCATTGTTTGACCTTAGGAGACCCTAGTTAGAATGGACGTCTGCAAAACTTAGTTTCAAAACCAAAGAAGTGAATATTTGTGAAAAACTTATTCTCACCCTTATCCTTGAAATCCTTTTTCAAAATGAGAAATTCATGCTCTATTTTTTCTTTGTAGCACTATTCTAAAATTTTGCACACTGGAATACTTCTCTAATTTACTCCTCCTCTTTGTCATAGATGGAATGCAAATGGGCGTGCTATCAGCTTGGTCATGGAGGAGAACTGCGGTTCGAAAAGGATTTGAAGCAACTAGTGGAATATCTAGGACACCCGTATCCCGAGTTCTTCGGAATACCCCTCAACAACCACTCCGGAGAACCCCCTCGGTGGGAAGTTTCTACTGATCTACGAAGAAAGCTTGGAGCCCCGGTATGGGAAACCATACGGTTTTTACGTAACGGGAAACACTTGGAAGGAAGGACTAGTCAGAGCTATGCATGAAGCAATTGCCCGTCTGTGTGGACAAAATGAGAACAAGATCAAGAACACTCGCTTCATCTACTACCCAAGACATGACTCCATGGGAAGATCGATGACCATGCCACCACACCCGGAGATGAACCACTATGTAGCACACCAGGACTTCAGGCTGTACAAAACCCGCAGGGATTTGGACAACGCCCTCGCCTCTCGCCAAGCACATCACCCGTGAAGACGAAGAATCCACCCTGAAGAGTAGTATCACCCCAGCACTTAAGTAGGTGTGAGTTGTATCAGGATCCCCTTGTATCGTAGAACGAATGAATGGTTCTTCAAACCAACGGTGTGTTAGCTTTGTAATGTATGATGCTTGGTATGAATGAAAAAGTGTTGTTCGTGTTACCCCCACAACACTACTCAAATTTTCAAGTTATGAACTTTTTAAAACTTTAAACCAAACAAACCCTAGAAATTTCCCTCTTATCTTATCATCTACCTCACTGTCCAGATGGCCCCACCAACCCGCAACGCCACCCAAGACGCCATGATGCAGATGCTACAGATGATGATGGCTGACCGGGAAGCTGAGAGAGCTGAACGCCAAGCCAACATTGCTGCACTGCAGCAGCTTGCTCAGAACAACAACGGCCATGGAAACCACGACCACCCGGGGTCAAAGTTGAAGAACTTTCAGAACACCAACCCACCCATGTTCAACAAGACTGAAGAGCCCCTAGATGCTGATGACTGGCTCCAGACAATGGAGAACAACCTAGAAGTTGCGGGAGTAGAAGCCGCAGAAAAAGTACTGTTCGCCACCCACTACCTGTCAGGACCTGCACGAGCCTGGTGGACAAGCGCCCGCGCAATGAATGCCGGACAAATGATGACCTGGGAAGACTTCAAGCTGAAGTTTAGCAAGTACCATGTGCCCCAAGGACTGATCAAGAAAATGAGAGACGAGTTCCGGGAACTCAAGCAAGGAAGAATGTCCGTGGTGGAATACCGCGACAGGTTCCTCACCCTGTCAAGGTACACCCCGGATGAGACCGACACCAACGAGAAGAGAAAGGAAAGATTTCTGAACGGACTGCACGACGAGATGCAAACGGTGTTAGTGAACATTCCGTTCGCTGACTTGGAAGCCCTGGTAGACTCCGCCATTCAGATGGAAGGGAAGCTGCATCAAGCCAACGAGAACCGCAAGAGAAGAATGATGAACCAGAATGGGCCCAACAATGCCCAGAAGCACCGCAACAACTCCTCTGGAGGATTCACCCCAAGATACAACAAGCCAACCACTCAGAATTATCGCCCCAACTACACCAACAACAACGGAGGACCCCCGAAGCCCGGAGGCAACAACAACAATCACAACAACAACAACCACCCCAACAACAGCAACAACAATGGAAACAACAACAACACCAATACTGCCCCAAGGACTGGAAGCAATGCTACCCCCGTAATCCCCAAAGACAAGTCCACCGTCAACTTCTATGAATGTGGAGTTGTGGGTCACTTCTCCAATGAGTGCCCCAAGAAGCTTGCCAGGATTGCCGCCAATACGGCAGCACCTGCTCAGCAACAGCTCTGCTTTGCCGGAAAAAGGAACCCGAACAACAACAACGGCCGTCTCTACCACATGACTGCCACTGAAGCTCAGGAAGCACCCCAGACCATGCCAAGTATGTCTTCCTGTTAATAAAATGCTCAATCTCTCTTAGGAACCTAACTTTTCTTAAAATCTCGGGACGAGATTTGTTTAAGGGGGAAGGGTTTGTAACATCCCAAAAATTCAAAACAAAACAAATGAATTTCCCTAGTTCCAAATTTTGGAACCAACAAAAACTTTTATCAAATTAAGTTTGATGCTTAGTGATCTTGCTTAATTCTTGTGCTATTGCCATGATTGCTTGTTATTAGTATTTAAAGTGATCTTAAACCCTAAACCTCACCCCTCTTTTCACCATACTAGTTAAAATGAAATAAAAGGAAATTAAATAAGAAAAAGGTATATGTGCCTATGGCTATTTTTATAAATCTTTACCCTATGCTTTTCTACTTTGTTTAGAGGTTTGGAAAACCTTCATACACCTTACCTAGTACCTATCAAACCAATTCCAAGTGGTTTCCAAAGAAATTAAAAAGGAAACTAAAAATGCCATAGAGGCATATGAGAGTAAAATAACAAATTTGTGAATTTAAGAATCTTGACCCTAAGTCTTGTGGTGAATGGTGGGATCACTCCTATATACCATTTCAACACTCAACAACACCAACTGGGTCAAGCCAAGTCAAAGTAAAAAATCAAATGCAACATATGCATTGTGGCATATGTGGCACTTAGCCATTTTTCCCAAATCTTATTCTAAGCATCTAGACCTTACCCAAATGGTGTGAAACCATCTTTAAACTTAATTTCACATCACATGGACCCTAACCCATGCCTAAGTAAAGCAAGGGAAAACAATTTCCAAGTTTAGCAAATTTGACACTTCACCGCTTATGCATTAAGGCCAATTTTGCAAATCTTTGAGCAAGACCATTTGAATTGGTTTCAATGGTTGAAAAATGTTTCTAAACTAATAAGAATCACATTAGAGTCAAGAAAAGTCAAATCAAATGGAGAGAAACCAAATAGTGAGAAAATCCCAATTTCACTCACATACACATAAGGCCAATTTTGCAAAACTTCACCAAAGGCCACCATTGCTTGATCTATGGTTTGTAAAACTCTTATATATGAAAACCAAACACAATTGACCCAAAGAAACCAGAATCAAACCAAGAGAAAAATCAAATTTCAATAACATGTCATAATGGTCATTTGGGCCATTTATAATTTCTTCCCCTCTTTGCACCCATCTATCTTTTGTTTCTGCAACCAAATTTGGTCAACCATTGCCATGTCATCCAAGACCAAGTGACGGTGAACAACTTTCATGTTGACCATTAGTACTGATGTTGACCAGGTTGACCAGTAGAGATGTGACAAGTGGAGACTTTGAAATTATGAGAAGATCATACCAAATTTGACATTTTGCAAACCACTTCAAATTTGACCACCACCACCACCATTACACTGCAAATATTATATGATTGCAACCCACCAAAATTCATTCAAAAATTCAAAAGTTTGGTTCTTGCGGCCATTGTGTCGAGCAGGTTGTGTGCATCATATCTACCAACTCCCTACACTCAAAAACCCAACAGATTTTGGCCCTAACCATCCATCCTTGCTCAGCATTGGTACTCTCTGACCCCTCTAGCATCATTGCAGTACCAGAGACATCACCATTCGCACAAAACAGTACACAACCATGTCATGCCGTATGTGCATGACACCCATACATGCCCAAACCCTATCTGGTCAACTCCTTGGCGCCCAACCATGTCAACACTCTCCTTCTCACTCTCCTGGACCAGCCAGTGCTCACCATCGAACGAGAGGACCAGCACACGCGCCAGCCCGAGCGTGCCCAGTGACACACGCGACGCGCCAGAGCACGCCGCGACAAGTCCTGGACGCGCCAGAGCGACTCTGCCCCTCGTCAGCACAGTCCTCCTCTTGACCCCTCCGTGCGCACACACACTCACCAGGTCACCACGTACCTCCTAGACACCACCATTGGCTCGCCGGAACCCTGTAGCCGCCGTCATCGTCGACGACCATCCGCCACTGCTGCCAGAGCGCGAGGACGATGACGATCGCTAGAGACCTCCATTTTCCGCGCCGTCAAGTCCCAAGAACTCACCATGACGTCGCCTACCCGCCTGCGTCAGCGCCCAACTCCCTGGGCCACTGTATCGCCGTCGTCACCATGGACATGCTCACACCCCCATGGCCTCTCCTCACTGCTATAAAAGGAGCACGATCCAGCCTCCAAACTCCACACCATTCGCTTCCCCTCACTCCTCTGGCTCGCCAATCCCTCTTCCCCTCTCCGATTCACTCCTCCTTCGCCGGAATTTGGCCGGAGCCCGCCGCTGCAGTAGCTCGACGCCGCCGACGATCCCGAGCACCCCCGGAGCTGCTGCAACCCTCCTTCGACTCGTCGTCCTCGACAACGTCGATTTCCCGCCTCGCCGACCCCGCTGGACACCGGTAAGCCCCTCACCGCGACCCCTCTGCCGCCGGTAGGGTTTGGACCTCGCCGGTGCTCGTCGACGATGAGGACAAACCACGGCCG
Source organism: Lolium perenne (assembly GCF_019359855.2). Lineage (NCBI taxonomy): Eukaryota > Viridiplantae > Streptophyta > Magnoliopsida > Poales > Poaceae > Lolium > Lolium perenne. Next base: position 130,366,024 of record NC_067250.2, read on the forward strand.
TCCGATCTCCTTAAATCCCACGGCCCCCATTCACGTACCGGTTCGGTGATTTTAAAACCAGCTGACAGCTGGGGCCCGCACTGTCAGACAGCCCACGGCGCATCTGCGCGTAGTTGGGCTGGCCCGGACCTTTTCCTCTCACACTGGCCGTTTACTTTCCCGCCCAAGCCCACCAGTTCAAATATGAATTTTCGAAATTTGTTAATTATTCTCAGATGCTGTTTTCAAAATTAAATAGGGGAAAATCTACCAAACCAAATTTGACAAATTTTATATATTTGGAAACCTTGTTAAATTATCTACAAAACTACACTGGCCCCAACTCTAGTTTTGTTGTAGAATAAATGTGACAAAAATAACAAGGCAGGGCCTTTTTCCACTTCAAATAATTATTAAAAATTATAGAAAAGTGCTTTTAAGATAATTCCAACTCTCAAAAATCACATGTCACATTATCTACCAGAATATATAAAAATATGACATAGTTGCCTTACATGATCATGGCCTAGTTTAAAGATTGGCCCTATGGCTAGTTCTAGATCATTTAAATTAGGCAAGATAATTTATTAAAATGTATGAGAGCTTCCCTCTCATTTAAATCTTGTCTCAACTAATTCAACATGAGGTAGATACCATGGTTAGTTAAATCTCATATTGAATTAGTTGATGATATTAAATCATTACTATGTGTTATTAAAATGCATGAGGTGCACCACCTCATTTAAATTATGTTCAAAATTAGGGTTTCAAATCTATGAGGTGTAGCACCTCATTTAAATCAACTTCCCAAGTGGCATAAAGTAATGTGATGACCCTTATTGCTTGGTCTCATATATGCTCACTTGAGGATATTAAATCAAATAGGATTTAAATAGCATGAGGTATGGAACCTCATTTAAATCATGTTTCTCAAATGATAAGTGTGAAGTATTGACCATGGTCAACATGTGATCATAACTTGTTATTTGAGGAGATTAAATCTTAAAAAAGATTCAATGAGAGGAAATTATTTCTTCCAAGGACTAAAGCGAAAACCCTAATCCATTAAGAAGAGCTGTTTTCTAAACACTAAAGAGGAAACCCTAGTCTAATGTTGAGTAAGGTAGAGGATGATACTAGATCATCTTGAGTAAGCCATTAAGGCTAAGTAAGTCCACTTAAGTATTGTTTGGTGATTGTATACCTTGTATTCGATTTTAGACGCTAGTACCGGAGACTATTAGGAGGAGGAGGTATTCTACCAAGAAGAAGGAGAAGAAGATCACTTTGATCATTTCCCCAACCAAGGCAAGCTAACACACTTGCAAAGTGCCAAGCTCTCAAGAGCAATGCATCACCCCCTTTTTCTTTATGCTTAGGGGTCCTATCCCAAGTTTTACTATACAAGTTTTACTGCTTTTATTTTCAAAGTACTTTTTGATTCATGATTCACTTGGTTTAGAGTAGCATATGAGCACCAAGCTTAAATCTAGAACAAGCAATGCTAAGTTAGCACCCCTCATGATTAGTGCTATTGCTAACAAATAAAACTTGACTACTCTAGATGGGAACTTGGTGAAGTGAAGTTGTTTTTGAATGATTTTTGAAAGGTGATATGACTAAGAGAAGATGGTGATTTTTGATTTAAAACTGATATTGGTTTGGATGCGATACCTTTCCAAATTACAAGTACCCCCACAATACCTAATTATGGGTAGGGCTTAGCTGGAAGTTTGTGTGTCTTAGTATGGGTTCCCTCTGAACAAGCATCATAGGGGTTATGCCGAGGCTGCCTCCGTTGTCGAGAAATGATGTGAATTGAGGTGAATTGTACGGCCAAGCCTCGTGCGATTCCCTGTGCCGACGGTTTGTCTTCACTGGGAGGCCAAGCTCATGGGGAGAGGTGCCTATACTAGGATATATAAGTGAAAGGTTAAGGTTGATGATCCGCGTACTGAGTTACGATGATTCGAGGTTATCCCCGACGGATGTAATCAAATATTGTGGCACAAGTGTGCAACCTCTGCAGAGTGTAAACCTATTCGAATAGCCGTGTCCACGGTTACGGACGGTTGGAAAGGCCATACTGTTTCCGGTGTCAGAATTTCTTGAAAAGGTTGGATGGTGAATGGTGACTTGACTTGAATCACAACTGAGTTGTGGGAATGACACTAATGTTCCCACTTGAGTAAGTTAGGAAAATGAAGAGATTTTGTTTACTAAAGTGCTTATGAAATAAAACTGGCTTTATGCAAATGAAACTAGAGCTTAGAACCCCCTTATTATAGTTGATACTACTTACCTTAGCATTAGTTTGCGAGTACTTTAAAGTACTCACGGCTGTGTCCCTGGCTATTCAAATGGCCAGACTATGAAGAAGAGTACCGGAACCCAGAAGAAGGACAGCAGGACGTCTACGACAACTAGGATCACTCCTGACGTCAACAGTTGCCTGTGGAATAGATGGACTACTACTACGCTACTTCGCTTCCGCTATGTGTTTTGTAATTGATCAATAGATCATCTACTATTGTAATGAGACTGGATCAGGTGATCCTTTGTTGTAAGACAATTACGATGTTGTAATGAATGATGTTCTGTGATATCAATCTATTATGTCTCACAAAAACAATATTCCTGGGATTGCGATGAATGGCATAATAGGCATCTGGACTTAAAAATCCGGGTGTTGACAGGGTACAAAGGAGTTGTCTCGTGTTCGGCACTTCACCACCGCCAAGGAAGCTTGGGATGGCTTGGCCGCTAGTTGCATTGGAAGTGAGAGCACAAGAAGGAACAAGTACAATGCTCTTCGGAATAAAGCCGAAGGTTTCATGAGGCTACCGGATGAAGATCATGAAGACATGTATGGAAGACTTCTCACCGTTGCCGGTTCCTTCCGGAATGTTGGTGCCACTCACATTGATGACTCTTGGATCAAGGAAAAGTACATTGATTGCATGATGCCGTTTGAGCCTATTGATGTCAAGACTCTTGTCGGTAGAGAATGCTATGCATCTCTCACCTCTCAACAAGCCATGCACAAGATGCAAGCTCTCAAGGTGCTTGAGCAAAACTCTCATGATTCTCGCAATCATGCCCTTGGGATGTCAAAAGGGTCCAACCTTGCCTTGGTGGTCAACTCCGTGGAAGAAGTGATTCCTCAAGAATATTATAGGGCATCTTGGAGCATGTCCTATCCGGAAGACTTGGAACACCACTACCATGACCACATGGCATTCCATGCAAACACCTTTTGGATTAACCCATCCAAGGCCAAAGAAGACAACATCAAGAGAAACAACTCAAGGGGTCCCTCAAGCTCGGGCCCAAGAACAAGATCTTGCTACAATTGCAATGAAAAGCGTCATTTCATTGCCGAATGTCCCTATGAAAATAGGGAGTCTCATGGTGGAAGGCTCATTCCCAAGGATAAGAGCAAAGACTCAAAGGGCAAGTATTCAAAGCCCCCAACAAGAAGTTCTACAACAAGAACAAGAAGGGCAAAAGGCCCTCAAGGATTGTGCTATTCACTAAAGAAGAATACTCTTCCGATGAGATTGAAAGTGCTAGTGATGATGAACAGGAAAGCTCAAGAGAAGTGGCCTCCATTGCCACTACCAACATTCCCTCTTCCTCTCTCTTTGATTCACCCAATGAGAATCCTCAATTCAAGAATGCACATTGCTTCATGGCAAGGTCCACCTTGGACACATCAATTGTGCTATCAACTCAAGAAGAGTATACCTCCGGAGATGATGATGTTGATGATGAAGAAGATGCAACCTCAAATGGATTGGTTGCCCTTGCCTCCCTCTATACTAACTCTTCATCGACAAGTGAATCTCCCAATGAGGTCATTCATGTGGAGGAAGAAAGTTGCCTCATGGCTAAATCTTCCGAGGTATCATCTCCTAATCCCTCTACGCCTAACATTTCAAATGATCTAGGGGTTGATCTTGCTAGTCTAAAAGTGAAACAAGAAATGCTAGAGTTTGATGATTTCATCCTTAACCTACAAGGTAACACTAAGAAGCATGTTTCAAGTCTCATGGTTCGTATAGCTCAACTAAATGATACTCTTGAGAAAAAGTGCCAAATAGAAAGAGAAGACTCTCTAGAAATGCATGCTCTTAAAAATGCTCTTGAGGAATGTCAAGAAACTATAGCATCTGTTGAAGAGAGGCTAGAAAATCTTGAAGAACCTCAAGATAAACTTAACAAACTCACTAAAGCTAGAGATCTTGCTAGAGCTAAGACTAAAGTGCTTATAAAGGAAAAGGCCAAATTTGGTGTTGATCATGAGACACTTGTGAAGGATCTAGATGAACTAGACAAGGCTCACAAAGCCTTAAAGAGTGAATACTCTCTCCTCTCCAAGTCTTATGAGCAACTTCAAATTAGGCTTGCTTCATATGACATACCTAGTACTTCTACTCCTTCATGTGATCATGCAAATATTATTGAGGAAAATGCTAGGTTGAAAGATGAACTTGCTAAGGCCTCCTCTCCCCAAAGTAAATTTCCTTGGATGATCTTTTGAGTAAGCAAAGGTCAAACAATGGGAAGGAGGGACTTGGTTTCAATGCCAAGGCTAAAAAGGCAAACAAGCCAAAAGCCAAGCCCGCACAAAAGAAGGTCACCACTAATGGTGAAACCCAAAAGGGCAAAACCATTATTGATGATGGTGCGGGAATTGATAACCCTCACTATGTTCTTTTTAAAGATTATTATGGTGATGTTTATGCTAAATATGTTGGTCAATATGATGGTTATGTTGCTTGGTCTATTTGGGTCCCAAAGACCCTTGTTGCTAACAAAAGAGGACCCATTGAGAAATGGGTACCTAAATCCAAGAATTGATCTCATGTAGGACTATGCCGCCGGAGGTTCAAAATGGGTACTTGATAGTGGATGTACAAGTCATATGACCGGCGGCAAGAACCTCGTCAAGGAGTTGAGGCCCAACATAAATGATATCACCGTCTCCTTTGGCGATAATTCTACATCCGAGGTATTGGGTATTGGCAAGGTTGTGGTTGCACACAACATTACTCTTGTGGATGTCATGCTTGTCAAAACCCTTGGTTACAATTTGCTTTCTGTTTCCGCCCTTGGCAAGATGGGTTTCGCCGTCTTTATTGATAATGATATTGTGGTCCTCTTGTGGAGCAAGCCTCTAAAAGTCGCTTTCGTCGGGTATCGCGAACACAACTTGTATGTGGTGGACTTTTCGGGGACCACCACGACAAGTGCGATGTGCCTATTCAGAAAGGCGGACGTGGGTTGGTTGTGGCATCGCCGCCTAGCCCATGTCAACATGAGAACTTTGCAAAGTCTTCACAAGGGAAACCATATTGTGGGACTAATGGAAAATGTGTCTTTTCCCAAAGATCGTGTTTGTAGGGCTTGTGTTGAAGGCAAAATGCATGACTCTCCGCATCCAAGCAAGACCATCATCTCTTCCAAGAGGATCTTGGAGCTCCTTCATGTGGATCTCTTTGGTCCCATTACTCATGCAAGTCTTGGTGCGAAGAAACATTGCTTGGTGATTGTTGATGACTACTCAAGATACACTTGGGTCTACTTTCTCAAGACGAAAGATGAGACTCAACAAATATTCATTGACTTTGCTACCGAGGTGCAACGCCAACACAACCTCCTCATTATGGCAATAAGAAGTGACAATGGCTCCGAGTTCAAGAACTACACACTCAATGATTTTCTTAGTGATGAGGGGATTCGACATCAATATTCCGCTGCTTACACCCCTCAACAAAATGGTGTTGCGGAGAGGAAGAACCGGACTCTTATGGATATGGCAAGGTCTATGATGGCGGAGTATAAATCCCGCTATAACTTTTGGGCCGAAGCCATCTCCACCGCTTGTCACTCCTCTAACCGGCTCTATCTCCGCAAGGGCTTGAACAAGACTCCATATGAAATACTCACCGGGAACAAGCCTAATATCTCATACTTCAAGGTGTTCGGGTGTAAGTGTTTCTACAAAATCAAAGGAGTTCGTTTATCTAAATTTGCTCCTAAAGCTTTGGAGGGTATATTTGTTTTTTACTGTGCCGAATCTCACATTTATAGAATCTTTGATATATCCTCCGGGATTATCATCGAATCTTGTAGTGTGAAGTTCGAAGAAAATGATGGCTCCCAAGTGGGGCAAGTTGATGTATGTGCAGGTGATGAAATACCTCAAGATGCCATAGTAAGAATGGGTGTGGGATTTTTCCGCCCCATTGAGGGACACGGTGTGGCGTCTCGGGAAGGACTATGCTCTACCACGGTGGAGCCCTCATCTTCTCAACATCAACAAACCCCATCAAGTGAAGCAAATGATGCACCAACCCAAGAACAAGAACAAAACCCTCCCTCTTGTGTGCAAGATCAAGGACAAGATCAAGGACAAGATCAAGGACAAGATCAAGGTCAAGATCAACCGAGAATTCATGATGGCTCCGACGAGTATCCATTTGATACTTGCTCCGCACCAAATGATGTCCAAGATCAAGCACATGAGGTTGAGCACACTCAAGAAATTGAAGTTGCTCAAGTTGAAGGTCAAGACGGGGACCCAAAAGATCAAGTTGATCAAGTGATACCTCCAAGGCCAAGAAGAACCAAGGAGGAGATCGAGGCCCGTCGTCTAGCAAGAAGAGATAGGAACCTTGAACTTCGTGGACACACTCATGACAAGGTTCTTGGTGATGTAAGGGCAAAGGTTTCCACAAGAAGGCAATTGGCTAACTTTAGCAATCATCATGCTTATATCTCCTTGGTGGAACCCAAGAAAGTATTTGAAGCCCTTGAAGATTCGGATTGGTTGGAAGCTATGCACGAAGAACTCAACAACTTCAAGCACAACAAAGTATGGACCTTAGTGAAGAAGCCAAAGGAGTGCCGCAATGTTATAGGCACTAAATGGATTTTCAAGAACAAGCAAGATGAGTTTGGAAATGTTGTGAGGAACAAGGCAAGATTGGTGGCTCAAGGGTTCTCTCAAGTTGAGGGAATTGACTTTGGAGAAACCTATGCTCCCGTCGCTCGCCTTGACTCCATCCGTATCCTTCTTGCTTATGCATCACATCGTAACTTTAAGTTACAACAAATGGATGTGAAAAGTGCATTTCTTAATGGTCCCTTGCATGAAGAGGTTTATGTTAAGCAACCCCCAGGGTTCGAGGATCTCAACTTCCCTAACCATGTCTACAAGCTTGATAAAGCTCTTTATGGTCTCAAACAAGCTCCTAGAGCTTGGTATGAGCACCTTAAAGAATTATTGGTAGACCGTGAGTTTGATGTTGGGCTAATCGATCCCACTCTTTTTACTAAGAGGGTCAATGGGGAGCTTTTCGTTTGCCAATTGTATGTTGATGATATTATCTTTGGCTCTACTAACAAAGCTTTCAATGATGATTTCTCAAAGCTTATGACCGATAGGTTTGAGATGTCTATGATGGGAGAGATGAAGTTCTTCCTTGGTTTTGAGATCAAGCAATTGAGGGAAGGAACCTTCATCAACCAAGCAAAATATCTCCAAGACATGCTCAAGAGGTTCAAGATGACCAAGATGAAGGGTGTAGACACTCCTATGGTTACTAAATGTCATCTTGCACTTGATCCCAATGGTAAAGAGGTGGATCAAAAGGTATATCGCTCCATGATTGGATCCTTGCTTTACCTTTGTGCATCTAGACCGGATATAGTGTTGAGTGTTGGTGTGTGTGCAAGGTACCAAGCTTCTCCTAAGGAGAGCCACATGATGGCTCTCAAAAGAATCTTTCGGTATTTGGTTGATACCCCAAAATATGGTATTTGGTACCCCAAAGGCCCAAGCTTTATTCTCGATGGATACACCGATGCGGATTGGGCGGGAGACAAGGATGATAGGAAATCAACTTCCGGGGCTTGCCAATTTCTTGGTAGGTCCTTGGTGTGTGGGTCTTCTAAGAAGCAAAATTGTATATCTCTCTCCACCGCCGAAGCCGAATATGTTGCCGCCGCAAGTGGATGCACTCAATTGTTATGGATGAGGCAAACTTTAAAGGAATACGGTGTCATTTGTGACAAAGTGCCTCTATTATGTGACAATGAAAGTGCCATCAAGATTGCCTATAATCCGGTGCAACATTCAAGAACGAAGCATATTGAGATCCGGAATCATTTCATTAGGGATCATGTTGCCCGTGGTGATATTGAGCTTATCTATGTTCCTACCAAAGATCAACTTGCCGATATATTCACGAAGCCTCTTGATGAAGCAAGGTTCACTTATTTGAGGAATGAGCTAAATATCATTGATTCAAGGAGTATAGCTTGACCCTCTTGCAAACACACCTTCGTCTCAAAACTTTATTTGGTTTAGATGTGGGCATGGAAATAGGGGGAGTGCGGTTTAAATTATTGAGCTATCCCTCCCCCCATAATGCCAACATTAAATATATCATTCTCGTTATATCATATGTTGATATGTGAGCTTCAATGATGAGTATTGGTTTGGACCCAAGATATATCTTCGCGGTGCCATACCATAACACTCATATATGGTGGCCTAGGCCACCACACTCTTCTATGTGAAGAGTTGGAGTTATTTGTATCTTCATTGGATTTTATTTGACAACTCTTTGTTCTTATGGGAAATCACTCTAGTTTGGCCTTATTTGCTCATATCTTGCAAACTTGAGTGATCATGTACCATTAACAGTTTGTACCCTCTAAACCTAAGCCTACACTCTCCTATAAGCCACTTCCATCTTGCTCATTTTTCATGTTTGGTAAAAACTTGGAGTTTGAGGCTTCTCGGTCGGATGATCTAGGTTGCCCCATCTTATTGGTAAATATGCATATTATATGTGACGTGATACATTATTGCATCACATATGAGTTCACACAAATAACCAACTAAAGATAGGCAGGATTTCCGGTGTTCTGGAATTTTCCAGAAAACCGGATAATCCGGCCCCCTGGCACCCCGGAATATCCGGCCTGGCCGGATTATCCGCCCCTACTTTGGGCCGGATTATCCGGCCTGGGCGATTTGTGGGAGGGTTAAGAGAGGCCGCGGGGAGAACAGTTGCCACAGCAATCAGTTCACCACACGCGCCATCCTCTTCCTCCTCAAGCCGCCGGAGCTCCTCCTCCTTGCCGGAGACGCCCCGTCCGCTCCCTCTCGGAGTTTTTGGGTGGATCGGGTGCCTCTCCTCCCTAGCTACCTTCTCCTCCAAGCGGCTTCCACAATGGATGCGGGTATGACTCACAATCCCTAACCCTAGGTGTTGTGATTTGTATGTGCTATTTTTCTTGGTGGAGATGGTGTCTAGTTGTTCCAAATCATGTGTAGTATACTCCTCTTGCATGCTATGAGGCCGATCTGGTCATAGACAAGTTTTTGTTTGGAAGAACTGCAAGATTCGCAGTGCCGGATTATCCGGCCCCCGCGCAGACCGGATTATACGGCCTGGCCGGATTATCCGCCCCCAGTGGACACCAGATTATCCGGCCTGGAGCTTCATCGCCACTGCAGTTTTGTTTCAATCTATCGTGTCTAGACTTGTACCGACTTATAGTATGTTTCTAGAGTACATTACTGTATCATACATGACTTATGAGCATTATCTTCTCTTTGCTATCCGTCTTTGATATTCACAGGTCGTGTTTCTCGGGGTGCTCGGAGACGCCCAAGGGGTGATCGGTCAAGTGATGAGTTCGCACCCAACGCTCCTCGCAAGTCCTCAGCATCTAGGCAGAAGAACAAGGCTACAAGGGAAAACTACAAGACCATGGACCCTATCTCTTATTCCGCTATCCGCATGAAGAACTGGTATGAAGACCTCCCAAGGGATGGAGAGATAGAGGGCAGGAAATTCTGGTGCATGGAGCAGGAGTTCATCTACAAGGACATTTATGAGCCCATGAAGAATCTAAGACCCATCCAAGCTATCGATGTGGACCTTCTGGCAGTCAACAATCACTTTGAAGATGCAATCTGGGTAGCTGGCAGGATGGGCTTGAAGGATATCATGAAGATTCAATGTGACTATAGTCCAGAGTTGGTGAAGCAATTCTTTGCCACTTTGGCCATCCAGAAAGATGAGGACCGCACTATGGAATGGATGACTGGCTCCACTCACTGTAGGGCCACCTTGCGCCGTTTTGCTGGTATTCTTGGAGTTCCTGCAGGAGGAGGTCGTCGCCTCCATGGACCTCAGAGGGCAGATAAGAGTGTGTTGTTTGATCTCTATACCTCAGCTGGAAAAGTTGGTTCTGCCAAGGGGCTGCTTCCCATCTATAGTCAGTTACTCAGGTTCTTTCGGGCCACCATTTCTCCAAGTGGTGGTAACAATGATGCACTCCGGGGAACCCTTGTGGATCTTATGCACCTCAGCTTTAGGTCTGCTCGTGATGTTGATGAGGAACACAACTACACTATTGATGTCATGGACTTCATCTTCAATGAGATTCATGATGCCATGGTCTCCCGGACCACCATACCTTATGCACCATATATCCAGCTCCTCATCAACAACTCTGTGGCCTTGGATGGTGAAGACTTGAGCGGGTACCCTTTGATGAAGCACTCTGTCAAGAAGGCTTACAGGCTTAAGCCAGTCTCTTCTGCTGCACCTGGACCTGACTCCTTCATGGGTGATGCTCGTTCTAGTGGTTTTGCTCCTGCTCGCCATCCTGACGTCCCGGCTATGAAGAAACAAGTGAGCAGGCTTAGTTGGTTTCAGCGTCACATCCTTTGCATGAACATTGAGATCCATAAGGAGAACTATGCGGCCAGCCGAGAGCGTTCTGAGATTAAGCATACTCAGGCGGTTATTTTGCACAAGCTCAGTGGTGAGCAAGGACCCCCGCCTCAGCCTCCAGTTCACCCAGGTTACAGTGGGTGGCATTCTGCATAGGTTCCGTGGAGTGATCTTGATGATTGCCTCCAAAGGTCCAACCTCACTCGCCGCTCTCCGGATGCCCCTGACACTGAAGATGAAGATGAGGAAGCGGCGTTACGGTCCGATGACGAAGATGCCTCCGAGTGATTCCCATGGGGCGAGTAGCATCGCGCTTGTCCCCTTTTTGGCGTCTCGATGCCAAAGGGGGAGAAGTGTTCTATTAGGACTCTCGGGGATTTGCATGGTTTGGGCACAAGCATATGCGTTTATCATTCTTCTATTGCTTGTGTTCCCTCTTATTTGAACTATTTGGTTTGCTTGTGTTCCGTTTAAAACTATGTGCTATGTGGTGTGAGACATTGTTATGGTTTTCGGATTCCTATATGTTGAGATCAAGGCTATTATATTATGTGTGATGCTATATCTCCGTATTATATATCTACACATGGGTATGATTTCTCGCATCCTATCTCAACTTCATATTTGTCTATGTCTCTTGTTAGAGCTCATGTTGGATACCTCTTGTGTTGAGGCACCTCGCTCCTATGTGTTGTGTATTTGTATTCAAATGCAAATTACTTATATGCACACATGTAGGGGGAGTGCCTCTATGTTTTGCCATCATGCTTGTCTCTATAGTGATTCTCTTGCAAATCCGTATATTGTCATCAAACACCAAAAAGGGGGAGACTGAAAGAACATCTCTCATATTATGTTTTCTGTGTTAGATGTCAATGTATGTGATACACTAATGTTTGTTTAAGTGGTACAGGGATTATATAGATACATTTTTATGTGTGTTGGATGTGGTCAGTTCTGTCAAAAAGAAGCAGCAAAAAGTTCATCAGGCCGGATAATCCGGGCCGGATATTTCCAAAATATCCGGCCCCCAGTTTTCGGCTAAGGATTTGAGGTTTTGTGGCTCAGTATGTTTCTGGATAGGGGCCGGACATTTGCCCGGATATTGTCCCGGTTTTGTCCCAAGGCCGGATTATCCGGGCCGGACATTTCCGAAATATCCGGGGCCCTCGATTTTGGCTAAGGACCTGAAGAAAAGCAAGTCAGCATAGTGGTCGGATATTTGGCCGGACATTCTCCCGGTTTTGTACCTAAGGCCGGATTATCCGGGGGGGGGGGGGATTATCCGGCCCTTACTTAGGCCGGAATATTCAGCCCCCCGGAAGCTGCAACGGCTGGATTTCTGGGGGAGTATAAATACCCCCTTCTTCTACCTTGGATGTTTGCTCAATCATTGCACAAGAAATCTGCCAAGCTTCACCTCCATTAGAGCCACCTCAAGAAACACAAGATTTGCAAGATCTCCTTCCTCCCCCAACCAAAGCTCTTGATCTTTGGAGATTCGAAGGAGAAGATGCCGATCTACATCCTCACCGAAGCGTTTTTCATTTCCCCCTCATTTGTTTGAGGGATCTCATGCTAGTGTTCCTATTTGGTTCCCTAGTTGATTTGTGTTGATGTGTTGTTGTTGATTGTTGTATTGTTACAGATTTGGGAGCCTCCAATTCAGTTGTGGATGTGTGCCCCAAGAACCTTGTAAAGGCCCGGTTTCCGCCTCGAGGAAATCCCTTAGTGGAAGTGGGCTAGGCCTTCGTGGCGATGCTCACCGGAGATCTGAGTGAAGCCTTCGTGGCTGTTGGTTTGGCTTTCGTAGCAACCACACTCCTCCAAACATAGACGTACCTTCTTGCAAAGGAAGGGAACTACGGGAATCATCTCTATTTCATCGCGTGCTCCACTCTCGGTTACCTCTATCCTATTCTATCTCTTATATTGCTTAGCTATATCTTGCTTAGTTGTTTGCCTTATCATATAGGTAAATTCACTTAGTTGCATATCTAGAGAATTTACCTTTGTGTCAAGCCTAAATCGAAAAAGAACTAAAAATTGGTTAGCACTTATTCACCCCCCTCTAGGTGCGGCATACGATCCTTTCAGAACTCTTGCTATTTACGGCGCTCGTAGAGGCATCTATAGCAGAGGGAAGAGTTAGTGTCCTTGTTTATTTTGCATCCTGTAGCACTCGTAGATGCTTTTTCGGAGCACGATCTTTTGCCGCGCACTATGTTGTACCGTCGTCCGCCAAGGGGCGTAAGCAAGGTTTTACAATGATGCAGTTTAGGTGCTCCGATTTACTGCAATGCTTTTCAAGGAATCAAAACTTAAGTTCTCATTAATAATAAAAATACGGGACTAAAGGGCGAAAAAAGGGGAAGCCCTGCTTGGAAAGAAAGAGAAAGCTAAACACTAGTAGATTGCTTAGGCAAGGAAGGGGTTCTTCTCATCTTCTGGCTTGTTCACCACGTTAGTGGTTTTCGAAGCGTCGTTGATTTCACCAGAGGTCTGGGCAGCGATTGTCAGTGTCTTGTTGTCACCTATGTCTTCTGTGCCATCGGCTGCCGAAGCTTTTGCTGCCGAAGCTTTAGCTGCAGAAGTTTGTGCTGCCGAAGCTTCAAGAGCAAGGTCGGCTGGCTTCTTCTTCGCTCCTCTGACGCGTTCTTCTTCCTTATTATCGCGTGATGATGACTTGGAAGGAAGGTCAGTAATTTCCAGCTTCAGAAAACTTTGCAGCGATCCTCTGAAAGTCAAGATCACAATTGTCCGAGCGTGAGAAACTTCCATAGACTGTGATGTTTGTCCCGTTGCTCCCAGGCATTTTCAGCTTGAGGTATGCGTAGTGCGGTACAGCCATGAACTTGGCATAAGCTGGCCTCCCGAGTATAGCATGATACTGCGACTCCCAGTTCACGACTTCGAACTTGATCTTTTCCTTCCTGAAGTTGTCGGGTTTGCCAAAGACGACGTTCAGGTAAACTTTGCCAAGAGAGTACGCCGGTGAAGTGGGGAGAATCCCATGGAAGCAGGTGTCCGTTTCTTCTAACATTCTCATGGTGATCCCCATACTCTTGATTGTGTCGAGAAATATCAGGTTTAGTCCACTTCCACCATCCATGAAGACTTTGCTCATCTTGAACCCCCCGACCTACGCCTCGACTACTAGGGCAGCGTGTCCTGGTTTTGGTATGGTCATCGGGTGATCCGCTCGGCTGAACGTAATATTCTGAGACGACCACTCGACATATTCAGGGATGTTTGCCATGACACTTTCTGCCAGATTGATTTCTCGAGTGAGCTTCTTCATTTCTCTTCTTGAAACACCTGTCCTGTGGATCATGCTCATCTGCCCACGTGGTGGTGGAAATGTCTCGTTGGGTTGATGAGGTTGAGCCTGCTGGACCTGGTGCTGCGGTGGAGGTGGTGGTGGTGGTGGCGGCAGTGGCTGCTGCTGGATGAGTTTCTGCATGTCAATGAACTGTCGACAGTCTCTGAGCATGTGGCTTGACTTTGTTTTGCCGTCCTTGGAATCGACATACGAGTGCAAGTAACAGGGAGCGTTGATCTGCTCAGCATAGGGTAGTTCGGGAGTCCTCTGTTGTCGTGGTTTGTAATTGCCACGGTTCCCAGAGTTGTTCTGACTACCGTCCTGCCGGTCGTCTCGTCTGTCGTCATATCGATCGTCCTGTCGATCAGAGTACCCTGCGGCTACCAGGTTACTGTCGTCATAGCTGCGGTTCTTCCTTCTCTTGTGGCGATCCCTTCGTCCACCCGAGTCGTGCTTCGGCTGGTCGTCGTCTTCGTCGTCACTGCGCTGTCGCGGCTTTCGTACGTTGTCCTCGCCATCAGCCCAGCTGTTGGCGATTTCCATTAACTTGGTTATGGTTTTTGGCTTTTTGCGCCCGAGTTCTTATATGTAGCTTTCACGTCGGATGCCATCGCTGAAGGCGTCGATTGCTCTGTCGACAGATACATCTTCGGCAGCGTTTAGGAGCTTGGTGAATCTCCCGATGTATGCGCGCATCGATTCCTTCTGCTTTTGCTGGCAATGCCGTAACTCCTCAATCCCGACGAGCCTTTTGTACGTTGCTTGGAAATTGGCAACGAAGGAGTCTACTAGGTCGTCCCATGATTTGATGGAACCCTTCGGCAGACCTCTTAACCAGGCTTGCGCTGAATCCTTTAGGTAAAGCTGCAAGCATTGCATTGCTGCTATTTGATTCCCCTTGTGCAGAATCACGGTCTGCAAATAGTCGTCTATCCAGGACCTTGGCTCCTGCTGCCCATCATATTTGGCAGCGTCAGTGGGGGTGGGTTTGAACTTTCTGGGTGTCATCGCCTCACAGATTTTGTAGCTTAAACAATCGGCTCCCCTTAGCTCATTGTCGTTCTCCTGACTCTCATCCGAAGAATCACTGTCATATTCCTCCCTAGCGGGGCGTCGTCGTCTTGCTTTGTCGATTCTGCTCTGGGTGATTTCATCCCGAGCGTCTCTCGCACGATGCTTTGAGCCACTAGCCTGCAACGTGGTCTTTTCTTTCCGCGGGACCAGATTGTCTCCCAGTATTGCGAGACTTTCTAGGGCACCTCGGTGGGCTTGGGCCATGGAACCTTTAGGGCGTTGATTGATGACGTATGCAGCGAGCTTGGCGGTCGCTCCTGCGACGGTTTTTGGCCGTGGCATGCCTGCGGTGTCCGTGGTCATAAAGGATTTGGTCAGATTCGACGTTATTTCCCTGGCGTCGTCTTCCGAGAGCCTGGATAATCTTGATCGGTGCTTGCCTGCCCCTTGAGTGCTTCGAGAGGCGCTTCCTTGCGAGCCTCTCCGTCGTTCACTGGATCGGTCTGCTGCGGATAGGCGTCTCTCGAAGGTGGCTTGCTCTTTGGATAGTCGCTCCCGGTTTTTCTCTAATATGGAGCGGTAGGCGTTGAGTGTTCCAACCGTGGTTCCTGCAGGGAGCGATGTGTTGTTAAGCACGGCTGCCTTGGCTGCTGCCCACTCCTCCTCTGCGATGGTGTAATCGTTGTTGTTGTTACTGGCACTGTTCTCAAAACTTGCTCGTCTGCTGGAGCGGGGGGTGCGATCTCCGTCTCCCCTGTTCCTCGCGTTGTTGGCAACATAAACCTGGTGGTGCGCTGTTCCTCGGGTGACACCTTGGACGATGCTGTCGACACTGTCTTCTCCCGATGAATACTGGGCATTGCAGATGAACGGTGTGTCGCTTGATCCTAGCCCGTGCCTGGTGTCGCAGTTCAAGCAATAGTACGAAGTCATCTCCGAAGATGCGGGATTGTCGGATCCGACAGACATGGAAGACGTCGAACGAGGAGTCGATGACGCGGGCGAGCTCGTCGAGCCTGTCAGACCAGCCGAAAGGTCGACTGATGACGACGTGCTTGAATCCGTCGATCTGGAGGCGAGTGGTTCCAGCAGCCGAAGGACTTCTTCCGAGTTGACGTGTTAGTGGACGCTGCTGAAGGTCATCTCCATGTTTCCTTGTAGATCGGAAAAGGTCGAGCGAGACGAGTCGCTGTGCGGGGTGAATTCGTAGGAGCCGAAGCGAATCGGGCTTCCCAGACTTGGCGATGACGATGTCGATGAAGCTGCTGATGACATAACTGGTTCTGCCGATGACCGATCTTGTGCCGATAGGGTTCCCACAGACGGCGCTAATTGTCGAGGGTACTCCTCGGCAATGCCCTCCGATTGGGGCTTAGGGTTGATGGAATCCTGTAAGCTGACACGAGACATCGGTTCACAGACAAGCGGGGAGAGCGATTTACCCAGGTTCGGGGCCCTCGATGAGGTAAAACCCTTACGTCCTGCCCTATCTGATCTTGATTATGAAGATATTGGGTTACAATGGGGTGCCGAATAGTTCGGCTGAGATCTCGTCGAGAGGCTAAGTGCTGCGGCGACCTAGCTCTAGACTTTTTGGTGGCTAAGATTGCTAAGATTGATTGTGTCCCTCGGTAGCCCCTCTCCTGGCCTTTATATAAGGGGCCAGGTCTCAAGAGGTCTAACCGAGTACGACTAGGTTTACAGTAGCTTTAAATCTAAACTTTCCTCGTTCGGCTGCTTCCTTGTCTTGCCCGCCAAGGAATCTTCTGGTGCGCCATCCATCTGGCCCGCCTTGCCTTCAAGTGCTTCATGGGCCTCCAGCTAGATTATACAGGATAGGGCAATGTCGGTTACCCGAAGGGTAATGCCCACGTCAGCGGACGAGCCAGACGGCAGTGAAAATGAGTGAGAAAGAGAGGAGAACGATTGACTTCAAGATTCGTGCAGACTTATTGGGTGCATGGGCCGCTCAAAAGGACGTTAGTTTCTTATAATTTGTGTAAAATATTTAGAGGTTCCGGTCCTACATGATTTTGGTTCCGGTCCCATATTTACGGTTCCGTAAGTTTGGTTCCATCTTTTTTCCACCGTTAGATCAGGGTGGATGGATGGTTATTAAACATGCCAATCACTGTAAAACTTGTAATATAATACTAACTCCATTTCTCAAAATTAGGCGTATAGTTTTTCTGAAAAGTCACGCTTGTTGATCTCGAGCAAGCTTGTAGAAAAAACTATTGGCAACAGTAATACAACGTAGATATAATACTTCGTATCAAAGTACATTTCATTATGTATTTAATGGTAATCATTTGATATAGCAGGTGTTAATATGTTTTCGATAAACATGGTAAATCTTTTTACGTTGTTTGACTTGAACAAAATTTATGTCTTTTTATGAGAGATAGAGGGAGTAGCAGGAAATGTAGCGATTACTCCAGCCTAAGCATTGACCAGCACCTTTTTTGAGTAGTTACTAGCCAGTATATTTTTTCTTGATTCTGGCAAGTCAACTATATTATCTGCAGGGTAAGCATTGACCAGCACCTTTAATCCTCGGTCAAGCGTCTTGATTCCGGAGCTGACGTACTTAAATATTCCTAGCTAAAGAAGTTTCTATCAGAATATATACAGTTAGGAAGCAACGGTCACGGTCGGCATTATTTCCATCACCGTCAGTACCCTTGTGCTCCGGTGATGTTTTGAATCGGTTGGACAAGACGCGTATACACGCAAGGCCAAGGCGCGGCGCTCGAACAGTACACGTATTTATTCATTTCGGGGTCGGGAAGTAATGGAGGAGGAGAAACATAAAAGTGGACCAACTAACTGTCTCTGGCATTCAAGGCTGCAATGATGCCAGTGTTCTTCAATTCAAGAAGGTGAAGGAGGATTCAATGAGAGTAGTTAGCACAAGTGGCAATACCCCACTCCACGAACTCTGAAATTTGCCTTTTCAAATTCCTGGAGCTCTTGCGTGCCCAGATCCAGGATGAGTGATCCATTACAGCATAGACATTAAAAAAAAGCAGAGCAAATGGATTGAAATGAGATGGTAGATATGCAATGTTAAGTTGCTGCAATTTAGTCGCAGTAGTATTTCTTTTTGGAAGCCACTATTCTTTCTTAATTTTGAAATTCTGAACAAGGGCATCTCTGCTAAGAGTGCCATCTCATGTACTTGTGAGGAAACTTTATCGAAGCAATGTACGGTAAACACCAGGAAATCTTTCAAGTAAGCCCTACTAGCTACACACGACAGTGAAACACTCTGCTGATGCAGAGACATCTGAAAAGAAAAATCCGAGGAGTAATCAAATCCTTTACCTTGTATTCACTGATTCTTTCATTCCACCCGCCAGAATGCGGCAAATCTCCACTCCCGCGCTTGGACGGTCGAATTTGGTCTGGGTATTGCACAAGCGATCGGTTCGTGCGAGCACCAGATCGAACAGAGCAGCAGATGATCTTAGATCCTAGCTAGGAGCACGGCGGAACTTTTCACAGGTGGCCTCTGATCCACAGCAGCGTCCGCCTCGCGAACGACGGCGCCTCGTCGGCCCTCGAGCTGAGCCCTGCGGCGGCCGTGCCCATGCCGGACTCGACGTCCCAGTCCACGACGCTGCCGCTCGCGCTCTTGTCCCACGCCGACACGTTGTACTCGGACTCGGTAACGGGGCTCACCACGTCCGCCCGCCGCTTCGGCGCCGCCCCGATGTCGCTCGCCGCGCGCTGGAGCGCCGAGGGGAGCCGGAACGACGACGCTCGGCGCGACGAAGACCCAGACGGGGCGCCACCGTCCTTCCCGCGCGTCCCGCCCCGCATCCATATCCTGGACACGGAGAAGCTCTCCTTCTTGCCCGTCGTGGGCTTCGAGAGCTTGGCCGACGCGTCGAACCCGCGGAACCCTTCCCGCTTGGAGTGGCAGTCGCACTCCGACATGGCCACTCGGTGCCCCGGCATCCGCGTCGCCGGCCGCTTCTTGGCAGGCGGCTTCACGGAGACACGGAGCAGGGAGCTCTGGTCCATGACGTACTCGTAGGTCCCCATGGAGTAGCACCGCCTCACGTCCTGGTCGGGGTTGGCGCGGCTGGAGCCGACGCCGCCTTCGGTGGCCTGGCTCCTGAACTTGCCCAGCTTGACGGGGACGACCACCTCCTCCTTCTCCTTCACATCAGCTCCGTGCTTCTGACCCTGGCAGCCTTCGTCTTGCTCCATGACGAGGCTGACGTGGGCAGAGGACGCCCCGTCGAGGCGATCGGAGACGGAGCCCTCCGAGCCGGACTCCAGCACGAACACCAGCGGGCTGCAGCCGCCGCCGCACGGCGAGAAGTCGGCCAGGAGGCTGCGGCGGCAGAGCGGGCACGTGGAGTGCGACAGCAGCCACGTGTCGATGCATTCGACGTGGAACGCGTGGCTGCACTTGGGGAGGAGGCGGAGGCGGTCGTCGTCGTCGAACTCGCACAGGCACACCGCGCAGTCGAAGGGGTCCTTGCCCCCGGCGCCCACCACGGCGCCGTAGAGGAACACCGGCAGCGCGTCGATGAAAGTCTGGTCGACGCCGGCGTCGTGGAGATGGAACAGCTGCTGAAGCTGCCCCTGGAAGGCGGTCGCGTTCCCGTCGCTGGTGTCGGCGTCGCCGGGGTCACGCGGCGCCGGACGGAACAAGAACCGGACGAGCAGGTGGAGGAGGCCGGAGATGAAGAAGATAACGGCCAAGATCAAGATGATGAGAAGGATGCTGGGGCTGATCCTGCTCTGGAATCCCGAACCCAGAGCCGCCGGAGACGGCGGCGACAGCAGCGGCATTAATGGCACGGGAGGCGGCAGTAATGGTGGCGGTGGCGGGGGTGGGAGGTAGGGGAGCGGGAGTTGCAGGGGCGACAGGGCTGCGTAATTCATGGCAGCATGCATGGTGTGGTGGATCACGGCTCCGGCCAGCCGGACTCGATCTAGAGACGCCAATGGCGGTGTCGGTGCGGCCTAAAGCTCACAAGGCGGCATAACCATGCGTGTCATCTCCCGAAACATGTGGCTTCTCGTCGCGCACCATCTCCTCGTCTTCTTCTTGAGAAGACAACAGAACTCAAGCAGCTCATCCGTGTCCTTGCGAAGCTTTTTGTGATTGAATCTTTGGAAAGGGAGGATGGAACAGAGAAACAGAGGAGGTGGTTAATTGGGTACAGCAAGAACAGGTGTGTATGTTTGGAGAGAGGGAGAGAGCAGTCAATGCATAGGAGGAGGATGGATCCTTAATGCGGGGAGAAAATGGAGGAGAGGAGAGCCAGGAGCCAAGAGGCCAAAGGAGGGGGAGTGATGGAAAATGAAGATCATACTTCCTCAAAAGAATATATGAAAATGACATTATTTCCTTTTTGCTATGCGTACATACTACTACCGGTTTATAGAGGTATTATGTATTTCCAGAAAAACTTTAACTATAAATTTGATCAACAAAATATGAGATATATGCCACAAAAATTATTTCGTTAGATTCATATTTAAAAGAAGTTTTCAATAGTCTAAATTTTGAGATATATATCTTATATTTTCTTGACCAAATTAGTAGTTAAGTTTTCTCGAAATGTGGAATACCCCTATAAACTGGTATGGAGGGAGTATACGACTCCCCACCAAACCGAAAATACATCGAGAAATGTAAGGCGCATGCAGGCATCAGCCACTGCGTAAAAGATCAACCGTCTTTTGCACCGCGTAATTTACTAGAACAACAATTTACTCAAAGCTACAAATCCGACTCCTCCGGTTATTTTAACCTACAACTCCTCCTTTTAGTATTAATTTCTTGCTGCAAACTCATCGCAAAAACCTCATGGTGGTCTCAAAGAAAAAAATCATTTGAATTCATCGCAACATTAAAATATGCACATTCAACATTCTTTCGATCTATAACAAATCTTCATTTGTCACGCCAAAACATTGGCCACAACAGAAGAACTTAAAGTTGTAAATTAGCTCCCCCTATTGTTAGAACATAAAACTCCCGTTTACAACTTTTTGTTCTGATGCAAAATCGTCACAACAGATCATTTTAATCTTGAAAAGATGATCAGAAATCATCGCGACACTGAAATATGTCCAAACATAAAAATAAGTCTTTGGCTGTAACATATCCCCATTGGTTGTAGGAAAACAACGCAAAAGTGTACCATGACTAATGCAACATAATGATGATCACGGGCAACAAAAAAGATACACAATTGCACCATGAGAATATCCACTTGAAGCGTGCACTCAAAATCTTTCCAATGTCTTACTTCGTTGGTACATAACAAACACCATACTCACTTGAAACACCCTTTGCAACATAAAATATTCTCGTGGAAGTAAAACCCATCGTTAATAATGGAAATTATAGTCTGGAGACTACACTTGCCAGCCGTGAATCGGGATCGTTAGAGCGAGCCTCAACATTGCAGATCAGGTGAGCTTGAAGTCATTTGTTTTTTACACCGGCTTCCCCCGAGCCCGAAGGTGTTTAAGAAGCACAATCTAGATATTGAAAACTAATTCTCAAGGATACTAGACTAAAAATTAATGACATTAGTGTTGATTAACATCCTCCATTGAAGTTGACAAGTGGTATTTGAATATGTTATTGTATTGTATCAAGATCAAAATAAAGGATAAAAGGGCATATTTTGTGATTTAAAACATGGCTAAGCTAGGACACATTTGATTCTAGACAATTGGAAGAGATCATGAATAATTTAAATCCGTACAACATTGTCCGGGAGGCTATTTTGTCTCTAGGATTAGAGAACATCGGATTATTTTTATTACTTGTGCAGTTGCTGTTGGAATAACTATTACTGGAGCTATAGTGTCCTCTTGCTTCCATTCAAGTGAAAAGACTTGGTGGAATAGTATGAAATTTTGAAAAACAACACCTCTATGGTTTTCAAAGTTTTTCATCTCATTTACCGTGCAATGTGTACTCACAATACTCCCTCCGACCCAAGGCTTAGGGCGTATAAGTTTTGGCACAGAGATTAAGGGGAGTTTTCGGGGGCTAAAATCTTCCAAGTATGCCCCTAATTAATCTCTCACAACGCTCTGGGAATTCCTCTCCACCGTACCCATGCACAACCAAGGAACCAACACCACCACGACCCACAGGAAATTCCTCTACCACAGCACGTCCCAGCACCACCGAGAACACCACACTCCAGAAATTCATCTCGCACCGGCAGATTGGGGCGGCGGCGGACGAGGGCGCGACTACCTCTGTCGCCATGAGTCAGATCTTGAGCGGCTAGTGCTCCCCTCCCCCTTTCTCCCTAGGCGGCCAACAATCCCATGCCGCTCTATCTCCAACTCCGGCGGACGAGCGACGCGTCCTCGACCCCAACCACCACGGGAGGGAGGCCGGAGCTCGCCGGGCGACGGGCCGGAGGGGGGAGGTTGAAGCTCGCCAGGCAACGGCCATTGCAGGACGGAGGCCGGAGCTCCCTCGGCAGCGCAGGAGCGCACCTATGGGAGGGCTAGCGGCGGTGGCCGACACCCATCTGGCCGGAGCGCCCGCGCCTTTCTTCGATGGGAGTTAGCAGAGGATGAGGCCCAACGGCCGCTACTCGTTGCGGGACTTTCGCAAGTGAGAGGAGGAAGAACGAGGGGAATGAGGGCAATTCGGTAGATTTGCGTCAAAACGCATCCCACGCCTTAACCCTTGGGATAAATCGGAAAAAAAATTGCGCCCTAAGCCCTGGGTCGGAGTATGAAGCTGCACAGTGGAGGGATTCAATTCAAAATCTCTATCCTTAGTAATGGCGATGCGTGACAGAACAGGAGAGTAGGTGCATAGTTAGTACACCTGTACTGACTGCCATGTACCACCACTACAATGTCACAGCGGAGACGCGGAACAACGTTGACAATTTGCCGTAGATGCTATTTTTTCTTGTATGTTTAGCTTCCTAGATGTGATATGGATATTTAACAGTTTAACGATGTTGTTAAGCCAAACCAACGCGTACGTTGAGAGAAATAAAAAAGTGCAAGTACGTACGTACTCGCAGACCTAACCAGTGTACTAAACGGTTAGGGTTCCCGTAGACTTTGGTGGCAACTCCAAGGTTAGGAGAAGATGGTTTGGTTGGGTAGCCTAATTTTGACTTCACAAGTATGCTTCAATAAGCAGCCGGCTCAAAGCCCCACTATACTCCCATTTCAAGGGTGCTGTTGCAGTAGTAAATTCCACGTTAAGATGCTGACCAGGGGCTCTGGGTACAAACGCAGAGTAGAGACTAGAGCGGCTAGGGCGCCTCACGCTGAGCAACATGAATGCGCTAGGTGCTGTAGGTTCACAGGTCAACTCCTCGCTGGATCGAGGGCGGGGAATAGAGTATTGGATTCAAAAATCTTGTCGTAACTGGGGATCAATGCATGGCTGAACTGCTCAAGTAGTTCTGCATGGAGGAGGGCAATTTCCTATTCATTTGGTGGGTCTAGTCCATATACTACAGTTCCAATTCCAATACTTCATTTTCAAACACGAGGTTCAAACTCATACACCTCAGTGCATCTCCAACTGCACGACACATTTCGAACGTCTAAATTGTCCGCGAGCGTATCTGTTTGGATGTCGGACGCCCAAATTTCGGACGCTCAAATCTATATTTTCCTACTACTAAAAATTTCAAACAAATGTAGACACTCTTGGAAAACGGGGCAACAGGCCCGGTTTGTTTGGGCCTTCAGTCCCGGTTTTCAAACCGGGACCAACAAGGCGGGACTAAAGGGTCCCCCTTTAGTCCCGGTTCAAAGTTGCACCGGGTCCAAAGGCGTCGCCACGTGGTGCGGCCAGGGCGCTCGCGGTGGAGGGCCTTTGGTCCCGGTTCGTGGTACGAACCGGGCCTGGAGGTTCTCTGCCGCGGCAGAAAATTGCTATTTCTCTGCCGCGGCACAGGTTTAGGGTGGAGCAGCGTTTCTCTGCTGCGGCAGAGAAACTGGGCGTTTCTCTGCCGCGGCAGAGTTTCAACAATGCATATATCATTCAAGAAACCACAAAATATCGTCGTGAATATATAGACATCGTCAACAGTACACGTAATGCATGCATATTTACAATATAAAGCTAGTCGGATCTCTTTACTAAATCTATTTGCCTTTACGAAGTTGCTCAATATCTATGACCTTCGCATAGTGCTCTCCAGTTGGGGCAATGACCTCGGTAAGAAACAATCCCGCGATTTTCTCTTGAATTGCTCGTATGCGATCCTCCGTTATGAGAGTGTCCCGTAGGCGTATCTGAAAGAACATCTCTCATAATATGTTTTGTGTGTCTGATGACAATGTATGTGATACACTAATGTTTGATGAAGTGGTGCAGGGCTTATATAAATACATGTATATGTGTGACGGATGTGGAAAAACGAGTCAAAAGGAAGCAGTAACAGGATCACCAGGCCGGATATTTGCAAAATATCCGGCCCCCAATTTCTGGCTAAGGACTCGAGGAAATATGGCTCAGTACTACCCTGGACAGGGGCCGGATTTTTGGTCGGATATTTGTCTGGATTTTCCCCAAGGCCGGATAATCCGGGCCGGATATTTTCGAAATTCGCCCCCCCCCCCCCCAAATTGGCTAAGGACCAGAGGCGATGCGGCTCAGTAAGGCTCTGGACATGGGCCGGACATTTGGCCGGATATTCCCAGGGCCGGATTTTTGGTGGGGGCGGATTATCCGGCCCCAACTTAGGCCGGATTATCCGGCCCTCAAAGTGTCCAACGGCTGGATTTTTGGTGGGGGGTATTTATAACCCCCTTCTTCTACCTTGCTCCTTGCTCAATCATTGCACAAAAATCTGCCAAGCCTCACCTCCATTAGAGCCACCTCAGGAACACAAGATTTGCAAGATCTCCTTCCTCCCCCAACCAAAGCTCTTGATCTTTGGAGATTCGAAGGAGAAGACACCGATCTACATCCTCACCGAAGCGATTTACATTTCCCCCTCATTTGTTTGAGGGCCCTCTTGCTGGTGTTCCTCTTTGGATCCCTAGTTTTTTGTGTTGATGTATTGTTGTTGATTGTTGTGTTGTTACAGATTTGGAAGCCTCCAATTTGGTTGTGGATGTGTGCCCCAAGAACCTTGTAAAGGCCCGGTTTCCGCCTCGAGGAAATCCCTTAGTGGAAGTGGGTTAGGCCTTCGTGGCGTTGCTCACAGGAGATCTGAGTGAAGCCTTCGTGGTTGTTGGTTTGGCTTTCGTAGCAACCACACTCCTCCAAACATAGACGTACCTTCTTACAAAGGAAGGGAACTACGGGAATCATCTCCGTGTCATCGCGTGCTTGATGACCCACAAGTATAGGGGGTGTATCGCAGTATCTTCGATAAGTAAGAGTGTCGAACCCAACGAGGAGCAGAAGGTGTTAACAAGCAGTTTCGATGAAGGATTCACTGTAAATGCTCACAGACAAGTATTCAGGGGGTTTTGATGTAGCAGTTGAATAAAGTACGAGTAAATAAAGTGCGAGAGTAACAATTGCAGCGAGTGGCCCAATCCTTTTTAGCACAAAGGACAAGCCGGTTTGTTTACTTATAATGACCAAACGTTCTCGAGGACACACGGGATTTTAGTCTAGTGCTTTCGCTACATACGGCTAATTAATCTTCATTGTTTTGATAAGTGTTGTGTGGGTGAACCTGTGCTAATGTACCGCCCTTCCTAGGACTAATACATACTTGTGATTATACCCCTTGCAAGCATCCGCAACTACAAGAAAGTAATTAAGAATAAATCTAACCACAGCCTTAAACTCTGAGATCCTGCTATCCCTCCTGCATCGATATACCAACGGGGACTTAGGTTTCTGTCACTCCGGCAACCCCGCAATTGGCAAACGAGTACAAGATGCATTTCCCTAGGCCCATAAAGGTGAAGTGTCGTGTAGTCGACGTTCACACGACACCACTAGAAGAATAACACCACAACTTAAATATCATAACATTGAATATTACTCAACCATACTTCACTACTAACATTTAGACTTCACCCATGTCCTCAAGAACTAAACGAACTACTCACGAGACATCATATGGAACATGATCAGAGGTGATATGATGACAAATAACAATCTGAACACAAACCTTGGTTCAACGGTTTCACTCAATAGCATCAATAACAAGTAGAAATCAATACCGGGAGAGTTTCCCCTATCAAACAATCAAGATCAAACCCAAATTGCTACGGCGGTGACGATGTCCAGCGGTGGAGACGGCGGTGATGATGGTGGAGATGATGATGATGGTGATGGAGATGATGTCCAGCTCGATGACGGTGACGATGGCGTCGATTTCCCCCTCCCGGAGGGAATTTCCCCGGCGGATCTCAGCCCGCCGGAGAGCTCTTTTCTCTCTGGTGTTCTCCGCCCCGCAGAGGCGGCTGTAACTCTTCGCGAGGTACCCTCTGTGGCTTAGGTCTTCGGGACGAAGGATTTCGCGAAGAAAAGGAGGCGAGAGGGGCTGTGGGCCCCCCTCCTCACTGGGCGGCGCGGCCAGGCCATGGGCCACGCCGGCCTATGGTCTGGGCCCACCTCGGGTCCCCTCGGCTCCCCCTTCTGGCTTCCTTCGTCATCTGGAAAAATAGGATTTTTGGTATAATTTCCATCAGCTGTTGATCTTCCGAAATATTGCATTCTGACGGTGCTTTTTCCAGCAGAATCCTGGCTCCGGTGCTCGATCCTCCAATAATCATGAAACATGCAAAATAGATGAAATAACATAAGTATTATGTCCAAATATGAAATATATCAATGAATAACAGCAAATTATGATATAAAATAGTGATGCAAATTGGACGTATCAACCCCCCCAAGCTTAGACTTCGCTTGTCCCCAAGCGAAACTGAACTCGGTAAATAGGACCACATGTTTATGGAGTGAAGAGTCGATCAATAAAATACGGACAAGAAGCATCATATTCATTCACACAAGACATTCTAGTAAACAACTACTTCATATAATTCAACTTGAAACAAGTATAAGGTAATCACAAATAAAGGTGCATAAGAAATCATAGTTGGTGATGGCAAACTTCGTTCTTGGTCAGAGAACAATTTACAGATCATACTTATCTCATTGAGCAGCGTTCTCATGTTAAAGTTTATATGGCACAACTTGCATACTCAATCATAATAGTCTCCTCATGATCATTGATAACTTGCAAAGCTATATTCATTCAGATAAAACTTGTACATAAACAAGGAAAAATAAAAGACATGATAAAGC
Source organism: Lolium perenne (assembly GCF_019359855.2). NCBI lineage: Eukaryota > Viridiplantae > Streptophyta > Magnoliopsida > Poales > Poaceae > Lolium > Lolium perenne. Next base: position 130,393,352 of record NC_067250.2, read on the forward strand.
AAATCACAATATAATGGTTTGATCACAACTACTCAAATGCTTGCTTGAGATGGAGGGAAATAGGTTTACTGACTCAACATAAAGTAAAAGACAGGCCCTTCGCAGAGGGAAGCAGGGATTAAATCATGTGCTAGAGCTTTTTCAGTTTTGAAATCATATAGAGAGAATGAAAGTAACATTTTGAGAGGTGTTTGTTGTTGTCAACGACTGGTAGCGGGTACTCTAACCCCCTTGCCAGACAAACCTTCAAAGAGCGGCTCCCATTTTATTTTTATTTGTGTAGCACTCCTTCCAACCTTTCTTTCACAAACCATGGCTAACCGAATCCTCGGGTGCCTGCCAACAATCTCATACCATGAAGGAGCGCCTTTTTATTTTAGTTTTATTATGATGACACTCCCCCCAACCTTTGCTTACACAAGCCATGGCTAACTGAATCCTTCGGGTGCCGTCCATCAATCACATACCATGGAGGAGTGTCTATTTAGTTTAATTAATTCGGGACTGGGAATCCCATTGCCAGCTCTTTTTTGCAAAATTATTGGATAAGCGGATGAAGCCACTAGTCCATTGGTGAAAGTTGCCCAACAAGATTGAAAGATAAAACACCACATACTTCCTCATGAGCTATAAAACATTGACACAAATAAGAGATAGTAAATTTTGAATTGTTTAAAGGTAGCACACGAATTATTTACTTTGAATGACAGGAAATACCATGTAGTAGGTAGATATGGTGGACACAAATGGCATAGGTTTGGATTAAGGTTTGGATGCACGAGAAGTATTCCCTCTCAGTACAGGTCTTTGGCTAGCAAGGTTAATTAGCAAGCATAAGAGTTGAAGGAAACAAACAAATATACATGTGATAGAAACAATCATGCATCTTCCTTGCAAGCACAAACAATTTTAACTTCAGAATAATAAGCTATGAGCTAACAAGAAAGAAAGACAATGAAACAATTACATATATTTCTCTTTTCTACTTAAACCTCAAAGTGTTGTTGCTATTGACCAATGCTAAGTTTGCCAAAACCAAATAGATTTATTCAATGCTCCTAAAGTGATACCAATACTATCAACAAGGTAAATCATATAATAGAGATTGCAAACTAAAATAAGATGTGCAATATGTAAATGATAAGACTTCTCATTAATATTCCATAACGATAACTCACACCAAGGAATACATAGACGACTTAACTAAAGGAGAGATACTTCCAAAATGCAACCCATCTTATATGATAACTTCCCTACTCATGATATGACACTACTTGACAGTAAAAAGTAAAAGGTAGTGATAATGTGATACCGCGGCACTCCCCCAAGCTTGGAACAAACCAAGGGGATGCCAATACCGATGATGAATTACTCCTTCGGCGATGGTGGTGATGAACTCCTCCCGCGCTTCTTACAGATCTCCTTCGACTTCCGCTTTCTCAGCTTGGCAATTCTGCACTAAGACTCGAATAGATTCATTGTTATCTGAAGTTGGCGATGATGACCTTGTGATGGGAATCGAGTAGTATTCCAGCATTCTACGGAGACGGTAATTCTCCTCCTGGAGTATCTCCACTTCTCTTCTTAGAGCCCGGTATTGATCACAAAACTCATCAGTAGTCCGTAGAACTTCTTCCAACACGGGGAAAGAGTCGAGGCTAAGAGAGGGTGGTAAGGGTCTCTGCAAGTTATGAGAAAAAGAACGTCGAGCGTCAACAGATCCCACCAAGATTTGCTTACTCCCAACGGCTTGTTGCTCTTGTCTCGATAACACCCTTTTCACTTCTTCCTCCGAAAGCCCTTTGCCCTTGTTGTTGGAGGCCATGGTGCTCCTAGATTGAAAACAGATCCTGGCAGAAACAGCTCGAAACAAAACACGTCGAGAAAACGATATACGGACCTCCAGGGGTCCGGGAGATTATATAGCAAAAATTTTCACGACAAAAGGAAAGTACCAGGTCGAACCAGAGTCGGAAAGGGGCGACGAGGCGACCAGCTCATAGGGCGGCGTGGCCTGGCTGGGGCCCGCGCCGGCCTATGGCGGCACGCCCTCGTGCGTCTCCTCCACTCCGTTTCGATCTCGTAATTTTTCATATTTTCCAAAAACAGCAAAAATATTGTTCGGAAAGTAAATTGCGAACTTTTCATTACCAGTACTGTTACCTATTCAAAGTCGAGTTCTGGCGGACTGTTGATTTGCCCTTTGATGAAGGCCTCCGGTGTTTCCACTTGAATAATATCAACATCAACATTATAAGAATCACCTGAGATATAATGCTTGAGTCTTTGTCCATTCACCACTTGCGTGGCATTGCCTTGGAGAGAGCTAATTTTAATTGCTCCTGAACGATACACCTCCTCAACAACATATGGTCCTTCCCATTTCGAGAGTAATTTCCCTGCAAAGAATCTGAGACGAGACCAATACAATAGGACTTTATCCCCAATATTAAATTCTCTTTTGATAATCCTTCTATCATGCCATTTCTTAACTTTCTCTTTAAAGAGTTTAGCATTTTCATAAGCTTCACTTCTCCATTCATCTAGAGAACTCAATGGCAACAACCTCTTATTACCGGCAAGTTTAGGATCTTTATTTAATTCTCTAACTGCGCAATAAGCTTTGTGCTCTAGTTCTAAAGGTAAATGACAAGCTTTTCCATAAACCATTTTATAAGGTGACATTCCCATGGGATTTTTATAAGCAGTTCTATAAGCCCATAGTGCATCCTTCAATTTACTAGCCCAATTCTTTCTAGTTTTATTAACAGTCTTTTCCAAGATAGATTTAATCTCTCTATTTGATAATTCTACTTGCCCACTAGTTTGAGGATGATAAGCGGAAGCAATTCTATGATTAATACCATATTTAGCAAGAGTTTTTCTAAAACCACCATGAATAAAATGAGAACCTCCATCAGTCATAATATATCTAGGAACTCCAAATCTAGGAAAAATAATATCTAAAAGCATTCTTAAAGAGGTCTCACCATCAGCACTTTTTGTAGGTATGGCTTCCACCCATTTAGTAACATAATCAACAGCAACAAGTATATGAGTGTTACCTTCTGAAGAGGGAAAAGGTCCCATGAAGTCAAATCCCCAACAATCGAACGGTTCAATAACAAGAGTATAATTCATAGGCATTTCATTGCGTCTGGAGATATTACCAACCCTTTGGCATTCATCACAAGATAAAATAAACTTTCTTGCATCTTTGAAGAGAGTCGGCCAATAAAAACCTGATTGTAGAACCTTTTGCGCGGTTCTTTCCCCGGCGTGATGTCCTCCATAAGCACTACCATGAAATTTACTCAATATCTCTTGTTGTTCATATTCGGGAACACATCTTCGCAGAATACCATCCACTCCTTCTTTATATAAGTGTGGGTCATCCCAAAAATAATGCCTCAAGTCATAAAAGAATTTCCTCCTTTGCTGAGCTGAAAAGGTTGGAGGCAAATACTTGGAAACAATAAAGTTAGCATAATCAGCATACCAAGGACTGTCTCGTGAGCTCACCTTTATTGCAGCCAATTGTTCATTTGGAAAACTATCATTAACAGGAACAGGATCATAAGCAATATTTTCCAATCTAGATAAATTATTAGCAATAGGATTATCAACACCTTTCCTATCTACAATATGTAAATCAAATTCTTGCAACAGAAGTACCCATCTAATAAGCCTTGGCTTAGCATCTTTCTTTTGCATAAGGTATCTGATTGCAGCATGATCAGTATGTATGGTAACTTTTGAATCAACAATATAAGATCTAAACTTATCACAAGCAAAGACTACAGCTAACAATTCCTTTTCAGTAGTAGCATAATTTCTTTGAGCTGCATCAAGAGTTTTACTAGCATAATGAATAACATTCAATTTTTTGTTTACCCGCTGTCCAAGAACAGCGCCTACAGCAAAATCACTAGCATCACACATAATTTCAAATGGTAAATTCCAATCAGGGGGTTCAACTATAGGAGCAGTTGTTAAGGCTTTCTTTAGAGTTTCAAACGCTTCCTTACAATCATCATCAAAAACAAAAGGTACATCTTTTTGAAGAAGATTAGTAAGAGGCTTTGAAATTTTGGAGAAGTCTTTAATAAACCTCCTATAAAGCCCAGCATGACCAAGAACACTACGAATACCTTTAACATCCCTAGGACAGGGCATCTTCTCAATTGCTTCAATTTTAGCTCTATCAGCTTCAATACCTCTCTCGGAAATTTTATGTCCCAATACAATTCCTTCATTAACCATAAAGTGGCATTTCTCCCAATTAAGAACAAGGTTAGTTTCTTCACATCTCTGCAAAACTTTATCAAGGTTCCGCAAGCAATTATCAAAAGAATTCCCATAGACAGAAAAATCATCCATGAATACCTCTACAATACTCTCACAAAAGCCATGAAAAATAGCAGACATGCATCTTTGAAAAGTAGCAGGAGCATTACATAAACCAAAAGGCATACGTCTATAAGCATAAGTTCCATAGGGACAAGTGAAAGTGGTTTTCTCTTGATCCTTAGTTTTAAAAGCAATTTGTGAAAACCCAGAATAACCATCAAGAAAGCAAAAATGAGTATTTTTAGATAACCTTTCTAACATTTGATCAATAAAAGGCAAAGGGTAATGATCTTTTTTAGTTACCTTATTAACTTTCCGATAATCAATGCACATTCTATACCCTACAACTACTCTTTGAGGTATGAGATCATCATTATCATTAGGCACAACAGTCATTCCTCCTTTCTTAGGAACACAACGCACAGGACTAACCCATCTACTATCAGCAATAGGATATATAATACCAGCTTCAAGAAGTCTTAATACCTCATTCCTTACCACATCCTTCATCTTAGGAATTAGACGACGTTGAGGTTCAACAACAGGCTTCGCATCATCTTCCATATTAATGGCGTGTTGGCAAATAGAGGGAGAAATCCCCTTCAAGTCATCAAGAGTGTAGCCAATAGCACCTCGGTGTTTCTTCAATATTTCCAATAGCCTTTCTTCTTCAAACTCTGTAAGCTTAGAACTAATAATAACAGGATATATTTTCTTATCATCAATATGAGCATATTTAAGATTATCAGGCAAAGGTTTTAAATCAAAGACGGGATCTTCCTTCGGTGGCGGTGTTGTACCCAGATCTTCCACCGGTAAATCATGCTTAAGAATAGGTTGGCGAAGAAAAATTTCATCAAGCTCATCTCTTTCTTTCCTAAAAACTTCACTCTCGCTATTCTCCAAATGTTGCTGCAAAGGATTATTAGGAACAAGAACAATAGATGCACACTGTTCCATTTTAAAATCATTATTAGGCAAATCAGCTTTATAAGGAGTTTTGGTAAATTTAGAGAAGTTAAACTCATAAGATTCCCCAGCAAATTTAGTCAAAATTTTCTCTTTCTTGCAATCTATAATAGCTCCACAAGTATTTAGAAAAGGTCTACCAAAAATGATAGGACAATAATCACTAGCAGCAGAACCAAGTACCAAAAAGTCAGCAGGATATTTAATCTTACCACATAGAACTTCCACATCTCGAACAATACCAATTGGAGAAATAGTTTCTCTATTAGCCAGCTGAATAACCACATCAATATCTTCAAGTTCACAAGAACCAATTTCGTGCATAATCTCCGTGTAAAGCTCATAAGGAATAGCACTAATACTTGCACCAATATCACATAAACCATAATAGCAATGATCACCAATTCTAACAGATAGCATAGGAACACTAGCTTGCTTGGGTTTATTAGGATGTGAAACAATATTAGAAGCATCTTCACAGAAAATAATATAACCTTCCTCCAAATTTTCAGTCACAAGATCTTTAACTATTGCAACAGCAGGTTCAACTTTTATTTGTTCTTCAGGTTCTATAGGTTTCTTTTCACTTTTATGAACCGCACTATTTATAACAGAGTACTCCTTCATTTTAGCAGGGAAAGGAGTTTTTTCAATATAAGCTTCAGGAATAACATGATCAACAGTTTCAACTACAACGCATTTATTAATAGATGAATCAATTTTATCTTTATACGGTTCATGATACTTATCAAAATTCTTCTTAGGCAATTCATAATGAGAAGCAAAAGCTTTATAAAGATTTGCAGCAACTTGAGAATCAAGACCATAAGTAGCACTCATATTACGAAATTTATCAGTATCCATAAAAGCTTCAATGCATTTATAATCATAATTTATACCTGATTCTCTATCTTTGTCGTTCTCCCATCCTTCAGTATTTTCCTGGATCCGATTAAGAAGGTCCCTTTTAAACTCTTCCTTATTGCGCGTGAATGATCCAGAACAAGAAGTATCCAGCAAGGTCTTGTCTTCAAAAGAAAGTCTTGCATAGAAATTATCAATAATAACATTACCAGGAAGCTCATGAATGGGGCATTTGAGCATTAAAGACTTCAATCTCCCCCACGCTTGGGCAATACTCTCTCCATCATGAGGCCAAAAATTATATATGCGATTCCGATCCTTGTGAATTTCACCTGGAGGATAGAACTTAGAATAAAACCGGGGCACAATATCATTCCATTCAAGAGAATCCCCATTATCCAGTAATTTATACCAATGCGCCGCTTTACCAGACAACGATATAGAGAATAGTTTCTTCCTCACTTCATCCATAGCAATACCTGCACACTTGAATAAACCGCATAATTCATGCAAGAACAGTAAATGATCTCCAGGGTGGACAGTTCCATCCCCTGTATAACGGTTACCCACTACGCGTTCAATAATTTTCATAGGTATTTTGTATGGTATCTCTTCCGTACCTGGCGCCTCATCCACTACCTTTTGCAGTAGTAGCAGATTTCCCAAATAAACATTCAAAAGGAGATCTCTCCATAATGAATTATGGCAGCAGGCAGAAATAAAATCATCACAAACAGTAGAAGTTTCCCTTACCAATTCCACTTACCAATAGCGCTTCACTCCCCGGGAACGGCGCCAGAAAATAGTCTTGATGACCCACAAGTATAGGGGGTGTATCGCAGTATCTTCGATAAGTAAGAGTGTCGAACCCAACGAGGAGCAGAAGGTGTTAACAAGCAGTTTTGATGAAGGATTCACTGTAAATGCTCACAGACAAGTATTCAGGGGGTTTTGATGTAGCAGTTGAATAAAGTACGAGTAAATAAAGTGCGAGAGTAACAATTGCAGCGAGTGGCCCAATCCTTTTTAGCACAAAGGACAAGCCGGTTTGTTTACTTATAATGACCAAACGTTCTCGAGGACACACGGGATTTTAGTCTAGTGCTTTCGCTACATACGGCTAATTAATCTTCATTGTTTTGATAAGTGTTGTGTGGGTGAACCTGTGCTAATGTACCGCCCTTCCTAGGACTAATACATACTTGTGATTATACCCCTTGCAAGCATCCGCAACTACAAGAAAGTAATTAAGAATAAATCTAACCACAGCCTTAAACTCTGAGATCCTGCTATCCCTCCTGCATCGATATACCAACGGGGGCTTAGGTTTCTGTCACTCCGGCAACCCCGCAATTGGCAAACGAGTACAAGATGCATTCCCCTAGGCCCATAAAGGTGAAGTGTCGTGTAGTCGACGTTCACACGACACCACTAGAAGAATAACACCACAACTTAAATATCATAACATTGAATATTACTCAACCATACTTCACTACTAACATTTAGACTTCACCCATGTCCTCAAGAACTAAACGAACTACTCATGAGACATCATATGGAACATGATCAGAGGTGATATGATGACAAATAACAATCTGAACACAAACCTTGGTTCAACGGTTTCACTCAATAGCATCAATAACAAGTAGAAATCAATACCGGGAGAGTTTCCCCTATCAAACAATCAAGATCAAACCCAAATTGCTACGGCGGTGACGATGTCCAGCGGTGGAGACGGCGGTGATGATGGTGATGGAGATGATGTCCAGCTCGATGACGGTGACGATGGCGTCGATTTCCCCCTCCCGGAGGGAATTTCCCCGGCGGATCTCAGCCCGCCGGAGAGCTCTTTTCTCTCTGGTGTTCTCCGCCCCGCAGAGGCGGCTGTAACTCTTCGCGAGGTACCCTCTGTGGCTTAGGTCTTCGGGACGAAGGATTTCGCGAAGAAAAGGAGGCGAGAGGGGCTGTGGGCCCCCCTCCTCACTGGGCGGCGCGGCCAGGCCATGGGCCGCGCCGGCCTATGGTCTGGGCCCACCTCGGGTCCCCTCGGCTCCCCCTTCTGGCTTCCTTCGTCATCTGGAAAAATAGGATTTTTGGTATAATTTCCATCAGTTGTTGATCTTCCGAAATATTGCATTCTGACGGTGCTTTTTCCAGCAGAATCCTGGCTCCGGTGCTCGATCCTCCAATAATCATGAAACATGCAAAATATATGAAATAACATAAGTATTATGTCCAAATATGAAATATATCAATGAATAACAGCAAATTATGATATAAAATAGTGATGCAAATTGGACGTATCAGTGCTCCACTCTCGGTTACCTCTATCCTATTCTATCTCATATATTTTGCGTAGCTATATCTTTCTTAGTTGGTAACCTTGTCATATAGGTAAATTCACTTAGTTGCATATCTAGAGAACTTACCTTTGTGTCAAGCCTAAATTGAAAAAGAACTAAAAATTGGTTAGCACCTATTCGCCCCCCTCTAGGTGTGGCATACGATCCTTTCAATTGGTATCAGAGCCTCGGCTCTTATTTCGGGCTTAACCGCCTAAGAGTATGCCGAACAAAGAGCCTGCGGAAGGGGCCGCTAAGATGGTCTCCATGGATGATTTCAATTCGTTGAGGTCCTCCATGGAAGCTCAAATGGAAAGCGTGAGAAAAATGATTTCCGAGCTTTTGACTCCGGCCCCTCCCATGGTTCCCACCGTAGAGGTAAATGTCACGGGTGGGTTAGAAGAGGGAGATGGTTCGGCATTACCCTCCTCTACCAAACCCGTGGATGGTGATAACTTAAACACTATCAAATCTCCCATTGCATCTCCTAGGGGAATGATGACGCGTGAAGCACACGTTCGTTGGGAACCTCAAGTGGAAGGTGTGATGCGTATAGCAGCAAGTTTCCCTCAGTAAGAAACCAAGGTTTATCGAACCAGTAGGAGATGAAGGCCACGTGAAGGTTGTTGGTGAAGGAGTATAGTGCGGCGCAACACCAGGGATTCCGGCGCCAACGTGGAACCTGCACAACACAATCAAAATACTTTGCCCCAACTTAACAGTGAGGTTGTCAATCTCACCGGCTTGCTGTAAACAAAGGATTAAACATATGGTGTGGAGAATGATGTTTGCTTGCAAAGAACAGTAGAGAACAATGATTGCAGTAGATTGTATTCAGATGTAAAAGAATGGACCGGGGTCCACAGTTCACTAGTGGTGTCTCTCCAATAAGAAATAGCATGTTGGGTGAACAAATTACAGTTGGGCAATTGACAAATAGAGAGGGCATAACAATGCACATACATATCATGATGACTAATATGAGATTTACTTAGGGCATTACGACAAAGAACATAGACCGCTATCCAGCATGCATCTATGCCTAAAATGTCCACCTTCAGGTTAGCATCCGCACCCCTTCCAGTATTAAGTTGCAAACAACAGACAATTGCATTAAGTACTATGCGTAATGTAAACAATACAAATATCCTTAGACAAAGCATCGTTGTTTTATCCCTAGTGGCAACATCACATCCATAACCTTACAACTTTCTGTCACTGTCCCAGATTCAATGGAGGCATGAACCCACTATCGAGCATAAATACCCCCTCTTGGAGTCACAAGTATCAACTTGGCCAGAACCTCTACTAGCAACGGAGAGCATGCAAGATCATAAACAACACATATATGATAGATCAATAATCAACTTGACATAGTATTCCATATTTATCGGATCCCAACAAACACAACATGTAGCATTACAAATAGACGATCTTGATCATGATAGGCAGCTCACAAGATCTAAACATGATAGCACAAGAGGAGAAGACAACCATCTAGCTACTGCTATGGACCCATAGTCCAAGGATGAACTACTCTCACATCAGTCCGGAGGCGATCATGGTGATGTAGATTCCTCCGGGTGATGATTCCCCTCTCCGGCAGGGTGCCGGAGGCGATCTCCTGAATCCCCCGAGATGGGATTGGCGGCGGCGGCGTCTCTGGAACTTTTCTCGTATCGTGGCTCTCAGTAATAGGGTTTTCGCGACGGAGGGAATAAATAGGCGAAGAGGCAGAGTCGGGAGGCGCACGAGGGGCCCACACCCTAGGGCGGCGCGCCCCCCTTCCTGGCCGCGCCGCCTGGTGGGGTCGCCACCTCGTGGCCCCACTCCGTATCTCCTTCGGTCTTCTGGAAAGCTCCGTGGAAAATAAGACCCTGGGCTTTTGTTTCGTCCAATTCCGAGAATATTTCCTGTGTAGGATTTCTAAAACCAAAAACAGCAGAAAACAGGAACTGACGCTTTGGCATCTTGTTAATAGGTTAGTGCCGAAAAATGCATAATAATGATATAAAGTGTATATAAAACATGTGAGTATTGTCATAAAACTAGCATGGAACATAAGAAATTATAGATACGTTTGAGACGTATCAGGGAACTAGTGGAGGTGAGAGCTACAATCGAGTGGCTCCGCCTTTCCTATCTCCCGATATACCGGTTCCCCATCCTCATATAAACATTCGGGGCGACCCTCCTAAGTTTTCCGTTAATGATTTCGATACTTGGCAATTTGAGTTTAGCTCTCATGTTCGCAGTGCCTCCAATGAACTTTGGAGAATCATCGTGGAAGGCTTCAAGCCCTACAACCCCGACAAGTTGACTAGAAGAGAAGCGGTTGATAGTCAACTCAATAACACCGCCTTGCACATGATTCAAACTAGTGTGGGGACAAAGGATTTGTCTCGTGTTCGGAATTTCACCACCGCCAAGGAAGCTTGGGATGGTTTGGCCGCTAGTTGCATTGGAAGTGATAGCATGAGAAGGAACAAGTATAATGCTCTTCGGAATAAAGCCGAAGGTTTCTTGAGGCTACCGGATGAAGATCATGAAGCCATGTATGGAAGACTTCTCACCGTTGCCGATGCTTTCCAGAATGTGGGTGCCACCCACATTAATGACTCTTGGATCAAGGATAAGTACATTGATTGCATGATGCCGTTTGATCCCATTGATGTCAAGACTCTTGTCGGGAGAGAATGCTTTCCCTCTCTCACCTCTCAACAAGCCGTGCACGAGATGCAAGCTCTCAAGGTTCTTGAGCAAAACTCTCATGATTCTCGCAACCGTGCTCTTGGGATGACAAAAGGGTCCAACCTTGCCTTGACGATCAACTACGTAGAAGAAGTGTTCCCTCAAGATCAATATAGGGCTTCTTGGAGTATGGCCTATCCGGAAGACTTGGAACTCCACTACAACGATCACATGTCCTTCCATGCAAAATCCTTTTGGATTGATCCTTCCAAGGCCAAGGAAGACAACATCAAGAGAAGCCACGAGAGTGGGTTCACTAGCATGGGTCCAAGAACAAGATCATGCTACAACTGTGATGACAAGCGCCATTTCATTGCCGAATTCCCCTATGAGAATAGGGAGGCTCATGGTGGAAGGCTCATTCCCAAGGACAAGAGCAAAGACTCAAAGGGAAAGTATTCAAAGGCCCCCAACAAGAAATTCTACAACCAGAGCAAGAAGGGAAAGAGGCCCTCAAGGATTGTGTTAGTAACTAAAGAAGAATATTCTTCCGATGAAGTTGAAAGTTCTAGTGATGATGATGAAGAAGAAAGCTCAAAGGAAGTGGCCGCCATTGTCACTACCAACATTCCCTCTTCTTCTCTATTTGAATCCCCCAATGAGAATCCTCAAATCAAGAATGCACATTGCTTCATGGCAAGGTCCACCTTGGACACATCAATTGTGCTATCAACTCAAGAAGAGTATACCTCCGGAGATGATGATGTTGATGATGAAGAAGATGCAACCTCAAATGGATTGGTTGCCCTTGCCTCCCTCTCCACTAACTCTTCATCACCAAGTGAATCTCCCAATGAGGTCATTCATGTGGAGGAAGAAAGTTGCCTCATGGCTAAATCTTCCGAGGTATCATCTCCTAACCCCTCTACGCCTAACTTTTCAAATGATCTAGGGGTTGATCTTGCTAGTCTAAAAGTGAAACAAGAAATGCTAGAGTTTGATGATTTCATTCTTAACTTACAAGGTAACACTAAAAATCATGTTTCAAATCTCATGGTTCGTATAGCTCAACTAAATGATACTCTTGAGAAAAAATGTCAAATAGAGAGAGAAGACTCTCTTGAAATACATGCTCTTAAAAATGCTCTTGAGGAATGTCAAGAAACCATAGCGTCTCTTGAAGAGAGGCTAGAAAATCTTGAAGAGCCTCAAGATAAAATTAACAAACTCACTAAAGCTAGAGATCTTGCTAGAGCTAAGACTAAAGTGCTTATAAAGGAAAAGGCCAAATTTGGTGTTGATCATGAGAAACTTGTGAAGGATCTAGATGAACTAGATAAGGCTCACAAAGCCTTGAAGAGTGAATAATCTCTCCTCTCCAAGTCTAATGGGCAACTTCAAATTAGGCTTGCTTCATATGACATACCTAGTACCTCTACTCCTTCATGTGATCATGCAAATATTATTGAGGAAAATGCTAGGTTGAAGGATGAACTTGCTAAGGCCTCCTCTCCCCAAAGTAAACTTTCCTTGGATGATCTTTTGAGTAAGCAAAGGTCAAACAATGGGAAGGAGGGACTTGGTTTTAATGCCAAGGCTAAAAAGGCAAACAAGAAAAAGGCCAAGCCCGCACAAGATAAGAAGAAAGCCACCACTAATGGTGAAGCCCTGATGTCTACGCCCCCTCCTTTTCCTGTAGACAGTGTTGGGCCTCCAAGAGCAGAGGTTTGTAGAACAGCAGCAAGTTTCCCTTAAGTGGATCACCCAAGGTTTATCGAACTCAGGGAGGAAGAGGTCAAAGATATCCCTCTCATGCAACCCTGCAACCACAAAGCAAGAAGTCTCTTGTGTCCCCAACACACCTAATAGGTGCACTAGTTCGGCGAAGAGATAGTGAAATACAGGTGGTATGAATAAGTATGAGCAGTAGCAACGGTGCCAGAAAATAGCTTGCTGGCGTGTAGTTGATGGTGGTAGTATTGTAGCAGTAGTAACGCAGTAAAACAGTA